>NC_134711.1:15925000-17175000 GCF_049634645.1 Pelodiscus sinensis
TGCCTTGGCAGTCATAAAGAGTGAAATTGCCTATTCAGTCTACAGCATGGACACTGTAATATTGACCCATGCATCTGTGTGTTCCAACCTAAACCTGGAAGGAGCACCTCAAGGAAGAACCGGATAGTTCAGTCGTCAAGCTTGTTTCGATTGTTGCTTCTTAGCTGAGACTACCAACAAAGCATCAGTTAGTGTCAATTGCAGAAGTCTCTGGGATGAGGATGCTTGTCTAACAGAAAAAAAAAAGACTATTGCCTGGTCTACAATTGAAAATGAACTCTTTAATTGTAGTTAAACCAGCATATGATTGAGTGCACACACCCCGCACTGGAAAGGAAAGGGTTAAAGAGCTGCTCAGGGCCCAGACAGGTTCTCCTGCCACATCAGCAATCCACGCAGAGACTAAAGGCAAAGCTTAACAGAGGCTCAGAATGGAAGCAGCCAGCCAGTGGAGGTAAGCAGATCCAGAAGGCTCTGCAAACGAAGTGCTGTGGGAGGCCCAGCTACCAGTGCCCCTGACTATTAATGGTCTACCTGTTCTGCTGAAGGAAGAGGACTCTGGACATTGGCAAGGTTGGAGACTTCTTCTTTCATTTATTTTGTTTATAAGACTTTGCTTTTCCTTCTTGCATAGGAAGGCTCAGAGGAAGCCACATAGCTATGGACCTTTGGTCAGAACCCAGAGAAGGGGGTGAGCCAGAATTCTCCTACTCACCATCAGGCAAAAAACATATCCTTGATACAAGAGACTAGCCACTAGGAAGACCCGCATCCTAAAGAGTCCAGAATCCGAGACTTTGGCTAGATGAATCCTGAAGCCCTTGCTGGGTGGTGCAACTAGCCCTTTGTTAGACTCTTTATATACCCTGCAAATGGTTAACACAATTTGTGGCCCAGCCAGAGGCTGGAATGACAGAAGGGGACAAACCACCAAAGGGTCAGAATGATGATCAACAGGGGATGCCAAGACAGAAAAACACCTGTCATACTGTCGCCTGACCACTAGATAGCACCTGTGAGGACTTAATACAGTACTCTTAATACAGTACCATCCTTCCACAATTACATTGACGTATACAAGGGTAAATAACGACCTGGGTAATTGTAGTAATAGGGGAGGGTGGCACAGGCAGGCACTATTCCTTTTTTCTTGATAGACCTTTTCTACCCTTCCCCTGTTTTCCTGCTTGCTAAGGATAGATAAGAGGGCTGCAGCTGTACAAGGACCGTGGCTACCTCATGGATACCCTGTGTGTGAAAGTAGTTATCTCCCCTCTGCCTTCTTTTTCTCAGCTATGTAAATATGCTCAGGGTCATAGTTCCTTCCTTCCCCCTGTAAGTTGCTGATTAAACAAATTTGTGATTACAATTGCTGCAAAATTGCCTGCATGAGATGCTTAATACTGCAACAGTAAAAATGGACGGGCAAAAGTATATTCATTATGTGGCTGTTGCTACTCATTATATGGGTGTTCATAGCGCTAAATAAGGGCTTAGGGGGTGTAGCAGATATGTGTATTTCCATACTAACTTAGATAAAAGAGTGTGATGTAGTTAATTTGGTGCTCACTGGCGTGGTTGATGTTGAAGGTAATGAGTATGCAATAAAGAAGCCTGTCCACTCAAACCACATCTAGATTCCCCTGCTCTTCTGCTTTCCTTTCCTTACCAACAGATTACACACAACTATTTCAGTATTAATTATGTCAGTATTGCTATTTTCATATAGAAATGGTAATTATATGTATCAATATAAACCACCTTTGTTGCACTATAATTGCTTCCACGCTAGTATGCTTCCAGTATAATGTGGCAGGGCACCTCCTTTGCCTCAAGTTTCTCCCGGTGGTGGTACGGTCCTTTGGTAAGTTGTTCCCACTCTGGAGAGTTTTTATCCCTCATTTGTGTGTTTATTACAAGATGAGCTGCAGGGTCTACCCAAGAGAAAAGTACATATCACAGAAAAGGGATTGCTTCCCCACCTTCTTCTATGCTAGCCTCTGGGTAGTTCCCTAAACTGTACATTAGTGTGGCTGCTTTCCCCATAAGAAGGAAAGCCACCTTCCACTCAAGAACATAAGAACAGCCATACTGGGTCAGACCAATTGTCCATCTAGCTCAGTATCCTGTCTTCTGACAGTGGCCAATGCCAGATGCCCCAGAGGGAGTGAACAGAAACAGGTAATCCTCAAGTGATCCTGTCACCCATTTCCAGCCTCTGACAAACAGAGGGTAGGGGTCACCATTCCTACCCATCCTGGATGATAAGTATTGATGTGTACTGTTATAGTCTTGGACCTCACAACATCTTCTGGCAAAGAGTTCCACACGTTAACTGTGTGCTGCATGAAAATATACTTCCTCTTGTTTGTTTTAAAACTGCTATTTATTAATTTCATTTGGTGACGCCTTGTTCTTATGTTATGGGAAACCTTTCTCCCTGCTACAACTTGGCAGCTTATGCTCCATCTCTTGACTCCTCTCTCTTAACAGAAGAGGAGTTCTTAATGTTCACTGGCAGCCCTTAACTGGCCTCAGGTTTCTTTAGTTAATCGGAGGTAACCGATGTTTTCAGCTCCTAGGGAACACCATTCTAGGGGTGATATATCTGTTCTCCCCTACTCTCTTATACCTGTCAGGACTGACTTTGTCACAGTAGCTATATTGGTAAAAAATAATAGGCCTAATTGACATAGTTGTAATGGTACAAAACCTGTGTGTGGACCAGGTGTGATGCAGTATGATTAAAATGTGACCATTTATATAATTAATATTGTCATTGTTAGACAATGTCAACAAACCTTGTACAAAGAGTGTCATGTAAAGTTTCAGTGGAAACATTATAATCTATCAAATATGATTATTGTGCTTGTATGAATGTATGATCTTTGTATCTAAAGGTAGGAATATTCACTATGTCCTGGTATTTGAAATATGTTTGCTCCTGGGGGCTCTAGCAGCTTGGGGCACACCTCAGCTCCAGAGGGCATAGTGGCAGTCTACCAGTTCAGGAGCAGGCCAGAGAGGTCTGGCTCCTTCAGCGGCTGCTATCTTACTGAGCTGCAAGCCTTGTCTTTTATACTTCCTGTGCCACCCCCTGACTTCCAGGGGGAGGCGTGAACACTGCTGGATCTGGTCCCCAGTGTTCACAGAGTGGTCCTTCCTGCTCTAGGTCAGTGGGAGGTCACACCACCTCACTACAGGAGTGAAATGTTTTGCAAAAATGGAATTATGGCGAAATGCTTGTTTTCTGATCAAAACCTGACCTTGCTGATTTCCAGAAGTGAATGAGTGTGTCACTCTATAGCCTCATGGTTAGGACACTGATCTATGACATTGGAGATTCAGAGAAGAGTTTTTCATCTCAGATCACTTCGAATCACCCAAAGCAGGGTGATTCACCACATCCCAGGCCGGATTCCTAACCAAAAGGCTACAGAGTGTCAGTGAATGTTTCTCTCTCTTCCATACCAGATGAAAATCATTTCAAAACCTACACATCTAGATGGAATGTTGCACCTTTGATGAAAATATTTTCTCAAAATATTCTGACCAGCCCTAGCAACAACACAGAACTAACTGCTTTAAAGAATGTATTTTAGGTTAATACCTAAGCCATCATATGTCATCAGGGCTGAAGTCCATGACATGCTTGACTTCAATGTGCTTGCTTTGTAACTTTCAGGGTGATTGGATCACCTTTGGTATCAAACAGGCTATTTTGGCAGTCTCCCGCTAACAGGCAGCGATACATTTTTTAAGTGGTACCAACATATATTCAAAATAACAATAGTAGAACTCCATCTTTATTGAGCTTAGGTGATCTGCTTCTCTTTGGACCCTGACACACTTATCCATGTCTTCCTGGCTACTTAGATACTGTAGTTTTAAAGGGTCTGGCTGTTACTGCAGTGTCCTTGATATGCATTTCTAAGCATTGTTTGTCACTCTTTAATGCTCCTGAATACATAATTTCTTTGGTAGTCTTTCTTTTGCTTGAAACAGTGTTGACAATAGAACATATGTAACAGAAGTTCTTAGACATGTAACTACCATTGTTTCCCAGTCTATTGGCAGCATCTGCTTGCCAGTTGACAAACACAGCCTAGGTCAAATAAGTTTCGATGTGCTTGATGAAAAGAAGCAATTTTTCTTCTTTCTCATAACATTGTAGTTGTCATCACTGTAGAATGCGACAGCGTCATTCCAAAGCATAGTTTTGTCTTTTCAAGAGTAGGTATTTACCTATAACATGTTAGAATGACTAAAATCTAGTTAATGTTTGGCCTATATCTTTCAATAGAATTACAAATTCATTAGAATTACAAATTTCCTCTCATGTCCTTGATCACTGCTCTCCTCTGTCATTAGACAGAATGACCCATCATTTCTGATGTTCTGCTGGACTAACAAAGCATTCTCACTGATTATCATTGTTTTCACGCATCCATATTTGAATTCTTTAAGAGCACAGCCAGGGAGTATGTCTTCAGTGTTTAAGTTTTTATATAACACCTGTCATCATGGAACCTAAGATTAGCATCTTACACAGTTTTGTGAAATGATCAACGGCTGCAGATGGTGAGTTATGTTTGGCAACACAATTTGAAGACAGTGCTTCTGTTCTTATTTCATTTCCAGCACTGACATGTTTATCAAATACAAAGACCTTGATTATCTCAACCAATAAATCAAGCATTGATTAGTCATAACAAAGAAGGGAAGTGTGGTCCCATATTTAGAATAGGTGGCTATAAGTAATTCTCTGACTTGCTGAGTATATTGAGCAAACCATTTAACCATCCCATGCTTACTTTGCACATCCATACAAGTCTTTTAATTGAGTATTTTTTTGAGAAATTTTATTTGTACTATATTAGCACCTAGAGTCTCCAATCACGAATTGGGATTACATTGTGCTAGGCATCATACATACCCATACCCTGTGCCAGGAGGGTTACAATCTAGGCATCAGTTTAGCTTCATTACTGTAATGTGATCTGAGAAACTGCTATAAAAAGTGGTATGTAAATTTTAAAAATATTACCAAATTTTGGCTTGTTTTGGTTCACAACTTGCATAGTAATTTTTATCATGAAAGTCAGGCTGATGTGCATATTCAGAACTAAAAACAGCCACATGATTTGCCATGTCAACTTTTGCCATCCCACAGGAATAGATGTTTCTACTAATTTTGTACTGTTGTTGTATTATAGAAGCTACAACTGGACCTACCCAGCACTGGGCCTCACTTTGCTGGTTGCTATTTCAAGGAAATTAGAAGACAGGGCTCTTGCACCAAAAAGTTTGAAATCTAGTTTAGAGAATGTTTTCATTTCCTTTTTCTTCTATCTCCTACAGCAAAACTTGTATATGTGTCATATCCATTTGTCAAACCATTTATACCACATCAGAGAAGGAACTTGAGATTGCTTTGTGGCAGGTTCGAGAGATTGCTGCTGTCTTCTGGATTCTTCATTTCTAGGTCATTTGTTCAAATGCAATCTGGGTTGGCTTAGGGGAGATAAGTTAGTGATCTCAGTCCATTTCCCAGTGCACAAGTGTACACTTCCTAAACGCATCAGTGAATTGGTACCCTAGACCGAATGACCCTCTCATTAGTACAGGCAATCCTTTCTAAACAAAGCTGAGGTAAAATGCCTGGGAAGAATGATAAAGCTTGCATTTTCACTGGCCATGATGTACTTGGGCTGTGGCTGAACAGAAGACTGGTGTCTGTGGGGTGTCATGTTGGTACTATTCACAAGCACGGATTCTCCCAGTTCCATGCATTTTGCATCATCATTTAAACCTGGGCAATATGAGTGTACAGCACTACCATTCAGGCTTAGCTATACCCACTTGACAGTGAGATGCCAAACTAGCAAAGCAGTGCAGCATGTACTGATTTTTTTTTACTTCAGTGGAACCACTTGCCTGTTTAAAGTTAAGCACATTTTTCAAGGCTTTGTTAAGTGAGGTGAAATTTGGGGTAAGCAAAACAAATCAGACTCCTGAAAGGGGTACAATATTCTGGAAAGGTTGAGCATCACTGGTTTACCCTTGCACTGCTCCACTGCTTAGGAATCCAATCTAGTTCTCCAACTCCTTTTCAAAGGTTCCTTGCACAGACCCTTGCCAGGTTCCTTGCCCACAGGGGTGTTTTCCCGAATAGCTACATAAACTGCAGAGCATTTCCAATGCCACACCATTTTTAGATGGTGGTAGTTCATTCCAGCTGATCCCCCACTGTCTGGCTATGGCCAGTCTGCAGGGACACAAAGCATTTTTTTTAAAAAAGGAAACAATGTATTCCTCCTCCTCTGTTTACTCCTGTTTACATCTCTACATGCTGAAATGCAAGCACATGGGTTGCAGTAGCACTTCCTCAAGTGGAAATTTCCAAATTGTTGAACTGTTATTTCATGCATAGGAACAATATTTGTTTTCTGATTCCTTTTGTCTTACAGCAGTTTAGCTTAGTAAAATGGAATAGTCCACAGAATGCAGAAAGTCTCTTGTGATTAAATATAACCAGTTTTTAATGAAGTGGAATTTTAAAACATCTCTCTAATTTTCTCTTTATTTAACTAAATAAAGAGACATTATTATTTCATATATATTTACATTAGAGCTTGGAGAAAAAAGAAGTGAAAAAGTTCATGGAGGTACAGTGTAACCTGCAGCCAAAGCCCTGGCACTGTTCAAGTAAGTCCTGAAATAAGACTTAAGTGAGGCACAGAATTTATGTTGGCTATCTGCACAAGGGTGAATTTCACCCTTTGTTAATAATGAAACAGATTTATTGTGTGAAGATAGAGTGAGCGGGTGTTTGGGGGCCTATTCTAAGGATGTAGCTCCTTCCAGATAGGAGGAATCCCTGTCTTAGGATACGTCTACATAGCAGCTTATTTTGGAATAACATCTGTTATTCTGAAATAACTATGCAAGCATCTAGACAGCTAGCCCATAATAATTTCGAAATAACAGGTGGCTTATTTTGGCATTTGTAAACCTCATTCCACGAGGAATGACGTCTCTTCCGAAATATCTATTTGGAATAGCAGTAGTGTGGATGTTCCACTGCTGCTATTTCAAAATAGCTCCTCCCCCAAGCCATTCAAAGTAATTACTCCCCAGTGCTTCCTGGGGCTCTAATTTGAGGTAGCATGTCCACATTTGAGAAGCCTGCCTCAGACTAATTTCCAGGTTTCCCTGAAGTGTAGATGCGCTATTTCAAAATAAACTATTTTGGAGTATTTCTTCCGGAATAGCTTATTCCAAAATAATCATGCAGTGTGGATGTAGCTTTAGGGAGGATCTGAGATTAAGTTTGGGGTGTACATATGCTCCCTATTTTGGGGAGAAAGCAAAACTGGTTTTGGTCTGCAGCATCAGCTGCAGGAGAGGAGGTGCCTTTGTACTGCCTTCCAGTAACAAGTGAAGGTGCTTCTGGTGTGCCATTGCCATTCTGGAGACTCTGTGTAACTATTCTAGCCCACAAATAAAATGACTGCAAGGTTATGTACCGATACTACAGTCTGAGGGGATGGACCATAAATATATGTGCAAGGTCAGTTGTAGAGCTGGTCAGAAAACAGAATTTCCACCCAGCACGAATTAGAACAAAAGAAAATCAAGATGTTGAAGCTTTTCATGGAAATTCTGGGAAAAAAAATTGATTTGGAAACATTGACAGGCTTTGTTTAATAATATTGCATTGTTTTGTTTGACTAACCCCACTCACTTTGTGGTGATGTGTTCCTCTGGGTGGAGCTATCCTTCTCCTTTCCTAAGTGCAAGTCTGCCAGGCTGATGCATGGACTGCACATCGGCTGGGAGGGAGTCAATGGGGGACTACTTTATGCTCTCCCCATTTTGCTCACAGGCCTGTTGCAATCTGGTCCTATATGAGCAGTGTGAGGATGTGTGCTATAGATATTACTCTCTCACCCAAGCAGGACTGCAAGCTGCTTACAGGAGACCAGAAAGGAGACTAGTTAGGCAGGGAAGAAACTGGAACAAGTAAAAAGGAAAGGGGCGGGGGGGAAACTGGCTTGATTTAAAAGTCCCAAACATCCCAGCTCTAATTAAATCTTCAAATGAAGGGGAAGGGGAGAAAAACAAACTGTGAGATCTGAAGTGACCGTAGAACCTCCCCCTGAGAAAAACAAGCAGCCCAGGGAGCCCATTCATCTTTAGGCAGGCATTCATCCGTCACCCATTACAAAGCTCGCCCAGTTTGGCACCAGTCTTTACAAGCCCTCGCTGCTCATTAAATCTGCTGAATGAACTTGTGAGCTGTGATTGAAGGTACTTTGGCATAGCTGCGTGTGGAAGCTCACGCTGCTCCTGCCTGCACTGTAATTGATGATAGTGAGTATTACGGGTGCCTGATTTTCCAGAAATTGCTTCTCAGATATATTTTGAGGTCCCAGTCCTGAGGATGTCATTCAATCCCTACTCTGAGATAACACCACTGAAATCGTTGGGTAGGTGAAGGCCTGATCCTGCTGTCTGCGTGGCATGTATACTCTATGAAGCCACATAACTGGTTATAGACAATCCAAGCTGATTCTGAGGAAGGCTGGCTCAGTACACAAAGGGAAGAAGCTGCCTGCCTGTCTAAATGGTCTCTGGAAGAAGAATCCCTCAGCAGAGGGGGAACACATGTAAAGGAGCTTCAGCGGGGGGCAGGGGGAGGAGGGGAGCCACAGGATGTGTTGTTTGTAGCCTGTAGCACTAACCAGTAAGCATCCACTTATTGGTTAATTGTTTAGTGCAGGGCTACTCAACTTTGGAAGCCCTAGAGGCCACAATCATACTTACTGCACATGCTGAGGACCGCAACTTAAGTGTGGTAGCATATACATGCAAATAGATTCATACTCACGGGCACGAATACAAAGATTAGGGCAAGACTACACAACACACAAGCCTCATTTAAGTCAGTTCTGCTGATATTAATAAAATGCAATATTTACCCAATTTCCACCCGAAGGACAGCACTTTTAATGAGCAATGACAGTCCAGGAATTTAACTACTGAAATGCATATCAACTGAAGACCATTATACTGACTGCTTTTTTGTTTTGGCTCCCACCCACGGGTCGCATGTTGAGCCCCGCGTAAATATTGAGCCCCAAACAGCATTTCAGGTCGCATGTTGAATAGCCCTGGTTTAATGTAATACAATATTACATTCCTAATTAGAGCAGGGGCTCCAACCCAGTGTATATTAGTGTCTTGTGGTTAGAGCTGGGTGACATTTTTTAGCCAAAGCTTGGTTGAAAAATATAATTCAGCTTGACCAAAACGAAGAGAATTTGTGTGGAATTCACCAAATTGCTTTGGTTATAAAAAACTAGAAGACTTACCCAGTATTGCCCATGTCCATGAGGACAGGGAGGGTGTGGCAGTCAGCATGGGGGACCAAGGAGGGGCTCAGAGTAAGGGGCTAGGTAGGGGTGCGAAAGTGAGAGTTGGGGAGAGAGGAGGGATCCGGGGGGCTTTTAGTTTGAATTAACTTTGTAGTGTAGACATACCCTTACATAACAAATTTGGTGGCTCTAGCTCTTCCTCTTTAGGAGGAGTTCTTGAACAAATGAACTTACAGATGGAAAGGCTACAGACAGACACACACTCTAAAATGTATAAAGAGATAATCAGAACATTACTGTTTTTTTTAATTTGAAGTGACCTATTTGCTTTGAAATGTACTTTAAATTAAAAAAAAGAAGAAGAAAGAAACCCTAAGCAACTCAACACATTTCTTTCTGGGATGAATAAAACATTCTGTGAAAGGCACATTTCAAATGGCCTCATGTTCTATTTTGTTAATTTTTACTATGAGCCAATCTGGGCTTTTAAAACAAAACAAAACAAAACAAAAAGTCTTGTCAGTTGCGTCATTTTTCACAGGCATTTGAAGGTTACACTGGGGTAGCGCCATTAATTTCAGGGGAGCTACTCCTGAAACACATTGCTGAAAGGGAGGTCGGCATCAGGCTCATAGATTGTAGAATATTTGGGACAGGGGCTGTCTTTATTAGTGTGTTAAATGCCTAATAGAACTGGCTGAAAATCTTTGGATGGAAGAATTTTCCTTCAGGAAATGCAGCTACAACAGAATCACAGGTTTATTGGGAACATGTTGAGTCTATTGAAAGTTTTGATAGAAACCAGGCAGGCAGGTGGTCAGTATCCCGCCGACTTACTTGCCTGCTTCCCTGGCAGTCCCCCAGCTGTGGGGTGGGGAGTTTCTTTGAAACCCAGCAGGTAAGCTGCTACAGAGCCAGGAAGACCCAGAATGCTTTGAAAAAATTGTAATTGTGTTGTTACTATATAGGCCACTTTGTTAGCCTCAGATAGAATTTTGGGTTTGATTTCTGATACTTGTGAAGTAGGGAATGGGAACTCAGATTAAGGTTCTGTGGCATCAAAGCTATGGATATGCTGTCTTAAAACTAACCCCAAGAAACATTTCATTGCCTTCACTTTGGACTTCTGGTCTTCTGCTTTCTGTCTGCATGACAAGAACTAGGGGAAGGGTGAAAAGAAAGTCTTCATGGAACTTTTGAAAATGTTCCTCCACTGGAAATCTGACTTCCCATTTCAATTTGGAACAACATTTGTTTTGAAGAGAAATGTTCCAAGGTAGAGAAATTATCTTTCCCATGTGGCTCTAGTGCAGGGGCAGTCAAATTATTTGAGCTGAGCACCACATCAGGGCTTGGAAATTAGTATGGAAAGCCATGAATGCTCATGAATTTGGAGTTGGGATGTGGGGGGGGGGGGCGAGGGATCCAGCTGGGGGTTCAGGCTGTGTGGTGGGGCTAGGGATGAGGGGTTTGGGGTGAAAGAGGGGTGCTCTAGGCTGGAATTGAGAGATTTGGAGGGCAGGAGTGGGATCTGGGTGGTGCAAGGGTTTGAGGTGTGTCTTGTGAGAGCCTGAGGAGTGCAGGCTCTAGGCTGTGCTTACCTCCTCAAGCAGCTCCCAGAAGCAGCAGCATGTTCCCCTTCTGGCGGGCTCCTACACACAGGTTCAACCAGGTGGCTCTGTTCACTGCCCCTTCTTCCACAGGCACTGCACCTGCAGCTCCTATTGGCTGTGTCTCTCAGCCAATGGGAGCTGGAGGGGGGTTCTGCTTGGGGCAATGGCAGTGCACAGAGAACTCTGGCTGCCCCTATGTGTAGAAGCCAGAGGGAGGGTAGGGCATACTGCTGCTTCCAAGAGCCACATGAAGCCATGGCATGCAAGGATCAGGGCAAGCGTCAGACCGCCCTCTCGCCAGAAGGAGCTCACAGGCTGGATTAACATAGCTTACAGGCCAGATGTGGCTCACAGGCCTTAGTTTGCCCACTCCTTCTCTTGTGCCTAACTCACTACGGACACAAGATGATACTGGTGTGTGGAAGAGAATTATAAAATATAATAGAGCAAAATTGCAAGGTACCAACACTTGGAAATGACTATGACTCAGGCTTTGTCATGATTCTCTTCACACTGTTTCTATACTTTCCAGAATTATCCAGCTTTTTAACAGTCTTTGAATTCTTCCACAACCTGATTACTCCATCCCACCCTTCATTAGAGCTAGAGCTTGGCATAAGTGCTTGAGAGGATGAGACAGTCGGTTATGGGCTAGTCAGCTGGTGATGTTACGAAGTTCCTTTTTGCTAGAAAGAAATGGGCCATGTTGTGAACATTACGGGCTCGTCTACACTGGCCCCTTTTCCGGAAGGGGCATGTAAATTTCACCAGTCGTCGTAGGGAAATCCGCGGGGGATTTAAATATCCCCCGCGGCATTTAAATAAAAATGTCCGCCGCTTTTTTCCGGCTTTTAAAAAAGCCGGAAAAGAGCGTCTACACTGGCCCCGATCCTCCGGAAAAAGTGCCCTTTTCCGGAGGGTCTTATTCCTTTGAAGTAGGAATAAGACCCTCCGGAAAAGGGCACTTTTTCCGGAGGATCGGGGCCAGTGTAGACGCTCTTTTCCGGCTTTTTTAAAAGCCGGAAAAAAGCGGCGGACATTTTTATTTAAATGCCGCGGGGGATATTTAAATCCCCCGCGGATTTCCCTACGACGACTGGTGAAATTTACATGCCCCTTCCGGAAAAGGGGCCAGTGTAGACGTAGCCTACCATTAAGTCTCATCAAAGGTTACGGAAAGATGTAGGTCACCTGACAAGATGTTTATACAAAATATGCTACAGCAGTAATAACACCTGCTAACAAAGATAATGCCCATTTTTCACAAATAATGTTATTACCCTGCATGCCTCTGAAAGTTACTTAAGAAGAATGAAAGCTAGCAAGCCTGGCTAGAAAGCTTTGCAGGGGACTGACAATATAGTAATATTTTTGTTCAGTTTCTTTTTTTTAAAGTCATCTCCTTTCATAAAAGCCAAAGACTGAAATTCCCCAATGATATTTGCTGTTGACATGCCTTTTAGTTTATATGTCAGCCTCCCTGCAATTATTAAATCTAGTGGCACTGGTCTAGTGCTAGCAAAGGTACAGTTTCACTTTACCTACAGTATTTTATTTTCAAGCCAGTATTTTCTGATAAGCAAAGGATCCAGGAATACAAAGATTTATAGCTTATACAAACAGGACTGTGCTCTGATTGTATCTTCCAGTGGAAACTTTCAAAGAGATTTACAAATATTATTCATTCTTGCCAACCATTGTGAGATAGGTAGATATTCGAACTCACATTTTACAGACACAAAAAGAAGTGAATTGTCCAGTGAATCTGTGGAAGATTTTAGAGCAGAACCCAGACTGACTCTTAGTACGTCTACATTGCAGGGGAAGATCGAAGCTGCTACTGTCGATCTTCCAGGGTTTGAATGAGTGGTCGAGCTAATTCAAACTGTTGATGTTGGTAACCCTTATTTTATGAGGAGTTAGGCAAGTTGGAGGAAGAGTGTTCTTCCTTCAGCTTCCTGTAGTGTAGATAGTGCCAAAAGCTGAGATAAGCTACTTTGACTTCAGCTATTCAATTAACATAGCTGAAGTTGCATATCTTAATTTGACTATGTGCTGTAATGTAGACATACACTTAGTCTTGTGTTTTAGCTATGAAAATAACCTCTCTTTCCTAGAAATGTCTTCATCTACAGTAATCAAATCCATAGTGAAAGTGACTCACTCAGCTGTGGATAGGATTATTTGCATGTAATTATATTTGTTTGCAAACAGTCATATAAATGCAAACTATTATCTATCATTTATGTATCCTTCTATTTGAGTAATCTACAAAGGGTGTGCGTCTGCTTAGCCCTTCATCCACAGTGCTATAGGCTTACATTGTGAGCTTAATACTCAGGGGTAACCAAGATGGTCGTATGTTATATTCCTCCTTGAACATTCATGAGTAAAAATAAAACCTCAGTTGTATAAATCTGTGTGAAAATTAATTGAGAAAGGTTTGAACATGACTGGATTGATATCACACCTGCAAATAAATTGTTTCCACTATTGATACAGTTCCCATAGCTTCATTCTGCTCAGTGTATTTATAATCCAATAGAAATACTGATTAAGGACATGCTTCTGATAGGCATTAGGAATCCATCTCAAAGGGTATTGCAGATGTTCTGCCACTGTCAGGAGCAGACCCTATAAATCAGGCTTAGAGATGCAGATGGTGTAAGAGATTGTCTTGCTTGTCTTTAAATCACATCTTAAGAAGAATGTAGCTAGTGTGTTTTATAGTATCTGATGACAGCAACGATGTTTCCTTCCCCCCCCACTTTTGCTTTTTTGTGGAAAACAAACACCAAATGGAACCCTCCAAACCAACAGATGTGCAGTTCTGACCTAGATGACCAGGAGGGAGGGGGAACTGTCCGAAGGCAAAATTGGCTGGTAGAGCCTAATTTTTCGAAAGCACTTTCTGACATTACAGATGCAATTTCACTTCACATCATTATTAGAACCCAACATGGGTACTGTTCAGACAGGTGCAATCTGAACAGAGTGGCTGATGGCTGAAGGTGCAATCAGGTATCTAAATTGGTACAGTTTATCAATAACTGTGCCAGTAACACTGAATCTGTGGTCAAGGCCATGCTAAAAATAAAGCTCTAAAAGACTTTTGAATGTCCCCATCCCTTGCAACCTCTTAAAACACAAAGGCCCAGACCAGGAGTGGCCCCTGTGTGAGGATAGAGGATTAATCAGGATTCTCCATGCATTTCCTGGAATGGCTGTGCAGGAGCTTTTCCCAGTTGCAGTCCCTGTTCCCTGTGGAGAAAGGGGGTGGCTTGTTCCAGGCATGGAATGTTCAAGAGGGGACAGGAGGGAAATGAGCTCTGGCCTAGGATCTTTCTCCCAGGGTCGGACTAAGGGGTGGGCGAGCTGGGCAGCTGCCTGGGGTGCCAACCGATGGGGGGCACCTGATGGCAGCTGTAAGGGGCGTGTCGTGTCCTTTATAGCTGCCATCAGGTGCTGTGTGCCCGGCTCCTGCAGTGCCGGCCCTCCCCATCCCCGCGGCGCTGGCCCTCCCCATCCCTGCAGTGCCAGCCAGCAGCGCCCTTCCCCCCACGGCCACGGGGCCCTGCTCCAGCCAGGCGCTGTGTGCCAGCAGCGGTGGCCAGGGTGGGCTGGGCAGCGCATGCACCGTGTGCCCAGGAGCGGTGCCAAGCGCCTGGGCCTGGGGCACCAAAATGACTTGGGCTGGCCCTGCTCTCTCCACAATCAGGCTGCACAATGGAACTGACACAACAATAGGGGTGTGTCTTGACTACAGGGTTTTGTTGACAAAAGTGGACCCTGAAATCTGTCCCATGCCCTCAACCTCTTCCCCAAGCCCCGTCCCGCACTCTAAATCCCTTGTAGCTATTCCTCCACCTGCAAGTAGCAGGGCTATGTCGCTGCTTCTGGTGAGTCATGCAGAGCCGGATAGGGAGCCTGTCAGCTTTGTGCCAACTGGGCTATAAACTGGAAGATTAGAAATGCTGGTTTATAGCGCTTTCCTGTTGTTTCAGGGCTGGATAACACCACTTTTCGTGTACACCCAATAATATTGGAATTGTGTTCAGATTGATTAGGCTGGTATCAATTATGTTCCTCTAAGGAGCGTTAGCAATTAAGAGACTATTTTCAAATATAGGAATCCTGAGAAAAGGTCAAAAAGATTGTCTAGGACATTCCATGAGAGAAGGCTGACAAATGACCATAAAAGCTATCGGCTCTGTGGGTGTTTGAGACAGGAGGCTTAAAAATAATGAGGAAAAATTCATTTTATAATATCTCGGCTCTTTGCATATAAATATTGAGGAACCAAGCAGGGAAATGCCTGGGAAGTTTTCATTAAGGCCTTGGAGATGGAAACCCAGATACAGCATGGGGATAGCAGCAATGTTCCATTAATGTTCTTTATCCTAGTTCTGTAGTTTATTTCAGCCTCTCTGCTCTTTACATTCTTTGCCTCTCTACTGAGGCTGCCAAGAAAAAAAGTCCTGAATAAGTGCTTTTTTTGATCTGGGCACTTATCCATTGAAAACCAGAAAGACATCACTCAATCATTCCCTATGTGCCACAGCTTGCCCAGGTTATGATAATGATATCGGAACTGTAAGACCGAGGTTAGATTTGAAGCATTTAGCTCTACCTAAGGCTGTGGTTCTCAGCTGGTGGTCCATGGTGACTTTTTCGGTGGTCCACAGGAACATTGTCCAAAGTCACATGGTGTGAGCAGGCACCGCCATTAGGCTGTTTTACACCATGTTCACAAGCACGTGGCACGTCATCCATAACATCATGTAGGATGCAACCGCATCATGTTGCCAGTAACTTCAGTCTGAAGCTTTGAGTGGCAATGTAGCTGCCATCATCATGCTGAGTGGTTGCTGTGTCATTCGTCCTGTGCTACATGTGCTGGAGGTGGTCCACGAAATTTTTTTGATGGCCTGGTAGTCCATGGACTGAAACGAGTTGAGAACCACTGACCTAAGGGATGTATAGTCACTTTGATGCATAGGGATTTGCATATCTTTAGTCCCTACTCAGAGCTGGAGAATAGAGTGTATTCCACAACAAATAAACTTCCAAGATGTTAGCAGTTCCAACAAGCAAAATTACTTTCAGGAAAATAATAATAAAAAACCCATTTCCATTGCCTCAGATGGGTAGCCGTGTTAGTCTGTAACTTTAAAAACAATGAGTAGTCCTGTGGTACCTTAGGCCATGACTATACTAGGAAACTATTTCAAAATTAGTAAATTAGACTTAATAACTCTTGATTTAACAAATTCAAACTAGCATATCCACTCTCCATGGAAGCCTTGAAATTAATCCCAGGCATGCTCTGTTAGCGTAGATTCACTACCTCCGCCCTGGGAAGTACTGGTGAGTAATTAGTTTGAATTACTTTGGGGACTAATTATTTTGAAATGGCAGCATTGGAACATCCACACTACCATTATTTCAAAATAACTATTTTGGAATTAGCGTTACTCCTGATGAAAAGTAGGAATACTGATTTTGAATTCTACAGCCCATTATTTCGAAATGGGCTTGGTAGTGTGGACGATCCACTTATAAATTCGGGGGGATTATTTCAAAATAAAGTCCTAGTGTAGCCAGGGCTTAGAGACTAACATAAATACGTATATATATATATATATATATATATATATATATATATATATATATATATATATATATATATATATATATATATATATATATAGTATCATAAGCTTTCGTGGGCAAAATCCTCTTTTTGCATTTGACTTTGCTATTTAGTTTACATTAACAAAACAAATCTACTTTGACTTCTACTGGCTCTTTGAATTTGGTTCCCTGTGGTATACCAAATCGAGGTTTCTTCTTCATTTCCTAGTGTGCCCTCTAAAAGGGAAGCCATCACATGCACATCACAACTATCCATGCCAAGTCAACTGCAAAAACATTTCAAAGTGCCATTGTAAACAAGTAAAAAAATGCCCAAACCCCAAAACAGAAAGATAAATCTTAAATAATAAAAATACAAAGAATTCTCATTAAAAAGAGCAGAGATGCTATATTTAAAGCAATAGCTCGTTAAGTTCAAATTTCCTATTAGGGATATCAGAATTTGTATATTCAGGTTTGCACACAGAGTCCTGGTTTTGGTAGGTCCAACCTGTACTACTAAGACTATAGTGAATATAATTTAATCTGTTATGATTCAGAAGGCACTTCAGGATCTTTCAGTGCCTCCGTATTATCATTATCAACAGCAGTTATCATTGTGGATGTAGTTGATGTAGAAGATGGCGCTGAATTTGTAAAGATCCCATGACATGCCCTGAAAATGACTTTTGAATAATTCCCAGTCTTCTACGTATTTTGCATAAAAGTAGAGTGTCGAATGTGCTATTGCTTAGTATTCTGGGCAGTATACTAGTTCCAGTTACTAGACTAAAGGTTTGTATTTGGAGATATCAATAATGCCAGTTAATTGAGCTTTCTGGCTAATTAAGTGCTGGAGATCAGAGCTTTTACTGTACCATGATATTGGCCACATAAAGTGAGATCTTCAAGAATGCTAAGCACACTAGAGATTATAGTATCCCAGAGCACAACAGTTGAGGTGAACACAAAAATGACTTTATTTCCTGTTTATTTCCTACTTTTGCCTTTTTTCCCTTTGCTTGCTTGTGGCAGCTCTAAACATTCCTTTTCTGAAAAGGGAAGGATGATAAAAACTTTATCCAAAGTTTACATTAAATGAGCAGGAATAAAATATCAATACAACAGAAGAATAAATATGAAAAATACGGGGTAGACTGCCTGAATCTTCAGTCTTCTATCAGAGATTCCTTCTGTTCTCTTAAGACATTCAGTTATTAGTCCTCCGATTGTCTTGAAATCTCAAGCTGTGATGTTATCCCCAGGGATTCAGAAGGCTTTCTCTTGGTGGCCACTTCTTTGCAGGGAGAGGATATAGGTTCTGTGTGGGCAGCTGGGATACTGCTGGGTTGAGTCTCAAGGTAGAGATCTGGGTTCATTGCAGGTCCATCAGGTGCTGCAACAAGATGAACCAAGTCCAGTAGATGATCCCTGCTGACACCCACACAAATCGGATTTAGAAGTCCTGACATGTCCCCACTGTAATCCCTTTTTTAGACATTGCCTGCATGTGGTGTTCCTTGCTGGACCAGCCATTTGCTGTGAAGTGATTTGCCACATCATGGGCATTAGTTCATGCTTTTGTTGTGTTCCTTTCTCTCTCACTGTGTTAATATAGCTGTCTCTAAATTCCCCATGGGCTTGTACTGCTCTGGAGGATATATTTTTTCTGCATATCCTGGGCATGAGCTCCTCTTGTACAGTTCTGGGTGCTACATGAAAACATGTGGACAAATTGGAAAAGGTCCGGAGAAAAGCAATAAAAATGATTCAAGGTCTAAAAAACAGGACCTGTGAAAGATGGCTTAAAAATATTGGGTTTGTTTAGGCAGGAGGAGAGAAGGTTGAGAAGGGACAGGATGACGGTTTTCAAATACATAAAAGTTTGTTACAAAGTGAAGGAAGGAAAAAGCAATGGGCTTAAATTGCAGCATGGAAGGTTTAGGTTGGACACTATGAAAAAAACTTCCTGTTAGAGTGGAAAAGCACTGAAATGAATTGAACATGGAGGGTTTGGAATCTCCATCACTGGAGACTGTTAAGACCAGGTTAGATACATATTAGCTTACCCATTATGTCTCTCTAGTATTGCTCTCTGGCAGGTAAGTGATATGCTATTATGTTGCTATTGCATTGATTAAACCCTAAGTGACCTGAAAATCTTTTACTGAAAAGTGATGTCCATACGTGAAGGAAATGAGGATTTTGCACTTTTCACACATGCTAAGTAATACCTTACAATGATTTCAATGGTACAACTTCTAGGCTACGTCTAGACTGGCATGATTTTCCGAAAATGCTTTTAACGGAAAAGTTTTCCGTTAAAAGCATTTTCGGAACAGAGTGTCTAGATTGGCACGGACGCTTTTCCGCAAAAGCACTTTTTGCGGAAAAGCATCTGTGTCAATCTAGACGCGCTTTTTCGCAAAAAAGCCCCGATCGCCATTTTCGTGATCGGGGCTTTTTTGCGGAAAACAAATCTGAGCTGTCTACACTGGCCCTTTTGTGCAAGTTTTGTGCAAAAGGACTTTTGCCCGAAAGGGAGCAGCATAGTATTTCCACAAGAACACTGACAATCTTACATGAGATTGTCAGTGCTTCTTTTGCGGAAATTCAAGTGGCCAGTGTAGACAGCTGGCAAGTTTTTCCGGAAAAGTGGCTGATTTTCCGGAAAAACTGCCCAGTCTAGACACAGCCCTAGAGTAATGTTTAAGGGGTAAAACCCATGGCACATTGAAATTAATGGCAAAACTCCTGTTGACCTCACTGCGGCTAGACTATCACCAAAGTGATTAAAGGAGGCAGACTGGACCTTCAATAGATTTTATTACTTACTCTGGACCTAGTTTGGTGAGGAACCAGTAGCTCTGAAATAAAAACTGAGGAGAAACTGCTGAGAGACACGCATCAGAGCCTCATGATATAACCTTGATCTCTCAGCCTGTTGAGTAAATCTCTGTTTCTTGCAACAGTGCCTGACTGCTTCATTGTATGTTGCCAATGTAACCAGACGTCACAAGGAATATGGGAACTAGGACCAGAGAGAAGGAAAAAACGATACCTTTCAGAATGGAAGATGAGGAATACTTGGCATTTGTTTTTCTTTGATTTCCCAAGCCACATATGTTCACAGCTAATACATATCTAAGTTAATCATCCTAATTATATTCTCCTCCAGAAACTAATTATGTATGCTGTTTCAGATGAAAAAATAATATAAACCCTCCAGATCACAGACCAGGTCTAGAGAGACATTTCGGAATACTACAACATGAGAGTAAAGCTGGGGCAGTGTAGGACTGTATCCTACAGATAGAAATTCTCATTTAAGTACATTGGCATGATTTGTTTTTGACAGGATGGGTAAAATAGGACAGAGTATGTGTGGGCTGTATTAGTGAGATATCCAAAACAGACATATTTCATCATTTTTTTCCCCGTTCAATAATTCCACAGTCATTTTTATATCCCATAAAATAATGTGCAGTAGTGATAGGAAATGACTTTCATACATATTCTGGCTGCTGAGTTGCTCTGTTTCATTACACTGCAATGCGGATGACTGACAGCTCTGTAATCAACTCCAGACTGGATTTAGTGGTTCCACAAACTTCTTTCTTATTAATTATTAAAAGCATTTTTCTCTGCTCAGAATGTCTAACACCATAAGGGCCACTAGTATTCCATGTGGCCCTATTCGCATTCTACGTCTATGTTGGAGCACAAGAACTAAGAGTAATAAATAATAATAATAATAATAAATAAAAATGGGTTTGCAAATATATTCATGAATGAATGAGCCAACTTTGCTCCACTGCCATTCGGGAAATCGTATTATTTATTATTTGCAAGTGTTACATTGACAGCCAACTAGCTGCAAAAATCTTCTCATTGTCTGAAAGTTTCACACGTTTTATCATAGTTATTCACCTGGAAATCAGAAATGCATCATTTACCCCCTATCATTGGATACTTACCTGTTTTAGTTAGCCATTCAATAAGGAAGCAAAAATAACTCTCTGTGACTTAGGGGACCAGTCACAGCCCACACAAATAACATAGAACCGTAGTGTTATGGAAATTTAGACCTGGAAGGAACCTCCAGAAGTCATTTAGACTAGCCCTCTGAGCTTAGGCAGGGCCAAATAAATCAAGACCAAGACCTGACAGGTGTTTGTCCAATCAGTTCTTGAAAACTCCAATGGGAATTCCGCAATGTTCCTTGGAAGTCTATTCCACTGCGTAACTGCCCTTATTGCTAGACTATTTTTTCTTAATATCTTCTTGCCCTACCTTCAGTGAACATGGAGAACAAATGATCAGTCTTCTTTGACTCTTTGAAGTCTGTTAAAGGTTCTCTTGAGTCTTCTTTTCTCAAAACTCAACATGTCCATTTTTAAAAACCTTTCCTCACAGGTCATTTTTTCTGTAATGTTATCATTTTTGTTGCACTTCTCTGGAATCTTTCCAAGGTGTTTACATCTTTGTTAAGGTGTGATGCCCAAAACTGGATACAGTACTACAGCTGAGGCCTCACCAGTAGTAAGTAGAGTAGGAGATTTTTTTTCCCTTTCTCTTACTGCCAGAATGATATTAGCCTTTTTTTTTTTTTTTTTTTTTTTTTTTACAATGGCATCGCCACGTTATTCAGATTCAATTTGTGATACATTATCATCCCCCAGATCCTTTTCAGCAGCGCTACCACTGAGCCAGTCATTCCCTGTTTTGGTGTTGTACATTTCATTTTTTTTAATAAAATAAAATAAAATAAAATAAAATAAAATAAAATTAAAATAAAATAATAATTTATTGTTGTTGTTATTATTATTAGATTTCATCTTGTTGAATTCAGTCTAGTTCTCTAATTTGTTAAGGTTGTTTTGAAGCAATCCTGTCTTCCAATGTGCTTGCTGCCTCTCTCAACCCGGTGTTATCTGCAAGTGTTATAAGCATACTTTCCACTCTATGATCTAAGTCATTAATGACAATATTGAATAGTACAAGATCAAGCACTGATCCATGTGGGAGCCCACTAAATATGCTCTCACAGCTGGAGAGCAAATAATTGATATGTCTTTGACTATGCCTTTCAACTATTAGTGCTCCCACCTTATAATCAGTGCACTACATATAATCAAAGTGAGTAGCTTGCAAGCACCACATATCCTGAAGATGAGTTTTCTGAACTATTTAGTGAATACAGAGTATAGGAGCAATATGTAACTGGAATCTGAGACACTGAGGATTAAGTCACTGACAGGGTACATCTACACTGCACGGTTATTTCAGGATACTGGAGGTGTCCCGAAATAGCTACCTCACATCTACACAAGCCACCCATTATTTCAAAATATTTTTCAAAATAACAGGCATGCTATTTTGCAATCCCGGTAAACCTTGTTGTACAGAGGATAAGGGATGGTTCGAAATAGTGCATTATTTTGAAATTTGATGCTGTGTAGATACTTCAAATTTCAAAATAAGCTATTTTGAAATAGATTTCAAATAAGATATGCAGTTTGCATAGAAAAAATTGCGTATCTTATTTCGAGTTTAGGATGCTGTGTAGAGGCATCCATAGAGTGGCTATCTAGAACAGGGAAATATCCAATGATGGAGGTGAATGATTCTTTCTGATAGGAACTTTCTGATGAAAATTTCAAGCAATGAGATGTTTGCAGATAGTTGGCTGTCATCCAAACACTTGCAAATAATGAATACTATGACCTCCAGAATGACAGTGGAGTGAAGCTGGCTCACTCATTCATGAATATATTTGCAAGTATATTATTTCTTCTTCTTATAATAATAATAATACTTAATAAAAAATAATTAATAATCTATTGCAAGCACAATACCATTGCTACTATATGGAAGTAGAATGTAAAGAGGACCACATAGAAAATGCCTTTAATAATTAATAAGGAAGAATGTTGTGGAACCACTAAATTTACATGCAGTTAATTATAGAGTGGTCAGTCATCCACAGGGCAAAATAAAGAAACAGCAACTCAGCAGCCAGAATATGTATGTGTGTGAAGAGACATGACATTCTCCTGACTTCAAGGTGGGACACAGCAGGACATCCTCCCTCCACAAGGCCACTCTACACAGAGGCAGGGGACATCTCCCTCCCCCCCCCCCCACACACACTATATATAGCACAGGGGCATGGGTTCTTGAGGTAGCTCCCACTCCCGGGGATAGCAGGACATTCCAAACATGGCCCTGTGCAAGCACATCGGCTCTGATGGTGCAGGGCACAGTCATCCTCGCCTTGCAGAGGGGGGCAGGGCTTCACCCACTGTGTCCCCAGGGAGAACTGACCACTTCTCTTGTTTCTCCACAGCTGCACCAGCTGCATGTACAGGGCGCACCACCCCACCCAGGACATGCTCCCACACCCCAAAGGCTCTGCAGGACCACCTGTGCAGTGGAGGGGTTCTAACAGCAGCACTTGGAGGTACTGCAAGTCCTGCACCGTATCCTCCAACACTGGGTGCAAGAAGACCTGCAGCTCCAGCGGGAGCAGCTTGCCCAGGGCTGTGCCATCTGCCAGCACCTGCAGACCCTGGTGCAGAGTGTGCTGCCTCCTGCCGCTCCAGAGCCTGCTGCCTCCCCAGCTACTGCTCCTCCTCCCACTCCTTCTCCCCCTCCCACTTCTCCCTCGACCGCCTCCCCATCCTCCATCCCCTTCCCATTCCCCTGGGGATGCTGAAGCCCTTGCACCTATGGTGCAGGGAGACAGTTGGCCCAGCGAGACCCCCCAACCCTGAGCCCTGAACTTCCCCCTTCCAGCTCCCTCCTCCCAGGTTTCCTCCTACCCTCTCTCCTTCCTTTTCCCACCTCCTTTCCCCAGTCTCACCAGAGTTTCCTTCCCTCCCCCGCCCCTCCTCTTTTGTTAAATAAGGAGAGTTTGTATTTATGAAAATATGTGTATTTTATTTTACACCAGGAGTTAGGGAGGGGTAAATGGAAGGATTTGAGGGAGGAATGAGGCACGAGCCCCCAGTGGGGCACACCAAGGAGACTGTTAGTGCTCCTTAGGGTGGCAGCTCTCCCACAGGACCTCCTGGATACTGACAGCCCCTCGATGGACCTCCCGGATGGCAGCCTGCAGCACGTGCAGCCAGGCTTGCAGCAACACGTCAAGAGCAGCACCAGAGTGCCTAGGGCCAGTTCCAGCTCCATGCTGCAGAGTGCTGTGGTGTCCCGAGTGAGGTCAAGCAGAGCACAGAGACACAAAATGCTTTGCTGTCCCTCATCAAGGTAGGCAAGCAAGCAGGGAAACCTGTCTGGGGGTGGGGGAGCCCCTTTAAGCACAGACCTCAGTTAGCCTCAGGCAGCAGCCCTGAACAGTAAGTCCTGACCTGGTGCCCTGCCGGAACTGGCTCCAGCCAGCCTTAAATGCAATTCAACATCCAGTCAGTATGGACGCGCTATTCCAAAAGAGCAAAACGTTATTTCGAAATGCATTTTTTGTCTAGATGCGTTATTTTTAAATAAGCTATTTCAAAATAACACTGTAGTGTAGACATACCCCAAGGTGCTGCAGGACTGTTCATTGTTTTTTAAAGTTTTTCCTTATACCTTATGAAAGTTGACTGAACTTAGTGTAAGTGTAAATTAATGCATTGTAAAGTTAGTGCTGAATTTGGCCCACATGTAACAATTTATTAATGTTAAACCATACTATTTATACATGTAACAATTTTTTAATGTTAATCCACACTAAAATACTAAAATCAGCAATGTTACAGGGAGAGAGAATTATAGGTATGCACTCAAATACAGGTGCCATTTTAAGACTAGCCAGTAAGAAATTAATATTATTCTTGCAAATATTCATATTTGTAATGAAGACCAATTATTACAGGAGTATTTACATAAGGGAGGTTAGTTTATTATATTTAAAATCCTATCATTGTGTTTTATTTAATTTCCTTAATATTGCTTTAAAAATAAAGAACACTGTGTAGCTGGTTCTTTACCTTAGATAGAGAAGATAGCAGACTGGCAAATACAACTCTGCATAAAACCTGTTCAAAGCTATATCTTTGGCAGTTATGCAGACCATACAGTTAGCACAAGAAGTGCTAAATTCACTATATGGGCTATATTTACATCTCAGGCTACGTCTAGACTATGGGGTTTTTCCGGGAGGTATCCTGGAAAAACTCCTCCGTGTCCAGGGAACACGTCTGCTCTTCCGCATTTTTTTGTGGAAGAGCAGACATGTTTTTTCAGAAGTCCTGTCTTCCTCCTTCCACAAAGAAGAAGGGCTCTTCCAAAAGAGGAGGTTTTTCCAAAATTTAGCCCAATGTAGCTGGGACAAATTTCAGAAAAGCCTCTTCCAATAAAACTATCAGAAAAAGGTATGCAAATTGCGGAGCACAATTTGCGTATCTTTTTCCAAGAAAACATTATAGTCTAGAGGTAGCCTCAGAAACAGAAATACTAAAGTCACTGTCAGAACAAAAGCGACAAGGAGTCCTGTGGCACCTTATAGACTAACTGAAGTGTAGGAGCATAAGCTTTCGTGGGCAAAGACCCACTTCGTCAGAAGCATGTAGTGGAAATTTCCAGAGGCAGGAATAAATATGCAGGCCAGGATCAGGCTGGAGATGACCAGGTGGATCCAATCAAGGAGGATGAGGCCCACTTCTAGCAGCTGATCTGGAGGTGTGAATTCCAAGAGAATAGAAGCTGCTTTTGTAGTTAGCAAGCCATTCACAGTCTTTGTTTAATCCAGAGTTGATTGTGTCAAACTTAAAGATGAACTGTAGCTCAGCAGTTTCTCTTTGAAGTCTGGTCCTGAAGTTTTTTTGCTGCAGGATGGCTACTTTTAGATCTGCAATTGTGTGTCCAGGAAGATTGAAGTGTTCCCCTACAGGTTTTTGTATGTTGCCATTCCTAATATCAGATTTGTGTCCATTGATTCTTTTACGTAGGGACTGTCCTGTTTGGCCGATGTATATAGCAGTGGGGCATTGTTGGCACATGATGGCATATATTACGTTGGTGGATGTGCAGGAGAATGTACCAGTGACAGTATGGCTGATCTGGTTAGGTCCTGTGATGGTGTTGCTGGTGTATATATACGGGCAGAGTTGGCACCGAGGTTTGTTGCAAGGATTGGTTCCTGAGTTCGAGTTATTATGGTGCGGTGTGTAGTTGCTGGTGAGAATATGCTTCAGGTTGGCGGGTTGTCTGTGGGCAAGGACCGGCCTACCTCCCAAGGCCTGTGAGAGCGAGGGATCATTGTCCAGGATGGGCTGAAGATCACTAATGATCAGCCCATCCTGGACAATGATCCCTCGCTCTCACAGGCCTTGGGAGGTAGGCCGGTCCTTGCCCACAGACAACCCGCCAACCTGAAGCATATTCTCACCAGCAACTACACACCGCACCATAATAACTCGAACTCAGGAACCAATCCTTGCAACAAACCTCGGTGCCAACTCTGCCCACATATATACACCAGCAACACCATCACAGGACCTAACCAGATCAGCCATACTGTCACTGGTACATTCTCCTGCACATCCACCAATGTAATATATGCCATCATGTGCCAACAATGCCCCACTGCTATATACATCGGCCAAACAGGACAGTCCCTACGTAAAAGAATCAATGGACACAAATCTGATATTAGGAATGGCAACATACAAAAACCTGTAGGGGAACACTTCAATCTTCCTGGACACACAATTGCAGATCTAAAAGTAGCCATCCTGCAGCAAAAAAACTTCAGGACCAGACTTCAAAGAGAAACTGCTGAGCTACAGTTCATCTTTAAGTTTGACACAATCAACTCTGGATTAAACAAAGACTGTGAATGGCTTGCTAACTACAAAAGCAGCTTCTATTCTCTTGGAATTCACACCTCCAGATCAGCTGCTAGAAGTGGGCCTCATCCTCCTTGATTGGATCCACCTGGTCATCTCCAGCCTCATCCTGGCCTGCATATTTATTCCTGCCTCTGGAAATTTCCACTACATGCATCTGACGAAGTGGGTCTTTGCCCACGAAAGCTTATGCTCCTACACTTCAGTTAGTCTATAAGGTGCCACAGGACTCCTCGTCGCTTTTGCAGATTCAGACTAACACGGCTACCCCTCTGATACTTGTCAGAACAAAATATGTCATTTCTTATTTACTCAGTACTTTAGCATTTGTTTGGAATGAGGATGTGAGCCCATAAAACATCCACTTCCCTTTGATATAAAAAGAGGAAAAGCCCCCTATTCTCATTACAGTGCAGTGTTGGAAATTGCATTCTGCATAAGTTTGTTCATCTCTTAACATGCAATTGTTTTAAAAATGAATTCAAATATAATTACACAACAGTAGAAAAGTCATAATAAATGGGAAAACTTGCCTAATCTTATTTTGATCCCTCTCTATTGCTAGCGTCATGTTAAAAAACAATTTACACCTCTTTGACCTCAGGATAATTAGCACATGTGAGACCTTCATGGCAAAATCATTACTAGCTCTTTGAGAATCATTACTAATGGTTTTCTTAATGGATTTTGCACACGATGAAGAATAGTCTCTGGACCTTAAAAAAAGGAAAGCAGATTCCTCTGGAATGAGTCCAGATAAGAGTTGTGCTGTGGGAATGTAACTAACGTTTTGGAGAAGAATGGTTGTTGGGCTCAGATAACGCATAGCTTGTTTATGAATGTTTGATTCCATGTTTCAGAGCAATTCTTTGCATACATCAGTATTCTCCACTGTACTATGTGCTACCTGACTAGATAAAAGCATAAGGGCTGGATTCTTCACTCTGTAACACAAAGTGGCCAGTGATCTGCACTGAAGAATCCCCTGAGTGTATAAGGGTGTGTCTAGACTACCTAGTTTTGTCGACAAAAGTGGACTTTTGTCGACAAAACAATACCAGCGTCTACACTACCGCGGAGTTCTGTCGACATAACGTCGACAGAACTCCGCGGTTTTGTCGACGCTGGTATACCTCATTTTACGAGGCATAACACTTTCTGTTGACAGAACTCTGTTGACAGAAGGTGTTATTGCCTGTAACACTGCGTCCAGACTACGGAGTTCTGTCGACAAAGCGGCTTGCTTTGTCGACAGAACTCCATGTGTCTGGATGCAAATTGTCGACGGAAGTTTTGTCGACAGTATCTGTCGACAAAACTTCCATCGACAAAACGCGGTAGTCTAGACGTACCCTAAGTGAGCCTGCGCTGCAATGAAGCCACATTCTGGCTGTACCTATGTCAGGTCATCTGCTTGGCCCACCTGTCTTTCATGATACCTCTCTTGCCTCACCAACTTTAGAAGGAGAGAGGAGCATGGTTTGCTGGGATACTGGTGGGGGCAGGGCAAGGTAGGTGATGGATCAAGGCTTTCTTTCCTCCCATTTGCGTCCACCTGTGTAAGGATGCTGAGGTATCTCTTACATCATCAGGGCACATTAAAGTTGCCTGCTGGAGTCTTAACTTATGCTTGTGCCTGAGAGGCTGAGAATGAGGGAGCTGTAATCAGGGGTGCTGACAGCCTTGCTAGGCCCCTGGGGAAAGTGTGAATGGGCCTGGCACCATGCTCCTGGGTGGGATGGAGCTTCAGCTGGAAGGGGCGGGATAGTGGTGGCAGGAGTTGAGAGCCCTGGGCTCTTTTGAATTGCTGGGCCCCAAAGCAATTACCTCCTTTTCCCCTCCCTGTTGGCAAGCCAGGCTGTAAGCAATTCCCTGACAGTGTCCCCCAGATGGCACCGGAGCTGTTTGGGTTGAGTACAGTATCACAGTACTTCTAACTCTCACAGTTTTCTCAGGGTATTTCTAATATTTGGTGTCCGAAGACTCAAAAACTTGTAGGAAAATCAAGATAACACCAAATGTGTTCTTCAAAAAAATCATGAACTTTAAACCTATTTCATGGTTTCTTGAAGCCTGACTCATGATTTTTGAAAGCTTGGGTGTCAGGATTATTGTCATCAAGCCATAAGTGACTAATTCTCATATCCAGGGGTTATTCCCAACTGCAGGACTGGAAACTCCACAAGTAGGAGCTTGTGTAACCCACATTCATGCTGGGTGTGGCTTACTGTCCTATGTAGTGGCACTTAGACTCTGGCACATCACCTGTAAAAGTATAATTATGCAGGCCAAAAAAGTATTTGAAAAGCAATTAGCAAACCCCACAAAATTAACAGCAACAATGTTTTAAATTCATGACACTTAAGGTGTGTGGACTTTTCATTTTACACTTCCAAAAGAGGTATTTTTATACACAGTGCAAGGATTTTGAGATCCTGCAAGCATTCAGTCCAGGTTTACACACATAGTTAATTTGGTGTAATTACACTGTCCAGGGGTGTGGATTTTTCCTTAATTCACCATGTAAACAGCAGCTCTCTGTCAACAAAGGAGGACCGCTGATTCAAATGGAGAAGGTAGGACAATCAACTGGTTATCTAAGGTGTTTGTACATGAATGCAAGAAGCCTGGAAAACAAACAGGAAGAATTAGAAGCCCTGGCCCAGTCAAAGAACTATGATTTGGTTGGAATAATGGAGACTTGGTGGGATGACTGACATGACTGGAGTACAGTCGTGGAAGGGTATAAACTGTTCAGGAAGAACAGGCGGGGGAGAAAAGGAGGAGGTGTTTCACTATATGTAAGAGAGCAGTATGATTGCTCAGAGCTCCAGTATATAGAGGGAGAAAAGCCTGTTGAGAATCTATGGGTTAAGTTTAGAGGCGGGAGCAACAGGGGTGATGTTGTGCTTGGTGTCTGAAATAGACTACCAGATCAGGTGGATGAGGTACACGAGGCTTTCTTCAAACAACTAAGAGAAGCTTTCAGATCACAGGCCCTAGTTCTCATGGGGGACTTTAATCACCCTGACATCTGTTGGGAGATCAATACAGCAGTACACAGACAATCCAGGAAGTTTTTGGAGAATGTTGGGAAAAACTTCCTGGTACAAATGCTAAAGGAACCGACCAGGAGCCATGCACAGCTTGACCTGCTGCTCACAAAAAGGGAGGAACTAGTGGGGGAAGTAGATGTGGGTGGCAATCTGGGAAGCAGTGATCATGAGATGATAGATTTCAGGATCCTGACAAAAGGAAGAAAGGAGAGTAGAAAAATACACACTCTGGAATTCAGAAAAGCATACTTTTACTCCCTCTGAGCAATGATGGGCAGGATCCCCTGGGATGCTAATATGAAGGGGAAAGGAGTCCAGGAGAGCTGGCAGTATTTTAAAGAAGCCTTATTCAAGGCACAGGAACAAACCATCCCGATGCGCAGTAAGAAAAACAAATATGGTAGGCGACCAGATTGTCTTACCGGGGAAATACTTGGTGAGCTTAAACACAAAAAGGAAGCTTATAAGAAGTGGAAACTTGGACAGATGACTAGGGAGGAGTATAAATATATTGCTAAAAATGCATGGGAATAATCAGGAAGGCAAAAGCGCAATTGAAATTGCAGCTAGAAAGGGATGTGAAGGGTAACAAGAAGGCTACGTCTAGACTGGCATGATTTTCCGGAAATGCTTTTAACAGAAAAGTTTTCTGTTAAAAGCATTTTCGGAAAAGAGCGTCTAGATTGGTACAGATGCTTTTCCGCAAAAGCACTTTTTTTTTTGCCATTTTCGCGATCGGGGCTTTTTTGCGGAAAACAAATCTGGGCTGTCTACACTGGCCCATTTGCGCAAAAGTTTTGCTCAAAAGGACTTTTGCCCCAACGGGAGCAGCATAGTATTTCCGCAAGAACACTGACAATCTTACATGAGATCGTCAGTGCTTTTGCGGAAATTCAAGCGGCCAGTGTAGACAGCTGGCAAGTTTTTCCGGAAAAGTGGCTGATTTTCCAGAAAAACTGGCCAGTCTAGACACAGCCGAAAGGTTTCTACAGGCATGTTACCAATAAGAGGGTGATCAGAGAGGCTGTGGGGCCCCTACTGGATGAGAGAGGTAACCTAGTGACAGATGATGTAGGAAAAGCTGAAGTATTCAATGCTTTTTTTGCCTGTCTTTGTTTTTAAGTCTCGGCTTGACAAAGCCCTGGCTGGGATGATTTAGTTGGGATTGGTCCTGCTTTGGGAAGGGGGCTGGACTTGGTGACCTCCTGAGGTCTCTTCCAGCTCTATGATTCTATGATAACATAGCTACCTCCTCTTGGCTTGTCTTCATCAAAGTGCTATAGCAGTGCAGGTGTATGAGCGAACCTGTGCCAACGTGATATGTGTAGTATAGACTGCCTCATCTTCTGAGGTGAGATTTTGCCTTCTGCTCAGCACTGTTGAGTAACAGAAATCACAGACATTAATCATTATTAAAAAGGGACGGGGGTACCATCTTCGTATATAGGCCAGAACCAGATCTAAATTTTCCTCACTTTTAGACATTTCAGATACTAGGGCTTTGGCTCAGACCAGGACAGACATAGGGAACAATCGCAAAATTCAAACCTTGGTACAGATGATTTGACTACTGGCAAACACTGTCAGTTAGAAATTTCAGATGATGCCAGCTCTTTCAGAAAGGGCATGATTAAGAGTCCTCGACATTGGCCCTGAGTGAAGGGTTCTGAGGACCCAGTTTTTCTGACCAGTGTTCATCTCTAACCATTGCAGTCTATGTAAGCTACATTCATTATTCCTTAATGACTTGAGAAGAAATGACTAATCATGGAATAGTAATAGAGATGTAGCCGTGTTAGTCTGGTCTTGCTGAAACAAAAGACAGGACTATGCAGTACTTTAAAGACTAACAAGATGGTTTATTAGGTGATGGGCTTTCGTGGGCCAGACCCACTTCCTCAGATCAAATTGTGGAAGAAAATTGGCATGATACCAAAAGGGATACAATAAAAAAAAGGGATACAATAAAAAAAAAATGAACGCATATAAAATTGACAAGATTCTGTTCTAAAATCTCATTTGTCAATTTTATATGTGTTCACTTTTTTTTTTAATTGTATCCCTCTGGTACATATGGTTGTGACTATTTTCTTCCACAATTTGATCTGAGGAAGTGGGTCTGGCCCACGAAAGCTCATGACCTAATAAACCATCTTGTTAGTTTTTAAAGTGCTGCATAGTCCTGTCTTTTAATCATGGAATAGGTTCCCTCTCAAGAACCACTTTGCTGAATTCCAATGGAGATCAGGTAACCCGAGCTGAATGAATCTAAATTCAGTCATTATTGAGATGTGCTTTTATTTCCTCATATAAGCTGGTTTGCAGAAGTACTCATGGATTCATGATTGTTCTCATAGGACATCCATTCCTCTGAGGGTTTAGTTGTGCAATACAAAAGAAGACCGTTACTGAATGCTGGCAAAATATCTGCTATAACTAGAATCTTTGATGGAAACCCCTTCACAGCGCTTTTGATAGCTTTAATTGTACCTAGTAGAAAAAGCATGCATTTGGCATGGAAACAAGATTGTCTTGTTTTATGTCCTGCTGTGTCTGAAATGGCCACAATTATACAAGGTATTGGTGAAATATACTCCTTTTTTCAGGGAATACGAGAGAACATACACCATGGTTGTTAAAACAAAATGCATTCTTTGTTATCCACCAGGGTTCATTAAAACTGGAAAAAATTGCACACTGTAATCAAATTAATTTTATAACTACTGTACATCAAAGATAAGCAATTACACATAAAAACAAACCGCAGCCAAATTATAATAGACATTAGATGAACAGGGTCCCAAGACTACACTATCTGCACTAACTTGAATCTTGGCCAATAGACGGTAAAATCCATTTAACTTCAAGGTCACAAACCTTTCCAATGTATCCTAGGGGAAATATGTGCTTTGAAGACTTTCATAATCTAAATAATAAATCTTCTTGTGTTCTAAAGCCAACTTCATATGAGAAATTGTATTCTTCTTCTTTGTGCTAAGGATACATCTCTTCTAGGCATGCTGTTTGCCTGCTTTAACTAATCCATTATATTTTCATTATGATGGGGGAATCTGGAGATTTCATTTAAAAATATTGTTCTTTAAGTCTTAGCAGTGGTTGGTCCTCGGAAGTCATGTGACCTCCCTAACTGGTAGGGACTGGCCAGGAACTTCCCATGCAAAAGTGGAATCTATGAAACAATGGGAAGCTTAGAAGTTTCTTTGTCTTTGGCTGGCATGGCACACCCGGGAAGATAACTAAACACCCCAGGGAAAAGGAGACTTCCTTGGTTTTGGAGGCTTAGATGGAAAAAGAACAGTTTTAGGGTGAATTTATAATAAGTTTGTACTGAGATTTTAGTTTCAGAATTAGCTATGTGTTTTCTGTTATTTTAAATTTGTAATCTGCTTTGTTCTGCCTGTTCTCACTTATAACCTCTTAAATCCTACTGCTTGTACTTAATAAAATCACTTTTTGATGTTCCGAAAGAGGGGTTTTTTTTCAGACATTTGGCCCTGTGTAGACAGGCCAAATGTCAGAAAAGACTCTTTTGGAAGAAAAACGGAAAAAGATATGCAAATTGCGGTTCACAATTTGCGTATCTTTTTCCGACTTTTCTTTGCAATGTAGACACAGCCTTACAGTGAGAACAGCTCACAAACTCAGACTCAAAGTGGATACGCAAATAGCCAAGAAAGTTGAAATGCTTTCATCAGAGTATTGTCCTCCATGACAGCTTGTAGTAGGAAGACTTGTGCTTCTTTGTCAGTTACTATATGAGTACACAGCAAAGAAAAACCGGCAGCCGGCTTATGCCAGCCTGCATGGGTGCACCGAGCATGGGCTATGGTGATGTTTTTATTGTGGTATAGAATTCTGGGCACAAGCTGGTACCTGGGTTGTAGCACTCTTCCGGAGTGGAGGATCCTAGAGCTCAGGCTCCAGCCAAAGCCAGGAAGTCAGCACCACAATGAAGCAGCTCCGGAGCCCAAGAGCTCAAGTCGGTAGCATAGCACAGGCCAGCTGTTGGTTTTTCCTTGCTGTGTAGACATACCCTTATGTACTTCTGAAAATCCAACCCAGTGCTCAAATTGTTGGGAATAAAGTAGGGGAGGGGGGTTCCTGAATATCAAGTGGCTTACTTTAATTTAAACAATAGTGAGAAGGAAGGAGGCCATAAGACAGATGTAAGGCAGCCTTAAAAAGTAAGAAGATTTCCCTTTTAGAATCCTAGGGTTGGAAGAGACCTCAGGAGGCCATTGAGTCCAACCTCCTGCCCAAAGCAGGACGAACCCCAACTAAATCATCCCAGCCAGGGCTTTGTCAAGCCGGGAATTAGAAACCTCTAGGGGTGGAGATTCCACCACCTCCCTAGGTAACCCATTCCAGTGCTTCACCACCTTCCCAGTGAAATAATTTTTTCTACTATCCAAACTAGGCCTCCCCCGCTGCAACTTGAGACCATTGCTCCTCATTCTGCCCTCAGTCACTACTGAGAACAGCCTCTCTCTATCCTCTTTGGAACCCACCTCCTCCTCAGGTAGTTAAAGGCTGCTATCAAGTCCCCCCTCAGGATACGTCTACAGTACAGAATTTTTTTTGGAAAAACAACTGTTTTTCCAAAAAAACTTCAATTACATCCACATTGCAATTGCATTCTTTCGAAAAAAAATCAAAACAACTGAGTATTTTTTCCGACATTGGTAAACCTCTTTCTATGAGGAAGAAGCTTTTTTCCGAAAGCGCTCTTATGGAAAAAGGTGTGTGTGGACGGGGAAGAGGGAATTCTTTTGCAAGAAGAGGAAAGAGGAAAAGCACAGGTGCTTTGGTGGCCATTCCACCCATAGTAATCACAGTTTACCTGCGAGATAGTATCAAATTAGTCTGAACGCTCTCTTTCGATAAAGCAGATCACTTTTTTGATGCGCTTTCATAGTGTGGATGCTCTCTTTCAGAAGAAGTTTTTTCGGAAGATCTTTTCTGGAAAAGCTTCTTCCGAAAGAAGTTTACAGTTTAAACATAGTCTCACTCTTCTCTTCTGTAATCTAAATAATCCCAAATCTCTCAGCTTCTCCTCATAAGTCATGTGCTCCAACCCCTTTATCATTTTTGTTGCCCTCAGCTGGACTTTCTCCAATGTGTCCACTTTCTTTCTGTAATGGGGGCCCCAGAATTGGATGCAGTACTCCAGATGTGGCCTCACCAGGGCCAAGTAAAGGGGAATAATCACTTCCTTGGATCTGGTGACAATGCTTCTACTACTACACCCCAATATGCCACTAACCTTCCTGGCTACAAGGGCACACTGTTGACTCATATCCAGCTTCTCAAGCCCTTCCTTAATTCAAATGCTAATCCTAAATGTTTGTACCTTAAATGTAGGCTTAGGGGCCTCACTCTAGGCTGCCATTTTTTGTCAATTTTGGCCTGTCTGTACAACAAGGTTTATCAAGATATTAAAAGTCTAAACAATTTTACATTGATAATATTGAAGCAGTATTATTTTGAAGCTGCAATGGGGTACACACACACACACACACACACACACACAGCCTAGACAATGTGGGGTTAATGAGCTCATTTGGGCTCAGATGGCTCTGCCCCATCACACCTGGAGGGAGCATAAGAGGAGCCCCAGCTCAGTTGATTACAGGTGAGGGAGGAGAGGAGACTTCAGTGCTTAGCTCCAGAAGAGAGGGCTGACCCTTCTGGGGTCCCTCACACCCTACTGCTTTCCAGACCCTACTGAAGGACAAGGAAGGGTGGGTGTTCACATATCGTAAGACGGAATCATTCCCCTCCATTACATGTGAACTCCATTTATTTTCATTCATTTCCTTTGTTTTTGTTCACTGACTGCCATGAAAGGGAAGAGGCATTAAACTGGCCTGGCTGGAGGGGTGAGTCCCAGGAAGCAGCAGATGACTGAATTCCCAAAGTCACTTCAGCAGGCAGTTCCTGATGTGGAGAAAGCTGCTATGACACATCCCGCCATAGGGAGGTGTTAAGAGTGAGTCAATTCTTCTGGAAGGGACAAAGATTTTATGCCATTAAGAGAAATGTTGGTAATGTCAATACAATTTTAGCTATTCGTGTTAACAATGCTTATGCACATGCTTATCTTTACTTCACTGGGATTACTCACACGCTTATCTTTAAGCATATGAGTAGTCCCAATGACATAAATGTGACTATTCATGAACATAAAGTTGCATATCTGTTTAAGTGTTGGCTGGATCAGGGCTTTAATTTTCAATATGGTGGTTTTTTTCTTCTAGAACTTGTGGAAAAATCAAATCAAATACTCTACCAGTAGAGGCACAATAAAAAGTGTTAATAATTTAGCTCATTATACATTTTAATCTAAAATTGCAAAAGCAGAGAGTTTGAAATTAGTTTTTACAATAACCTCACTCTGATTTAAATCAACGGTTTCAAACTAATTCCAATAATTTAAATCATGGTTTAATACAGTTAAGTTATTTAATTCACCTTGGTTTAAATGATCCTCTCTGATCACCTCAATACATAAATCTCTCCTTGGATGGATCAATGGCTGTAGAGTAAGAGCATGAAGAGCGGAGCTGGAGCCATTTTAATGCATTTTCACTTATAACTGTTGATTATAAGTTTTCAGTATCAAATGCTCAGAGAGACACAGTAATATGAATGAGTACATGTAACCCAGGAAACTTAACTTCTGTACCTGAAAAGATAATGGAGCAAACAATTAAGCAATCCATTTGCACACACGTAGAAGATAATGTGATAAATAACAATCAGCATGGATTTGTCAAGAACGAATTGTGTCAAACCAACCTGATAGCTTTCTTTGAGAGAGTAATAAGCCTTGTCAAAGGGGTAAAGCAGTAGATGTGTTATATCTCAACTTTAGCAAAGTATTTGATATAGTCTTGCATGAACTTCTCATTAACAAACTAGGGAACAGTGGATCCATAACTGACTGAATAACCATTCACAATTATGGTTCACACTTATATTGGAAGGGCATAATGTGTGGGATTCTGCAGGGATCAGTTCTGGTTCTGGTTCTGTTCAATATCTTCATTAATTATTTAGATAATAGCATAGAGAGGACACTTATAAGTCTGCAGATGACACCAAACTGGGAGGAGTCGCAAGCAGTTTGGAGGATAGGATAGGATTGTAATTCAAAATGATCAAGACAAACACGATAAATGGTCTGGGAACAGAGAGGGTCCTTCAAAAAATTTCCCTGACTGTCCCACTAAAAATGGTTCATACACAACTCTATGAATTATCTGCAGCTCAAAGATGGATCTGGACTCTATAGCCAGGTGGCTGAGAGTTGAAACTAGCAGGGATCTTCTTTGTGCAAGAGTCAGGATGCTTCTGATCCCAGGATTTCCCTTCGTGACAAAAGGATGCCGGGATCAGGTGCAGATACAGTAACTCTACTAAAATCTTACTCCCAGTCTCCTCCCAGAGCTCAGAGACACTCAGAGCAAGTGGTCCTGAACTAGCAGCCAGAGTATATCTTTCCATGTGGTATCTGATTTACCTGGAGAGTTTGAGGGCTAATTCAGCCAGACTGGGCGTGGAGGTTTCTCAGCAAAACTTTACAAACTAGGATTCACCCTGACAAGGGCGAAAAAAAGTCTCTGAGAGCCATTTCTTCAAAGTCCCCAGAGGCCAGGTTTCAGTTGGGTTCCTGCATTCCCCCCAGGCACTCAAAGTTCACTCATAGCATGTCCTTCTCTTTCAGTGGCTGGCTTCAGACCTCTTCAAAATGGCTTCTCCCCTCTCACATCACTACTAGGGGTTGGCATCTCACCTTGATCTTCCTTGTTGGTCAGGCTAGCTCTTTCTCCCATGTTTTTGCCTTTCAATCATTTGACTCTACCCCTTCCTTTCTCTCAGATCCTGCTTCTCCTCCGATCGGGAGCTCTGGTGGCCATCTGCATACACTTGCAATTCCTCATTCCAGGCTGGCAGGGATCCTATTGCTTGAAATAGTGTCTCTCCTCACTTCCTCTTCATTACCTAGCAGACTCTCTGGGTGCATCTACACAGCACACAAAACTCAAAATAAAATACGCAATTTGCACTACACAAATTATTTCAAGACTATTTCAAAATAACTTATTTCATCATTTGGTGCTGTCTACACAGTGCCAAATTCCGAAATAAAGCCCTATTTTGAGCCATCCCTTACTCCTCATAGAATGAGGTTTACAGGGATGGTGAAATAGTGCATCCACTATATTTCAAAATAGTGGATGTGTTCAAAAAACGAGGGATAGCTATTTTGGGATACCTCTGGTATCCTGAAATAACTTTGCTGTGTAGACATACCCTGGGTGTTCCTTTGACCAACCTTCCTCCCAGGGACAGTGTTTCTCTCCTGAGCTCTTAGGGTATGTCTACACTACCACCCTAATTCGAACTAGGGTGGTTAATGTAGTCAATCGAAGTTTAGGCGAATTAGGCTAATTCGAACTACCTTTACACCTCGTTCCACATGCTTCATTTGCAACTTCGATTGACTACATTAACCACCCTAGTTCGAATTAGGGTGGTAGTGTAGACATACCCTCATAGCACAGCAACCCAGGAACCTAAGTAAACTTCTTGGCTATGTCTACACTCGCGGCTTCTTGCACAAGTACGGTCGTTCTTGCGCAAGAATCTGCAGTGCGTTCACACTACCTGCCTGCTCTTGTGTAAGGAAATTTACAGTACGGCGTGGGGTAAGAGAGGGCTTCCTGTGCAAGAGCTATGCTCTTTTTTAACAGGTGTAAGCCCTCATGTGCAAGAGGGCAGTGTGGACACTCGGCAGGGATTTCTTGCGCAAGAAAGCCCTATGTCTAATATGGCCATCAGTGCTTTCTTGTGCAAGAAAGCATCCACACTGCCATGGGCGCTCTTGCACAAAAGCACAGCTCACACATGGCAGTGTGGATGTTTTCTTGCACAAGTCTTCTTGCACAAGAACCCTTGTGCAAGATGTTTTTGCGCAAGAAGCCGTGAGTGTAGACATAGCCCTTGGGGGTTACACGTCACAATGGGCTCTTCAGTCTGGCAGAGTGATGTATATAACGTGACCCCGTGGCTGGAAACTAAGAGACAAATTCAGATGGGAAGTAAGGTATACATTTGTAATGTCAAATATAATTGACCATTAGCACAATTTGCCAATTAACAGGGGAGATTCTGCATCACCAACAACTTCTAAAGCAATACTGGATCTTTTTAAAAGTTATGCTCTAGGCATTATTTGGGGGAAGTTCTGTGCATGTATTACTCAGGATGTGACACTAGATGATTCCAGTGGTTCTCCTAGCTTTGGAATCTATGAATGAGTCAAATTCTTCAATGAAGAGTTCTGTACTGTAGGTCCTACACCCATCGGTGCCTGGTACCTGCTGGGGGAGGAGGTGCAGAGAGGGCCACCCAGAGGAAGAGAAAGGCGGCATGAGGAGGCCCACAATTTAACAATTAAAGTTTTGTTAGGTTATCTGGGGAGAGGGTGCACACCTCCCAACTTGTTCCCACTGTCTGGAGATAGAGATCATCCTGAATGCACCTACCCAGATATATAATTGACTAAGTGATTTGACTTAGTCCCAGATTGACTAAGTGATTTGTCAATGGTAGGACTGGAAGCAGAATCAAGGTCTCCTGACCTTCACTTCCCAACCAATGCCGCTTCCCAAAAAGCACTGTGTATGGAACTGTTTGCTACAGTGTATCCTCTCACAATTGCCACTGTGAATTATAGTTGTCCATGAAAGGGAGTGATTGGTATTGATCAAACGAGGTCTTTGTGCCAAACAGGCCTTCTGCTGCAAAGCATCTTGATAATATCTTACTTAATACTCAGCGTGAGTCAGACTTTTCAGATCCTTTAAACAAAGAATCACTTAACCTATATAAGCAAACCATCAACCATGAGCCTATAAACTGTAAAGATTTAATCTGTAGGCTCCTTCAGTCCTCATTGTGAACTGTTAAATTCTTTGTTCAGCCTTCCACTGGCAGTAATACTCAGCTGCCTATAACTGCTTTAACACATCTACCACTTTTCTCCTCCTGGCCAAGAAATCTGGTAAGACATACACCTCTGGAGATGACTGTGTTACTGCAGGGTAAACACTTTTGAATTTTATTTCACACAATGTAACTTTAGAAGCAAAGCGCTTTAAGACATTTGAACAAATTTCTGTGTTTTCTTAGACATTAACTTACCTATTTCCCCAAAGCATGATCAGCTTGAATAATTGTCAACGAACAGAAACAATAGAATAGCCAAAATCCCATTGTTAGAGATCCAGACTCTTCCTCTGTGTCACACTGGGTATGTCTAGACTGCATCCCTCTGTCGGCAGAGGGATGCAGATTAGGCAGGTCGACATTGCAAATGAAGTGGGAATTTAAATATCCTGTGCCTAATGTGCATAAAAATGGCCGTAGTTTTTGCTGACTCAGCAATTTGTCTGCAAAAAGAGGCAGTTTAGAGGGGATCTGTTGAGAAAGAAAACCTTTTTCGACAGATCCCTTATGCCTTTCTCTCTAGACAGATCCCCCTCGACTGCCTCTCTTTGCTGACAAAGTGCTGAGTTGGCAAAAACAGTGGCCATTTTTATGCAAATTAGGCAAATTAGTCTAGACATACCCTCAGAGGTGTGATGGCCCCATTGCAGAAGTGCTGGATCCTTACTTTCTTTCACAGCCTCACTGCAGGATTAAGGAGAACGACCATGCAGTCTCCATCTACACTGGGGTGATTTCCCCATTAATAATTGATCCAAAGGACTGCAGCCAAACAATTCAATAAACTTTGAAAAAGTTCTTTCTGTTCAGCCAGGGCTTGTGTGATAAATTAAATATACATTAACAGTAGATGTTCATTCTACAGAAGGATTTTACATTTACCACCCAAATCTATCTTTAACCTCTTTTTACTGGAGATATCATTATTACAAATAAACAATGCTCAATATTTTGCTTGTAGGTCTGAAAGGAACAAGATGTTTGACCATGTTGAAAAAACCCAGCAGCCACACCTTGTATACAAAAGTGGCTCTATTTTGGTTCACACTAGTTCATCAAACACTGGGCTAGATGTGTTTTCAGACCTGCTGGTATAAATTCAGATTGACTCTTCTGAGGTCAATTTAAGTTGTGTCAATGGACTTGCTTCTGCATTTGAGAGACTCCAGGTTTACTCTAGTGTAACTGCTGCCAGAATCGAGCAAATTGGTTTTGATTTGTGTGGAATAGTAAACTTTGCTTGAACTTGTGACCCCAGATCCCAAATCTACTCAGCTTTATTGAAAGGTTCACTCTGAGGCAGTGTAAATGTGAAATGCCCACGAACCAGTTCTAGTCCTGAGCTGAGTCCTACATATATTGTGGGTTGTTGTGTCTGAGAAAATTTTGCCTCCTCTTACTTTAGATTGCACAGATGAACTTTCTTTATAGTTTAGACTCAAGCAAATGAAAGAAAGTGGAAAACAGCAATTAATTTAATTGGCATCCTCTCCTCAAATAGAAGTGTAATAATTGGCCTAGCACTTTAGGTAGGGAATTCATTTTTGGCCATGCAGTTCTGCTGAAGAACAGCAGTTACCCCCAAGAGCCACAGCTTTCTTCTTTGCAATCATTATATTCAGCACAGATTCCTTCAGACAATTTGAATGTAGCAGAATATTACCCGTACATTATGCACAAACACCTGACTGTTGTTAACCTGGCCAGAATGCTCTGGATGTTTGATATCTATATCTTCTTCAAGCTGAGAGGTGTTTCCTTCTGTAGGCATTTGAAGACTCAAGCTCTGTAAGAACACCAGTCCAACTTTGGGAAATATTAGTCCCCCTTCCTCTAATTTATAAAAATCATCCAACCATAAAACTGGAAGGTACCTCAAGAAGTCCAGTGCAGGCCCCTGTACTCATGGCAGGACTAAGTATTCTCTTAGATTAGGGGTGGGGAACCTTTTTTGGGTTGGGGGCTGCTGACCCACAGAAAAACCAGTCGGGGGCTGTACGCAAGTGAGAAGCAAAATGAGAAGGCCCTGACTGAGAAGGGAAAAGATATTCCTCACAATTCCCTCACACACCAGAGTATGGAGAGGCCAGGCTAGTAGATTTTGTATGCTCCAACTGGGTGGGTGGGTGGGAGGGAGGTGGGCTGGAGAAACAGCATGGGCTCCCCAACATGGGGGGATCCCTGAGCCTCAGGGGCTGGATCTAAGCAAGCTGTGGGCCACATCCAGCTCCAGGGCCTGAGGTTCCCCACCCCTGATCTAGATTATCCTTGACAACTGTTTATCTAACCTGCTCTTAAAAATCTCCAATAATGGAGATTCCACAACCTCCCAAGGCAATTTATTTCAGTGCTTAACCACCCTCACAGGAAGTTTTTTCTAATATGCGATCCTCTCCTTCCTGTAATTTAAGCCCATTGCATTTTTTTGCTTCTCCTTTTATAAATTTGAAAAGTTTTATTATGTCCTCTTTCAGTCTTCTTTTCCTCAGACTGAACAAATGCAGGGTTCCCTTCCCCCACAGTCTTCTCTTATAGATCATGTTTTCTAGACCTTTAGTGATTTTGTTGCTATTCACATGACTTTTTCCAATTTGTCCATATCTTTCCTGATGTATGTCACCCAGAACTAGACACAATACTCTAGTTGAGGCATAATCAGCCCAGAGAAGAGCAGTTTCTTTTCATGTGTTGCTTGCAACAATGCTGCTAATACATTCCAGAATTATGTTTGCTTTTCTTTACTAAATTGTTACACCGTTGACTCCATATGGTACACCATGATCCTTAGATCCTTTTCCACAGTACTCCTTTCTAAGTAGTCAATTCCCATTTTGTATGTGTGCAACTGATTGTTTCTTCCAAAGTGGAGTACTTTGCTTTTGCCTTTGTAGAATTTCATCCTATTTACTTTAGGCCATTTCTCCAGTTATTCCCGATCATTTTGAATTTTAATCCTTGCCGCCAATGAACAGCTTGGCATCATCCACAAACTTTATAAGTATACTTTCTATCCCATTATATAAATATTTGATGAAAGTATTGAACATAACTTGACCCAGAACAGATCCCGGCAGGATCCAACTAAATATGCCCTTCTTGCTTGACTGTGAACCACTGATAACTGCTTTCTGGGACTAGTTTTCCACACCTTTTCGTAGCTGCAGCTAGACTGTATTTCCTTAGTTTGTTTATGAGAAGGACATGTGAGACAGTATCAAAAGGCTCACTAAAGTCAAGATATACCACATCCATTGCTTTACGTCTTCTGCAAGGTTTGTTACCCTGTCAAAAAAGCTATTAGGTTGGATTTACATGATGTGTTTTTGACAAGTCCATGCTGAGTATTACTTATCGCCTTATCTTCTATGTATTTGCAAATTGATTGCTTAATTATTTTCTGCATTACTTTTCCAAGTACTGAAGTTAAGCTGACTGGCTTTCGTTCCCCTGGTTGTCCTTATTTGCCTTTTCATAGACTGAGTCTACTATATATGCCCTTTTCCAGTCCTATTATGTGCGGATCATAACCTCTACATGAGTAAATGAAACAAAACAATTATTATTAAATGTGCATTAATAACTCCTTCACTACAAGCTCCCAGACTTCTCCATCAGAAAAATCCTGAGTACATAGGCCTTACCATGTGACCAATTGTCAACAGCATTAAGCTCTGTCAAACTAGGGGAAAAGTATATTTTGTGGTTGACAGCCTTCCCCAGAAAATGCCTAAATTCAGCATTCTGATAGTCAAATCTAAGGATCTGATTAGAGAGAGAAGCTTTCTCTAAAACATACACAACCCCAACCATATATACTCAGCAGATATCAATGAGAAACTAGTGCAGCATGGTGTAATATACACCCAGATGTGAAACAGCAACAAGCATGTTGCATTGTGCATGAGCTAAACTTTCCATGTGATCTTCAAAGTACAAGAATGAGGGTGCATTGCAACAATCCAGTCTGGAAGTAAAGGAATCCAGAAAATCCTAAACGTATCAGTACTCAAAAGGTTATCAAACAGCCCAAAACTTCAAAACAAATAAAAGAGAATTTGGAAATTAAGGCAAAGTGAGACTTGCCAAAATTCACATAAGGAACCTGCAGCAGAGCCAAATATTGACCATATCTCCTGGGTCCCAATCCAATACCTTAACCACAAGATCATCCTTCCTTCAGCTCTAGTCTTTGCTCCTCTTTGTGCTCTGTAATTCAAGAATTAGGAAACTTTCAATTATATTGAAAGGCAAAAGAAAGACTTTTATCACAATGTGCAATTGACCTGTGAAACTCATTGCCACAAGATATCATAAGAGCTTAGCAGGATTCAACAAAGTCTGGACATTCATATGAATAACAAGAGCATCCACAGTAACACAAGTTGAGGACTATCAGCCAACCTCTAGCAGAGAGTGTTAGGAAGAAACTGTCCTATGGGCAGATGATCCTTCTTTTGAGGCACATGATACTGGGTCCTGACTGAGACATGGCATGGAGTCATCCAGCATGGCTTGGCCTATGTTTCTAACAACAATCACAAAGCAGCAATGCTTACATTTTACCAGAGTTTATCAACCAAATGTGTAGCTTGCCTTCCAAGGCTTTCCCCTGCTTTTGTCATCTCTGGCTCGGCAGTTAATGTTTAAAAGCAGGGCGAGAGATTTCAAATTCACACATACGGCATGTTCTTCACACTCTTTCAACTTGATAGTTCAGGTTTTTCTTAAGAATGTCAGTTGTGAGCATCTTTAGGCAGCTGCTTTCAGAATATGCCCTGATTTCAGTCACTCAGCAAGGGACATGAAAAATCCACATATTTGGAGGGCAACAATACTACAGGAATGATTAGATCCATGGACATTAAAACCCTGGCATCCTTATTTCACTTGTGTGCTTCCCAACACTATCTGTCCCATTGGCTCCATATCTCTCTTTTCCCACCACCTTTGTCCTAGTCCAATAGGACTTTGTACCACTTGGGGGGTTTATATTCACTGGGACTTCAGATTTTTCAGGTTCACCCACAACTTTCCGTTCATGGTATGAATTTCATTTAATTTTGTTAAGTGGAAGGTGTTGGGGTGACAGGACACGCCACAGCTGTACCACCTTCTCCACGCCATCTTCCCCATGTATCTCACATTTCTTCTGCCTGCGGAGCCCGTTTCCACAAGATGAGTTAGTTTAGTTTCCATGTTAATTCTGCCCTTGGCCTTTCAGCTGTGACTTCTCCTCATTAGATTAAATATGTTCCTGCTACAATGATTAATTGTGTGTCAAATATATATACATATTTCTTCCTACTCTAGTTTTTCTTTCCTTTATTCTCTGTTAGATTTAATTAAGCTCTTTCTTGGACAGCAAACTTGAATTTGAAAAGGAAAGAGCTTGCTGCTGGGGGCACATGCCCCCACACTCTCATGGTTCTAATGTAGAGTCTAGTTCTTTACCAGTATGGTTAGGGTGCAGGCCTGGGTGGTAGGAGTCTTGGATTTAATTCCCAGATTTGCCACAGACCTGTTGCCCATACAAGTCACTTCATCTCTCTTTGCCACTTGTTGTTTCCACTCCCCACCATTTGTCATGACAATGTAGCAGGTTAGGCTCTTTAGTGCATGGTTTGTTTTCCGCTATGTGTAGTAAAGTGTCTAGCACAAAGGGACCCAGATCTTAGTTGGGGCTAGAAATGCTACAAGTACAATTCTCTGGTTTCATAAGGTAAGAGACTTCAGTTCTTTGTTTCTTGCCAACCTGAGTGGGAAAGAACTACCTATAAAGGTGACCAATTTCTGAACCCACAGCCTTGAGTGAGCTTATGACACCAAGCTAGGGAGAGAGGTAGATTCATTGGAGGGTAGGGATAGGGTCCAGAGTGACCTAGACAAATTGGAGGATTGGGCCAAAAGAAATCTGATGAGGTTTAACAGGGACAAGTGAAGAGTCATGAACTTGGGATGGAAGAATCCCAAGCACTGTTACAGGCTGGGGACCAACTGGCTAAGCAGCAGTTATGAAGAAAAGGACCTGGAGATTACAGTGGATGAAAAGCTGGGTATGAGTCAACAATGTGCCGTTGTAGCCAAGGAGGTTAAAGGCATATTGGGGTACATTAGTAGAGTATTGTCAGCATGTCTAGGGAAGTGATTATTCTCCTTTATTCACCACTGGTGCGGCCACATCTGGAGTCTTGTGTCCAATTCTGGGCCCCCATTTCAGAAATAATGTGGATGCATTGAAGAGAGTCCAGTGGAGGGCAACAAAAATGATTAGGGGGGTGCAGTACATGACTTATGAGAAGAGGCTGAGAGAGTTGGGCTTATGTAGTCTACAGGAGAGAAGAGGGAGAGAGGTTTTGATAGCAACCTTCAACTACTTGAAGGGGGGTTCCAAAGAGGATGGAGAGAGGCTGTTCCTAGTGATGAAAGAATGAGAAGCTGTGGTCTCAAGTTGCAATGGGGGAGGTCTAGGTTGAGTATTAGGAAAAACTATTTCACTAGCTGGGTGGTGGAATGGATTACCAAGGGAGGTGGTAGAATCTCCATCCCTTGAGGTTTTTAAGCCCTGGCACGACAAAGTCCTAGCTGGAATGATTTAGCTAGAATTGGTCCTGCTTTTAGCAGCAGGTTGGTCTTCAAGACCTCCTGAGGTCTCTTCCAACCCCATGGTTCTATGATTCTATGACCCACAGTTTCTTTTATTTTAGCAAATTGAACCCATTGGCATCTGGCAGAAGGGTTATGTAGCTCAGTGTTTCTCAACTAGTGGTACAAGTACCCTTAGGGGTACTCAAGAGAAGTCTAGGGGGTACATCAAAACAACTGATATTTGGAGAAAACTGAATTTGTGTTTTAAGTTTTACAGCGCTTTATTATTTTTGTACTTTTTACACCCAAAATTTTTATCGCTCACCCAGCTACTATTAAGTTGTTTAAACAAATGTGTTGTAATGGTAGAAAAAAAATTAGAGGTACTTTATAAAGAGGTACTTTATAAAAAAAAGTTGAGAAACACTGATGTAGCTTATTTCCACAGAGTGAGAGTGAAAACATAAAGAACTATGGGTGTGCACTGATATGTACACGGACTAGATTTTAAAATGGTGTAAATCTGTGTGGCTTCACTGATAACAATGCTACTAGAAAAGTAATTGCTAAAAACTATTAATAAAGAATTATTAATATCCATTCCCTGTGCAGTCAGAGTTCGCATTGATTTCCATTGACCGCTCCTGTAAACCTCTGATCAGCTGATTGTCAGCACAGCGCGGTGGCCATTTTTATTTTAATGAAGCGGGGATTACTTAAATCCCTGCTTCATTGACTATGTCGGGTAAACTAGTTTACATGGCTCCCTTGACGGAGCCATGTAGTCTAGCCATACCCTGTGTTACAGTGCCTTCAGGGGCTACTCCTGATCTGATGCAGGTTACGTGAATCCTCTCGATTGGGTCTCTGCCTGAAGTCACAATTTGTCTCTACATTTTTTTCTCATTATTAGAGCAAACAGGATAGTTGGGGGAGGGGCAAAAAAAAATTGAAATAATACAGGTTGGCACCTCCTGCGTTTGCTTTCACATTTCAAGGGATCATGTCTGCAGAGCTCTCATTCTTTTGAGATTACTACTTTTTTGTGGGGGGGGGGGAGGTTTTGGAGGTAATTGATTTCATTTCCTAAGCCATGTTTTATTTGTTCATATTTCCAAGTGCAAGCCTATCTTAATGGCCTTTAATGCTACCCACTTGTTTCTTTGCATTTCTTGATAGAACACAAGATAATTGATCCCATAAACAATCCTGGCTGCTCCTAAGGGCTAAAAATAAGTATTCTGTTGTGTCCTTGGATAATAGCCACATTTAACAAATATGCAGACTCTGATATTTGTTATTTGACAGACAGTTTTAGGAAACCAAGGGTGTGAAAATGGTGTTGAACTCCTTTTAAAGCATTGATTTTTTAAAATCACAGATTTCTTTTTGTAGCCTCTGGGTCTTTTTGTGTTTGTTTTATGATTATTATCTTTTTTAAAAATTTTCTCATAAATATTTGAAAAAGCAAGATGCCTTCCTCAAAGCTATGTTCATGGAGTTCCTTGTTGGAAGGCAATTCAATAAGACTGTATTTTGCTTTGTAAGTCCATTGGGAAACCTCATTTCACAGAGTCACCACCAACGCATTTCATGTTGATGTAGCTTTGAAACAATAAACTCCATACCATGCCCATGTTAGTGGGGAAGAAAGGAAATATAAAAGCAATTCAGCATTTAGAATCGAGGGTAAAATCCATTGCTGCTGTACCTGCACTTTGCTGATGTACTTGTTTAGCAACATGGTACTGTTGTGAAAATTTGATTCTTTTCTGTCGATGGTGGTGGATTTTTGGGGGAAGGGGTACTAAATTTATCCCTAGTATAAATGGTTCACTTATTGTAACGTGTGGCCCACTAAATTCCTAGATGAGAAAAAATTCTTAAACTTTCTGGAATTTTGAACAAACTAGTTTAGGGAAAGCTGCTCCTTAGAGCAGACAAGAACAGGCTGAGCATGCAGTGTTGGAAAATTGTTTCCTTAATGGCTTTCACAATGTTTAGTGTCATAAATGAGACACTTCCCATTTGTTACATTTACAGCAAAAGTTAATGGCCCAGAACTCAGCTAACGTAATTTAGAAATTAGGCTAATAGATATAAAGAGATCAGTGGGTTTTAAGGAAGACTTACCCATATCCAGTTTTGCCTTAGCCAGACTCTTTGCACCAGAAGCAGTGAGCAGGGTGGCATAGACGTTCCACCAGATTTACAGGTCATAAAACCTCCCTTGCTCTCATTCACACTGCTGGGAATCCACTTTCAGAGAACTTAGTTACAATGGGCCAAGCAGGGACTCCAAGTTAATACTTGGTGGAGTGGGGCTTAATATTGGGACTGAACTCAGACCCAGCTGTGCCAGAGAGCATGCTAAGCATAGTAGTTTTGCTTGGAGAACCTTGGTTTATTTGACACCATGCATAAGGTAAGGCAGGCTACAGCAAATTGAGGAGAATAAAGATTAGGAAAACAGTGTGTGGAAAAAGTACAAGCCCGTCTAATTTCACACATCTTCATTCTGCAGAGCTCTGCGTGTAGCAGCCTTCTCAGGGAGGCACAAAAGAACGTCTAAATGCCAGAGAAGGGTGCTGTGATTTTGTATTGCTGCACGAGGTAGTGTCCTAGTGCATGGGTAGGAAACCTCCAGCATGCTGGCCAGCTGTGGTCCAATGGGGATAACCACTGGCAGGCCGTGCTCTGATTTGTTCACTTGAACATCCACAAGCATGGCCAGTTGCAGTTCCCAGGACCACAGTTCATTGTTCCCAGTCTAAGAGCTGAAAGAAGTAGTGTCTTGGACTGCGCCACTTCCTGCAGCCTCTATGAGGTGGGAACGGCAGATTGCAGACACTGGTAACTGCAAGTGGCTGTGCCTATGGATACTCAGGAAAAGAAAGCATCTGGCAGCCCACCAGTGGTTACTCCTGACAGAGCTCATCTGGCCTCTGGGACAGAGGCTCCTCATCCCTCTCCTACTGTGTCAGAAGTGAGGTGACGGGAGAGGCTGCTTGCTAGGAGAGTTATTTGTCATCACCTTGGACCTTAAGCCTAGATGCAATAATGGGAAAACTAGGAGAGACAGGTCTGAATTTTAGGTGAGGTCTACACTGCGGGGAGAAGGTCGGCTTACAGTACGCTTCTCCTGCTATGTAAATAACATAGCTGGAGTTGATGTATCTTAAGCCTAGTTTGGCACCTTCTCCACAGTGGGAGGTTGATGGGAGTAATGTCAACTTCCCTTATCCCTTGTGACAGTGAGGAATACCAGCACTGAGAGGGGCACCCTCAGCATTCGATTTAGTGGGTCTTTACTAGACCTGCTAAATGGAACCCCAAAGATTGATCGACGGAGCATCGATCCTCTGGTAAGTAGAGACATGGCCTTAGAAGGCTGAGCTCAGCATTGAGAGGCTGCTCAAATCTGTCTCATAAACCCTATCCTGTTAAGAGTTAATTTAAATTTTTCCCCAACTCAAGTGATAGAAGCCTGAACTTTTGGAGCAGGAGGATCTGAGAGCTCTCCTTGTTGTTTCCACAAAATTCTGGGAGCCATGATGTACAGTGTTGTGACAGTATGGGTACATCTAGACTACATGGCTCTATCGATGGAGCCATGTAGATGAGTTTACTAGACATAGGAAAATGAGGTGGTGATTTAAATAATCGCTGCTTCATTTACATCAAAATGGCCACCGCTCTGTGCCAGTCAGCTGTTTGGTGGCTCAGCGGGGCAGTCTAGACGTGCCGTGGTCGACATGGAAAGCCTTTATCGACTGCTCTGGTATGCCTCGTGAAATGATTATTTAAATCACCGCTTCATTTTCCTATGTCTAGTAAACTCATTTACATGGCTCCGTCGACGGAGCCATGTAAATGTCTAGACATACCCTATGATGTTCCTAAGTAGTGGTGGAAGTGGTTTAAAGTTTTCCATTAAAAGCATTTTCGGAAAAGCGCGTCTAGATTGGCAGGACGCTTTTCTGGATGCTTTTCTGGAAAAGCACTTTTTGCAGAAAAGCATCCGTGGCCAATCTAGACGTGCTTTTCTGCAAAAAAGCCCCGATCGTCATTTTTGCGATCGGGGCTTTTTTGCGGAAAACACTACTGTGCTGTCTACACTGGCCATTTTCCAGAACAGTTTTCTGGAAAAAGACTTTTGCCCGAATGGGAGCAGCATAGTTTTTCCAGAAAAGCACTGATGATTTACATTAGATTGTCAGTGCTTTTCCGGAAATTCAAGCGGCCAGTGTAGACAGCTGGCAAGTTTTTCCGGAAAAGCGGCTGATTTTCCGGAATAACTTGCCAGTGTAGACACAGCCATGTATGTATAATTACATACAATAACAGTTTGCATTTTCTTATATATGTCTTCAAAATAACAATTAATTTTGTTTGTATTGTTTTTTATGTGGCAGGCATTGGCTGCATTCACTTGAAAATTCTTTAAGCCTGGGCATGAGTGTATACTTAAAAAGCCAGGTTTGTGCAATGAATTTTTCTTAGAGATAAAATAATTATTCACATTGTTTACTTGGGCCCTTGCAATGGCATTTGAGCCTTTCAAACAGACACTGTAGATTTAGAGCCAGATTCCACCTCAACAAAATTAATGGGAGTTTGCCTTGCCTTAAGAGGGATCATGATTTGGAGCATACATCCTGACCCAAAGCCCATGAGAGTCAATGGAAAGACTCACATTGAGTTCTGTAGCTTTGGATCAGACCCATAGAATGTTCATATACACATGAGCAGGCTTCAGTAATTGATTTGATTATGGGCACATTACTGGGTGAACCTGAAAGGAAATTATTTCTAAGAAAAGACATTTTTTAATAATCTCCTTGCCTCTATATGCTTAGGAATTTCTATAGAAAAAAAAATCAACTTCTCTCTTTTGATACAATGCAAGCAGACCTTGGAGTAGAATAAAATTCAATTCCTGAAATTGGTGAGATTTTATAAAGCTGATTGTAATAGAGAAATGCTTATAACACGTCTGCTTTTTTAATTGTATAGTTTTTAATTGGATCCAACCTACATACCTTGGAGAAATGTCCTGGGGACTGATATGGATACCAATTTCTAATGAAAAATGAAAGGATAAGAAAAATGCAGTTCATATTACATGGCATTTTGAATAGAATGCAATTAATTGGCTAAGAAGAGAACCACTTCATCCACACTTTTAAGTTAAAGGCAGAAAACCATATCTACTGTTGTATTAAAAGCAATGAGTAGTCCTGTGGCACCTTAGCCCTGGTCTACTCCCTTATTTCAAAGTAACAAACAGAGTGTCTACACTACCAAGCCTGTTATTTCAAAATAAAGGGCTGGTTATTTCAGACAACTCCTGCTTTCCTTGGGGAATAAGCTTATTTCAAAATAGTTATTTCAGGAGTTCTCTCAAAATAAGTTATTTTGAAATAATTTCCTAGTGTAGACATTCCCAGAGAATTTTTATATATATATATATATATATATATATATATTTATATATATATATATATATATAGGCTCATGAGCTTTCGTGGGTAAGACTCACTTCATCAGATGAGAACTGTTGTGTTAGTTCTGCTCCTAAGCCACCTGTATCCTTAATAAACCCACAACTTCTCCAGTATCCACAGATATTTTTCCTCATCACTTTTAATGCCTGGTTTTCCTCCTAGCTTTGATTCCCTGTGCTTGATGTCAACGATGGGGGCAACATTTTTGTCATGATTTTGTTAATGAAATGCTCAAGCTGCTTGGAAAAGCCTGCTGCTCTTTGTGGGCTGTTGCCTATATTTCCACTTCCAGCTTGAGTAGGAGCTTTTGTCACCTTCTATCTTGCAGGTTGTCATGTTCTATAACTAACGTATCTTGCAAATAATAGCGGTCTCCCTAGTCATACTAAAATTGTTTCCCATGCTCTCCTCTGCTCTTTTTCCTTAGGACCTTTTGTAGTTTAGCATCAGCCCATCTTCATACACCAATGTTAGCTTTCATCTATATTCTGTTTCATAGTAGTGGATAAATACAGATTCCGCTTTCTCTTTGTTTGTAACCAAATGTCTCTGTTCTCACCTCTTCTGTTTGGCTGTACAGAGTATTGTATTTCATATTTCAATCAGTTCTTCATCCTCTGATTATCTGCTAGAATGTATTCCGCTAACATTTGTAAATTAACCTCAGATTTGTGGGGAAAAAAAATCCACACCCTTAAATTGCTTACTTTTTTCACATCTAGCTGTATCTAATTATACCAGGGCAGGACTTACTGTCACAGCATCTCCTTCTGGTCACTGGGGATTAGCTCATTTCAGCCCTGGAGTGCCCCCTTTCAGCCATGCCTGCTCCTACCTTTTATCCTCCACCACTTTATGTTGGGACCCACGTACCTCCTAGACTGTGGCATCCTCTCCTTTGGATACTGCCCTACCACAGCGCCCCTACATTCTGGGGTCCTCCTTCCCAGGGAACCCCCTCCAATCCCATATGCCCACCTTGCCTCTGTGACCCACTGCTAGTTGTCATCTTATCCCTGACATCAGGGGCAAACTGTGGTCTGAAATGGCCACTCATCATTGACAAGGGAATGTGGGCCTGCTACCTTCTTCTATCTTGCCTGCCTCCCTAGTACCCCAAGGCCTTGCTTCAGGCCCTGCAGCCTGGAAGTTTGCCTGGCCAGAGCTTCCCCAGCCAGCCCTGCCTACCTTTCCTCAGCCCTGCCCCTTATCAGGAAGCTTCTAGCTTATCTGGCAGCTAGGTTCCTCCTGCTCCACAGGAGCCTTTATGTATACTGCTCTCAGCTGGGCCCTAACTGGCTAGTATCTTCCACAGCTGCTGGCTCCATAGCTCTCTCCTAGGGCTGGGTTTTAACCCTTAAAGGGCCAGCATGGGGAAGATGCCCCATCACACTTTTTTTATATATTTTTTGGCTCACCACTAATAGTTTAAACCAGGGGCAGAACTAATACTTGAGTGGGGGTGGGAGACACATCCTCCTGGCAGCCTTCAAGAGTATTGTTGCACCTTTTCAAGCACCTTGTGGAATTGACAAAAGGACATGTACAACACAAACCTTCACACTGCACTCACACCCAGCAATTCCTGTCCCAAGGGGCTGATCCTGTTTCTCTACTCTGGAGCAGCTGAGAATCAGAGAGGAGCTACATGTGCCCTAACAGACCTACCCTTCTTCAGTGCATTGGAACTTTATCTGACTATGTAATCTACACACCTTCTGTGCTGTCCCAGCTAGAGTCACCCAGACCACTTATAGAGAGCTTAATGAGTCTGCTTTACAGCCTTAGCTGAGCACCAGCTGGCTTTTAGCTCATGTAACAGAGGCTCATGCTCAGAGGTCCCAGATTCAACTCCACCTGTAGATACCTGGTCTCTGCTGGGCTACGTCTACACTGGCCCCTTTTCCGGAAGGGGCATGTAAATTTCAGCAGTCGTCGTAGGGAAATCCGCGGGGGATTTAAATATCCCCCGCGGCATTTAAATAAAAATGTCCGCCGCTTTTTTCCGGCTTTTAAAAAAGCCGGAAAAGAGCGTCTAGACTGGCCCCGATCCTCCGGAAAAAGTGCCCTTTTCCGGAGGCTCTTATTCCTACTTCAAAGTAAGAATAAGAGCCTCTGGAAAAGGGCACTTTTTCCGGAGGATCGGGGCCAGTCTAGACGCTCTTTTCCGGCTTTTTTAAAAGCCGGAAAAAAGCGGCGGACATTTTTATTTAAATGCCGCGGGGGATATTTAAATCCCCCGCGGATTTCCCTACGACGACTGCTGAAATTTACATGCCCCTTCCGGAAAAGGGGCCAGTGTAGACGTAGCCCTGGTGTTACAGTGGCAGCAATGAATCAAGATTCCATGAGTATAAGTAAGACAGAGAGGTTTAGAGCTGTGTTTCTCAACCTTTTTTTATAAGGTACCCCTTTTTCAAAACAAAATTATAAGACCCCCTACTACCTACAGTTTTCTGACACACAAATTCTTTTTCTACCATGGCAACACATTTGTTTAAACAACTTAATTGTAGCCGGGTGGGCAATGACATTTTTGGGTGTAAAAAGTACAAAAGTAATAAAGTGCTATAAAACTTAAAACAAAAATTCAGTTTTCTCCAAATTTCAGTCGTGTTGATTTACCCCCCAGACTTCTCTCAAGTACCCCTAAGGGTACTCGTACCACTGGTTGAGAAACACTGGTTTAGAGCATGGACAAGGTTTCCTGGAGAGAAAGAGCATTCATCATCTGATACCAACACTTTCCTGAGTTTCCCACTCTCTCTTTAGAGACCTCCCTCTCTCATGGGCACATCCCAGGCAGGTTGCCACTGGGAATCAGTTACGAAGCAACAGGCTGCTTTAATACATCAAAATAGTGATGTTTCAGCAACACAGAATCTTTCACTAACCCCTAGCAGTGCCTTGCCACTCAACAGCTATTGCAAAAGGGTGTGAAAAGCCAAGCAGTTTCAATTTTCCTCACAGAATTTCTGACTCAAGGGCTCTGTCACATCCCATTATCATTTTGCTCTGTTACATTTACTTTGAATAGATAATAGGAAGAATGTGTTGGAGTTTCAGTTTAAGATTTACCCACATTCACAATTCATTTCAAATGACATTTCAGGGACTATCATATAGGCTACGTCTACACTGGCCCCAAATTCCGGAAAAGGGATGCAAAGCAGGTAAGTAAGAATAGGGAAATCCACGGGGGATTTAAATATCCCCCGCGGATTTAAATAAACATGTCCGCCGCTTTTTTTCCGGCTTGGGGAAAAGCCGGAAAAAAGCGTCTAGACTGGCGCGATCCTCTGGAATAAAGCCCTTTTCTGGAGGATCTCTTATTCCTTCCTGAAAGTAGGAATAAGAGATCCTCTGCAAAAGGGCTTTATTCCAGAGGATCGCGCCAGTCTAGACGCTTTTTTCCGGCTTTTCCCCAAGCCGGAAAAAAAGCGGCGGACATGTTTATTTAAATCTGCGGGGGATATTTAAATCCCCCGTGGATTTCCCTATTCTGACTTACCTGCTTTGCATCCCTTTTCCGGAATTTGGGGCCAGTGTAGACGTAGCCGAAATGTCTTGAATGCTTGGAGAGTTGGAACTTCAGAGGTAAGAGTACAGCTAGACTACACGTTTTTGTTGGAAAAAGATACACAAAATACGCTCCACGTTTAGCGTATCTTTTTCTGATTCTTTTGTCGGAAGAGGCTTTTTCGACATTTGGCCTGTTTAGACTGGGCCAAATGTCAGAAAAAAAACCTCTTTCAAAAGCCTCCTTCTTCCTCGTAGAATGAGGAAAACAGGGTCTTCAGAAAGAGCGAGTTTGCTCCTCCGCAAAAATGAGTTCCCTGGACATGGCGGAGTTTTTTCTCAAACTTTCCAGAGTACTGTGACCTTTCTAGAGGCTGAAGCTCACGCCCCACTGCTCAGGGCTGAACATGCAATTTAGCTTTGTGAAGCTCCCTGTGGCATGCATCCCTTAACAGTGTCCCTGCAATTGTGACTCCCTTTACATCTTCCCCATGACCCCATCCCTTGTGTTTGTGATGCTCAGGTTCAGAAACACTAATCTAGCTGAGCCGACATCCCAATGAAGACCTCTGTGTATCTCCAGGCTTACATGTACCCCTGACTGAGAACATTGCTTTATGGTGTTTCACCTAGAAGTGAAGAATGATTTAAACAAGTGGCATTGGAATAAATTCTGCTCTCTCTTAACTTGCTGTAAATCTAGACTCAATGGAGAATAGAGTCCTCTTTCACCCAAGGCTATTGGACACCAGAGTTTTCTTTCATATTCATTTTGCATCTAGAAGCCAAGAAATTCTGATCATACTAGTTTAATAAGGAGCACGTGTGAAATAATCCTTTATCCTCACAATAAAACAATTCGATAGGAACTGTTTGAAATTGATAGGTAGAGTGGGATAGATTAAGTATTGGAATAAAGGTCAGATGACTGCAAAACTAAAATCATTTCATCCTCAGTTAAGTTCAATTGCCGGAAAATTACAAAATATAGCTACGTTTTGGCCCTGCTCGAAGGAACAGTGTTGGCTATATCGTACATGACCATATGAAGTTGATATGGAATTGACTGATCTTTTCTGTGTAGTCTCTGGTGCATGAAAGTCATTGTAAAGTTTAATTGAAACTGGGAGAAGCCAACATCTGACTAAAGATATTTGTTTTAACTATTGTATTTGAGATGAATGAAATCTTTCATTTTCAGCATACAAAAGATTCAGGCATTTGTAGATAAAGATGGGATTATTGAAATTATATCTTTTCCCAGAGGCTAGAAATGCAACCATTCATTGAACGTTTCATTATAAAAGCAGGAAGCTAGCAATGTGTTTTCTTACAAATGTAATTGAAGAAGGAAATTCTAATGTTTTTTCTCTGTTGTAATACTTAAAAGCATTCAACAATGGTTTGATAGTTGGTGTGCCCTGACTATTGCTTAGATTACCAATAATAGTCTCAGAGTTACTTTGTGCTCTTCTCAAATTCTGTTACTTAGATCGCTACCTGCACAAAATTCTCTGCCACTCCCATACTTTAGGGGTACACACCTTTACCCAATTCCTAGGACTCAAATGTGACCCTGTTAATTTACATACCCACCCGTACCCAATTCCTGTGGGTTTGCAGGATCTTTACACAAGAGCCTTACACGGTAATATCCTTACTCTATTTCTTAGCAGTTACCACACAAATAGAAAACACACATGCTAAGCACACAATGCCATGCTCACCAATCCTGATCAAGGCGGCAAACTTCCCCTGTTCGTCAGCAAAGGTCAGTCTTGTCTGGATTCTGGTTGCTGCATCTTATGGTTGTGCAGAGGATTCTTGGCAGCTATCTTAGGCTATGTCTTGGAAAAGAGTTCTTCCAGGTCTTTCCTTCTTATTATTCTTTATGATCCTTCCCCTTCCTTTCTTCCTTTCAAGCTGGTCTCCTTCTTGGACCCCAGTTTGTAGAGTGAAATTTGAGTCCTGCTTAGCTATACCTTAACCAATTATTTTACTAAAATTTTACTAACCAATCATAACATACTGTAACAGAACTATCTTAACAATCATACTCCACCCCCTTAGCTTTTTTACACGTAGCAAAATTAATATGCAGCAGATAGAAACAATTAATAACCAGACAGTGACCATACAAACAAGCCAAAGGAAAGTGAGGACCACACTCATAGAATGAGGATCCCACACCCCGAACTATTGCTAAGTAGAAAAACTTAAAAAACAATAAATAGTCTTGTAGCACCTTAGAGACTAACAAAACATGTTGATGGTATCATGAGTTTTCACAGGCATAACCCACTTCTTCATAACTCCATTCATCTGAAGAAGTGGGTTGTGCCCAAAAAAGCTCATGATACCATCTACATGTTTTTTAGTCTCTAAGGGTATGTCTACACTACCACCCTAGTTCGAACTAGGGTGGTAATGTAGGCATACCGCACTTGCAAATGAAGCCCGGGATTTGAATTTCCCGGGCTTCATTTGCATAAGCCGGCCGGCGCCATTTTTAAATGCCGGCTTGTTCGAACCCCGTGCCGCGCGGCTACATGCGGCACGGGCTAGATAGTTCGAACTAGCAAGCCATTCCGAACTATCTGTACGCCTCGTGGAACGGAATGGCTTGCTAGTTCGAACTAGCGGGGTAGTGTAGACATCCCCTAAGATGCTGCTAGACTATTTGTTGTTTTTAAAGTTTTTCTAATTACAGACTAACTTGGCTACCCCTCTGAGGCTTTTGATCAGTAGTTTCTTGACAGATTAAGTTTTCTGTAACCATCTTGAGAGATGTTTCTTTATCAGGTGATATTGGGTGCCATTAGGACAGATTCTCCTTCGTAACATCTTGGTATTACATTATTGTAATGCAATTTAGATGGAATGTGAGAATGTGACTCCCTGCTTTACAGCTAATGGCTGCTGCTCCTTCAGTCCGGCTGCAGATGAAGGCCCTAGACTTCATGTTTGTTCGACTGTAAAAGGAAATAACCAGTTCCCTGCTATCAATGACTTGTTTGTCATTGACATTAGCCTCATCCCATTCATACTCTCAGTCTATGGATCCAACCTCAACTTTGTCCTCTTCGTTTGTTCTGTAATGGAAATATGCTGTGGAATGGATACTGTGATTTTGTTTATAGTTTACTGAAGGCCTAATTAAAAACTCACTGAAGTCAATCGATTCTTTTCTCTTTTTTCCAGAGGCTTTATGGATTTGGTATAGAAGTTAGTCACAAGGAGATACCATGTCTCTGTGATGTTCAGTTCAAGCAGGACACAGTTGTCATAACACCTTGGTTAGCTGGTGATATAATGCAAGGCTCAATTGTCCACTTTTGTTCCATCCCAAGATTTTCAATGGAAAAGCATCGGAGACAATGACAAACAATCAAAACCACTTGGAGGTAAAAAAAGGAACATTACAATAGATAGGAAATTGCTCAGCCAATGAATAAAGATAAAAGTCTGTTTCATAATACAGGGTAAGGAAAGACACTCCTGATCCATTCACTGAGCAAACAACTTGAGGCATGGAGGTGTTCTCATGAAAAAAAATGGATTCTAGCTCCTGGTAAGCCAGCCAGCTCTAGAAAGACTGAATATGCATGACAAACCCTACTTTATTAGATAGGGGAGTGGATTATGAAGAATAGGCTGAGGTTTGCTGTTTATGATTTGCTTTGTATTGTAACCATTGGCTTCTATCATTCACCCTTGTTCCAAGTTGAATCTCTTTCTGAAATAAACCTTCTTTTATTAGATTACAAATGCTTATACAAGAGCAGTGGTTTAAATAAAACTGATAAAATAGGATATGCTACTCCCATGGAGGCAGAGGATCTCGATGCCACAGGGGAATAGAACAGGGATTTGGGCACTGGGGTGCACACTGATATTATTAACCTGCAAGCCAAAGACACGGATGGCACAATGTTGAGAGGAAGACATGAGTGGCCAAAAGGCAGATGGTGTCAGGCAAGATTCCTTCAGCCTGGAGGCCAGAGTAACAAGGTGACTCACAGATGTGGGTGCACACACACATAACAATGTCTATTTCTTTTCCCATCTACCCCACAGCATAGTTAGGACTATATGGACAAATTGCTGTGCACAGGGTATCTTATTCTTGTAATACTAATCATAGTAATTTTGTTTTCCCCTGGTGCTCGGATCTTTGTATACTGTGTCTGGAAAAGTTCACAAAAGGAGTAAGCACAGGCCATTTGGCCTTTTCCATTCTCATTATAATCTTTGTCAGGAAAATGGATTACCCCATTGCCATTTTCTTTTCTTATTACAACGTCTGTGGAGAATGTGAGCTCTCTCGTCTCTAACGTCTCACATTGCATCAATTAAAGGAAAGGAGAGCTCTGCTTTTTTGACCTTTTCAATATTCTGCATTTTGATTGGATGGCATTTCCACTCCTTGCACTCCTCAACCTGCACGGACAAGGCTGGAATGGCAGCCAATCAAATGCCAATTATGAATGCAAAGTCTGTTACTGTTGCTGTCAGACTATCCCTAACCTAATACTTTTTGGCTTTGCTGGCTCTCACCCATTGCAGCTCAGGTGGGGGACTGAGCTTCAAGTCCAAACAACCCTGGTGCAGTGACTGTGAGTGGAACCCCACGCAGAATCATAGAATCACAGAACTGGAAGGGACCTCGAGAGATCATCAAGTCCAGGCCTGTGCACTCATTGAAGGACTTGACAAGTGTTGCTCTTAAAAATCTCCAATGATGGAGATTCCAGAACTCCCCTACGCAATTTATTCCAGTTCTTAATCACCCTGACAGGAAGTTTACAGTAATTCCTCATTTAACACTTTAGATGTGTTTCTGAAAATGTTCGTGCTAAGCGAAAACGTGCAATGCAGGGTCAATTTTCCCATTAAAAATAATGGAAAAGGGGGGGTTGTGTTTCAGGTAGTGATGGCAAAGTCAATTTTTTGTTGGTGGTGGGTCGTCAATGTCAGCATTAGATATCTAGCAATACTACATAACTAGCAACACAAGTTGCCACGGATTGTTAAAACACAAAGATAAACACATGAGCGAGCGGAGGAGCGCTCTGACCACGTGTATTCATCTGCTCATGTGTATTACTACTGTTTCTGCCAATTTATACCACCGCATGAAGTAGTCTGCCACTTGATTATTTTTGTGTTATTTCGAAGACGGTCGTGTTATTCAAAAAACATTCCCTAAAAAAACCCGCGCTATTGTGAAAACATGTTAAGCGGGTATGTGTTAAATGAGTAATTACTGTATCCAACTTAAACCTCCCTTAAGGCAATTTAAGTTCATTGCTTCCTGTCCTATCATCAGAAGTCTCCTCCTTGTAGGTTTGCTGTAGTGCATTGAAATGAATGAAGATTACCTATTTCTTAGAACTGTAAGGGACCTTTTAAGGTCATCAAGTCCAGTCCCCTGCCTTCACAGGAAGACCAACTACTGTCCCTAATAGATCTTTGCCACAAATCCCTGAAATCACCACCTCAAGGATTGAGCTCACAACCCTGAGTTTAGCAGGCCAATACTCAAACCACTGAGCTAACTCTCCAGCTTATCAGAAAGGAACTTTCCATTTCTTTAGTTTAGAGATTGGTCTGTTGGCTGGAGCACAGAATTCAGGAGTGTGCTTGGTTGTGTGACTGATCTTATCAGTTAAATGTCATGTAAACCCTTTGAGACAGCTTTCCTATAGGGACAATGCTTTTAAAAGCACCAGAAATGTATGGGGTTGAATTAGTTAATTCGTATTGGTGATGCTCTGGGAGCTGTTTGGGTGAAAGGCATTATATAAGCACTTTAGCACAAAGATAACTCAATGTTTGCTGTGGGGTTTTGTGTATCAGACAATGCTCATTATACAAAGAAAGGCTGATGCTTCTCCCATGGCCAATGCTGCCTTCCACTGCCAGGCTCTCTCTTTCAGGCAGCTGCAGCACTTTTTGGGTGGCTTGGCTCTGATGCCAACACAGAGTGGAGCAACAGGCAGGAGAAGTAGGAGGTCCCACCCCTTTCACTCCCTACCTGAGCCTGGCTACCAAATTCAGAGGAGTAAGCTGGAAATGTGCCAGGGTCTAACGTGGTGGCTGGACTGTCTGAGAAAGAGCCTGGCTGTGGAAAGGTGGTGGTGGTAGGCTGCCCAGCCCTCCTTCCCCATCCTGGCCTGGCTGCCAGGGATAGGATCTGAATGTGCTGGAGCCAGGTGCAGTGGAGGGAGAGAGATTCTCCCCCACCAGTAACTGATGGGTTGGGGAGTATGTGGTGGTTCTCAGGCTGGATGCATGGAAGTGGGCAGGGGATGGGATGATGAGGGAGGGCTTGGCGCAGGGGCCAGAGTAGGGGTGGGACCTCAGTGGGAGGCAAGGATCCTCAAAGAGGTGGAGCAGACCAGGTGTGTTCAATTTCCAGAAATTGCAAAGTTGGCAACCTTGGTCTTTCCAAAGACCTCCTACACCAAGGTGACTTCCTAATCTTTATGTGCGTGGGTTAATGTGGCACTGAGATTCTGCAATGATTAGGTATGTTTACATTTGTTTTTATAATTGTCTGAAAAGCCAACAGATTTTTAAAACTATTTTCTGATAGAGCATAAATTCACTGAAACTCTTTACCTCGTTCAAAACATATAAACAGTTAGTTCATGATGTTTAGTAACAAAACATACAATAAAAATTTTCACAGTGAAGACAAACACCACAATTTATAACTGTAATTCTATTGCTGTTGAAACAACAAATTTAATAATCATGAATACGTAATGTGATATTCTATTTAGACAAGTAACAGTCATATTTAAAGCCTTTCTGGGTAGTTTCTCTTTGTATGAGAAATCAGTGACATCAATTCAGAGTATTTTTTTTAGTATAAATGGTTTATTTGCTAAAATGTATAGTTGTCCTGTTTCCTTCAACAGTAGCAGGAATAAATCACATAGGCAGAAATCCCCTTTGCTTTTCTCCAGGGACCAACAGAGCCCTCTTTTATGCTTGCTCCAAGTGTTTAACACATAGGCTTTGTCTACACTTAAAAGTTTAAAGTGAAGCCGAGGTGGAAAGTTTGGCCTCAGCACAGGCTCTGGGAGAAAGATTTCCCAACTCTCTATGGGTGTGTCCAGACAGCCGTGCTATTTTGGAATACTTCTGATATCCTGAAATAGTGTTTTCCATGTCTTGACAGTGTGCCTGTTATTTTGGAAAAGCTTTCGAAATAATGGGTTTGCTATTCCAACGTCCCTGTAAATCTCATTCCACGAGGATTAAGGGATGTTTTGGAATAGTGCTCTATTTCGAAATTTGGCATTGTGTAGACAGCATCAGATTTTGAAATAAGCTATTTCGAAATACACTCAAAATAAGCTTTGCAACTTACATAGCTCGAAACAAGCGACACAATTTGAGCTATGGGGGTGGTATAACACTATGACTAAGTTTACACTGGCACTTTACAGCGCTGTAACTTGCTGCGCCCAGGGGAGTGACTGAGCCAGAAAGTTACAGCACTGTAAAGCACCAGTGTAGACTTAGCCATAGTGTTATTCCACCTCCTACCTTTAGAACCTGAAAAATACTGTTAGCTCCATGCACTTCTGATGGGGCACATGGCCTCTAGAGATGAGCTTTGTCCTGTAACCTCACAATACTGATTTTAACATCCCCCTGGCTTGTTATATGTATTGCATCTATTATTTTTGTAATAGTCACCCAGGAAGAAATTATCTCAATGGGATTTTTTTTCTCTTTATTTATAACAAATAATTAATAGATCCTAACCCCAGTTCCCCAAAAAATCCAATGGATCCTTTGAGATGTAAGACATTTTGTGGTTTTCATCTGATAGCATTTTTAAATCATTATGTATAATTTATAATATTTTTTTTAAATGAGGCTCTTTTATTGCCAGGCAAACACAATAAATAAATGACATGATTGAAATCACACTTGGAAAGCTGCATGCTGGGCACATTAATGAGCTCTGATGAGCTAAGTATGCAAACTGTGTGGGCGCCGTTTACATTTTTGAATAAACCCAGAAAAAATATTTGAAGAATGTCAAAAATAAAGGGACTGAGTGCCCCCAGGAGGGATATGGCTAGTTTCTCATTATCTGCCATTTCCAGAGAAGAACTAGCTGGGGAAGATTTGAAAAGCAATCAGAGAAAGAAAGCAGGTGATACTTCTCTTAAAAAGCACACACTTCAGTTTAAGGTAGGGCCTCTTCTGTCAGGGACACAATAGAAGAATTTAAAATTGTGAGCATTTGATTGAGAATAGATTGTTAGTGGGAGAAAGATTGCAGGACTTACTTCTTTGTTAGCAGAGAGCTGATAATGACAGCAGATTGCATAGCTGTTATATATTGTTCTTCTCCTTTTTATGGAGGCAGAAAACTGCCTGAAGTGCTGGTGATTAGAGAATATGTAAATATCTCTTAATTATGCCTATCCATGTCAAAATTTCTTTTCAAATTGACATAAATCTAAATCTTCAAGTCCAACGTTCAATATATGACTGACAAGAGTTAATATATATTGAGAGAAAGTTGATCCTCGGCATAATTAAATCAGAATACAATTTTTTTTGAGAAGCACAACTTAGAAATTATATGAAATTTTCCATATGGTCCCGTTTCAAAATGTATTTAAGAATAAGAGATGCATGCATTACACAAGTAAGTCAAGCTAACTTACATAGGCATACAGCCACTGCAGTAATTACATTGTTCATGCATGTCTACCCTTTGCTCCTTATGTCGGCAGTACATGTTCTCACCGGGAGTGCTTGTATGAACTGAACTGACAGTGTAGGACATTGTCACAGTTCAAGACAACTGCATCTGTATTTCCCCTCAGGGGTCTAGCAAGGGAACTGTTTTTAGGTTTCTAGCTCCCTGGCAGTCATTTCTCTTGGGAGGAAAGCCAGGTCCCTCTGCCATCTGACCAGGATGTTTCCAGGCTACCAAGTGCCTGCCTTCATAGCTGTGCCCACAAAAGCTCATGATACCATCTACATGTTGTGTTAGTCTATAAAGTGCTACCAGACCATTTGTTGTTTTTTTTGCCTTCAGAGTGTTAATCTTAGTATGGAACAGTTGCCCAAAGGCAACTGCTTTCTCTTCGGAGAAGGTGTGATGGGATGTACCTACCCCACACTGGACCCACAGGAGTAACAGTGCATTGCAGGCTGAGGGGGCATTTATGATCTAAGACTAGACTGCTGATTCACTACAAGTCTACAACAAGGGGCTCTGCCCAGGAGCAAATAAAAAACCTCATTGTGACTCAGTGAAAATCAGTCCTGTGATGTCACAGTGGCTACGTCTAGACTGAAAGCCTCTTTCGAAAGAGGCTTTTTCTAAATATACTTTCAAAAAAGCCTTTTTCAAAAAACAGTGTCTAGACTACAACCAGTACTTTCGAAAAAGCAAGCCGTTTTTTCAAAAGAGAGCACCCAGGCAGTCTGGATGCTCTCTTTTGAAAAAGCACAGTTTGCATTACATAGTGCCTTTTTGCAAAAGAGCACTTTCGAAAAAAGGTGTTATTCCTCATAAAATGAGGTTTTCCACAGTCGAAAAAACTGCCTCGTTCTTTCAATTTACTTTAGAAAGAATGTGACAGCAGTCTAGATGCAGGGGAAGCTTTTTCGAAAAAACCCTGTAGTCTAGACAAACCCAGTGTGTCCTTGGTTCTCCCCTTTCTCCAGGAGGGAAAGTGACCTGTGCCATCTCTATACCCAGTGCATGTTGTTTCTTTCTCTATGCTGGCTGAGTGGCATTGGTGGGAGTGTTGGAGGAATGGATTTAAGTCTCTACCCACTTTCTGGTCCCTTGTGTACATTTTTCACTCTCTTATCTCTACAGAGGTTTCTTCTTCCCCAGCTGCAAAGCAGGTAGGTCACATAAGGGAGTAAGAGGCAATCCAGGGGTTAAGTTCCTGAGGCAGCTGATAAGTAAACCCTAAGGCTGTGTCCAGACTCCATGCCTCCGTCGACGGAGGCATGTAGATTAGCCAGATCGGAAGAGGGAAATGAAGCCGCGATTAAAATAATCGCGGCTTCATTTAAATTTAAATGGCTGCCCCGATCTGCCGATCAGTTGTTTGTCGGCAGATCGGGAGAGTCTGGACGCGATGCCCCGACAAAGAAGCCTTTCTTCATCGACACAGGTAAGCCTCGTGAAACCAGGTTTACCTGTGTCGATGAAGAAAGGCTTCTTTGTCGGGGCATCGCGTCCAGACTCTCCCGATCTGCCGACAAACAGCTGATCGGCAGATCGGGGCAGCCATTTAAATTTAAATGAAGCCGCGATTATTTTAATCGCGGCTTCATTTCCCTCTTCCGATCTGGCTAATCTACATGCCTCCGTCGACGGAGGCATGGAGTCTGGACACAGCCTAAGTTAAGACAAGACATAACATCTGGGGTCCTGGGGAAAACCCTAACTGTGGGGCAGATTTGCTTGTGGTATTTATAATGAGAAAAGTCAAAGACAATTGCTGGCAGAGGGGAACTTAATATGGCCCAATGAGGTAGAATTTGCAACAGCAATTCAAGCAGCCATGAAAAACCCACAAGATTTCCACTTCCAAAGCAGGGGAAATCAAACTGACTCAGTAAACAAAATGCAAACCAAGCCGAAAAGGACGTAAGTTCCCAAGAGGTGTTTTTTTGGTGTGGAAGAACTGTTTTTGCATAAATTGGAACATTTAAAATGGACCAGTATCATAAATGCCTCAAGATTATGGCCCACGAAAGCTCATCATCTATTAAACTGTAGGGTAAATTGAGGCCGTCCATGGTATCTTTCTGAGAACTGACAAACTCAAATCTGAAAGTATCAGGCCAAGCCTGAGAAGTATACAGTTCAACAGTTACTGTGACGCTGGTTCCCCTGGCAACTTCATTCCAAAGGACCTCACTTTGATAAGGCCAGTACCAAACAACCGCACGGGATTGTTTTTCATTGTCTGCTTTGCTCCTAGAAAATAAGCTTGGATCCCAAAGATTGCGCCAAGGCAATACCACCCCTGCAGGAGACGCATTAATGGGTAGCAGGTTTAAAACGAATAAAAGAAAGTTCTTCTTCACACAGTGTGTAGTCAACCTGTGAAACTCCTTGCCAGAGGAGGCTGTGAAGGCTAGGACTATAACAGAGTTTAAAGAGAAGCTAGATAATTTCATGGAGGTTAGGTCCATAAAAGGCTATTAGCCAGGGGATAAAATGGTGTCCTTGGCCTCTGTTTTTCAGAGGCTGGAGGGTGAGATGGCAGGAGACAAATCGCTCGATCATTGTCTTCGGTCCACCCTCTCTGGGGCACCTGGTGCTGGCCACTGTCAGTAGACAGGATACTGGGCTAGAAGGACCTTTGGTTTGACCCAGTACGGCCGTTCTTATGTTCTTATGTTCTTATATTTCCGGCCGACAAAATGACCATCAACATGCCTTTGTTCATGTTGGCTTGTTAGGAATAATTACCTGTATTCGTGATAACATGTTTAATTGGCAATGGGTGGAGATACTGTGTAACTGTTGTAGACCATTGGCTTATGTGCATATCTCACTTTCGCTGCTAGACCTATCAAATCACTTCTCCTCCTCCATCTGCTACCTATATAATCTAATGTATGTTTTGGTTAAGTTAGTGCTCACTGGGTTAACCCCTGATGAGTACTCCACCAGCTGTGTGAACCAATAAATCCTCTGCTTGTTTCCACCTGCACCCAGTGTGTCCAAGAATTAGTCCCAACAAAACCATCTTGTTAGTTTTTAAAGTGCTACATAGCTTTTCCTTTTGTTTTAGCAAGATCAGACTAACACGACTACCTCTTTATTACTAGTCAAGATTAGATAATTAGTGAGAAACTACATGGGTGACTATCAAACAGCATCTCAAGTCCTGGAGGGTAGATTCCAAAAAGAGTAGAGCAAATGGAAGAAAGCAGAAGTCTTTTAACCGGAAGGAGAGGAAGACTAGAGGAAGAGGTGGTTACTATATACTGCCTCAAGAGAAGAAAATGGGATAACAAGAAGTAGTGGCAGAGTTAAACAATCAGTCAGTACAAATAGAAATAGATGCAGGGTCTTCCTCTACTGCAGTAATTAATATACATATCAAAGCAGAAGTCAGCCCACCAGTGAATACAGGAGTGAGTGATGCTGCATAGCTAAGTTGGAGAACCCATCCAGGTATTAAGTCCTCTGCTTGTCCCTGTAAAATACAAAAACCAAAAGAAAAAGTTCCCAGTCCTAGTGATCCAGGGACCAGGGCAAAATCTGCTATATAGAGGTTGGCTGCAAGAATGAAATCTGAATTGGGAAGCAATTAGCAATATATCAAAACTCCAGGAAGTCCCGGATACTGACCCAGCCATTTTTAAAGCAGGGTTAGGGAGCTTGGATGGTGTAACAGCCAGGATGTATAATATATGGGTTGGGATCCAGCCAAATAATTTAAAGCAAGACTAGTGCCTTATACAGTCAGAGAAAAGATTGAGACTGTGTTTGACTGGCTGGAAAAAGAGGGCATCACTTCAGTAATTCAGTTTTCTGAACTGGCCACACCTACAGTGGTTGAGGTTAAACCAGATAAAACCATTCACATCTGTAGGGATTACAGAGTCCCAGCGAATCAGGTCTCCAAATGAGAAAATGACCTCTTTCCATGAATGGAGGTTGGAGGAGGTGAAGAACTTAGTACCCTAAAAATGTCACAGGTGTAAAACTAGATGGGACTGGAGGGGGATTGTAAGAATCTTACACACAATAAATATTCACCTTGTGAATATTCCTTATTCCTATTGGCATAAGGAATATCACTCAGTACCTAGACAGTTGTTGAAAGATATTCCATTTGCTGTGAGGACTGACAGTATCCTCCTCATGGGCAGAAGTGATGCTGAATATCTGTCAACACTGGACAATGTATGTTAACAACTGGAGGTCAAGGGACTTTGCTTAAGACAAAGCAAATGCTTCTTCATGAGACCAGAAGTGGTGTCCTTCTGCTACAGCAAGCAAGGGAAAGGTGGAGCTTTGCTCCAGCCCATAACATTAAGTAACACAGTTAACCTCTTTATTACACACATGTACTGAGGCGCTCAGGACTGGAGCCAGTGTCAGTAACCCCTCTTGTTTGCTTGCTAGTTGTCCCTGCTGAACACAGAGTTGCTGATGCTAGAACATCCAGGGATTAGGAAGTTGTAGGTTCTGAATATGGATTTGAGCAGGGGGTTGGACTAAATGGCCTCCTGAGGTCTCTTCCAACCCTAATATTCTATGATTTTATGATTAATCGTATCAGTTGTGCCCAGCACTGCTGTTAAAAATGAGGTCCTTTTACTGCAGAGAGAAACCCAAACAGATAAAGTGGCTGTGTGACTATATTATTTTTCTGGCACTCTACTTGTTGCACCTGATGCACTACTGTTACTCTAGAGATGATTATATAGCTATTGATGAAGTAAAATGTGCCATCAGTGAAAGGGTGAATACACTTCCTCCCTGGCAAGTATAACATACATAGGTTTATTGGGAGTAGCAAATAATGGAGATGTCACATCAGCAATCATCATTTCTCCCTAGAGAAAATGCTATGATTGTTTTCATCCATATGAGGGAAATATTCCAGTCTCAAACAATTCACTTCTTATTGAACACTATATTTTCTCAGTGTTAAAATTCAATAAGTAACGATAGACCTAAGAAATGAGAGAACAGATAAAATCCAAAGAAGTTCTGTTTGAAGATCCATTTTCAAATGTAGCCCTGCTGTATCTCTGTACTTTCTCCTTATTAATGGCCCTATTAAAATGTCTCCAATTAATTGTTTTAGTTCAGAGTTTCCCACTACTCATGCCATCTTCAGATATGGCTAAATGAAATATAAATGCCCACCCACTTAACCCATATTTAGTGCTAATTAGAGACTATGTCTCTGTTTCAGAAGGCTTCAAGGGTGGAAGGAAACAATATGATGGTCTATTCTGATGTCCTGAATGACACAGGCCATGGAATTTAACCCCCCAAAATTGTAGAAGAAGCAGAGAGGTACAGAAATTTGCCCAAGACACAGGAGAAATAGCAATTGAGCCTTGGTCTCCTCACTCTGGGTCCAGTGTCCTATTGACTACACCATGTATTCTGCCCCACCACCCAACCTGAAGCTGACTTCAATCTATCTGCCAACTTAATAACTTCTTCCTCTGGGATAGACTGGATCTTGTCACTGATATTGGCTTCCCTTCTTATAAGTGCACCATTGATGGATACCTCGGGGCAATGTTTCCACTAATTCTTTCCAGACGTATGCAGAATGTGCAGCAGAAGAAACACATGCTTCTGGCTGTGGGCACTCTGGCAACCAGCTAAGTGGCACCTGAATCTCTCCTGGGTGGTCACTCAAACACTCAGGGAAGTGAGTCCATGTCAATAATCATTCAAGACCCATGGCCTCTAATTTCTTTTTGCTTTGAACATTTTTAACTTATTCAACTCTTTTGATTCTTATTCTCACTCTAAGTTCCAACCATTCTGGTGATGTAAACTTTTCACGCTCTTCTTCCATCCTCCATCAGCATGGTCAATGGCCCTGCTGCTCATAACCACTCTCGTAAAATGAGACTTTAGCCTCACCAGCCCCCATAAGCCTTATGTTAAATGGATTATAACTGGATACTCTGTTATAGTCACCTGAGTACCTGCATTGCAAGGTGCTGAGCACCTCTTGAGAAGCAGAAAGGGAAACAAAGAGCTGTGGGCCCTCAACTCCAATTTTTATTGTTCTTTCTAAAGCAGTAGAACCTAAGGATCCCAAATGACACATACAAAGTGGAAGATTCTACCCCAAAGAGCTGCCAGTCTAAATTGTCAAGACAAAGTGTAGCAGAGGAAATAGAGGTGATGTGACTTACCAAAGGTCACACAACAGGCCAGTGGTAGAGCCAGGTGCAGAATTCTAGTTCAACACTCTAACAACTAGATCATTGTAGCCAGACAGGAACCCCCCTGTAACATCCATTTTTGCTTGCCTGGAGCATACAGGGCACACAGAGCAGAAGGCCCAGGCTGCTGTGACCGTGAATGGCTGTAAACAGAGATATGCCAATTGCTGACCAAGAGGCTGCCAAGGAGTGCCCTTGACTTAACCCGTATTGATACAAACACACAGCCGTCCGCGGGGGGAGGAATCTCTCGCCCAGTAAAAACATGTCTAGTACTCACAATTTAGTTATCTCTCTTGCAAGTGTAAATTATTTGAAACTTGCTTGTAAGAACTGGTGCCACAAAACAGACCAGTACAATTTGGCATCTTAAGATAAGAAAGAGGATACGGGCCCCCAGGGGTATAAAGATGGGTCCAGCAGCACATTTACTCTGAGTGTCAATCTACCATCTATCTGCTGGTTGGGTTAGGTGTTTGATCTCCCGAGGTTCCAAGGGGACGCCCACCTCATATTCGTCTTTCCTAGGAATTTAGAGACCGGCCCTGGCCTGACATGCTGGAGTCGAGAGGCACAGGAGGGGGTAAAAATTGTACCTGGATGTGGTCCTTTGTTTAAGTATATATATATATACATAGTGTTAGAGCTCTTTAAAGATTAAGCTGTCACTTGGTACCATTATTTCTATTTTCTATCTTTACCTTTTTTTTCCTGTAACCATTTTTAAGACCTATATATATATATATATTTGCTAGCATTTAAGAAATAGAGGAATAGCCATTGTAACCATATGATTTATAAGCTTCTTTAATAAATCTGTAACTGTTTAAGCTTTAACCTGACTCCTTCAGTTGCTGTAACAGAACCAAGCACAATTTAAAAGAACTTCAGCCGGTCATAAGGGACAGCTATAGGAAGAGCTTGGGAGTTTGGATCTGTGTCACTCCCAGGTGACAGGTCCATTGGGGCACCTTTCAGCCTTCCCTATGCTGCCCGCTGCGAAGGAACCCTGTGTTCTAGCAGCTAAAATCTGAGGTGTAATAAGCTCTTCCTATAAACAGGGGTATCTGTTGGCCTGCTGGCTACCCTCTGCGAAGGGACCCCGGTCCTAGCAGTAAAGACACGGACGTTAAACCTTTTCTCGGAAACACACACACACACACACACACACTGCCCTGACCGTCGGCTGACAATCATGAAGCTTCCTACAAGTCCTATTGACCTTAGTGGGAGCTGCAGAAACTTAGAAAATAACAAGAGGTGATCAGCATCATTCAGAATTAGGACTGGACCACCTGGCTAGCATCCACCTTGGGGCAACTCTGCAGAGTATGATGCTTCTGCCAACTCAAAAGTGCAACAGGCAATGTTAATCCTTCAAAGTCAAGGAAGTGTTAGAGAACTTGCAGTATCTGTCACAATTTCTTCCAAGAAAAAAATGAAAAAATGCAAAGTGACTTTCCTCCTCCCCTCAGACAGCCTGAGATTTGCCTATTCCTTCCCTTATACCACTCCTACCTAGTCCCCTGTCACAGATGAAGTACTTTCTTTTCTACTTTCCTTTTTTTCTCCCTTCACTTCTCCCATCCCTTTTACTGATCTCCCTCACACTCATTCTCTCTCTGGCTCTTCTTCTTGCTTATTTCTTTTCTCAGACTTCCGCCCACGTCCCAATACACAAAAATGCCTCAGAAGTGTGGGGAACCGCCGCTGCTGGCGCTTCAGTCCGGGTGCCTGTGGTCTGCTGGGGACCGTCCCCAGGCAGACCACAGGCACCGGGACTGAAGCTGCAGCCACGGTGGGGTCCCGCGCCTCTGAGACTTTGCCAGAGCAAAGCCTCAGAGGCGCGGCACCCCGCTGCCGCTGCGGCTCTGCTCCCCGTGTCCCTGGTCTGCTGGGGGGGGGCGCAGCTAGTGTGCCCCCCCAGCAGACCAGGCTTTTGTTTTGGACCCTGGGGCAGAGCAGCTGGGGTGCTGCCGATTGGTCCTGCAGCGCCGTTCTGGGCACTACTGGACCAACCCGGCAGCACCCCAGCTGCTCTGCCCCAGGTCCTGATTCAGCCGCTGCTGGTTAGTTTCAGCAGCGGCTGAATCAGGATGCCTGGGGCAGAGCAGATGGGGTGCTGCTGGGTTGGTCCAGTAGCACCGAGGAGCGGCGCTACTGGAGCAACCCAGCAGCACCCCAGCTGCTCTGCCCCAGGCGTCCCCAAGTCAGCTTCTGCTGAAACTGACCAGTGCTGACTACAGGAAGCCCGAGGCAGAGTTGCTCTACCCTGGGCTTCCTGGAATCAGCTGCTGATCAGTTTCAGCAGCAGCTGACTTGGGGACGCCTGGGTTTCTTAAGTTGAATCTGTATGTAAGTCAGAACTGGCGGTCAGTTTCAGCAGCGGCTGAATCTGGACGCCAGTTCCGACTTACATACAGATTCAACTTAAGAACAAACCTACAGTCCCTATCTTGTACGTAACCCGGGGACTGCCTGTATGTAATTAAAAATAATGTCAGTGTGGATGAACCGAGTAATTGTACAGAGCAAGTAAAATCCATTATGGTCATTTCATATCAATCACATTGATGGTGGCTGGTGATTATCACTTTGACACGTACAACAAAATTAATTAAAATAAGGATGGAGTAGATAGGAAAGACACTGTAAGAATAAGATCAAAATTGGCATAGTTCACAAACTGCTTTAGAAATATCCCTTCTCTCTCACACACACATGTCTAAGCTTGCATAATAATCTAAAATCATCATCTATTTTTCCAATTCAATCCTTCCTAAAAGGGCACAAGAACATTAGAATGCATTTCAAAATCCAATGGGTTTATGATTGCAAGATGAAAGTTGCAAATTGCAAGGAAATATTAGATTTCCTGCATGCTGCACAATGTTCGCTGTGATTCAGTGACTGGCTGCTGGGGAATGATAAGCTGGAGAGCCTATGTAAGTATTAATAATCCTGCCCTTGTGTCTGATTGCTACCAGCCATTCCAAACCATTTCAGGGCAAACAGCTGTCTATAAATGACTGGTTCAGTTACACAGCAACTTAACTGTAAATTGCCTACAAATCACAGGCCAACCTGTGCTTATCAGAGCAAGTCATTTTAGCTAGTTCCCTTCATTTATCTTTCACGGGGGATGTGTCATGTGCAATGTAGGATCTTCTGTGCTATCTGTGATGAGAGAGATCTCAGCCAGCCCACAGGCAGACAGAGTATTGGCCTCTCCGTGATGTAGTTTAATAACTATATGTGCTCTGTGTTGTGGTACACTGCAAATGCTCTTTGATAGAATTGACCTAGTATTCTGTCTCACCCAAACATACTTAAAATCCAGTCCTATGCACTGGAAGTGCTCAGTATCACATTGCAATCATTGAACATCTTGTATGGTCCAGGAAATAAGTTATTGTCGCAATCTATGTTGCCTTCCTTTCCTTGTTTTGTGAGCTGCTACTACCAGCACATAACGTGTGAAGTCGTGACATTTCCTGCTGTTTAGCTGATAACAAACATCCCTATTTAGAACCCATGTCCTTATATATTATCAGTAGCCAATCCAATGGGATGTGAATGAAAAGGACACAATCAAGAGTATATCCAGAACTTCCCCTACACATAAAGCAAGTAACAAAAAAAGGCTAGAACATCATTTTGGGATTTAGGAAGGATACCTTCTTCCATGAAATCTGGGATTTATAACCATGATCACACATATAGGGTGCTATGCCATTAAAGCTGGGATCTCAGATACCATAGTGACAAGCATGGTATTAATGGCTTTGCAGACAGATTAGAAAAGTGCTATAGATAGTGCTTGAATTGTATCATTTTCTTGGAGAGGAGAGGGAGAGAAACCAAAGGGAATGAAGAGAGGATTTTGTGTGACTGGGAATCCTGGTCTATATAAGAATCTTCTCCACTTTTTTTCATCTGTCAGTCATCATTTTGTACATATCTCTCTTCTCCTACCATTTCCTCTCTCCACTCCCTCCACCATCCATTTGCCATTTCTCCCTCTCCTTTTCCCTTGCCAGAGGACACTACCTCTGTTATGCTAGCAGCATCCTGAAAGAGATCAGAAATGCTCAATCTCTGAAGCATTCTTGGTAACAAATCTCTGACTAATTCTAGAAAAGCAGGCAAGATTGAGACCTTTTCTTTGCTTTCATTCAGCTACTGCCTGGATGAATAACGTGACACCGAAAAGCCCAACTGCCTGGATGAATAATGTGACAGTAAAAAGCCCAACATAAGATGGAGAGTATGAGGAGACCAATCAGAGGACAGCACAAAATCATAGAAGAAGAGTGAGGGTGTTAAATTAGTGATCTGATTATATCCCTCGTGGGGCAAAAGAGCCATTCAAATCTATTTAGAAATATTGCTCATAAATAAACTCTCTCAATCTCTCTCTCTCTCTTTGTTTTTTTTCTCATATTTCAATAGCACAGGTCACTGTGGTATTTATCTGATGATAATGTTTCCAGTGCTATAAGACCATCAAATAGAAAATCAAAATTACCCGGAATTATAAGAAATTCAGCGTAGCTCAGTCTACATGTGTACAATAATATTTTGCTGATGCTTTGTCTTGCTGTCCCAGTGTTCTGAAGCCTGAGTGATAGCACAGAGGACTCAAATGTAATAGAGCATGCTGTAATTTGTATACAATACAAGCATGTTTCATATGGTGGGTTCAATAAATTAGGATTTGTCTACATGGAAAATTATTGTGCAGCAAGCCCAGTAACTGAGGGTGGAATGAGGAGTAACGGTAGTTCGAACTAGGAAGCCTAGTTCGAACTACCTAGTTTGTGCCGCGTGTAGCCGCGCGGCACGGGGTTGGAACCAGCCGGGATTTAAAAATGGCGGTGCCTGGCTTATGCAAATGAAGCCCAGGAAATTCAAATCCCGGGCTTCATTTGCAAGTGCAGTATGCCTACATTACCCCGCTAGTTCGAACTAGTGGGGTAGTGTAGACATACCCTGAATTAGTATATGCAAGTTCAGAGGGAATTAAAATGTTATTTTAAAAAACATCTTTGGAAAGCAAAGCAGCAAGAGATACAGTCATAGCTACACTGGTACCTCTCTGGTTCTTTCTTCCTTTCATCCCATGTCTGTTGTGCATAGAAGAATAATAGCTGAAACACTTGAGCTGAATTTTAAAATGTCCGGCTCATGCCTTCTGTCCTACAGGCAATGTTGGTTGGCAGAGCAGAGTTTGCGCAAAGGTAAATAATTCAAACATAGAGTTGGTTTGGGTTATTAGTGAGACATGACCACTTTTTCACTACCAATGGCAATGGATAGTTGCAATTTTGGCAATTGAAAAACGTGTTCGTTGTTTTCACCCTGAATCTGCTTGTGTAGATCATTCATTTTGGAAGTGCAAAACCTGCACATGCTTAACTTTACCAGCATGAGCAGTTCTGTTGCATATGGAGTTGTTTGCAGGGTTGGGTCTGACATTTTGGGGAGCTGAATATTCATCACAGTATTTCTATTCTGCTATTAAAATCATTTATGCCTGTCTCAAAAGGTTTAGTCCATGGATTTGTGTATGTACAAAATCACCAAGTATAGGTCCTGATTCTCTTCCATGTAAATCAGTTGACTTGCCTGAAATTACTCCTAAATTATACCAGGGTAAAAGAGTGGAAAATCAAACCTATAATTTCACTCATGGCTGGGCAGAATTTGAATGCAGGTGTCTCGATGTGAAATCCTAGCACTTGATTCTACCACTTTTGCTTATGTTAAGCAGTGCCTCACTTTTCAAGTAGGTCCATTGGGCCAGATTCTGAAACCATCACCCACACTGAGTAATAGCTATAGAAGAAGTGCAATTTAAATAATAAAGAACAACTCAGCAGAAGCAATGGTAGCAGAATCTGGTCCAGTGGACCTACTTAAAGAACAAGATGCCGCTTGATATGAGACAGAATAGCAGAATCATACCTAATTCTCTGGTTTGTTGGAAGTCAGAAGCAACATGAGGGGCACCCAGATAATGCACTGGTCAGCACTACCTCTTTATTGCATCTTATTGATCTCTAAAAGAAGGGTCACATTCAATTAATGAAGCCCGCAAGCAAATTGTGCTCGCAATTGAAGAATCCTTCATTGTTATTTCTTGTTTGTACCAATTGATTCTTTAAGAATCTCTTTGTTGTAAGGTTACCTTTTAATAATGGCTAACATCTTGGTCAGCACTCAGAGTCATTACTAGAATACTCTTCACACCTTCCCAAGGCATGCTAGTTTCTTGGGTCGGCATCTCTGAAAGATTATGTTGGTTCTATATGAACTAAACGAAACCATGCTGCCTAATGAGACAGAATTCCTCTCACGGGTGATAAAACATCTACTATTTTGGGGGAAGATAATGTAGTATGAGCTGCTTCATGGGAGAGTGCTACCAGAGGAATAGATCCAGTGAGGAGATTAGATACGGGAGCCATCTAATTTGCAATTCACTCTGGCCTGTACTGAAAAATGCCACCAAGGTTGTTCAAAAATACAGTAATGTGCAAGGTTTATTATAGCCTATAAAGGAGGCCTATAAGATGTTTGATATTCACAGGATGCTTCCCTTTTTTTGCCCACAATCCAGCAGTGCCAGCTTCACGCCTTCCAGAGGCTCCTTCTAAGTAGCTTTTGCTGGTGTCTTGTATCACTGTTTCCTTCATACATGGGCAAGCAGACACCCAACAGCTACTGCATACTCTGTGTTGTGCAGAAGGGGGCAGGGAGCAGACAGAGCAAAAGGAGAGCAGAACTGATACTCTATGTCAAAAATGTCATCACCTGATTCTGAATCACTCATAACTCAGAAAAAAATGCTTATGGATCAATCTCATAACAGATACACTTAAAAAACAACAAATGGTTTGGTAGCACTTTATAGACTAACAAAACATGTAGATGGTATCATGAGCTTTTGTGGGTACAGCCCACTTCTTCAGATGACTGGAAAGCTCCATTCATCTGAAGAAGTGGGCCGTGCCCACGAAAGCTTATGATACCATCTACATGTTTTGTTAGTCTATAAAGTGCTACCAGACCATTTGCTGTTTTTCAAGTTTATCCTGTACAGACTGACTCGGATACCAGCTGAAGCTTCCTAACACATAAAGCACAAGAAAGACCCTAAGACTCCTTCAGTGTCAAATGGCAGAGGGGGCATTATTCTGTCAGCAATTCCTATCCAGCCTGACAAAACAAATAGTCCTATTGGACCTTATGGTATGTCTAGACTGCATCCCTCTGTTGGCAGAGGGATGCAGAATAGGCAGGTCGACATTGCAAATGAGGCAGGGATTTAAATATCCTGTGCCTAATTTGTATAAAAATGGCCACTGAGTTTTGCGGACTCAGCACTTTGTCGGCAAAAAGTGGCAGTCTAGAGGGGGATCTGTCGAGAAAGAAAACCTTTTTTTGACAGATCCCTTATGCCTCCTGCAAGGAGGTTTACAGGATCTGTCAAAAAAGGCTTTCTTTCTCGACAGATCCCCCTCTAGACTGCATCTTTTTGCTGACAAAGTGCTGAGTTGGCAAAATGTGGCAGCCATTTTTATGCAAATTAGGCACGGGATATTTAAATCCCTGCCTCATTTGCAACGTCAACCTGCCTAATCTGCATCCCTCTGTCGACAGAGCGATGCAGTCTAGACATACCCATAGAGACTAACTAACTATATATAAAAGCTTCAGAGGAGTAGACGTCTTAGTCTGTAACTGGAAAAAGTTAAAAAACAACAAATAATCTTGTAGCACCTTGGAGACTAATAAGATGTGTGGATGGCATCATGGGCTTTCATGGGCATGGCCCACTTTTTCAGATGAATGGAATTAATAAAGGTCCATTTCTAAAATGGGTGGAGGATTGGGGGTGGGGGTGGGGAGATGGAGGATCTCAAAGTCACCTTGTTGTGTCAGGCCTATTCCACAAGCCAAATACACAGGGAAGCCTTGGACCTTAACTTCATTTACAGGTTTGGGACCCATCACAAAGGAATGAATAAAGACATTACCTGGCTAGCACACTACCTTCCACATCCTAATGACTTAAAAAACCAAACAATGGGTACTTAAGAACAATTTGCATCTTCTCTATCAGCTTCATGTGGCATAAACACTCTAATTGATTATTTCTTTCCCCCTTTTTCTTTCTTCCCCCCATGCCCTATTTATTTTGGAATTGGACCTTTATTAACTCCATTCATCTGAAGAAGTGAGTTGTGCCCATGAGATCTCATGGTATCATCTACATGTTTTGTTAGTCTCTAATGTGCTACAGGACTATTAATTGTTTCCTGAGTTTTTCCAGTTACAGACTAACTTGGCTAACCTTCTGAAGCTTTTGACTACACCTAACTCACTGCTGTTTCAGTATTTACCTAGAAAGAGAGTTATGTGAGATATCTAGTGAATGCTGGGGACACAATGATAATTAATATCATTGTGAAGTTCATGTATTAACACTATATAAGGAATGATGCATAGCTAATCATATTAAAGGCTTTAAAGTCTGTAACCAAACAAAAGGAGAAACAGGTTTCTTCCAGATCAGAGAAAAGGTAATCTATCTCTGTCTCATGTACATGAAGCACTGTTAGCCAAAACACAATGGGGGCTGGATTTGCAAGTAAAGTCCTGAGACATTTGTTGTTTAGGTGATTAACTTGGCTGTGTTCGAGAACTGACATACAATTTAGCACCAACATGTCTCTGTCTTGATGAGGTTGTTGGGGGGAGGGGTGGTATTTTAGTGACCTATGGTTCTGGACACCCCAAAATGTGGTACAGGGGTACTAACTGGTGTCTGTTACAGATCACCAAATCACACTAGAGAACTTGATGACTGTCTCCTTGTGCAGTTATCTATAATGTGTAGGAGAGAGTGCTTGCTGGCCACATGCCAAGGCCTATGGAGCCCCGTCAGTATACAGAACATGACTACCCCCCAGAAGCTCTCCAGGGCAGGGTCCAGTGAAGGGTTACCTCACAGAGGGCCATACCACAAACGTTCTAATTGGAGGTAACATCCCACCTCCGCCCCCCCCCCCCCCCCCCCCATTGGCTGACGTGTGCTATATAAACCAGGAAGTAATAAGAAAAAATTGTCTGAGCAAACAGAGGAAGCTCTGTCTGCCAGTATCATGGGTGCTGGAACTATGGGTGCTGTGGGTGCAGCAGTGCCCCCGGGCTTCAAGTGGTTTCCGTCATCATCTGGGTTTATAGTTTTGTTCAGTGACTTTCACCTCTCTTATTATAATTTTTTTTCTAATGCTTCTGGCCACAATGGCTCCTTCCTAACTCCTGAGCCTGGCATTCCTATCTGTTCCTGGTTCCTGCTTCCTTTCTTGTTCCTGGCTCCTGTCCTCCTATCTCAAACTTTCATCTACTCCTAGTCCCTGCTCCTCTGCCTTATCCCTGATGCTGTCTCTGGCTCTGATCCCTGGACTGGCACCTCATAGATTTTAAGGACAGAAGGGGCCATCATGATCATTAAATACAACTCATCTGATGAAGTGGGTTCTACCCACAAAACCCCATGATAGTATACATTTTTGTTCATCTCTCAGGTACCACAGGACTATTCGTATTTCCTTAATTTGTTTATGAGAATGTCATATGTCAAAATATCAAAAGCTTTTCTAAAGGCAAGGTTTATGTATACCACAACTATCACCCCCCCCCCCCGATTTATGAGGCTTGTTACAGCAAAGTTCAATCTATTTATCTTAACAATAAAGTCTTTAAATATGTACACAAGGAACAATATTTAAATAATGGGTTCTTCATTCTAGCAGAGAAATATATAAGATGACCCAAAGGCTGAAAGTAGATACTAGACAAATTCAGACTGGAAATAAAGTGTACATTTTTAATAGCAAGACAAATTAACTGTTATAACTATTTACTCATGATCATTGTGAATTATTCATCTCTGGGAATTTTTAAATCTAGATGTTTTTCTGAAGCTAGGAATTATTTAGAGGAATTTTCTGGCCTGTGCTATACAGAAAGTCGGAATAGATGCCCACAATGGTTCCTTCTGGCATTGGAATCTATGAATGCATTCATAAGTGAATGAACCAAAATTTTGGTAAATGAGAGTTGGGAAAAACAGAGAAAGAGGCCCAGATAGGGTGGTACATTCTTGTAATTTTCCACACCTCAAAAAATCTGCTCGATAACATCTTGTAGGATTCATTATAGAGATAGTCATGTTCAGTAAACTCAGCCATTATGATCAGGCTCAGATACACCTTTAGGGATGATTTAAATAAAAGCTCAGAAATTGTCTTCCCTCAGCAGGGAAGTGTTAATTATGCAGGAATTCTTCCTCCTTGGTAACTTTAAGCTCTCTTGAAGAGAAGATTTAGAATGAGATGTTCATAAAAAGGGCCCACTTTATTACCAGCAAACAGGAAGAACACCATGCAAGAACATCCAGTAACTTTAGCTATAGAAATGCCATTGGGTGGGTTTCATTACATATTGCAATATCCTACATTTCAAGCGCTGTCCTTCTCTGAAACTAAGACTTTCAGTTCTACCAAACTTGGTGATGACAGATCAGAAGAACCTGTCTTCAATAGAGTATGCCAAGGAATCACAATGCAAGGAGACCCCACCTTGAATATCAGATGTTCAAAGGCTATTCTGAGAGCAAAGCATTTTTGTGATATTGTAGAAACTTTTGTCTCTATTATCTTGAAATATTTTTTCTAAAGGCATCGAAAGCATTATATTTTTATTTTGTTTTAGGTTTAAAAACACCTTTGAAAATCACTCAGTGGCAAGCACAAGAGGTAAGAAATACATTCTTAGCAAATAATTAACACGGTATTATTATTATTTGTATTGCAGTAGTGTGTAGGAGTGCCAGGGCTGCCAAGGAAGGAGGGGGCAAAGAGGGCATTTACCTTGGCTGTGGTGGCAGCCAGAGCTCCAGGACCTTTACATTACTGCCAGACCTCTTTACAGCATGTTCTGAGGGCTAGTTGGGGGAGGTGCATTGCGGTTTGGGCTACGCTGAAGGCTGGCTGCCCCAGGCCACACCCCTTCTCCCTGAGGCGCTACCCCTTCCAAAGTTGAGCGCCCCCCATATTGCAAAGGGTCTAGTAAAGTCTGTTACAAGCCCTGGGGTGCACCTATCGTGTACCAATACACCATTGTGCTAAGCTCTCCAAAGCTCTCCAAAGGGCTCACCATTTGAGTATAAGGGTACGTCTACACTAGCCCCCTAGTTCGAACTAAGGAGGCTAATGAGGGCAACCGAAATTGCAAATGAAGAGCTGGATTTAAATATCCCCGTGCTTCATTAGCATGTTCTCGGCCGGGTGCCATTTTGGAACTTGACTAGCCCGGAATAACTGCCCGCATCTACATGCGGCAGAAAAGGACGATTCTGAAATAAACCCCTTACTTTGAATTACCAGTTAAACCGCATCGAAGTAAAAGGTTTATTTCAGAATCGCCCTTCTCTGCCGCGTGTAGATGCGGGCAGTTATTCCGGGCTAGTCAATTTCCAAAATGGCGACCGGACAGGAACATGCTAATGAAGTACGGGATATTTAAATCCCATGCTTCATTTGCAATTTTGGTCACCCTCATTAGCCTCCCTAGTTCTAACTAGGGGGCTAGTGTAGATGTACCCTAAGAGAAAAGTGGTTAATAGAAACAGACAGAGTGGGGAATACACTGTAAATGGAAATCATTACACATTACTGATCAGCATTACTCATTAATGGCCAGGCAATGCTCACAGCACACCAAAGGTCTACCTATTGCAACTGTCATGGCTCCTTCCTCACTCTGGCATGATAAACGGAGGAGTGGGGGCCAGCAAAAGTACCCCAAAACCTTATCTACCAGGCTTTGGTATAAAACTTCCCCCCAAAATCTTAACAACCTAGATTTTGGGAATAAAATCTCCGCTGCCACCACCCAAATATTAATAAAGAAAATCAGGGGAGAGACTACTTGGGAAATCTCACCCCTAAAGTACAAACCAGGACACAACCATTAACCAATACCAGGTTAATAAAAATAAAAAAGAAAACTTTTATTATCACCACACTATTCCTGTTGCAAGCATAATGATTAGATAGAAAAGTAACAAAATAATATACTCATGGAGAAACTCCATGGGCCTAGAACTTAGTTACAAAGGAAAGCCAGCACATCAGATCCCATCTTCCAAACCACAAACAATAAAGCCTAACAGATCTATCTAAACTTTATCCTACTTATAGACTGTGAAGAATATTTTCTTAGAGGGAAACATCCTGTCCCCTTCAAAAGCTGGAGAGAAAAAAAACTACCCAGAGACAAAGGAGGGAAACCCAAAAATTCCTTTGTCCTAGTTTGAGATTCCTACCTACAATCCTAAGGCTACGTCTACACTGGCCCCTTCTCCGGAAGAGGCATGCTAATTTTGAACTTTGGAATAGGGAAATCCGCGGGGGATTTAAATATCCCCCGTGGGATTTAAATACACATGGCCGCCGCTTTTTTTCCGGCTTGGGGAAAAGCCGGAAAAGAGCGCCTAGACTGGTGCGATCCTCCGGAATAAAGCCCTTTTCCGGAGGATCTCTTATTCCTACTTGCAAGTAGGAATAAGAGATCCTCCGGAAAAGGGCTTTATTCCGGAGGATCGCGCCAGTCTAGATGCTGTTTTCCGGCTTTTCCCCAAGCCGGAAAAAAAGCGGCGGCCATGTTTATTTAAATCTCGCGGGTGATATTTAAATCCCCCGCGGATTTCCCTATTCCAAAGTTCAAAATTAGCATGCCTCTTCCGGAGAAGGGGCCAGTGTAGACGTAGCCCTATTGTCTAACTCTAGCTGAGTTAGGTATAGTTAACCCCATAGTCCTCAGGCTGCTGGCTAACCTTCATGATCATGACAGCAACTTTTTTTTTGTAGTAAGTTGCTTTTGAATCTTTTGTGGGCATACCTACCACTGAGGCACTTATGGGCTCAGTGCTTGGAGAGACAGACCCCTAAAAAATAGGGCTGGGTTTTCAGAAGCAGTGAGCATTGAACTAATTCTAATAGGAGTAGAACTTGCTGGAGGGCAACAATTCTGTTTCACAACTTTTGAGGTTTCAGTATAAGTTTTCATTTTGCATTGGAATGGAAACGAAACCTTTCACATGTTGTTACCATCATGTTGCAGTGGCTGCTTGCAGATTGAAAAGCCCAACTATTCAGTTCCAATCTGTTTCTCTCTCATTAGAAGTGACCAGAGAAATGATCTTAAAAGACTTTTTCATACAAATGTTGTTGAAATGGATATGTCCATGTGAAACATTTTGGCAGTGACAAAACAAAATACTTTGATGAAATTTCATTTGACGAAAATGTTCCAATCAGCTCTAAATAGGAATTGACTTTGATGGGCGCAGATCTAGGCCAATGCTGAGTGCTTTTGAAAATCCTAGCCTATCTGCCCCTTCATCTCTTATTTGAGATATCCCCTGGACTCTTAATTTTCCTTTGCTTGGGTGACTAGATACTACTTTAGTGGCCCACATACCTTTAGATATCATGCCCAAATTGTTATGCTAGGCCCTTGCTATTTTTTTGGCCTCTTCTCGACTGATTAAGAACAACCACTAGAAACACCTGCATTTTGATTCCTACAGACTAAAAACCTGAAGCTCAACAAAGAGGGACTCTTTCATTGATTAATCCAGTAGCAAGTGAAACAGCTGCCTCATCTTCTCTGAGATACCTTATTTAGCATGTCTATGACCCTACACCATGGTTTTTCAGTTGCCGGCTTTGCTATCTCATTTCAAGGTAATCTTTGCAAAATCTATTGAGAAAATGCTCTGGACTGTGCAATATGGAATTAGGATGATTTACTCTCATTGTTTCAAGCTTGTAGACTCAGTGCTGAAAATAAAATCCATTTTGCTGTCACTCTACCTCTTTTATTGAAAACCTAAATTAGGGCATGTTGTACAGAGGCTGTTTGACATGCTTGACAGAATGGATTGTACTTGCATTCCAGTCAATCCCTTAATAATGCCATCTGAGATCTTAATACAACCTACCTTTCCCAAAGCAGACTTCAGTAGCTGATCCTTTCACTCCCTAGTTAAATAAACATGACACTTTACAGACATTAGAGTATCAATTAAGCAATAGCCTAATATTCCAAAGGAATATAATCAAAGTTGCTTTATCATAAATTCATTTTATTGACCATCAAATCAACGAGACAGTCATCTGATCAGCAGGCTTCTGATAAGTGTCTTGCAGAAGGCAGTGCTAAATCAAATGAAGGAGAAATGACTGCCTTGGAAAGAGGTTTAAAAGAGCCCTCAGTCTGGCTTTTTGCTACTTTAAATCTGTCAGAATTTCATTTAGATGAGCTGCACTAGTGAATTAAGAGTCCCTGATTAATTTCCATCATGAAACTTCTGTCAGATTGCTTCACTAGAATCATGTGCTTCCTTGACTTATGAACACGTGTATCAATTAGAATCTGGTTTGTAGATACCAACTGGAAGAAATACATCCAATTAGGAACTGTCTGTTTTTATCATAACTGTTTCCCTAGACAGATTTGTTTAGCAGAAACATTTGCAAAATTTAGCAAAGCTGTAGTGCCGAGTGGGATCATGAAAATGTATTGCTGGAATTCAGTTATGCATGTGGTCCATCACTCCACACTTTATGAATGTAACCCTTCTGCCAAGTGACAAGGTCAGGGTTCAGTATCTAGGGGCTCCTTTTTAACAATAAACATAGAATTGGCTGAAGTCCCTCCCCACTAACCTGAGAAAAATAAACATCACCCTAGGATGCCTCTAAAAGGCAATACTTCCCCACTCGCACTAAGTAGATAAGAATTTTTTAATAAAAAAGGACATGCAATTCATCATTTGAGAAAATGCCGCATATATGATTCAGAAGCATGTGCCCATGCTCAAAACACCTGCACCAGAATTCTTTGCTCAGTGTCCTCAACCTCAGGTTCTCAGTTTGCAAAAGTTGCTTCCATGTGCCACTCACAGTTGTTGTCCTTGGTCAATGGAGACGCAGAGTTCAGAAGTGCATTTGTGTGAGTTCACCACCCACCTAGGTTGGAAGGCAGCTTGGACTCACTCTTCCTTTGTCTCGCTCAATCTCTTGACCACTGTCTGCTTGCTTGCTCCACTGTTGGCTGTTCTATCACTGCTCATTCATACACTTTACCGCCTTTTGGTCCACTGCTGCTCACTTGCTTTGCCATCACTCACTCAGTCCGCCACTGCTCTCTCTATAATAATTACAAGGGAAGGGTCAGAGAGAGGGATGTCATGAGAGCCTTCTACTTAATTCAGCTCTCAATAATTTCAGCTGTTAGTGAGGAAACCTCACTACTAGTGCAGGACGGGCAGTTTCTTTCATCAGAGAAGCCATCTCATCTTAGGTCTAATGCTTAGGCCTGGTTATCAGTGATTTCAGCTCTAGTGATCTTCAACAAAAGACTGTCAATGAAGTCTTAGTCAGCTCTATTATTACACAGTTGAGGCAGAAGGGTCAGATGGTGTCTATGACCCCTAGGCAAAGCTCACACCACCAGCTCTCCTCATGTCCAGTAGGCTTTGGCACCCCACTCCCTGCTTAGTGAGTGCCATTCAGTTGAAGGTGACACCATCAATCGGGGCCTGTCACACACAGTTCTGCTCCCCTTGATTCTCACAGCAATGCAGGCCCATTGATGGGGGTGGGCAGGTTAAAGAGTGCAATTGCCCTAGGGTCTGGCAGTTCAAACAGGCCTGGGGCTCCTGGCTGCCTCTGCTGCTACTGCGGCTCCTCACCAGAGAGCCGTACGGATCACTCTGGGTGGCTGGGAGGGCTGGGGAAGGGCATGTCGTGGTCAGGGCAGCGCTGAGAGTTGCATGGATGGTGGGTGAACGACTGGCTTGGGGATGCTAGCCCCTCCAGCCATGCCCCTTGCACCCGAGGCCTTGCCTCCCCAACCTATTCTGGCTGCTGGGCCTGGCCCCAGGCTAATGCTCCCCTTCTCCCCCCAACACGGGGTGGCAGGACCACACACACCCTGGAGCACCAGACAGCACGGTCCCAGCCTCCCCAGTTCTGGAGCATAATGCAGAGGGTGGTTAGCACACAGCCCCAGCCTCCCCAGCTCCAGAGCACCACGGGGAGAGCAGGCACCACACAGCTCCAGCCTCCCCGGCCCTGCAGGACGTGGAGAGCACAGTGTCCCAGTGTCCCCAGCCACAGCATGGCTGATGGCCAGAGGCAGCAACACTACACCCTCAGAAGCAGTAGGTGTTCTGGGGGCAGAGCGTGAGTGGGGCCATGCCTGGCTGTTTGAAAAGGCAATGCCTTCCCCACCTATTATACCCGTTGCCCATGGCTAGATGCCCCGGTCTTCCCGAGGCCCTGCCATTAGGCTTCCAGGGCGGTAGTAATGGCTCTCATTAACACATTTAAAACTATAAAAAGACTTACACTTCATATTTCTTACTTCGCAGACAAGAATAATACATGCATAAAAGTAGGACATACCGATTCAGCAGATTATAACTAAAATTATGACCTGCTTTGCATAAAGCATCTTCGAGTTATGCATATTCATATCCACAAGCCAATTCTCACAAGTCATGAAGGGAAGACATCACAATCTTAACAATCTCTCTCCACACCCCTGAGCAGTGTCCTTTGGCCAGCCTAAGCCCCTCGCGTAGACAGAGCTAGATCAAATTAAGAATTGTTAAGATTGACTATAACAGAGTTTAAAGAGAAGCTAGATAACTTCATGGAGGTTAGGTCCATAAAAGGCTATTAGCCAGGGGATAGAAATGGTGTCCCTTGGCCTCTGTTTGTCAGAGGCTGGAGAAAGATGGCAGGAGATAAATCGCTTGATCATTGCCTTCGGTCCACCCCCTCTGGGACACCTGGTGCTGGCCATTGTCAGCAGACAGGATACTGGGCTAGATGGACCTTTGGTCTGACCCAGTACGGCCATTCTTACGTTCTTATGTTCTAATTCTTCCATCAACATGGCAACCACCTTTTGGGGAGGTGATTTACCTACGAAGATGGAGAAAACCCTCCTGTCGACATAGGCAATATCTATTCTAAAGCACTACAGTGGGCAGCTACAGCATTGCAGCTGCTCTGCTGTAGCATTTTAAGGGCACAGCTACACTAGGAAATTATTTCAAAATAATTGATTTCAAAATAAGAATTCCCAAAATAACTATTTCAAAATAGGGTGTTCACACTACAGGGAAGCCTTGAAATTAGTCCGAGGCAGAGTCCCTTGGACATGCTACCTTGACTTAGAGCCCTAGGAAGCACTGGGGAGTAATTACTTTGAATGTCTCTGGGGAGTAGTTATTTTGAAATAGCACCAGTGAAGCATCCACACTACTGCTCTTTCGAAATAACTACTTAGAAATAAGTGTTATACCTCATGACAAGCAAGAGTTATTATTTTAAAACAACCAGCCCCTTATTTCAAAATAACAGGCTTGGAAGTGTGGATGCGCCAGTTGTTATTTCAAAATAGTGGGAGTTACTTTGAAATAACTCCCAAGTGTGGACCAGGGCTATGTGTAGACATGCCCTTAAGCCTCTTTAAATGTATTACAAAATGCATGGCCTCCTTGATGAAATTCTTTGTTAGCACTTCACAAAGGCCAGATAGCCTCCTTTTAGCTAATCTGTATCTCTGGTAGACTTGTTCTTCTGTGAGGCATGGACAAGTGAGCCTGCCTGATTAATGGTGCTAACAGGATAGCCATGGTTCCCTCCTCTCTTTATTATTCCACTGTGTCTTAAAATCAATAGCTTTTCAAAACAAAGGGCATAGAGCATTCTTTTTCAAGAAGCACTAGTTTTAGAATACAGTGGTACAAACTAAAAAACACAAGTGGTCAAAGTGTTTTCCCACAAATACTATTGACCATGAATTTCATCTCCTTTTTTTTCCTGTTCACAACTCATTTGAAAACCTGTCTAGATGTTTGTGAATGCATTTATAAGTGTAAGAGATTCCTAAATAGTATTCATGAGCAACATTCAGCCCATGGCTGGTTTGCTTTGCTCTGGAGTTCCTTGCCTCTGCGAGCTTTGACAGTATTAAAACAGGTCACCAATATCATGGTCCTTCAAAGTACTTATATAAGTGTTTAAAGTCAAGCAGGTGGAAAGACCAATTGACTTAAATAGAATTTTTCATGTGCCTAAGGTTAAGCCTGGGCATAAGAGCTTTGTTGGGCCTGGGTCCAAATGAGTAACTGTGGGAGTGAGTCATACAGTTTGAGCTGGGATGTGCCTCCTCACCAAAGTCACATGATATTCTCCCTGGCTGAGTGATGCCCAGCTGAATAATGAATTTCTGATACAAACAGCTGGATGAATGTTTGTGTGTGACCCATCCACCTAGTGGGTGTGGTTCACTGTCCCATGTAGTGGCACTTAGACCACTAACAGCAAGAGAAAAGAAAAAGTGAGTTCTACAGCCTAAGCTGAGAAGCAGCTGGCTTTTAGCTCAAGCGGTAGAGGCTCCTATACTAAACTCCAGAGCTCCCAGGTTCAAAACCACCTGTTGGCGGTTACACTAATATCTGATCCTTAAAGTTTCCCTCCTATGTCGATGTATCTGATGGCAACCTGCTCAACCTCAGCATAAGCTTCAGCTCTTCTGACCAGAATATTGGGAGGGGGATGAATCAAAACTCCATTAATTCATCCTGTCTACTCTCCTCACGCCTGCTGCAGGTAGTGAGAAGCAGATGGGTATTATCCTTGCATGCCAACTCCCAAGGTAGTCCAAGGATGTAAGAAAGATCTTTCTCTAATTCCTCTGTGGAAAGCATAATTGCTGCTATCTTGGCTGACTCCCTGGGGATCTCCATAACTAAAAGCATGAGCTGTTGCAGCCTGAGCTAAAAGAAAGCCTTCTTTTGTTAGCTGGAGCTGTAACAGACTCATCCTTTGGAGCAGAGGTCTCAAACTCCCAGCCTGTGGGCCATCCCCCTCCAGACTGACTGAACAATCTGTCCCGGGACTCCAGGCAGGCCTGTCTGTTACCGGCCCTCGAGCTACACTCCTTCCAGCTATGCCTTTGGGAATCTGGGGGAGTTGATACTACATGGGGGTAGGAGGTGTGGGGAAGAAGAGTGCAATGGAGGAAGTTGCCTGTGAGTGTGCTCCACTTCCCCCGTGGCTCCTGATACCTCAAGAAGTGCAGGGGGAGGCGCAACTGCTGCTTCCACACGGTGCCAGGCCCCCACAGTGATCCCCAAAGCTACGTGCCTGGGAATGGGGTGCCATGGGGGAGAGGGTGGGGCAATGACAGGAAGAGGTGGAGTTTGGGGGCCAGTAACAGACAGTCCCTCCTGCCCACTGGGAGTCCCAGGCCAGATTGTGTTATCACTTTGTCTGGGGCTGGCCTGCGGGCCAGGAGTTTGGGACCCTGGATTTGGAGGCTGGACCTATAGAGATTTTATAACCCACCCACTGGTTGGTTAAACATATGCGTACACCAACTCGCAATTTAACCCTAACCATTTTGAGAAGGCAGAAAAAGAAGTGAAGCCAAAAAAAACCAACCAAACAAAACACCTGAAAATTGTATTTTGATAGGCAAATATTCAAATTAAATGCCCAGTGTGTAACTCAAACTATCTCAAAACATTACCTGCATTGACTGTTATGGAGAATTTCACAAAAGAATCCAGTGTTGCTAGGTGTGTAAAGCCCTCTGGTAGTGATAATAAATTCTGCTACTTATTCCAATGCCTGCATAGGTTTTGCATATAAATGCAGATGTGAGAACTTGGGAAAACCCACCAGGGAGGTAAACACTCACTTTTTTGTGTGTTAAAGTACATTTGCAAAGTTCATGAACTGATAGAGACAGCATGTTACTCTACAGCAGTGGTTCCCAACCTTTTCCAGATGGGGACCCATTTAGACAATTCAAGAAGACTTGGTGACCCAAGGCAATTCAAAAACGGGAATAACAGAATTCCCATGGAGATGATCTGTTGAGAATTTAAGAAAAAAACCAATAAAGCACAAGGCCATGAAAAAGTGAAAAGCAATAGCTCAACCCTAGTTGCAAGGGGAGATGGAGAAGCAGAAAGAAATAGTTGGCTAGATAAGAAATCTGTCCATTTTCTGAAAAAGCTCTTCAGGGCCCAGGTGCTGCAATGAGCTAAATGCAGGTAGGTCTCTGACTCATTGCTGGAGACAATAAGCATCTCTCAGGCAATGAAACCTGTAGCTAAGGGGAGACATGATGGAACACTGACTGTCCCCTGGTAATTTCTATGACTGCTTGTAGAAATAAGACCTGCTCCACATTTTTATCCCCATATGAGTGATTTAGGTTTAAGACAACACAGTAGTAGTCACATTTCTGGCAGCGTGCAGGGGCTGGAGTGTTTATTACTGACCATATTTTCAGCTAAACAAGTGTAGACACCACATTATGTAGCTGGTCTAATAAAAGACATGTAACCCTGGTAAGAAAATGACTGTAAAGAGAGCCTCTGCAGGAAGGCATGCTACAAAGTTTGCAGAGTAGCAAAATTGGGGTACCATGTTTCATACTGGCGTTTCTGCACCCAGATCCTAGCTACATGTTTGGAGGGAAAAGAAGGAGAGAGGAGAGGAGAGAGTTTCTTTCACACTGAGAGCATGTCTCAGCTACAGACATAAAGCTGTAGCATTTAGTGGACAACACCTATGCTGTGACCTCCCTGAGAGGCAATAGCAATGATGATGGGAAAGCTCTCCAGTTGACATAGTGCTGTCTACACTGCGAGTTCAGTTGGTATAACTGAATAATATTATTATACAGATTGGACCTCTCTAGTTTGACACTCTCTGGTCCCACAACATCCATGGTCCGGCATGATTTTAGTTAGCTGGATGTCCACTTATCATGGATGTGGCCAAGTCTCCTGAGGTCCCATAAAATATGTTTACAGCCAGGTTCAACCTGTACCAACATGTTTGCTTTTTTTGCAACAGTGTTATTCTGTTGACTCATATTGAGCTTGTGAGCCACGATGACCCCTAGATCTCTTTCCACATTGCTCATTTGTAGATAATCATTTCCCATTTTATACGTGTGCAACTGTTCCATTCCAAGTGGAGCACTTTACTTGAATTTCATCCCATTTCCCTCAAACCATTTCTCCAGTTTTTTTCAGATAAATTTGAATTATAATTCTATCCTCCAAACCACTTGCAACTCCTCCCATCTTGGTGTCATCAGATTTGTGAAAGATACTGGCATAGAGCAGTGTTTCCTGATTTTATTTGGCCACGGAACCAATTTCAGCTTAAAATAATTTCAAGGAACCCTTAGGGTTCCCAGAGTAAAATTTGGCAAGCAAAAACAAAAAGCCCCACCAGAATTGATTGAGCAAAAAAAACCCTGCAAAATACTCTGTCTCTTTAAGAGGGGGCGGGGCAATGCCGCCTTCTCGCAGAACCCTTACTTTTGCTTTGTGGAACCCTGGGGTTCCACGGAGCACCTATTAGGAAACAATGGCATAGAGAAGTCAAAATCAAGGGTGGGGAGCCTCTTTTGGGCTGGGGGCTGCTGACCCACAGCAAAATCAGTCAGGCAGGGGGCAACAGAAGCTAGAGTGACAGTAGGGGCTGCCTAATGCTGGGGCGGGAGAACCCTGAACTCCGGAGGCCGGATCCAGTCAAGCTGGGGACTGCATCTGGCCCCTGGGCCTTAGGTTCCCCACTCCGATCTAAATCATAAGGAAGATATTGAACAGATCCAGATCCAGTACTGATCCCCGAGGAACCCCATTTTTATAGATGGGCATGACATTTGCTCTTTTCCAGGCTTCTGGAATCTCTCCCATCCTCCATGACTTTTCAAAGATGATAGCTAATGGCACAGATACTGCCTCACTCAGAAGAGGATGAAAAGGTCAAATATCTCCATAATCAGCTCCTTGAGTACTCTAGGATGCATTTCATCAGGCCCTGGTGACTTGAACACATCTAACTTATCTAGGTAATTTTAACTTGTTCTTTCTTTATTTTAACTTCTTTACCTAATCCATTTTCACTGGAATTCTCTACATTACGCATCCAATCACCACCAACCTTCTTGGTGAAAATTGAAAGAAAGTCATTAAGCACCTCTGTCGTTTCTACATTGTCTGTTATTGTTTCTCCCTCTTTATTGAGTAATGGCTGTACCCTGTCTTTGGTCTTCCTCTTTCTTCTAATGTATTGGTAGAATGTCTTCTTGTGACCCTTTATGCCGCTAGCTATTTGAGCTCATTTTGAGCCGTCTCCTTTCCAATTTTCCCCCTACAAATGTATGTTGTTTACATTCATCCTTTGTAATTTTACCTATTTTCCACTTTTTGTAGGACTCTTATTTTTTAGATCATTGAAGAACTCCTGGTTAAGCCAGGGTGATCTCTTGCTATACTTTCAATCTTTCTTACGCAGTGGAATAATTTGCACTTGTGCCCTGAATAATGTCTTTTTGAAAAACTGACAACTGTCTTCAGTTACTTTTTCTCTTAGACTTGCTTCCCATGAGATCTTACCTATCAACACACTGAATTTTCTAAAGCAGTGACTGGCATGGCACAGGCCTTTCCCAGTGTTCCTCTCCCTCTGCCCCTCTGAGTGTTAGATCTCCATTCCATCACTGAAATACATGAGAGTTCTTCAACCACAAGGAATGTATAGTCTGGGCCTTTTGACTGTAAGCTCTTTTTTTCAGGGAGTCCACCTTTGTTAAGCATCATACATGTGAATGGCATCATTCTGGAATGAGACTATTCACATGCTAACAGTTAAGCATACTCTCTTGGATCAGGTCCTTGGAGAGAAAAGTATTCTTTCGATGGTGGTCACCAGATGGCACTGTTATACATAGTCCTACAGATTCTTTTTCTTAGCATGTGAGCATGTTTTCAGTCTTTGAAGGAGATGCTGTATTGTGGGTTTTTTCCTTCAGAGAAGATGTGGTCTGCAGAGAGGGAGTTTGCTATCAGCTTCAATCTCTCTAACCAGAGACAGTTCTTGGGACAGATATGTCATGATATTGAATTCAGTAAGCAATGTCTTATTTATTTATTTATTTATTAGGTAAATTCAGCTAGTTAATACAGATAATTACCCAAATACCCCAGCAGCAAATAATTAAACTCAAAACCTTTTAGACTGATTAGAATTCTACATGCTTATTATTTACAGTTGTGTAAAACATTCTTCTGCTCTTCTATTTTGTGCTCAAGAAATTACGATTCCATGGTCTGTTTATTTACAACTTCACAATATGTTCTCGAAAAATATGATAAACGTGGTTTCAGTGAGATCACAGATACAGATTTTTTGTTTTGACACTAAGTGAATATGAGCAGTAATTTAAATTATAACTCCATGCTCTCTCTCCATGTTCTTTCTTTCTTTCTTTCTTTCTTTCTTTCTTTCTTTCTTTCTTTCTTTCTTTCTTTCTTTCTTTCTTTCTTTCTTTCTTTCTTTCTTTCTTTCTTTCTTTCTTTCTTTCTTTCTTTCTTTCTTTCTTTCTTTCTTCTCTAGAGTGAGGCTTGAGAAAGTGATTTAGATGGAATGAATGATGCATAATAAATTAGATAATTAATACAACTGGAATTCCTTGGAACATAAAGCAATACTCATTTTGGAGGCAAAAAAACCTAGCTGTCACATCTCAGGTCACATAAAGCAGCCATGTGTCTAAGGCCAGGTCTACACTACAGTCAAAGTTCCTCTTAAGGTATGCAATTCCAGCTAGATAAAAAACATAGCTGGAGTTGACACACCTTAGGCCAGTGGTCTCCAACCTTTTTTACCACGAGTTCACTTTAAGTTCAATGTAAGATCTACCTCAAACACAAATATCCTTACCCCACTTCCTTCCTGCCCTTTCTTTGAGGCCCTGCCCCTGCTCCACTCCTCCTCCAAGGCCTCACCCTGCTCACTCCATTCTCATTCACTTTCACCTGACTGGGGTAGGAGGTTGGGATGCAGGCTCTGGTCTCAGGCCAAGGAGTTTGGAGTGTGGGAGGGGCTCCTGGCTTAGTCCAGGGTTGGGGATTTGGGTCCAGGAGGGGTTTCAGGGTGAAAGCTCTAGGAAGGAGTTTGGGTGCAGGGGGACTCACGTCTGAGGCAGGAGGTTGGGTGTAAGAGAAGGTTCAGGGCTGGGATAGGGATACAGGAAGCAGGTTCTGGTTGGGCACCATTTAACTGAGACAGCTTCCAGGTGGTGGAGCAGTAGGGTTAGGGCAGGCTTACTCCTGCCCTGGCCCTGCACCCCTCCTGAAAGCAGCTGGCATGTTCAGCAGTGGCTCCGTGGCACCATGTACTGCCCCTCATCTGCAGGCACTGAGCCCTCAGCTTCTACTGGCCACGATTCCTTGTTATTGATCAATGGGAGCTACAGGAGTGGTGTCTGCAGGCAATGACAGCATGTGAAGACCCCCTTCTCTGCCTCTCTCAGGGGCTGCAGGGACATGCCAGCCACATCCAGGAGCAGCAACTACCATCAGGATAATGACTCTAGCCACGACAGATCACTCAAAGAATTAAATTTAAGCGTAAGAGAGAAATGAAAATTGTGAAATGCCCAGACCAGTCCAAACCCAAAAGTAACACACTTTGCAAGCAGCAAAGTAGTAACAACAACCTCCCACATATATGTTGGGTCGGGAGATGCGAGTGAAGGACAGTGTGTGTTTGTGAGCTTGACAGAGGCACACACAGAGTGTGTGAGAGTGACAGAGATTTGCATTGCCAAGCTCTCTCCAACACCTTTTGTGTGGCGATAGGGTACAGAAGTGGAGGGAGGAGGGACACCCTGACATCAGCACACCCTATACTCTCTCCCACACTCTACACAGCAAGCAGGAGGCTTCCGGGGGGAGGACGGGCACTCCAAGGCAAAGGGCATGAGCAGCATGATAGTGGGTGGAGGGGCAACTGAAGTGCTGGCACTTGATAGCTTCCTGGCCAAACCAATCAGGATCACCTGTCAGAGGCTCCAAGATCTACTGTTTGGTGACCACTGCCGTAGGCAGAACTTTGGCACCATTCACACAGCATTTCTCCCGTCAACTTCCCTTACTCCTAGTGAGCAGTAAGAGTTCTGGCATCGACAGGGACACCCTCAATGTTCAATTTAGCAGGTTTTTACTAGCCCTGCTAAATCGAACACCAGAAGATTGTCCACCACAGTGTTGATCTTCTCTGAAGTCTAGATGTCACTAAGGCATTTTATCTGGGCACTGTCCATGCATTTCCTCCAGATTCCATTCCATTCCAGGTGTTGTCATTTATTGTAAGATTTCACTTGTATGACCTAGAATTATACCAGATGCATTCAGTTCTTAATGCCAAGAATGGGATACAAAGATTTAAAATTGACAAGCTTCTTGGGGATAGACAGAGTAAAAAGAACAAGTATGAACAAGTATCCTCTTTGGAGGATAGGGACATAATTCTTTGGAGGATAGGGACATAATTCAAAATGACCGTAGCAAGTTAGAGAAATGGTCAGAGGTAAACAGGATGAAGTTTAATAAAGAGAAATGCAAAGTGCTCCACTTAGGAAGGAACAATCAGTTCCATACATACAAGATGGGAAGCGACTGTCTAGGAAGGAGCATGGTGGAAAGGGATCTAGGGGTCATAGTGGACCACAAGTTGAATATGAGTCAACAGTGTGATGCTGTTGCAAAAAAAGCAACTATGATTCTAGGTTGTATCAACAGGTGTGTTGTAAGCAAAACTCGTGAAGTCATTCTGCCGCTCTACTCTGCACTAGTTAGGCCTCAGCTGGAGTACTGTGTCCAGTTCTGGGTGCCACATTTCAAAAAAGATGTGGAGAAATTGGAAAGGGTACAGAGAAGAGCGACAAGAATGATTAAAGGTCTAGAGAACATGACCTATGAAGCCAGGCTTCATGAACTGGGCTTGTTTAGTTTGGAAAAAAGAAGATTAAGGGGGGACATGATAGCGGTTTTCAAATATCTAAAAGGGTGTCACAAGGAGGAAGGAGAAAATTTGTTCCTCTTGGTTTCTGAGGACAGGACAAGGAGTAATGGGCTTAAAGTGCAGCAAGGGAGGTTTAGATTGGACATTAGGAAAAAATTCCTAACTGTCAGGGTGGTCAAATATTGGAATAAATTGCCAAGGGAGGTGGTGGAATCTCCCTCTCTGGAGATATTTAAGAACAGGTTAGATAGACATCTGTCAGGGATGGTGTAGACGGAGCTTGGTCCTGCCTTGAGGGTGGGGGGCTGGACTCGATGACCTCTTGAGGTCCCTTCCAGTCCTATAATTCTATGATTCTATGAAACACATGAGCTGTTAATTGAAGGGTAAATGCTTGTCCCCCAAGGAAAGCCACAGAGAGAGGTTTTAAATAGATTCATATGACAAGTATTTGGCCCTATGCTGTTTCAATTGAAACATTTGCTTCTTACCCAGGACTGCCAATGAGGGGTGGGAGGGCAGTTACTCTGGGACCCCATGATTTAAAAGGGTCCAAGGCTCCAGGCTGTTGCTATCACCCTTTAAATTGCAGCTGGAGCCCCACATGGCATGGTCCGGGTGGAGCTCTTGGGTGGCTGCCACTAGCCTCCACCCTTTCCAGCAGGGATCTTGGAGCCAAGCCCCACAAAATGTTGCCCAGGGCCCGGTGGAGTCTGTCACCAACCCTGCTCTTGAGGCCCTTTTGGTTAGCAGAACTACAAACCCCTAGGACCACAGAGGTAAAATATTGTGCTTAGAAACAATGTTACTCAGCAGTGAACTGCTATTAAACAATGAAAGAAAATCACTTGCATGACATTGACTACCGCAGACTGCCAAGTGCCAGATTAATTGAACGAAACTAGAAATATTGCATTAAAGCAATTGAGAAATAAACTAATTTTAAACTGAGGGCACTCAAATGTATTAGATCAAATGGATTCTATGGTCCTAGCAATTCAGATGCTCCTCAGATGAATGCAAATGATGTACATTAATATATAACACTTTTCCGCCAGGAGAAATGCCAGGAGCTTTAGAAAACTAACAGTCTGTTTTATGAACTACACACAAAGGGTAATTTCATGGACCACTGGTATGCAGCAACCTCTGAACAGCCCACAACAGCACTGCTTGAACGAGTTGAAAGTACTTTTTTTTTTTTTGGAGAGTAGGAAAAGCATTCTGGTTACAGTCACATTTTAAATAAATAAATAAATAAATAAATAATTCTTTAATTCATATCCTAAAAAAATAAAACATAAAAAACCTGTTGTACTGTGCAGTTGCCAATTCCCACCCAAGAGGTGGCTGCATTTCACTCGTGGGTAAGTGGCAACTATACAAGCAGTAAATGTCCTCTGCATGAGTAGCCTTATATAAATGTGAAGCTATTACTATATTTATTCTTATTGGACTTTCTTTAGCTTAAATCACATCATGGCATTTTCCCTCCATTTACTTCTTTTTTTTCACCAAAAACACCCCTTTGAAAAGAACCAAGTCAATGGAGCAGAAACAATGATAAATCTGGTTCCCTGAAAATCTTCTGAAGTGCCAGCACAGGCAATGCTATTGTAGGTTTGTGAAACATGCCTGCACCCAAAAAGCTGAAAAGATTGAGTGTTTATAGAGGACAGAAGTTATGCAGGCTTCCAAGGCAAAAACTGGCAATTAGACCTTACGGTTCCAAGAAATATCAGACTTGTCTTTCTCCATCACTGCAAGGTTAGGAAATGTAAACCTGTCGGTAAAAAGACCAATGTTACAGACTCACCTTGTTTCTCAATGACACCTTTAAACTGCAGTTTTATAGGTTGTTAGGTATAGGACTAGAATGTAATAGGACTGTATGTGCAATAAAACAGGAGACTGCAAAATATCTAACTTAGACATTTTTTCTTTAGAAATAAATATGATTTTGTATTTAATTGGAGCTAAATACATACATGCTGAATATAATAATGATGTTTATTATGGTAACACTTAGGGTATCTCTACACTACAAGGATATTTCAAAATAACTTATTTTCGAATAATAACTCCTAAAATAACTATTTTGAAATAGCACGTCTACACTACAAGGAAGTCTCAAAATTAGCCTGATTCAGGCTCCTCTAATGTGGATGCACGACCTTGATTTAGAGCCTCAAGAAGCACTGGGGAATAATTACTTTGAATGTGTGACTTATTTCAAAATAATGCTGTAGTGTAGCCATGCGCATAGGGATCAATCAAGATCAGTGCTAGAGTCCTGTTTTTTCAACAAAGATGGATTTATTATTTGTTCTGCAGGGGAGGTGAGAAAGGTGCGAAGGGAGGGGTGGGGGATGAAAAGGGAATACAAGGGCCCTTTGTGGAGAGTCTCACAACTGGCCTTGCACAAAACTCTCCCTCAAGGACTCCCTGATGGGCACAGCCCCTTGACATGGTGACAGACCTGGCCGGGTCTGGGCACTGCTGAGGGCATCTGCCCAGGGCAAATTGCTCAAACGCAGGGCTCCTTACAGCCCCAGACTGGAGACCATCCCAAATAGGCCACAAACCAGTCACAATGAGTGCTCCAGCTGCCTATCTGGCCAACCTGAAGCCTCACAAGCAAAACCCCTCTGACACTCCAGCTCCCTCTGTGCCGCAATCAACCCCAGGCCTAACACACAAGCGAGGGGTTATAGAACCCAATTACCTACCCTGAACGAGTTCTTCCAGTCCCAAGAAACCAGCCACAGTTCCCAGTCAATTTACACTCTGGATCTTACCCACAAGATTACGCTGGGCCAATCCTTTAGATTCTAAAATCTAAAGGTTTGTTACTAAAAGAAAGAAAAGCATGAGAGTAAGGTTGTTAAGGAATCACCCAGTTCTCGATACAGGCCCTTAGCAGAGATGTTATAAACTGCTATCTTAAAAGTCTCTGGTGTACATCCTATGTCAGGATGGGTCCACATTTCCTTCCGACTCGCTGTTCCTCTCAAGGCTGCATCTGGAATTAGTAGCTAAACTGAAGACAAGATGGAGATTGCCACATGGCACTTATATATCTCTCCTGGCATCTCCCTGGCCAGAGCAGGTCACATGATCAAGTGACCTATCTGTTTCACATGCTGGCAGCCGTTATGCTCTGGCTGGTTTGCAGGTATCCAGATTTCCAGATGCATTCCTCAGGTATGTATTGGCACCTAGTGATCCATTGTCTCTGGAGCCTTGCTAATTAGCATAGACACCGAACGAACATCCCTGGCACATTGCTCTGCCTCAGACAGAGAATTTTCCAGCATGAACACAGAGTACATATTTGTAACTCCACATACAGATGTTATACAAGTACATGAATAGCATATACAGAATCACCAGAACATAAGCTTTCATTTGAAACCTCACATGGGCCCCTTTCTATAAACACCCCCCGCATGGGTGCAACAGTGATTTTTAGAATCCAATAACATGACAGATGTGCTCTCTGAATGTCACTGGTGTCCGGCTACTCAAATTCCCTGGCCAGACGTTCAGCTTCAGCCCCCCAGCTTGGCAGAAATGTCTCCCCCTTGCTTTCGCAGAGGTTGTGGGGCACACAGCAGGCCGCCATCATGAAGGGGACGCTGTGCTTGCTGAGGTCCAGATGGGTGAGGAGACTCCTGAACCTCCCCTTTAAATGACCACATGCGCATTTGACGACCATGCAGCACCAGCTCACCCTGGCATCAAAGTCCTCCTTGGTGAGGTCCAGGCTGCTTGTGAAGGGCTTCATGAGCTAGAGGAGCCAGGTGTGGGCTGTATCACCCAGGAAGATGATGAGCATGTCCATCTCCCTGACTCTGATGGTGCAGTCAGGGGAAAAAAGTGCCCGCGTGCCTCTTTTGGGACAGGCAGGAGTTCCAGAAGATGCAGGCTTCATGCGCCTTTTACGACCACTCAACACTGATGTTGGTGAAGCATCCCTTGTGATCCACGAGGGCCTGCAACACCATGGAGAGGTAACCCTTTCTGTTGATAAGGTCTCAGGCACTGTGGTCAGGGGCCAGGATGGAGGGGTGCATGCCATCTATACCTCCCTCCCCTCCAGTTGAGGAAATCCATTGTGACAAAGTTGTCCACGATGCTGTCCACGTTTCCCATAGTGATGACCCTCCACAGCAGCTCGTGCTTGATGGCCTTTGGTACCTGTAAGAGTATGGCCCCAACTGTGGATTTCCCCGTGCCAAACTGGTTCCCAACAGAATGGAAGTTGTCTGGCATGGCGAGCTTCCAGAGGGCAATGGCCACACATTTCTGCAAGGGGGATGGCGGGTCTCAGTTGGGTGTCCTGTTGCCTGAGGGCAGGGTGAGCCACTCGCAGAGCTCCAGGAAGGTGGCCTTCGCATACAGAAGCATGACATGCAATCATGGCATCCACAATGGCAACCAGAGCACAAGAAGGCATGTGCCCACAGCATCCCTTTTCTGTCCCACGAGGGGGGAGGCAGAGGAGGAGTGGCTTGTGATCCGCAGCCATAGAGCGGAGCCCCTGAAAACACGTGTCACAGCTTGCCAGACCAAGCAGCCACCGGAAGTATTTGCCTTCCTGGTGCCCTTCCCAGAGTGCTTCTGGGGGCTCGAAGTCCAAGGCAGGCTCCAATCAATGTGGACGTGCTATTTTGGACTATTTCCAACTAATTTCAATGCTTCCCCATAGTGGGGACACGCTATTTCAATTTTCTTAATTTGGGAGTTATTAAGTTCATTTTAGTAATTTTGAAAGAATTTCCTAGTGTAGACATGGCCTTGAAGACTAAGGGTATGTCTACACTACCCCGCTAGTTCGAACTAGCGGGGTAATGTAGGCATACCGCACTTGCAAATGAAGCCCGGGATTTGAATTTCCCGGGCTTCATTTGCATAAGCGGGGAGCCGCCATTTTTAAAACCCCGCTGGTTCGAACCCCGTACAGCGCGGCTACACGAGGCTCGAACTAGGTAGTTCGAACTAGGATTCCTATTCCGAACTAGGTGTACCGGTAGTTCGGAATAGGAATCCTAGTTCGAACTACCTAGTTCGAGCCCCGTGTAGCCGTGCTGCACGGGGTTCGAACCAGCGGGGTTTTAAAAATGGCGGCTCCCCACTTATGCAAATGAAGCCCGGGAAATACAAATCTTGGGCTTCATTTGCAAGTGCGGTATGCCTACATTACCCTTCTAGTTCGAACTAGCGGGGTAGTGTAGACATACCCTAACAGATTTATTTGGGCATAAGCTTTTGTGGGCAAATGCCCACTTTGTCAGATGTAGTAGGTATTTGCCCACAAAAGCATATGCCCAAATAAATCTGTTAGTTTTTAAGGTGCCAAAGGACTCCTTGTTAGTTGCAGATGCAGACTAATTTGTTTATGCTTCTGATGAAAGCCTATGAATATTTTGCTGGCTTAAGTAGATGTTTATTAAAATTACCTTGACATGGATCGTCAAAATACCCAAAGAACTGCTAAAAGTAATGTTCACCTCTCTATTTCTATCTGCATAAGTCTAAGCTAATGTTTAAGTTTTTGCAAGATTGAGGCTTAATATTCTTGCTTTTAATTGCTCTTGAACAGTAAACAAATAAGGCCAAAATTTTTAGGCAGCTTTAAAACTAGACTACAAAATGGTGTTTGTCAGTTTCCAATGTGCAAGTCATTGAATGCACAAAACCCATGCGAGTTTTCCACTTTCTGCACACTCGAGACATACGTCCCCCTGAGGAGGACATTGCTTTGCACCTGGGAAGTTTGACTGCTCATTCCAGCTCTGCCACTGAGCTGCTGTGTAACCTTGGAAAAGTCACTTCGTTTTGCCTGTCTGTAAAATGAGGCTAATAGTACTTACCTCCTGTCAGCCGACGGTCAGGGCAGTGAGTCCCTTATGACCGGCTGAAGTTCTTTTAAATTGTGCTTGGTTCTGTTACAGCAACTGAAGGAGTCAGGTTAAAGCTTAAACAGTTACTATTTTATTGTTACAGGGTAAACTTAGCTGTTAAATGCTACTGCTGTGTTACAGATAACACAGACACTACAAAGGACAGGACAGAAATTACACTAATAAGTCACTTACAGGTACCATGAAACCCTTTGGTTCTCTGAGCTCTTATTAAATGCATGCAAAATAGACACATAGCAGGTATATTCTCACCCCTGCGTTCCAGACTTGGCGTGGCCAGCGTCTTTCTCTCAATCCCTTGGGAAGAAGTAGGGCAAGGTTGGGCGTCCCACAGACCTCGGGAGACAATCAATACCTGCCAGCAGGTATAGATGATTGGAACTCAAATGGGGTTGGCAGCGGAACCTCTTTTTATACCCCTTGGGTCATGTAGGCTTCTTCCTGATCTCAAATGGCCAGTTAGGAAAAATGGCTTTGAACACCAAGTTTCCCACGAAGGGTGCAAAGCATAATTTATACCTGGGAAAAATGCAGACAATGGGCACCTCTGGTATGTGATGGGCGAAGATTCCTCTCCTGGGACAGTGCAGGCGTGTCAATTACTGGTACTAGCCATCAGGGCGACAGGAGGCCCCGGGTCGTCAGCTAGCCCATTTACTGTCTGGTTTCTGTTTATGGTAGAGTCAGGGACAGGCAGCACACCTGCGTTCCCAGGGCATCAAAGGCTGACTGCCTTTCTCTTGCTCTCTGGGGGGGGGGGGGGAAAGATGGGGTTCGTGGAAAACCAAGATGGGGTTTGTGTCTGGCTACACATCCTTTGGAGAAAACTTTGAGATTTATGGCTAAAAAGTGTGAAAATTCAGCGTGTGATATAGGAACCATGGTACACGTTATAGAAGCAACCGAAAGCATATGTGTTGTTCTTGCCCCAAGGTTGTGTTTGTTTGTGAAAGAGCAATAATTTCTTCTTGCAAGAAATATATTTTACATAAGATTGCCTCCATCTTCTATTCCTGGAGATATTCTGTGCCATTGCACATTTGCAAAATTCATGTCTCCTGCGCATTTCTGCCCATTCCCTGAAGTAAATAGATTCTGCCAGAGTGGTGCTGCGATTACATCTTTCACCCACCAGGAGGTACTGTGGCATCGAGAGAGCAGCTGGCCCATGAACTGGAAGAGCCAGCTTCAAAGAGGGAGGGGGAAAAGGTCAAGTGAGGAAGAAGAGGATGTGGGATGGACAGAGCTGGGAGCATGGGTTTGCTGGGGATTACGGAACCTGGGGTTGAGAAGGGCTAATGGGCATGGGACAGACTGGGGCAGGGACACAAGAGCAAGTGAAGTGACATAATTGAGCCAGAGGCTAAATAGAAAGGACGTGCAGGACCACAGGTGGATAGGGGGAGGGGATGGCTAAGTTGGGGAGTGCAGGGTCACACAGGAATAGCTAGGGAGCTGAATGGGGATACAGGACCACATGAGGAGGGGGATGCAGAGACACATGAAGATGTGGGGAGGGGGGGCTGAGTGGGAGTGCAGAGACACATGGGGATGTGGGATGGCTGAGGGGTGGTGCAGAGATACACAGAGATGGGTGTGTGGATGCAGGTTCACATGGGCATGGGGGGAAGAGGTGACTGTGTGTGGTGGAGGTGTACAGGGAGGTCTAGGTGGATCAGTAGATTTCCTAGGCCACTTCTGGTAGGTGGAATATTGACTATCGTGCTTATTGCCAAAAACAGCTGAGTCAGGAATCCTTTTGTGTGCCTGTGCAGCAGCCCAGGCAGAAATCAATCAAGTGGGGAGGGGGTTTGAGCAAACGCATGAAGCGAGCCTTTCTTGTGTTCCTCCTTATCAGATCTCTGTTGGAGTTGCTCAGGGATATGTTTTTAGAAAACAGAAAGCTTGTCTATATTTTCCCTCTGGTGCGTGTTTGCCACGGCAGACTTTGCTAAAACACATCTGTCGAATGAACAGTCTGAGGAAACCTCTTGCTTAACCTTTGAAATTGCATGCTTACCAAGATGTTTTTTGAGTGACTTTTATTTTCACACTGATAATAATGTAATAATAAATAAGGGGAAGAGGGCTTGTTGGGCTAATTTGATTGCTTCATGGACACATCTTGGGGTCCCCATGAACAGACAGAAGATTGGTCATCAGAAGATTCCACTGGACCACATGAGAACCACACCAGAGCTTGGTAATTATTGAGGATTGGGGGCATTTCACTAATCTGTTGCAGATGTAAGTGTGCCATGCTCCAGGGTAAATTGTTCCTATGGCTAATCACTCTCACCATTAAAAATGAACACCTTGTTTCCCATTTACCCTTAGTTCATACTATACCTTTCTCTGCTAGATGGAAGACGTCATTATTAAGTATGTGTTCCTATGTAGGCCCGTAAAGACTGTGCCATCTGCAAACTTTATCAGTGATGATCTCACTTGGGCTGAGGAAGGCAGGTGTTCATGCCTGAAGAGGAAACAGCTTGCTTCTTTGCCTAGTGGGATGTATCCAATTCTTTCTCTCTCCATCTTGGGTAGATATCAGTGATGAGATGCTACCAGAACTAAGATATGGCAGCAGCTTCAAGGTTCTCTACACTCATGGCAGAGGACTATATTGCTGAGATGAGATTTGTAGCTAACTCGGCAGTTTGTTAATTCTTTAATTGTCCTCAGCTGAAGAAACTTGTGCAAGGTCTGGAGTAAAGGCTAGGTGTAGGCCAGCCAGACTGCAGTGCAAGCAAAGAAGCCCTGCCGCAAGAGGCAAAAGATGATCAGCAGTCCCCAAGTAGAAGGCCCCTGGAAAATCCCTGTGACTAAGAGAAAGATAATTATCTGCAGAACCCTTTCAACTTTGAAGAGAAAGTTTAACTCATGATGGTTTCCATTTGGACTTTTGCTTAACCCAAAAGGCTAAATGCTGCCAATAGGCTTGAACAGTTCTTCCTTTGAGGGGGAGAAAGTAAGTCATGGCTGGGGAGATAAGAGAATCCTCGTGTTTTTTGTGAACCATCTGGCATTCTAGGAGTGATTCTGTGTGTTATACCATGTGCAGGGCTAGGACTGGGGACCCACAGGTGTCCAGGTATGCATGTTTGATCGGGTTGGCAAATACAAATGAAAGGTGCTGTAGAATAAACCAATCCCTTGCCAAAGTAGCCCACATAACAGACATTTGCTGTAAGATTGCAGTGTATTTGGGAAGAAAACATGCTAATATGAGCATGGTGAATGGCTAAAAGCACTCCAGGGGTTCTGGATTTGGCAATTAGATAATGCTGCTCCTGACAAACCCAATGTCTGAGTTTCATGATGGGCACTAATAACTAGAAACAACACTGCTCCCAGATAAATCTTGATTTATCACAAGCATAATCACACCTCTAGTTTTATTAGATCAAAACTCTGCATGGTATGAAGTGGAAGAGAGGCCTCGACCACAGTAGAAAATTCTATTTATACCATCCCCAAATAGCTTAGGGTATGTCTACACTACCCCGCTAGTTCGAACTAGCGGGGTAATGTAGGCATACCGCACTTGCAAATGAAGCCCGGGATTTGAATTTCCCGGGCTTCATTTGCATAAGCGGGGCTCCGCCATTTTTAAATCCCCGCTCGTTCGAACCCTGTGCCGCGCGGCTACACGCGCACGAACTAGGTAGTTCGAACTAGGCTTCCTAGTCCGAACTACCTAGTTCGTGCCGCGTGTAGCCGCGCAGCACAGGGTTCGAACGAGCGGGAATTTAAAAATGGCGGAGCCCCGCTTATGCAAATGAAGCCCGGGAAATTCAAATTCCGGGCTTCATTTGCAAGTGCGGTATGCCTACATTACCCTCCTAGTTCGAACTAGGAGGGTAGTGTAGACATACCCTTATTCTCCTTCCCAAACTGGTATACAGCATTGTCATGCGGGTACAATTGTGACTACACTAGGGCTTATTCCAGCAAAGTTATTTCAGTAAAAAATCACAACCCAACCTGAAACAGTTATACCCAAATATTTTCTAATATAGACAAGACCTAAGAATGAAAAGTGGATCACTTAGTAATTAAAACTTTGATTTTAAAGCAAATCATTTTCACTTGCACACAAACCAGTACTCTTAAGAAAAAGAGAGACACTTGTCTCTGATTAATAAGTGGACTTGAGTTCAAGAATTCATTTGCATAAAAACACTACAGCAATCTTGTCTAAAATCCCATCTCATTAGCACATGCCAGAGACATAGTCAGGTCTCACTTAACACACTCATATAGTAGGTTTGATAGCACTTACAGTTGATGAAATCGATGGGGCCTCTATTTCACAGCAGCATGCTTCAGCTTAAAACAAAAAACTCAAATACCACCACTTTTAGCAATCTAGGCACTCTTGTATTTTTCCCCTTTATCTCTTTGTTTCCTTACAGTATATTCCTAGTTGTGCCTGTTCCCAAGTTTCTGAGAATCTGCTGCACATCACAAGCTTTTTATATATTCAGACTCTTGAAGTGTGTTAAGTACTTTATAAATGTGTAAGAAAGCACAACTCTTCCCCCCAAAAGCTTACAATCAAAGTAGAAAAAAACGAGGAACATACAAGCACAGTTGTTGAGATGGCTTTTGTCAAGCATCTTGTAGGAAAATCATTGGCAGGGAAACCAAGGGAGAAGATGCATCTCCATGCCAGAGAGATAGGATGTCTGTTATATATAGGACCCATCCAAGACCATCCTTAGGACTGATGGAGCCCTATGTAGTACTATCAAACTGGTACTCCTATGCCCAATGGCAGCCAAGGGAGGGGGCAATTTTTTAGAGATATGATTTTATAATCTTCAGCAACACACTAATGAAATATTTTAAAGCAAATTTTAAACTAAGATCGCATAAGCTAACATGATAAAATAGGAAAATGAGAGTATATATCTGGAGTTGGCAAATGTCTGTTGAATGGCTTCATAACAACTTGAATGGCTCTTTCACAGGTTCAATGCTTTCCTACTAGATCTGGCAGGCTTGTTATCTTTTAAGTTAACTAGCTCCTCCCCTGAGAAAGCAAACCCACAAAACAAGGGATAGGAAGAGGCAGGTGAGTGGACATTAAGACCTAGTGGTGCCCCAAGTTTTCAGGTGCCCTATGCAGCTGCATATTCTGTGTATGGGTAAAGATGGCCCTGGATCAGTCCTTTGTGCCTTTGCTCCAATTGAATCTACAATAAGTTTTGTTTTCAGACACACTTTTCTAATATTCTTTACCCCAAAAAGCAGCACTGAGGTGAATAGCTGCGGGTATGTTTACACTACAAAGTTAATTCGAACTAACGGACGTTAGTTCGAATTAACTTTCATAGGCGCTACACTAGTGCTCCGCTAGTTCGAACTTAATTCGAACTAGCGGAGCGCTTAGTTCAAACTAGGTAAACCTCATTTTACGAGAACTAAGCCTATTTCGAACATACTAGTTCGAATTAAGGGCTGTGTAGGCCCTTAATTCGAACTAGTGGGAGGCTAGCCCTCCCCAGGTTTCCCTGATGGCCACTCTGGGCACCACCAGGGAAACTCGTATGCCCCCCTCCCGGCCCCGGATCCCTTAAAGGGGCACGGGCTGGCTATGGTGCCCGTGCCAGGTGCAAGCCTGCCAGCACCCAGCCAGCAGACCCTGCACCTGGCATGCCATGAGCCAGCCACCCGATGCCCCCCCAGCCCTCCCCCTCTTCCCGGGACCAGGCTGGTGGCTCTCGGGAGCCTGGCCAAGACCGCAAGAGGTGGGAACCCACCTGGGCTAGTGCAGACATCGTGGACCTCGTCCACGATCTCCGCACTAGGCACAGGAAAGTGGCCGTTTAGGGCAGGAGAGCTGCCAGCCTGGCCACCCAGGAGCAGGTTTGCATGAAAATCAAGGTGGTCCAGTGAGACCCACGACCCTGAGCCCTGAGCTTAGACTGGCCGTACGGGTCAGACCAAAGGTCCATCTAGCCCAGTAGCCTGTCTGCCGACAGCAGCCAACCCTAGGTACCCTGGAGGGGATGGACCAAAGACAGTGACCAAGCCATTTGTCTCATACCATCCATCTCCAGCCTTCCACAAACTTTGGGCAGGGACACCATTTCTACGCCCTGGCTAATACCACTCCATGGACCCAACCTCCATGACTTGATCTCACTTCTCTTTAAGCTCTGTTCTAGTTCTAGCCTTCACAGCCTTCTGCAGCAAGGACTTCCACAGGTTGACTATTTGCTTTGTGAAGAAGAACTTTCTGTTACTAGTTTGAAGCCTGCTACCCATTCCTTTCCTTTGGTGTCCTCTAGTCCTTCTTTATGGGAACTAATGGAGAACTTTTCTTTATGCACCCTCTCCACACCACTCTTGCTTTTATAGACCTTTATCATATCCCCCCTCCGTCTCCTCTTCTCTAAGCTGAAAAGTCCCAGTCTCTTTAGCCTCTCTTCATATGGGACCTGTTCCCAACCCCTGATCATTTTAGTTGCCCTCCCCGCTCCCAGCCTCTCTCTTCCCCTCTCCCACCTCCTTTTCCCAGTCTCCCCCAGTTTTGTTCAATAAAGACAGATTCTATTTTTGAACACATGTTTTCTTTTTTTTCTACATCAGGAAGGAGGGCTAGGGAAGGGTAAGTGGAAGGAGGTGAGGGAGGAATGGGGTACGCGCCACCGATGGGGAGGACTGGGCTGGCTCTGCAGGCTTCTTGGGGTGGAAGTTCTCCTGCAGCCCCCCGATTATCCCCTCCCCCCGGATGGCAGCATGTGGCAAGTGCAGCCGGGCTGATGGCCGAGTGCTGTGATGTTCCATGTGTGGGCACTCAGGGCACTCCAAGCCAGGACTGCTTTGCAAGCGGGGCACCCCTGAGAACTGTCTGTCCAGGGTAGGGGTCAGGTCCCTTTAAGCACAGCCCTCGGCTAGCCTGAAACAGCAGCTCCACGCTCTAAGTCCTCCTCTGATGCCCTGCCGGCACTGCTTCCGGCCAGCCTTAACCTCTGTTCAGGGTCCACTCAATGTGAACATGCTAGTTCGAATTAGCAGAATGCTAATTCGAACTAGTTTTTAAGTCTAGCTGGGCTAATTCGAATTAGCTTAATTCGAATTAACTAATCGAACTAAGTTAGTTCGAATTAGCGCTGTAGTGTAGACATACCCTGCCTCTGTACTTTTTACATTTATAGAATGCCACTTGGGGTCAGCGTTCAACATACAACAAAAAGCACTTTGTGCCCCTGTCCGGGGGGTCTATTCACCCTATGCTGGGCTAGCAGTGAAAAGGTTAAGAAGCAACTGCCAAACTGCTTGGCCAGAGTTGATTGGTAGCCCCACAGCCACTCTGAGGAGAGTTTGCAAGGAAAGAGGATGGGGGCGCTGCCAGGGAAGCAGAGGTATAAAAGAGAAAGGGTCCCTCCCATGTACTGATGAGATACTGCCAGACAAACCAACAACCTCCACAGGGCAGGACAAGGAGTTGTGGAAGCTCACAGATAAGAGAGGTGGGAAGTAGCTCTGGGAGCAGCAAGGGACGGAGAAGGTCCTGGCTGTCCCTGACAAGTATCCTGCACTGACACCCAGTGGAGTGGGTATGCTGCGTTCCCCAGAGGGTCTGGAACTGTCTCGCGGCCCAGATCCGGCCCATTGAGAGGCTTTTGCCAACCCCTGCTGTAGGTTATGAATCCAAAGCCATAATCAAGATGCGATCATACCCATGAACTCCAGTGGCTGCTAAACTAAAACAAATCTTGTATATCTTTTGGAAGTTGCTTACTCTTGGCATTAGCAGGTACAACTTAATTTGTCCTTATATATGCTTGGTTCTGAGGTTTAGTCACAGTGTTAGTTTGCTCTGTGAAATTCTGACTATGTTGGAGAATGTAAAGTTGGAAGGTATGGGAGTGATGGATAGCATAGGAGTACTAGACAGAAAATGCAGAGAATAAGCCTCAAGCATAGATCTTGTAGACAGGAGCAGAAAATTGTTTGTCAGCATTAATAGATAATAAATAGCTTACTCATGGCACATCTAGAATTGTAGGTAATTATATGCGTATGTAATGCTAATAGATGAGATACTATGCAAAACAGAGGATAAGAATAGTGAATGACTTTTTTTAATTAGCATTAGGATTTTAACAAGATTTCAGAGTTCCATTGGGATAACACTATACTTGGAAATGTTAAGTAGTAAAAGAATATTGTCAAAGATCAAAGTCATTAACATTTTAATTGAGAAACCACTATGATATATTAGAAAATCCATTGTCTCAACTGTGCTACAAGTTTCTGCTTCTATGAAATTGCATCCAGTTACAGTATAACTTCCTTATAATAACCATTACTTGGAAAATTTAAATAGCTGGCATATTTTGATGTGCAGTACTGAAGATGGCCTAATAACTCCTGGTAGCATAGTAACAGACTCATGACCACTGAGAACAGAAAACTACATAGAAGAACACTTAAATTTCCTCCCTATGCATTATTTTTATATGTATACTTTCTCTTATCATTTAATTGCCATATTTACAGAATAAGGCCCATTTTTGTAAATTGTACATGTAAATAGTCACTATTCACTAATCAACCGGCCACATTCTGGGTGTGTCTAAACTACACCCCTCTGCCGACAGAGGGATGTAGATTAGGCACATCACTACTGCAAATGAAGAGGGGATTTTATCCCGCGCTTCATTTGAATAGAAATGGCCGACACTTTTTGCCGCCGTGGCACTTTGCCGGCAAAAAGCAGCAGTTTAGACGGGGATCGGTAGACAAGGAAAGCCTTTTCCGACTGACTGTAAACCTCATTGCATGAGGTGTAAGGGATTGGTTGGAAAAGGCTTTCCTTGTCGACCGATCCCTGTCTAGACTGCCGCTTTTTGCCAACAAAGTGCTGTGGTGGCAAAAAATGTCAACCATTTCTATTCAAACGAAGTGTGGATATTTAAATCCCCGCTTCATTTGCAGTAGTGATGTGCCTAATCTACATTCCTCTGTCAGCAGAGGGGTGTAGGTTAGACACACCCTCAAAGGAGTCCAGGACTATAACTTGGTGCACATAAAACTTGCAGCTATTCATGTTTCTTATTCTAGTGTAGACTCAGATTTTTGCACCATTTAGGAACATGTTACTTACACACCACTTCTGAATTTGCTCCACTAAGCCCTCGTCTACACTAGGAAGTTATTTTGAAATAATCCCCCTTACATCAAATTTATAAGCAGAGTGCCATACTACCAAGCCCATTATTTCAAATGATGGGCTGCTTATTTTGAAATCTGTACTCCTGTGTTGCTCAGGGAATAACACTAATTTCAAAATAGTTGTTTCAAAATAGTGTTAGTGTGGATGCTCCGGTGCTGCTATTTTGAAATAACTACTCCCCAAAGCAATTCAAACGAATTACTAATCACTCCCCAGTGCTTCCTGGGGCTCAAGTTGAGGTAGTGCATCCACATTAATGTAGCCTGCCTCAGACTAATTTTGAGGCTTCCCCATAGTGAAGTTCCTGGTGGAGAAGAAAGACTAGGTGACTTGAATGGGAGACTGGGACTGAGATGAGGAGTCCGAGGGAGCAGAAATGAACCTGGAGTGGCTTGTGGGAGTGTCTGCCCATGAGAACATGCATGCCTCCTAGAATGGCACCCAAGAATGCAGAGGCCCACCACTCCTCTGCTGTCATGAAAACTCTGTGAAACCCACTGGCAAAATGCCACATGCTGGACCATACTGCTACTATATCATGTCCATTTGCTTAAGAGGAAGCAGTTGGTGTTTTGGGTCTCAAGGTTCCAAACCTGCTAAGAAACCATGTAGGTGTCAATATAGTGAGATTTTTTCTTTGGTTTCTTAAGCCTGGAAAGTTACACACATGAATAAAACTACACTAAAAGAGCTTGTCCATTGCAAAACCAAGCACACAGGTTAGGAAATGCTAGAATTAAGGCTGCCTGTTTCTTATTAAACTTCTCAGAGGGGTAGTCATATTAGTCTGTAACTAAAAAAATAATGAATAGTCCTGAAGCACCTTAGGGTATGTCTACACTACAGCACTAATTCGAACTAACTTAATTCGAATTAGTTAATTCGAACTAAGCTAATTCGAACTAGTGCATCTAGACCTAAAAACTAGTTCGAATTAGCGTTTTGCTAATTCGAACTAGCATGTCCACATTGAGTGGACCCTGAACAGAGGTTAAGGATGGTCGGAAGCAGTGCCGGCAGGGCATCAGAGGAGGACTTAGAGCGTGGAGATGCTGTCTCAGGCTAGCCGAGGGCTGCGCTTAAAGGGACCCAACCCCCATCCCGGACAGACAGTTCTCAAGGGTTCCTTGCTTGCAAAGCAGTCCTGGCTTGGAGTCCCCTGAGTGCCCACACTCGGCACATCACAGCACTCGGCCATCAGCCCGGCTGCACTTGCTGAAGGCTGCCATCCGGAGTGGGAGGGGTCAATCGGGGAGCTGCAGGAGAGCTTCCACCCGGAGGAGCCCGCAGAGCCACCACAGTCCTCCCTATCGGGGGCTCGTACCCCATTCCTCCCTCACCTCCTTCCATTTACACCTCCCTAGCCCCCCTTCCTGATGTACAAAATAAAGGACATGTGTGTTCAAAAACAGAAACTCTCTTTATTTAACAAAACTCGGGGAGACTGGGAAAAGGAGGTGGGAGAGGGGAAGAGAGAGGCTGGGAGAGGGGAGGGCAACTAAAATGATCAGGGGTTTGGAACAGGTCCCATATGAAGAGAGGCTAAAGAGACTGGGACTTTTCAGCTTAGAAAAGAGGAGACGGAGGGGGCATATGATAGAGGTCTATAAAAGCACGAGTGGTGTGGAGAGGGTGCATAAAGAACAGTTCTTCATTAGTTCCCATAATAGAAGGACTAGAGGACACCAAAGGAAAGGAATGGGTAGCAGGCTTCAAACTAATAACAGAAAGTTCTTCTTCACAAAGCAAAGAGTCAACCTGTGGAACTCCTTGCTGCAGGAGGCTGTGAAGGCTAGAACTAGAACAGAGTTTAAAGAGAAGTTAGATAAATTCATAGAGGCTGGGTCCATGGAGTGCTGTTAGCCAGGGGATAGAAATGGTGTCCCTGGCCTCTGTTTTGGAAGGCTGGAGATGGATGGCACGAGGCAAATGGCTTGGTCATTGTCTTCGGTCCATCCCCTCCGGGGTAGCTGGTGTTGGCCGCTGTCGGCAGACAGGCTACTGGGCTAGATGGACCTTCTAAGCTCAGGGCTCAGGGTTGGGGGTCTCACTGGACCACCTTGATTTTCATGCAAACCTGCTCCTGGGTGGCCAGGCTGGCAGCTCTCCTGCCCTAGACGGCCACTTTCCTGTGCCTAGTGCGGAGGTCGTGGATGAGGTCCATGATGTCTGCACTAGACCAGGCGGGCGCCCGCCTCTTGCGGCCCCGGGTAGGCACCTGGGAGCTGCCAGCCTGGTCCCGGGAAGAGGCGGAGGGCTGGGTGGCAGCAGATGGCTGGTTCGTGCCCTGCCAGGTGCAGGGTCTGCTGGCTGGGTGCTGGCAGGCTTGCACCTGGCACAGGCACCATAGCCAGCCCATGCCCCTTTAAGGGCTCTGTGACCGGGAGGGGGGCAGACGAGTTTCCCTGGTGGTTCCCAGAGTGGCCACCAGGGAAAGCTGGAAAGGGCTAGCCTCCCACTAGTTCGAATTATGTGGCTACACAGCCCTTAATTCGAACTACTTAATTCGAACTAGGCGTTAGTCCTCGTAGAATGAGGTTTACCTAGTTCGAATTAAGCGCTCCGCTAGTTCGAATTAAGTTCGAACTAGCGGTTTGCCTGTGTAGCGCCTATCAAAGTTAATTCGAACTAACGTCTGTTAGTTCGAATTAACTTTGTAGTGTAGACATACCCCTAGAGACTAACAAAAAATGTAGATGGTATCATGAGTTTTTGTGGGTACAACCCATTTCTTAAGATGAAATTGAAATCTTTCCCAGTGTACAGGTTGGGATACTGGAATGGATACTGGATATTTTGGAATACTGGATGGGAATTAGACTGTAGGTCCTTGCCTCATTTATTGTAGTAGTTTGCAAAGTTTGCTAGACTTTGCAATAATATGTTCTTTTAATGTAGTATGTAGGTTGCCTTGTACCATATTGCCCATGCATCTCTTAGGATGCAATACTATAAACTTTTATTCTCCAGTGATTTCTTTTCTGTTCCATGTTATCTTCCTTTAAGGGTAAATATTGTAACAGCCAAGTTATTTAATATTCCTACAGCAGTAATTCTCAACACGTTTTGACTGAGGCTGCTTACAGGATAGGTCAAGCCATATGGGAACACTTATTTAAAATTTGCAACAGTTATTTTTTATTGCAGATGTCATTAAAGTTTTGCTCATTGAAACCGGTTTTAGTAAGCATAATGTTGATGAATTTCAAAAGATTTTCAAGGCAGTTTGATAATTTCTAAATGCAAAAAAAAAAAAAAAAAAGTCCATCTTTAATCCCAGGATACAATCACAGCTCCAACATTTGAAAAAATAATCAAGCATGATTATCAACCATTCTTCTTGTAGAGCATTGTAACGTAGGGTATGTCTACACTACCCTCCTAATTCGAACTAGGAGGGTAATGTAGGCATACCGCACTTGCAAATGAAGCCCGGGATTTGAATTTCCCGGGCTTCATTTGCATAAGACGGGCGCCGCCATTTTTAAATCCCGGCTAGTTCGAACCCCGTGCCTCACGGCTACACACGGCACGGAGTAGCTAGTTCGGGTTAGGCTTCCTAATCCGAACTAGCTGTACTCCTCATTCCATGAGGAGTACAGCTAGTTCGGATTAGAAGCCTAATCCAAACTAGCTACTCCGTGCCGTGTGTAACCGCGTGGCACGGGGTTCGAACTAGCCGGGATTTAAAAATGGTGGCGCCCGGCTTATGCAAATGAAGCCCGGGAAATTCAAATCCCGGGCTTCATTTGCAAGTGCGGTATGCCTACATTACCCCGCTAGTTCGAACTAGCGGGGTAGTGTAGACATACCCGTAGAGAGGCTGAGTTAAGGGCCTAGATAAAGGCATTTTGGCTTTAAACCAGACAGCTGTCAATCACAGTACATTTTCTGTGATATTTCGTGGCTAATATTGTGGCAGTGCTTCCTCAGAAACAGATCCCTTATGATAGAAAGCTTGGTTGGTCCAATAAAAGCTGTAAACTTACCAACCATGTCTCTCTCATATCCTGGGACCAACATGGCTCTGACTCTGTAAAGAGTAGTTCTCATTAGTGCTTATGCAAATACTGGCTCCCTTTGATGTTACCAGGGGTTGTGCTCTTTGAAACTACAGCCACTTCCAATACTTAAATGGGAGCTGAGCTCTGGCCCACACTGTACTGCTGAAGGGGATGGGGAAAATCATTGTGCTCAAGAATACTGTTACTTCCTAGAGCTCTAGATCAACCCACTGCTTTCAACGGGAGCCTTGCCACCTTTGCATTGCCTACGCTATTTGTCTCCTTGCTGAATCACTTTCAGAAAAGTACAGTTACACAGCCATGCTGATCTTCTGAGATGCTTTTCTTAGCCTTTCTCTAGATGGCTGTCATTCAGTGTCATGTGATTCAATTTATTTTAGATCCGAGGAAAACCAGGACACTCCGGAGAGACTTAACCACTTTCCTATTTATTGCAAGACTTACGCAGTTAATATAGTTGTTTAAGTTTTACAAACCTTAACAACAATTACTACACAATTTAAACCTTAGATACGATACATTCTAAAGCAATTAGTACAGCACAAGACAACACAAAAGCAATTAATAAAAGATTTATTATATTACAATAACGAAGCCTTTACCCGTATGCTACCTGGAGTACCAGGAAGGAGGGCGTGGTCCCTTTGATTCCCACACATCAGGATGCCATGTCCTGCTGTAGGTGGTGTGAAGGGTCTGTTACTTCTAGTTACAATGAGCAGGACCTGTGGGTCAATCCTACTCACCTCCTCCCATTGATTTTTCTTACTAAACCCATTTTACAGCAAAGCGAGACGTGGACATTGTAATAATATTTACCAATTGATTACATATTATGTAAGATACCTAAAATGCCCAGTGCCCTTACTTGGGGTACATCCTGCTACTCGGGATTTTGTAAAAACTATGTGCATAGTTAACAGTTTTATGGCTGTATCTGGAATTTTTGCTTATCAGAAATAGAAGGATCAGTACAAGGTTACTTGTCATGTGTTCTTGAAGTTGTCTCACTATCACTGAATCTGCATGATTGTGCAAAACATTCCTGCCTCTCAAAGCTCAACTCCCCCAACCCGCCCCACCCCCGCCCGCCAGCCTTGCCTGAATGCTTATGTGCACCAGCTTTGAGATAGGCCTGGGTTTGCTTTATTAGAGAGCCGCACTGTGATCAAGGCAGACATTATTATATGTCAAGGCAGGGCCATCCAGGCTCCCCTACATTCAGTAACTGATTTTCTGTCAGTATATTAGTCTTTTCTCCAGGCTATCTAATAAGAAATAGTTCTGGAACCATGCACTCCAATTTATAGGATTGCTGCATTTGTGTAGCATAGGCAATATCCAGTCTTCCTCTGCATGTTTTTTGCCATCCTCATTTCAGTTGAATGGTACATACTGTATGTTCAGCCCACTCTTTCAAATGGAGCTACTTGAAGAATCAGGTGCAAAATAACATAGGCAATAATAACAGCATCTGGGCGTAACCAGTAGGGATATTCTAAACTTTTCAGTATGTAGGTTAATGCCCAATAGACTTACCCTTTGTTGTATTACTTGGATCTAATGGCGTGTAGTAAATCTTGCTGCAAGGCTTATAATATTTCTATTTGGTATGGCTGCTCACATAAGTAATCTATCTGTCTATCAATGTATATTTTAGTGTGTCTGTCGTCTGTGAGTCCATCTGTCTATGCATCTATGAGTCTGTTTGTTCAAGAACTCCTCCTAAATCGTAAGGGCTAGGACCACCAAATTTGGTATACAGCTTCCCCTTCCTCTAACTTAAACCAATATCAGGGTTTAGTAGTGCCTGGAAAATGGGAAGTGCTGGGAATGGGACTGTTTTCAATAACATGGAAAGGGAGTGGGAAGAGAGAGGAGGGATGTGATACTGAGAGTGGCCACTGGGGGGCAGTTGTAGCACAAAAGGAATGCGTGGCAGGACTGGGGCTCTGCCATCTTGCCTGCTTCTAGACCAGGTAAGGAGTCCCCCTGCCCCAAACCTGCCTCCCCCCCAGAGAGCCTGCAGACTGTGAAGGGGTACTAGAGGGAGGGCAGGCTCCAAAGCCTGCCTCTTCCCTCCCCATAAAGAGTCCGCAGGCCACAGATCTGGTCTTTGAGGCATGGGTCTATCTTTAGTAAAAACCAATGGCCTGTGTCATTCTTCTCCCCTTCTCTATAGACTTTAAATTGTCAGTGTAAGGGAAGGATTTTAAAATCTCACACATTTTCCAATGGAAATGTTAAGGAGCTCTTTCAGAGAGAAAACAAGGAATATCATAAAATCATAGAATCATAGAATAATAGGACTGGAAGGGACCTCAAGAGGTCATCGAGTCCAGCCCCCCGCCCTCAAGGCAGGACCAAGCTCCGTCTACATCATCCCTGACAGATGTCTATCTAACCTGTTCTTAAATATCTCCAGAGAGGGAGATTCCACCACCTCCCTTGGCAATTTATTCCAATATTTGACCACCCTGACAGTTAGGAATTTTTTCCTAATGTCCAATCTAAACCTCCCCTGCTGCACTTTAAGCCCATTACTCCTTGTCCTGTCCTCAGAAACCAAAGAGGAACAAATTTTCTCCTTCCTCCTTGTGACACCCTTTTAGATATTTGAAAACCGCTATCATGTCCCCCCTTAATCTTCTTTTTTCCAAACTAAACAAGCCCAGTTCATGAAGTCTGGCTTCATAGGTCATGTTCTCTAAACCTTTAATCATTCTTGTTGCTCTTCTCTGTACCCTTTCCAATTTCTCCACATCTTTCTTGAAATGTGGCGCCCAGAACTGGACACAGTACTCCAGCTGAGGCCTAACTAGTGCAGAGTAGAGCGGCAGAATGACTTCACGAGTTTTGCTTACAACACACCTGTTGATACAACCTAGAATCATAGTTGCTTTTTTTGCAACAGCATCACACTGTTGACTCATATTCAACTTGTGGTCTACTATGACCCCTAGATCCCTTTCCGCCATGCTCCTTCCTAGACAGTCGCTTCCCATCTTGTATGTATGGAACTGATTGTTCCTTCCTAAGTGGAGCACTTTGCATTTCTCTTTATTAAACTTCATCCTGTTTACCTCTGACCATTTCTCTAACTTGCTAAGGTCATTTTGAATTATGTCCCTATCCTCCAAAGAAGTTGCAACCCCACCCAGTTTGGTATCATCTGCAAACTTAATAAGCGTACTCTCTATCCCAATATCTACATCATTGATGAAGATATTGAACAGTATGGGTCCCAAAACAGACCCTTGCGGAACTCCACTTGTTATCCCTTTCCAGCAGGATTTAGCACTGTTAACAACAACTCTCTGATTACGGTTATCCAGCCAATTATGCACCCACCTTATCGTGGCCCTATCTAAGTTATATTTGCCTAGTTTATCAATAAGAATATCATGCGAGACCGTATCAAATGCCTTACTAAAGTCTAGGTATATGACATCCACCGCTTCTCCCTTATCCACAAGGCTCGTTATCCTATCAAAGAAAGCTATCAGATTAGTTTGGCATGACTTGTTCTTCACAAACCCATGCTGGCTATTCCCTATCACTTTATTACCTTCCAAGTGATTGCATATGATTTCCTTAATTACCTGCTCCATTATCTTCCCTGGGACAGACGTTAAACTGACCGGTCTGTAGTTTCCTGGGTTGTTCTTATTCCCCTTTTTATAGATGGGCACAATATTTGCCCTTTTCCAGTCTTCTGGAATCTCCCCTGTCTGCCATGATTTTTCAAAGATCATAGCTAAAGGCTCAGATACCTCCTCTATCAGCTCCTTGAATATCCTGGGATGCATTTCATCAGGACCTGGTGACTTGCTGACATCTAACTTTCCTAAGTGATTTTTAACTTGTTCTTTGTGTATCCTATCTTGTAAACTTACCCTCTCTCTGCTTGTATTCACTACGTTAGGCACACCTCCAGACTTCTCGGTGAAGACCGAAACAAAGAAGTCATTGAGTATCTCCGCCATTTCCAAGTTTCCTGTTACTGCTTCTCCCTCCTCACTAAGCAGTGGGCCTACCCTGTCCTTGGTCTTCCTCTTGCTTTTAATGTATTTATAAAAGGTCTTCTTGTTTCCCTTTATGCCTGTGGCTAGTTTGACCTCATTTTGTGCCTTTGCCTTTCTAATCTTGCCCCTGCATTCCCATGTTGTTTGCCTATATTCATCCTTTGTTATTTGTCCTAGTTTCCATTTTGTATATGACTCCTTTTTTATTTTGAGATCATGCAAGATCTCCTTTTTAGCCAAGCTGGTCTTTTGCCATATTTTCTATCTTTCCTACACAGCGGAATTGTTTGCTTTTGGGCCCTTAATAACCTCCCTTTGAAATACTTCCAACTCTCCTCAGTTGTTTTTCCCTTCAGTCTTGCTTCCCATGGGACCTTACCTACAAGTTCTCTGAGCTTATCAAAATCTGCCTTCCTGAAATCCATTACTTCAATTGTGCTGGTCTCCCTTCTACCTTTCCTTAAGATCATGAACTCTATTATTTCATGATCACTGTCCCCTATACTGTCTTCCACTTTCAAGTTCTCAACTAGTTCCTCCCTATTTGTTAAAACCAAATCCAGAACAGCTTCTCCTCTGGTAGCTTTTTCAACCTTCTGAAACAGAAAGTTGTCTCCAATGCAGTCCAGAAACTTATTGGATAGCCTGTGCCCCGCTGTGTTAGTTTCCCAACATATGTCTGGATAGTTGAAGTCCCCCATCACCACCAAATCTTGGGCTTTGGTAGTTATGTAAATTGTTTAAAAAAGGCCTCATCCACCTCTTCCACCTGGCTAGGTGGCCTGTAGTAGACTCCTAGCATGATATCACCCTCGTTTTTTACCCCTTTTAGCTTAACCCAGAGACTCTCTACACAGCTATCGCCTACGTTCATCTCCACTTCAGTCCAAGTGTGTACATTTTTAATATACAAGGCAACCCCTCCTCCCTTTTTTCCCTGTCTGTTCTTCCTGAGCAAGCCGTACCCTTCCATACCAACATTCCAATCATGTGTCCCATCCCACCAGGTTTCTGTAATACCAATGATATCATAGTTGTATTTATTGGTTAGCAATTCCAGTTCTTCCTGCTTATTACCCATACTTCTTGCATTTGTATATAGGCATCTAAGATACTGATTTGATCTTGCCTCCCTGTTGTGCCCTGACCCTCCTTTCTCCTTGCCATTATAGGCCGTAGTCCCCCCCATTTCCAACCCATCTCCCAGTCCCGCACATTCAGCACTTACCTGTGGGCTTTGCTCACCTGTCCCCATCGAACCTAGTTTAAAGCCCTCCTCACAAGGTTAGCCAGTCTGTGTCCAAACAAGGCCTTCCCGCTCCTGGAAAGGTGAACTCCATCTCTGCCAAGCAGTCCTTCCTGGAAGAGCACCCTGTGATCAAGGAAGCCAAATCCCTCCTGGCGACACCATCTTCGCAGCCAGGCATTCACCTCCAGGATGCACCTCTCTCTGCCCGGGCCCCTACCTTTGATAGGAAGGATCGAAGAGAATACCATCTGCACTCCAAACTCCTTCACCCATATTCCCAAAGCCCTGTAGTCACACTTGATCTGCTCAGTGTCACACCTGGCAGTATCATTTGTGCCCACGTTGATGAGTAGCATGGGGTAGTAGTCAGAGGGCTGGATAATCCTCGACAATGCCTCCGTAACATCTCAGATACAGGCCCCTGGCAGACAGCATACCTCTCGAGATGAACTGTCAGGGTGACAGATGGGTGCCTCCATTCCCCTCAGAAGAGAGTCTCCAACCACCACTACCCTACGTTTCTTCCTCGCAGTGGTGGCAGGAGACTGCTCAACCTTGGTGGTGCAAGGCCTGGTCTCCTCCACTGTGGGGGGTGACTCCTTGTCTCCTGCAGAAAGTAAAGTGTAACGGTTATGTAACAACACAGTGGGAGGGTTAGGAGCAGGGGTGGAACACTGCCTGCTGCCGGAAGTAACCAGCTGCCAGTGCTCACCCTGCACCACCACCTCCTCCATAAGTGGCTGGTCAACAGTCCCACATCCTAGGACAGTGACCTCCGTGGACTCCACAGGAATATTGTCCAGGAATTCCTCATGGCCTCGAATGCTCCTCAGCCTGGCCACCTCCTCCTGTAGCTCTCCCACCTGCTGCCTGAGAGATTCCACCAGCAGGCACCTTTCACAACGGTTGTCTCCCCCAGCCTGGAGATCACTCAGTGGGAATTGCAAGCCACAAATACTGCAAGACCACACCAGGACCTGAGTAGAGGCATCCATGCTCAGGTTCTCTGTCTGGATACAGGCACAGGTGGAGGAGACAGGAGAAGGACTGGCACAAGCGCTTCGGGTCTTCATCACCATCAGTCACTCCCTCTGCTCAACTCCCCTGTCTGCAGTCCCCTGGTCGTACTGCTCTGGCTTTTTAAAGCCTGCTTGCCTAATGGCCTGCCCCCTTCTGAGTCACACAGGGGAAGGCTGAGCCTGAGGCTAATCAGAGGCAATCAAGGGAACAATGGCAGGCTCTCAGTCCCAACTGCCACAGAAGCTGAAGCTGAAACTGAAACTGCTAGCACTCACCTGGAATCAGACTCTCAATTCACACTTCAAACTGTAAAATTCAAACAGTCAGGCACACACACACACTCACACCACAGCTTGTACTCTCACCGGGTAGCCTCTTCGGCGGTGGGGTCGCTTTGCTCTCCGTCTTCAACTCTGAGACACCGCAACTTGGGCGGTAAAGGTGTAGAGGAGCATTTGAACTTTTAATTCAGCCCTTGTGTAGATCTGTTAGTCCAAGACCAAAGTTTTGTTTCTGCATTTACTGCTGTCTGAATTGAAATAGCTTCTACGATGTTCAATAAAGATGAAAAGTTATGTCATTCAAGATTTGAGAAAATATGTCCTTTATTCTGAGGGTAAATATTAGTGATATTATGTTGTTAATGACTTTCTAAATGAAATATCATTCCTTCCTTTGCACCCACCCATTTTTACTTGCTGGGCATTTGTGGTACTAGAATCTTGAATTCAGTTTAACCTGTTGAATAGAGAATTTTAACTTCTAACTGTACTTTTACTCTAAGAGTTGCACATTCTGAAAGAGAGATACCTGTTAAGATAGAATGAACATAATCTAACCTTAATCCTGTACTCCAAATTTACTTGGGAGATCTAATTTGTCAAGGCACGATACTGTTTTCCATCTGCACTAGCTTGAAAAAGTGAATTACCAATGACTACTATCTTGTAAAGCCTACTGATATTTATATTATTTAAAAAAAACCCAAAACATAATTTTCTCTGAATTCAAAATTGTCTTAACCTGAATGATACAGCTATTTTTGAAATCACATAACTGCTTTAATGGAATAAGGGTGTAACACAGTGTGCCTAGGAGACCCTCACTGGAACACCCAGGTCAAGGCAGGCTGCCAAAGGGAATGGAGATCCTACACTGACTTACTTCACAACCAGTCACATATTGTGCTTTTCGTTATCAAGAAACCAGAAATCCTATAGTCCCTTCTACTGAATTCCAATTCTCTGGCTCCCTGTCAGCACCTAGGTCTAGGTTTGCCAGATGGTTGATACAAAAATACCGAACACCCGCCCTCCCCCCCTGAAAAAAAAGGGGAAAAAATTCTGTTGAAGAAGGAAGGGGGGGAGACAAGTTGTTGAGCAAAAAAAAGGACTTCAAGACTTATTAAACAACACCAACAACAAAATTCAAATAAAACAGCATAAAAACAGCATGTCCCCTTTAAGAGTGAGTGAAGGGATAGGAACAGGGGAGAGTTTGAGCACTAGGACCCAGGGGAGTCATTGCTTCCCCTTGGACTTTTTGCAGGCAGCCATTTTGTGTCAGCAGCCTTGCAGAACCAGGTAAGCATGGGGTCTGGGGTCGAAGGGGCTGGGGGTTTTGGAGGTCGGCGGGGGGGAGGTCGAGTGCTGAGCGTTTGTAGGGTTGCCAAGTGCTTGGCATTTTCGCTTCCTGGCTGGGGAAAAAAATCAGAAAATACTGGACATCTTAGGTGTCCAGTATTTTCTGCATATTTTTACTGGACGGGAGGTGAAAATACCAGACTGTCCGGGTGAATACCGGACACCTGGCAACCCTACCTAGGTCCAGTACAGTAAGAAATCATTTCTAAAACTCTACTCACAGATACAAAGTGTTCCTCTGACTCTGAAGTTTCAGGCACATTATTAGGTCAGTCTAGGTTTATTATAGAGAAAAAAAGAAAGAACAAGAAGAGTGTTGCTAAATGGGAAAGCAGTTACATACATACAAAGATTTCAGTGTCCTCTTACCAGATCCTTAGCAGTATTGATACATTTGCTGGCTTGAACGTCCCTCTGGATTAACACATCCATAGCTTGAATGGGTCATTCAGAGCTTCAGTTCATAGAGAAGTCACTACAGAGGTAAGAAGCAGAACTAAAGACAAGTGGAGAAGATGCAGCTGCCTTTTATAATTTTTTCACCATGCAGTTTGCATTTCCTTTGTTCCAAACGCCAAGTGTCCAGCACATGACATGGAAGCCTTACTCTACTGGCAAAAGGCCTGCCCCTTCATATCTTGCTGAGTCATAAGGTACAGTCTTGCTCCTTTCAATGGCTTCATTTGTAGAGTAGATGTCATTTGATGGGCCATCAAGCAGGCCTAGCACTGATGCCAATCTGTTTGGGGTGTATTACCCAAAAATCCAGAACAAGTTTGGAAACACAGATATATCATAAATATTTATAAATCATAATACAAAGTTGATACAAACATATAAACAAGATCCTTATATTGTAAATCATAGCATTTCCTCCGATATCTTAAATGGCATGTCTGGTCAGATTCCTTGCCATTTTACCATATTAGTACTCATGATATCCTGAAGTGTCCTTCAGGTTCCATACAGCGTCACAATGTGATCCTAAAATTCCATATAAAACTAAATCTCAACTCTCTGTTTTCCTATTTACTTTAGTTCCATTTATTATTGTACCTAGTACATAGGAGAGCAAACCATAAACAAGGAGGTTGTTTCTTAACTTTTAAGAAATTCAAAATCAGGATGACATCAATAAATTACCCCTCATGTGTTTCTAAAATCATATTAAAAATAAGGGGGACATTATTCAGTATCAGCATTTTTTATTACCACATAATGCTGACTAAGTAATGGTAACAGTTGTTAAATGTCAGCTTTCCAGCAGTGGAGGTGAATAAAATGTATAAATTGATTAAAATGCCAAGCTTTCAAAAGCAAGCACGCAGAAGTTAAGAAATGCCACCCTTAACATTGACTGAACAACATTAATTCTGACTCTTTGCCCATCGGCAAATAAGAGAGTTGCATACTACTTCCTTATAGGATATTGAAGAAAATACAGTATATGTAGAAAGGATTTCTTAGCCTTACTAAGATGGCTGCAATACTAACATAAAACAAACACTATAGAATTATTGCTTATGCTTCTGATTTAAAGAGAACCTGAGGCAAAAGTTAAGTGAACTGTCCAAGGCCACAGCAAGTTAGTGTCAGACCCAGGAACAAGTCAAACACAGGTTTTTTTGTCCTAGTTCTATATTCTAATCAATTTATTCTGTCACTTCAAGATACTCTACATATGGAAGAATTGTGATACTGGTCCTTGTATTATCACTCTGCTTAGGAAAGCTTCTTGGAAGGAAAACCATGTCCATTTTGAACTTGAAAACCCATTCTATAGTAAATGGCTTGAAAATATTTTAATTTTCACATTGCTGAATGTTTGGTAATGAGGGAATTCTCCCATGGACTATTTATATTGCATGGGGCAGATCATGCCATGAAGATTTTAATATCAGTTATCCTGGGAGGAAAAGACACATATTTCCTCCTGGGAATTGGAGCTGGCCTAGATTTTAACTTTTCCTTTAGTGCCTTGAAAAGAACTCCTGCTGGCATGCCTTGAAAAGAACTCCTGACATAAACGGCTTAAGATTTAGATACTTGTAGAATGAGTTTGCTTCCCATATTGCAGCACTGCAGATGCAATCAAAGTACTAGCCTGCCTAAACACAAAAAAGGATGAATACAAACTCAGGGCTGGCTTCTGCTTTTGTGTGTGAGTAAGTGGAATTGCATAGCTTTGTAGCCCCAGGATCAAACCAAATGTTTGTGGTGGGCCTGCCCCTCCCACTTCTAGAATGGCCCCTGTATTTGGGTTTGAAATGTCCCCATGGCTGAGCTTTCAGAAAATGTAAGCTGTCTTGCACAAAGCCTGAGCCAGAGCTAATTCTCCTTGGCAGATTAAAGGGTTATAATTGCCCTTTTACCTATGGCAGATAGGCAAATCCCTCCTGAGAGAATAAAGTCAGCAAAACATCAATGCCTCTTCAACTCTTGTTTCCTAGTGGCCCTCCTTTACTTATGCTGAATTGATGACATCACCATCATATGGATCCTTGGGAAGAAGGCCCTTGAGGAATTTCGCCAGGCTCTGAACAATTTCCACCCCACCATCAACCTCAACCTGGACCAATCCACTCAATTTCCTGGACATTACAGTACAAATAAAGAATGGTAATTTAAACACCACCCTATACCAGAAACCTACTGACAACTATGCTTACCTACATGCCTCTAGCATCCATCCAGGACACATCACTTGTGTGTAGAGCCAAGTCCTAAGATACAACTGGATCTGCTCCCATCCCTCAGACAAACACTTACAAGATTCTATCAAGGATTCTTAAAACTAAAATATCCCCCTGGGGGAAGACTTGGACACAGATCGCACATCAAGAAAGGTAACATATGAATCTAACATGTTTTTTTAGTCTATAAAGTTCTACCAGACCATTTGTTGTTTTTTAAAAACTAGAAGTACAACACTTTAGCTTCCCTGGACACTCAGTAATAGATTTAAAAGTAGCCATTCTTCTACCAAAACAAACAAACGAACACCTTCAAAACTAGACTACAAACAGCAAAGCTGCAATTCATTTTCAAATTTAACATGGTCAGTTAAATAAGGATTTAGAGTGGTTATCTCACTGTAGAGGCAATTTTCCCTCCCTTGGTGTTCACACCTCCCCATCAACTGCTGGGAAGGAGCCACATTCACCCTGATTGAATTAGCCTCATTAGCATTGGTCCTATACTTCATAAGTAACTCCCTTCTTTTGATATACTAGTGCATATACATATCCCTGCCTCTGTAATTTCTACACCAATGCATCTGATGAAGTGGATTTTAACCTTTGAAAATTTACACCGAAATAAATCTGTTAGGGTATGTCTGCACTGCATTCCTTTTTTGAGAGAGGAATGCAAATGCAGCAGAGTGAAATTGCAAATAAAGCGTGGATTTGAATTTCCCATGCTTCATTTGCATAATGAGGTTTAAGGGTTATTTTGAAAGAAGAGTTTTTTCTCGACTGCATCTAGACTGCATTTTTTCAAAATAGGGTATTTCAAAAAAGTGCCTGGACGCCATTATGCAAATGAAGCACAGGAAATTCAAATCCGCACTTCATTTGCAATTTCGCTCGGCTGCATTTGCATTCCTCTCTCGAAAGAGGAATGCAGTGTAGACGTACCCTTTGTCTTCCAGTTGCCACAGGACTCCTCATTGCTTCAAGGTTTGTTCTGGGTTTATGTCAGTGTAACTGAGAATAGAACGGGGTCCTAATTTTTTTTAATTATCTGCTTTGTATAGTAAATTAAACAAACAATGTTTGTGTCTTCCCGTGTTAACCAAGTAAATTATTTCTCTTAGCCAAAAATTAGCTAAATTATAGCATATGATTGGTTTTAAAATTGGGCTTTCAGAGTGTTTTTTTTAATAGTTTTTTCAAGAAGTAAATGAAAGATGCTGTGGTTAGTAATTCAACCTAAAAGTATGTAGTACTATAAAAAAGTCTGTTAACACAAAACCAATGCCTCCTCTAGTGACTAGACTTTGCTGTTGGACATGCATATTAAATCTAATGGTGATTGCATCCAAGGATAGAATTTGGCCTTTGCCCTACAGTGAAATCAAGTTACAAAATGTCTGGTGTCATTTCTGCTAGTTCTGTTTAAATAAACATTGCTATTACAGGAATTCCTAAAATCCAGTGCCTCAGTTACCCAGTATAGACTTGGGACAGATTTGTTAGAGAGTAGAAGAAATTTTCTTTTGTTCTAACTTTTATACCAAGATGATCACACTACATAATTCTGTAAGTTCATATTTTTTGAATGAATGTGCTATTCATCTAATCAGTCCTGATCTACTCTGTTCAGAGCACTGCATTTGTCCTGAATGGAATGAAGGAAAATGACACACAAAATCTGCCTTTGGACCATGGAGAGTGAACTGTAGCATCTCATTGACTTGTCATTTCACTCCTTCCTCCATCTAATGGTTCCATTTTGACCTGGCCTGAAACATGTGTGATTCATTTATTTAATTTTAAGAAATGTGCCTCTTTGCAGGCACTGAGTCTCCCACTGGTATCTGTTAGAAGATGCTTGCCTTGAAGTCTGTGCCTTGCTTCCTTGATTGTCCTTACTTTCTCAGTCTTGGTACAAATATCCCAAGCAAGATGTAGCATTTCACTGGGAAATATCCCAGGCATGTCAGCAAAAGCTACAAGTATGCTCATCTCTGGAACCAAATTCTTTCATTTGTCACTTAGGAAATACTTCATGCTAGAAGCATCATTTTGTAGTGGGTTGACTTTCAGCATTAGGCAATCACATTAAAAGTGACTATGGGGAAAATAGTAATTCTTAATTGCAACATCCATTGCCAGCTTGGATTCCATCGTAAGTTTACTTTCATGACACAGATACAACTAAACTTCTGTTAGCAGTCCGACAGGCCTATGGGAGAATGAGCTGAATTCTGGGCCCTGAATTATCAATACATTTGGAACTAGACTGGCTTACATGTGCAAGTAAAAAGCTTCTCACTTATGCCTATTTAGGCTACATGGCCCTTATGTCCAGGAGTTCTAGGATCTATTCTCACTCTGCAGAGCAATGGTAGGGCAACAAGTGATAGATGGGCAGAGCCTTGCTGAGCTAGCATGAAGTAAGGCTGGCTGGAGACTGCTGCTGGCCTATAGTGGCAGCAGGATTGAGAAGGAAACAGGGGAGAGATTCTGACTCTAAGAGGAGGGTCCAAGGCATGATATCTCCCAGGACCAAACATACTTTAAGTGCTAGACTGTAATATTCAGAACAGAATGGACAGCCATATTCTGGCTCCCTTGACCTAGTTGAATAGCACCATATCAGTGAAACCAGCTGAAATCTGTGGGACTATGTAAGGGCAATATTCTAGAATGAGAGTATGAAGTTATTTCTTCATACAAGTAAGGGTGCCAAAATCTGGCTCTACTGCTCCTGTCACTCCTATGCGAGGGCCAAATTTTGGGGCCCTTACCAACTCTGAGATGTACTTTGCCCTGTAAACTGTCCTATTGAAACCAGCTGGACAATTTGTGGAGTAAATGACATCTTCTGTTTCAGTATGGGGATCCTAGCATAGTCCAGCTCTCCTGTAGGACTAATCATTTGGGCTGTGTCTAGACTACATGCCTCTGTCGGCAGAGGCATGTAGATTAGACACATAGGCAAAGTCAAATGAAGCCGCGATTTAAATGATCGTGGCTTCATTTAAATTTACATGGCTGCTGCGCTGAGCCAACAAACAGCTGATCAGCTGTTTGTCCGCTCAGCGCACTAGTTTGGACGCTCCCCTGCCAACATCAAAGCCCTTTGTCGGCAGCCCCGTTATTCCTCGTGGGATGAGGTTTACCGGGGCTGCCGACAAGGGCTTTGATGTCGGCAGGGGAGCATCCAGACTAGCACGCTGAGCGGACAAACAGCTTATCAGCTGTTTGTCGGCTCAGCGCGACAGCCATGTAAATTTAAATGAAGCCGCAATCATTTAAATCGCGGCTTCATTTGACTTTGCCAAAACAACAAATCTACATGGCTCCGTCGATGGAGCCATGTAGTTTAGACATACCCTTGGTGAGTAGTAAATTACATGAAGTAAAGAGTTACCAGCTTGGCTTGGTCTGGGCTTTCCTAATTCCCAAATACAGCCTATCGAATAATAAACATGATTAGTACTGCAAGAACTATACCTACATATTAATGAAGACTGTCAGTTCAAAGAAGCACAGTGTTGTTTATCTAACATGCCAATGCAGCATGTCCCAAGCAAGTTCCAGTTAAGTTTCTTGAGTAAGACACCAACTTTTGGGAAGGGAGACAAGTGCTAGCAAACAGCAAAGGTTCACCTTCTGTGTCTTCCAAATTTCAAACTTGGATAAATAACCTGAAGTGTTGGGTTTTGGGGGAAGGTTTCCAAGTTCCCACAGCACTAGTTAGTCACAGCTCATTGTTCCTAACCTTATTTTCTCTCTGTATATATTTTATCAACCCTCCTCCTTATTTCACAGCCCACATGCTGTGCCAGCTGTCCTTTCATAATGTGAAATGCAGTGCAGTTACCAATTCAAATCCAAAACAGCCTGTATAGCCCTTCTCGCCCCACTACCCCACCCCAGATTCTAAAGTGATTTGAAATATCACCAATGCAGATAGATCATAAGAAGTTAATTTTAAAAAAATCAGCCAATCAAAGCAAACAAAATCTATGCATATAGATTTGATTGCAAGACACCTTCTGTCAACAGCATGTTTCAAATGGAAGGAGTTTTTGACACTCTTCATGCTTCGGTTACCTAATAGTCTCTTCTGTCAGAAGTAAATTGGGTTCCTAGTAAAACATTTGCTCTAAAACTGCATAAAAATTAATGACTGTGTCAAGCTATGTACATTGCCAGAAGCTACAGTATGCTGGGAGAATTGCTTTGTATTTGGAGTTTTGATATCATGCTGTCAAGGGCTTCAGATTGGCTGTTGGCAGACAGGGCAATGAGTTCAATGTGCATTTTATGGAAGGAAACTGCAACACCAGCATGTGGCATGGTCCCCTGTGACTGCTGATAATTTTAAGGGATGAGTCTCCTGAAACTTTCAAACCTAAACTTTCTTTCATGAAGTTGCCAAATGCCTTGAACTCATAGAATAACAGTTTGGTACAGTGAGGTCAGAAACCAAGTGGCTAGATGCTGTAGCCACTATAGCTAAAAAATCCCCACAGTGATGGGCAATGTAAGAAAACTTAAAATGCAGAGTAGTTAAATGTGTCTTTCATGTAACAAAGATGGAAGTTGAATCTCACAATGGAGCTGTGAAAGCCACCAGAAAAGAAAATTTGGAACTGAAGTCTATAGCCCAGTTGTCATACCTATTAACTCCAAAGAAGTCGGCATTGTTTATGAAAGGATCAGATAGTGGCACTACACACGTGTGTTTACATTAGAAAATGCCTGTATTCTGGCACTAACACTGGAGCTAGTGACAGCAAAAGCAGTAGTGGAGACTTTAAGCATGTTGTAAATCTTTGCCAAGCAGTCTTCAGTACTTCATGAATGTGGGTACCAACCTTGGGAGAGACTGTGATAAACCAGGGCACAACCCTCATATTGGGTATGTGTTCTATAATTAGATTTCCCCAATCCAGCATGAACTACTTAAGCATTGTAGCAGCCTTAATATGGATCCAGAGAGTTCCCTTAGGCAATCCGGTTTAACTTGCTCACCAGGCAAGTCTTCCTTGGTGATAGATGGTCCCTTACACCAAAAACCACAACTATATTCAGGTTATTTCTAGTGCACAAATATCAGTCACTTACTCCACACCAACTGCACCTCAGATCACACACTAAAGACAACACTTGTAGCCGATCCTGTAATAAAATCACTAAAGAATTATTAAATAAGAAAAAGAAACCAGAACTATTTACAAGGTTAAAACAGGTAAACACAAACAAAAATGATTTAAAATCTTAGTTTTCAATAGGTAAAAGAATTTGCAAAAATATATAAGCTCTTTATGGCCTAACCCAACCTGAGCACTTTGGCTCCCTTGCCTAAGGTTAGAAATGTTGTCCTCTCCATATTCCAAACAGCATAATGATGACAATTTCTTATTGACAGGGATTTTTATTTTTGTTCACTTCTCCCAGAGTTCAAGTTATGATGGGACACGTGTTTGTGCTTATCCCCTCTTCACAGAAGTTGGGAAAACAATCAACAAAATATTTTTTGTTCCACACTAGTTTATCTGATGTCCACAGACCTTCTTTTTTGGGGCAGGAGTTGACTTCTGTTTTGGTAAACTAGTATTTCCAATTGGCAGTGCTTCTCTCCTGACTTCCAAGTTTCCAGTCGCACAGCAAACACTTTTATAAGGTACAGAGCAAACAGTAAAATATTACCTTATAATATGTGAGATTAATGCATGCAGCAACTACAAACAGTTCATGAAGTTCAAACACAAAAACATCTCTATAAATCTAGTACCTACTTTAACAATAGTAACATACAGGTGGACTAGACTGGTTTTCAGCTATGCATTTGTCAGTGCTTAATGAGATCTAGGTATCTTGTCATTGACTGGCACCTGGTCTGCCTTCATCACAACTTTAGTATCAATTACTGGTAAGCAGCTAATAGCCTCAGTGTTACCACTTGTAAAATAGGAACATTAACAGAGGAATATGAGGTGGACTTGCTTGAGCTTAGGGGGAGTCTGTCACAGCAGGAAACAGATTTTTAGATTCCCTGTCTGTCATATTTAAACCATTCTCGTCTCTCACCAAGGATTGAATTTCTAGCTCAGGGCTACTCAACTTTGGAAGTTCTGGGGGCCACAATGATACTTAGTACATGCCAAGGGCTGCAACTTAAGTATGGTTGACTATACATGCAAATATATATGCAAATATATGCAAATAGCTTATTTCACACTGACGGGCTTGAATACAAAGATTAAGGCAAGACTACACAACACACAGGCCCCATTTAAGTCAGTTCTGCTGATATTAATAAAATTCAATATTTACCCAATTTCCACCCGTATTGACAGCACTTTTAATGAGCAATGACTGTTCAGGAATTTAACTGTTAAAACGCATATCAACAGAAGACCATTATATTGACTACTTTTTTGTTTTGGCTCCCACCCGCGGGCTGCGTGTTGAGTAATCCTACTCTAGCTCATAGCCATGTGACTTGTAATTAATGTAGATTGGAACTTGTCCTTGTTTAGGGGTAAAGAGGACAAGGATCTTTTAAGCAACCCGGCCCACCATAACTTAGGCACAATGGCAGCTCTTCCCACAAAATCAGGCTATAGGACAAGTTAAGAGGTGGTGGGGCCACAAACTTAAATGTGCTGCATGCTAAAGTTGTGTTGACCCCGGCATAAGCATTCCCATAGCTGCTCTGGAAGAAATGCATTGCCCTACTCTTTCTACAAAAGCTGGCTCTTAGGTGGTGTGTTTATTTTAAAGAAGAGGAAAATTACAGCTTGCCTCACTTAATTGGTTTTCCTTGCTGGAGGCAACCACCAACCTATACAGGGTTTCTGACCCTGTGTGCATGACATCAACTCCCTTCCTATTTTTGAGTGGCCAGAATATATGCCCAGGTAAATGTGGCTTTGGGGCTAAAGCACAGGTGTAAATTTCCTGCTGGTTTTGATAGTAAAACATTTGGACTAGAGGTCTCTTGGAGAAACCCAGCTGGTGAGCTACTTCAATTTAAAGAACTCATCTAACAGGATCCTTCTGGCAAACCTAATTAACACCGGTGAAGAAAACAGTGCCCCTGGGATACTCTGAGCCAGAAAAAAATTAGAGAAAAAACAAGAGTTTCTGTTCTGTATGGATATTTTGTCTTCTGAACGCTTAGAACGGAACTTTCAAATTCCTGAAATAACTTCAAAAATCTCACTCTTTACTGCATCATTCTTTTTGTAGCAAGTGCCTTTTTCCCCCCAATAAAGGCTTATAGAACTGTTCAGTTCTCTTTTTACATCTTCTCTGAAAAGTTGTCCTCTTGATGCATGCCTATAACTCGTATCTCAGTAAGAAACTGAAAGGCCTCTTTAGATTCTACAGAGAGTGGCAGGCTGAAAATGACAGACTGGAAAGAAGCAATGTTTTAGTCATCCATGCTTCACGTTTCTTTGTCATTTGAGATGGAGTTTGACATATCAGAAAGACTTCCAATCTGGACACAAGATCATCTGTGGAGAGTTGAAGGAGAAAGTCAAGTATGCAAACTTTGCCAATGGTGGACCAAAAATAGGAGTGATTTCTAGAGAAAGGTTCTTCAGCTAAAAAAACTCTGTTCACCAACCTTTGAATTTAAATTTTAAGCTGCCATCAAAAGCAAATGATCTGATCTCATATTAGAAAGACAAAGATGGTACCTTGGGCTTTGATACTTACATTAAAATTTTGAATTGTACTGGGAAGCCACTGCGGCATGAGTGTAAGTTTAAAGCATCAATGTAAGTTTGCTCAAAGTTAGCACTGGTAAAGAAATAGGTTGTCATGTTCTGTGACATCTGAAGATCTCAGGTTGTTTACAAGGACGGCCTGAAATCATCTTTCTCATTCCAAGGTGAAAAAAAGCACAGATTGCTGTGCTAAGGTCTGCAACAGAAAATAATTAGAATTGGTATGGGTGCTTTTATGTCCAGAAAATATTTTCTTCCTCATGTACAGTGTTGAAGAATGACAGGTTGTAGTCTCAATAGCCTAGTAGCAAGGGCACTGCCTTTGAATGCAAAAGAACCACCTACATCCTGAGTCTGATAAATCAGAGTATTCTGGAATGGAAACTTCTACTCTGAAAAAGAAGGAAGAGGGATTTGAATGTGGGTCTCCCACATTCTTGCTCAGTATCTTAATCAGCAAATTATGAAGACGTGAGTATCTTAGCCATGACCTTTTCAAATGTTTTGTGAAATGCAGCACATTTGCCTGCAGAATAAAACCCTGTATTAGATGCCTTGACATGTTTTCAGAAAATTGGTTTGTTTACCTGACAGTCCTTAAAAAATTACATTCTTCTAAACTAACCCAGAGGAGAGGAAAACATGCTTGGTTAACAATGCTACTTGGGCCTCCAGGGGCAAATACCAACTAAAGGAACAACTAGGTAAGGAGAAGGGATTTCACTCTTTTAACAGATGATGTAGCTGTACGGTTTTCTTAAAAGCTTCCAGCTACCCATTTGCATTGTGTCATTTGTCTTGAACGAAGTTCACGTAACTTGCCTTTTCCAGACCTGCGTACAGACTGAGTATGCAGCGTCTATGGAGGTGATGCTTGTTAAAGGCATTGCCTCTTTGAGCCACTCTCAATCTTCTGCCCTTATCCCACATCACAGTCTATACATTGAGCAGAAAAAGCACCAGACTGGAGTGCCACACAAAGACTTTAGGGAGGGTGAGTATTCGTTTGGCTTCATCTTCTTGAACATCTTGGAGGAAACATTGAGCCACTGAAATGCAGCCTCATCAGTTCCTGTCAGAGCCAACTTCACCCCACAATATCAAGGCAGCCAATAGACACGATAAAAAAATTCTGTGGTCAGCTGCTCTTTGACCATCAATAGGAGTGAAATTCTGGCCCTTATGAATTTCATCCCAGAAATCTTATTGACCAAGCATACTACTCCCAACCTAGATCAATGGAACATGAAGAATTAAATTAACCCGAGAGTTGAGCTGCTTCATTCACCACAACCTTCTAATTTGCTTTCTTGGTGTAAGTGTAAGTCCATTTGGCAGTCAGCTACATCCTCCGGTGAGCCCTCATGTACTGATGGCAACATGAGGTCACCCTCTTTCAAAAGGGGAGAGTGATTCTATTGTTCTGTCTAGCTAGGTGGTCTAGCCTGAATCCAACGTGTCACAGTCAGACCCCAGTAAAACCTTCCATGTGCTGGTTGCAGATGGATTTGGAAAGGAGATTCTGAGGAGAATTTATGGCACAAGGAGGCTGAAGGTACGATAATAATACGATCAAGTGACCAATTCCTTATAGATACTCCAACCAAACCTGCATCTTCTTTAATGACATTCCCTAACTTTCTGCAAGCAGGAGTTGCATAAATAACCACTTGTTGACGATCCCCCTGACCTGGACTCGGATTACTCTGGTGTGAAGTGTTGCATGAATAAAGTGAACAGAGAATGTTTATTGACACCTACCTTGTTCATGACTTTGAATTCTTCAGTGACTTTAGTTAAGATCCAAAGAACGTGGGACAACACTTTCTTAAAATAATGGCTGATTCCTGGGTAAGTTTCCCAGAGTCTGTCTAGCTACATGGTGGTGAAGAGGCAAAATAATAAAAACATTTCGTGCTGTTGTGATTCAGCTTCATTAGCTTGAACACAAAAGATTAATCACCAGAGCATCATATTCCATATGTGGTGCAGTTGTAAAAACTGAAAACAAGCATCATGCCCCTATCAGCTTGAAATAATGTGTCTGTCATTGCCTTAAGCACTCTATTACTCACCACTATATTTCACCTTAGAAACATATCCCTGTGTATGTCATGCAAGAAATGTCAGAAAAATGAAAAGCACTCTCCATGAAGCCTTAGGGCAAGTCTATACGACAAAATTAAGTCGACCTAAATTACACTGGTGAAAAGCTTCCACAGTAATTTAATTGCTTTTGCATGTGCACGTTACTCCTTGTGTCGGTGGTATGTGTCCTTACCATGAGGGCTTGCATCAATTTAACTGCACAGTGCAGCATTGTGGGACAACTTCTGAAAGGCAGCAACAGTCTATGCAAGTGATGCAGTGTCCACACTGACACCGTGTTTACTAACTATATAGACCTAATCACTATGCATCTTGAGGAGGAGGAGTTATTTAGTCGGTGTAGTGCACAAGTTACATCTGTGGGAGATATATTTTAATCTAGACACTTACAGAGCTGCATTATGTCTTCTATCTCTGTAGACTAAAGATTAGACTCATAGACTTTAAACCCTGCAGGGACATATTATGATCCTCTAGTCTGACCTCCTGCACATGACAAGCCACTGAACTTACCCACCCATTCCTGTAATAAGCTCATAACATCTGAATTACTGAAATAATCAAATCATGATTTAAAGACAAGTTACAGAGGGTTAATTATTTTCTCTAGTTCAGAACCACAAGTGAGGCATGCCCTATGCTTCAGAGGAACGTAAAAAGTCTCCAGTATCTCTGCCAATGTGACCTGGGAAAGAATTCCTTCCTGACCACCAAAATGGCACACTCTTAGACCTTCAGTGGGTGTGTGGGAACGGACGGTAAGAGACTTGAGGAAGAGTTCTCTAGAGTAACTCTCCCACTACTAGCCATTGGAGATACTTGATAATTGCTGTGTTAAATATTAACACTGTGAAAAGAGGCTGATAAATATCATTTACTTTTATGGAGATAGAATTAGAAATGGGAAAAAAAGAAAATGAAGTGGGATATATTTGGGGTATGAAATTAGAAGTGAAATCTCCTGTCTTCAGATAATGTGGCACTAGAAACTAGCATTCTGAAATCTGATTATTTCTAATTCGGGATGTAAAAAGTTATTTAATGATGCAAATATGTAACTGCTAAAAATCCTAGCGGTTTCATGGCTACATTTCGATTTCATTGCAGGCGCTGCAGAATAAAGCTCATATATAATCTTTATATTGTAGAGACTACAGCAAAGTCTCCCCAGGAATGGAGCCAGCAGTCCCTGCTTACCCCATTCTCAGGGAACCAGCATGTAACCAGTGGAGAGGGGGCCAGGCCTACCATGGACAGAGGCTGTTCCATCTTTCCTCTGTTCCCAGCCCTGTGCCTGCCTCCAGCTGTGATCCCAGCCTTTGCCTCCTTACTTCTGTCCAGGTGCACACCTCTTAGAGACATGGCCCTGCTCCTAGCCCCAGCTCTGGGGTGGTGGGTTTACACAGGAAAGGGGACTGTACACCCATGATTAAAAGCATTCCAGTGCCATTGCCTTTCTGTAATGAATATTTTTATCAGTATCCTGAAAGAAAACATGAAATCATCCCTGATAAAGTTTGCAGAGGACACGCAGGTGGGGAGAGTGGGAAATGTAGAGGACAAGTCATGTGGTAAGATGGGTGCAAGCAGAAATGTATTTCACTATGGCTAAAGGTAAATATTTATATCTAGGAACAAGGCATCTAGGTGCAAGGTGTACATCTTGGAGCAGGCTGTATGTACAGGATGGGGGACTGTCTCCTGTGAAGCAGTGACTGAAAAAGATTCAGGGCTCATGAGAATTATCAGCTGTCCATGTGCTCCTGGTGCAACACTAAAAGAGCGAATACTCTCCTTTTGATATATAAAGAAGGAAATGTCAAGGAGCGGAGAGATTATTTGACACCAGTGTCACTGCTGCTAGAATCTTGTGCCCAGTTCTGCTCTCAACAGTTCAAGGCGATGATGATGATAAACTGGAGAGGGTTCAGAGAAAAGCCATGAGTGTGATTAAAGACTCAGGAGATATGCCTTATAGTGGGACAAGGAGCTCAATGTATTTAGCTGAACAATGAGGAGGTTAAGGGGTGGCTTGATTAGTCTGTAAGTACCTGCATGGAGAACAAGTATTTAATAATAGGCTGTTCAGTCTAATAGAGAAAGATATGACAACCCAAATGGCTGGAAGTTGAAGCTAGACGAATTCAGGCTGGCAATAAGGGGTACAACTTTAACAATGAGAGTAATTAAACAACTTACTTGTTGTGGATTCTCCACCATGGAGAATTCTTAAATCAAGGCTGGACATTTTTCTAAAGATCTGCTCTAGGAATTATTTTGGGGAAGTGTGCAAGACAAAGAGTGAGAAGGGATGATCCCAGTGATCCCTTCTGGCCTTGGAATCTCTAATTCTATTAGGTGCAAAACACCTTCAGCCAGGCCTGAGGGGGCAGCTGTGTAAAAGGGGCAGATGCAATTCGAAGAGATCTGGGGCTCCTGGCCACCACAGCTACTACTGCGGCAGTGGAGGCAGCAGAAGACAGAGCCCCAGGCCTTTAAAACTGGTGCTGGAGTGTTGACCCACATGCTCAGTGTAGCTCTGATGGCTGCGGGGAGGAGGAAACACACCATGCTCTGGGCCATGCGGAGGGCTGGCTGCCCACAGCATCACTCCTTTGGGCAGAGGCCCCTCTCCACCCAGGAGTGCGGAGCCAGCCCCTCTCCTCCTTGTCAGCTCCTCTGCCCTCAACTCACATAGAAATGAATGGAACTATAGGACAAGTGCTTCGACATTGTTTATGGACACAAAATCAGGTGGCTACATTTATTGAATCTTAAATTATTATCTCTGAAAATACAGTAGTGCCACAAGTATGTTTTATTTTGTGTCTTTAGAACAATGTTGAAGTTATTTGTATGGTCTGAATTGCCTTGGTAATAGTTTTTTCCTGCCTCCAGCTTGCAATTGCAGCAGAGGGACAGAAAATGACTCCACCTGGTTCTTTTTATTTTCCTTTTGTGTGAAATGAGATTTAAAGCAAGCAGATCCGTCTTAAACTGTGACGCTAAATAGTCGCAGGATCTAACCCCAGTGATGTTTGTCTGGGAGAGGAAGAGAGGGACTGTAAAGCTCACTTCCAGAGTCTCTACCAGTGACCTTTTACAGTGCATACAAGGACTCACTCTGTGGAAGATCCAGTTGGAGCCCTGAGCAGCACTGAGCAGGATGGAACAGCTGACGCCCCATGGTCCAGCTCTGGCTTACAAGGAGCCTCTTGCTGCCTTGCAGCTGGCTGCGATTGCATGAGTTGCACGTCCTTAATGCTGCCACTGCCTGCAACCCTTACTTGCATGGGCAGCCTTACCACTTCATTTGAAGCCTAATTCAAAGTCCAGTAAGTTAATGGGAGTCTCTCTGTTGATTTCAGTGGATTTGGGAGCTGACCCCTGCTAGCTAGTTAGCTTTGCATCTTAGAGGGGGCTCTCTCTAAACACATTTTATCAGCTACTTCAGATATTTTCTCATTTGGCATCTGGTTTAGTTCTCATTTTCTAGAAGGTTGGCAGTGAAAAATAAAACCCCTTCCATTACTGCTTGTCAAAATTGAAATCTCTGCCAAGAGAATTCAAACCCCGACTGGAACAGCAGTATTAGCCCAAGTGAACACACACTTACCTCAGCCACTGATCTACAATAAAGATATTTTATGAATAGAGAGTTTGGTGGTATATATGAACACTAACATATATACTCAGATCTTCAAATATATGGAAAGGAGAATATCCAGACTAACACAGCTGAAAATTTTTTCTTCCTGAACATGGCATTTAAGATGTAGCAAGTTGTTATACAGGCTTTTCCGCATTACAGTCAGTTACAATCTCATATTTCTATATTATGCTTCATCTGAGTGTTTCACAGTGGTTCATATATTTTCATAAATTAAGGTCAATGCCCCCTGTGGAGATCTGTAGCTATAGCAATACAAATCCATGACTTTTGGGCTTATTGGTATTCAAAGAAATGGCTTGAACCAAAGCCAATATTTTTTTGAATGTTTTGATTCATTAAGATGTTGGGAATTTCATTTTAGATCAAACGTTAGTTTGGCCAAAACCTTTTGCCTTGATTTGAGGCACATTTATGGGATGGGGCAGAGAATAGGTAAGAGATATGTACTTGCACATGAAACAGGGGTTTGCTGGCTATTTGCTCAGTATGTTCAATATCTGTGAATCAAGGAAAGAGCTGATTTTAATTCTGCCCACACGTCTGGTATTTTCAATAGGCAAAGCCTGGCTAGGTGCATAAAAGGCATTTATAATCAATCTTGTCCATCTTTTTCAATGGTCAGCTTGGCATTTTAATTTCACTTTCAATGCACCCTATTTCAGCTTACAATAGAGATGGGCTGAAGCTGTAGAACTGTGAGCAGGAGAATTGTTATCTAGATACAGATTTCAGACAGGCTAAAGTCAATAGCTATCAGGTATGAATGAAACTCTCACATGTAGTCATTAGATAGCAAACAAATCAGTGTTGCTGACTAAGTCTTGAGGCAGTATTTTTACATAAAACATACACACTGTAGAGTTCATAGATCTATTTCATTGTCTTCCCTGGGTTCCTTATACATTACAAAGATGGGATGGTCCTTTTGCTTTCCACAATGCCAGATTTTCAACCAATTTTATTATATCTCAAACTAAATGTCATACTAAGATGAATAGTCTGAATGCAAATCTTTTCTCCACAGAAAATCTGGAATAATATCTTGCAGTTAGCCTGTGTATAGGCTCCTCCTGGAGGAGATAGTAATTATTGCACTGCAGAATCCGGATGCATTTCATAAAACAGTATTATGAACTTTAAATAGCAATGGTAAAACAAACTTTTGTATTAAGAAAATGTTACGTTGATCAAGGGAGAACTCTAAATGATGTCCTCTTAGCTTGGTCCTCCAAACAAGACAGAAACTAACTTTCATTATCTGTTATACCCAAGGCCCAGAGTACCTCCTGTAAAATGCTGGATGTCCATCTTCTGTGGACATTGATGTAACTTGGCACCTTGCAAGAGGTTCTTAACTCCTTGCAGGATGAGGCCCTGTGTCTTCCCTGTGAAATTCATCCTAGATCTACCATTCAGTCTCCTTAGAGATAAAAGGTTCATTCAAAAGTCCAAAGTCTTCCTCAGGTCCTCTTCTATAGATGCTCCAGCATAGATAAATCAAGCAAGTAGAGAGCTGGTAGAACTTCCTTTTATTCCTCTATCTCTGAAGCTTCCTGTGCTGTGTATATGGTGACAAAGGGTGAGGATATTACAGCATCTACTTATTTTTGTTTCAATTTCGAATAACGTGCTTATACAAACACTCTGAGAGACCTTCCAACAAATTAACAAGATCTGTGCAAATGTTCTCAATAAGGACCTCATGACTCTGAAATCCCCCTCCCAACACCACTTTCCACGCACATTTCTGGTGCAATAGAGTTCAGATTTCAGAGCTTATTTTCCAAAATATACTTTTGAAGAGAGGTAAGGGGATCACTGTATGGCAGTGGTGGGCACCTGTGACATTTTGTTCATGGTTGCTCATAGAATCATAGAGCTGGAAGAGACCTCAGGAGGTCCTCAAGTCCAGCCCCCTGCCCAAGCAGGCCCAATCCCAACTAAATCAACCCAGCCAGAGCTTTGTCAAGCCGAGACTTAAAAACCCCTAGGGATGGAGATTCTACCACCACCCTAGCTAACCCATTCCAGTGCTTCACCACTCTCCTTGGGAAATAGTTTTTCCTAATATCCAACCTAGATCTCTCCCACTGTTACTTGAGACCATTGTTCCTTGTTCTGCCATCCGTCACTACTGTGAACAGCCTCTCTCCATCCTCTTTGGAACCTCCCTTCAGGAAGTTGAAGGCTGCTATCAAATCCCCCCAAACTCTTCTCTTCTGCAGACTAAACAAACCCAAACCCTTCAGTTGCTCCTCATAGGTCATGTGCTCCAGCCCCCTAATCATTTTGGTTGCCCTCCACTGGACCCTCTCCAATGCGTCTACATCCTTTCCTCTAGTGGGGGCCCCAGAATTGGACACAATGTTCTAGCTGTGGCCTCACCAGAGCCGAATAAAGGGAAATAATCACTTCTCTGGATCTGCTGGCAATGTTTTCTCCTAATGCATCCCAATATGCCATTAGCCTTCTTGGCTACAAGGGCACACTGTTGACTCATATCCAGCTTCTCATCCACTGTAACCCCCAGGTCCTTTTCTGCAGAACTGCTACTTAGCCATTCAGTCCCCAGCCTGTAACTATGCTTGGGATCCTTCCGTCCCAAGTGCAGGACTCTACACTTGTCCTTGTTCAACCTCATCAGATTTCTTTTGGCCCAATCCTCTAATCTGTCCAGGTCACTCTGGACCCTATCCCTGCCCTCCAGCATATCTACCTGTCCCCCTCACTTAGTGTCAGCTGGGAACTTGCTAAGGGTGCAATCTATCCCCTCATCCAAGTCATTAATAAAGATGTTGAACAAAACCAGTCCAAGAACAAATCCGTGGGGCACTTCACTGGAAATCGACCGTCAACCTGACTTTGAGCCATTGATCACTACCCATTGGGTCTGACAGTCTACCCAGCTTTCTATCCATCTTACAGTCCATGTATCCTATCCATATTCCCTTAACTTGCTGGCAAAAATATTGTGGGAGACCATACTAAAAGCTTTGCTAAAGTCAAGGTATATCACATCCACTGACTTTCCCATATTTACAGAGTCAGTTACCTCATCATAGAAGCTAATCAGATTGATCAGGCATGAATCCTTACCCTTCATGAATCCATGTTGACTATTCCCGATCACTTTCCTCTCTTCCAAGTACTTCAGGATGAATTCCTTGAGGATCCCCTCCATGATTTTTCCAAGGACTGAGGTAAGGCTGACTGGTCTGTAGTTCCCTGGATTGTCCTTCTTCCCTTTTTTAACGATAGGCACTGCATTTGCCTTTTTCCAGTCATATGGGATCTCTCCCGATCTCCACAAGTTTTCAAAGATAATGGCCAAAGGCTCTGCAATGACACTTGCCAACTCCCTCAGTACCTCAGATGCATTAAATCTGGGTCCATGGATTTGTGTATGTTTAGCTTTTCTAAATAATTCCTAACTTGTTCTTTCCCCACCAAGGGCTGTCCACCTCCTTCCCATAGGGTATGTCTACACTACCCCGCTAGTTCGAACTAGCGGGGTAATGTATGCATACCGCACTTGCTAATGAAGCCCGGGATTTGAATTTCCCGGGCTTCATTAGCATAAGCGGGGAGCCGCCATTTTTAAATCCCCGCTGCTTCGAACCCCGTGTAGCGCGGCTACACGGGGCTCGAACTAGGTAGTTCGGACTAGGGTCCTATTCCGAACTACCGTTACTCCTCGTGAAACGAGGTGTACCGGTAGTTCGGAATAGGCACCCTAGTCCGAACTACCTAGTTCGAGCCCCGTGTAGCCGCGCTACACGGGGTTCGAAGCAGCGGGGATTTAAAAATGGCGGCTCCCCGCTTATGCTAATGAAGCCCGGGAAATTCAAATCCCGGGCTTCATTAGCAAGTGCGGTATGCATACATTACCCTCCTAGTTCGAACTAGGAGGGTAGTGTAGACATACCCATACTGTGTTGACTAGTACATTTGTCTGGGAGCTGATCTTGTCTGTAAAGACAGAGGCAAAGAAAGCATTGAGTACTTCAGCTTTTCCCACATCATCTGTCACTAGGTTACCACCATCATCCAGAAAGGGCCCACACCCTCTTAATGCTAACATGCCTGTAGAAACCTTTCTTGTTATCCTTCACATCCCTTGCTAGCTGCAATTCCAATTGTGCTTTTGTCTTCCTGATAACTCCCCTGCATTCTCGAGCAATATATTTATACTCCTCCCTAGACATCTGTCCAAGTTTCCACTTTTTATAAGCTTCCTTTTTGTGTTTAAGCTCACCAAGGATGTCCCCAATAAGCCAATCTGGTTGCCCACCATATTTGCTTTTCTTGCTGCACATCGTGATGGTTTCTTTCTGTGCCTTTAGTAAAGCTTCTTTAAAATACTGCCAGCTTTCCTGGACTCCTTTCCCCTTCATGTAAGTATCCCCAAGAATCCTGCCAATCAGTTCTCTGAGGGAGTCAAAGTCTGCTCTTCCGAAATTCAGGGTGTGTATTTTGCTACTCTCCTTTTTTCCTTTGGTCAGGGTTGCCAGATTCCTCTGGTTTTCATCCACCTAGGGGGGCTTTTCTACCGGTGTTACTAAAGTGACATGCACATAAAGCAAAGACACATGAAATGAGGTGCATGCTGATTGCACACAACACTGATAGTGAGAGCTGTGCACTCCCTCTGCAGCCAATCAAAGCACTGCTATGGTTCATTTGGCAAACCCGCAAATTCCAGGTATTCAAGCACAGCTAGAAAAATTACTCTATCTTGGGAAACTAGCTTCAGGCCTATGAGGTAAAAGAGGGCATCCACACTGCAAAAGCGCATCAAAAAAACGATGCGCTTTTGCAAAAGAGAGCATCCCGACTGCCTGGATGCCCTCTTGCAAGTAAGCAGTGATTGCTATGGACAGAATGGCCACCAGGGCACCTGTGCTTTTTCCTCTTCCCTCTTCTTGTGCAAAAAATCCCTCTTCCCCATACACACATCCCTTTTTGTGCAAGAGATCTTGCGCTAAATAGTCTAGGATGCCCATCCCTGATGTATAGGGTGTTTATGCCTGGCAGCTTGGTAAAAAGAAGAAGTTAGGCTTGGAGCCCTTATGAAGAAGGCCCTGCCATCTACCAATTACTCTGTTATATCAAAGATGTCAGCACCTTTGCTGATATATTATCATACTATATAACTGTTATTTATGTAACGTGAGAAGAAACTGAGAGATGAGCAGTTGGTAGAAAACAAATGGTCCTAGAATCATAGATGATTGAAGCCAGTATGGGTGTCATTTCGCTGTACCAAAATCCAAACCATGGGCTCCTTATATACCACTCAATAAGATTTTCTATAAAGGGTCACTTTCTTTAAATAAATTAAATTAAAAAAAAAAAAGGAGCCGTGAATCATCCACTGGAATAGAAAATACCAATGCTATAAAATTCTACAGAACTTCCTAAGAAAGAGAGTTTTTTTTCTATTAAATTTTATATAGAACCCTATTAAATGTCAGTCCAATCCTTTTAGATTCATTCTTATTCAGTTCTGTAGGATTTTTCCAAAAGGGGGGTTTGGGTTTTTATTATCCAAATTGAGTCTGAAATTTTTTTGCCCATGGCTAACTATTACATTAAATACAAAAAGAGGTTTTCCATTGATCCATATCATTAGAAAAAAACCCTATGTTTATAGCTGGGAGAGCTCGACATTGCTGGAAGAGATTTTCAAATATTAGTATTATGAGACCAATTCACAGGGCTGACCCACAACATTTTGGCACCTGAGGCGGGGAGCTCAAATGATGCCCACATACCCCCTCACTGCACCAGCAGCAGACACAATTTTCTACACCTTGGGTCTTAGTGGTGCCCCCCTCAATCTGGCACCTGAGGCAGCTGCCTCAGTTTGCCTCATGGTAAGGCCAGCCCTGCCAATTCACTTAAGCTGTCTTTCCATATTCTTACTGCTTACTTTCCTTCAATATGCCGAACAAGTTTCCTTGCAGAAATAGTCACTGAAACGGCACATTTTAGGTGACTGTTACAGAATATATGTAGCAAGTTAATGTCAAATTTCAAATCAACTGCATTCATGCCAGAAACATAATTCAAAATATAAAACCAATCAAAATAAGACCCATGTGACTGTCTAATCTAATGTCATACAACATAAAAAAACACTTTAACAAGCTGCAGAACAATAATTTACAACACCTTTTTACTTCCTGGTAATCAAGAAAATGGTGGATCTGTTTGCAGATTACAAAACAAGCTGAAATTAGTCAAATGACCTGATTACTGATTTTTTTCATCTTTAAATCAGTCAGTTCAATTGTCAGTGTTTGCTTTATACATAATATTTGAAAAACAAAGATTCTCTGTGGTTTATTAGGGTACTTTTTGTAGCTTCTAATGTGTTTTAGTAAAACAGAAGCCTAGAAGATGAAGCTGTAAGACTGACTTGTACATCTATCTTAGTGATGAACAAAGACTCCAGATAACCCTGGATCCAAAATATACTAAAGTCAATGGAAGGAATGCCATTGATTACAATAAGCATTGGTTCAGGGCTCAGAAGAGCATTTATTTTTTAAGTTATCATGAATAGCTGAAGGATAGTCTGGCAAGGAAGATAGATTGGTCATTGACCCGTAGCCAGTGCTCATGAAGTTAGTGAGGAAGAAGAGAGGTATAAAACTACTAAAATGTCAAATTTTGTAGTGCTTCTTATCAAAGGGGAGATACAGTGATGAGTCATTTATATTGATAGCTTTTATGGACTTGAAATACATTGCCATACTACTTGATATGGGAGGATAAAAATAGAAATCTAACATCCCAGAAAAAATATAGAAAAAAATATCAAGTCACTGTTAAAATAGCCCAAGAGACAAAATTCTAAGGTACTGGATTCTTTAAATAGGGAAATCAAGCAGAGGTCTTTGTTTGATAATTATATGTTGCAGGGTACTGCCAGAGCAGGATAAGTCAGGTGGCTCTATAATATAGTCATTCTGAATTTCCTGACATTTCTAAACTTTTTTTTCTGAGCATTCCAAGGAAGAGGGTGAGAGAAGGTCGTCATTTCCCCCGGCTCATGAAACAATAATGATATACAGATTGCTTCATTGCCATTATTGTAGCACCCAATAGTCCCAGTCACAGACTAGAACCCGCTCATGCTAGGTACGATTGAAACATAAAACAGAAAGTCATTCCCTGATTCAAGGAATTTATAATCTAGGAATAAGACTCAAAGAAATGGATACAGACTGACCTGGAGAGTACAAGGAAAAAAGGAGACAATATTTGTCAGCATGACAGGCTATTGTCTCAACACCTGAGCAGCCTAACAAAGAAATTCTATGGATACTAAAGGCATTTTATTTAAGTCCTGGTCCTGCTTCTAAGCAGATTCAGTGCCTCACTGACCTTAAAACTATGACTGTACTGCAATGTGCAGAGTTCATACTGACAGTATAGTCATTTTAAGTTAAAGATGAGGCTTTCTGGAGGGTAACGGCAGGTTGGAGTATACACGGTAATGACGGATGATAGAGGATGTTTAGATGACAAGATAATCTGACTCCACTGTCACCTGAGAACCTGTTGTTACCAATGTGGAGAAAATGGCACATGCCATTATGGATTGAGGATAAAAATGGTGCCTATATTTACATGGGAAGAGGAAGGTGTAACAGAGTGGGTTAATAGCTGCGGGTCAGTAGCCTGTAGTTTAAGAAAATGCATCTTACTGCTGTAACAGAGCAACATAAAATAGTTGTCACAATGAGTGTGCCAATGTGACTATAGCAAAGGATTACAGTGGATAAGAAGCTGGATATGAGTCAATAGTGTTCCCTTGTAGCCAAGAAGGCTAATAGCATATAGGGTGCCTTAGGAGGAACATTGCCAGTAGATCCTGAGATGTGATTATTCCCATTTATTCAGTACTGGTGAGGCCACATCTGGAGTACTGTATCCAATTCTGTGGCCCCCCCCCCCCCACCATTACAGAAAGGATGTGGCCACACTGGAGAAAGACCAGTGGAGAGCAACAACAATGATGAAGGGTCTGGAGCATATGACTTACGAGGAGAGGCTCAGGGATTTGAGCTTATTTTGCCTTTAACTACCTTTGGAAGGGAGGTTCCAAAGAGGTTGGAGAATGGCTGTTCTCAGTAGTGACAGATGACAGAATGATGAGTAATGGTCTTAAGTTGCAGAGCAGGAGGTCTAGGTTGGATATTAGGAAAAACTATTTTACTCAGAGGGTGGTGAAGCACTAGGGAGGTGGTGGAATCTCCATCCCTGTAAGTTTTTAAGTTGTGTGTTGACAGACCCCTGGCTGGGTTGATTTAGTTGGAGTTGGTCCTGCTTTGGGTAGGGGCTTGGGCTCCATGACCTCCTAAGGTCTCCTCCAGCCCTGTGATTCCATGATTCTATGACATGAATAACCTCCCAGCTCTGAAACCCAAAACAAAGATGAATGACTGTGCTCCAGCCTCCATACTGCATTTTGTAGTCTAAAGGCAAACTGAGAAGAGGAGAGCTGGAGAAGGGTGATGTTATCAGTACCCCAAGTAAAACATTGCCATTGTGGCTAAATTAAATTTCCAGTCTTATCCAACATTAAACTCAGCTATATTACTTACAGCACTCAAAGAGTTCCCCTAAGCACTAACTCTCCCACTTTATAAAGAGATAGGGACAAGTAAATCCAGAAATCTCTCACATTTCCCACACAGTAAATGTAATATGTTTTATGATCAACTTTCCATTACTCATTGGGACATTCAACGAGGGGGTAGTGGGGAAGTTGCCCCACACTGAGAAAAAGAGAGTTAAAATAGGCCAGAGGCAGTCTGTGCAGAACCTTCCAATTAAAAAAGGGTTTATTTCATGATCCAATTAGGAAAGTGCTTATTGCAGCAGCCAATCAGTGCAAGCAGGGGTCATATATAAAGGGCTACTGAACAGTCTCTCCATGGCCTGATAGTGAGAAGGACTGGCTGCTTAGAAGCACCTTGGTTAGAGCAGTGCTGGGTAGGGTAGCAGAACAGAAGCTTCTGGCTGCCTGCTGTTAGATTGAGGGCCTGGAGGATGGGCAGATGAGGTGCTAGGGTTGTGGGTTAAATGGCCCAGAGAAAAGAGGCAGTAGAGGATTGAAAGAGGCTCAGTTACTGTCTCACACGAAGGGCCCTGGGTCAGCACCCAGAGTAGCAGGCACACTTGGGTCACCTGCCTCCCACACACACCCTTTGCCCTCACTCTGTGGAAGGTGGCCAACTCAGACTGCAATTTGTCCCAGGATCAAGGGACTAGATTGGTGACTGCAGCAGGCAACTGAGGTGAGTGGCTGGATTTTATAATGTTGGTTCCTCCAGAAGTGGAGAGGTAGCGGAGTGGGCCACAGCTGAAAAGCCATGCCCAGAAATGAATGCCATGGTGGTTCAGGATGTGACATGAATCCTAGTGTTGTAGTGACCACAGAAATGCTGCAAAACAACAGCAGAGAAGGGCGCTTATTCCCAGGGTATGTCTAGACAGCTTATTCCCAGGGTACGTCTAGACTACATGCCTCTGGCGACAGAGGCATGTAGATTAGGCTACCAAGCATAGGAAAATGAAACGGCGATTTAAATAATCGCCGCTTCATTTAAATTTACATGGCTGCCGCGCTGAGCCGATCAGCTGTTTGTCAGCTCAGTGCAGTAGTCTGGACGCGCGGGGGTTGACATCAAAGGCAATTGTCGACATCCCAGGCACGCCTCATCCCAGGAGCTCTAGGCCAGGAACTAAAGTGCCTGAGTCTTAGTCCAGAGACTGGATTATGATCTTATTTATATTGTTGTCTTCAATGGAATTATTCCAGATTGGTACTGTTTCAGGTTAGATTAGAATTTGGCCTCTTGTTCCACAGACTGAGGCTACGTCTAGACTGCAGGCTTTCTGCACAAGAAGCTTTTGTTGGAAGAGATATTCTGCAAAAACTTCTTGTGCAAGAGAGTGTCCACACTGCAAAAGTGCATCAAAAATGCGATACACTTTTGCAAAAGAGAGCATCCAGACTGCCTGGATGCTCTCGTGCAAGTAAGCAGTGATTGCTATAGACAGAATGGCCACCAGGGCACCTGTGCTTTTTCCTCTTCCCTCTTCTTGTGCAAAAAAATCCCTCTTCCCCATACACACATCCCTTTTTGTGCAAGAGATCTTGTGCAAGAAGGCATTCTTCCTCATAGAATAAGGATTATCAACTGTGCAAAAACCCCTCCGATCTTTTGATTTATTTGTGCAAAAATGCACTTGAGGTGTGGATGCTTCATGAGTTTTTGCGGAAAAATGACCGTTTTTCCACAAAACTCTGTATTATAGTCATAGCCTGACTTTCTGTGTCACCTTGGGAAAATCAGTTAATGGATTTTACTCCATGCTGCAAACGCCTACTTATTTCCCTAACAGGGTAGCTGTGAGATTAGTTTTAAAAATACCTTAGAAGTGTGAAAGACTAACATCTGAAGAAATGGGTTGTACCCATGAAAGCTCATGATACCATCTACATGTTTTGTTAGTCTTTAAGGTGCTACTAGACTATTTGTTGGTTCTTAAGTTTTTCCTGTTACAAACTAACTCAGTTACCCCCTGAAGCTTAGAAGCGTGGCTATCTGAATAACAGTAACAGTTCTGATATGTACTCTATTTTGCAGTAGGTTACTGAAACACGTGGAAAACAGTAATATTCTCAACCCTGCCCCTGACATTCGAGGCAGATAAATAATGTGTCGTCTGTTTTCTAGGTGCACGAAAGTTGTAACTTGCCCACAGTAGAACAGAGATTAGGTGTCAAAGGAATGAAAAGGATCCAGTAATCTTGAGCTCCCATTCTGGAAATGCTGAGGTACACTGAATAGGAAGGGTTGAACAGTATTGTCTGCTATTCTAATTAACAGTTTTGTCAAACACAACTTTTTACCAAAAATCATTTCAATAAAAACATTTTGATTTTCATTATTTTTGAAAAAATGGTTTTGGCAACAAAAATCCATAATTTTTCATCCCATTTTTGACAAAACCTACATTTTTTAAAACAAAATACAGGACTACGTAGCACTTTAAAGACTAACAAGATGGTTTATTAGATGATGAGCTTTTGTGGGCCAGACCCACTTCCTAGATCAAATAGTGGAAGAAAATAGTCACAACCATATATACCAAAGGATACAATTAAAAAAAAGTGAACACATATGAAAATATTATAGAAATGTAGCCGTGTTAGTCTGGTGTAGCAGAAACAAAATACAGGACTATGTAGCATTTTAATTGTATCCTTTGGTATATATGGTTGTGACAATTTTCTTCCACTATTTGATCTAGGAAGTGGGTCTGGCCCATGAAAGCTCATCATCTAGTAAACCATCTTGTTAGTCTTTAAAGTGCTACATAGTCCTGTATTTTGTTTCAGCTACACCAGACTAACACAGCTACATTTCTATCACTATTCTACATTTTTTAAGAATTTCAAAGTGAATATTTTAACTTCCCAAGCTATTCAAAGTGTTAATTTTGCTATGTGAATTTGGTCTGCCTTATTTTTATATCAAAGCTATGGGGCAGATTCTCATTTGGTGTAGATCAGTGTAATTCTGAGTTCAGTGTGAATATGCCACCTTCTGACCAGCCAAAGACAAGATCCTCAAACCACAAGGCTATGCAATGGCATCAGACATCTAACACTTCAATAGACCAATTTTTGCTTCTCTTTAAATTCTGTGCCTCCCATGGATGGACATGAAATAGCCCTATGCTGAAAAACAGAAACAGATGCTAATATCTATATTAATTTTTAATGGGAGTTATAACAAATCAAGACAGGTGGCTCAAACTAGTACCATGGACAGCTACTCTTATAATTATAAGCAGCTTTGTATACATCCTGGCAGACTGTCTTCGAACTGTCCATACACATAACCTCTGTATCTTGGCTGGAAGGAGTGGCAAGTTTAACAATTGTTAAAGTGAGATTCCAATACTGGATCAATAGTATGAGCCAAGTAAAACTGTAAGCAAACATAGTACAAAATGCCTCTTGTCACTTGGTCCAATGTACAGTGATCCTCTCTGGAACAGAACAATTCTGCTATCATAATCATGCCATCTGTGCAATGCTTCAGGGAACTCTTGGTATTTAGGCTAAAAGAATCTATTACTTTAAGAACATAAGAAACATAAGAATGGCCATCCTGGGTCAGACCAAAGATTGATCTATCCCAGTCTCCTGTCTTCCAACAGTGGTCAATGCCAGGTGCCCCAGAAGGAAGGAGCAGAACAAGTAATAACGTGATTTCCCCTCCATCACCCATTCTCAGCCTCAGAGAAAGAGGCTAAGGTCACCAATCCTACCCATTCTGGCTAATAAGCATTGATTGGCCTATCCTCCACGAATGTATCCAGTTCTTTTATGAACCCTGAACTTTAATTTATGAATTAGGGTTGATTGGAACCCAAATCTCTGCTGGTGAAAAGTTACTGCAAGCTATGGGGATTTTATTTTTCTGTGACCATGTGAATTAATGGCTGGTCAGAAAGCTAGACAGTGGATCCACAAAAGCTTATGGTAGGGAATTTCTACTGGCAGAATGCCAGAGCAAGGGGTGTAAAGCACTCTTTCTTTTACCTCCTTTTATTTTCAGGACCCTAACTATCTAACCGGGGAAAAAATCAAATTTATGTAATATTTTGGATGAATCCAAAATCATCCAGGTTCAAACTCCCCCTCTCCTTCACCAGTCAGCTGTGATCAGGAATATCAGTGTGGGTAGCTTGTGCTAAGGTAGAGGTCCACACATGCTGAGCTCATGAACCATGCTTTTGGGGAAGCTGTCTTTAAACAATGCCAGTGTCAAATGTGCATGTCCCTTGGAGGGCAAAATCCATGGATTGCTTAGAGGAGACATGGCTTTCACTGTTTGCTGAAGGAATGTTTGTTTTTCCATCCAACCATGCTTGCTATACTGGACAAGTGGAAACACTGAAATTTTAATCTCTGGCTGCTTCCAGGACCCCATGGCCATAGCATTTCTCTTCTTGAATTAGGGGGGAAAGTTATTATTCTAAAGAGGAAAATACAATAATATAAACGGCTGAATAATGATTGTCCCCAATAAAGAACCCTCATCTTTGCAGTTTGCCTGGACAGGAGTCACGGTTCTCTTCCTCCGCTGCTATATTCAATGTTGATTTCACAGATAAAACACCAATGTTCCTGAGATAATGAAGGCAGGACTGAAGACTTACAAAATCCCACAAGAGCTGGAATCACAAGCTAAGAATGAAGTTAACCTTTTCCTAGCGTCTATATTGTAGAGAAGTCTCTCTTGAATGCCCAACACTGAGATATTTGTCTTCTTCCATACTCTTTAGGGAATGTATTTTAGGGAAATTAGTTTGTCTGAATAAATACCGACATGTACAATAGTACAGGGATTATGATAGTCTTATGGCTTCAGGCTAGCGAATGGTTTGGTGGCTTAAGGTGCTAGCGTGGCATATGAAAGACACAGCTTTAATTCCCAGCTGTACCACAGACTCAGTGTGCTACCTCAGACAGGTCATTTAGGGCAAGTCTTAGACTAGCCTCGGCTTCTGAAAGAAGATATGCAAATTCAGCACGAATTTGCATATCTTCTTCCAATTTCTTTTTCGGAAGAGGTTTTTCAAAAAAAAAAAAAGAAAAGAAAAAAAAGCAGTCTAGATGGGGTTTTTCCACACAAACATCTCCCTTTTTGGAAAGAACCCTTATTCTTCAAAATATGAGGTTTACAGGGTTCTTTCAAAAAAGGGGGAGGTTTGCACAAAAAACTCCATCTAGACTGCTTTTTTTAAAAAAAATCTTCTGAATAAGGGATTGGAAGAAGTATGAATTTGTGCTGAATTTGCCTTTAGTTTCACTGTCTCATTTTACCCACCTATAAAATGGGATAATAGTTCTTCACTACCTCACAGGAGTACTTTGAAGGTAAGAACATTAAAAATACTGCGGGGATTGAGGGGAGGAGGCAGATAAGTAATATAGATAGAAAACTCCTGAATTTCTGGGTGATCCTATGTTTGGACATGGGTGAGTCATGTGCCGTGAAAAGCATGCAGTGAAAAGCCTTGAGCGATTAAAGCCAGCAGACTGACTTGACCATCCTTGTTTGGGAGTTTAAAATAAGTGGAAAGTGTTAGTAAGAGTAGAGAGAATCTGAATTTCTCTTCACCCTGTAATCATCATATTATTGCCGTGACACATCTATTGTACAAATCCTGCTTTGTTTCCTTTTCCAGCCCCATAATTTAAGCAATGCTTCTCTAAGGAAATATCTCCGGCAAAGCAAGAGACAAGCTGTCAAGCAAATAGACAAACAACTCTGTCACTTCAGTACATTTCTGTGCAGGTAGCGGAACAATGCTATGCTGCTATAATTAAAAATGAATTACAACAGGGGATTAATAAAAGAAATGCCGAATGTCGCCATTTCATTCAAAGACACTAAATTGGAGGGGGCAGGCGGAACAATTTTAAAGAAAGGAGAAAAGTTTGGTGAGGAGGCAGCACAAAAGGTGCCTAGAACAAGCTCAACTGCATTGGTTGGGGGTAGGGAAACGGGTCACAAAGGCAAGATATGTTGCCTGCCCCCTAGCACCCGTACTCTATTTATGATACATTTACAACATCGTCATCATATGGACCCAAGGGAAGGAGACCCTTGAAGAATTCCATAGGGAATTCAACAACTTCCACCCCATCATCAACCTTAGCCTGGATCAGTCCACACAAGAGATCTACACCCTTAACACTGCAGTACAATTAAATGATGGCCACATTTCCACCACCTTATACCAGAAACCTACTGACCGTTATACATACATACGTGCCTCTAGATTTCATCCAGGACACATTACCTGATCAATTATCTATAGCCAGGCCCTAAGATACAACCAGATTTGCTCCAGTCCCACAGACAGAGACAAATGCCTACAGGATCTCTATCAGGCATTCTTAAAATGTAAATACATGCCCAGGGAAGTAACAAAACAGGTTGACAGAGCCAGACAAGTACCCAGACATCAGCTTTAAGACAGGCCCAACAAACAAAATAACAGAGCAACACCAGTCATCTCCTACAGCCCCTGACTTAACCCCCTCCCGTTCATCATTAACAACCCACAACCTATCCTGGAAAATGATCCCTAATTTTCACATGCCTTAGGGGACAGGCCAGTGCTCCCCTACAGACAACCCCATCACCTGAAGCAAATCCTTTTCAGCAACCACACAGCACACCTCCATCATACTCACCCAGAAACCCACCCCTGTAATAAACTCTGTTGACATATCTATACAAGTGACATCATCACAGGACCTAATCACATAAGCCACCACATCAGAGGCTAATACAACTGCACATCAACTAATGTGATCTATGCCATCAAGTGCCAGCAATGCCCCTCTGCCATGTCTTTTGGCCAGACTGGACAGTCTCTGTGAGAAAGGGTTAATGGACTGTGACAAAGTTCCTATGAAAACTTGATGGGTCCTTCACTTCCTGGTGGATTTTGTTTGCCTCAGAGGCTTATAGCAGCCCACAGTTTTAGGCACCATGCCTAGGGCTTTAGTTTGCTGTTTGTTGAGCTCTTTTTATCATTGTCCAGTGTACAGTACAATGGAGAATAAACTCCACACTCCTTTTCCACAAATGCTGGGGGGATCTGTGCCCATACTTTACTCTGGGTTCCCGTCCAGGGCCCTATAGTTGTAGCTGCCTGTAAATCCCTGACACCTGTTATAAGACAGCTCCAAGACCCTTGGACTACTTCCCCACACCTTCCCCAGCACTTTCCTTCTCTCCAGTTCATCCTCCTTATGTTCAGTTGTTGTCTCCTTTCCTCCTAATCCCAGAGGTGCCCTCCTCTGTCCTCTCAGCTACATGCAAGCCCCAAGTGTAGGCAAAGCTTCTTTTATAGCCAGTCTGAACTGGTTTTCTTAATAACCCCCCAGGTGTCCTAATTAACCTAGGCTGGCCTGACTCTGCAGGCCTAGACAATTAGCCCCAGGTATTCCACTGTCATGACTGCTGCTGTTGGTTCTAAATCAGCCCCTCCCTGTTACTTTGGGAACAAAGATCTCCTCAGTCTGAGGCTTATATATCCCTCCTCCACTACCTTTTTATAGCCTTCTGTTCTGACCCTGTCACAGGAAATAAATCAGATATTCAAAATGGTAACTCACAGAAACTGGTTGGCGGACATTTTAACTTGTCCGGGCACCCATTAATGGATTTAAAGGTGGCTATTATCTTACAAAGTAATTCCATGAATCAGCTAGTGAGAGAATCTGTGGAACTGTCCTTCATATGCAAATTTGACACTATCCATCATGGCTTGATCAAAGACATGAATTGGATGGGTCTCTATATTCAATACCGAAATGACATTAAAAGCTAAGTATCAAGCACTTACAGCCCACTCTATTAGCTTTATTTAGCATGGACACTTTAATTGATAGGTTTTTTTCCCCTCCCCTTTTCCCCTCTTTTTCTGCTTTATATTTAAACCACTTGCTCCATATATATTATCTGAAGAAGTGGGTTGTGCCCACAAAAGCTCACATTACTATCTCTCTATATTTTTGGTTAAGTCTCTAAGGTTCTACGGGACCAGTGTTGTTTTTTAACTTTTTTTCCAGGCAAAGCAGAAACTCAAATCTATGGGGGGCAGAGGGGGATGGGACACTGATGAGACAGGCAGCTCTAATCTGAATATTTCCAGGAGGTATTGCAATACATCCTCAATTTCTAGGAGCTGAACAATGCATGCAGGTCCCTTTGCTGCAATCTGGTCTCCTCCAGGTAGACTCCTGTGGACTTTGAGAATCCATGTGGGTGCAAGAACCCAGCATTTTGCTGGTTTGAGACCTAAAACCAAATTTTGCAAACATTTACTATTGGGACCAGGATCTCAATAGCTCTAATCACTATAGGAAGTCCTGTACCTGGCCATGGTAAGTTGCAGGATTGGGCCTGTCCTTTGTGTTTTGTGAAGTGGGATGTTTCATATTAGAATATGAAGAAGATACCAAACACTTAGACAAAATGTTTATACACATTTGGCCTGATTTTTAGCTGCTATAATCCTTCCTAACTCCAAGTTCACATGATCACGATGATTGCAGAACTTTGCTGTAATCCGTTGGTTTCTTGTAAGTAGAAGTGAAATATGGGGAAAGGTTCTAACTCGAACAGAGAACTCTAATGCAGAATCTAGACTAAATCTGGGGTGTATGTGTGTAGAACTGAAGCTCTATTTTATATATATATATGAGGCAGATCCTCAACTAGTATAAACTGGCCTAATTCCACTGATTTCAATTTATACTAGCTAATGATTTAGAGAGCTGGAAGGTCTAAATTCTATAAACTCAGATGAACATTGACTTACCAGCTGAGCTTCTCTCTTTCGTGTATGTACTTTTGATAAAATAATTAATGAAATTTATCTTCAAGGTTATTGAGGTATAATTCTGATTCTGGAAGTCTATGCTGCTGTATATATTTATATCAGCAGTGGATCTATACCAAGATGATCTGCTGTCTCTGGAAATAGAGAAACTAGAGATCCAGTACTGCCTATATATTTAGATTTTGTTACTTTTAAATGGGAAAGACTCCTGCTGGGGTTGAGATGTTGTACGGAAGTGCTAGTCTAGAACAAACGTATCACTCTAGATGTAGTATTACAGTAGTTTAGCATCTTGGCATGTCCCAGTCAACCTTCATTATACAAGATGTAAGTTCTGCTAAGCTGTTGTTATTTCATCTTCCTACCTTGCACCTATCTTGTTTCTCTCATCACACTACTGTATTCTGCTGGCTGTAGGTGGTGAGCTCTTCAGGGCAAAGAAACTCATTATTTGTCTAACACAATGAGGCTCTGAGCCTTGAGAAAGAGCCGATGTTCCACCTGAAATATAAAGAGTGGCTTTTGGAGATAATTGCCCCTCTAAATAGAATTGAATGCTATTGGAAGCTGCTAGGATCTACAGTCCTCCAACCAGGTTCTCTTTAACCACAGACAGTCCTGCCCATCGGAAAGGAGGGAGGAGAGGGGAGGCAAAGGGGGCAACTGCCTCAGGGCCTGGAAATTCAAAAGAGTCCTGGCCATTGCCACCATTATTACAGCAGCAGGAGTGGCTGGAACCCCAGGCCCTTTAAATCACCACAGGATCCCTGGCCACATAGTCCATGTGGTGCTGGCTGGGGAGATTCTAGGCTTCACAGCCCCACCCCTTCCACCCGAGGCCCTGCGCCTTCTGGGGTATGGAGCCTCCCCCCACACATACAGGCCAGGGGCCAGGGAATTCTGTCCATCCCCCTTACCACAGAGCAGGCACTAGTCAGCGGGATGCAATGCCAGCCTCCCCACAGTGGGCTGCCCAGGTTTCCTGACCTATTTGTTGGGGGAAAGATCATGCCAGACAGTAGATCATCCTTCATTTAGCACTTGAAATACTAATGGGCCTGAAACACCACATAGAACTGGAGTGACAGTGATGTATCATGCCCTATAGGCTCAACGTGCTTTGTCACACTTAAGTAAATATCATCCCCAGTGTTTACATAAGAATTCAAAAATTTCATCTAGGATTGACTCAGGGCAAGCACCTAAATCAGCAGCCTGAGTGCGTATAGCTAAGCACCTGCAACTCAGGTGGCATTTATGTTCATTGTTTTCATGCTCTCAGGAGTTTCAGATACAACTGGTCTTGCTTCTGTTTACAGATTAGAATTCTTTGCTGTTCATTCTGATTTCCTCGGCTTCTTCTGATCTTGAATAAAATGATCCACATTTAAACTTGGGAGGAGTTGCAACTTAATTCCTTGGCTACTTTCCTGCCTACTTCTGGGTCCCATCTTTGTCTGTGCTCTGCTGCATTTGCTGTCTCTGCATCCATTAGGTGACACTTATTACTGGCTCTGTTTTCTTTATGGTAATTATTTCAATTTAGCTACTCAAACTTCCTTCTGTCTAGGCTCCTAGATACTATAACTCAGATGTAATAGGAACTCCTTAGTATGTGGAAAGAGATAGCAACAGTTTAAGGAACCAGAAATGTGTAAAAGGCAAGAGCACCGAGGACTGGGGTTGTCAGAGGCGCTTAAGGGAATTAAAGCACTTCTTTGGGGAAATAGAAAAGAGAGAGAGTAGGGACTGTTTTAAAGGTAGAACATGGTTTTAAGACCAAGGAGATCGAGGTTCAATTTCTGTTTCTATCATGACTTTCTCCTGGACATTAGGGAAGTCATCTATTCTCACTTTACCTTAATCTCCCTGCCTGTAAAATAGGGGTAGGTATGATACTTTTCTCCAACCCTTTGTCTGCCAAACAGTCCTTCCCCGAAAGAGCTGCCAGTCTTTTACATCACACACATAGTGTGCCAAGCAGAATGAGGCCCTGATCTTGGTGATGGCTTTGAGAGGCTACTGTAGTACTGATAATATGGCCTTGGAAAGTGTTACCACAGTTCTCTTTGCTGTTGAATAGAGGTGCCAGAGATGCATAATCTCCTGCCAAGATGAGGAATAATAACAGCCTTAAAAGAAATAATAGATAGAGGACCAGCCCCAAGAGAATGTGAAAGGAGACCCGGATGCTCTTCAGGAAGTAGAGAAAGAAAACTTCAGGCCCTTTGGGGGTTATGAAATGTTTGACTAAACTTACTGTTTACACCAAGTTCTGAAAATGGGCTCTAATTAGTACTGTAGAAAAGCCATTCTAATGCTATTTCTGTTCACCAGCAGATAATAGTGAGTTGGGGGAAAAAGTAGAGCCACTTGTCTATCTTCTGAAGTGAAGAATCTGTGGGCCATACCTTGAAGTACAGGCAAGAAAGTATGCTAGGCCAACCCAATACCAGACTGAAGGGAAATACCAATATCTGGGCAACTTGTTTCAGTGACCACTCTTTCTTGTACTGTTCTTTTGCTTCCATTTCTTTATATTTAGAAAAATCAATCTGTTGTCTCTAGTCCTTTATACTTTGTGGCTACGTCTACACTGGCATGATTTTGTGCAAGAACTCTTTTGCGGAAGAGTTTGTATGCAAAAACTCTTCCAGAAGAAAGCATCTACACTGGCATGTGCCTTTGTGCAAGAGATGGGCTTTTGCGCAAGAGCATCCATGCCAGTGTAGACACTCTCTTACGCAAGAAAGCTCTGATGGCCATTTTAACCATAGGGCTTTCTTGCGCAAGAAATACATGTAGCCTGTCTACACTGGCCTCTTGCACAAGAACAGTTGCGCAAGAGAGCTTATTCCAGAGCAGAAGCCCTGATTTCATACATTAGAACGTCAGTGTTCTTGCGCAAGAACTCGTGGCCAGTGTAGACAGGCAGCAAGTTTTGGCACAAAAGCAGCTGCTTTTGCGCAAGATCACACCAATGTGGACACAGTGTGAGAAGGACTATCTGGTGTTACAGTAATGTAAATGAGAAATAGCCTGATGTGGACCTCTTTAAATATTAGAAAGTGGGGAAGAATATGTCCACTGGGCTGCTCTCTGAAGGTTAGAAGGATGTGACCAGGCTGTCATTACTTATCAGAAAAAGATTAAAAAGGAGCAACACATTATTTTGTACAGTTTATCTTTAAAGTCAAGCTTGTTCTCCTAGCCACTTAAAAGATTCTCCCAGTCCTCTACTCTTGATATCGTCATATAATTCTGTTACATGTTGTTTGTATTTATTGGTTCTCTGATGTGATTAATTCATACTAGTTTTCTGATGTGAATGAGTTACTGAGAAGTTGTAGAATATACAGAGGCTTATGTCCTTATCTAGAAATATTGGAGGAAAGATGCAAAAATTCCTTTTAGCCACTAGGTGGTGGTAACATATTGCATATCTGTACAGTGAATCTGTACATGTAACGTCTTTGACAAAAATAACTAGTACTAATTTGGTGGCAGGTGCTTGTCAGTTTTTAATTCAGCCTTGAAACTAGTTCTTACTAGTTTCGTTTTTACCTTCTAAATAAAAACAGCCTCTGTTCTGAGTCAGTTTCGTCAAAATGTATGCTTTGTGAGCATCAGACTCTGAATTCTGATACTTTTTATACTATATTTAATTAGGTAATATGAACAGGCTTACAAATCCTTGCTATGCAAATAGCAGAAAGAAAATCATTACTACACTAGTAATTTTTTGTGTAAAGAGACCCTGCACAGACATATAGTTATCAGATCTTTCTGTTGAACAAGGTGTTACCGTATTAGATAAGAATATCATTAGCACACCTACAATATGTCATTTCAAGTGATTTTATTAAACTCAGAAAAATCTTGGGTTACACATGCACAAACCAAACATGTCTTGAATGGTTCTTTCACAGGTTTAATGTTCTAATAGTCCTGGCAGGCTTTTTCAATTATAAGTAAACTAGATGCTTTCCGGAGGAAGCAGAGCCACAGAATAATGATAGGAAGAAGCAGGTAGGTGAAGATTAAGACACAGTGATGTAAAAAATCTTTGGGTGTCCTACTCAATTGCGTATTATGCATATTGGTAAGGACGGCTCTAGAGAGGCATATAGAGAGAGGTGGAAGCAAGCTAACCAAAGCATGGAATTTGATAAGCTAACCAAAGCACGGTATTTGATAAATAAATATTATTAAAGTTCTGCTGCTTTTTCTGTCACTTTTCAGTTACCGTTTCCTCCCCTCTGCCCCCATTGGTAAAGGTAGCAAGATATGACTGTTCTTTTAACTCATGAGGTTTTCATATAATCAGTGTGGTGGTGACCATGCTCCCTGCTTATATAAGGTTCCCTCTGGTAATGAGTAGCTTGCAAAGAAAGGTACTATGCAAGATGAGCAAGGGTGGCTTTTAACAAATTCACACCATGGGCTAAAATATCCAGTCTTTTCTGGGCTGCAGTTGGGTGAAGAACTGGGTACGTCTACACAGTAATCGGAAGGAATGATTGTTCCTGATGTAAGCATATCTGTTCTAGCTGACTCCAATAAAAACAATGAATCTATGGTAGCATAGATTAGCCATCTAAGTGTGTATTCATGGTCCCAGGTTGGCTTGCATGTATACTTTGTGTTCAAAGTTAATTCAAGTATGTTTCCAGTTGATGAAGTCTTACCTCTGTTTGCAGAATAGACATACCCTGTGTTTCTCCATTCAGAGTCCCAGCACAATAACCATTGAAGCGTAAATAAATTAATGTGGCTCCAAGATGCAGGGTCAAGCAGAATGGGTAGAGCTCTTCCAGGTGTTCTGTCTAAAACAGGGCTCTGATACAAAGGGCTCCTAGCATGCAGGAGAGTTTGGAGTTGAGGCCAGTTTGGGGACTAGTGGACTAGTAACTACATGCAGCATCTGTTCTGGGGAGTGAATGGTTAGCAGCACTGTTATTAACAGGGACTGGACTATAAAACACATAATAAAGCACATCCTGAGGTCTCATCAAGCCTGCACATCCTCCCAACTTCTTGCTGATTAAACATGTATTGCCTTTTTACTGCTTTTAAGGGCTGCCCTGGCACTTTTCCAGCAGGCCTGACCTTTGAAAGCTCTACATACCACTGGTTAAACTTCACATCTCTAATTTAGAAACCTACTGTCCTCCCCCCGCCTCCCAATTTCAGCCTAGATACTTTTATGTGTGTGGGCTGCAGATGTTGCAGGATTGGGCCAATAGAGACCTTTAGGCAACTAAAGAAGCAAATAGGTGTCTAGTGAGGCTTTTAGAAGTCCCTAGGCACCTAACTCCCATCAGAATGCTGGGAAATCAAAATCTTTGTTAATCTGGTCTTAGGTGCCTATAATGCCAGTAGCATACACAGGAATCCTTCACCATTTGCAGTGAATGTGATCCGGGAAACTCCGCGAATGGCGAAATTCATGAATACTGGGAGAACTCACTGCAGAGGCCGAGCAGCTGCAGTGAGTTCTTTGTGGCTCCCAGCCTGAGACAGGAGTCCCATGCAAATACACAGTACCATGAATAGCAATTGTGCAAATTGCAAGGGTCTCCTGTACTGATAATAGAAAGTGCTGTAGCTAGTCAAGCCATTCAACAGATAACATGTCTCTGAAAAAAACCCTGTACTTGTACCTTAAAGCCAAGGAGAAGTAAAAGCCCCTTTTCCTCATTACAAAGATCCATTCCACATTACATGTATAGTCAGAGTCCCTGTCAGGGACCTTCTACATCTCATCCTTCCAACTCCCATCATGGTTTAATTGAGTAATCGTGATTCCATCCATTAATCATATGGGTCAATGGCCAAAGGATGAGACAGCCTGGATACTGCTGAAAAGAACAAACACAGGCAACAGGGAGAGACTATGGGTGAGGGATAAAGCCAACTATGCAAAGAGTTCAGATATTCAGAATGTAGTGGATAAGGGGGAACCTGTTGGCATGACAAAGGCTTGTTGTTATTGAGTAGTGTCCTGTGAATGGCTATCCCTAAAAGTGGCCTTCTGTGCTTATGAAGAATATTTTTGTTTGAGGAAAGAAAGAACATGGCTATCGGATGTGTTTTTCCCTAAAAAAGCTTTCATTGCTCCAGTCTCTGATTTAACGAGAACCAAACAGCTCTCAGATATAATTATTTTATGAGGCTGGTGAACAGACATTAGAACTTCCATCTACTGTAATCTTATCTGAACCCCTGCTTGAAATGAAAGAGGAGAATATAAAGTCCTAGTGCTTTCTGGAATAAAACCTTTCCATTTATATATAATAAATCACTTAATACTAGAAACTACATGCAAGTAATATCCTGTTGAGCTGTTTTGGAAACATTTTCTCTCCATCTCATATGTATACAAATAGACTTGAATACAAAATAATTTCTTTTTGTGGGTGGGGAGACTCTAAAAAGGCATGGTAGCATAACAATAGAATGTACCTTTAGGAAAAATGGTGCTAATATCTTTAAGATAATTACCCTCCTTCAGATAATGGAGAGCAGAGGCTGAGAGAGGCAAGGGGGCACAGAATTTGCAAAGCAGTTAGATCCCTGCTAGGACTTAGCGAGTGACTCATGCGAAGTCTGAGCTTTCTGTAACAGCCCATGTTATAATTTGCTTCAGGAAACAAATTTGGGTAAAAATGTGGGTAAAATTTGCTTGAAAACAAATAATAACCCAGAAAATACTTGCCTCTACATCACTGATTTCTGATCCAAACTGACCTGCAAAGTTCTGAATTCTGCTGTTGTTCAGCAAAAAGGCAACACTGCAAATATGCCCCCCATGTTCCCCCAAAACTGTGAAATAACAATAGATGTTCCTTAACCAGATTTCCTTCTGCTGTAAGTCCATTAGCACCAGTGATGTCTCATTGGTGAGGGTGAAAGGATAAAGGTCCCTGGGAAAAGGACACTCACTTCGATACCTAGGTGAGTAAGATCACATTTGAGATTTAAGAAGTATGTTATTTATTTAGAAGATTAAAAAAAACTAAGCTTGTTAATCTTCCATAAACAAACACAAGGGAATCTCTTACATGACCAAGACCCATAGGAAATGAAACTGAAAACCAGCAAGCCACACTCCAGCACCAGAAAGCCGTGGTAAGAGGTGCATAGCAAGAGGTTGTCAGAATATTTTGTTTAAAGTTTCCAGGAAGCTGAGAAATGAAACCTGCAGTGAAGAAGAATCCAGATTCGTTTTCTCTATCGACTTTCAAGATGCCTCGTGGCACATCTAACAAAACACTATGGGTGTGGTTACACAGCAGCGTGATTTCAAAATAACAATGTGAGCATCTACACAGCAATTCTGTTACTTTGAAACAAATTTGAAATAATGGATGGCTTATTCTGACTTCTGTAAACTTCATTCCATGAGGAATAAGGCCTATCCAAAATAGCTATTTCGGAATGGTGGTAGCGTGGATGCTCCACTGCTGCTATTTCAAAATAGCTCCTCCCCAGGGCCATTCAAAGTAATTACTTCCCAGTGCCTCCTGGGGCTTTAAATTGAGGTAGCATGTCCACATTAGGGAAGCCTGCCTTGGACTAATTTTGAGGCTTCCCTGTAGTGTAGATGTGCTATTTCGAAATGAGCTATTTTGGAGTATTTCTTCTGGAATAGCTGATTTCAAAAAAAGTGTACGGTGTAGACATACCCTAAATGAAGTTCAGTTAAACACACCTGCATGTTGGAATCTTAGCTGCAGCAAAGTGTCTTGTTTATTCCCTTGCCCTTCTAGCCTATAGGAAGATAGCAGAGACCTACCTGCCATTTTGAGAGAGAGAGAGAGAGAGAGAAAGAGAGAGAGAGAGAGAGAGAGAATTAACCTTGTAGTTCCTGGATTAACTCATTGTGCAAACAATCACTAGAGCTGTGTTCTTTGTTCACAAATACAGCATTATTAGAAATGTGTGCTTTACACAAACCATGAAATTCTTTGTCATGAATTGATTAAAAAATCTCAAAGGCAAATGTCAGACAAGGTAATTCTTCTTGTGTATGCAGGAGGTTGTGGGTTTGTGGGTTTTGCTCTAAAGGTTCCTCAAAAATATTGCTATCACATAGCCCACAAAATCCTGTAGGAACCCACAAAAATGTACAAAACCATCAATCCTACCAAGGGAAATACAAAGGCATCAATAATAAACGTATTGGGTGGTTTCAGTGGTTTCCTAACAATGGAAAGAGAGATATACCTCTCTCAGAGGTTCTCCCTGACATTTCTGGTGTTTTTCTTAAAGCCTCTGCTCTAAGGTTCATGCAATTAGGTGAAAAATCTCAAAGTTTATTTTGAAAAGAATAAATTTCTAAGCCACATGATCATGCCGTTTGAAAATGTGATCCGTGTGTATAAGGCTCAGAAAAACAGAAGGCAAATAAAAAGAATCTCAAGCTTACTATAAATCTCAAGATTTTTTTGGTTCCAAATTATGAATTTTTATTACTGTGAGTTGGCAGTATGGCACTGGATCCAGACTCCAGCCATGTTCCAAAGTATTAATTAACTATTCATTACCCTGACCTATGTCATGTGACAGGGATAAGGAAATAAAAGACTACACTCTTCTCCAATGAGTAGGAAATAATCTGTGCAGTATATACCTATGGGCAGTAAAGGGAAGGAAAAGAAGCTATGAAAGATTTCCTGCGCAGAAGAGACAGGAAGATTGCACAGACTTATCTGTCTTTGAGAAAAGACTGTGTAGTCTCTATGAATATTTTACTCAGAGAATATGTGGACTCTTTCTAAGCCTAAAGAAGGAAAGAAGTAATTCAAAGACCCATATCTTATGACATCCTGAAATGAACCAGTATGTTGTACACTGCAGTAGCATTTACCGGTTAGTCATGGAAATCTTTGCTTATTGGAGCAAGTATATGCACTGCCCTTTGTTTTCCAATCAGTTTTTTCTACTATCCTTAATCGTAATGCTAAAATCGATTCCCTTGTGGAAAATAACTTCCAAGAGTGCTTTTATTTTCTGATCAATACTTTCTACTTTTTAATGGGACATGCACTTGAGAATTTGAAAAGAGCAAGTGGAGTGTTTTGGGGAATTAAGACACAGATCTGCCAAGGGATGTGAGTGCCTACCTCCAGGCAGCTAGGTTCTGCAATACCATTGAGACACTTTCCTGCTTGATTTTCTTCTGCCACGATAGGTGGGCTTCCCAGGCTGCCCACCTTGGTTGTCCATGAGGGTGCATCCAGGGAGCCAGCTTGCCTTCCCAGATTTTTTTGAAAATCTTAAAACCAGATTTTTTTCACAGTTTCCATTCGGTGGAAAAATTCTAATTTCCAAGTCTTTGTTTGGATTTGGAATGAAAAAACAAACAAACCCAAAAACCTTGGAGTTGCAAAACTTTCCATGGGACAGAAATCCTAGTTCCCATGCTGCTCCAGCATTTAATATGTTTACAAAGACAAGTCTGAGTGTCCTCTGAATATTTGATCCAGATGACTGGTCTTTGTAGCTTCACCCACCGATCAGTTCTAAACAACTTGAGAATTTTCATTTAAAACAAACAAAAGAGTCTAGTGGAACCCAGATTTTCAAAGGTGTGGAGCCTCATAATATTCATTGATTTTAGTGGACTTTAGGTCAATGTCTAAATACTTTTGAGGGTCTGGACCTTATTTCCTATACTACTTCCATTGAGAATGTCTTGGGTAAAGGAGTCCTTGACTTGGAATTCAGCTTCAGGGTCTGGCCTGACTTTCCCATTTCACAATAGATGGTGAAAGAGGGTACCCTCATTTCACAAAAGGAACTTAAAGGAGACCAGGGAAGGACGTTTTTCCATCAGATTATTTAGATGGGAGAGCAGACAGAGTTCTTCTTCCCAGAGAACACATAAATGGGAAATCAGACAGAAACATTTTCTCTGCTGGAGAGCTGGATGAGTTCTAGACCAATAATTCTCAACCGAGGCTGCCGGTATGCAGCAGTCTTCCAAGGGGCACATCAACTCATCTGGATATTTTTACAACAGGCTACATAAAAAGCACAAGCAAAGCCAGCACAAACTAGAATGTCAATGACTTGAATTTCAATACAACAGACAATGACTTGTTTATACAGCTCTGTATATGATACACTGAAATGTAAGTACAATATTTATATTCCAATTGATTTATTTGTACTTATATGGTAAAAATGAGAAAGTACACAATTTTTTTTTTGGTAACTGAGTGATGTGGCACTTTTGTATTTTTATGTCTGATTTTGTACTCAAGTAGTTTTTAAATGAGGTGGAACTGATGGGTTCAGAAGACAAACCAGATTTCTGAAAGGAGTACAGTAGTCTGGAAACGTTAAGAGCCACTGGTCTAAGTCATCGGCAATGAGTCTTAGGGGAAAAGGTGTAGCTGAGCATGTTACCCCACACCTTTTCCCTTTATGGAGATGGAGAATGATGGCACATGGCCCCTAGCATGACAATGATTCACAGACTGTGATACAATGATGATGATGATGATGTCAGCAGTTTCAGCCTATGACCAGTTTGATGGGGTTGGGGTTGGGAGATTCAACCATTAGATGAGGGAAGTGGGTAATAAAAGAAAAAGGGCTCACTAGAAGGCTGCTGGATCAGTGATTCTCACACATGTTTGGTGACCACAGAATGAAACCACCTACTCTTGCTGGTGGATGCTCTAATACATGTTTCTAAAATGATTACTTAACTTTAGGAAAAAACAAGTCTATGCACGTATACATGTTCAAAACACTGTAATTTTTAATTGTGTAGGGTATTTTTGCAGATTCAAAAATAAAAATAATGTATTTTGCCCCAGCCCCTGCTACCTGTCCCTAGCCTCCTACATTCAACTCTTCATCAACTCCAGCCCCTGATTCCTCCCCCCACATTATCCCAAGCTGCCTTCTGCAGCCTTGCACCCCAGACTCACCCCATTCCTTGCCTCTTGGCCACAGTGCCCAGTAAAGCTGTTCCTGGCTGAAGCCCAGAGAGGGAGTCCCATGGTTGGCACTAGAATGAGAGGAGAGACTATCCCCAGAGCCTCTGGATTAACCTAGGGTGGCCAGCTTTCTAACTGCACAACACTGAACACCGTTGCCCCAACCCCTTTATTAAGCACATTACATAAAACATTGTAAAACAGTATTGTCTACAGTCCTGAACTCTGAATCTCTCATTTCTGGCTCCCTCTCAGCATCCACACCCCCAGCCAGAGTCTTCATTGCACCCCACCCCCAACCCCTTCCTGTGCCTTCTCTGAGGACCTGCCCCTGCCCTACCCCATCTCTGAGGCCCTGCCCCCATTCACTCCCTCTCCCTGCTCCATCACCCACTCTCTGCCACTCTCATTCGTGTTCACTGGGCTCATGGAAGGGTTTGGATGTGGGGTGCAATGGGGACTCTGCCTGGGGGTGTGGGTGCTGAGAGGGAGCCAGAAATGAGAGATTCAGAGTTCAGGACTGTAGACAATACTGTTTTACAATGTTTTATGTAATGTGCTTAATTGGTAGTGTGAGAATAAATGTTAAGCAACTATCACTCAGCCAGCTGCCCTTCTTTGGCTAGCACTGAGGAACAGTCTTCTAGGGCCTTAATAAAGATCCATCAGGCAGATTGCTTGTGTTTGTATCTGATGTTAACACAGAAAGCGATCAGAAGGATCCTTGTGATCAGTGGGTGTCCTACTCCTTTCCACTTGACAGCTGCAAGAATTCATCCATGCTATTTGCTTTAGAGCTCTCTGAGAAGTGCAGACTCTCTTTTGACCCTAAACTCAACTTGGAGTACTACACCTAGTATGGCTACACTGTGGGGGTTTTTTTACAGAAATGATCACACCATTTCTCTTCGGGGTAATTAGAATACAAGTTGTGTTATAAAGAAAATATGATGAATGATTAAAAGTTTGTAATAACAGAAGCTTTGTGCTGGAAATAGATTGATACCTTTTGTATAGACAATTTTATCTCTTTTCCCATGTGTGAATAAAGAATTCTGTAGTTCCTGCGGAGGGGGAGTGAATAAGTTGGGAACCCGAGTGTTTGGAAAGAGATAACAAAAAACAGGACTATGTAGCACTTTAAAGACTAACAAGATGGTTTATTAGGTGATGAGCTTTCGTGGGCCAGACCCACTTCCTCAGATCAAATAGTGGAAGAAAATTGGCATGGCCATATACAAGAACAACTTGTAGGCCCAGCAGGTTCAGAGTGCTCAGAACAGGGACCTGCCCATGTGCCTAGGGACTTCAGATAGTTGGGGCATGCTGGCTGCTTCCAAGAGCTGTGAAGAGCCAGGGCAGAGAGCTTGCCTTAGCCATTCCGTGCCGCCAACTAGACTTCAATGGCCCAGTCAGCAGAATGACTGGGCATTCTGGTCAAAAACTGGATTCCTGGAAACCCTAGATGAACTGGGAAGAGGAGGGAGGGTTGAAGCTCACTCCTGGACCATTTGTGTGCTGCAGAGAGGGGTTGCTATTTTGCCTACTCCCCTATGGCTGTTGTGACTACAGGAAATTCCCCTAGGCTGTGTCCAGACTCAGGGTTTTTTTTGGGAAAAGTAGCCTTTTCCCGAAAAAACTTCCCCTGCGTCCAGACTCAAGCCGCGTTCTTTCGAAATTATTTCGAAAGAACGCGGCTTTTCTTTCGATGGCGGTAAACCTCGTTTCACGAGGAAGAACGCTTTCTTTCGAAAGTTCCTCTTTCGAAAGAAGGCGTTCTTCAATGTAAATAGGGCTTCCTCGAAAGAGAGCATCCAGACTCGCTGGGTGCTCTCTTTCGAAAAAGCGGATTGCTCTTTCGAAAGATCCGCCTGCAGTCTAGACGCGATCTTTCGAAAGAGGCTCTTTCGAAAGAAGCCTGCAGTCTAGACATAGCCCTAGTGACCACATGAAACTACAGTGGCTGCATTTGAAAAATGCTGAGCTAAACCAGTGGTTCTCAGCCAGGGGTATGTGCAGCCCTGGGGAATATTCACAGCTCATCAACTCATCTAGATATTTGCCTGGTTTTACAACAGACTACACAAAAAGTACTACAACTAAAATTTCATACAGACAATGACTTGCCCAGACCGTTCTGTATACTGTACACTGAAATGTAAATACAATATTTAAATTCCAATTGATTTATTTTATAATTTGTGGCAAATATAAGAACGTAGGCTATTTTTCAATAATCGTGTGCTGGGACACTTTTGTATTTTTATGTCTGACTTTGCAAGTATTGAAGGTGAGATTTGAGGGTACACAAGACAAAACAGACTCTTGAAAGAGGTACAGTAGTCGGGAAAGCTTGAGAGCCACTGTATAGACAGTGCACGGGCCCTGATAAAGGCCTGGATTGAAGGAAAGACAGAGCATAGGCTTTCTAACTGATCAGTGGGCGTTCTACTCCTTTGAACCTGACACCTGCAAGAACTCATCTGTGCTATCTGCTTTAGAGCCCTCTGAGCAGTGCAGGCTCTCTTTTGACCCTAAACTCCTCTTGGAGTACTACACCTAGTATGGCTACACTGTGGGGGTTTTTTTCGAAGAATAAGGGGGCTGATGAAAGATGGGCCAAATATCAGAAAATCCTCTTCCAGAAAAACAAACAGAAGAAGATATGCAAATGTGAGCACAATTTGCATACCTTCTTTTAACCCCCCTCCCCTCTCCCCCATGGTGTAGCCTTATAGACTACAGAACATGAGGGACAGAATAAGATCCTAAAATAAAACGATGAGGTTTGCACAGCACAGCGATATTTTTATTTCACCTCAGATAGTTTTACAATTCGATCATGCCTCAGAAAAATTGTTGATACATACATGCAAGTAAAAAAAGAAATTGTAAACATTCTTAGCTGGCATGATCCACAGCACACTGAGGTAAATAGAATTTTCTTTGCTTACACCAGGCTTGAATATGCTTCCTTCTATTGGAGTCTGTGGTTTTTAAACTCTGAACTAGGCTTTGCCCAAGGATGATGCTAAGTGACTATTTGGTTAACAAACACCTGTGCTGTGTTTTTAATCACATTTGCCACAAGATGGCAAACTATGCCTACTGTTTTGAGTTCAAACCAGGATCATCTTGATGTTAAAGTATCCTGAAAACTGGTTTATTTCCTGAATAAAAATAGCATCATGTTAGCATCCAATGGCTCTCTGTAATTTTTTCATAGTGAGTTAGGAAGGAAAAGGAAGACTATTGAAATATGGCCCTTGTCTCCTTTTCGTACTCTATGCAAATTAGCCAAAGGAAGCATCTTCAGAATACTCATTAAAACAGACAACTTTTGGTACTTTACAGAGATACACTCTTAAAGGGCACAACAGAAAATCACCAATAAAATAAGTGATAGTCATTATGATTAATATTAATTAATTAATTAAGATAGGTCTTGATCCAGAATCACTGGATTCAGTGAAAGTGGGATTGGGGCTGGACCAAACCCCATCGAAGCAATTCAGATTCTTTTCTTTGACTTCTGTGGGGATTTGTATGATGTGCAAAAGTGCAGCTGGTACCTTACAAATGGATAACAAGTCAGGTCTCTGCTTGGAAGATGATGACATGTACAGACTATGGAAATCAATGACATGTAAAGGGTTCCTGAGCTATCTTCTGTGTATCCCTGAGGGGATTTGAGAAGAGATTTAAGTCAGCTTCATGGGGGCTATAATTCAAGTGGAACCTGAAGTCTTCAGCAAAGTCTCCGTGGGGTTATTGTAAGTACACAATAAGTGCTGTACAAAAGCTGATAAATAAATTCCAGTTCAACCATATATTGTGGCTGCCAGCAACCAGTATTAACGATCATTGCAGGGTACTTCTTTGCTTTTTTGTCACTCCACAGGAGATGAGATTAGTGAGCCTGCCTAGGGAAGAGTTTCTGGATGTGTCGTAAGTTGCCATTTATTTAGAGTTAACTAATATGACTCTAAAAGCTAATGTAGCCACTTCTCAGGTTGGGCAAAACTTCTAGGGCAAAACTCCACTGAGACCCAATGTGAGTGGAGGATCTATGACCAGGTCTACACTTTGGGAGAAAGTTGGACTAAAATATGCGACTCCAGCTATGTGAATAGCATAGCCGGAGTTGATGTACCTTAGCTTGACTTACTGTGGCGTCCCCACTAGGGATGTAATAGTGCAATTAACCTATTATCCGATACGCAAAAGTTTATAGGTTAATGCTATAGACTACATGCATATCTCCTCCTGACCCCTGCTAGAAAATTTTTTACCAGGCTGCCCAACAGTCTGGCTCAGTCCCGGCTTGCACCGGGTCCGGGACCTACTCCTGCTGTGGCTCTGCATTTAAAGAATATTAGCAGCCAGTCGAGCAGGCAGCCCAGATCAGTTCCAGCTTGCGCTGGGTCTGGGAACTCAGACCCACCCCAGACAGGGCATTCTGCCACCCCATGCTGCTGCCTCTGTATTAGAGGCAGCAGCATAGGGTGATAGGCAGCCAGTTCATGAGGGAAGCTGGTTTTTAAACTGGCTGCCTTCACGGACCAGCTCCCGCTTGGCACCCCAAGCAGAAGGCTCCTCGGGAGTGGGGCTGGAGTGCACTGACCACTGGCCCCACTCCCAGAGACTATAGAATAGTCAAGAAACCAATAAAAATTCATGAGGTTAATCGACTATTTAATTAACTGATATTAACATCTCTAGTCCCCACTGTGGGAGGTTGATTGGAGAAACTCTCCCAGGGTATGTCTACACTACCTTCCTAATTCGAACTAGGAGGGTAATGTAGGCATACTGCACTTGCAAATGAAGCCCGGGATTTGAATTTCCCGGGCTTCATTTGCATAAAGCCGGCCAGCGCCATTTTTAAATGCCGGCAGTTCAAACCCCGTGCCGCGCGGCTACACGCGGCACGGAGTAGCTAGTTCGGATTAGGTTTCCTAATCCGAACTAGCTGTACTCCTCGTGGAATGAGGCTCAAATCCCGGGCTTCATTTGCAAGTGCGGTATGCCTACATTACCCTCCTAGTTCGAATTAGGAAGGTAGTGTAGACATACCCCCATTGACTTACCTTACTTCTCATGGCCTCATACTCCTTCTCAAGGAGTACCAGAGTAGATGGGGGTGTGATCAGAAGTAGATTTAGTGGGTATTTACTAGACCTGCTAAATTGAACTCTGGGAGATCGATCACCACAGCGTTGACCTCCTGCTAAGTGGAGACAAGCCCTGTGTTACAAAATAGGCTATGTCTTCACTGGCAGAAAGCCTTGTGTTTTTACCATGGGATAACGAATATGCACTTGCTATCCCACCATAAAACCAGGTGGATTGAAAGCACTTATAAGGTAAACTAGGCAAAGACAGCACAGGTGGGCATATGATGTTGACCTTGCCTCCCTACCAATAACTACAGTGAAGTAACAGATTCAAGAGTTCTCCCACTATAAAATAGCACCTTGAGGCCAAATGAAAACAAAACTCTGGTCTGAAATCTGCAGCATTCTGATCTCAGGAGAGCAATAGAACGGAGTTCAAAACTCCAGTGAAGGTTTCTTATGTGGTGATGTAAGAGGCCTAAACATAGACCATACCATTAGCTGACCTGGCAGGCCATTTACTCAGGCTCCAGAAAGCAGTAAAGTTTTTCAACAGTTATTCCTTTGTGTCCACAGCACTACCCCTTGTTCCCTAGCAAACCAGGGAGTCCATTTTGTGACCGTTCTCCTGGAAGTGGTTATATAGTAGGGTGGCAAAGGATCCTGAGTTACTGTCCCCTGAAGATTCACCAGATCTTTGTCCTCTCTATGGCTGCTGCTAAACAACTTTAGGGAGACCTTCCCACTGGTGGCAAGGCTTCTGGAGGAGGTATGAAGCAGGAAACGGGCCATTGGCCAGTAGTACTATATAGGCTATGTCTTCATGGCTGAGTTATGTACACTGGAGTTAATTGTTCAGTCTGTCCTGCTGAAGCGGTTCCACTTTACATTTGAAAAGTCATTAAGCAGGAGAGTAACAGTGAGTCTAGACCTGGTTGTCAAGGCTGTCACCTGAGAGTGGAGAGACATCCTGCAGAGTTGAGAGCTTTAATCGCAAGGCTAAAAACTATGTGGTGGGCAGTACCACCTCCATCCACTTTGCAAGTCAAGCCTGAAACTATTCAGAGAATTAATGTTAATTCAAAAATACTTTCTAGTCAACCAAAAGTATGGTTTTGGGCAAGAGATATAGAGTCTTTCTTTGCAAAGAAACTCCAGGCTCATCTGACGTCCTCCCTTTTAAGTCCCCCTCCTCCTCTCCACACACACATACCCAGTCTTGTACAATATAGAGATTTTCTGGAGAGGGTTCTGCCTTTCTACCCAGGACAACCTGGGTTTGGAAATCAGTTTAACATTCGCTGTAAAGACTGTTCCTCTTGCAGCAGTGTTCCTAATGCTGTGCTGAGGCACTAACTTAGCAATGAATCTGATTCTGCCAGCTACTGAATTACAAACACCATTTGTAACCCACTATTGCTTCTTCCACATGGTCTAGGTCTCCCATTCACACACCAGGCCCAATCAGATGTGATCTCAGTTAGAGCTGGTGTAGTCGAGTTTGATACTTAAGATATCTCAAAGGAATGGCAATAATTCATAGATTGGTCTCTTCTGGCTAATGAGAGCCATAGGAGCTGATGAGGCAGACTATGCTGGTTGACTTCCGTAATTGTTCACATATTAAGATTCCTTCCCAGGCTGTGATACACAGCCTAGGGAGTTATTATGCCAATTATAGTTTTATTAGAGAGACCCTGAGCAGGTAACTTAATGATAGACTCTCTGTAATAGCTCTGCCAATGATCCATGTATAAGGAGTCTCTAAATAGTCATTGCTGTTTAGTGCATCTTTCACTCTCCTTACTGACTCACTCAAACATTGATGGAAAAAACAGCATGGAAAAAGAGACTTATCTACTCCACAGAGATCTCTTATTTTACTTCTGTGATTTACATAGCATGTCAAACCTTGGTAACATTATAGACCTTCTGTGGTACTCAGGAGGTAACATCTTGAGTGAAACCCAGTTTTTAATTTTATTCTTTCTTTTTAATTATCTTTCAATTGTCACTATGAATTCTGAATAACTTACAAAAGCCAGTGTGGGGATGATTATGATTCACAGTCATCTGTGGTAAGTTTTCTCAGACAAAGGTATAATTTTGTTTGTAGTGTAATTATATATATAATAATATAATTTGTTTGAAGTATTATTTATTATTATATAATTACTTAAGATAATTTTTTTCAGATTTTGATGCCTAATGTTTAGCATTCGACTCTACATTGAGGCACTGTAGTGAGGTGGTGTGGCCTCCCTCTAAGCAAGAGGTGGAGGAAACTTCCTTCATGTCTAAGTGGGAGAAGCAAGGACTGTACAGCACTGGAAGTACAAAGGGCAGGGCCTCCTGATTAGTTGGAGGGGAGACACTGAAGAAAGAAGACAGATCCTGCTCACTCTTGGCCGCTGCCCTTGCTATTGAACCCAAAGAATCCTGGTCCACTGGGGAATTTGCTGCTGCACTGGACCTGCCGAAACTGCTGTGGGGTACCCACCTGGAGGAGACAGACTATGCTCGGCTGATCCAGATCCACCCCAAAGGGAGGGGATGAAAAGGCCCGGGGCAGCCAATCATAGTCCGACTGCAGCTCTGCCTGAGATGTGGCTGGAATCCTTGCTGGAATGGTGGTCCACGTCACTATTGTTAGGGCCCTGGATTGGGATCTGGTGGAGTAGGGTGGGCCTTGACTGTGTGTATCAGCCATCCATTGGAGTTAGGACACTCAACTCTTGGGGGTTTCTCTGGTCTTTGCAACAAGAACCCAGAGCTAAATGACTACTCAGTTTGCCTGGACTCTTACTCAAGAGCCTCTGGCTCTGCTGCAAAAGCCCAGGACTTATTGACTGGCAAAAGACTAGTCCCAATTGGCAACAGCATTTGCTTCAAGAGTGCTAGGTCTATAGCCCATTGACTGTCCAGTCCAACATTGAAGCAAAGCATATGGACTCCTGGGAGAAGCTGGGTGCCACGTAACAAGCCGAAGGGAGCTGTCTATTTGGAAACTCAACCCTGTTAGGCCTGTTGGGACTGTGAATTCCACAAGTAGGCTGAGATCCTGATGATGCAGTGAGGTGATGTGGCCTCCCTCTGACCCAGTGGGGTAGAAACATTCAGCACTTGACTATAGGTATAGAAACTGATTTTCAGAAGTGCTGAGCAATCAGATTAAGAGGTGCTCATGTTAATGCTATCTGTGAAAGTTCAGTCTCTTTGAAAATTAGGCTAGGCTAAGACTAGTTGCTGTGAAACGTCTGTCTCACAAATCATGAGCCTCTTATTGTTCGTCAACAGAGTAACGGTGCCAGTGAACTGTGGTTGCTGTGATAGGTCATGGGCACAGAAGCACAGACTATTTCTCAGGTACCTATGGTGACGCCCATCCTTAGATTTGACTCTCAGGACAGTAGCCTTGCAATGGATCTATTCTACAAGGAGCTGGAGCAGATAGTAGAGCATGAGGACATGCTTATTGTGAATTCTGTTGCTACGTAGACAAATACCTTGTAACAGTTGGAGCTTTCTTTGGGCATGTAGCTTTATCCTGAGCTAGTAATAATCAAACCTCGAGGCAGGCCCACTGGCAGGGGGAGGCAAAGAGAGCAACTGCCCAAGGGCCCGGCCATTCAAAAGGGCCTGGAGCTCCCAGCCACTGCTACTATGGTAATGATAGTGGACGGAGCCCCAGGCCTGTTAAACTGCTGCCAGAGCTCCACATACTACACTGCAGAGCCCTGGGTGACAGGCTCTGGACAGCACTGAGGAGGGATAGCACGGTCCAGATAGCACTGAGGGCCATCTGCCCCGGTCCCGCCCCTTCCAGGAGAGCAGAACCAGTCACCCCCATCTTTTCCAGGGCCGTAGAGAGTCTGTCAGTTCCCCTGCTTGGAGGTCATAAAAGCCTGCATCAGAGTGGTGTGTCTGTGTATGATCGATTGGATTTTTTTTGTCACCATGACTCTTTGGTTCTCCAGGACCTCTAAGAGCATAAAAAAAGTCTCCAAAGTATGGACTGATTTGACCAAGCCTCTACCAGTGGGGGATGTTACAGATAAGGCTAGTTCTTCTAATCACTTTTGCCTACTTACCACTGTCCTCTCAATCTTGCTGTAATTCTGTTCTAGCTGCTCTTCTCTCAGAGGCCTGCTTGAATTTTGTGTATTTTTTGGGTGGACATTTTTTTCATTTAAGTTTTGAGCCGGCTCATGGTATCTTGAGTGGGTTTTTTTTGGAGTTTATCCAATTTCTTATATATAGCCCTATGGGTTTCAAACTTTCCTTCATTTGTGGGCCCCTAACTGGAGGTGTGGACCATTTGGAAATCTCAGACATGGTCTGAAGAACTCTAGGGATCTGCAGATCACAGGCTGAAAACCATGAATGTAACCTAATGAAATGGTTTTGTGAAAATACTAGATGATTGGTTGACCATATGGTGAATAATTTTAGTACACTAACCCAAAGCTACCTGGAAAAGGAGTGTTAAAGCAAGGAGTTGTGCCCAATGGTCTTGACTCTCATTCAAGAGTCTGTCTACTTGAACACAAAAATTACCTCTGCCAAATCTTCTATTGCTTGAATTTGTTCCTTTTTGGCAATGCCAATCTGTGTATAAAACAGGGGTGGGGAACTTCAGGCCTGGGGATCCTGGCCCCGAGACTCAGCACGGGGGAGCTCAGCATTGGGGAGCCCATTCTGGCCCTCCTGCCCACCCACCATCCGCCCACAGGGCGGAAGCACTCAAAATCTACTAGCCTGGCCCCTCTAGGCTCCTTGGTGTGCAAGAGGAATGTGGGGAGTGTCTTTCTCCTTCTCAGGGTGTGTCTTGACTGCAGGGTTTTTTTCAGAAAGATGGCTGTTTTTCCAAAAAACTTCACTTCCGTCCACACTGCTATTGTGTTCTTTCGAAAGAAAATCAAAAGAATGCAAGGGGTTTTCCAACATTGGTAAACCTCATTCTACAAGGAAGAATGCCTTTTCCAAAAGAGCTCTTTTGGAAAATGAAGTGTGTGGACGTGGAAGAAGGAGTTTTTTCGAAAAAAGAGGAAAGAGGAAAAAGCACAGAGGCCCTGGTGGCCACTCCGTCCATAGTAATCACAGCTGAAATGCAAGATAGCGTCCATTCAGCGTGGATACTATCTTTCAAAAAAGCACATTGTTTTTTCAATGCGCTTTTGCAGTGTGGATGCTCTCTTTCGGAAGAAGTTTTTTTTTGGAAGATCTCTTCCGAAAAAGCTTCTTTCGAAAGAAGTCTGCAGTTTAGATGTACCCTCAGTCAGGAGCCATGTCAATGAGGGATTTTTGTTTGTTTTTTATTTCTCACTTGTGGGCATCCCCCCTCCCCTCCATTGATATTTCTGTGGGTCAGCTGCCCTGCCCCCCAAGAAGTTCCCATCCCTGGTATAAAGCATAACATCATGTGGCTAATATGCTCAGATTGTATTTGCAGTCCCTCTTTAAAGCTTTGGTTTTTTTACCTCATTGCAACTGGGTCTGTTATCTTCAGGTCTTAAAAATGTCATCTAATGTATAAAATTGTGGCTTTTGGAATTTTACAAGATATTCTTTGATTTCAAAAGCGGCGAGGAGTCCTGTGGCACCTTATAGACTAACTGAAGTGTAGGAGCATAAGCTTTCATGGGCAAAGACCCACTTTGTCTGATGCATGTAGTGGAAATTTCCAGAGGCAGGTATAACTATGTAGGCCAGAATCAGGCTGGAGATGACAAGGTGGATCCAATCAAGGAGGATGAGGCCCACTTCTAGTAGCTGATCTGGAGGTGTGAATTCCAAGCGAGCAGAAGCTGCTTTTGTAGTTAGCAAGTCATTCACAGTCTTTGTTTAATCCAGAGCTGATTGTGTCAAACTTTCATTTCAAGTGTGTCATCCTTGCCAGCACTTAACAGTGAAAAAGGAGACAATGTGCAAGGACAAATATGCCTGATGTTCAGCTCATTATGGGCGTTGACCCACCCATCAGATGCAACACCAGACAGGATCTGCCTTCAGAAGACAACACTAATGGATTTCTGTAGAGTAATTCTTAACAACTATGAAAAATCTTGGCATCTAGGAAACAAGGCAGCTAGATATCCAAGTTAAAACAAACAATGAGAGAGGAAATGTGGTATAATTAATTCATTAAGGAAAGCTATTCTGACCCTATGGGGAATATTGACTTATTGCTCAGAAATGGAATTTGCATAGGATGTGGCTGCTTTTAAAGTTAAGGTTCCAACAACAGTGTTAATTCATTTACACTGTACGTATGGTCAGAGTGGAGTTTTTTTTCTAGCTAAATGTGCAACTTAATATAGTACTATATATGTCAGGAAACATATACTATAAAACATCTATTATGTCCACTGCAGCTGAGTTAATATTGCTATTGGAACATGCATTCTTCTAACCCAGCCTTTACACTCTCCAAGTGACTTCCACTGAACAGCCTTACCATGGATGCTTAATATTTAGTATTACAAAAAGCTGACAAGAATTGCTTAGAATTTATACCTAGATAAATGAGCTCCTTTGCATGCATTCTCTTCCAACAATGTTAAAGAAAAATCCTCTTGGCTCTTCCAGTAAATTGATGGCCCCTATTCCATTGTGTGACAGGTTGGTCTACCCACTTGCAGCTGTGATCCGCTTTTCCCGTCTTGAATCTTAAATGCCATTATCTGCAACAAAATATGGTCATCTCTGCTCCAGGCAACTGATGTCTATAATGAGCAAGACTTTATTAGAATTTTGAAGATTTTTTTAGATAAATGCAAGGAATAGAAATATGAACCTCTTGTATGTACTACATATTGCTATGCCTGAGATCTTGGGCCAAAGACAAAAATTGTTAAGAGCATATAAGTTACCATTTCAAAAGAGGCTTAGGCACATAATCTAAGATCTTTAAAGGCACTTAGATTTCTAATGTCCACTGATTTCAAATGGAAGTTGGGAGCTAAAGACCTGTCAGCATTTGGCCCTTAGAAGCTTAGGTAATGTTAAATGTCAATGAGCTGAAGATGCCTAAGTCACTTTTAAAACAGAACTTTGGATCATTATCTATTTAAAAGCCTTTGAAAATTGTACCCATAGGCTTTGTCTACACTGCAAGTTTTTGCGGCAGAAAACTTTCAGTGTAGACAAAGGGGTTTTTGCGCAAAAAGAAGCATTGTAGCTGCTTCCATTTTGTGCAAAAAAACCCTTTTGCACAAGAGCCTTATGCATCTCCCCAGGGAGATCTTCCACAAACGTTTTTTTTTTTTTTTTTGCACAAAATAGAAGCAGCTACACTGCTTCTTTTTGCACAAAAAGAATTGGTAGAAAATATGCTAATGATGTCCCAACTCATGCTAATGAGTCCATCATTAGCATATTTTCTGCTGCAAAAACTTGCAGTGTTAGCCATGCTGTATATATGCAATACTCTACTAAAGGAAATAGAATTGTTTCCTCTTACCCAAGAATGGAACCTTCAACTCTAAGCAACTTGAAAATTCTTCCACAGGGGTAATAGTTAATTTATTAGTCATTTGGCCAAATACTGATGAGTACCCCAACTTCTTAGGAAGGCCTTGCTGCTGTACTTCATATCCAGATCCTTCAGTTGTTCCACTTCAGGGTCTCTGCAGTATCTGTGTTTAAATTATACTGGACTTTTATTGCCCTTAGAGAGCAATGAATATCTTTTTGATACAACACAGTCCCTAATTTTGCATACAAAAGGAATTTTGACCTAAAAATGTGAAATATGGTTGGATCATTTGTTAGAAAAACAGAAGATCATAAAGCTTTATTTATTTTATTTTTTTTACCAAGATTCTTTTATGAGGCTAATGCCAAACCAAAGAATATCTTCTGAGCAAAATAGAGAGAAGAACCACATTCTCCAGATGGGGGGATAAACAAGAGGTATGACTAAATCACTAAGATAACTTTGGAACTTAGGTTGAAGCCACAGAATGATAGATTTGGTGTAAGCTGTTAAAACATGGGAAACGTTATTCTTCCTCCCTCCCCCTTGAATTGAGAAGCTGAGCATCTGAATGTTTAGGCCAGCAGGAAATGGATGAGAGAAGAAGAGTGCACTTGGAAATGATAACAGTCTGTAGTACTAAAGACATCTAGGACAATATGAAAGGATAAACGATGTCGTGCATTGTATTAAAAGCAGATACAGTGGTTTCATTTTAAAAAGTCAGGTCTTTTCACAATGTGGTGATAATCTTAGTACTTGTTTATGACAATGCACAGGGCCCAAGACTGAGATCAGGGCTCTGCTATGCTAGGTATTGTTCAAACACTTGGGTAACCAGGCTGATTCCCTAAAGCATTTACACTTGGAATTGGGAATATGGTGAGTAACCATGAACTAAAGTATGGTGACTTTAAATGTGCCTGATTGGAGTCCACTCTGGTGATTTTTAGGGGCATATCCTTTGTGCAATCTATGGGTATGTCTAGACTACAGGGTTTTGTCGACAGATACTGTCAACAAAGCTTCTGTCGACAAAGAGCGTCTAGACTACATCCAGTTCTGTCGACAAAGCAAGCCACTTTGTCGACATAACAGTGTGGACGCAAAGGACAGTGTAGATGCAATAATGCCTTCTATCAAAAGAACTCTGTCAACAAAAGGTGTTATTCCTCGTAGAATGAGGTTTACATACGTCGACAAAACTGCTGAGTTTTGTCTACATTATGTCGACATAACTCAAAGGCAGTGTGGACGCAGGTATAGTTTTGTCGACAAAAGTCCACTTTTGTCGACAAAACCCTGTAGCCTAGACACACTCTAAGTGTCAACCCAAGCCAGGATGTGAGAACTCACTATTTAGAGCTGAACTCACTGTTTAGAGGCTTGGGTTAATCCAGTTGCTGGGAGATTTTCATGTTGACTGAGTGAAATAAGTACAAGAAAAGGGATTACCCAGCATGCCAGTGAAGGAGCATTGTTTCCCACTCCAGCTGCTGAAGAAAAGGGGAAGCTAACAGTTCAGCAGAAGCAGAGCTGGGGAGGCTTCAGAGAAGAGCAAGACCAACATCTAGCTCCTTCAAGTAGAATGGGAGTTGTCACCTGAACCATCTCCCAGATGTCCCAAAGTTGATGACTTGGAATGGAAGCATATTTGGATGGTAAAAAAGCAGTGATCAGATACCATATCAGATTAATATGGTGATAAGTGCCCAGATATATAGCTAGACAGAGAGAAAAATAGGAGAGAGAAATATGATCCTGAACTGAACTCATTGAAAGTCTGGCCTCCCCCTCTTTAGGAGAAAATTTGCATTAAGTGCAAGGGAAAAGTAGAAGTATTCTAGGATTACTACCACTGTATTATTTCCACGAATGCAGTGGTCCTCAAAGTGTGGTCCACAACTGTCAGGGCTCACCCACCCCTACAGCAGGGCATCTGCACTCGTGTTCCAGCCCCCCCCCCCCCCAGTCCACAAGGTTGGAGTACTCCAGCCCCCCACCTGCCCATGAGGTTTGAGTGCCAGTGCTGGCTTCCTGCTGGGGAGAAGGGGAACACGTCTTGTGGGCAGGAGCTGGCTTGTGGGGGAAGCAAGCGGATCTGCATGCTGGGAGATTGTAGCACAGGAAATCACTTGCATGGAGGCTTTCCCCTCTGCTTCCATTGGCCAGAATCACAGCCAATAGGAACCACAGTGGGTGGTGCCTGGGAGCAATGGAATGCATGAAACCATAAGCACCTCACACGTCCTTCCCCTTAATGTACTCCTTTCCTGCTGGGACCCCCCACATCACTATTTCCCCTACTGAACCCTCCTCCCAGACTTTCCACTCTCAGCCCACTCCTGCACCCTAGCTCCCGGCCAGTCACTGCATCCCCACCCTCTCCTAGGCCCATATGCAGTGGGGGTGTGAAGGGTGTGAATGCACACCCCATGGTCTCCCATGATCCTGATTCTGGCCAGCCAAGGGAAGGCAGAAGCGGCGCATTGCTCCAGCCTCCATCCCCCATGCTCCGGCCAGCAGGGGGAAGGCTGGGGCTGATTTCTCTCCCTCTCCCAGGAATGAGGTAAGGGGAGGGAGCACTGTGGTGAGGGAGCGAGTTGTGCACGGCAGGCCGGTGTTCATTCAGTGCTAAGTGGGCCATGCATGGGGCTGCAGGTGGGTGCAGAGCGCTGCACCCCAGGGTGGAGGGGAAGAGCTGAGGGCACAGAGAGGGCATGCAGTGCTGCTGCTCCACACTAGGGCGTGGGGACTGGCTCCTGCCCACATGGACAGTTCAATATGGCCAGTCATCCCAGCACTTGTTCTGCACAGGAGCGTGGCATTTTTGTGCAGGCACCCGCAGACCCCGATCCTGCAGGCCTCGGGGGCCGCACATCCTGATGACTTCCACAGGAGTTTGCCCCAGAGTGACAGCAGCGTGAGGGTTCCCAGGCTCAGGCAGTTCCCAGGCCAGGCAGTTTGAGTAAAGCATGCTGCCAATCAGCCACTGTGCTGGGGAACACTGAGAGCATCCTGAGAGTACGGGTAGCCCAGGGCTGCTGCAGTGTGTGGGGACAGACCTGCCACTGCTGCTGCACGGATGTCTTTCCTACCGCTCTCTGCTGGAATATTTGCAGCATTTGTGTGGGTGTGTTAGAGCACTGGGCAATGGGCAGCGGTGAAAGTAACTTAACATTTCTTACAGGGACGTTCCTGTTGCACTCCGGCTCCCTGACAGCTCTTTAAATAGCTCCCTGCTGGCTTTTGCCACAGCTCAGCCAGCTTTTGCTGGAGCTGCACTCCAGGGTGCACCCGCTTACTTTCACCTCTGTCCAGGAGCAAAGTTTGCATCTGAAGCTGCTGCCCCAGGTAAAAATAGGGCTCTATGTGTTAGAAAGACAAGGTGGGTGTGAGGCATTATCTTTCCTTGGATCATGTTCTGTGGGTGCGAGGCAATCTTTGGACCCACACAGAGCTGTTCTTGAGATCCGCTGCTGGTGTTAAGACAGTAAATTCTCCCCTTCATCTGAAGAATCAGACATAGTGTATAAGGTCATTGGTATATAATGTCTCAAGTCCGAGGTGCAAAGTTTAGTGGGACAGAAAGGGAAGGAAAACAATTTTTTTTAGTGGTACAACAATGTACCTGATCTCCTCTGAGTTTGTTTCAGGGGGGGTTGCCTTGTTAGTCTGTATCTGCAAAAACAACGAGGAGTCCTGTGGTTCCTTAAAGACTAACACATTATTAAAGACTAAGCTTTTATGGGCAGGAGCCCACTGCATCATGCATCTGAAGAAGTGGGTTCCACAGGCCTGTATGCAAGGGGTGTGTGAAGGGTGCGAATGTATCCTCCCATGGTCTTCCAAGTAAGCATGAGGGGGCTCTGTTGAGGGGGTGGGAAAGTGCTGTGTTGCAGGAGGATAGGTGAGCGGGGCTGGTGGCAGCATGGCGGGGTCAGGAGAATGGTGCCCCCCACCCATGAGGAGCAGCCCAGGACTGGCCATGATCCCAGAAGGTAATTTCCATAAAACTTTTATTACTGTGTACATTTTTAGTATAACAAAATCATTTTACCAAACACTGTTTCCACTCAAGTTTTTCATTAACCTCTCTTATGCACACTCATTGCATGAACTCTATTTTGAACTCCTTTATATTTAAAAAAATTGCACTCCGCATTTAAAAAAAAAAAGCACCACCCCAAAATTCCTGCGTATTGACCTGTCTCCTGCACTCATTTTGTTGTCATGGGTGGCTGGCTGGTGGTCCGCAGAAAAGTCTGCCTTCAGCAGGCAGGCCATTGGCCAAAAAGTTTGAGAACCACTGCACTAAAGGGAGCAAGGGGTAATGGGCATATACACAGAGATAACTGTGATACTGCTTTCTGAAATTTTCCTGTATGCAACAGTGTCCTGCACAGCACAGGTCTAGAAAAACATGCTTAGTTCAACATGCACCTTTATTTGTTTTAAATAACACGAGTGTTAGAGCAGATACCTTGCACCTTTCTCCACTTAAAATAAAATAGACAATTATTTTTCAGAACATTTATAGTCACACAACTTTCCTATGACTCCAGTCTACAAATATTATGTTTCCATGGATGCCAGTCCTTTAACTCCAGGAGTTTGTCCATCCCAGTCTAAATAAAAGCATAAAGAAAAAGTGCTTTCTGCACATCACATTATTCTGTTGCCAGTAAACTCTCTCCTGATTATGCAGCTCCATTCTCCTTAGGAATCAGGAGCAGTGGTTGAGAGTGAAGATGAGGTGCAAATCCCTCAGATGTTGTCTAGGGATGACAAACACACAGACCCATAATGGAAAGCAAATAAACTAGGTTGAACCCCCATCTCAAGGAGTTAGAGTATTGCTAGAACCACAAAGAAGATGGAAAGAAAAACAGCAAGCTGGCTGGCTGTATACCTCCTGCAGCTGGACTGTTTGCAGTCATCTTAAAAGTTACTGCACTTGGACACAGAGCAGATGTGCTAAGGTATTATGGGGTTTCAGAAATGCATCTGTATGTTTCAAAGATCAGAGGGCCAAATCTGATGCCCATTGAAGGCAGTCCCAATGACTTCAGTAGGACTGAGTTCTTCATAAGGACTCTTGGCTGCTCAGATCACAAGAAGCAAGGTAGGCAGTGACTGTGATTTGTGTGGCTAAGACTTGAAGGTTGGTATGGAACATGTGCTGGTGGCTGTCCTGGGAGATTGATGTTTTGGTGTGTCTGAAAGAATAGTGAGTGTGGTAAGAGGTAGGACCACCAAATTCGGTGGAGAGCTTCCTCTTATCCTAACTTAAAGCAAAATAAGAGTTTGGTTGGGCCAGGAAAATGGGATGTATCTGGAATGGGATTGCTTCTTATAAAACCATGCAGAAAAGAGACAGAATCACCAAGCAGGTGAAAGCCCCCCAGCCTCTGGGACTGACCAAGCTCAGAGTCTTCCCCTCCCCCAGCACACTTTAGATATTTAAAAACACTTTAGAGAGGGGGAGAGGCTGAAGCTCCCCTCTCCGATTCATATGGGAACCTTGATGGCTGTTCCCTCAGGGGAAAGTGCTTCTCTCTCAGGGTACGTCTACACTACAACGTTAATTCGAACTAACTTAGTTCGAATTAGTTAATTTGAACTAAGCTAATTCGAACTAACGGATCCAGACTAAAAAACTAGTTCGAATTAGCATTTTGCTAATTCGAACTAGCATGTCCACATTAAGTGGACCCTGAACCAGGCTTAAGGATGGCCGGAAGCAGTGCCGGCAGGGCATCAGAGGAGGACTTAAAGCGTGGAGATGCTGTCGCAGGCTAGCCGAGGGCTGTGCTTAAAGGGTCCCGACCCCCACCCCAGACAGACAGTTCTCAGGGGTATCCTGCTTGCAAAGCAGTCCTGGCTTGGATTGCCCACACTGGGCACATCACAGCACTCGGCCATCAGACTGGCTGCACTTGCCGCAGGCTGCCATCTGGGGAGAGGGGGCAATTGGGGGGCTGCAGGAGAGCTTCCACCCCCAGAAGCCCACAGAGTCAGCCCAGTCCTCCCCATCGGGGGTGCGTACCCCATTCCTCCCTCACCTCCTTCCACTTACCCTTCCCTAGCCCCTCTTCTTGATGTACAAAATAAAGGACAATTGTGTTCAAAAATGGAATCTGTCTTTATTGAACAAAACTGGGGGAGACTGGGAAAAGGAGGTGGGAGAGGGGAAGAGAGAGGCTGGGAGAGGGGAGGGCAACTAACATGATCAGGTGTTGGGAACAGGTCCCATATGAAGAGAGGCTAAAGAGACTGGGACTTTTCAGCTTAGAAAAGAGGAGACGGAGGGGGGACAGGATAGAGGTCTCTAAAAGCAGGAGTTGGGTGGAGAGGGTGCATACAGAAAAGTTCTTCATTAGTTCCCATAAAGAAGGACTAGAGGACACCAAAGGAAAGGACTGGGTAGCAGGCTTCAAACTAGTAACAGAAAGTTGTTCTTCACAAAGCAAAGAGTCAACCTGTGGAACTCCTTGCTGCAGGAGGCTGTGAAGGCTAGAACTAGAACAGAGTTTAAAGGGACGTGAGATCAAGTCATGGAGGTTGGGTCCATGGAGTGCTATTAGCCAGGGGGTAGGAGTGGTGTCCCTGTCCAAGGTTTGTGGAAGGCTGGAGAGGGATGGCATGAGACAAATGGCTTGGTCACTGTCTTTGGTCCATCCCCTCCAGGGTCCCTAGGGTTGGCCTCTGTCGGCAGACAGGCTACTGGGCTAGATGGACCTTTGGTCTGACCCAGGACGGCCATTGTAAGCTCAGGGCTCAGGGTCGGGGGTCTCAGTGGACCACCTTGATTTTCATGCACACCTGCTCCTGGGTGGCCAGGCTGGCAGGTCTCCTGCCCTAGCCGGCCACTTTCCTGTGCCTAGTGCGGAGGTCGTGGACAAGGTCCACGATGTCCGCACTAGCCCAGGCGGGTGCCCGCCTCTTGCGGTCCTGGGCAAGCTCCCGGGAGCCGCCAGCCTGGTTCCAGGAAGAGGGGGAGGGCTGGGGTACATCAGGTGGGTGGCTCGATCTGTGCCAGGTGCAGGGTCTGCTAGCTGGGTGCTGGCAGGCTTGCACCTGGCACGGGCACTGTAGCCAGCCCGTGCCCCTTTAAGGGGTCCGGGGTCAGGAGGGGGGCAGACGAGTTTCCCTGGTGTTGGCCAGAGTGGCCACCAGGGAAACCTGGGGAGGGCTAGCCTCCCACTAGTTCGAATTAAGGGGCTACACACCCCTTAATTCGAACTAGCTAGTTCGAACTAGGCTTAATCCTCGTAAAATGAGGTTTTCCTAGTTCGAACTAAGCGCTCCGCTAGTTCGATTCAAATTCGAACTAGCGGAGCGCTAGTGTAGCGCCTTTTAAAGTTAGTTCGAACTAACGTCCGTTAGTTCGAACTAACTTTATAGTGTAGACATACCCTCACTCTCTCTGGGGCTACATCTACACTGCAGCCTTTGTCAGCAAAGACAATGCAAAGGAAGCGCTCATTAGCATTTCTCACACTCTTATTTGCATAGTCTCTTCTGATCCGTTTTGTGGAAGAGGTTTTTGCACAAAAAAACTGCAGTGGAGATGGGGCAAAAAACCCTTTTGCGCAAGATCCTGTATACCTGCTTTTTTGAGGAATAAGGGTTCTTGCGCAAAAGGGTTTTTTTTGCGCAAAATGGCCCCGTCTACACTGCGTTTTTTTGCACAAAAACCTCATCTGCAAAACGGATTGGAAGAGACTATGCAAATAGGAGTGCAAGAAATGCTAATGAGCTCTTCATTTGCATTGTCTGTGCCAACAAAGGCTGCAGTGTTAGATATAGCCTGGGAGTGCAGGGGGCAGATGAACCTGGACCTACCCCCACTCAGAGGACATGCACTTCTCCCCCAGCTGTGCTTGCTGGAGCTGCAGCAACCATGGAGAAGTATTTCTCATGTGGTCCCAGCTGCCCTGCTAAGAGAAGGCTGGGGTAGTCCTTTCCCCTGGAGCAGCCTGCATCCTGAACCCCTCGTCCCAGCCCCATCATTTTATTTTCCAAAAAAACAAAAATCAATTGAGTTACGGACCCGAGCAATGCCAGGTAAATCTTCTTACATAGAAACAATAATTTGGGGTCAGTATGAACCTTGGCTCTTGGTACCTTGTAACTATTACTCTTAGATGTTAAAAAGATCAGTCTTTTTAACAATGTACATTATTTGGAAAATAAAGGAGTAATGCACTCACAGCAGGAAACCATCAGGAATCAGACTGCTCCTCCATTGCATTAGTCTGCACCCTGACTCACAAATAAATAGGAACAGAAGTATGTGAAAGACACTCCACCCATAGCTATCAATTATGAATGCCTTAAGGCTCTGAATGTGGATGTTCATAAGGGAGCATAAGTGTTTGTACACTTAGTGGAAATGATGACTCGCGTGGAATTTTATGTCCTTTCAAACTAACGGTCTCACCATTTGGTTTGGCATACATTTGCCAGACTATCATGAGCCAGGTCATAACCCAGGAGCACTTGGCCACGTCCGCCCTACTCTCTGGAGCTGGGACTGGGTTTTCCTTTGTTTTGTACAGCACCTAGCATAATGGAAGTGTGGCCGGGGCTTCTGAGAGTGGGGGAGATATACAAGTTAAATACAGGTTGGACCTCTTTGGTCCAGCACACTTGGGTCCTGACCAGTCATGAACAAGGGAATTTGCTGGACCATGGGAGGTCCCCTGCCACCAGCCTCCCAGCCCACTGCTCCACCCTGCTGCCTGCTCCTTCTGGTGAAGGTCACCGCCCTGCTGCTACTAGGCTCAGGTTCAGCCTTCAGCCTAGCCCCAGTCTGGCTGCTACTGGGTTTTGACTGCTGCTGCCAAGCGCAAGCTCCAGCTACAGCCTCGAGGGTGCCCAACGGCCAGAACTCCTTGGCTGCTGCTGGTCCTAGTTCCATTGGCCCTACAGGATTCCTGGCTGTGTCATGGGGCTCCTGGCTGTGCCACTGGTCCACCTGCCATGGAACTCCTGACTGCACTACAGGGCTCCAGGCCATGAGACTAATTCCCCAACTCCCGCTGTGGGATTCTTAGCCATGCTACCAGCCCTCTGACATGGGGCTTCTGGCTGGATTGCTGTCCCCCCTGCCTGGGTTCCTGCCGCGATGCCAGATCTCCCTGCCCCTGGGCCCTCTGGTTCAGGAACATGCATCTTCCTGCCAGTCTACACACCTTTGCTGGACCAGAAAGTCCTGGTTTAGGGAGGCACAACCTGTAATGAAGTAATAATGTTAAAGATGGGCCCAGACTTTCTATGTACATTTGGCAATTGGTACAAGGAATAAAGAAAAAATAATAGCTCCACTCAGCATCAAAAGGACCGGGGGATTACAGTGGATGAGAAGCCGGATATGAGTCAACAGTGTGCTCTTGTAGCCAAGAAGACTAATGGCATATTAGGGTGCATTAGGAAGAGCATTGACAGCAGGTCTAGAGAAGTGATTATTCCCCTTTATTCATCACTAGTTCGTCACCTGGAATATTGTGTCCAATTCTAGGCTTCCCACTACAGAAAGGATGTGGATGCATTAGAGAAGGTCCAGCGGAGGCCAACCAAAATGATTAGGGAGCTGGAGCACTTGACCTACAAGGAGAGGCTGAGGGATCTGGGATTATTTAGTCTGCAGAAAAGAAGAGTGAGGAGGGATTTGATGGTAGCCTTCAGTTTCCTGAAGGGAGGTTCCAAAGAGGATGGAGAGAGACTGTTCTCAGTGGTGACCAATGACAGAACGAGGCACTATGGTCTCAAGTTGCAGTGGAGGAGGTTTAGGTTGGATATTAGGAAAAACTATTTCACTAGGAGGGTGGTGAAGCACTGGAATGGGTTACCTAGGGAGGTGGTGGAATCTCCATCCCTAGAGGTTTTTAAGTCTCGGCTTGACAAAGCCCTGGCTGCAGGGGCAGACAGGCCCAGCAGGATACCGGGAATTTCCTGGTGGGCCATCCTCCGAAAGGCCGGCTGGCGGTTGCTGGAGGAGGAGGGGGATTGTGACGGGGGGCCACAGTCCCGCACTTTAAATTCCCCAGCGCCAGCCAGGTATGGGGCACGGTAGGGCTGAGGGTGCGGTGCGTATGCAGAGCATGCTCAAACGCTGCACAACAGCTGAGAAGGAAGATGCCCAGGTGTGGCGTGACGTCATGGCTCGGGACTTTAAAACTGCCCATCCCAGAGTTACACCACATGACACAGCTCCAGGCCTGGCAAGTGGTCTGGAGCCCCGGAAGCAGCTGGGGCCTGATCACAGACTCCAGTGCCACAAACTGGAAGGCAGAAGAAGGGGCTTGTGCTGAGGGGAGGAAGGCAGGTCAGGAGAAGAAAAGGGAAGGCACCAAGGGACAGATGCCAGAGGGCCAAGTGGAGACAATGAGGAAAAGGGCAGGAGGAGAGGTGTCAGTGGGAGGGGGGACAGGGTTATGCTGGGAGAAGGGAGGGTAAGGGCATTGGGAGCTAGAGGGAGGAGGGGAGGTACTGGGAGAAGGCTTTAAAGAAGGGGTGGACATGAGGAAGGTGGGGATGGAGCAAGGCATGTGTGAGGGTACAGGGGCATGAGGGGCACAGGGGCAGAGGGTGGTGAGGGGGTGGGCATCAGGGAAAAAGAGAGCAAAGGGAGAAGGGGCAGTGAGGGAAGGGGGAGGCACCAGGAGGGTTCAGGGGTAAGGGAAGATGCAGGAGCCAGGGATTCTGGGGGTGAAGCAGAAGGTCAGACACCTCCAGGAGAGGGACAAGCACCAGAAGAGAGAGGCAGGGCAGGTGTGTAAAGGGAGGTGTTAGGAGAGGGGATGAGGAGAGGTAGCTCACATGATCAGAGTGGGGCTACTGGAGGAGTGGGCACAGGGGGGAGAGAAGGTCTGGTGAAGGGGGACAGGTCGCAGGAAGGCTGAGGACAGTGAGAAGGGTAGGAGTCAGGACAGGAGAGGAGGGTGAGGGCTTGGAGTCAGCAGGCACCAGGGGAGCTGATGGAGTAAGGGGAGGAGACATGGAAGCAGAGGGAAAAGGTAGAGGATTATAAGATATTTATTAATAACTTGGGTGCCACAGTGGCACATCCAAACAAGCCACATGAACTCAGTACTGGTGCACAACACAAAATTCATTCTGCTTATGGGAGGAAACTCTTAGAGGGAACACTTCCCCCAGCCTCTCCGCCCCCGAGTTAATGTCACACACATTGAGTTAATGCAATTGCAGGATTGTTGCATGAGGGGGGCTTGGTGGGGGCCAAACTAATCCCTATTGGTAGGAGGATGGTGGAAAAAATCCTTAGAGAGGGGTCACATGACACCTTTTACTACTGGTCATGTGTTCATTTTGTCTTGAGAGTGTTACCTCCAGAGGCCTGGCTAATGGGAGACAGGAGGTGTGGCTAATAGGGGTAAGGGCATGGTTAATGGGGTCAGGGGTGTGGCTAATGGGGGTCAAAGAGTAAATTTAAAAAAAATTCTTTGATGTGAAAAAGTGGGCCATTCTCAACCCATTTCCCAGGCCTATTTTAATTGCCAGTTCACCTCTGCCTGGCTGGGATGATTTAGTTGGGGTTGGTCCTGCTTTGGGTAGGGAACTGGACTCGATGACCTCCTGAGGTCTCTTCCAGCCCTATGAGTCTATGATTCTATTCTATGATCAACAATGCAGCTTGCTTGATTGAGAGGTAATTCGTGTCACTCACTAGCCATCTATTTCAGCTGGAAGATGTCTTGCAAAGTAAAGCGCTTCTCTCTTTTCTATGGCTATATCCTTTCCAAAGAGGGTCCCTTTTAGGATAATAGGATGGTTCTGTTTCTAACATAAACCACTAGATGATTAAAAAAGTCTTCATTTTGGACTAATTGAAAGGAATGCATAGAGCCTGGGGAAAGGAAAGTCTGGAAGGATAGTCCTATGAGGATGAGCAAGAAGCTCTCTGGGAGAGTGAAGAAGGAAGGTCTAATGACTTAATGTCTAATAAAAAGGGGAGGGAAAGCCTAAGAGGATATGCGAGAGCTGACAGGTTGTCTGGGGTAGGATGAAGAGAGTTCTGTGTTCTAAGCCAAAAGAAAAAACATTTGGAATTACCTTCAAAGACTGATTCCAATAGTTCCATTTTCTTTTTAATGTCAATTCATGGAGGAGAAGAAATATGAACCTTTTAATTGAGAAATACAAATTAGATAGCCCAGTACAGTTTGTAATAGGATGGATGTATTATACTGTTGGAGGCAAATTTAAGGCAGATTTTCTTAAACCTACACATCATTTAATTTAGTGTATATGTGTGAGACAGAGAGGGAGAGAGAATCCATTTACCTTTGTGTGTGTGTGTGTGTCCATGTTAGATGTTCTGTTGGGATGCGCCTACACAGCAGCATTATTTCGAAATAATGGCCATTATCCCGAAATAACAATGCGAGCATCTACACAGCAATTCCGTTATTTTGAAATAAATTAGAAATAATGGACAGCTTATTCCAACACCTGTAAACCTGATTCCACGAGGAATAACGCCTATTCTGAAATAGCTATTTTGGAATAGCAGTAATTTGGATGCTCCACTGCTGCTATTTTGAAATAGCTCCTCCCCAGGGCCATTCAAAGTAATTACTCACCAATGCCTCCTGGGGTTCTAAATCAAGATAGTGCGTCCACATTAGGGAAGCCTGCCTCGGACTAATTTTGAGGCTTCCCTGTAGTGCAAACATGCTATTTCGAAATAAGCTATTTTGGAGTATTTCTTCTGGAATAGCTTATTTTGAAATAAACATGCAGGCTACGTCTAGACTGGCCCCTATTCCGAAATAGCCATGCTAAGTTCCAACTTTGGAATAGGGAAATCCGCGGGGGATTTAAATATTCACCGCGGGATTTAAATAAACATGTCCGCCGCTTTTTTTCCGGCTTGGGGAAAAGCCGGAAAAAAGTGTCTAGACTGGCAAGATCCTCCAGAATAAAGCCCTTTTCTGGAGGATCTCTTATTCCTACTTTCAGGTAGGAATAAGAGATCCTCTGGGAAAGGGCTTTATTCCGGAGGATTGCGCCAGTCTAGACGCTTTTTTCCGGCTTTTCCCCAAGCCGGAAAAAAAGCGGCGGACATGTTTATTTAAATCTCGCGGGGGATATTTAAATCCCCCGCAGATTTCCCTATTCCAAAGTTGGAAATTAGCATGGCTATTTCGGAATAGGGGCCAGTCTATACGTAGCCGCAGTGTAGATGTACCCTTGATGTTTTGAGGCTGAGTTCAGTGCACTTCCAGAGAAAATAGTTGAAAAATCCATCTTGGTTTCTTCCTGGATGCCAAAATGCTTCAGCTCTTTCAACATTTTTATAGAACAGGGAATAAATGACAGATGGAGACTGTTTCATATCATTGTTAATGATTTGATTTTATTTCTCAGGGTCTTTTGCTTTTACTCAAGACTTGACTTTTATATAGCTACCTCTCTCTCACACAGAGACATTTTATATACACCCATATAGTATAACAGAAGTGGATTCCAAAATTTAGAATTTAGAATCTACATTATCAAGTAGAAGAGTAATAGGTATGACTTAATTTGCTGCAGGCCTGCTTCCATGTGATTTTGCAAAATTCCAATTTAAAAGCGAAGATCTGATTTTTGTGTGTGATAAATAAGTAGATAAACTGCTTCTAAGAAATTACTGGGCAGAAACAAAACAGATGCAATCTCTTTGCATTCAGCATTGTTTCAAGGAGACTGATTCATTATATGGAAACTTATCTGGAATACTATGAAGTCCACTTCAAGAACATGCTAACTGCATTTGTACACCAAACAGTAACATTTATATACATAAACAACCACATAGCATCTATTCAAACCTCACAGCCTGTTTATACTGCCTGGCTATGTCTACACTGTCCGCTTCCTCCGCAATATTATCTTGCGCAAGTATTCTTGTACAAGAAGTCTTGCACAAGCAAACGTCCACACTGTCATGTGTGAGCTGTGTTTTTGCGCAAAAACATCCATGGCAGTGTAGATGCTCTCTTGAGCAAGAAAGCTCCAATGGCCATTTTAGTCATAGGGCTTTCTTGCACAAGAAGCCCCTGCTAAGCATCCACACTGCCCTCTTGCGCAAGAGCTCCTGCGCAAGAGGGCTTACACCTGTTAAAAAAGAGCATAGCTCTTGCACAAGAAGCCCTCTCTTACCACGCTGTACTGTAAATCTTCTTATGCAAGAGCAGGTGGGCAGTGTGGACGCTCTGCGGATTCTTGCGCAAGAACAGCCATTCTTGCTCAAGAACCCGCCAGTGTAGACATAGCCTCTTTGTTCTGGCATAGCTAGAACAAGCTATTCTCTCAATAGAGATGGGTGAAAAATGGAAACATAAAATTTGGCCAAAAATGCTTCCATTTAGTGAAATTCAAAAGGAATAAAATATGTTTTTAATAAGAAATATTTCTGAGACTTTTTGAAGTTTTGTTTTTCCCCTTATCATTTTTCCCCACTGGCCACTGGTTTCAACAGAATGAAAGTCTATTATTGATTGATTTTTTTTTCAATTTTTCCCTTTTTTTACACACTAATTTTTCCACAATCCAAGTTAGATTGGAGAAATGAAAAACAAAACACTAAACCAAGATACAATTGATTATTTGCATTCAGTGGCAAACAGGGGGAAAAAAAGAGGTGGATATGGAAAACTAACTATCCGAAATTTCAGAAACATTGCCTTTTGAAAACTCAAATAGCATTAAAATTACAGGTTAATACAAAACTATGATTTTTTTTGTAATTTTTGTTCAATAATTTCCCATTGATCATATTTTTTAAAAGATCATCCAAAGCTTTGCCCTTTTTTTTTCTATGAAACCTCAATTTCATTATGAAAACCATCTCCTAGCTCAAGCTTTATCTTAGTTTGGCATGTGTAGGAGTGAGATACTCTGATCTGTTCCACAATGTACATGAGTCAGTTGCTTACACTAATTTCTCCCTGAATAAATATTCTTCAAAGGGTGACAACCAGTGTTCCCTGTAAGATGAACACTTGTGCAGCTGTTCAGGAGAGATGCCAGTGCTGACCGGCTGATTAGCAGAGCCCCCACTACTAGATTTTGTTTCTTCTGATGGTGCACTTTTTCACATGCCTCAGTGCACATAAAATATTTATTCTGTACTTTGATGGAAAAAATCCACACATGGATGGGAAAGATTAGAGGGCACATTGGGCACAATTGCATAATGTTACTATTTCAGTTCTGATGCCTGAGTAATTCTGGTGCCATTGTCCAAGGTTTGAGGGTGTCTTATAAAGTACAGGATGTTAATAGCAAGCCTGACACTCACATTTCCCCTCCAGCTCATTCACATTTATGCCTGTGTGCCATTCAGTGCTGCATCTGCACAAGAGGAGCCACAGCCGTGTCATGAATGTGGAGGTGCAGCTATGCCTGAAAAGTGTCCATAGATTTTGGAACATCATTGTGAATGTGCAGATATGTTGCCTGATAATATCAATTCTGTTTTGTTCCAATGGAAACTCTCATGGGGGGATCATGAAGCCATTTCCAAATATATTAGCCTCATAGTACCCGTGTAGTCATATCACCTATATTGGAGATGAGTCAACTGGAGCTTAGAAATGACCAGGTGACCTACAGTTTGCATGGCCCAGAGGAAAAATAGGGCATGAGAATCAAGCTCTGAGGATCTGGGCCCTAGTACTGTCATTTCCCAGGCCACACTCCAGGACCTTTTCCTGTACAGTTTGAATTGTCTTAAGTCATTGCTCTTCCAACACTTCCCTTGGGAGGCCGTTATGCTGGCAAGCTAGATTGTTACTGGATCTGAATAGATCTCTCAGTTAGGAATGTTTTCCTTTGCCATATATATTTCTCAGTTTTACATATATTCTAGTTAAGATAACCGGCAGTGCACTCTTACTTAGTTTATCTGTGAGGATGGGGTGGTGTGTTAAAGGTCCATTTCATTTTTTATTGCTAGAACTGTGCGAAGCCTCTCCCATCACATTTCCCACTTCATTAAAATGATTCCCCATTTACCTCTCGGCAGTGGAGATAAAACAACATAGAATGCTGAATTACCCTGCAGCTATGAAGCTCAAGACTTATCAAATTAATTCAACATGTTATGAAAGAACCACAGGGATTTACCAAGCATTGGAAGGCTTTGGCAAAACTTAACCATTCATACTAGAACTTGAATGCATAAGGGATTTAAACTCATAAATGCTTGAATGCTAACATGTATCTAGCTGATGTTACTAGAATAACTCTGCTTCAAATGACACACTCTTGTAATTAATTAAAACTGTGTTAGGGATAAATATTCTCCTCTATATTGAAATAATAGTAATTATTATTGTACACCGCAGTTGGCCAAACAAGTGTGATCCACAGTGTTAAGCACTGAACCCAGGGGAGTGCAAAGCAGAAATGTTGGCTGGCTAGGTTTGGTCTTGTCTGTGGGGAAATGTCTATCTTTGCAACATCCCAAAGCATATCTGTGCTGCCCTCAGAGCAGACCCTCATCACAATGTGGTTGTTGGCTCCCCACCTTCCTCTGAGGGGGTGTAACCTGGTAGCAGTCTATAGCAGATGCAGATTACTTCTCTGTTCTTCCAGCAAGGAGAGTTGAGCTGACATGCTGTGGGGATGGATGGAAGCCAAGGTTCCACCCACTCTCCATCCCTGCCTAAATACCCCCCCCTCCCCCGACCACCTGTGTAACAGGGAAAATAGTGGTACACTGGGTGTGTCCTCATTTTATTGTAAAGTCAGGTTCAGGCTCACACTTGAGCCCTAATCCCCCTTCTGTCTACACACAAATCTCTTGGTCTTGCAACCAAGGTCTTAGGATCCTCTGGAGTAGGGAGGTGAGCAGTTTGAGGCTGAACCCTAGGCCTCAAGTTCTATTGCTTTGTGGTGTAGATGCAGCCCCCTATACTCAGTCTGCCAAAAATAACTCACAATCCCATGGGCCAACTTCTCCTGTCCTCTCTCTTCCAAAAATCTCCCATGGACTCCAGAGAAACGGAAGTCCCTTGTTGTAGTACAGCAGCTGGGTGACTCAGTGTTTCATCCTTCCATTTTATTCTGAGCACCATGCTGTAACTTTCTGAGACATTCCTGTATTTGCAACAGATCTTGTCCTAAATAAATTTTTGGCAAAGCACACCATGTTATGGCTGCAGGAGCACAGCCACATTTTGGTTAATCTCTGGTGCAAGGCCAGCAACAGAGTAAATTTTAATAAGAGTGCCAGAAATGATCATGCATGCCAGCATCTAGTAAAGATTTTGTCAGTGTTGGAAATGTACCAGCTCTGTCGGGAGCAGCCTAAGCAGGTCACAAGGGAACTGAGCCGACAGCCATGCCAGGCCCCTGGGCAAGCCAGTCTCCATACTAAAGTGTAGACAGTGGAGTCCTGGATTTGGCCTGGGCTACAAAAATATTCTTAACCTAGGTTTGACAATCAGGGTAGATATTCAAACCAAGGATCCACTGATTCTTGTCCAAATAAACCTGGACTTGTACTGCAGTGCAGACATACCCAGGGCTGGGGGCGGGGGAAGATCTACACTGCAAAATAGACCAGGGGCTGTTCCAGGTGAGCCAACTCAGCCTTGCATAGCTCTGGCTCTGGGCTTTAAAAATGACTGGCTGAGTATGGAGCGTGGATTCTGGGACCTCTCTCTACTCGTGGGGGGTCTCAGTGTCCAGGTGCTAGCCCAAACATGCACATCTATTCTTCAGTACAGGTAGCTCATACAAAGGGATAAAGAGGGAAATTAGATACCTTCCCTCCCCCTTACTCCTCCCCTTGCCTCATAAATACAGTTACAGATTAAGTGAGGTAAATGTTGCTCCTGGTTACAATGACCTAACTCAGGAGTCGCTCCTTTGAAGACATCGAACATTTACACAATTAAGCTGCAACTGTGGCAGCAAAATAGGAAGTGTTGATTTTAGCCATTGAGTAATAGATTTGTGTATTTACACGCACCTGCAGAGAGTTGCAGTACAGAAGACAAATTAGGAAATTGTTCTTTCAAACACTGTTACTGGGCCATGCAGCAAGACAGAATCAGGAAGCAAATTATCCCCTTTTGTCCAACATCTTTCTGCTTCTCTGAATTTTGGCTTAGTCTAGCATAAAGAGATACGGGCCAATAGCAATGTTCAGCTTTGTAGCCAACTTGTTTCAAAGTTCAGGGTTAGTAAAGCTGGGTGAAAATGTTCAGGCAGTTTGGTTCACTGAAACATTTGACAAATTTGTGTCAACTTCAGCAAATTGTGTTGGTTAAAACAAGCAAAAATGAGAATAGCAGAAATGTGAAAGTGATTATTTTGGAATTATCAAAACAAAATATTCTGGTTTTTCAGACTGGATTAACAAGGGAATTACAGGCCATTTGGGGGCATTCTTCTCTTGTAATCTTTAGTCCAGTCATTAGAGCAATCATTGTTTTTGGCAGAAGAGATTGAGAAAGGCCCATTTTAGGCTATGTCTGCATAGAAGCGTTATTTCAGAATAACTAACGTTATTCCAAAATAACAAAGAGCATGTCTACACTGCAAGCCATTATTTTGAAATAATGGCTATCTGGAGGACTTCTTACTCCGACTCCTGTAACCATCATTTTACGAGGAGTAAGAGAAGTCAGAGGAAGAGTGCTCTAACTCGGACTTCCTGCTGTGTTGAAAGCGCCAAAAGCCTATTTAAGCTATTTTAACTTAAGCTACACAATGACGGAGCTCAAGTTGTGCAGCTTAATTCGACTTTTGCCCTGCTGTGTAGACGTGCCCTTAGAAGAGTCAATAACCCAATGGTTAGGGCACTCATTTGGGAAAGAGGAGACTTGGATTCAAATTCTTGTCCTGGAATGAGAATTTGTACCTAGCTCTCTTACAGCTCAGGTGAAAGTGAAACAATTTGTTTTCGGTCTAAAAAAACATTTTGGTTGATGCAAAACAAAATTTTACTGATTCCTTCATTTTCCTCTCCCTCTCCCCCACCCCCAAACTTCCAATGAATTGAAAAAATCACTTATTCACTCAGTTCTATCCAGAGTGCTTTAATCCTGGAGATTTGGATGGATTGCTCTTCACATGCAACTGAGGAATAATTATCCTCAATAGGTAGAGGTGGATGAACTTTTTTCAGCAAACAGCAAATTCTCCAGAAAAATGCATTTAAAATGCATGGAAGCTATCCTTAAATTTGCTTAGAATTTGGTGAATGGTTCAGGCTGAAGTAGAAGACATTCTTTTTAAAAAGTAAAAAATGTTTCATTTCAAAATAAAGATACATGTATTTTTGAAAACCAAAGTGGTCAAAAACAGCCCAAAATAAAACAAAATGAAAAACTTGGGCCATCCATTTTTCTAAACAGAACCATTTCTGCGGGGGAGAGAAGGGAGGAAGATTTTTTTACTTTGGCTCTTGAACTGAAAAATCAATTATTTGTCCATCTCTAATTGTTAGTCATTAACAAACCCATGCACAGTGTATACAAACACACTGTAAAACTCTCAGTTGCAAAACCACATGGTCAAAACAGAAGGTTTTCCAAGAGGTGACATTTTGGGAACATCTCAACATTTGATTGCAATCTAGTGAATATAATGTAGACAATGTGTATCTGAAAAAGATATTAGTTTCACTGATATTTGTTTCTTCCTATTTCTTAATCATCATCGTTAGTATCAGAATGTGTGCTAGTGATTTAAAGAGATGCAAATCTAAGGGCCAAACCCACCTGTCTTTACACAGACAAGATTTCATTCTTCTTCCACTTTACTGAGACCTCACTGAGAGCTGTGACTAAGTACATACTGCAGCATTTGGATCACACAGTGAGAAGCTGCCTGAAAGAAGTAAAACTCATCAACAAGGACGGCTTGTTTTCCTTTTACTTTAAAAGTATAGATTAGGCCCAGGCCCACCATCAGAGGTGGGCCAAAGGAGGCAATTGCCCCTGGGCTTGGTAATTCATGAGGGCCTGGGACTCCTAGACGCTGTTGTTGTTACCATAGCAGCAACTGGAGCCAGCCTAGTCCCTTTAAATCACCTCCAGAATGCCACATAGAGTGCTCTGGGAGGCTCTGAGAGCTGGCAGATGGCTGGTACATGCGTGTGTTTTGGGGGGGGGGGGGCACAGTATGCTCCATGAAGTATGGAGAACTGGCTGCCACCAGCACATCTCTTCTGCCCAAGGCCCTACCCCTTCTGGGAGCACCCTCCCCCCTTGTCCAGGAGGCCAGCAATTCTGTCAGCCCCCTCCTACTCCCACTCCTTGGATTGGGTCAGATTCCAAGCTGATGTAAATTATGTATTTGACGTCGTCTTGAGTTACATTGGCTGAGGATCAAGCCCTTTATGATATACAGCAGTCTGTTGTTGGTCAGGATAAGAGATCAGGTACACAGAAAATGAGAACTGACACAGATATTTGCCCTAAACTCAAATTACTGCTCAGCAGTGTTCCAGCTACACATTTTTCCATTGGCAAATGCTGATTCATCAAAACAAAAACATTGTGCGGAAAAATATCAGTGTCAGCAAAAATTGTGTCAGGTCTAGGGTAAACTTTTGGGGAGAGGAGGGAGGAAAAAAGAGCCCCAGATTAGACAATATCTCCATGGTTAGGACACTCTGTGTCTAGCCATTGGGCATGATAGCCCACGTGCTGATCATGACCTCCCCTGCTGCTCTCAAGATTGAGGAAAACTTAAGGTGCTTTCCTCAAAGAATCGCATTGAATCTAAACCTTAGCCTATTACAAACAGTTAGCAATTTGCGGTGTACAGTGTTATACCAACATATGTGACAAATGGGAAGTGACTACAGTATGATATGTGAACCTTCCTCATAAAACATTACACAGCAGAATCCAGCTCTCTCGTACCTTTCAGCAGAGAAATGTGTCTCTCCTGATTAAATCAGTTTTAGCCAAGCCCATGGGAACCTTCTATAGAAAGTCAGAAAGAGGTGAGGAAGACTGATGCCTCCCTACAAAACCTTTTTAACCACCCTCACCAGCCACATGGAATAGGTTAAAATCATCATGGGAAAGAGCCTAGAAGTCACTATTAGCAGAGCCCCTTTAATAGAAAGCCTGTGTGTTTCTCCTTAAAAAAATATCAGCTGGAGGGTTATTTTTATCAGTCATCCTTCAAGATAATCCTCCATATGTGCATGCCAGTGTTCCCTATTCTCGCAGCACATGTTCAGTTTGGCCATTCCATTTGTATGTTATCTTTTTTGGGCTATATTCTAGGCATGAGATAGCTGCATTTTTATTAGTCAGTAGTGCAAATAAAAGTCTGACTCCTCACTCTGTCAGTGACGTCAAGAAATAGTTTTTCTTCTAAATCATGCTTAATTTCTGCTCCTCTCAATATAAGAGTATCACGGTATCAATGGTGGAAGCTTTTCCAACATCTTCATTTCATTCATTTTCTAATTAAAGCCGTTTGGGGCCCTTATTAAATGTATGATGAAAATTTTATTTTTCTCACCCATTCAAAAAGACAAATATTCAGTTTAGGAAATAATCCCACCATGAGACAAAACTGACCAGTCACAACTGGCTGAAACCAACCAAAGAACAAAAAATAAAACAAAACAAAAAAGCTGAAACAGTGATTAAACTAGGCAATAAAATTAAGAGAATTATTTGATGAAATTACAGTGGCCTCACAAAAAACATAAAAATAAAAAATAATAATCCAGTTGCAGAAATAGGCCTTCCTATGTCTTCAAAAAAATCAATTAAAATTTTTACTTTGTCAGATTTGGAAGAATCTAAATGAAAGCATTGTGGAAAAGATGTTTATCTGAATAAGAAGCAAAGTGACACACGCTTCATCCCAGTCTGAGGAAATTGGGTATCTTTATAGGAAATATGAAAAGTAAAGCTCAGCTCATTTTAGAACTGATTATGAAATTAGTTTTCCACTTGGCACTCACAAAATACAGGTTGTGGGCCTATGCATAGTGTCTACATTATTCCCTGGGAATCCTGGATGATGGGGAAAGGTTGTTTTTGAACTGGAATTAAAAACAGACATTCAGTTCATGTAAAAAATATTTTGCAAAACTTGAAAGATTTTCAAAATCTTTGGATAAAGCCAAAGAGGTTTTGCAAAACCCAGTTCCCCTGGGATTTCCCATTGCCAACGGGCAGCCACACGTTCTCATCCTCCTCCAGAATGTTGCTAAGCATTTCCTGCCATGCACTAAGCACTCTCCGCTCTCACAAGCCTCAACTGGCTACGAATATGGGAAACACCTTGCTCATTTACATACATAGCCCCTATTATTTATTAGTAGAAGACTTAGCCAGCATTGCCTGGGTCCAAAGCTGGCCCAGAGCATCATGGTGGGTAACTTCTCCCTGGGGCCAGCTGAGGCAGCAGGGACTGTGCTGTTGGTGGGTAGCTACTCCCCAGGACTGGAATACTTGCTGCCCCCCTGACGTCGTTTGTGAATATAACTGTCCCTGTGCTTGCTGCCCCCTTTGGTCATTTGTGAGTATAACAGTCCACACTATTACACTCCTCCCTTTCTATTTGATGTGAAAAAATCACATTCCATGCACATCCCATTATCTTGGCACAACCAAACCCTGTCCTTACTTTAAATTAGGATAAGAGGAAGCTTCATACCGAATTTGGTGGTCCTAGCTCTTACCATTTAGGAGTTCTTGAACAAACAAATGGACTCAGAGATGGATGGTTGAACACACAGAGGCAGAAACACGCACTTTCTAAAATATATAGTAGATGTGCAAAGGGATCCTCTCAGTCAGTGGCAAATCCCATTTCTCAGGGATACATGAGTTCATGGATCATAATTAAGAAAAGGCACATGCTTGAGCAGAAGGGAAATAAGGATACTCTCCTAAATCAGAGACAGAGAGAAATGTAGAGGGATCTCAGAAAATTCTTTGCTTTACTGTTAAATGAAAAAGCTCTCTGACAACCACAATCAAGGAGGTAATCAACACAACAGGCACACAAAGAAAAGGGACTTGATGGAAATGTTTATAGTACTGTGGAAAAATATACTAAGTACACTGGTGGGTTAGCACAGTGCTTATCTTAGGTAGTCTGTGGGTGGAGATGGGATAGGAAGCTTTGGATATCTCTACCATGATGGGTTTTTATTTCTGAGAGTAGCTGAAATCTAGTCTATTCCAGAGGCAAAGTGTTAGCTCAGCAAAGCCTCTGGGATAAATCCTCTGTGAGAGGGATAACTAAGCTGTGAAAAAGCCACTAGAGGATGAGAAATGATCCCAATAATCTTTTCACTTTGGTAGCCACAATTTCAAACATGGGACTTCAGGAATTTTGAACCTTCTCCCTTGAAGCACATCTGTATGAATTATTTATTTTTATTTTTTTGCTGCCATGGATTACTTGCAAAGAATTCCCTGCCACTTTTACCATAAAATACTGTATCATTCAAAGCTTTCAAGAACCCAGTACAGTGACAATGAATGCTACAACATGAATACAGCTACAAAGCATCAGTTTCTTAATAAAATTTCAGTCTTATCTGGAAATTGCCAACTCAGGATTTACATGGGTAGAAATTCCTGGTTTGAAATTCACCTGTGGTATCCTTCATTAAACCATGGAAAGTTATTTATTGCAATGCAGGGCAATATCAGCAAACTTCTAGACTGGGAATTTCTAAGAAATGTAAGGAAGGTAGGAATCCAAATTCCTTTAGAATTCAATGGAATTTAGGTGCCTAATTCCCTTAGGTGACTCTGAAAATCTCTTTCGTCAAGAGCCAATTTGCCTAAGCTCAGAATTTTGGCTATTTTTTTCACACATCCCTGCTAGAAAGAGTATTTGTTGCAGCCAGATAAGAAATAATCCTTTGGCTCTGGTTCAGATGGATTTGAAAAGTATGATTTTCTTGGAAGAAAAACAAAACCTTTAACTGTTTTCTCCTGCCACCACAGCACAACTACTGATTTACTGCAGCATGAGGTCTAGTTTTCCATCTGCAGAGTATTTGGGGAAAGCTTATGACAACGTAATGTGTAAATGAGTATAAGCAGAATTTGTTTGCTTGCCTGCTTGCTTATGTATACAACCACGACTCCTGCAGTATCATTTCTATGCCAGAAACCAAGCCAAGTATTCTTTTTATGGTGGTGTTTATATTGTGGGTAATCTTTATTCATCTTTTAGAAGTAAGGGGTACTGTTCGAACCCTCATTAACCCATGGAGGCAGCTTCCCCAGAAGAGGCACTCATTCCCAGGAGACAGCAAGTGGCATAAATGCCTCCAGCTCCCCCAGGGATGTTTACCAGGGAACGGCTGCTTTAAGTCCTTGACAAAGTTCAAGTGTATTAAAGTCCTGAGCTTTATAATTACAGCATACTGAAGTCTGCCCTTAATGTTTTCCTTGATCTCTGGTGCTGCTCTGGTGCATTAAGAAGTCTTATTGGCCCCAGAATCATTACAGAGGCCTCTTTGAGGAGCAGACAAAACAAAAACAATGATTTACAATAAATATTCTGGGACTCAAAATGGGAAACTACTCAATAAACTGACCTGAAGAAATAGAAAAGTTTTTGTATGAAATATCCTAGTCATTATGTGAAATGATGATTTTTTCATTGTAGTTTAGCTTTTCTAAATGTTATACTGGAAGCTGTTAAAGCACCTCATACGTTCCAGCCAGATGAAGTACATTAGCTAAGGCACTGTGATAACTCCTTAAGCTTCACAAAAGCTTGCAAGCCTTCATGTTTCCCCAATGACATCAATTTGACTTTTAAAGAAAACAGGGCTGAAAATGACATCACTGGAAAAAAAAGAAACAATGATAGAACATCTTACCTGAAAGGGTCTCATTCAAAAAATATTTGCACGGTCTTTAGTGATGAACTTTCTCAGTGGTGGTTATGTTTTAAAGTAATGTACTAAAACCCACATCTGATTCATGCTATTTGAAATGCCAATAATTCTACCATCACCTCCTATCTCTCCAATCTCTTCTTGATGATTCAGTTCTGACCTCTTTGTGAAAGTTAATAACTGGGATAAATGTTCATATCTTTGCACACTGAAAGAACATTTCTGGGTTTGCTCACCATAGGGAGGAAGTGTTCTTTGGTAATTATGGATCTAATACAACTCCCATGGAAGTTTTGGGGTGCCCTATGTGAAGCACTGGGATACAGAATGCCTGGAGTCTATTTCTAAATTCACTGTTGTGACTGATTGTGTGATTATATGCAAACAATTTATTTTCGCTATACGTCACTGTGCTTATCTGTAAAATGGATGCAACAGCTCATAGCAGTGAAAAATATTTTCTCCTCTAAAAAAAAATCAATAGCAGTTGAGGGTCCAGTGTGCTGAAGGCAGAAGAGATGTTGAGGAGAATGATTACAGATTAGAAACTTGCATAGGATTACTGGTAACTTTGGTGAACATTATTTCAGGAGATAGGAAGGGGCAAAAGCCAGAATGAAATACACACAGTGGAGAGCTGGTGAACAGAAAGCCAGGGCCTCAGTCAAAGAGTTTAGAGGAGGGAAATTACAGCAGTAACTGGAGAGGCAAGCGGGTGGAGGGAGAGTTTATTTAGGATTATGGAATGAACACATGCTTGAATGCTGAGTGAAATGTGCCAGAGGGAACATGGCAGTTTGATTATTTGCGTATACTTGAATCAAAATTGATTATGTTTCCCTATTATTTGCATGATAAAGATTCAGCAACTAAAGATGAGAAATTACAAAATAAGGCATCTTCTATTAAAAGCTGCACAGTCATTTTATTGTCTCAGAAATCTTCTCCTTGTCAGTTCACAAGGCTTAGAGGAGCTCCCAAACCCAGTTTCCCCTCCAGAGGCTCCAACTTTTCTTGAAATTTGGAGGGGTAGGTGGATTAATTCACCAAGGCAATATAATGTCTTCATTATTACAATGTGAACACCGGGGCTGTGTTTAGGAATTAAGTTTCACCACATTAAAATATGCATATTCTCAGTTTGTTTCTGGATGTCTACTTTCAAAGTGCTTCAAAGCAGCTCAGGGGTAGGGGTGGCTGTATTTTTTTATTTGAGAGGTCTAAAGAGGCGCAGAATTCTGATGAAATCATCAATTTGTGAACCTGAAGCCTTGTAATTCTGTCTCTCAGTTAAGCTCTCTCACTCATCAGGTTGTCTCAAGCGCCAAAGGTTATTTTCAGTAAAACCAGGAGCCCAGCTTTCAAGACGGCATCAAAGGCAGGAAGTCTGCTCTGGAAGCAGCATCAAAGCAGTGGCCTGTTCAATGTAACTTAAAAGCCCAGGTAAAATGAGCTGGGCTAGACCCTAGCAGGTGAACGAAGGGTTGAACCCGCCTTTACTTTGTCAGACCATGGGGTGTGTTCCCTAGATTTGGAATTGCTAGTTGACGGGGATTTTTCTGACTGCTGCATTCTATTAAAACCAAACTATTTTTAGATGCCCTCAGACTCATGGGCTGTGTCTAGACTGGCCGCTTGATTTTGTGCAAAAGCACTGACGTTCTACTGTCCGAAATCAGTGCTTCTTGCGCAAATGCTTTGACATTCCCGTTTGGGCAAAAGCCCTTTTCCGGAAATGTTTTTGCGCAAGAGGGCCAGTGTAGACAGCTAAAAACTGTTTTTCGCAAAAAAGCCTTGATGGCGAAAATGGCGATCAGGGCTTTCTTGCACAAAACCACGTCTAGATTGGCATGGACGCTTTTCCGCAAAAAGTGCTTTTGCGGAAAAGCCTCCGTGCCAATCTAGACGCTCTTTTCTGCAAGTGCTTTTAATGGAAAAACTTTTCCGTTAAAAGCATTTGCGGAAAATCATGCCAGTCTAGACGTAGCCATGGTGTAATTCTACAGAGCCTCACTGAAGTCACTGAGATGATGCCAATTGACACAAGCTGAGAACCTGACCCTCAGGGCTGAGTAGGTGCTAGGATCATGGGGAAGTGGTCCAGGAAGCACAAGCAGTCAACGGGAGGGGGGAGATCATGGCTGCTGCCAAGGGGATCCCTGGGTTAGGACCCAGAGTAGTAGGCAAGCCTGGGTCCTGCATTCCTCTGTGCTCCACACCTAGCCACTGCAGTGTGTGGGCTTTATAGAGTGTGTCTTGCTCCTGAGGTGAGGGGCTAGACCATGGCTGCAGTCAGCCATGGAGGCAGATGCCATGACCGAGGACTACTGATACCCCTAGAAGGGGGAGAGACCGGGAGTAGTGGGACCTGAAAAGGACACTGCAATCCAGGGAGCAATGTGGGTCAAGCTACAGATGGTGGTGACAATGGGCAAGTCCTGACTGAGCTAATTCCTAGATTGACCAGAAGAGGGAGGTACCACAACAGTGAGTCTGATGCATTACAGGGACCTTGTCAAAGGCCTTCTGAAAAGTCGCAAACACTGTATCCACTGGATCCCCCTTATCCGCATACTTGTTGACACCCTCCAAGAATTCTAACAAACTGCTGAGGAATGCTTTCCCTGTTCAAAAGTCAGTCTGAGTCTTACCCAAACTTTCAAATTCCTCTATTAGTCTGGTCATTTTGTTGTTTATTAAAATTACAACCAATTTGTCTGATACTGAGATTAATTTTACCAGCCCGTAATTTCTAGGATTACATCTAGAACCTTTAAAAAAACCCTCCAGTGATTTGGTAAGGAGGTGAATTTAAGCTATAGGTTACATATCACAGTTAGCAATTCTGCAATTTCATATTTGAATTCCTCTAGATCTCTTGGGTGAATAGAATTCAATTCTGGTCACTTATTCTTGTGTAATTTAACAATATATTCCAAAACCTCCTCTAGCTATGCCTTGGTCTGGGAAAGTTCCTAAAGTTTGTCAAAGGAATGGCTGAAGCATGGGAATCTCCTTCACATTCTCTGCAGTGAAGACTCACACAAAGAGTTCATTTAGCTATTCTTCTAAGCTTTGGCAGCACCCTGATTTCCAATGGCCCCACTTATTGTTTGGCATGTTTCCTGCTTCTGGTATATTTTTTTAAAAAATTCTGTTAGTTTTTCTGTCTTTTACTAGTTGTTTTTCAAATTCTTTTGCTGGCATTTTTAATTATACCTTTGTACTTGACTTACCAGAGTTGAAGTTCCTTTCTATTGCATTCTGAAGGATTCAACTTTTTTTTTTTTAAAGAACGTGTTTTTGTCTATAACCTTTTACTCTATTGTTTAACTGTGGTGGTATTTTTTTTATGTCTTACTGGTTTTTCATGGGGAGAGAGAGTATACATTTCATTTGAGCTTCTATTATAGAGTTTTAAAATAGTTTCCATGAAACTTGCAGACAATTCACTCTTCTGACTGATAAGTATTATGGTATCTCAAAACTACAGCTACACTGCAGACTTTTGTCAGCAGGGACAATGCAAATAAAGCTCTCGTTAGTATTTGCATAATCTCTGACTATGCTTTTTGTGGAAGAGGTTTTTGTGCAAAACCAAGCAATGTAGATAGGGCCATTTTGTGCAAAAAAACCCTTTTGCGCAAGATCCCTTATGCCTCCAAAAAGGAGGTATACAGGATCTTGCACAAAAGGGTTTTTTTTTACGCAAAATGGCCCTGTCTACACTGCTTGTTTTTGCTCAAAAAACTCTTCTGCAAAAAGCATAGTCAGAGAATATGCAAATGACAGAAAGACAAATGCTAATGAGCGCTTCATTTGTATTGTCTCTGCTGACAAAAGGCTACAGTGTAGACATAGCCTTTTTGCACATACTTTCTTTTATAATGCTGTATATATTAAATGTTTCATCTAAATATAATTTGACAGATACAATTCCATATTCTCTTTTGCTCATGCAAGTATTCCTATAGTGTTTCCCAATAACAAAACTCAAATGGATCTTTGTAATAGACCTGAAATAAATGATTGAAACAGAGCACCATGCTTATTGCCTTCATAGAAAAGGCAGTTTGAATCAAAGTATGTGGCAGAAGAATTGGCATAGGGGACTTGAGTTCTTGTCCGGGGTCTGCTACTTGGGCAAGTTAGCATGATTCAACTTCTGGCATTGACCCTATTTTGCAATCCACTTTGAGAACCATAGATAAAACAGTCAGTACTATTATTTGCACTTAATATAAGAAGTACTGTATGTAAATGCTATGAATGTAGAAACCCAATTCCACATGTTAGCTCCAGTTATCCTATTTAAAGAGGCATGCCAAGTCATTCAACAAACCCCTAACTCAAGATTTTCCTACAAGGAAGAACCATTATGGTAACAGTTAATCAGAGCCATAGTGAATATCTTGTAGATCTTCAAAGATCTACACAGATGATATAATGCCATTTCCACTGATTTATAATTAAAAACATTGGAGCAATCACCTCTAAATGGTCTGTGGGTAATGTGAGAGGTCCTCATTTGCTGAACCATGGTATTTTATGTTTCCTTGGTCACCAATCTCTGCAATAATTTATTATTGTATATACACTGATTTTACTGTGGTGACACAAGTCAATGTTGGTTTAGCAATCTTTAACTTCTAGTTCATATTACCTGGCATAGGTAGCAGGGTATTTTTCCAACTTTCCAGAGGAAAACATGTTACAAGGATGTGGAAATTTACCCCTCCGCTCATCTGAAAGGGAAATTTTATATCTGGTAGCCCTTAGCCTATCATACCAAACTCTTGATATAATCCCAAACCCAGTCCAACAGTACATCTAAACTGAAACAATTAACTTGTGACAGCATGCAAAAATGCTTTGTTTGTAAGAGTATGATCAAATGCATTCCTACAATTAATTTTAGAAACTAAAATTTGAGCTTTTTGTGTCCTTATGAATATCATATACTATAGGTTTGAAATGATATGAGAATAAGCTTTACACCACCTTCTTTATAATCTGTGAAGAAATGGTAATGTCTTTTCTAAGAGATAGTTTCTTGAGCAGGAGCCTAACAACTACTTCTGTGAAAGAAACAATCATCTGGCTAGCCAAGAGAGAGGCATTAATTATGTCCTCCATCAACAGCTGTAGGATCCCCATGTTTAATCTTATAAGTTACTGGAAAATTTACCCAGCGATACCCAGATCTGGCCCAGGGCCGGAGTGGAGCCAAGCACTTTGGCTGATGTTTTTTTCCTGGGTTGGCCCAAGGTGGGGGAGGGGGACTGGCCTGAGGGTGGGGGGACCATACCCCTTGGCCACTGGCTTCACCCTGGGGCTGGCCCGAGGTCAAGAGGAGGGCCAGTCCAGGGCTGGGGTACAGGCCTGAGATGGGGGTGAGACCATGCACCTTGGCTGCTGGCTTCAGCCCAGAGTAAGGGTTGGGGGCTGTGCACCCCAGTCACCGGCCTCTGTCTGGTATACGCTGTGGGGGGCGGGGGGATGTCAGCTTTGCCCAGAAACTGGCCCAAAGCCAGTGGGACGGCCTGGGGGTGGAGAGCCTGGCCTGGGAGCCACACACCCCAGCTGCTGGCTTCACCCTAGAGTCAGTCCAGGTGTGGGGTGGGGCCACATAGACCTCCTGCTGGCACTCCCTGGGCCCAGCCTGGGAGCAAGGAGGGAAATGCAGGCTGCCTGATAGCTCTTCCCAGGGCTAGTCTCGGGATAACGGTGTTGGTTCTCCCTGGAGCTGGCCTGGGACTGATGGGGGGACTCACAGTGGTTGGCAATTGCTCCCCGTGGCAGGCCAGGGTGTGGGTTGCTGCCAGCCACTGGTTTCCCACTACAGTGCTTGCTGCCGCCCTATGGTTATTTCACAGTAAAACTCCCTCTTACCAGACGCTTACTTTCCATTTTATGAGAAATAATAGAATTCTGGGCACACTTCATTGTTCTGGCACAACCAAACCCTAACCTTGTTTTAAGTTATGATAAGAGGAAGCTACATACCAAAGTTGATGGACCTTGTTCTTATTGTTTAGGAGGAGTTCTTGAACAAATGGACTTACAGATGAGCAAACACACACACACACACACACACTTCTAAATTATATAGCTAGATATGTCCAAATACAGATATCCCACATGTAGATTCTCTTTTGCTTCTAACCGTAGATACCAAAGCTGCTTGAAATTCAGACAGAAAACACACTTTTTATTTACCCTTTTGTAGATGTTAAACTATTTGTATGAAGACATCCAATCCAATCCAAATTCAATCAGTCTTGACCACGATGTAGATGGAAAATTCTTCACAGTGCCAAAAATCTGGCATTGTCAGCAGACACAGCAAAACTTCACATATATAGCAACAGGGATGGAAGCACAAATTATTTTCTTTGTATTCATTATAACCACAGGATGGAGTGCAAAAATGCTGCCTAGGCTGAAGACATTTTATCAAAAGTTTGTCTGCTGGCATAAATCAAGTTAACTCTTGATAAGGTTAATGATTGTCTGGTTATCAGGTGAGAATCTGGTCCATTATGTCCTAACAAATGATAAATAAAATGGCCACCCAGCTACAAAGTATTCTTTCTGAGAGAAATCTCATGCTCAATTGGGCCCCTCAAGCCCTTTGGGTGAAGCAATAAAATAAGTCCTCAGCCTCAGTAGCAAAGGTGAACCCTGACCAGAAATTGTAGGAGTTAATAGACTGATCATGATGAAATGTCCTCTACTTCCCCCATATATTCACCAAACCCTGCCCAAAATAAAAATCCACAGTGCTCCCTCCTCAGTATTTAGGGCCTGAAGTCACCTGAATGGTAGATATGAGGCATTAAGTCTCTGCGGGGTGCGGGGAGAGACAAAAAACAATGTCCCATCTATACAAGTATTGAATTCATCCACAAATATAAGGTAAGCCTAAAACAAAATGTGAGTACCTCATTTAGGAGCTTATGGGTGGCCTATCCAACACTGTTGTTTCCTTCTCAACCTCTCCTCAGACTCTCAGACAAACACACATTTTTCCCTTCCAGAATTTTCAAAGATGTTCATGTTTGGACTGGGGCTCAGAATGGCTGTTATTTTTGCCAAACTGATTTTTCCAGCCTGATCTCATTCATAAATGTATATCACCACATAGTTTGTAATGTCAGACTCTGTGGAAGTGTATATTTAGGGATACATATCCAGCGACCTAATCTAGCTAAGGACAGTCTTTAGCACTCCCCACTGAAGTTAGAGTCCAAGATTAGAAATGGGCTCTTAATGTAAGAATGTAATTTCACCTTTGCCTTTTTGATGCTTGCAAACTTAAATCTGACCTACACATAATTATTGTTCCAAACTACAAACAGGTCCTCTCAGAGGTACAGAGAGGCCCAGGGCACTTTCGGCTTTTGAGGTCTCTAGACATATTAAAAATTTAAAGCGATGAGGAGTCCTGTGGCACTTTATAGACTAACCGAAGTGTTGGAGCATAAGCTTTCATGGGCAAAGATGCATGCATCTGACGAAGTGGGTCTTTGCCCACGAAAGCTTATGCTCCAACACTTCGGTTAGTCTATAAGGTGCCACAGGACTCCTTGCCGCTTTTGCAGGTTCAGACTAACATGGCTACCCCTCTGATACTTAAAAATTTAAATAAAACAAAACATAATGACACATGAAGCAAAAATAAGGCACCGAAAAAGAGACATCATTTGAATATTTTTTTATTTAAGAAATGCTTTTCTGGTCTTTTTCACATCTCTTATTTGCTTAAATTTGTAGCTCTAAACTAAGAGATTGTGTCACATTTTAGTCTACTAGAGATATGCATTAAAAAAGTTGCAAAACTTATCAAATGCCAAAACATTAACAAGTGCCTAAATTTGAGGCCCACTTTGAGCTTGAAGCCCAAGCCAAATAGCCTTCCTGGACCCCCCTCTGACTGGCCTTTACTGCAGATTAGTAGTTCAGAACTTCTAGAATGTACAAGTAGTACAAGTGAATAGTAGAAAATTTAAGTGAGGAAATGCTACTTAATTGGAGGGTGATGGATCTGATTAGAGAAATCCCAAAGGGGAATGGAAAAGGCAGCAGCTAAACTGCAGCAGTGCCATTATATCATCCCCATCTGATCAAAAGGAATTGTTGAGATGTTGGGTTACTAGAATATGTAAATAAAGGACCTGAAAAAACGTGAAGCCACTGAGTCCTAGAAAAATATGAAGGTTACTTATTTCTATGTGAACTCTGAAAAACTGAGTGTTAGTGTCTGCAGGTTTCTGTCTCACTTACTGAGGGAACGCAGGGGTTGAGTGTGTAGCAAAGATACTATGCTTGACCTTCAGGATGACCTAGTCCTTTGCATCACAGGAAATCCCTTGACAGGCTATTTGCCTTGGCCAAAGGGAGTGGAGCTATATAAAGGTGATATAAGGAGCAAACTGCAGCTATCATTAAAGGGTCACTGAAAACATAATGTGCTTTATATCACGGAGTCAAAATTGTCCTCCCATGGGATGGAGGTCTCCTGGCATATGGACATTACTATTGCCACTGAGGGGACCAGTCAGCCCTAAATCTTCAAATGGGGGAGTTTGAAATAAAATATATTATGCCCAAGATACAGTTTGACTTCCTGTCCCAAGGGCAGCTTAGAATCTGTTTGGAAGGAACTGAACCTTTACATAATTTCTTTTCCATGTTACGTTCTTATCTGTCCTGCATGCTTCACTTCTGTGGCTTGCTCCGAGCAACGACTTGCCTGGTTTTCCTTTGATATGGTTCTGTTATATGTGTCTTCTCACTGCTGTTTCTTGAAGCTGAATGGCCATTTGCACTGTATCAGATCTCTGGTAGCACAAAATTGGTTCCGCTTGTTTGCAGTCTTTGAAGTCTGACTCAGCACATAGCATGCACTTCCAGTGGCAGCCTCAGGCTCATCTCCCCTACCCAGTTCTGATGTGCACAAATTGCATACAGGAACTTGGAGATCCACCAAACGTTTCTGGTCCTTTATGAAGGAAGCAGACTACACAAAACAAAAACAAAACAAGGTAGACTTTTTAATGTATGTTTCTCGTCTTGCACTTTCTCGTATTTTATACATCACTTAAGTATCAATGATTCTGAGACAACGAAGCCACATCATTTATGTTAATTTGATTCTAGTTAGTAACATTCAACTCCTGAAGTTTTTTCAGGGTATTATGTGCATTGCAATGATCTAACACAAAACATAATTTCTATGAGATTACTGAGTGTGTGTTAGAAGTTGATTCTTTCAGAGGAGAAAGAAGAAGAGGAGTAGAGGAAAGGAAGTGAAAAGTAGAGTTTCTCCCATCAATTCTCCCCTTGACTTAAGGTATATCGAGTTGTGTAGCTTAAGTCAACTTTTTTCTGTAGTTTAGATGTGGCTCTAGACTAGCCCATCCCTGCAAAGCAGCCACAGCTGCTTACTCATCTTTTTTTAAGTAATGATCTCGCTGTGGTTAGAATTTTAGGTTCATCACATGTGATAGTGTGAATTTTGTCCTGCTCTCCTACTTTGTGTGATTGTACTAGTGTTTTAACAGTAAGAATAGTGGGGTTTACCTCATTGTTAACAGTTATGGCTGTCTAATAATAACAACTGACCTTGGGACAGACCCTCAATTAATGTGAAATGGCTTGGCTCCATTGAAATCATTAGAGTTAGGGCAGTTTACAGCAACTAAGCATCTAGCCCCCATATCCATGCAATTATTTGAACATGCAGCAGGAATGAGCTAACAGGGTCACAAAGAACTCTTTTAAAGTGATGTTTAGAATAAAATGTGTGATTGGTCAAAAGCAGGACTTGGCCAACATATCGCCTCCTTTCTGGTTCATGTTTATGAACAAACTACTTTGATGTTCAAACTCGCTTTGATTTCATATTGATGTGAGTGAAGGAAGTCTCTTTTCAGGACCTGTTAGTATATATTCACAAAGTCTGATTCCCATGACGTGGCCACATCAACAGCTCTTTGCCAGGACCTTTTAAAGCATATGCCCTCCTCTTCACTCTAATCCTGTTTATTCTTTGACATTATTAGCCTTTCACGTTTTGGAAACTTTGTGCCTGTTTTTATGACTTGTTTATAAGGTTCTTATTAGTTACATATATTCTATTGCAAGTTTATTAGAGTGAACTTTTAATAGAATTATGGAGAGCCAGAGTCTGCCACACCTATTCCTGCTGCACAGTGCCTTCCTATAAAGTTAGTGCTAGATCAAATTGCCGTACTTGATTTACACCACTGAGGATATAGCCATTAATGTCCAAAAGTAATTATTTCAATGACACTTCTTGTGATACAAGTTACCTGTTCAGCATACATGGCAATTAGATCCCTAAGGTCAACATGAGGAGCACAGCTCAGTCATCCATTGAGCCCAGTATCCTGTCCGCTGGCAAGTATCAGAGGGGTAGCTGTGTTAGTCTGAATCTGCAACAGATTTATAGGAGCATAAGTTTTCATGGGCAAAGACCCACTTCGTCAAATGCATGCAGTGGAAATTCCAGAGGCAGGTATAATTATACAGGCATAAGAAAAGAGTACCAATCATGGGTAAGGCTAGAGATACCGAGGTCAATTCAGTCAGGAAGGATGAAGCCCACTTCTAGCAGCTGATGTGGAGGTGAGAAGAAACTGCTTTTGTAGTTGGCTAGCCATTCACAGTCTTTGTTTAATCCTAAACTGTTGGGCTATGTCTACACTGGCAGCTTCTTGCGCAAGAACATCTTGCACAAGGGTTCTTGTGCAAGAAGTCTTGAACAAGAAAATGTCCACACTGCCATGTGCGAGCTGTGCTTTTGTGCAAGAGCGCCCATGACAGTGTGGAAGCTCTCTTGAGCAAGAAAGCAGTGATGGCCACTTTAGGCATAGGGGTTTCTTGTGCAAGAAATCCCTGCCGAGCGTCCACACTGCCCTCTTGCGCAAGAGCTCCTGCGAAAGAGGGCTTACACCTGATAAAAAAGAGCGTAACTCTTGTGCAAGAAGCCCTCTCTTACCACGCCGTACTGTAAATTTCCTTAGAGCAGGTGGGCAGTATGGATGCTATGCAGATTCTTGCGCAAGAACGGCCGTACTTGCGCAAGAATCCGCGAGTGTAGACATAGCCAAATTTGTGTCAAATTTGCAGATGAACTGTAGCTCAGCAGTTTCTCTTTGAAGTTTGTTCTTGATGTTTTTTTGTTGCAGGATGGCTACCTTTAAATCTGCTACTGTGTGTCCAGGGAGATTGAAGTGTTCTCCTACAGGTTTTTGAATATTACCATTCCTGATATCTGATTTGTGTCCATTTATTCTTTTACATAGGGATACGTAAAAGAATAACCGGACACAAATCAGATATCAGGAATGTAATATACAAAAACCTGTAGGAGAACACTTCAAGATCACTTTTTGAATTTAAGTCCAATCCAGGATCCACCTCATACTCAAACACTCTTGCCGGACCTCTTTCCCAACCCTTCTCACTCCATCCTCCCTCCCCCATCCTCACTCACTTCCCATCCTCACTCACTTTTATCAGGAAGCAGGCAGAGGACTAGGCTGCAGAGGAAGGGGATGCAGGCTCTCGTCATTTTTTAACTAAAGGATTTGGAGTGTTGGGGAGGGGTTCTGAGATGAGCTTGGGGCAAGGAGTTGAGGTACAGGAGTGGTGCAGGGTGCAAGCTCTGGGAGGGAGTTTGGGTGCAGGGAGACTTAGGGCTGGGGCAGAGGTTTGGGGTACAGGAGGGGTTCAGGACTGGAGACAGGGTTTGGAATTCAGGCTCCATCTGGGCACCGTTTACCACAGGTGGCTGCTGGGTGGTGGTTCAGGGGACTAAGGTAGGCTTATCCCTACTTTGACCCTACACCACTCCCAAAAGAAGCCAGCAAATTCTCTCCATTCTTGCCTTCGCTCTGCTCAGTGGAGATGGAGTACAGCAGCCATGGCCAACCCATGGCTCACGAGCCACATGTTGCTCCTGCCCCCCAAAAGTGTGGCTTATGAAGCCGCTCCTGTGCCTCCCAAATGTCTTCTCCCCCTCCCCCGCTGGCTGCCGCCACCCCACTGGTTCCCCTGAGCGTACCGGTGTCCAAGATGGCAGCCATCTTAAAGGGGTAGCCTCCTTTTTTATTTTTATTTTTAAAATTTTTTTGGTTTTGCTCAACAATTCTGTTCTGGGGATCTTCTTTTGTGCGACATTTCTGGTGCAGTTCTTTGCATTTTTTCTGCTGCTGTTTCGGCTCTCTTTGTTAAATGGGTTGGCCACCCCTGGAGTACAGGGTGGAAGGAGGGGCACCCTGACATCAGCACCCTCTCCTCTTCTTCCTGTGCTCTGCACAGCAAGCAAGAGGCTTCCAGGGCTGGGGGAAGCTCCAACGCAGAGGTCAGGAGCAGCACGGTAGTGGTGAGGGGGCAGACGAAGTGCTGGCACTTGACAGCCTCCTGGCCAAACCAGTCAGGATCACCTGTCAAAAGCTCCGAGATCTACCAGTAGATCCTGATTTACTGGTTGGTGACCACTAAATATTAAATTATAATTGTGCTTTGGGAGTCAATTAAAAGGTTAGAATACTTACACTGATATCTCAATAAAAAGGCAGGTTTGCAGATAGCCTCAAAGTCTAGGTTGGATATTAGGAAAAACTATTTCACTAGGAGGGTGGTGAAGCACTTCAATAGGTTACCTAGGGAGGTGGTGGAATCGCCATCCTTATAGATTTGTCCTGTCTTGACAAAGCCTTGGCTAGGATGATTAATTGGAGTTGCCCCTGTTTTCAGTAGCAGCTTGGATTAGATGACCTTCTGAGGTCTCTTCCACCCTACTCCTCTATGATACTATGATTCTAATGTCTTTGCTCTACTCTAGGGATGTTAAGTAGCTGGTTGACCAATCAAACCATTTTTCCAGGTATTCAATGAAGCTAAAGTATGCCAGTGAATGTTGCCGTGTGAGACAGATGCTCATTGACACAAACAAGATAACAGAGACTAATGAAGACAACAAGAGAAACAATGAAAAAAAATAAAGAGTCATGGGCTCTTTGAAAATCTTTCTGTCAATCTTTCTCTGCCAATTGGCCCCTTTATCATCAACACTAAAGCCTAATAAATAATATTAATTCTTGAAAATCAAAACCATCCAAACCTTAGTAGTGATGTGGTCCTGTTGGAGAACACTTTAACCTGCCGGGGCACTCATTAAGGAATCTCAAAATCACCATGTTGTTTCAGGCCAATTCCAGAAGACAAATACACAGGGAAGCATTGGCATTTAATGTCATTTACAAGTTTGGGACCTATCACAAAGGTATGAATAAAGACATTACCTGACCAGCACACTACCTTCCACATCCTAATATCTTAACCAACCAAACAATGGGAGAGCAAGAACAATTTGTACCTTCTCTATCAGCTTCATGTAACGTGAACACTCTAATTCACTATTTTTCCCCTTCCTTCTCTCTCCCCCCCACATTTATTTTGAAACTAGACTTTTAATACTCCATTCATCTGAAGAAGTGGGTTGTACCCACAAAAGCTCATAATACCTTCCACATGTTTTGTTAGTCTTTAAGGTGCTGCTAGACTATTAGTTGTTTTTTAAAAGGAGACAGTCATTATTCACTACTCTCTCACACCTTTGTCTAGCCATTGTGAAAAGAATAACAAATAGAATTATAGGAAGTAGAATTTAAATGTGGTAAGCTGTACTGTCAAGGCCCTTAGCTCAAAATTTGACTGACATTTTTGTTTTTAAAACCTGTTTGCAACATCCAGCAATTTTTAAAGGTTTATTTCTCTTTCCCTTTACCCCCAAGGAATAGAAGCAGTTGGTGCCAGCAGACCAGCTGTCAAATTATAAGTCTGTGTATGTGTTACAAAGAGATGAATGGAATGAATTCAGAAGGAAACATTTTAATTTCAAGGTTTCCAAGTGGTTCTTATTAATAATAAAGTAAAGGGTAAAAGTCATTTGAAATTATCAATACCTGTTTAGTGTCACTTGCAAAATTCAAGATGATTAAATAGAATTTATGGAGTGTCACATTTTTAATGACTTTGACTTAAGAGAGACTGCTATCTGCCACAGATTACAGGATAGCACAATAAAATTAAAAGTGAATACATTTTTGCACTGTCCATGTAAAAAAATAGAAGACCACATTAGACTTTGCATTGGTATCAGCATAGGGAGGTCTCGTTAACCTCAAGTAAAATAGGTATATGAGGCATGTGCATGCCAGTGACTCATTGGAGAATAAGGGATTTAAATGAGATGGAAAAAAGCTGAACAATAATCTGAGAACATCTGCTAACTCAGCAGTCTATTAAAATAAAGTTATGATAATGCTCACATGTGCTTTAAGATCTGCCAGATTCCAGTTATTTATTAAGAATGGTTGATGATGTGGGATAATTTATTTATAAGGCCTGGGTCACTTTCCAAATAGATACTTAATTGAAGTAAACAAACTGCCATTAAAAATAGGCCTCCCTATTCATCATAAAATTATTTTCATTAAACTATAGACATTTGGCACTTGGGGCTGGGCAATGATATCTCTAATTGCATAACATCAGTCCTTAATCTCTCTAAAATCTCATTGTTTTCCCACCCACTAAAGAGGAGTCATCATCTATAAACCTACTTCTTCTACAAGCCACAATGATTGCACGGTATCATATAACCCTATTAAGACATGTTGTCTTAGGACACAAGACTCATGATTATGGCCCCTCCTTTCAGGCTTCCGGACCATCATCACCCCATTAAAGAGGAGATTCATGAGTTCACACACCATGAACAAGATTTTCAAAACCTGATACCATACCAACATTTGGACACTGATATCCATATGTAAGCAATTAAGTAAGTGGCCTGATTCTCCGTAAAGCTGGGCATCTACCATGTCTCCTTGAAGAACAGCACCTTTAAAAATCATATGATTGAATAGGTTCATAGGTTCCAAGGCCAGAAGGGACCACTGGATCATCTACTCTGACCTCTGGTATAAAACATGCCTTAGGCCTCCCCCAAAACAAATCCTAAAGCAAATCTTTTAGAAAAACACCCCATCTTGATTTAACAATTGCCAGGGATGGAGAATCCACCCCCACTTTTGTTCCAGTGCTTAATTACACTCTCCATTAGCTTCAGTTTCCAGCCATTGAATCATCTTGCACCGGTCTCTGCTGGATTACAAAAGTCATTATTAAATATTTGTTCCCCTGTAACTGCTTATAGACCCAGAGTGCGAACCACTGGCATGTCAGCTGCACACTGTTCATCAGAGTTAGTCGCTAGCAGGCTGCCCGATGCATTGTTTACCTGAGTGTCTATCTGAGTGTCCACAGACATGGAGACCTGCAGCTGCCAGTGGCTACAGTTTGCCATTTCTAGCCAATGGAAGCTGCTCCTATTGGTTGGGCCACCACTTTCCACAGCTTCTATTGGCCGGAAATGGTGAAGCATGTCTGCTAGGAACTGCAAGCAGCCATGCCCGTGGATGCTTAGGTAAACAAAACACCTGGAGGACCTGCCCTATTATAGACTGTAATCAAGTCACTCAGGCTATGTCTACACTGCAGCACTATTTTGGGATTTTGGAGGAACCAGGTACTCCTTCATTTTGATATGCTCTGCACCCTTGATTTGCTGTGTATTCTTAGGAAACTCATCATACCTTAGGGCTTTGAGCATTGGCCTGCTTAACCCAGGGTTATGAATTCAATCCCTGAGGGGACCATTTTGGGATCTGGGGCAAATCAGTCAGGGATGGTACTTGGTCCTGCCAAGAGAGCAGGGGACTGGACTTGATGATCACTGAAGGTGCCTTCCAGCTCTATGAGATGGGTATATTGCCATATATTATTTATTTAATCCTGATTCACTGTTGCTTGGCATCTTACCCAACCCCAACTGGATATAAAACTCCATTGTTCTGATTTTTGCAGCATTTTGTATTAACTTTGCAGTTGATAGAGCAAATGTGAAACAGACCCTATGTCTGTGTTCCCATCAGTAAAATGGGGCTAATTCTTATGTGTTTTGAATATGTTTACACAGCACCTTGCAAAACATTAAGTGGCAATTTGTGACAAAAGTTGTGTTAATTCAAAGATAAAGCCAATGCTTGTTATTAAAATGGATGCATAGCATAAAATGAATCACACCCAAGCAGAGCTAACTCTAGCTATAACAACATTTGCAGCTGTAATGCATCTTGGTGGTAAAGATCAATAGGATGAAGAAGGTTATGTGTGCACTGTAGCTTTACCAAACATCTGATTCCTTCTCCAGGTTTGAGGCAGCAATCTCAGGAGGGCAAAGTAGTCAACAGAATGACAATAAAATAGTTTAATAGTAAACATGCAGCAAAAGATTCCTAAGTTATATATCATGGCTTCTCTGTTGCTGAAGTCATTAAGCATAGTCACGAAAGCTACTTGGAAGCAGTCAGAAAGTCTCCCGACTTGTGCCGTAATCCAGTAACTGAAGATTGACTTTTGCATTTCACAGTTTTGGATCAATGAAGAAGTAGAAGAAAGTGAATGTAAACCAGATCGGAGAGAGAATCACAAGTACAATCAGAAATATAGGTGCAGTACAAACTACAGTTCAAGTACTCTGGCAGCCAATGTTCTACTATCTCATTGCCCAGCCAAAAATAACTCATCCAAGACATGTGAAGATTATGGATCATTCTTGATATATTACAGATGGTGACTAATTGAAGCACAATGTAAGGTAGCTATGCTAAAAATGGGCTAGATCCTCAGCTGATTTAAACTGGTTTGACCCATGGAAGTCAGAGATAGAATGACTTATTTTAGCTAAGGATCTGCCTTATGTGTTAACTTCTGAGCTGTGCCCAGTTTGAACTCATTGTAACTGATTGAGGGGTGAAGATGACTCTATGTAACCTTTCTAATTGCCTTTTCCTGCATAGTTTGAGAGCCAAAATGTCCCCCAACTTAATGAAGGGCAGTTCATAAGTTGCAGAAGCTTTGCCAGTCCCACAGAACTCAAATCAATAAGAGAGATAGGAGCTGGGAGTAATGCAGTTGTTCAATGGTTCAGCTACAAAGTAAAGTTGGAAACAGAGATTGGGAGTGTGCATCATGTGATGAAGACAGAGGAGTAGCTTTCAGGAAACTTGAGTGCTATGCACTTTTCTTGTCACAATAGACAAATGCTATCAGAATCTATTACTCCAAACTCTTTCAAGATGTCCAGCTATCTTTGGGAGTCTGGTTGGGGTTCCCATTTGAATCACTAAGGCTATGCCTACACAGGCAGCTTCTTGTGCAAGAACTCTTTTGCTGAAGAGTTATTGCGCAAAAAGTCTTCCACAAGAGTGCGTCTGCACTGGCATGTGCTTTTGCGCAAGAGAAGTGCTCTTGCGCAAGAGCATCCATGGTAATGTAGACACTCTCTTGTGCAAGAAAGCTCTGATGGCCATTTTAACCATAGGGGCTTCTTGTGCAAGAAATTCATGTTGCCTGTCTACACTGGCCTCTTCTGGAAGAGCTCTTGCGCAAGAGGGAGCGTCAGAGTTCTCACACAAGAAGCCCTGATTTTCTACAGTACAATGTCAGTTTACTTGTGCAAGAATGTGCAGCCAGTGTAGACAGGCAACACGTTTTTGTGTAAGAGGGGCCGTTTTTGCGCAAGAAAGCACCAGTGTAGACACAGCCTACGGGCATTATTTATACAGGTACCATTTTGTTCACTCTTCTTTTTCCTCTGCTGCCAGTCAAAACATCAATCCATTTTCCTGCCCCATTGCATCTTGACTTCATCATATGATGTAAAGTCCCATTGGGCCTCTGTGAAGGGGAACATGTAATGCCCGTGTAGCCCAGGTTCAGGCAAGGCCATGGCAACTTTCCTGTTACACACTCCCATTTTTACAGCCACTCTGGCTCTGCAAAGATTTGTGCCATCAGTGACTCAGCCCTCCAGTTGGGTCATATGTTCAAGACCACGCATCACCAGGTATGTGAAAAGAGTCTTTTGGGCTTGGCAGAGGACCCCAGAGTTCCCTTTGGGTCAGAATCTCAGGAGTGGATGGGTAAGGTCAGACTAGATGATCAGGGTGGACTCTTCTGGCCTTAATGTTTGAGAGTCTAGAACTGGTCTTCCTTCGGCTAGATTCTCCACACCAGAGATAACTAGCATTCAGGAATCAGCTCCCCCATATCAATTTGTAATGGAGACCAGACCCCACCCTCTCCACCAAAGCCCAGTATAGAGCAGCAAAGTCCCACACCTCACACTGTTCTGCAGCTGCTTCTCTAGGAACTGGACACAAAGATAAAGCCTCTGAACTTCATAGGTCACAGGCCGGTTCTTTGTTCACTTGGCAACGTCATTATACCAGGCTTCAGGCAGCAAGGGCTCCTGATATTCTCCTTCTCAGGAGCTCAAAGCATAGGTCAGCTCATCTCCAACACCTGTCTGCTACTGATCTACTCTGCTCCCAGGCCTGCGATAGAGGAGGGAGGAGCAAATGGGACAATTCTCTGAGGCCCAGTGATTCAAAAGGGCCTGGGACTTCCAGTCACCACTGCCACTACTGAGGTAGGAGTGGTGCCCAAAATCCTGGGTCCTTTAAATCACCTCTGGAACACCATGGTGTGCTCCTGGAGGCTCTAAGGGGTAGGGGTGAGTGTGCCATGGTCTGGGCGGTGCTGAGGGCTGCCCCTTCTGCCTGAAGCCCCTTCCCTTCTGGGAGTGCAGAGCTAGGGCACCCATATTGCCATGGGGTCCAAAGATGCTGTTAGCTCCTGTGCCTGCTACCGTTTAAAGCACCTTCTCCAACCTACACAAACTTTGCAGATGTGGCAAGGTGGAACCACCTCATCCCAGAGCAACCCTTTAACCCCTTCCTTTCTAGTGTTGGGTTTATGCTCCCCATCTGACTCTCTCAGCTCTATCACCTCTTCTTTGATGACTGGAAATCTAATTCAGCTTAATCAAACTTTTGGATTCCTCTCTCTTCATTGATGTCTTGACTTTTAACAGTTTTCACCTGCAGTTGATAACAAAATAATCTGCTAGGCTTTTGTTTTTGTTTGTTTGTTTACTTTTCACTGTGTTTGCCCGGCATCTTTTCCCTTGCTGTAAGTAGTTCCTAAGGTCTTTGAACAACTTTATTGCTCTAATTCATATTTACCTAGGAAGAAGTTCCATGTTCTGGGTGAGTTGTTGATGTTACAGATTTCTCATTATCATAGAAGCCTTTTTCCAGTGTCAATATTGATGCAATTTGTCAGATTCTCCTCTGTGATCTCCAGTCTTATTTCACAGAACAAATAACCTGAAACAAATGGATTCACAAACAAGTGGGGGAAAGGAATGTGTATTTCACCTGTTGGAGTTCATATCTTCATATGGCATTCATATCATATTCTTTCCTGCAGTATATGATAACAAAACAGAGTCCTTTTCTAAAGCCCATCAAAATCAGTAGGCGTTTTCCCATTGGCTTCAGTGGGCTTTGGATGATCCCCAGCTGGGAAACTTGACTGTATGTGTACCATAAATATGTCTCAACAATCAATCTGAAGGCAAAACAGTCTATTTTTCATCCTTCAATCATGGTTAGTAATCAAATGGGTTCAGCATGATTTCCCTAAGGATTTTATGAGCACAATGTGAGGTTTTACACTAGAGATAAGCTACTTAATTATGTCCATATGTAACTTCCTGGCAATAAAATGCAAGTGTCTGTGTGCTTTGGGTAGTTGCGTTTGTGCTGCATAACTTGATAGTAAGTTGCCATCTCCTTGTGTTATGTCTTTCTGGACAGTATTGTCCTAGCAAGATCGATTTGCCTGTCACATTACTCAGAGGAACTTGAAATAAGAAGAGCATCTGATGGGAAGTGGGGGAAGAGGCGACTGTTTGCAAACCTTACATCAGGCACCCATCTCCAGTTTGACCTTTTTTCTTTATCAGTGGATATGTGGGATTTCAAAGAGAATGCGTAGAACTCCTATTAAAATGGATGGTAGCTATTTCACTGGGAAGTGCATGTATTAATCAGACAGCAGAATTTAACTCAATATATTCTATAAGGCACAGAGCCAAATAGGGCAGAAATTTTGCATGTCCTCTAATCACTATAGACATGTTGCCTTCAACAGTTTCAGAGATGGGACAGACCTCAGTGTTGCTCTATTGACATCAGCAGAATTATACCAGTTTACACAAGCCACGCATTCGGCCCTCAGTGTGGTTTCAGGTCATTCTTACCTACTCTCAAGTCTGCAAAACTGGCTAGGAAAACCTGACAATCAGCCTTCTTGTTTCCAGTTAGGATGTAATTGCTACAAGAGCAACATCTTTCACTATTTTGGTGTCTCTGCTTCTGATCCTACCGGGGGCGGGCGGGGGGGGAGAGGAGGAGGAGGGGGGGGGGGGAATTTAGCCCAACTTCTTCAAACTGAAAAGTTTGAATTTGATTTTTACTCTGCTGTCCATTGGTCAGTAGCAAAATCAAAACTAGGACATAGGTCTGGGACACCCGGAGTGAAAGCCTCACCTCTATGAGATCAATGGGAGTTTTGCCACTGACTTCAACACATCCAGATTTTACCCTTTGCTTGTGCATTGTCCTTCTTGAACATGTTCTCTTCCTTAGAACAAAGCTCACAGGGGATGGAAAGAGATATTTTCTCTCAGATGTATCTTGCCTTTAGTATTCTGAAATGTTGTGGGCCAAATAATGCTTTCAATCCATTTAATCCTGCTGAAATCATTGGAATTGTACAATTGTAAATGACAGCAGAAGCTGGCTCTCCAAATATGGTTCAGACAGAAACTGCCTTCTTAAAAAGTGCAGCAAAGAAGGAGGCACTTAGTACCTATAATATGAAAACACTTCTACAAGCATTTCTTCCAGTATCTACACATTAGAGGTCTAAAATATGCTGAGTTGTTGTAATGGTATGTTCTTAGATGCAGTGCACTGTTAGTCTGAGGAAACAGAAAAAGTAATAGGAAATATGTGCCAAACATATGCAGAAATAAAAAAAAAACATTTCCAGACTGCAGCTTCCTTAATTTTTTAGCATTAGTCCTAGAAAAATATATATTTTGGCCAGCAGTCTTTGCTTGAACCCACATCTAGGGTAGACTTTATTGCAATAATTTAGGGCCAAATGTAAGATGCTGTAATACCATTGATTGCACTGGTTTATGCCTGTTACAAATATGGCCAATAGTAAATGTGACACTGCACATTTAATGGCAGCAGAAATTAAACAATAAACTGCACTCAGTTGACCTGTAAGTGTCAGGTGAATGGAAGTCTTACAAAAAGTTGAATGTGAGGCTGAAGTGCAAAACCAGCCACAGATTTCCATTTGTGCAGCAGCTTAAAACAGAATGTATTTCTCACTCTTAGGTAACATAGCAGTTTCAAAAAAATGTTTAAAAGCTACACCATCTATTGGCCATGCTAGGTACACTTAAACTTAATATATATAACAGCATGCAGGTCTGGATTCTATATAAAACTGTAGTTCTCTGTAATGGAGAAATAACACATGACCTAACATGAGTTAACAGGCACTACAATAACTGTCCTGCCCAATTTTTTTTAAATGTTATTTTTAACTATGCAAACAAAACTTCATTTTCTGTAGAATTTCTGACTTGCATGCAGACATTTATGAATAATTAAACTCACATTTTAAATGTGTCAACTTTCACTTACAAGAATGTGTAATCATTAAGGGAAAAGTGTATTATCTAGAAGAGAGACATGCCAGCACTTACCTGAAAAATAAACTGTTGGGAAGAAATGCAAACATTTTTGAAAATGGACATAATGCCTTCTGCCCTGAAGGCATGCCCTAGTATCAGGGGCGCCATTGTGTAGAGTGTGACACCAGCTAATGTGCATGTCTGTATGTATCTTAACATCATATCTGAGATCAAAATTAGATCCTGACTGTTAAACTGTGTTTTCAGTAACACCTGATAGTCTACAATCTCTATCAGGCTATTGTTGAGAATCTGTGATTATATATTTTTCCAGTAATCCAGATGGTACATATTAAAATTTGGCCTATTGTGGCAATATGAAAACATGACCTTCTTTTTTACTGAAAGTATTCTGCTATTTTAACTCTTTGCACTGTGAATTTTACAATTTTTTAATTTTGTTTTTATTACAAGTGAGTTTGTGGTGAGAAAAGTATGGTCCAGTGATGTTTTATAGGTAGAATCATGAGATCCAAACTATAGCATTGGTTCTGACAGTGACTTTCTCTGTGACCTCAGATGACTTCTTAATCACTCATTGTTCTTCCATACATCTATATATAGGATTTACAAGTCTGTGCCTCACTTCACTATTTTGTAAAATAGGGATCATAACATCTGCTTCATAAAATTGACTTCTTTAGATGTTTTTAGCACAGAAAGCATTATTTTAATGCTAATTTTCCTTAGGTATAAACTGAGCAACAAACGTAAATGTACATCTTTGCACATTGGAGAGACTCCCACAAAGGGTTAAGTAAATAGCACACCCCATATAAGAAAGGGAGTTGCTCCCTTTCACACACGCAAGCATATCAAGTTTCTGTAACCCCCTTTTCTTTTTTCTTATTTCACAGTGTTCAGCCAAAAACGCTTTGCTGCTGTAATTATAGCTGCTGATTCTTCTTTCTCAGTGTAGATATAGAGACATTCCTAGCCAAGGTGGAAGTGTAGAGCCTTGTGTCACCACAAAAAAGAAGTTGCTATTTCAGCACACTAGAGGGAGAACAGGAAGTTGTTGATCATGCTCAGTAGCTATTTTGAAACTAGTAAGGAAGGTTTCATTAAGAGCAAACATTCCTGCATGTACACAAATACACTCCCCACCCCATATCATCAGCTAGAAGCTAGATGCTGCTGGCAAATTCATAGTGATCTCTGCACCAGTCAGACCCAGCCCAGTCCTGATGAAGAAAATAGTACTGCTTGCAGTAAGCCAGACTGAATCTGTGAGTTGAATCTCAATATAGTTTACTGGAATTTTATACAGAAATCAGTGAGATAGAGACTGAGAAAACACCGTAAAGGAAGAATCACAGATTGGAGCCCAGATGTCTTCGTGAACTCAATTGAACATCAAAGAACCAAAGACAGTGTGTGAGCCAAACAAACAAAATGAAGTTTTTCTTCACTCAGCACACAGTCATCCTATTGAACTCCTTGTCAGAGGATGCAGTGAAGGCTAGAACTTTTACAGGGTTAAAAAGGGCTAGACTGATTCATGGAGGTTAGGTCCATCAATGGCTATTAGCCAGGATGGGTAGGAATGGTGTCCCTAGCCTCTGTTTCTCTGCAGATAGGTGACAGGGGAGGGATCACATGAGGATTCCCTGTTGTGATCCCTCCCTCTGGGACATCTGGTATTGGACACTGTCGGCAGACAGGATACTGGGCTAGATGGACCTTTGGTCTGACCCAGTATGGCCGTTCTTATGTTCTTAACAACTACAATAACTGTCAAGATTTTTTTTTCTGCCTTATTGGAAGTTGCATAGGTGCTCAATAGTATGGATGTTGAAATTACTGGCTATGTGTTAAAGCTAAGTATTTTATTTAATTGTCAAGTTAATACCCAGGGTGGGCCTACGTAATAGCAGAAGATCTCTGTCATATTTATTGTGTAGCCCTGTTTTATATTCTTCATATTAAATGAAACTAACAAATCTCTAGTTTCTGCTATTAATCTAGCCAATGTACACTGTAAATGCTGCACTGAAAAGTGTACCTTTGAAGTGCTATTCCCTTGCTGGGCCAATGAACAAGGTGGGGACCCCAGCTCCATGCTCTCAGAAGGTGGGCGGGGGGAAGGCGGTCAGCTGGAAGTTTTAAGCACTGCCTGGATCATGGCACAACCACTCCCACTCTTTAGAACCTTTTGGAATGTGCCAGCAGTGATATAAAGGTCCCATGTATTAAGTGTGTGTCTGTGTGTGTGTAGAGTAGTAATAGAAATGTAGCCGTGTGTGTGTAACTGTCTTATTATAAAAAATAGGTATTGGATTCCTAAGAACAGAAAGAAAGTGAATGCTATTATAATTTCCACTATTAGTATCTAGAGGGTTTCTATAAAAATCCAGCTGTAGTCTCTTGCAAGGATAGGAATTCATGATCTATGTGAATACTTTAAGTTAGATAGAAGAATTCCATAGTAAGTAAAAACCAACCATCCTTCCCTCTGGGTAGGTTTCATTTGCTCCAGGAGCTATCACAAACTGTCCTAAGTAAGAATTAAGATGAGCTATTGACACGCTAATGATTCCACTGTGCTGTCCAAAATTCCAGACTTATAGTAAAGAACTAAGAATGGTGAAAGCTGTAAGTAGACAAGAAACCTAAGTTATTCCAAGAAAGAAAAAAAATCAGCTTTACTGTCATTAAAAAAGATATGTGGCATGGAGTTATTTAGTCCCAATTAATAAGATCCTCAGCTAGAGTAAATCATTATAGTTCCATTGACTTCAATACAGCTAAGCAGCTAAGACAAGTAATACTGTTAAGGATCTTGTATACTACACTGGTTGAATGAAGAAAATGATTGTGAGATAAAAAATTCTTTGGTGACTTACTCAGTTAAAGGCCACACAAGTGGTAATTAAGGGCCAGCTTATCATGAAATGACTGGGTGGTCTCAATTTCCTAATCCTTAATGAAAAGTACTCATATCACTAGCCAGATGGGAATTTCTGATGAATATTATTTTTGCAAAAGTTAGCACTTCATTGAAACCAAAACTGTTTTTGAAGCAACATCAGTTTCAATGAGTCTCCTGACGCAATGAATTTTTGCACACAAAAAAAGTTTTGAAATTGAGAAAAATTCTGTTCAACATTTTCAAACCCCAAAATTTCAGTTTTGTGAATCAAGATTTTAAAAAATTCTAGTAAATTTAGACTAAAAGTTTTTAAGTTAAAAGTAATACAAAACATTTGAAATTATCAAAACATTTTGACAGACCCAAACCCAGAATTTTCTGTGTGAAAAATATTTTCTTGATTCAAAAAGAGAAAATATTGCGATATCTCTAATTGCTTGTTGAGAAAATAATTTCTCTCCTACCTGTACTCAATACAAAAATTATGATTAAAAGTAACTGTTGGTGGCAGTAGTGGGAGTGAGAACTGAACGTGTATGGTAATTGCTCAACTCCAGATCAGATAAAGACACAATTTTATGGCACTACTAAGATGCACTGATGTTGCCTATGCTAATGGTCAGTGTTTCTCAACTGGTGGGTTTCATCTCCCATAATGAGCCACCTAAGGCTGCGCAAATATAATTGCAATCTACAGGAAGGAAATATCACTCCTGTACACCATTACACTTTAAGGTCAAGTGTTCTTTCTCACCCACTTGAAACATAGTTCTAAAACAAATTCTAAAAGCTTAGCATTGTTATCATTGATACATTTTTTACTCGTCCACTGTAAATGTTTAGCCTGCCAAGGCTTCAAATGTAAGGGTGGTTTTTTTCCTTCTTATTTTGACTAGGGGGTTGCCTATAGATAACTAGAACATCAATCTCAGGGTAGCAACTTGTTGCAGTTTATGAGTACTGTTTTCATAAATGAACTTTGCTAAGGAAACCTTTAATTATAGCAAACAAACCTTCTGTCTCTTTGGGAGTTTATAATGCATGTACTCACAGTTTACTATGTGGATTCACTTTAACACACTTGTTTACACTGCTGTAAATCTGAAGAAACTCAAGTTATACCTCAATAACCAAAAATCAACATAGGCCCTTAATAAGGAATTTAAGGCATTGCCCCAGAAATCATCATCATAGTGAAGATATAGTGAGTTCTAATCCTGGTGCTGACAATGACTTCCTATTCTGTGCTTAAATAATAATCATTTAAAACTATAAACCATCCATTGGAACAGCTTGACAAGAGCTGTGGTAAATTCCCATCAAGGGGAGTTTATAAATCAAGATCAGATATCTTTCTAAAGACGTTAGTCCAAGAAATGGTATTACCTCACTCACCTTGGGTCTCTGAAGGATGTGATTTAGATTAACCACAAGGTTTTTACATTTTGGGGAAAAATTCGATGCCCATTTTATGGATAGTCTAGATTAATATATTAATCCATTTGGATCATAACATCTATCAGAGAGCTTCACCTTCTCTCCAGCTTCAATATGCAGAGTTAAAGGGGTGGAATGGTATATAGGGGCTTTAAATGCCCGTTTTGGATGGAGAAGTATTACTTTAGTGCAGGCACTTTGGAAAACAGCCATGAAGTTGCAAACTGAAGACCCTTGGCATATGAAGTATGTAGATATGTGGAGCTGAAGAAGGTAGACATACGTCAGGGTTGTGGAGGTGTCAGGAAGTGCCATGGCCCATAGAAAAGCTCAGGGAGGCTGCTATAGCTTAGACACTCTTGCAGACATGTCTAAATTGGACTGTGGGATTCTGCATCCCGTTGGTGCAAGATCAGGAGTGGCAAAGGTAAGTTATTGTTTCTGTACTGTGCCTCCTAAGGGCACAGCACTGACTCCATGTGAACATATGAGACATTTATTCATGCCTGTAAATTCAAACACATTTCCAAATAAGATCCAATTAAGTGCTTTAATTTTTTTGGAACCATCCTGCCAGTTAAATGCATACTTACAAATTGTTTTTAAAATGTATATTTTGTTGTGATCCTGCTCCATGGAAACAGTACATATTTAAGCAATTTATGTTGTGGCTATATGTATTTCTAGGGAGCCTTTCTTATTTAAATTACGCAAACACATGTCCAAAATACAAAACATGTAAGACACTGAAACCACTCCAGAAAAGCCATATCTGAGCTATCTGGTGAACAGAATATATGCACTGTATATATTTGTTAAATGTATTTTATTTACTTAGTGAAGTCTTCTCATTTGCCTAGTAAATCAATGTTTATAGAATAGTGACAGAAATGTAGCCATGTTAGTCTGGTATAGCTGAAACAAAAAACAGGACTATGTAGCACTTTAAAGATTAACAAGATGGTTTATTAGGTGATGAGCTTTCGTGGGCAAGACCCACGTCCTCAGATCAAATAGTGGAAGAAAATTGTCACAACCATATATACCAAAGGATAGAATTTAAAAAAAATGAATACATATGAAAAGGACAAATCAAATTTCAGAACAGAAGAGGGATGGGCGGGAGGTAAATGTCTGTAAGCTAATGATATTAGAGGTGATAATTGGGGAAGCTATCTTTGTAATGGGTAAGATAAGTAGAGTCTTTATTCAAACTTAAGTATAAAGTGTCAAATTTGAGCATGAATGACAGTTCAGAGGAGTCTCTTTCAAGTGTAGTCTTAAAAGGCCTTTGAAGCAGGATGCAGGTAATCAAGTCATTGAGACAATGTCCTTTCTGGTTGAAATGGCAAGAAACTGTTTTTTCTTTGTGATCCTGTCTAATATCTGTTTTGTGGGCATTGATCCTTTGGCGAAGTGTCTGAGACGTTTGTCCAATGCACATAGGGTCTGGCCTACGAAAGCTCATCACCTAATAAACCATCTCGTTAGTCTTTAAAGTGCTACATATTCCTGTTTTTTGTTTCAGTGTTTATAGAGGCATTTTAAATGTGCCAGCAAAAAAAAAATATCTGTCATGCGGCTACCACACATGTAGGCACATGAAAAAAATTCATGTGAGATGTCTTTGAAGTACAGTTGCTGGGCATATGCCAAGGTCACTTTTCAAAGTGAGAACTACAAAATATCAACATTTCTTTTCAAAGAGCAACAGTGATCATATAGAGACTATCCCAAAGTGATCTCTAACTTGACTCACGCTATTAAAATCAAAGTCATTTTGAAGTAATACAAACCAGGAAAGGACACAAAGAAAATAAATGTTTATTTTATTTGTGCTTCTAAGCTGAATTTTTGTAGCTGGAAGCGCACATTTTGCCCTGGGTTTCAGAGCTGGCTTGTGCCCCATTTAAGCTTCTAACAAAATGTGAGATGCAGACTTAGTTAGCGAGCTGCTTCTCTAGCACTTGTCTCTGTAGGATCTGAGCTCTTCACAAAGATTTATCCTGATGACACTGAAGTGAGCTTGGGAGAAGCTTTATCCCCTCATTACAGAGAAGACTCTAAGGCATAGAGATATTAATCCAGATCCCTTAAAGTGGTTAGGCAAGAAACTCCCATTGTAATCAACAGGAGTTAGAAGCCTTTATGCTTTTGAAGATCTGGGTCTAAGTGACTTTCCAGTGTCAAAAAGGAACATCTATGTTTGAGCCAGATCTCCTGAGTCCCAATCCGATGCCTCAACCATGACACTACCCGTCTTCTCTCAGTGGCGGAAAGCTTGGAAGTCAAAGGAATTGCCCATGTGTAAAACTGACATAAAGGATTGGAAAAATCAGGTCCTGGAGACTTATAATTCCTACTGTCCTTCAGGTGTTGTTTTGCCCTGCAAGGTTAGTTCCATTAAAGAACAGTGAGTTCCTGTGTAAATAGAATTCCTCTTTCTGAATAACATGTGGAATTTTAAGGCTGTGGATCCCGTTGTCTCAAATGGCGGGGATGTGTGAAATTTAAACCCAGATCCAAATTTAGCAAATGCCTCTATCTATATAATGGGGTAAGTCAATTCCCTGTTTCCAAACATCTGTAACTGCTGGGGTATTTCAGATCCAGAAATAAATCTTTCAGTTGAGGCATGCTCTAAAATAAACAAATGTTTGTCAGAATAGGGATTATAAAGAAATGTGGGTACTCAACAATACTGCTGTAAGGGCACTTGGAACATAAGGTCATTTCTCTGAGTCTGACAATGGGGTTTCCTCTTTGAAACAATCATTAAAAACCAGTATGTACAGATTATGTATCAGATTCAGAAAAAATGAATTATAGGAGCCAAGAGATTAAATGGAAAATAAATTGTGCCTTGACTGCTGGACTAGATGCAGTCATTGCTGTGGTATGTTATATCACTTAAGTTTTAATATCCTATTAGCATGTATCACAGCAACCATGTAGATATGGCTGGGGAAGGAATGCATATGAAGAAAAACAGAGATAAATATGTGTTGTTCTGGACTGGAAAACCCCATGGATCTTGCGGAATAAATAGTTTTGGCGAAAGTTGACTCTGTGTAACCAAGAGAATCAGAAAAATTAGAGATGAGAGAATCTATTGATTTGTGTTGTTCACTCTTTCTTCCTGTCAACTCCAGGGCTGGGTCCTACTTATACTTAAAGGCCTCAAGCAACAAAATTTCCAAGTTGGAGAATATTCTGTATCCAATGTTGGGAAAATTTTCTTGTTCATCTTAAATCTCTCTTGTTAATTACACCACAATATTCCTAGTTATTACCTTCTGGGATCACATTAAACAATTTCCCTTCTTCCATTAGTATCCCCGCCCTTCAACTACTTAAACACAGTTTTAACTCCCTCTGCAATAATTTATGCAAGCTGTACATATTTAAGGAAGCCACTCATTCCCCATAAATCAAACACTAGTCCCTTAACTATTTTATTTTGCTTTTCTTTGATTTCTTCCAGTTTGATGTAGCTTCCTGGTTCTTGGTAATGAAGTGCCAAAAAACTGTATGTTGCATTAAAGCTATAACCTTATCTGGGTTCCCAGCGCATACTGGAATATCAGAGAATAAATTGGTAGAGAATGCAGCTAAAACATTGCAAGAAATGGGAAGCTTGACATAGAAATACTCTTGAGTAAATAGTAATTCCAAAGCCTCAGACAGAAAAGAATTAAGTAAGGAATGGCAAAACATTTGGATTACTGGGGGAAAAAAAGAGGAAGATGATTTTTAAAGAGTGCCCTAGAGGTAAAGATTGCCAGTCAGAATGGATTTATCAAAATAAATCATGTCAAACTAACATAATAGATGTGTTTAACAGGGTAACAAGCTTTGTGAATAGGAGGGTAATGGTATACCTTGACTTTAGTAAAGATTTTGATACGGTCTTGCATGGCTGTCTATTAAACAAACTAGGGAAATGCAATCTAGATGGAACTACTAAAAGGTGGATGAAAAAATGGTTGGAAAATTATTCCCAGAGAGTAGTTATCAGTGGTTCACGGTCATGCTTGAAAGGGCATAACGAGTGGTGTTCTGCAGAGCTCAGTTCTGGGTCCAGGTCTGTTTCATATCGTCATCAATGATTTAGATAATGGCACAAAGAGTACACTTACAAAGTTCATGCATGATTCCAAACTGGGAGGAGTTTCAAGTGCTTTGGAAGATAGGATTATAATTCAAAATGATCTGGACAAACTGGAGAAATTATTTGAGGTAAACAGGATAGAATTCAATAAGAAGTAATTCAAAGTACTCAAGAAGGACCAATTAGTTGCACACATACAAAATGGGAAATGATTGCCTAGGAAGGAGTACTGCCGAAAGAGCTCCGGGGGCCATAGTGGATCAAAACCTAATTTACGAGTCGACAGTGTAACACAGTTGAAAAAAAAAAGAGAACGTCATTCTGGGAGGTATTAGCAAGAGTTTTAAAAGTAATAAAATCTGCTCTACTCTGTGCTGATTAGGCCTTAAATGCAGTATTGTGTCCAGTTCTGGACACCACATTTCAGGAAAGATGTGGACAAATTGGAGAATGCCCAGAAAGAGCAACAAAATTATTAAAGATCTAGAGAAAATGGCCTATGGGGGAAGGTTGAAAAAATTGGGTTTGTTTGTTCTTGAAAATAGAAGACTGAGAGGTGATGTGATAACCATTTTTTGGTACATGAAAGGTTGCTACAAGGAGGAGAGAGAAAAAAATGTTATTTTAGTCTCTGAGGAAAGGACAAGAAGCAATGGGTTTAAATTACAGAAAGGAAGTTTTAGGTTGGACATTAGGAAAAACTTCCTAACTGTTTAAACACTGCAATAAATTGCCTAAAGAGATTGTGGAATCTCCATTACTGGAGTTTTTTGAGAGGAGGTTAGACAAACACCTGTCAAAAATGGTCTAGCTCAGGGCTACTCAACGTGTGGCCCATGGACTACATGCACCTTGAGTGCCATTTGTTTGCAGACCACATTGCAGTTTGGGTTTACATGGGGCTCAACACGTGGCCCGTGGGTGGGATCCTTTGCACATGGCCTCCACTGGGAACATGCTCCACAATGGCGAGGCATCTCCCAGGTGGTGTGAGCATTGAAAGACGCAAGTGGGCGAGCTGGCTAGAACAGATGGGTACAGGATGTTGGCGTTTCTAGCCCCCTGGGAGGAGGTCCTAGGAGTACTGGGGCATTGTGTGAAAAAAACTATTTGCATATATATTTGCATGTATATGCAACCACACTTAAGCTGCGGCCCTCAGCATGTGCTGTGAGCATCATTGTGGCCCCCAGAGCTCCCAAAGTTGAGTAGCTCTGATCTAGATAATACTTAGTCCTGCCTCAGTGCTGAGGTCTGAACTAGATTATCTTTTGTGGTCCCTTCCAGTCCTATGATTTTATATAACATATTTCAGGGCCTGGATAGCACTAATGAAGTGCCTTTGTTGAGATTTCTAACTAGATATTGTGGCTCAGACAAAAATCCTTTTTTGAACAGACACAAGGATGGACTATGTGCACTCCTTAAGGTGGAAGAAATAATTTATTATCTTTTATGAGTATGTAAGGGCTTTGATAAAGAAAGGGGAAACCTATGTAAGTAATTCAAACAACTTAAGGTAAATCGTGCATTATGTTGTTTGGTAAAAATATCAGGGAAATCTATTATTAAAAAGATGCTATATTATCTGAAAGACATAGGGCAAAGCGAGAGAATTTAAATCACAAAGTATTGAGGAACTGGGGTGGCTGTAGAATACTCAGGCAAATCTATATCATTGAAGAAAAGAAAAGAAAAGAAAAGAAAAGAAAAGAAAAGAGTTCGGAGGGTGAGCTGGTGAAGGAAAGAAAGCTTTGTGAAAAGCTCAGCTGCTGTACCAGTGTAATGCTCTGCAATGTTTAGAAACTGAGGATGTGGTATAAAACAAACAGAGTATGTGTGCTTGTGACTTCGTCAAACATGAAATCAGATCAGGCAGCACAGCTCAGGACTTGCTGAAGAAGAACCCAGTGACAGGGACATGATAAAATAATGTGGATCAAAGCTGCTGATGTTGATGGGACAGGAATATGACTCATGGACCAAAGCTGAAGTCTAAGCTCATGCCACAAATACATTGAAGGTATGTCTACACAGCAGCGTTATTTCGGAATGACTGATGTTATTTCGAAATAACATTGAGCTGGAGGATTTTACTCCAACTCCTGTAACCTTCATTTCACAAGGAGTAAGGGGAGTCGAAGAAAGCATGTTCTTCCTTCCACTTCCTGCTATGTAGACAGCGCCAAAAGCTGAAGTCAGATATTTTGACTTCAGCTACGCAATTGACATTGCTGAAGTTATGTATCTTAATTCGGCTTTTGCCCTGCAGTGTAGATGTGCCCCAAGGTGCCAGAAAAAAGTGTGTCAGAAGCAGTGTTCCCTCTAAGCTACACGACAGCACAGCTTCACAGGTGATTAATCAGCCCGCCCAATCAGGCAGCTCTGTGCACTGAGCCCTGAACCTTTGATTGGGCAGGGCTGATTAATCACCTGTGAAGTTGTGCTGCCACCCAGCTGAGAGGAAACACTGGTCATAAGCAGGTATGAAGGTCTAGCACATTGATGTATGTGGCACTCATTTACCCTCACTCTTGCCTGCTCCGGTGTGCGCAAGGAGATCTAAAGGACTCTGGTCAAGAGCTTCCACCATTATGAACATTACTTCTCAGTATAGCTCTTTCCATTGCAGCTCAGATGGTCTCTTCATACAACTGTCATTCCGTAAATGTCTCACCACTATGATGTTTGTCCTTTATCAAGTGCTCTTCTCACCTTGGGGGAAAAAATGCAGAAAAAAGGGCTCTTCACGAATGATTTCCATTCTGGCTCTGGTTCCCTGGGTTTTGAGGAGATTTTGTTTCCACATAATTCTGAAACATTTTTTCCTCTAGTAACATACGAACTGCCAGACTGGATCAGAACTAGTCCTGGCCCATCTAGTCCTGTAATCTGTCTCTGGAGGTATGTCTACACTACCCCGCTAGTTCGAACTAGCGGGGTAATGTAGGCATATCGCACTTGCAAATGAAGCCCGGGATTTGAATTTCCCGGGCTTCATTTGCATAAGCCGGCCGGCGCCATTTTTAAATGCCGTCTCATTCGAACCCCGTGCCGCGCGGCTACACGCGGCACGGGCTAGATAGTGCGGACTAGCAAGCCATTCCGCACTATCTGTACGCCTCGTGGAATGGCTTGCTAGTCCGCACTATCTAGCCCGTGCCGCGTGTAGCCGCGCGGCACGGGGTTCGAACGAGACGGCATTTAAAAATGGCGCCGGCCGGCTTATGCAAATGAAGCCCGGGAAATTCAAATCCCGGGCTTCATTTGCAAGTGCGGTATGCCTACATTACCACCCTAGTTCGAACTAGGGTGGTAGTGTAGACATACCCTGAGAGTGGCCAGTACTAGGTATTTCAGATGAAGGTGTGAGAATCCCACAGAAGGCAGGGAGGAAGAATCTCTCTCCTATATAGGTCTCATTCTGATTGGGGAGCCAACAGTCATGCCGGGCCCTTGGGCAAAGTGGGGGTGTTCATGCTTCTGGAAGGAGTGGGGCCTCAGGCAGAAGAGGAGAGGCCAGTGCAGATGGCTCTCAGAGCCTCCTGGACAGCAGTGCACTCCTCCCTCTGCCCTCAATGCTGCCCAGACCATGGCATAGGTTCCCCCAGCCCTTAGAGCTGCCTGTACCATGCTGCGTGGTGTTCCAGTGGTGATTTAAAGGCCCAGGGACGTCAGGTGCTGCCATTCTGCAGTAGCAGAAGCAGCAGCCAGGAACCATAGGCCCTTTTGGAATTGCGGGCTTCTAGCAGCTGCCCACTTTGCCTCCACCCCGATTGGTGGTCCTACCTCTGCTCTCTAACCGTGGGAGACTGGTTTATTCCCTGAAGCACAAGGGAACCTGAAGCAGCAGTTCTCTTTGCAACATGAAGCAGCATAGCTGTTCCGTTGGTTTGCTGCATAAAAACCTCTCCTTTGAGTGCCACCCATTGTGAGATTGAAAATATTTGCTGTGTTTTAATGCTGGCTGCTAGGTTTAATGCAGCATGCACAACTGTGTGTCTTTCTTAAATGGTTAATTTATCATAATATGGAATAACACAACTCAGAGTGATGTCAGTAGGTGGATTCCTGGTTTTTGTTCAAGTCTTTAGCATTAATAAATTATGAATATAACCACTAATTGCTGTGAAGTACACATGGAAGCAATCTTCATGGAATTATAAATAATTGCCATCTTTTTGGTTACAAAAAGTGGAATCTGAGCTTGCTAATTGATCGCAGAATCTTAATTAACTGTTCTATGAATGATTCTCAGTAAGCCAAATGGCTATAAGCTATTCGAGCAAATCAAAACTCTGGGGATAGTGGGGCAGTCTGTATCTTTATGTAGCTTTATTTTTGCCACTGATCTTGATGCCATCACACCCAGCATTGGCATTTTGTAGTGCCGCATTTCTGTGCTTTTCACATTTGGCAACTGGAATAAACACAGAGCCTGGCCACGCAAACCAATACTCTGGTGTAACTCCAGTGGCTTCAGTGGGACTTCTCACCATTCTTGTGAGTTACAGGATCACCTCTGTAATTTTGGACTTAACGATTAATCATCATCGTTGCTCTGTGTTATTGAGGCAGAGCAGGGGGGTGACTGAAAATAGCATACCACTGTAGTGTGCTAGGGGCAAGGCTGTATCTTTTTGTAGCTATTTAGAGATCTGAGAGGGCATAATATTTCCTCCTCATTCCTGAAACACCTTCCTGTATACAGAAGGATGGGAGTGGACAGGCCTTGGCTCCACCCATTCTCAGTGCAGTAGCCAGAACAACTGAGCCAGCATGACCAGTTGATAGAAGCCGTTGGCACTTATTACCACTCTTACCAGAATGGGCAGGATGTATACCTGCAGTCTAGCCCCTGGTGAATAAGTGTTTTGAAGTAAGGGCCAGATTCTGCTATTCTTACTTACAACCAGAAGCAACTCACTGTGTAGCTGTCCCACTGGGAGTAAAGAACCTCTTAGCATGAACAGGGGTGGCACAATCTGGCCCTTTACTACAAAAGAGGTCAGGAAACATCTGTGGTTCTCTACTGAGTGTGAGCAGCTACAGGCATGCCCCAGTGTTACATCTAGACTGTGATTTGCACTTCGTGAATGTGAAAACTACTGACAGTCATATGTAACCAGTCATTGAAATTAGCTTCTGTATCAAATGATTGCAGGATAACTAATGTGATGCCAACTGTTGAAAAGGGCTCCAGAGGTGACCCTAACAATTACAGACTGTTACGCCTGACTTCAGTACCAGGCAAACTGGTGGACACTGTGGAAACTATAGCAAAGAGCACAAATGTCAGACACACAAGTTAACATAAGTTGTTGGGAAAGATCAACATGGTTTTTGTAAAGGGAAACCATGTCTCGCCAATCTATAAGAATTCTTCAGTGGAATCAACAAGCATGTGGACTAGGAGGATCCAGTGGACATAGTGCACTTAGATTTTCAGAAAGCCTTTGACAAGCTCCCTCAGTAAAGGCTCGTAAGCAAAATAAACTGTCATAGGATGAAAAGCAAGGTCCTCTTGAGCATTTGTAACTGGTTTAAAGGTAGGAAATAGTAAGTATTTGGTCAGTTGTCAGAATGGAGCAAGGTAAATAATGTTGTTCCTCTGGGATACCTACTGGATCTAGTCCTGTTCAAGATAGAAATGATCTAAAAAAGGGGTAAACAGGTGGCAAAATTTTCAGCTGACAAAGCAGACTGCAAAGAGCTACAAAAGTATCTCATAAAACTGGGTAACAAAATGTTAGATGAAAGTTAATGTTGATAAATGCAAAGTAATACACATTGGAAAATGTAATACCAACTATACATATAAAGTAAGGGGGACCCAAATAGCTGTTACCACGCAAAAAAAGAGATCTTGGAGTCATTGTGAACAGTGCTCTGAAAACATCTATTCAATGAGCAGTAGCTGCAAAGAAAGCAAACAATGTTGGGAATCATTAAAGAAGTGATAGATAATAAGAAAATATAATATTGACTGTATAAATCCATGTTACACCCACATCTTGAATATTGCATGTGGGTGTGGTTGCCTCATCTCAGAAAAGATATAATGGAATTGGGAAAGGTTCAGAAAAGGTCAACAAAATAATGAGGAGCATGGAATGGCTTCCATATGAGGAACAATTAATAAAACTGGGATTTTTCAACTTGGAAAAGAGGCAATATTATCAAGGCCTATAAATCATGACTGGTGTGGAGAAAATACATAAACAATTGTTATATGCTCCTTCTCAGGAGGCCTTAATGCCCCGTAGGTGGAGGAAGTCCCACCCACCAGCTGCACTACCCCAAGGGATGAGGTAGCATAAAAGGAAGCATCTTAGCTCAGTTTAGGCTGGATGCTGAAGGGGAACAACCTGCTAGAGCAGCTCCAGAGGTGGACCAGCCAGAAACCCAGAGGATGGGAACCAGAGACCCTGGAGACTGTATCAAGACTCCAGAGCCACCTGAGGAGACTGATGGTACAAAGCCTGAGAACCCTGAAATTATGTGGATAACCCCAACACCAGAACTTGTAGAAAGTGACCCAGGGAAGGTGCATGAGGGGTATCTCTGACATGAGTGAGTTCAATGTGTTGCAGTGAGATTTCCTACTGAGCAAGTGGCAAACCACTTCCCCCCGCTAGCAAGGTCCTAGGCCTGGACCTGGTGGAATAGGGTGCCAGGCCCCACTAGTGGGGCTTCTCCCCCAACTCCTTTGACTCTAGCTATTAGGCTATATTACCCTGTGTCCAAGGGCGGCATTATAGATTTTGGCTATTGGGCCTTGCTGCCCTGTGACTCAAGGGATACTTCGTAGACTTTGGCCATAAGGCTGTATTACTGAATGGCTGATGGACTAATTTACAAACTGTAGGCATTGGGCCATGCTGTCTTGGGACAAGGCATGCTTACAAGTTGACAAGCAGGTTTAAAAAAACAAAAGGAAGTAGTTCTTCACACAATGCACAGTCAACCTGTGGAACTTCTTGCCAGGGGATGTTGTGAAGTTCAAGACTATAATAGGGTTCAAAAAAGAACTAGAGAAGTTCATGGAGGATAGTTCCATCAATGGCTATTAGCCAGGATGGACTGAGATGGTGTCCTTAGAGTTTTAATTTACCAGAAGCTGGGAATGGGTGACAGGGGAGGGATCACTTGATGATTATCTGTTCTGTTTATTCTTTCTGTGGCAATTGGATTTGGCCACTGTTGGAAGACAGGATATTGGGCTAGATGAATATTTTATATGACCCAATATTGCCATTCCTATGTCCTTAATAGTGGGGAGTAAATAGCACCCTTACCATTCCCACTGGAATCCTGGGGCTACATCTACATTGGCCCCTTTTCCGGAAGGGGCATGCTAATTTTTCAGATCGTAATAGGGAAATCCGCGGGGGATTTAAATATCCCCCGCGGCATTTAAATAAAAATGTCCACCGCTTTTTTCCGGCTTTTAGAAAAGCCGGAAAAGAACGTCTACACTGGCCCCGATCCTCTGGAAAAAAGCCCTTTTCCGGAGGATCTCTTATACTTCGAAGTAGGAATAAGAGATCCTCCGGAAAAGGGCTTTTTTCCGGAGGATCGGGGCCAGTGTAGACGTTCTTTTCCGGCTTTTCTAAAAGCCGGAAAAAAGCGGCGGACATTTTTATTTAAATGCCGCGGGGGATATTTAAATCCCCCGCGGATTTCCCTATTACGATCTGAAAAATTAGCATGCCCCTTCCGGAAAAGGGGCCAATGTAGACGAGCCCCTGGGTGTAGCTATTCTGAAGTAAGCTGAAGAGCTAGATAGATTCAGGGAGGTTAGGTCCATCAATGGCTATTAGCCAGAATGGGTAGAAATGGTGTCCATAGCCCCTGTTTCTCTGGAAATGTGTGACAGTGGAGGGATCATGCGAGGATTACCTGTTGTGATCCCTTCCTCTGGGGCATGTGGTATTGGCCTCTGTCAGCAGACAGGATACTGGGTTAGATGGACCTTTGGTCTGACCCGGTATGGCCGTTCTTATCTTCTTAAATGATTTCTTCCTACCCAATCACTTTCCCCAAAAGCAGCAGTGCACAAAATGGAATTCTGGTCTTCTTCCTGTAGTCTGGTGCTTTCAGTGTTCCCGGCAATCTTCTCCTTTCAGGTTTCCCAGGCATTCCCGCAGTGCATAAATGTGTATTATTTTCAGTAGCAGAGTAGCTAATACGTGCCACTAAGATACTCTTGCTGAAAGAGTTTCTCCTGTCAGAAGGTCTTTGGAGCCTGAGATGTTAAACAACCCTGCAGTTCTATTTTTGTCATTAAGGTGTTTAGATTACGGTGTGGGTCTACAGTTCTCTCTCTGAAAGTCTTTTTTAAAACATATGGAAATAGTTATGAGTAATTACACAAAAGTACATTTACAAAGTTATTAAAAATAAAGGAAAAAAACCATTCCTCTCCTGCACTGTCTCCCCAGTATGTTTTGCTAAACATCCCATAATAGCATGGAACGCATTTGAAGCATACCTTAGGTATTTGTATTTGAAAGCTTAACTCTGTTGCTGGGTGTAGCCTATCAGAGGAAGGTTTGGAAACAGTACAAAAAATAAGGGGGAAGCTGGGAGACTGGAATTACTATGACAGATCATAATTTCTGATCTGCTTTGCAGGATATTTGGTGATTTGTTTCCTCTCTAAGGGTATGTCTACACTACCCCGCTAGTTCGAACTAGCGGGGTAATGTATGCATACCGCACTTGCTAATGAAGCCCGGGATTTGAATTTCCCGGGCTTCATTAGCATAAGCGGGGAGCCGCCATTTTTAAATCCCCGCTGCTTCGAACCCCGTGTAGCGCGGCTACACGGGGCTCGAACTAGGTAGTTCGGACTAGGGTCCTATTCCGAACTACCGGTACTCCTCGTGAAACGAGGTGTACCGGTAGTTCGGAATAGGCACCCTAGTCCGAACTACCTAGTTCGAGCCCCGTGTAGCCGCGCTACACGGGGTTCGAAGCAGCGGGGATTTAAAAATGGCGGCTCCCCGCTTATGCTAATGAAGCCCGGGAAATTCAAATCCCGGGCTTCATTAGCAAGTGCGGTATGCATACATTACCCCGCTAGTTCGAACTAGCGGGGTAGTGTAGACATACCCTAATAGTGGCTACATAATGAAAATACAAAGTTGCTTTGATCTAAAAAATCACTATGGGATTTAAAAATTTATAGCTGAATTTAACAGCACAGTGGAAACCTTTTTATACAGTGAATTTATTTTGTTTCCCCTTGACAGATCAACTGCTCTTGAAACAGAGGCCTGCTGTAAATCAAATTGTACTAGGCATATTTCAAAGCACTGAAATTTTTTTGGGGGGGAAGCATTCATTCTAGTATGTTCCCAATATAAACAGGTTTTGTTCTCTAGAGCCCTAACTCTACAAACATCTTAAGCATGTGATTAAACCTCTCAGCTTAATACAACTGAAGCACACGTTTCAGTGCTTTTCTGAATCAGGGCCGATATATGAGTTCCTTTCTATAAGGCATTCAAAGAAGTAAATCATACAGGCCAGATAATGCCATCTTTATTCCCCTTGGGTACGTCTAGACTACAGGCTTTTGTCGACAGAAGTTTTGTCGACAGATACTGTCGACAAAGCTTCTGTCGACAAAGAGCGTCTAGACTACATTCAGTTCTGTCGACAAAGCAAGCTGCTTTGTCGACATGGCAGTGTAGACACAAAGGACAGTTTAGATACAATAATGCTTTCTGTTGACAGAACTCTGTTGACAGAAGGTGTTATTCCTCTTAAAATGAGGTTTACCAGCGTCGACAAAACTGCTGAGTTCTGTCGACGTTATGTCAATAGAACTCAGCGGTAGTGTAGACGCAGGTTTAGTTTTGTCGACAAAAGTCCACTTTTGTCGACAAAACCCTGTAGTCTAGACACATCCCTTGAGTAGCATCTTCCTCCACCAGCAGTTGTGTTGATTTCAATGTGGCATAAGATGAAAACACCAAGGGGTAAATTTGGCAGACTCTGGCCAATAAATCTAAGGGCCAGTTTTTGCCATTCTCATCCACATGAATAGTTGTAGTAATTTCTATGGCACTGCTCATGAGAGTAATGTTTGCAGGATTAGAGCTGTGTAAACAGAAATCAACAATGACAGAGGAACTAGTCTTCACTGTTGTGAAATCCTCACACTAATATAATCCAATATACAGGAAAGACTGAGTTTCTGTGGTCTAAATGATTTGGCTTTTGTCAATATATTTCACATACAATTTATTCACAATCTTGTTTAAGCTATTGCAAAAGTATTCAGAAAAAATAACTAAATTTCTTCCATCTCCATCTTTAAATGCGTAAGGTGCGTCTACACAGCACAGTTATTCTGAAATAACTGACGTTAGTTCAAAATAACAATGCGAGCATCTATACAGTGATTCAATTATTTTTAAATAATTTCGAAATAATGGACAGCTTATTCTGACTTCTGTAAACCTCATGCCTCAAGGAATAATGTCTCTTCTGAAATTGCTACTTTGAAATAGCTTTAGTGTGGACGCTGCACTGCTGCTATTTTGAAATAACTCTTCCCCAGGGCCATTGAAAGTAATTACTCCCTAGTGCTTCCTGGGACTCTAAATTGAGGTAGTGCATCCACATTAGGGTGGCCTGCCTTGGACTAATGTTGAGGCTTCCCTGTAGTGTAAACGTGCTATTTTGAAATAAGCTATTTCAGAGTATTACTTCCTGAATAGCTGATTTCAAAATAAGCGTATAGTGTAGATGTACCTTAACACTTAAATTTGGAGGTTAGGGCATGAGGCCTCAGGAAACAGGGAATGTGTCCTTCACCAGTGTGTTAATATAGTGCAGACCATCTGCTTTTTGGCAGTGACTTAATCTTGGTTTCTACTACAGGATGATTGTATGGTGGCTCATGAGAAATGATTTGGTGGGCTCAGTCCAATTTCTTGTGGGAAAAATCATTAACAGGCAATCTTAGTAGGGAAGCCAAGGACTGAATAAATGTGAATGCATGTCATATTCTTCAAGACAGTTCCTCTGAGCCAGAGTTGAGACTTCAGTATGAGATTGCAAGGCTTGCTCACTGAATTTGTAAGTATTACTTTACCATCTGAAAGCCCCGACCCACATTGGAGTTCAGTTGTGCCTGGCACTGCACAAACACATAAGAGACAGTCCTAGTCCCAAAGAACATAAGAACATAAGAACGGCCATACTGGGTCAGATCAAAGGTCCATCCAGCCCAGTATCCTCTCTGCCAACAGTAGCCAATAGTAGGTGCCCTGGAGGGAGTGAACCGAACAGATAATGATCAAGCGATTTCTCTCCTGCCATCCATCTCCACCCTCTGACAAACGGAGTCTAGGGACACCATTCCTTACCCCTCCTGGATAATAGCCATTAATGGACTTAACCGCCAAAAATTTATCTAGCTCTTTTTTAAACTCTGTTATAGTCTTAGGCTACATGTACACTGGCATGATTTTGTGCAAGAACTCTTTTGTGGAAGAGTTCTTGTGCAAAAATTATTCCAGAAGACAGCGTCTACACTGGCATGTGCCTTTGCACAAGAGATGTGTTTTTGCGCAAGAGCATCCATGCCAGTGTAGACACTGTCTTACACAAGAAAGCTCTGATGGACATTTTAACCATAGGGCTTTCTTGCCAAGAAATTCATGTTGCCTGTCTACATTGGCCTCTTGCGCAAGAACAGTTGCACAAAAGAACTTATTCCTGAGTGGGAGCATCATAGTTCTTGTGCAAGAAGCACTGATTTCATACATTAGAACGTCAGTGTTCTTTCACAAGAAATCGCGGGCAGTGTAGACAGGCAGCAAGTTTTGGTGCAAAAGTGGCTGTATTTTCACAAGATTGTGCCAATGTAGACACAGCCTTAGATTTCACAACCTCCTCAGGCAAGGAGTTCCACAGGTTGACTGTGCACTGTGCGAAGAAGAACTTCCTTTTATTTATTTTAAACCTGCTGCCCATTAATTTCATTTGGTGGCCCCTAGTTCTTATATTATGGGAACAAGTAAATAACTTTTCCTTATTCACTTTCTCCTTACCTCTCATGATTTTATATACCTCTATCATATCCCTCCTTGATCTCCTCTTTTCTAAGCGGAAAAGTCCTAGTCTCTTTATTTTCTTTTCCTATGGGACCTGTTCCAAACTCCTAATCATTTTAGTTGCCCTTTTCTGAACTTTTTCTAATGCCAATATATCTTTGGAGTATCAATTGGCAACACCAACCAACAGAGAATGCAAGTGATACAGACTGTGATTTGCCCAATAAAGGCAATGGTAGAATCCAGAAGAGCATCCATGTCTCCAGCATCCAAATACAGTGCCTTCATCATGGGAACAAGCTAACTCTTGTACAGTACCTAGTGTTTGGGGTCAGTGTCTCAGTTTCCAACATATTTTATAAACATTTAATTTAATAAAATGCTCAAAGGAAATACATTTGATATTTAGCTAATTCAATACATTTTGCTGTAAATTCCAAGAAATTAAACCTAATTGAATAAGTGTACAGTAGTGCTGGAAGATGTTGTGTATTTTGCTTATAAATCTACAGAATAAGATAACACCCCCGGCTTACATGCCCCACCTCCAATGATAACTTGGGGGTTATAGTGAAATCAGACTTCAGTGGAGCTCTTTGGAGAGTGAAATCAAAAGGATTGATACCTGGCAGCACTTGAAGGGGGAGTTCTGTTAGGGAGGGCAGTGGGGCTGTGTCAGGTATTAGGGCTTGCAGCTGAGCCTGGGACCAGCTAGCTCCATCTTCCCATGGGGGAACAGAAAGAAATCATGGCTGTCTTGCAGCTGAATCACATGATTGGCCAGACCACCTGATTGGCTGGCAGAACCTGCAGATGTGCTCTCCAGCCCAGCAGCTGCATTTAGTCAACAGCCACTCAACACTTATAAATGCACCTGTGGTTGCTTCAGTGTCTGCTTTGTTCCCAGTCTCGTTCCTGGCCCGCTCTCCTGACTGCAACTGCTAGCATGACTGCCTATGCCCTGGGCTGTGATACCATCCATATCATTTTACCTCTCACCATGGTGTTGTGCCTAGGTGCAAACTACTTGAAAGTAGGAATAAGAAATCCTCCGGAAAAGGGCTTATTTTCCGGAGAATCGCATCTAGACTGGCGCTTTTCTCCGGCTTATCCCCAAGCCGGAAAAAAGCGGCAGCCATGTAAATGCAAATACTGCAGGGGATATTTAAATCCCCCGCGGATTTGCAATTCCGAAGTGTCTAATCTGCATCCCTTTTCCGGAAAAGGGGTGCAGTGTAGACACAGCCATACAGAATAGTACCTCACTCCAGGAGTAACTCCCATTGATTTCATTGGGACTACTTATGGCATCAGGTGCTGCTAATCTTCAGTAAGTGTAGCAGAGTCTGCATTTAGGTCTCTACTATTTGTCATTTACATTAGATTATTGTTGCCTTTATGGGCAACATTTTGGACTTTGTGAGGATGGAAAGCACTTCAAGACTCAAAGATTCAGCATCACCCCCCAGTTCCAGCATCTGTGCTAGCAGAGTGGGGCTTGAACCAGGGATCCCCACATTTAAGTGCACAAACCACTGCAGGTTGAGTTAAAGAGCCAAGGCACAACAAAGGGAGCTGTGACAATTCCACTATGTAGACTAGAAGAAAGGGCTGCCATATACTCTCACTAGTGGGCTATGCTTCCATTATGTTTGCTTGCATCTTTTGAGTGTTTAATAGATGTACAGTAAAATCAGACTGCACATTTTAAATACCGTACTGTACGTGTGACAGTAGTACATTGAGCATGGTGTCATGAGAAGAATCTAGAAAAATATCCCTGGGCTTGCTTTTTGCAATATTGCTTCTGTTTGGCTTTCAGTCCCTGAGGGCTGTGGCTTATCAGATCCAGACAAAGTGAAAAGAAACAGTAGAAATGAAAACTGTTATTGATCCATACAGAGGGTGATGCCATGAGGATTGAGACTTAAACATATTCTTTAATAATGAGGAGAAAAGTCAATATTGGTAATGGTAACAGGAGATATTGAATTTTCCTTTCATCTGAGGGTCAAGAGTTAACGTCAGATCTCAGCTCAGCAGCTTAGACATACAGCGCTCCATTTATTACCATTGGAGTGCATCAGAGCCCAACAGAAAAGTTACTGCCTGGTGCAATTTTATGAAGAACAGTAGTTTGAAATTACCCAGTTATTTCTCAAGTTAGCCACAATTATTTCTTCAGCAGAATAAACCATTACATCTGTTTGCTACCCTCTCCCATCTCTTGATCTTGATGATCATGCTTTCTTCCTTCCCTTCAACTGCACATCTCATCTATTTAAATTGTACAAAAATACAATCAGGGACCCATTGAGTCTCTTTCTTTGCATATGTGCAGCTGATAACACAATGGGCCTCTGATCTTGATTATGGAGCTATTATAAAAGCAATCAATAATGATAATAGACCCAATTCATATCTTGCTGGTGAAAACCCATGCAAAGTTTAAGCAGCTCTTTGTGAAGTGCAAATTCACAGCCTGAGCGCTACTTGGGTAAATCCATGGAGTGCTATCTATGGAACATCCATCTTATAAACATGGTATTTGTGACTGCCTTCTCTTTCCCAGTGTTTTCAAGCAGCAAGAAGAGAAAGGACAAATTTGTCCAGACCATATCTGATCAACTAATATAGTCTTTAATTCTAAGTTGGCTAAATCATTCTTTATAAAGTCAAATATGGTTTATGCTCAGTGAGGCAAATTCTGCTCCAATTTTATGCACTCATCACATGTGCAGAGGTCTTGGTTTCCGCAGAATTGGAATGATGCCAGTGCATAATGGGTAGGATCCTATGGACCTGCAAAAGTGTTGGCAACCCTTGAACATGGATGCTTTTCATTTTAAACTACAAATGAACATTAAGCATGTGACAAGCTAATATATTTCTCCTCACAGCACTTCTGTGATTTAGAGAAGTGCTGTTATCCTGTAACACAAATGGGGAATTGAGAGACTAAATGACTTGCTTGAGGTCACACAGGAAATCTGATGGAACAAGAACTTGAACCTAGGTCCTAGGATAGCATCATAGCCACACCCATGCAGTGGCAGATTCAGAATTAGTGGGGCCCTATGCTCAGCTTTATTTTGGGGGCCCCTCTGGGGACCCAGACAAGAAAAAGAACATTCACCCTTCCTGCCCCTCCCATTTTTCATTCTTTTTTCTTCACCCTCCTTCTATAAGTAATAAGTAAATGAGGTATTGTATTGTTATTGTAGTCTAACTTTTTTTCACAGACCACTTGAAAATTGCTGAGGGTCTCAGTGGACCACTTAATGATCTTTCCAAGTATTGTTTGTACCATTAGCTAACTATTGTAAAGTACTTTGGAGAAGAGCAATTTACAAAACCAACAACAAATATAATAATCTTTCCTCAGTCCACCAGAACGGAGTTCTCGGAGCATACTTTGCTACGTCTACACAGCTTCCCTCTTCCACAAAAGCCTATGCAAATGAAGCATGGATTAGCATATTGCCGCGCTTCAATTGCATAATTAATTAGGAGTCGTTTTTGCGCAAAAAGGCACCAGCTTTTTTGTGCAAAAAACCCCTCTTGTGCATGAGCCATTCTTCCTGAAAAAATGAGGAAGAACAGCTTTTGGGAATAAGGGGGTTTCTGTGCAAAAAGGAGCCATCTACACAGCTCCTTTTTGCGCAAAATCCTCTTGCCAAAAATTGCCCCTAATTAATTATGCAAATGAAGCGTGGCAATATGCTAATCCACGCTTCATTTGCATAGGCTTTGCAGAAGAGGGAAGCTGTGTAGAAGTAGCCTTTGAGAACTTCTGGTCCAGATGAAAGCTTGTATTTGCATTAAGCTAATGTGGAAAATGTGCAAAAATAAAATGTTTAGATGACGCATGAATAGAAAAATAAAAGTTAACTTCCTCTGAAGAAACTTATTCAATTTATCTACTTGAAGGTGAGGGGGAGTACAGTTCCACCAGCCACATGACCACCCTCCCACCCTGGGCTCTCCATCCCCCAGCCACTCTCCCGCTCACCCATGGGCAGCAGCCATTCACCGGGTAGCAGCCAAAGCAGCACAACATTACCAGGGCTGGAGGACTCAGTAGGAGGGTGCAGTGCAGACATGTAGCCAATGGCTGGAGAGAAGCGGTGCATTCACGCTTCAGAGTATGGCTTTTTCCTGCTGGCTGTGCAGCTTGTTGGCTTTCATCCCCCGGCCGCACCCATCCCTGTTGCAGGCAGCCACGACCAGCTGCCCTCCCCATCCTGTGGCCAGCTGCCACTCGCCAATTGGTGACCAGCAGCACAAGGCTGGAAGGCTTCAGAGGAGCACGGAGCAGATGCATAGCCTACAGCCGAGAGAAGTGGCACTTTCCTGCTTCAAAGTGCTGCTTTTCTCTGGCTGGCTGTGTGTCTGCCCCGGGCTTCTCTGAACCCTTCCAGACCATGTTCACGCTGCTTGCTGGCTCTCGATGGTTATCCTGAGGCTACAGCTTGCAGGTGAGCCTACCTGCTCTCCTCTCCCCTCCCCGCACACCCACAGCCCTCTCTTCTAGGAGGAATGCCCTCCCCCTGCAGAGCGGCTGCCCCGTGCATGGAGAGGGGTGCCAGACCTGGTGCTGGACTGCCCAGTCCTGTGTGCTCCATGGCATTGCAGAGGGGCCGTTCCTGGCACAGTATGTTTCATTGTAAATCTGCCCCTGCACCAATGTGAATCTGTTGGCTCATGTAGCAGCTTTGCAGACCCGCAGGCTACAGCAGCTTAATAACTCTGCCATCCTTCCAGGGCTGTGGGGATGAAGACACCATCCCCGTTGTCATCAGAATGCCTTTTCTCACAGATTGCTTACTGTGCCTCAGGCCCAGGGTTGGCCCCATCATGCCTGCTTGCAAGAAGTCTGCAATAACCAGCATAGCCAGGAACAGTAATACATTTCGCTGAACTTAATTTCAACACTTGGATGGAGATGGATGGCCACTCTTTGAAGTCCCTTAGACGAAGTTATTAAATAGAATGGGAGTGGAATGCAGCCAAAGTTCTCACTGAGCTCCCTACTGTTTGGTTGTGTCATTTTGTCCTCAGTGGCCGTAGCCTTTTTATATTACTTAGTAAGTGCATTTCTTACATTCCCTGCACAGTGACCAAGTGCAGTGATATGCAATAAATCAAACATGGTCTGTGAAGAAAGCGAGAAACCCCATGAATATGCTTCAATAAAATCTGTTGAACTGATATAAAAAATGACAGAAAATAGACATTTTAATTTGCACATTTCATTCCTATCACAACTTTGATAGAACTCTTACCTAACACACCCTTACTGTTGTAACCTAGAAGTAGGTTAAGAGGGATATATAATGTACCATGGGAAAGAGGTTCAGCTGCTCTAAACCTGCATGGCTGTTAGGAATATAAGAATTACAACAGTGGATGAGACCAATGGGCCATCTAGTTTAATGTCCTGGTCAGGAATTATCCATGAAAACAGTTTTCCAATTGCAATTTGTCCTGTAACTCTTTTTTATTTGCTCATGACAAAAATCAATACAATATTTTGTTCTGAGTGTTGACCCAAACTGGAGTGTTTCATTTAACCAAACTGTACTGAAATGTTTCATTTCTGGTCAGTGCAACATTAGTCTGTGCTAGGCTCGCTGACGGGGGTGGAGGGATGAAAATGGAGGCAATTGTCCCAGGGTCTAGTGATTCTAAAGGCCCACAGCTCTGGATGCTGCCATTGCTTCTGCAGTATCAATGGCACCTGGTATTCCAGGCCCTTTAAATCACTGCCAAAGCACCACACAACCACTCAGGCAGTTTGAAGGATTGAGGGGGCGGGTATAATGTGGTACACTCGCTGCTCTGGTCCTAACCCTTCTGCCAGATGACCGTTGACTCTCCTGGTCTGTGCTCACCAGATCTGCTGTAGTACCTTTTTTAAACTAGATTTTGAGTGACCCATTCCCCCATTCTCCTCTATGGGTTGGGTTTCCTGGCTGGGCTATATTTTCCATGATGCATGGCAGTCTACCCAACTGAACTGATGCAGTGCATCATGAGAGTCACATGCCTGAAAGTGTCTTAAGCCCTGAAGTATGAGGTTAATATCCCTTTATAATTTGTTTTGATAGTTTTAGTTATTATAACTTTGGGTGCTCTCATTATTCAATTTCTCCTTTGTATCTTTCAATCTTCTTGACTGCCACAAATTGGTGTAGGTTTGAGTTCCATATTCTATGTAGGCATTGTCTGAAATGACTTTAGTGGAACAGTACTGATTTGAAAGTTTAGCCTTGTATTTTGTGGCAATATCACAGATACATGTTTCTGTTACGCTGATACCTCTTAACAAGTTAACCATGTGATACAATGTGTGAAAATATTTCCTTGGTGGGATCTATCAGGTCTGGCATCCCATTTCTAGATGTTTCAAAGGATGGGTCTCAGAAATCCCTTAATGTACAACTATAGAATAACTCCTTGCCAGAGGAGGCTGTGAAGGCTAGGACTATAACAGAGTTTAAAGAGAAGCTAGATAATTTCATGGAGGTTAGGTCCATAAAAGGCTGTTAGCCAGGGGATAGAATTGGTGTCCCTGGGCTCTGTTTGTCAGAGGCTGGAGAGGGATGGCAGGAGACAAATCGCTTGATCATTGTCTTCTGTACATCCTCTCTGGGGCACCTGGTGCTGGCCACTGTCGGCAGACAGGCTACTGGGCTAGATGGACCTTTGGTCTGACCCAGTACGGCCGTTCTTATGTTTATGTTCTTAACCTTCCCTACTCCTCTCAGTGGGTGGTTTTGTTTCTGAAAGTTGATGTTTTATGGAAGATAGAAACATGGGTGGAAAGACCACATGGGAGGAAGTGGCATTTAACCTGTTTTAATAACTTTAATACATGGCATTGGTGGAAAGGGACATCAAAAATGAACTTCAAAACTAATGTCAAGTATTGCCAGACATGGGCACCTGTAGAAGAAGAGGTTGTAGAAATGTGAGTCTGTCTAGTCTTTTACAAAATAATGTAGCTTGAGCTAATGTAAAATGGCATGACTCCCTTGGTGTCAGGGGAACTAAACCAGTTTATGCTAGATGAGGATTTGGTTCCTAATATGTATTTACAGCAACTAATACTCTTATACTAAATGTGACTCTGTCTGAATGAGTCAGGTAGAACTGTGCTTCTGACTGTAGCAAATATATCCAGATATACTATTGAGTTCAGCAACATCAGACACAGGGGAATGTCTATAAGTGAATGGGTTAAAACCAGTGGTTCTCATCCCAAGCCTGGGAGCTACTTCTGGCTGAATCAGCCATAACTGTGACATCCTCAGAACCATACAAGTAATATTGGATGTGATCCATATAATGCATTGAGGGTGAGATATGTAGCCAGAACAGTAAATAAAGTTGAAAACTATTGTATTAAAGTAATTCTATGGATTTAATTTGGATTCATAAAAGCTAGGGAACACCAGAAATGTAAAGACACAGGAAAGAGCCTCCTGAATCGATATGCCTCTCCCAGTTTGGTTTACGATAATCATAAAATTATAGAAGAATCATAGCATCATAGAAGATTAAATGGAAAAATAGGGGAGATAATTTAAATATTTAGGTAACATTGAGCAAACAGGCTTGAAAGGAGGCTTGAAAGAGACAATGCAACAAGCTAGATGGGTGGAATCTCTATCCTTAGAGATTTTTAGGAGGCCATATCATCCAGCCCCCTGCTCAAGTCAGGACCCAACTAAGTCATCACAGCCAGGGCCTTAAAAACCTATTAGGATGGAAATTCCACCCATCCAGCTTGTTGTATGGTCTCCTTCAAGCCTCCTTTCTAGAACCAGATCTAGGTGTCTGTAGCTCATTTAGAATTGTGTCTCCTGTCTCTTATTCCATATGTCTGTGTTTCTAGAGTGAAATAAGCCTGTTTGCTCAATGTTACCTAAATATTTAAATTATCTCCCCTATTTTTCCATTTAAAGTAATTATCACAAAGCTCCATCTCCCTTTCTACTATATTATTTTCCTTTTTATCTCCCTTTCCTTCACTGAAAATCTCTCTCCTGCCACTTCAAAGATTCTCCTATTCAAGGAGAATGAGATCAGCTTTCACAGCCTTTCCTTGACTTATATGAAAAAGAAACTGTAATTAAGACTAAAAAATTCACAAGGGAAAATGCAGACTTTTCCTTTATCCCCTTGTAAGAACCTCATCCTGCAAACTCAACCTTTAATTGTCATAACAGAAATGCCACTGGTGTAGGTGCTGTCCCTGACATTGGTTTGCAGCATTGGGGAAACAGGACACATTCACATCATGGGGAATCAATGGCTGACAAAAGCCTCAATGTGCTATGCTTCCAGTGATGAGAGGAGGGGCGGAGACTTAACGGGAACAGAGAAACAAACCATTCTTGCAAATGCTCCTGCATTTGTGGGGCTGGTGCCTAGTTCCTGACTGATCTAGTTTCAAATTAATTTAAGAATGATGTAACCAACCCCCTGAAAGATGCCTGACATTAAATTCCTCATTGTAGAATTTCTTGAGCCCCCTTGCTGTCCTGCAGTTTGCCCCTTGGAAAGGGGACACTCTCTTTCTCCTTCCACCATACTGTAGTGCGAATGGCACAATTTCAACAGTTTTTATATTTAACTATTGAATTACAGTGAAACCCTAAAACAGATAATCCCTAAAACTAATGGTTTAGAAGGGGACATGGCTTTTGATGGGATTAGCACCAGAGGAACTGGAAATTGTATAGGGTGCGCAAAAAGTAAAAATAAATAAAATAAAACTTTTACAACCTGAATTTCCTATCATATGACATTCACACTGGGATAGCACCATTGTGTTACAGACAATTTATATCACGGCAAGTAAGCTGGAGTTGTGAGAGAATGATTGGTGGTGTAGTTAAGGCATTGGCTAAGAAATCAGGAGATCTGCATTCAGTTCTAACTCTGCCATAAACTTCCTAGTTGCTCTGGCTAAAATTGTCGTCAGTGACAATTATCCTTACTCGTATTTTCCTAAGCGAGTTGAGCATTTTGTGCCCTTGACTTTCATTGAGACTTAGATTTCTAAGTCATTTTTGAATATGGGACTTAGATGCCAATGCCAGCAGGAACAAGATGTAGGACAATGTTTCCTCCAAGTTACCACTTTCTAGAGGCCAAAGAAATAGAATAGAAAGAAATAATGAATGATACCCAATGTCCAATTAATGGAAAATCTCATTTTGACTTTAGTGAGCATTACTTAAGGCCCTAAGATGGCATTGCTCATTATGGAAATTCTATTGGTTTTTAAGATAGCCGTTTTTTACAGTATAATTATGGAATCATTCTAGCTCTCTTACTAAGCATCTCTTTTCTGCCTGATATTTGACATGTTGTCTCTGGCCAGAGGATAATTTTTTTTTTATTGCAAATATAAGATTAAGCCGACAAGAGATATTTGGAATATGGGACTAGGAAAAAAGTGTGTTCAGTGTTTAAATATCATTCGAACTCTTCTTGTCCACTCATAACTCAGAAATTTCATGAAGCAATGTATTATTGTTGTGCAGTGTTGCGGTAGCTGTGTGGGTCCCAGGATACATGGTGGGTGAGATAATATTTTTTATTGGATCCATTTCGGCTTGCAAAAGATACAAGCTATCAAACTACATAGAGCTTAAAAGCTTGTCCCTTTCACCAACAGAAATGAGTCCTATACAAGATAATATTTCACCCACCTTGTCTCTATGATGCAATGTAGAGCATTAATCACTAATCATAGAATCATAGAATCATAGAATAATAGGACTGGAAGGGACCTCGAGAGGTCATCGAGTCCAGCCCCCCGCCCTCAAGGCAGGACCAAGCTCCACCTACACCATCCCTGACAGATGTCTATCTAACCTGTTCTTAAATATCTCCAGAGAGGGAGATTCCACCACCTCCCTTGGCAATTTATTCCAATATTTGACCACCCTGACAGTTAGGAATTTTTTCCTAATGTCCAATCTAAACCTCCCCTGCTGCACTTTAAGCCCATTACTCCTTGTCCTGTCCTCAGAAACCAAGAGGAACAAATTTTCGCCTTCCTCCTTGTGACACCCATTAAGAAATTAATGCAAGGGACTACTTTTATTAAGATTGAGTAGAAAAGTTGGAGTAATACCTGGTCAGAATTTGACTCACTAAGCCGCTGCCACTGAAGGTCTCTGGAGACTGTAGAACTTCTGTGATTGGCTGTGCAGAAGTAGTTAATATGGAGTGAATCTAAAAAAAAGAAGTCATATAAGACATCCTATAAATCATGCTTAGGCACCTGGTAGAACTCTATGGGCCAAATCTTCAGCTGGTACAAATCTGCATAGCTCTATTGACTGAAGTGAAGATGGGCCAATTTATGACAGTGTAAGTTCTGGCCCTATGTAACCTCCATAGGAAAACTTGTTAGGGTTCATAAAACTCACAAGCCATACCAGCAGAGTATGTAAGATCTAGGAGGCAAAAAGGTAGGGCTCCATAAATGCAACCTGTAGTAGCATAGCCAAGTGGGGAGAGTAAATTCACTGCAGCACAGCTGGAGAAGTTAGGATTCACTTATTTTCTAGGGCAGCACAAAGGACTGATCACCTGCTGGTATAAAATATATGGTTTCCGAATTGAGTCATATCCCTTTAAAAGTTTAAATTTAATGTGTTTCTATTAATCCCAGTCAATTTCATTCTTTCCTCTCTGTGCCTTGATCACCCATGGCTTTTTGCTTTCCAGCAGTCACACTTACCCTAAGCACAGATGCAAAGGATCCTGAGAGTTTCCCCTGCATGCTTTATTCCTTAGCTTTAAGCCTTTTGCTTTCCCAACACGACCCTTATGCTCAGACCTCTATGCCGTCAGCTATGCTGTTAAGCAGACTGCCTTTAATCTTAAACCATGGTGAATGCGGCTCTTAAAGGGCATGTACTCGCCCACGCTGAAGTCTTTCAAACATTTAGAAAATGGTTCCTCTGTAGCAAATGTATCACTCAGGGAATGTTTCTTCTGTGGAGCTAGAGGGAAAGAGATTTAACTGTGGGCTGGATAAGAAGGTAGTGACCCCCGGCACTTCATCTGAGGATTCCTGAGGTGGGCCAAACTCAACATGCAGGAAAATGAAGTCTCCCTGGTGTCCTGCTTTTCCTACTGAGGGCAAAACATATTAAACAAAGGTCAGGTGGCCACCGTGAATGCGGTAGGAAAGACTGCCTGCCTTATGCACCTTCTATTCTGCAGCCCAGCTGATACAAAGGGAGCTGAAGCCACTCACAATTCCTCTTGTGGGGCAGTTCCCAGCAATCTTGTAACTGGCATAGTCAATTCCTACACCTGCCTCCCCACTGCTCCTGGCACACCTGGCATATTGTGGAGAAGGAGAGGGAGCAGCTGGGCTGCCCTGCCACCTGCTTATCCTCTGGTGTCCTGTGCACTCTTGGGGACTGTGGTCAGCTGGCACAAGTTAGAATAGCTTGTAAGGATCATTACTAGGTGCTGTTTCATGACTTTCCTCTTTTTCCCCACTCCTAGGTTGCCATGGGTCGCATGGGGCTTCACTGCAGTCCCAGACTCTGGAGCCTTGTCTATACTACAAAACGAAGCCAACTTTACTTACATTGACTTACAACCACCAGAGTAATTACATTACTTGTGTGGGTCTACACTTTGCTCCTAGTGTCAGCTGTGCATGTCCTCACCAGGAATATGTGCATCAATTCCTCTGTCAGTGTGGGGCGTTGTGGGACGGCTCCTGAAAGCCAGTAACAGTAGACATAAACAACACAGTACCTACCCTAACTCTGTGTCGACCTCACTCCATTGACCTTGACTCTACGCTGCTCATGGAGGTGGAGGTATGAAGTTGGCATAGTGGGCAGTTACATTGGCAACAGCAACATTTAAGAGTAGACACTTCCATACTGAAATCAGTGGAAGCTGTCTTGCATTGACCTAACTGTGTAGACCAGGCCTAAGAGACACTGAGGAATATTAGGGCAAGCTTCTTATGCCACTCCCCATCAACAACTTGTGTAACCCTCCCATGGCAGGACTGTCCCCCACAAAAAGGACAGCAAGGTCAATGTCGGTTGCCTTTTCAACCCTTTACCTCTGTTGGAGCAGACCAGTCACCTCATGCCTCCATCCCACCAGGAACCAGAGCAAGTCCCTGCTCATTTCACAAAGCCAAGCAGACACCCATCAGGATTGGAGGAGGGGAGGATTGCAGCTTCCTGGCTGGCACTGTGGACAACAGGAGGAAGCCCCCCACTCTCTGAGGAGAACTTTTCTTGTTGGGCTGTCCCAGGTCAAGACAAAGCCAGTCAAGCTCCCACGTTGCTCTCCCTGGGGCTTCTGAAGCCTGGCAGTGTGAAAGTCACTAGAAAAAAAATCTTCCTGACTTGCCATACATGCAGCTGACCAGTGGGACAGCTGCAGAAAGGAAGGACAGCAGCAGTTACTCTGAAAACTCCTAGCTCCTACAACAGCAGCTGCTGATGCTGCAGGGGAGTGTTGGGAGAGAAACCGGAAGGTCCTGGATCTCAACCCCCCTGCCTGTAGTGACAAAGTTTCTGTTTCAAAGTCACAACTCAAGGAACAAATACATTCAGCTCAGATCAAATTCACATTTTCCTCTTAACACAGTTGTCCTCAAGGGCCAAAGTTTAGCCAGCCTCCCCAGGTCACTGGTTACACATCCCCGAGCTTCAGCATGGAGAGGGCAAGTTTACTCACCCTATTTCAGACTTCAGAAAGCTTGATCCTGAGTTGCATGGGCAGCACCGCAGTTCCCAGTAAATTCTCATGTGACCGGCACAGTGAGAGCCCTGTATTCATACAGAGCCCTTGTGAACTCTGTGGAGTTCTGCCCATGGTCAGTAGACAGTAAGATAAAGGTATTAATCAGCTACACTCTTCTGATTCACCGGTACTTTTAACCCCCAAAATGCAAGAGTGGGTAATGGGATGAAACAAGCAGCCAGACTTGTGGCCATAAATTGGCCTGCAGGGTAAGTATGAAATTGGTGCATTGAGATCTACCCACTGGTGCACTGAGATCCACCCACAATAAAAACTCTTCATGACAATTTGCAAAATAAATCAGCCAATTGCACTTTGAGTTATTGCTGTTATTTGGTATGTTCAACTACTGACAAAAGCCAGCATTTTCAACTGTGAGTAGTACCCTGGGATGTCCAGCTCGCAGTGATGCAGTGACTCATTAAAATCATTGGCAAAGTCCCATTAGCTACATTGCTGTTGGATTGTCCTACCATTCTATATCGCTGGGCACCGCAGGACAAGAATTCTACACTTTGCAGGAACAAGTGCCATCCTCAGTTCTGCCAGTCTTCATGATTCAAATCCTACTAATCAGTCCCCAAAAACTCATGTGCTTGAATTACAAATCATGAGTTCCATAGAAAAGTACATTTGGGACTATTTTTATTTATATCATGTTTGAACTTTCAAAGTTCATAGGTTCCAACTTCTCTCTGCAACCATGAAAGCTAGAAACAACCCAAAAGTCTTATATATTCATCCGACTCCAGGATCTGGGCTTTAAGGAATAACACGAGACTCATGATAAACTCCGTAGAGTGTGCAAGACTGCTTAGTAACTGGCAACATTCCTTCATTTTCAATGGGTTTCATGGTCATTAGTGTGGCTTACCAAAGCTCTGCAATGCTCATGTTCCAGGCATTTAGCTTGATGTGCATTTGTTGACCCATTGAACATTCCCACATATTTTCCAACCTATAATGGTAAAAGCCTGAAATACATTCAGCAATATCATATTACAGAAAATACCTAGATAAGCATTGATGGTATGTGATTTGAGCTCTCCAAAAATATATGGCATCACTGTCTTTCAGACCCTCTAAATCTGAGCTAGTTCATCAGCTGGTGTAAATCAGGGAAGAGGATTTGACTCTATGTCTTTATTCCGTAAAGGATAAGATTTGAAAGTGTAAGGCTTGCAGGCAAAATAATTTAAAATCATTGGTATGATTTGCTCGTACCTCTTTCCCACATTTCTGAAAACATTGTTTTAGTTAATGGCATGCAACACATTTTATGAAATATGGAATATTTGTGTGGCTTTTATAGAAGGTCATTCAGCAATTCCTGATGGACTTACCCCGGATTCTGTTTAATGAATGAGAAACATTGACCACACATCTGATATGCGTGATTCTAAATCTTTCAGTAGTAATACAACTCCTTTTATGAAACACCTGTTTTTAACAATGCTTGCAAAAAACAAAAAAAAAAGCAAGCTTTGAAATACTTTCCATTCCAAAACCCAGGTAAAAGTGCATTGGTGCCCATTTTTTAAAGATGAGCAATAGTATTGCAAAAATCAGTGATGAGAGAGAAATTTATTTGAGAATTTGAAACAAACAGACAAACAAAAAAGGAAAAGCCAGGTATAAATGAAAGTATGGAGTTCATCATTCCTTTCTTATTTAAAGGGCTCCTTTAAGAATTGTCACTTGAGATACAAAGGGGCACTAGATTTGCTAAAGCACAATGCCAGATTTGGTTCCCTTTATACTGAGTAATACTATACTTTTCTAACAGCCCTGCTAATTTCATTAAGATTATGTATATGTACAGCCAGAAACTACCCAGTATAGATAATGATGTCCAAATCTGGGCCTTAGAATATATTTATCAAAGGTATTAAATCATAACACACTACAGCCAGGATTGTTTCACTGCTACATATGCAATCCACTGCTGTTGACCAGCCTCAGCCCACAGATCAACAGTGTGAACGGGCCAGTACTCCACCCTAAAAACCCTGGTTGGGTAGGAAACTGGCAGAAAATCCCACCCTGACTCCCTGCAGCCAGATCTCCTCTGATTGTGTGGGCTGTTGCACAGGATACCTGCAACATCTACAGGGTTGCAGCAGGCTTAAAGTTGTGCATGGCTAGTATGAGCTTGCACTGTATAGCATGTGAGTAAGCTGGAGCTCAAAGGAGAGTGAGCCCCTTACCAGTGACCATGGGTCTGATGCTGAAGGGCACTGTAGCTGTTTGTTGATGATAGTGACTCCTGCTGATAAAGCCATTGGAGCAATGCAGGGGTGAATTCCTGCCTCCCAAAGGCTGTAGGAGGGGTCTCCATCCCAAACCAAAGGTATGGAGTTTGGCATTTACTAACAGAGAGGAAGCCTCCATCCGAGTACTGAAAGCGAGGGAGTTACACCACCATACAATAACTCCTTCTCAGTCTATGACTGTAAAAAGTGAACTGAGTGCATGTGTTTGGGAACCAATATTCTGTTTACAAATCTAGCCCATGTCAGCGAGAGGTAATCCTTGCAGTGATGGAGTAAAGTAGCAGATTTCAGAGACTTTTGCAGGCAGCAATGCTAGGATAAGCCATGTGCGGGCCAACACAGCATCCTTATTCCATTATGCATTAGGGCCCAATCCTGGCTGATGTTAGCTGCAATCTTTTCCTGGAGCAGGAACACCAAAGACTTGGTTACAGTCAGGCCCTGGAGACAAAGCATTTTGCCTTGGGGCCCAGCGATTCAAAGTGGTGCAGAGTCCTGGCCACCACCAATGCTACTGTGGCAGCAGGAGTGGTCAGAGTCCCAGGCCTTTAAATTGCTGCCAGAGAACCTCTCCGCATGCTCCAGGTGACTCTGAGGGCCAGGGCTGAGGGGCTGGCTGTCCCTGACCCCTCTCTTTCTGCCCAGTGCCCTGCCTCTTATGGGGGTGGAGCCATGCTCCCTTACATCTTGCCCAGGGGCCCACAGAAGCTGTCGGACTGAGAGGAAGAGCATATTTTCCAAGCCCCTCTCTAGAGCTGACTAGTCCAGTCTACTCACAAATATACTGTTCGGTCGCCATTGGTTTCAATACTTCTGCTGCATCCATTACAGGTTTCCCTTCAGCCCCTTGGAATGACAGCTCTCTCTCTCACCACAAGAACCATTATGGCTTCCAAAATAGGAAAGGCCTGACAGACAAGGTTACCATGTCCCTCCCTTCACCTGGCAATTTGTTAGGAAATGTTATGAAGCAGAAAACTAAGTTTTCATTTTAAACTTACCATTGAATCTGCACTTCTGTAACCAGGAGTAACAAGGCTATTTCAAGAGACGGTGTGATGGCTGAAGCATTCCCTTCACAGTTCTCCTTGAGAACTGTTATATCCTTGAGATTCCAGAGTCATTAATTTTTTGCTCCTCCAGAGAGCTACTTTCAGCAATAACCTTCTGTTTCTTATCCGGTATCAGGATCTCAACCTATTTTGCCTGCCGCTCTTCAGGCACTCGATCCCTGGCCCAATGTACCCTCCTGGACCATTCCAAAGCAAAGTGTTTCAATGATGAAGCTATGGTCAATGTTTCTGAAAGGACAGACTAGCTGGTCCAGTACCAGGAGAAGAAGGACAAAGGACTAGAACAGTGGCCTGCTGACCATGCAGGTGGAGGAGACGGTTTCAGTGTGGGAGCTGGCACTTGTAAAGCAGTTCCTGGAACAGGAACGGCAGGTAAGGCAGGAGAATACAGCTTAACAGAGAGAACTGTTTCGGCAACATGTCTTTTGGCTTCCAGAGCATAGGCTCCTGCTCTCTCCCATACACCATGATGCCCCAACAATATGCCTTTAGCCCAACAGCTGCTTGGACAGCTCCATGTTGGGCAGCCCATGCATTCAGAACTCATGAGCAGCTTGACAGGGCAGCTTTCTTTCTTCCACATCAGTGTGGTGGAAACCTTCACCCGACCTGCTGGGCCAAGTGAGTCCTAACTGTCTACAAAAGGGAAAAGGGAACTTGGGGGAGCCAGGGGAAATTATGCAATAGGGGGATTGTGTTGGGTATTAACTATTTCTTACTTGGCCTCAGAACACTTCTTGCAGTGACAAATTATTTTAAACCTATTTAAAGCGCACATGAGTGAGATTTTTTTTGTATAAAGCGACAATTCAAAGGACATTTGCTGCTGTTACTGTAAGAAGGTAGTTCTATAGCTTTTGTGGCCTGCCCAAGGCAGAAAATACTGGAAATCTCTCCAAAAATCTTTACTTTACCACATTTCTTATGTGATTTCAACATCTAAGATTCAGACAGTCATCCAAACTTTCAAACCGAGGGCCAGATCCTTCACTTGAATTTCCAACCCCTTTTGCATTATACCTGTTCTGGGCCAATCTTGCTCATTTTTTTAATAGTCCAGCGCTGTCCCAAGTTATTCATAAGTGTTAACCAAGACAGAATTTGCCACTTCAGGGCAAAACCTATGTAAACACACCAATAGTTCTATGAAATAATAATAAATAATCAACTTTTAACCATCATTCACTTTTACTATTGAAAAAGCTGACAGAAGATGTTAGTATTTGGAATTTATTAAGGACCAGATGCTTACCTGCTGTAGTTTACAGCTTTCATACCTCAGCGACATAAAAACCATCAGGTCTTGCCGTAGATTTTATTTCTAGCTTGTTGTAGGGTACAGAGACCTTGAATTACAATGATAATAAGCTATGGAGAAACCCATCTGCACTTCTATGCTCTCAATAAATATTGGCACAATTTACTGTGTGTTGGGCTGATCAAATATTTTCTACTTAAACATTTTTTTCAATGGGAAATTGGATTTTTGATTCAACTTTTTGCAGACAGCATCTGCGTCAAAAAAAGTTGAAATTTATTGTTGAAAAAAAAGTCCAACTGTCACTTCTGCTTGGTTGACATAAGCATTCCTTCAGGGTGTAGCACAGCCTCCTGCTCACCGACTGTAAAGAGAAACATTCAGCTTGGTACTCTTTAGCACACGCTTGGAGCTCAGCAACATCATGGAACGGCTGCAAAATTTCAGATCTCGTTTAGTTTAAAACCAAAATCGACAATCATGTGATTTGTTTCCATCATCGTGTAAGGCAGTGGTCCCCAACCTTTTGAGGTTGTCGGGCGCCAGGGGGAGTGGCCGTTCGCCAGCCGGGCGCCAGGGGGCGGGGACACTTGCGCGCCCGGGGGTGGCCCCCCCCATAGCCGCATGCCCGGGGGCGGCCCCCCCATAGCCGCTTGCCCGGGGCCGGGGCCCCCCATAGCCACAGGCCTGGGGCCCCCCATAGCCACAGGCCTGGGGCCCCCCATAGCCACAGGCCTGGGGCCCCCCATAGCCACGCGTCTGGGGCCGGGCCCCCCCCATTGCCACGCGCCCGGGGCCGGGGCCCCCCCACAAGCACCGCGCGCCCGGGGCCGGTGCTCCTCCCCCCCTCCCAAGCGCCGCGTGCCTGGGGCCGGCGCTCCCCCCTCAAGTGCCGCGTGCCCGGGGCCGGTGCTTCCCCCCACAAGCGCCGCGCGCCCGGGGCCGGTGCTCCCCCCCCCCCCCACAAGCGCCGCGCGCCCGGGGCCGGTGCTCCTCCCCCCCTCCCAAGCGCCGCGTGCCTGGGGCCGGCGCTCCCCCCTCAAGTGCCGCGTGCCCGGGGCCGGTGCTTCCCCCCACAAGCGCCGCGCGCCCGGGGCCGGTGCTCCCCCCCCCCACAAGCGCCGCGCGCCCGGGGCCGGTGCTCCTCCCAAGCGCCGCGCGCCTGGGGCCGGCGCTCCCCCCTCAAGTGCCGCGTGCCCGGGGCCGGCGCTCCCCCCCACAAGCGCCGCGCGCCCGGGGCCGACGCTCCCCGCAAGCGCCGCGCCATGTGCCCGGGGCCAGGCCAGCCCCGAGCACCTGGCGGGCGCATGCAAATGCCCCCGCGGGCGCCATGGCACCCGCGGGCACCATGTTGGGGACCATGGGTGTAAGGTTTTGTGGCCTCGGTTTGGTTCATGTGACACAGCCAAGAGCAGGCTCCTGTTAGAACAACTTTGTAGCCTCAATGGACTACATCATAAAGGCCTTGCAGCTAGAGTAACCATATGTGTATGGTTTGCTGCCTTGTGGATTAGCAAAATATATACAGTAACAAGCAATAGTCAGTGGGTTAGGTTGTCATAATGAGTGTACAGGCCCACCGATGGGGGCAGCAAAGTGGGAAGTTGTCCCAGGGTTCAATGATTCAAAGGAGTCTGGGGCTCCCGGTCGTTGCTGCTACAGTGGCAATGATGGTAGCCAGAGCCCCTGGGCTCTTTAATTCATCACCAGTGTGGAATGCCATTCACTCCAGGTGGCTCTGAGGGCCGGGGGCGGGGGACCACGCTGTGGGCTCCATCCCTTTCTGCTGCGACCCTGCTCCTTTTGGCAGTATAGAGCTGTCCCCCACCCCCATTGCACAGGACCTATGGAGGCTGTCAGTGCCCCCAAGTGTACAATCATCTCATTCATTTGATTCTGCATAAAATAAAGGGAAATAACAGAGGGGACTGACAAATCCCGGCCAATCACTGAAATAAACATCTTGTGTGCAAGTTTAAACTGGGCGTGGCCTAGTTAAAAAATATAGGTGGGATTCCAGAGGCTTCAAATGAAAACTGATGTAACAGAAGGCAATGCCATAAGTCAGTCCTCTGCTCAATCCGAAAATCTGTTTCAGGTTAGTATATTTGTATATCAATAAGAATCCAGGGGGGAAGGTTACATACCTCAAGCTTCAGCTCTCTTGTTTAACACATGTACAACATGTTTTTGCTCATCATTGAGTGAGCTGCCACAGGAGTTCAGTGGTGGGTCACCACAGAAATTGGCCTTTTTTCTTTGTATTATGTTTTTAATAATTTTCTCCATCAAAACTTTAATGCTTTACTGTCACGCAGTTAATTTTTTTCCCGAAAGAAGTTCAAAAGAAGCTGTAAAGCTTATTTCAATTAAGAGATGGTGAACAATTTGGTCTGAATGCTGGGGAGCAGCACAGAAACAACATGTGAAGAATGCCCATGTGATATTTTATTACATGCAACATCAATGAGGGTATTATATATACATATATATACACATTGCAGTACAAGCTGGGGATTAGTGGGACTCAAATCAGATGATCCATATCCAGGAATGCTGGGCTTGAATATCCACATTAAATTTTTACCCTAATTAAGAATTTTGTAACCCATGCTCAACCTATGGCTCTAATATGCACACTGCAGTGCACTGACCTGAGTCAAAGTAACCATATCCCAGAGCTGCTAGCAACCCCACCCACCCCACAATTAAAAAAACTAAGGCTGGGATTTTCCAAGAGCTAAAGGCTGTAAGGTGCCCAAATCTCAACTGACATTCGATAGGCACTGCCAAGGTATTTCCTTAGGCCTTCTATGTTTGTACATGATGTCAAAGGATGAAGTAGAGAGGTGTGAATTCTGGAGCACCTGTCAAAGCTGTTTGCCACTCTGGCACTTCAACTGCACAACGTGGGGGCCTGCAAGAGACTTTAAAATGGAGTATGGAATGGTTGCCTTATGAGGAGATACTAATAAGACTGGGACTTTTCAACTTGGAAAAGAGATGAGTAAAGTAAGGAGATGTGATGTCTATAAAAACACGACTGGTATGGAGAAAGTGAATAAAGAAGAGTTATTTACTCCTTCCCATAACTCAAGAACTAGGGGGGTCACCGAATGAAATTAATAGGCAGCAGGTTTACAAACAAAAGGAAGCATTTTTTCACATAATGTACAGTCAGCCTGTGGAATTCCTAACCAGAGGATGTTGTGAAACCCAGGACTTTTACAACAGGGTTCAATAAAGAGCTAGATAAATTCATGGAGGATAGGTCCAACAATAGCTATTAGTCAGGATGGGCAGGGATAGTGAGTCTAGTCTCTATTTCTTAGAAGCTGGAAATGGGTGACATGGGATGTATCACTTGATAATTACCAGTTCTGTTCATTCTCTCTGGGGCACCTGGCATTGACCATTGTTAGAAATCAGAATTCGAGACATAGGTGTGCACAGCACATTTCATTAGGGTGTGCACCCAGAGAATTGTATTTTTTATTTTTTTTAAAGTCGAACATTTATTGAATATTCAATCATAAAGGACATTATTTTTATTCATCAAACAAACTAAAGAAACTAAAACTTAACTAAACTTTTTTTAATTAACAACTAAATTTTACTGAAAAAATACAAACTTAAGTATGGGACACTGTACTTCTTAGTTTGTTTTTTACATGTGCAATTCAGCACTTATTGCATAATACAGCAATCCATACTTTAAAACTAAAAGAGCGTATCATGTGATTAAATTAAAACACAAAGACACTTTTTTTGGAGACATTATAGGGTTACCAGTTAGTCTTAAAAAAAATACTGGACACACTTCATGGGAGGGCGGGGGAAGGACCAGCCGGGAGGGGAGCAGGGCTGGCCAGGAGGAAAGGGGGGGGGGGGGCGGGAAGCAGAGCTGCGGGGGGATGCAGCAGGGCTGGCCGGGGAAGACTGGGAGGAGGAACCAGCTGGCGGAAGGTAGAACTGGTGGTGAGGGCAGGGGTTGGGTACAGAGGGGCTGGCTGGGGGAGATCGGGAGAGGAGGGGAGAACTGGCCGCCGGAAGCAGGGCTGGCTGTGGTTGCAGCAGGGCTGGCTGGGGAAGATCGGGAGGAGAAATGGGGGAGAACCAACCGGCTGGCCAGGAGGGGGGTAGGAGGGGGGGGGGGGGAGAGCATATCAGCCAGTGGGGAATGGGACTTATCCAGGCAGTGCAGATCCCAGGGCGCTCCCGCCCCCTGCATGGTCCAGGCGAAGCGCGAGTCAGTCCGGCTGAGGCTCCATCATGTACTTGACCAGCGCGCAGGAGCATGGACTGGGCTGCCCCTCCTCCTCACACACGACCAGGGCTCCCAGTGCTGATCGTGCCTCACCTCCCAGCCACTCCCCCCGCCAGGCTTCCAGGTGCCCAGTCAGAAAACCAGAAAACACCGGGCATTAAAAACTATATAAGGCTACCAATTCTCTGGCCTTGAACTGGTGTCACTTCCACCACCCAAATGCAAAGCCCATTTGAGAACTCAGGAAGACACACTTCGGAATTCCTTCCTGTGAGGTACCCTCAAGCTCCTTTAACCCCTCCTCTGGAGAGATCCTGAAATCCATCTTCTGAGATCAGCTAAATAATGGAAATTTAGTTTCTCTTAGTAATTTGGCTGTGCAGTTGTAAGCAGAACTTCCTGCCTTCTAGGACACAGAAATCAGATCATATTCTTAAAAGGGTGATTTTTATTAAAAAAAACAAAACCCAATGGTTGCTCATTGTTTCAGAGCAACTAAACCATGGATTAAAATTAGAGATAATTACTTCCCTAGGATTCAGTTTGGAAAGTTGCAGTGTAAGGGGTAATTAAATGTGCTGAGCACTGAGAAGTCCAACAAATCCAAAAATAAAGAACATAACCTGATCATGTGTGACTAAATATTCCCTGTTCTACTCACATATCTGTTGTTTCAAGACTCAGTCCTTTCCTAGGCAAGGATGTCACTGGATTCTCCATGCCTATCTCTCTAAGGGTATGTCTACACTACCCTCCTAGTTCGAACTAGGAGGGTAATGTAGGCATACCACACTTGCAAATGAAGCCCGGGATTTGAATTTCCCGGGCTTCATTTGCATAAGCGGGGAGCCGCCATTTTTAAAACCCCGCTGGTTCGAACCCCGTGCCACGCGGCTACATGGGGCTCGAACTAGGTAGTTCGGACTAGGGTTCCACGAGGTGTACCGGTAGTTCGGAGTAGGAATCCTAGTCCGAACTACCTAGTTTGAGCCCCGTGTAGCCGCGCGGCACGGGATTCGAACCAGCGGGGTTTTAAAAATGGCGGCTCCCCGCTTATGCAAATGAAGCCCAGGAAATTCAAATCCCGGGCTTCATTTGCAAGTGCGGTATGCCTACATTACCCTCCTAGTTCGAACTAGGAGGGTAGTGTAGACATACCCTAATTCTTTAAAGGACCTCTGCCCTGGGCACACAGAAACAGGAAAGTCTACTACTTCGAGTTCCAAAGCCTATACACAGTCTATGTCCATTGTCTCTCCTGGCATCCTTCCAACTCACTTCCTGCTTCTCTAAACATACCTGAGACTCTCTAGGACTTACTGTCTATGGCTTTAACCCTTACAGACAAGTCAGTTAGGGTTAGAATTAAAGAGTTAACACTGCTGAGTAAAGACTTGAACTTAAATGGATGGATGGAATGTCCAGAAAATGGAATTATTCCTTCTCCTCTCATTTACCACAGCACCCTGCTCTAACTTCCCTTTATAAATCCTGCTAGTGTGCTCTAAAAGGTACCTGGTTCACATTGATGTTGTTGTATGTCAAACAGGATTTGGTTGACAAGCATTAGGTAACGTTTAGAGGGTGCCAGAAGGATCTACACAAGGCAGAGTAAAATATGTTCGCACATTCTAGACATTACATCTCTCTAGTTTGCATTGTGATGCCATGAAGAAAAGCTTTTAGTTTCCCTTTGAATAGTCCAGCCTTCTGTTTTAGATTTCAATAGTTATGGAAATGACATTTCCTGCCCTCTTCATCATAAAATAGTTCTAAAGGTGTTAGTATGTCTTCCGCTGCACCCTGTCCTCATTTCCTAAATTTTCTGATTTCATCCACATGGCTTTCACAAGCATATGAAGCTAAATCAAAGAGTGGAATAGTGATCCAAGGGTCATAGACTATATAGTCTTTCAGGCATGGAATCCAGAACTCTAGATTAGATCCCATATGGAATATGTACTTACATCACTTGTTTATTTCCCAGATTCAATGACCACAGAGAGATGAAATTGCAGTAGGTGAAAGACTCAGCAATTTTTCTTTCCCTTTGTAATTTCTGTTTGTATTTGCAAATGCTTGCAGAATTCTTTTCTGTAGGAATGTTGGCTTTTCTTTTTGTCTCAGCACAAAAAAAAAACCTCAATTGTCTCTACATATCATATCTTAGATGTTTACTTGACTTATCACTGTACTGCACAATATATCAAGAGCTAAACCTTACGCTGGCTCTGAGTCAGCAAGATACTCCAACATCAGTGTAAGAATCTTGTTGACTTCAGCTGAAATACTCGCATGGTTAATTTTCTACAATATGCACCTTGGTACCTTGCTGCATGAGAGTCATAGTATGAAAAGGCAAAGTGGCCTAATTGACTAAGGGCAAGGACAGTCATGTCCATCCTAATCCTAGCTCTGCTAAGATGTGTACTGAAGGTTTGGAGAAAGGCACCTTCCTGTCAAGTTTATTATTTTGGGGAAATACTATGGCTTATGTTATACTGGAGATCAAACTAGAGGATTGCAATAATTCTTTCTGGCCTTGAAATCTATTAATCTATTAAGTATATACAAAATATTCCCCTTAAGTGAAGATATTGGTACAATAGTAGATATTACCCCACCCTCCTTGCATCTCTAATATGCTGCGACCAACATGGCTAAAACACTTCATATATACTAGTTTGTGTCAGTTAATTAAATGAGTAAGGATTTTTTAAGGGGGTGGCAGAGTAAGTAGTGGTTTAATGATAACATACGTTGCAGGTCTGACAAAAATGATAAACACATTCCCACATTTTTTTTGATAATTTATTTCTGGTTGCATTAATTTGTACTGAAATTAGGATTATGTGTGGAATCTTTAAAAGGCCATAGAAGCACTTAAAATGTTGCATTCAATTTTACTAGTGGTCTTATTATTTTTATATATTGATAGGAAATTAAATAACCAACCTACCAACAAACCTTCAACAAGCAACCAGCAAACCTTCGCTTTGTTTCAGCCATCATTCTGCAAAAAAGAATTCACAATTTCTTTTCTCATCCACATTGCCAAACAGCAAAATAATATATATGTATGTGTATATGTTTCCCATTGTAATCCATTAATCTATGGCTCTCTTGTGTATTATATCATAAGAGCATTGTTCAGGGATGACTTAATTTTGTTTTAGTATGTTTTTTGGCTGAGTGGCACATGGATGTTAAAAAATACATGGCATGCTCAGGGCAGGTCATTAACCAGGGGTTATTACATAAAAAATATTATTTAATTCCAGATCTGTATTACTAACAACATCTGTCTAACTGGACTAAAAGTACACGTGTGATATTGCTTATACTGATCTGAGGATCATAGTGACCAACTGTCCAAGGTTCCTCTGAGTAGTCAAATTGTGAAGGGTTCATTTTGATATTCTATAGATTTTTTTTTTACGAAGAATCTTAGTGATGATGACTTGAAATTGTATCAAATATTTAATAAGGGACAGGATTTCCTTATACAGGCAGTCCCCGGGTTACGTACAAGATAGGGACTGTAGGTTTGTTCTTAAGTTGAATTTGTATGTAAGTCGGAACTGGTACATATTGTAGGGGAAACTCTAGCCAAACACTTCTCCAGAGCTCAGTTTTATTCTCCCACACCTCACTTCCCTCAGTCCTTTATTCTCAAGCTGAGGTGTCTGCTGAGAAAAGCCGCTCCGCGTCTCCCTGGTCTGCTGGGGGGGGTGGGGGGTGCTAGCTTCGCGTCTCCCTAGTCTGCTGGGGGGAAGCAGCTAGTGCGGGGTTGCCTCACCCAGTTTGTAAGTAGGGATCTGATGTAAGTCGGATCCATGTAACCCGGGGACTGCCTGTATCATATTTTTACAAGTTAAAAAAAGTGAGCAGCATTCCTGACATATTTCCCATTCAAGCAGTTAATCAGAGAGAGAGACTTTTCTTAACAACATTCCTGGGTTTTTTTAGAAGTGCCCAGCACACTTCTAGGAGTATACTCAACCCTTTAAAATAGAGGAATAAATTTAGTGAGGTGATGAGTACAATGTAAATACTTACTTGGAAAGAAAATGAATAGGTTACATTGGATCAGTGTCAAAATAGAGAGATTCAACCCCCAAAATATAGACAGCATAACAGGTAAATATGACCAATAGAACTGCCCATAATAAGGTTTTGTATTATTCCTGCAGAAAATTTCAATGAAAATGAAAGTGTACATGTTTCTCACAAACGTCAATGGAAAATTTCAACTTTTTATCAAAAACCAAAAATGTTTTGATTTTCCAATAAAAATTGAAATTTTTTAAGCAATGCAAATATATTTCCCATACTAATTTTTATTTGCTCAAAAAAGCCCACAATATTTGACCATCTCTGAAATATATTTCCTCCTCACACACTCATAGTTTATTATACACCTGAGTAGCCAGATGTGGGCAGATTGGTTCCACACCAATCACCAACCAGTCAGCCTGCCTGCCTTTCTTTCTTCCTTCCACTTGTCACTCTTTTTCTTGTCACTTTCCCCATAATGGATTGTAAATTCCAGGCAGAGACAGTTTCTTTGTGTATGTGTATACAGCACCAAGAACAATGGTGCTTCACCTGGTAGGAGGTCTGAGCGTTGCAAATAAAAATAATCAATAATCAAATAATCAAAGATAAATTTTCAGGATAGGAAATAATCACATTTTCAGGATGGATAAATAATCAAATTATCAAGGATAAATTTTCAGGATGGGATTTTCAAAAGCAGTCAAGTGATATAGAAGTACAAGTAAATGAAAATTCAACCCACTTCATATTTCTACTATACAGCAGTGGATAGAGAGCAGCTTAGATGACATGGGGTAAAAAGAGCTTCTAGAACTGCTTGTGAATGTCTAAAGGGATTAACCTTCCTTGCCTAGGGCAGTTGTGTAATCTCCAACATTTGAAATTTTTAAGAGCAGGTTGGATAGACATCTATTAGGGATGATCTAGACAGTGTTTGGTCCTGCCATGAGTGCAGGGGACTGTACTTGATGACCTCTCAAGATCCCTTCCACTTCTAGTATTCTGTGATTCTATGATTCTATACCAGTTGTGCAAGGTGTTATGTGCTCTGTCCGTTTTTATTGCCGTTTGTAAAATAAATAAATAGATGAATAAAAGATGGCAACCTAACAAAATTAGCTTTCCTCACGGAGCCAATCCTAGCCCAAATGACCAGCTGCTGCAGTTGTTGATAATCCTCTCTGAGGTTGAGAGGAAATAGGACAATTCGTTATTTGCTCTTTCTGGGATTATTTTAACTCACCGGCACAAAAGGGATCATGCTGTAAAGCTCCCCCGTTTCTGTCAGACTCAGCGAAGGTACTGCCTTGCATTCCGGGCTTGGTGCTTGTTCGACCTAAAATGCGTGACAATGGAAAATGTTGGCTGCACTAACATGACAGGCAAATACAGTCACGACTGTTCAGAAAATCTAAAATCAAATACTGTGGTGTGTGCCCTGCAAATGCTTACACAAATGTTTAGCTTTACTCCCATGAATGATCCCATTGACTTATCATATACCAAGCCTGATGTGGTCAAAGGCAAGGGTATAGTATGTGGTTGTTGATTAGATCAGCAGGATATCTAGCAGATTAGCTGTGAGGGGCTCCTCAGAGGTAGAGGACTGGTGCTATGGACTGTTGGACTGTGGTTTAGATGGGGAGGAACTGACAGAAGTCCTGCATTTTGGTTCAATCTACTATAGTGATAGGGCCTGGGTCCTCTAGCTTTCCAAAACTTGTATCTATTTGAATCCAGAGATTTTGGTTTAGGGTCGTCTGTATATTGGAGTTTGTACATACAGGAAATGGATCTTTGCTCTGAGGATTATCCATTATTGTTGAAGGTCAAAGTCCTGGGAGATAACACATAGAGGAATTAATCTGCATTCATTAATTAGTTATTGTGTATACATGGCACTTAGTATCTTACATTTGAGTAGCTATGCATTATTTCCAAGCTTACATCTAGAGCTTACCATAATTAAGTAGTCTGTAGTTAGTTAAAAGAAAAATTTCACGAATACCTGGGTAAATAAATCAAGGAATTGCAAAGATAAGAGTGAAAAATTAAATAAAAAGAAGCTGAACTATGCCAACAAAGTGAAACTATTTTTCCTCCCCCACAAAAATGTAAGTGCAGTTTGATCTTGAGTCTTCTGAAGCTCACACATCCCTCCTTTTCTGATAAACATTTTCAAACTTTAAAATTGTTCTAATTTTTTTTCAGCCTGTGTGAACTCGACCCAGGTTTGGCACTTGGTTCACTAGCAAGGTAGATAGATGAACATACAAAATCATTAGCTCGTTATCTTATTTCTACAACTAAAAAGTCTTAAACAATGTCAACCAACAATAAAAATCAATCTCTACTTCTCGCTGTGGTTTTTCACTGCAAACTCAATTTCACCTTGAGCTCCAGTGCTTCATGTCTATTGCTGACAAGGAAATAAACTCTAGCCATTGTGTTGAACTGAAGAATTCTGGAGGAGAGAAGGGTCTTATTAATGAGATGTGTAATTCATATGAAAGGGAAGATGGTGGTGCCTATAGCGATAACTGTCTCTTGTGAATACATTCTTAGGATCCAATTCTGCTTGAACAGAAAGAGTTCTGTTGAATTCAACAGAGTGATTCACTGAAGTCAATGGGGCTACTCACATGAGTAAAACTAATCAACTAAGTAGTTATTTCCAGGGTTAAGGTCTCAGATTCCTTTTTTCCCCTCATTAGCAGCATATTAGAAAAAATAATGTCCATTATAAAAACAAATACAATATTAAAAAAAGAAAAAGAGGAGTATTTAATTTTCCTATGTAGCTCTGGCTAAATAATTTATTGAATTATTTTCATTGTGAAAGATGTCAAGATTTTAATCATTATTCAGTTTAAATTATGGACCAACTGAGAATTCAAACCTGTGTCATGAAAACGTCACTGAATATTCAGACCCAGTTTAAGGGCCCCAGTTCTGCCATTTTGCATGTGCTTAACTTTATGGAACTAGAAATAGCCCATTTACATCGCACTGAGTAATTTGGAAGCAAAAGGATTATTCACGTTACTACATCAACCCTCAGCCCAGCTCTTTGAAGAATCAGAGATTGCAATATTTCAGTGTTGTTCCCATTTTTGTATGAAACAGGAATGGTTTTGCAGAAGTTTTGTAAACTCAGTAAGGGGAAACATTGCAAGTATTGACAATTTTGCAGGGAGCAGTAGACAGCAGTAGCTCTGATTGCTTCAGACAAGGCGTACTTCAGACAAGGTGAAACAACCTGTATCTATGTCATCAGAAGCAAAGAAAAACTGCTGCTTGCATACCTGAGAGCTGCAGTTTACAGGCAGTCCCCGAGTTACACAGATCTGACTTACGTCGGATCCGCAGTTATGAACGGGGCCCTCCCTCTCCCTGGTCTCCAGCAGACCAGGGAGAGGAAGCAAAGCCGCGGAACACGCGGGCAGCGGACAGCCCAGACGCGTCTGGGCTGTCCGCTGCCCGCGTGCTCCGCGGCTTTGCTCTGCTTTGCTCCCCGTCCCCCTGGTCTGCAGACCAGGGGGACGGGAAGCAAAGCGGCGGAACACGCGGGCAGCGGCTTTGCTCTGCTTTGCTCCGCGGTTTTGCTCTGCTTTGCTCTGCAGACCAGGGGGACAGGGAGCAAAGCAGAGCAAAGCCGCGGAGCACGCGGAGCACGCGGAGCACGCGGGCAGCCCAGACGCGTCTGGGCTGTCCGCTGCCCACGTGTTCCGCCGCTTTGCTTCCTCTCCCTGGTCTGCAGACCAGGGGGATGGGGAGCAAAGCAGAGCAAAGCCGTGGAGTCTGGGGTTCTTAAGTTGAATCTGTATGTAAGTCAGAACTGGCATCCAGATTCAGCCGCTGTTGAAACTGATCAGTTTCAGCAGCGGCTGAATCTGGACGCCAGTTCCGACTTACATACAGATTCAACTTAAGAACAAACCTACAGTCCCTATCTTGTACGTAACCGGGGACTGCCTGTATATAGCTGTTTTTCATACCTTTAATCTGCATTAGACAGAGAGAAGGAGTTTCGGTATTTCTTACCCTGTGTGGGCTGGTGGGGAGTGATGGTAAAAACATTCTCTCTTCTATGCCCCTGACAACTATAATGAAGGCATAAAATTGGGGTTTGCCATTTTTGGCTTATATCCATCTTTCTTCCAGCATTTTTTTTCAACATTTTACTTAAATGTAAACTGTCTGCTGGTATCTAAACAGGAAGGAGACATTTATAGGGGAGAAGAACCTGTGTGCCAAGCTAAATAACATTTATTTTACTGGGCAAAAAAAGTCAGAAAGAGAGAGATCTGTTTTTACATTTAGACAATATTATAAATGTTTGAAAGGAAGCACGAGTAACCTCCTGCAGTTTTCTCTGAACAGTGTGCGCTGTGTCACACTAATGCAGTAGTTGCAGATCTCCCCCTCAACCTTCTCCCTACTATTTGTCTTACTGGAGATGATTCACAGACAAATGCTAGCTGCTATAAATCAATCAGTCTGCTCATACCCAAAACCACAAGGTGCTGAACGCCCTCCTGCTAGGTGCTGAGAGCTGAATACTGCTGAAAATCTAATTGCTTCTTCTGGTGCTTCAGTGGGAGCTGGACTCTTTCAAAAATCTGTCCCTAAATGCATGCTTACAATGAAACTTGCACCAACAAGTTTTATGATTGTTCGATCAGCAAAATTATCCTGTAAATTCAGTTCTCTGCTTTCTCTTTTCCGGCTGAACTCTTTTGAACCAGAATATCCTCCTGAATTTGTAAGAACCTGATCTCTGAGTAGGTTTCCTGTTTAAATGTTTTTTTTTCTCTGAAATTAAAAACAAACCAAACCAAAACAAGGAGCATTCCATTTTTGGAAGAGTTGGTCTTGTTATCTGAGATGGATCATTTATTTTAAGTGCCTTGACCCTGCTATGCATTTTTAGGCAAGCATCCCAAAAAAATCCATTGACACAATTATTTTTTAAATATTGTGTCTGCTAGGAACTGATATTTCATGATGAAGACATTAAAGCACCCGTTAATTGTACATTTGGTTTTAACATGTGGCTGCACTCACATCTGCATATCGTTTGGGTGTGTGTCTCTGTGTGATGAATACACCATTTTTTCCCCTAAAGTGTTGGGGGAGTTCAGTTATGCACGGAACTGATGGCACCTGACAGCTTTTCCTTACTTCTAGCTCATAAATCGCCTGTCATTAGGCATAATGATAAGATTCTTGCCAACTGAATATTTGTTTAAAATAAATACAGTACAATTCTTGGCATTTTACCGTACAAGAATTTTATTTAAATTGCACTCTTTCCCTCTCATTGTTACTTCGTTGCTTGCCAGTTTGTCCTCCATTTGTTTTCTTGACTATCCCTCTGCCCCCGAGTATTCAACAATGAAAGAAATAATCATTGAAAGTAATTAATATGGAAAACTGCTGGCCCACTGACAGGGGAGGGCAAATGGAGTAGATGCCCCAGGGTCCCGTGATTGAAAGGGGCATACGGACCCAGCTGCCGCTGCTGCTACTACAGCAGAGACAGCAGTTGAAGCTCCAGGCCCTTTAAATTGCCACTGGAGTGCTGTGTGCTCCGTGCAGCTCTGAGGACTGAGAAGGACACACTCCACTCCATGAGGTGTGGAGGACTGGCAGCCCCGGCCCTGCCCCTACCACCCGAGGCTCTGGCCCTTCCGAGTGTCCCTCCATCTTGCCCAGGGGCCTACGGAGGCTGTCAGTTCCTCTGTGTTGGATAGCAAGTACTCTCAAAAAGTGGGTATTTTACAGAATGTTTTTTCCTGAAATCTAGATGTGCTGACCAACCTCAACACCTCAGAAAATTAAAAACAATGCAGTTCTAGAAAAAAAATATTTCAAGAAGGAATGCTTTTCCTGATTACTATTATCAGCCATTCTTGTTCTGTTCACATTTCCCCATCTAAATGGCATGCCCAGTCTGACACCAGGGAGCCATGTCAAACATGTCTAGGATTTGTTACCTCCTCAAGTATCTAAGGGTATGTCTACACTAGCCCCCATATTGATCTAGGGAGGCTAATGAGGGCGACCGAAATTGCAAATGAAGTGCGGGATTTAAATATCCCGTGCTTGATTTGCATGGTCCCGGCCGGTCACTATTTTAGAAATTGACTAGCCCGAAGTAACTGCCCGCGTCTACACACGGCAGTGAAACGGGATTCCGAAATAAAGCCCTAACTCGAATTAGCTGGTAAACCTCATTGAAGTAGGAATACCAACTAATTCGAGTTATGGCTTTATTTCAGAATCCCGTTTCACTGCCGCGTGTAGACGTGGGCCGTTACTTCAGGCTAGACAATTTCTAAAATGGCGACCGGCTGGGTACATGCAAATAAAGCACATGATATTTAAATCCCGGGCTTCATTTGCAATTTTGGTTGCCCTCATTAGCCTCCCTAGATCGATCTAGGGGACTAGTGTAGATGTACCCTTACATACCTTGGGTTAAACCTCAGAAAAAAACTTTCTGAAAATCTTTTTACAATGCCTTTCCTCCTAAAGGATCCTCAAAACACAAAACATTGTCAACTGATAAACTGCAATCACTTCACCCAGGATTGAAAAATAGCCCTTACTAAGGTGGAACATAGCAGCTGTTTAATGGCACATGGCAGTACAACACAATAGATTAGGATAGAAAGTGAGGAAACCTACTAGCAGTTTAGGAGCACACTCAAACATGTGCTTAAATGCTTTCTTGGATCAGGGCCATAGACCTTAGTTTTTCGAAGGAGGATGAACTTTGCACCTGCAGTTGGGTAACAGATAAAAATCTGATTAGCTGCATCTCTAACTATGTGACTGTGAGTGCCTGTCAGGTAATTAGAAGAAGAATCCAGATTAACATTGCCATTCATTTTCTTAAGGTATTTTTTGAAAATACACCCCAGAATGTCTCCCCCTGAAACTGTAAGGGGAATATTAAGTATGCCCTTGATACTATATTCTTATGTGCATTATTATTTAGCCTGGATATTAGCGTCAACAACTTGGTGTTGAAAAAAACACAGAATGGAATCATTAATAGATACAAAAGCTCCAGACTTTGGTTGTCTGAAAAATGGTCCCACAGCTCTATGCACTGGCACTGTGTGAGGATATTAGTGCTCTAATTCCTCAGAAGGAAGAATGAGAACTGTGGACATGCAGTACTGAAGTTTTCTTGAAAACTTCCAAAAACATGGACAGCAACGCAACAAACCCACGCATTCTGGTGATTAGATGCTGAAATTTTCTTTCATCCAGAATTTTTATTTTTTAAAGCTTATATTAAACCAGCAAATGCATTTCAAACAATAAAGTGTTGCATTAAAGTGAAAAGTGAGAGATTAAAAAAGCAGGACAAGCAACCGCCTTACCAGTGAAAATAAGGGCACTGAGAAACAAACCAAGTCAATCGGTAAAATACCACAAAGAACCGAGTCATGCATGACCAAATCTTGTTCTCAGAGACATGGGTGCACTTTGGTGAGATTCTTGTAAAACCAATCAGTGCCCATGTCAGAGTAAGTGCTTTGACCTCAAAGTGAAATTTCACACACTTAAGCCTCTGAGCCCGTGCACGGTCAGCATGAGGCCTCTGCTCCGCTTAAATATCCATTAAGCCCTCTTTTGAAAAGGAAAGTTAAGCATAAGCCATTTGCTGGTCCACGGAGATGTATGTCACACTACAAACTTCCCCTGCATCTAGACTGCTGCCGCATTCTTTCAAAAGTAAATCAAAAGAACGTGACAGTTTTTTTGACCACTGAAAACCTTGTTTTATGTGGAATAATGCCTTTTTTCACAAGTGCTCTTTTGAAAAAAGGAGCTATGTAATGCAAACTGTGCTTTTTCAAAAGAGAGCATCCAGACTGCCTGGGTGCTCTCTTTAGAGAAAGTGGCTTGCCTTTTCAAAAGTACTGGTTGTAGTCTAGACGCTCTTTTTGGAAAGTATCTCTTCCTGATTACTAGTATCTTTCGAAAAAGCCTCTTTCGAAAGAGGCTTGTAGTCTAGACGTAGCCTAACTGTAAATCTTGTCATATTTATCTGCCTATGGGTTTGATTCAAAGATGATTAAAATTAAAAAGAAAGACTGTTGAGTTCAGATCCATGAACTTTTATACTAAAAATATAAGGCAAAAGAGAGAAAAATAGTATAAACTTCACTTACAGTCCAATTCAACAAGGTGTTTAAGGACATGTTTAACTCATAAGTACATGAGTCATTACATTTAGTGGGGGCTACTTATGTGCTTAAAGTTAGGCAGCTGTCTTATGCACCTTGCTGAATCAGTGCTAATTTTTAAAAAAAGATATGGGTCAAATTATGACCTATAGACATCAGTTGACTAAACCATTATCCATATGAGTGGACATTCAGACCTTTAACATACCAGCAGCTCAACCAATTAAAAGGTTTTTTTTAGTTTCTTGCTATTGGTTCATGTACTAAGCTCAATCATTGCTTTCTAGGATAAAAAAAAACCCCACTCTTTCATGAGCTGTTTCACAACCCCTACATTATTGTTCCAAATGCAGCATTCCCTTCATTTTGCCCATTTACACTGATTTATTCTACAACTGGGTTTTGAGGGAATGGTTCTGCCTTCTAGCCTTATATTTTATCTTATCTTTTACTTATTTAAATTTAAGCTTATTGTTTCCTGATAAAACAGTTTGCAAATGAAATCAACATGGCCTAAAACAGCACACATTAAAATGTCATTTGACCCAGCTCTCAATTCAGGTGCTTATAAAAACAAATTTGAGGAGGTACACTATGCTATTTACAGCAATTTAAAATTATAGAAATACATTCAACTTTATAGCCAATTTGGAGTGAAAGTGATCAGTCTCTGCATATGCTCTATATATAGGGATTTTTCCAAACAGAAGTTCTTTTACAGCTAAACTCCATGTGCTCCCATTTATTTGGTTCTGTACATGTTCCAAATGAAATCTGCACATTTATATCTTAAACTTCAAAATACTGCCTTTATTTAAACTTGTAGCTCATAAAAAGAACATCTGTACTGTAATTATATTCTGTCTGTTCAGTTTATATAAATTTATGTATTGTGTAATAGATCTCAATATTTATTATCCTTTCCATTTCATAGTACACATATTGCAATCTTTTTTGGGGGGAAGGAGTTTAAGTCATAATGTAATATAAGTACCACATAGGCACAAAAAAGTTCTCTGCTTAGGTCAATATAATTTTAAACTGTAAGAGTACAAAATTGTGATCTGTAACAGGGTTTACCTGACCTTTGCACCCCTACAACTCTCTCTCTCCTCCCCACCCTGCCATGCTGTTCATTCTCCCCAAGCTGAGAGAAAAAGAGTAGAAAATGTGGGTCCTTCAAACTTGCTTAACGAGGACTCCCTGGAACAACCTTTTGGAACCCATAGAGATATGATCCTTCAGGGGCTAAAGGGGCTAGCAAAAGACAATCAGGGCCCTGCTGGCCCAATTAAAAGTTGCTGAATCTTTAGCAGTCCAATTCCTGGCTGGGACTGGAGGAGGGAGAAGATTGTTGCTCCTCTCTGGCCAAAGAAGTCTGATAATTAGACAGATTATTAGTAGTTTGTAGAGGGAAAAGGACTTAAAGATTCTGGTCCTGAGCCAGGGCTGTAGATAAAGGGTCCAACAGGAAGAGGCCTAGAGAAATAGCAGCAAAGGATTGGAGTAAGCAGTATGTGGCTGCTGTGTTTGGGTTCCCTGAAATGGAATCTAAGTAGTTGGTAGGCCAAGCTTCCTGTACTAGCTGCAAGTTAAGTGGTATAAGGAGGACGGGTGTTATTTAGGAGACTGAACAAAACATTTAAATGGTCCAGAGCCAGGGTTAAAGATTGCAGTGAGGACAAATAGGCTATTTATTTATGGGAGTTTCTATTACCCTGGAAGGGGTTTGTTATGGATTCGATCGCAGAGGTCCCCTTGTGGATGTTACCCAGTGTGCTGATCATGCCACTCAACCCACCTACCTGCCTCAGCACCCTGGTCCCCTGGGCAAGAGGCTCTGGCCTCCTCCAGTAAAGGCACAGAGTTGGGGTAACAACCGCCCTGCCAAGTAACACAGATGCTGCAACAGCTCAGCTCTGGGAGGGCTCAGTTAGAGAGACTTTCTAGCACCCAGGAATTCAACCTTCAAAAGGGACCAAAGCCCCAAATAAATCTGTCTTAGCCTGTATAACAATTTTACACAGAGAAACTTCATAAGTTCTCTCCCTTTGTCAATGAAAGATTTATTTGCAGCCGTTGCTTCTCTCCCCACCTCCCGGTAACAATTATTGACACTGGTTTTGATACTAAGCAAAAGTGATTTTAATGAGTATAAGCAGTAGGATGTAAGTGATTTCAAAAGAAAACAGACAGATCAAAGTAAGTTATAAAACTAAAATAAGTAACTTGCCAATTAAGACTAATGCACTAAAAGCAGTTGTTACAAAACATATTCCTCACCCTAGTTCTTATCTCAAAGGCAGTTCTTCACAAAATAGAGATGATCTTTTCTCTGGTCTGGGTCAAACAGCTTCTCCTGTATTTTCTTTGAGTGGAAGGCAGTTTTAAAGGCCAGCTGAAGACAACATTGATTGCTTTCCTTTCCTTAGATAGAATTTCCCCAGGACAGGAACCCTTTTATAATTCTCCTCTCCCCATGGAAAAATACCAGATTCAAGATGGATTCCAGCACTAGTTGGCATGGTCACATGTCTTTGTAGGACCAACTACAGAAAAAACAAAGCCATTCACAGATCATTAAGCCCTTAAGAACTACTAATAGCTCTCACTAAAAGACCTATTTTAACAAAACAGGTTTTCCCATACGAGAATGATACATGTACACAAATGGAATATATACATTCAGGGGATCACAGGCTTTTGAATGATAGGTTAATTGCCCTGTTTTGCTTAAAACATAGAGTTATGCCTATTCATATTCAAAACATATTTCCATTGCAATACGAGAGTGCAGAGTCACAGATTTCCTTTGTTCTTTTGACATGGCTTGAGAACCATGCTTTGAAGAGCCATCATGGTGGGCTAGCAATGTACAAAGGATATAGGGAAGGGGGGGTAGGACTATAGCACTACACCCAGTCACGTACAAGTGTGCAGAAGGTAAGTGTTCGTTTACACCTATGCCCTCATTGCACATGTATCCAGTTGTTCATTCTACATACACATGAAACCAATCATGGGCCCATCATGATGGCTGAAAACTTTCCCACTGATTTATATGGTAGAAGGATCAACTTCAGTGTAGAAGATTGTTTTCACTGTTTAATTCTAAATTTTAAGGACTGACTTTCTGTCCTTTAATTCTATAATTTTTCTCCCTTTTCCCCATTCTGCTCTAGTAGTTGTACTTACAAAACTCTGTCTCAGAATGGAATAGTTCATTGGCTTGAGTGATCATAATTGTGTCATGCCTGCCTTACATTCTTGATGATGCCTATAGAGCCTGATTCAGAGCCCCATTAACTTCAGTAGGCATTTTTGACTGACTCAGTGGGCTTTCAACTGGTCCCATAGAAAGCTATTGATGGTGGCCACATTCAAGGCCTGCTATTTGTACCTTGTTTCATACAGTATCCATATTTTAATTTTCTACCATGGCAATTGGTGAAAGCACACATTTCCTGGGGTGTGGAACACACTCTGTACAAAGGGCCTGCTGGGAAGAGCTGAGTGCCTTCACATCCTAATGAAGACAATGTAATGGATTCTGCAATCAATTTATACCAGAGTATTTTGGTGCAGCTTCAGTGAAGACAATGAAGTGATGTTAACAGTGAAGAATTCTAGGAACAGAACCTGTTAGGCTGAAGGTATGTCTACACTACAGAGGTTTTTTTCAGAAAAATGGCCATTTTTCCCAAAAAACTTCATTTATGTCCACACTGCAATCACATTCCTTTGAAAAAAAACCCGAAAGAACAGAGGGGGTTTTCCAACACTGGTAAACCTCTTTTTAGGAGGAAGAAGCCTTTTTCTGAAAAAGGCTTGTGTGGACGGGGAAGAGGGAGTTATTTTGAAAGAAGAGGAAAGAGGAAAAAGCACAAGTGCCCTGGTGGCCACTCAGTCCATAGTAATCACAGCTTCAATGCGAGATAGTGTCCACTCAGTGTGGACACTATCTTTTGAAAAAACAGATTGCTTTTTCTATGTGCTTTGGCAGTGTGGATGCTCTCTTTCAGAAGAAGTTTTTCAGAAGAACTCTTCCGGAAAAGCTTCTTCTGAAAGAAGCCTGCAGTCTAGATGTATCCTGAGAGTAGAAGGCAATCATCCCCTCCTGGAGGAACTTGGTAATTTGTAGAATTGACCCATGAGCTGGAGCATGAGGGAGGAGAGAGAGAGGGTATGTCTACACTACCCCGCTAGTTCGAACTAGCGGGGGTAATGCAGTCATCCGCAATTGCAAATGAAGCCCGGAATTTGAATTTCCTGGGCTTCATTTGCATGAAGCCGGCCAGCGCCATTTTTAAATGCCGGCTAGTTCGAACCCCGTACCGCGCGGCTACACGTGGCACGGAGTAGCTAGTTCGGATTAGGCTTCCTAATCCGAACTAGCTGTACTCCTCATTCCAGAAGCCTAATCCGAACTAGCTACTCCGTGCCACGTGTAGCCGCGCGGCACGGGGTTCGAACTAGCCGGCATTTAAAAATGGCGCCGGCCGGCTTCATGCAAATGAAGCCCGGGAAATTCAAATCCCGGGCTTCATTTGCAATTGCGGATGACTACATTACCCCCGCTAGTTCGAACTAGCGGGGTAGTGTAGACATACCCAGAGAGAGGGTAGCAATGGCTCCAGCCTCTCTCAGCACCCACTGGAGCATAGGAGGCTATGTCTACACTCCAGAGAAAAGTTGGAAAAAGATACACAAACTGAGAACCACAATTTGGATATCTTTTCCCACTTTTTTTTCCCAAAAGGGGTTTTTCTGAAATTTGGCCCATCTACACGGGGCCAAATTTTGGAAAAACCTCCTCTTTCGGAACATCCCTTATTCCTCTCACCAAGAGGAATACAGGGATGCCAAAAGAACATGTCCGCTTTTCTGGAAACTGTTCTGAAAAAGCGGACATGTTCCTTGGATGTGGCAGAGCTTTTCTGGGATATCTCTAGTGTCCCGGAAAAGCTCTGCAGTCTAGACATAGCCAGAGAGAGGGAAGGATGGCAGCACTGGCCCCAGCCTTCCCCGGATCATTGGCCCCCCATTCTGATGGGCATGTGTTGGGTGACCCCATGGATCCGGTCTTCCCGGCCCAAGGAATGCTTGTGGCACAGCCCCAAGCCTCCGTGTAGCTAAAACCCAGACAGTCCTGCGAGACTGGAGGAGATGGATCGAAGGAGGGGGAGCTGGGGGCAGAGTGTGGATGGGGTCAAGCTGGCAGTTTGGGAAGGCTTTGCCATCCCTTGCCTCTTATACCCACCGCTTATGATTCTATTAGTGCAAGAAGTCTTGGTATCGCTTGACCACATTGACCTGACTTTGTTCTGTGACCATATGGTTAACATTTCACAGAGTCACCCCATTAAGGTCTGACTAGGCACTGGATGTCTTTCTAAATCTCCCTGAACTCACTGCTTCTGGCATCTATTCTGAGATCTATTGCATAGGTACTGCAATGAATACACTGTGGAACAACCAGAGGGTGGTTGCAGTGGTTCAGAACACAAATGAATAGGGCTCCTGTAGAGGACTGATTCTCAGTCTTTCCATGCTACTGATCCCCATTCAGGAATCTGATTTGTCTTGCCTACCTTAAGTTTCACCTCGTTTAAAATCTCCTTGCTTACAAAATCAGACATAAAAATACAAAAGTGTCCTGCTGAGAAATTGTTTACTTTCTCATTTTACCTTGCAATTATAACATAAATGAATTGGAATATAAATATTTTACTTATATTTCAGTGCACAGTATACACGGCAGTATAAACACGCTATTGCCTGTATGACATTTTAGTTTGTACTGACGTCACCAATGTTTTTTATGCAGCCTGCTTTAAAACTAGGCAAATATCAAGATGAGTTGATGTATGTCCTGGAAGACTTGTACATACCCCCGGGGGTATGTCTAGCCCTGGTTGAGAACGACTAGTGTAGATGCACTGAGGTTCAACAAGGTTCCTAATCATGTGCCTATTGTTGCATAAGTAGTCAATGGACCTGATTCTCATTTATCCTCTTACTCTGTTCTGACTCTAAGCTAAGCCCATGTATACTTGCAAGCATACATTATGGCCCCTTCACGTTGCTCTTGCAGACAGGAGAATCAAGTGCATTATGTTTACAATTAGTGAATTAATTATGAATGTGCCCTCTTGGACTGGGATCAGAACCATTTGTGCATAAACCTGTTCAACTGACAGAGGCTCAGATACTGCCATGGTCTATTTTGAGCAGAAGCAAAATGTTGATACCAAATACACACATCCTTTGAAGACTTGGCTTCATACACCTGCAAAGTCCTTTGCATTTTATTTCCTATATTTGTTATGGTTTTAGTCTATTTGCTTGGATTGCATGGTATTTGTTTTTATTCAGTTGCACAGTGCCCTAAGTGTTTTAGAAACGGGCGCAATATATACATAAATGTTTCATTATTATTGTATCAGAGTCTGTAGGATCAGGAAGTGGTCTGTGGAACTTTTCCAGATGTTAAACACAGCTCTGTATCAGAAAAGGATGGAGCAGGGGAATACTTACTGACTCAGAGTGACAAAAGGAGCAGCTATAGAAAATGAGAAGCGAGTTAGAACTATCCAAGGAATAAATTTGCCACCTTCTGAATGCAGAGCAGAACAGCACTAACAGGAGGGAGTATAACATGGTGACAGACAGTTTAATTTAGCTGCTGATTATGGTCCTAAATTTTAACTGTTGGCAGCCAATCCAAGATTCATTACTGTTATCAGGGAAGTGGGGGAGTAAAGGACACATGTGTAAGAGCCATTTCTGTGCCTGACAGTCTCCACACATGATTCCCATTCTGGTGAAATATCATTTCCTATGAACATGTTCAAAACAGCTGCTTTGCTTGGAAGATGGGGTGGTTTTACAGTACTGGGAAGATTGGAAAAGACATGGAAAATATTAAATCAACTTGAAAGGAAGATTGAATCATTTGTTGATATGAAAAAAGGCCTCCAGAAAATGAGTGTGTATCTACTGTGGGATGAGACAAGAAAACAGGAAAGGATTATTTGATGATCTGAATACAAATCTATTTATTCCAAATCAATTTTGGGGCCACCATTGTAAAAGATAATAGAGGTAAATTTTGGTGCATACTTAATAGCTCACTGTCACAACCATTTTAACAATAAGATCTGAAATTCGACTGTGTGTTTACCCTGAGAGAGTCAGTCTCTTAGGCATTTCTTCTGCAAGTCCTGGGTGGACAATTCATTATAAACTATTTTCTGAAATTAACCCTTTTCCCCTTTTCATGACTTGTTCACAAGCAGTCTGTTTTCATGGCAGCCATCGAACACATTCAAAAAGTGAATTTAGTTAATTGAGTTTAGTCAAAATAGTTAAGTCCAAAGCAAACTGTGAAGAACTTCGAAAGGATCTCACAAACTAGGGCAAAAAAATGGCAGATCAATTTTAATATTGGTAAATGCAAAGTAATGAATATTAGAAAACATAATCTCAGCTATATGCATAATATAAGTGACTAAATTACCACTCAAGATGGAGATCTTGGAGTCATTGTGGATAGTTCTCTGAACTATCCACTCAATATGCAACAGTGGTCAAAAAAGCAAGCCGTGTTAGGAATCATTAAGAATAGAAAATAAAATAGCGACTCTCTTATTGCCTTTATATAAATCCATGTTATGCCCACATCTTGAATGCTACATGCAGATGTGGTCACCTCATCCCAAAAAGATATCTTAGTCTTTGAAAAAGTTCAGAAAATGGTAACAAAAATGATTAGTGATATGAAATAGCTTCCATAGGAGACAAGATTAATATGGCTGGGACTTTTCTTCCTGGAAAAAGAGTGGGGATATGATAGTAGCCTACAAAATCATGACTGGTATGGAAAAAGTTAATAAAGATTAATTTACTTGCTCCCGTAATACAAGAACTAGGAGTCACCAAATGAAATTAATAGGTAGCAGGTTTAAAAAACAAAAAAGGAGGCATTTCTTCATACAACATACAGTCAACCTGAGAAATTCCCTGCCAGAGGATGTTGTGATGTCCAAGACTATGATAGGGTTCAAAAAAGGCTAGTGGGCTATATGAACCAGTGGGCTGGGTCTGACCCAGTACGGCTGTTCCTATGATAAATCTTTTGAAAAAAAAATTGAGCAGCCCTCTGATTATTTGATATCAGTGCCATTTGATTGGTTAACTTAACCATATGGTATTGTTTCTCTTTGTGATTAGATGGCCTAATATTTTCTAAACTCTTCCAGCCATAAATGAACATTACTAATTCTCTACAGGTACATCTACACAGTAACTTTATTTCTAAATAACAAGCGTTATTTTAAAATAACAGTCCACATCTACACAGCAGCTAGTTATTTTGAAATAATGTCAAAATACTGTCAAGTTGGAGGCCTCCTACTCTGACTCCTGTAACCCTCATTATACGAGGAGTAAGGAAAGTCAGAGGACGAGTGCTCTATTTTGAAATAAGTGCTGCGAAATAAATAGATGCTCTCAATTTTGAAATAATCTCTTTTGAAATAAGATACGCAATTACGTAGCTCAATTTGCATTGCTTATTTCGAGTTACACCCTGCTGTGTAGACGCACTTTAAATGAATATTGCTTTGTGATTAAATGAATCCTAGTTAATGAATCCCAGGATTTGCTTTCCATGATGTTTGCATAAAGGCAAATAAAAGGTCCAAAAACTTCTGTTCGGCTTCTCTTTCTTCTGTCTGTGTATTCTCCAAAACTAGAAATCAACTGTAGTGAAAAACTGAAGTGTGAATTGTTTTTATGCAAAGAAAGAAAGAAAGAAAGAAAGAAAGAAAGAAAGAAAGAAAGAAAGAAAGAAAGAAAGAAAGAAAGAAAGAAAGAAAGAAAGAAAGAAAGAAAGAAAGAAAGAAAGAAAGAAAATGAATTCAGTCAGATTTCTCCAAATATTTTTAATCAACATATATTCATATTTCGGAAACCACTTCCCTTTAGAATGCTTTCCTAATATTCAGGCCAGAAACTTTGATCCAAATTCTACAAGCATGACTGAAACCGAGTAGAATCATATTTACTGGTTATATTCAATCCCAATGTATGGAAGAGAAGATAGATTTAATGCAGCTAAAAATGAAAGGCAAAATCTTAACAAATGATGAACTGTGTGTATGTTTTGTACAGAGATGGGCTTGAAATGCTATGTTGTCAGGTGTTTTTGTATCCAAATGTTTCTAAAGTTAAGGGTGGGATTCTGAGAAGTGCTCAGCATTGACCTAACCTTACCCATTTGAAGTTAATGGGAGTATGCTATTGACTTTCCTAGGAGCTGAGTTAGGACACTGCTGAGCAAATCCCTCATTAAGTATGGGCATGGAGTTTTGTTCCACTCATTATACACATAGGCAACAACCATGAACTTTGGATCCCAACCCCAGCATCTTACATCTAGGCTACGTCTACACTGGCCCCTTTTCCGAAAGGGGCATGCTAATTTTCCAGGTCGTAATAGGGAAATCCGCGGGGGATTTAAATATCCCCTGCGGCATTTAAATAAAAATGTCCGCCGCTTTTTTCCGGCTTTTAGAAAAGCCGGAAAAGAGCGTCTACACTGGCCCTGATCCTCCGGAAAAAAGCCCTTTTCCGGAGGATCTCTTATTCCTACTTTGAAGGAATAAAAGGAATTTGAAGTAGGAATAAGAGATCCTCCGGAAAAGGGCTTTTTTCCGGAGGATTGGGGCCAGTGTAGACGCTCTTTTCCGGCTTTTCTAAAAGCCGGAAAAAAGCGGTGGACATTTTTATATAAATGCCGCGGGGGATATTTAAATCCCCCGCGGATTTCCCTATTACGACCTGGAAAATTAGCATGCCCCTTTCGGAAAAGGGGCCAGTGTAGACGTAGCCTCTAGGGTTTTAGCTGAGCTAATCCCTAGTTCTGTGTGATTAAGTATACACAGATGAGTGGGTTAAGTTGGGTAAAATAAGACGTAGATGTGTAGCCAGACAGACTGCCCCATCTCAAACAATCTTGCTTGCCCTCTGAGATGTCTAAGCTCGAGGCTGCAAGAAGTGTCAGGCTGGCACCTATGTTGATTCGAACACACACAGTCCCTGGGAGAGGAATTTCCCACTGAGAAAAGAATCCCCAGTAATTCCAATTTAGTTATCTCTCTTACAAGTGTAAATTAAGTTCACAACTCCCTTGTAAGAACTGGTCTCACAAAAGACAGACCAGCATCAATTGGCATTACAGATAAGAAAGAGAAATACGTGACCCCATGAGTATAAAAGATAGGTCCAGCACACACTCACTTTGAGTGTCATTCTACCCTCTACCTGCTGGTCGGGTTAGGTGTTTGACCTCCCGAGGTTCTATGGGGACGCCCACCTCGTATTTTCGTCTTTCCTAGGAATTGAGGGACCAGCCCTGGCCTGACATGCTGGAGTCGAGAGGCACAGAAGGGGGTAAAAATTGTACCTGGATGTGGTCCTCTGTCTTTAGTGTACACATAGAAAGAGTAAGCTGTTACTTGGTACCATTATTTCTATTTTTTCTATCTTTATCTTCTTTGTAACCATTTTTAAGATCTATATTTTGCTAGTAGTTAAGAAATAGAGCAATAGCCATTGTAACCATATGATTTATAAGCTTCCTCAATAAACCTGTAACTGTTTAAGTTTTAACCTGACTCCTTCAGTTGCTGTAACAGAACCAAGCACAATTTAAAAGAACTTCAGCCGGTCTTAAGGGACAGATATAGGGAGCCCTGACTGTCGGCTGACGATGAGTGGGTTAAGTTGGGTAAAATAAGACGTAGATGGCCTTCACTGAAAACTTGAACCACATATGAAGGGATTTTGTTTTTGCGACTGGATTTCATGGCCACCTCCACACACATTTGTATACTTGAACATTTTTGCACTTTTAGGTTCAAGCCGAAGATGAAGCATTGAGACACCTCAAAGAAATGCCACTGCCATAATATCTCCTGAGTGAAAATACGACTGCAATCTCATGAAAAAAACTGTTCTCATAATTTGTGGTTTCTCTCTGTAGAAAGAAGTTCAGATAACACGTATTTAGGAATTTTTCCATTAGCAAAATGTGTTCTCATTCTCAAAGTACCTTTTATTTCAGAGTAACTACAGCAAGAAGAAATAGCACAAGTAAAGATGGTCACACTTATTGTACCATTCCCTTTATAAAGGGCATATAAAGAGTTAATAAATGACTAATTGGTATTAAAGTATATTACACACAAGGGCAGCATGTATTAGATAGCTGTACGCATATCAATAGAAGTATTAACAACTCATTAATCTATTAAGCTCAATAACAATTGACTAACCATCCATTGAACTCTATTTGTTTTAAAGTGTTTTAAAGTATGAATAAATGTACCTTTACTATAAAATTTGACCATAACACCTCCTTGAGAGAATACAGTATGTTTATCTCTCTGCTATAACTATCAGTTGCAACTCTCACAGCATAATGTCTGAGGTACCGGCACAAACACTGGGCTCTCCCTTATTCAAAGGTGAGGTACACAGGAAAGAGTTTCATTGCCACCAAGAAATACATAGCAGTCTGAATACCATTTAAACAAACCTCTCAGCCTTTGAGCACTTATGCAAATCCGTGAAACCTTTTCAGTTTAGATTTCACCCTTTCTTGTTATTACATTGTTATAATCAAAAGTCAGCCATTTCAGGAGAAATTAATAGAATTCCATTTATTGGGCCCAGTCTTTTCGGCCCTGATGGGAGCTTGGCAGTGTGAGAATTGCAAGGTCATTCCCACAATCTAAAGCTTAGACAAAGCGCTTCACAATGTGACAATGAACAGCGAAATACCAGATTTTGTAGTCTTGGTTGTCACTTAGTTTTCTTTTCATATATTAGCAGGCTGCTCTGTTTGTTGTGGAAAGCTTGTATAATTAAACAGCGCAATTATTGTAATCTTTTAATATGTTTGAAATTACTGCTCCATGGCTGTTCAAAACTATATAGGCCCTGAGGCTCACATAGCATATTGCCATCGAGTCAGCAAATGTATAACATATGAGCCACAAATGTAGAATGCTAAAATAAATTTGAAAGAAGACCTTCCAGCCCTGGGTACCCTGGAGACGAGGGTGTGGCGAGTGACAGCTGTCTTCAACAGAAGAAAATAAATTCAAATATTGTTTTTCAAGGAATTCCTCCAAATAAAAGAGATTTATTTTATTATGCACATGCCAGAAATGCCGTGATGTTAGAGCAAATATTAGTTACTTGAGACGCAAGCTTCCCAATACCACAAGTCAGCTATTGAAAAACAAACAAATGCTTCATTCTCCAGACTGGGGGGGGGGGGGGGGGGGGGGCGTAGGTAGAGAGAGGGGAGAAAAAAGCAGATCTGAGTTGACAGGACTGTCTCCCCGATTTTATGCTTTTTCTGACTTAGTTCCAAATTAAATAGGACCATATTATGATATCTTTTCTCTCCCTGAAAGGCAGTTTACACCATTGTTAGTCCTATGGAAGTCAGTGGTACTATTTGTGAATTAAAGTACTATACAATGTGAATAAAATACTGTAATTCTGCCTGTAATAATTAAAACAAATATTCTAGTAGGCATGATGGCTGTTTATAGAATGCAGGCAGCCTGAATTTTAATTCTGCATTTATTTAATATATGGAATATCATTTAAGGTATTGAACTGTGGGACTATCTGATTCCTAAAACCCTTTCCCTAATGTCAAGTTTTCTAAGACTTGAACCTAATGTCTAACTATATTCCTCAGACTATTTCCAAGTCCAGATCTCTCTCTCACTCTCATATATATATACATACACATACACAAACACATACACACACACGAAGATTTACCCAGCATAACTCAGGTCTATACTCAATTAATTTTAGGGGTTTTTTGAAAATAAATAGAAATTGTCTACACTGGCCGCTTGAATTTCTGGAAAAGCACTGACGATCTCATGTAAGATTGTCAGTGCTTTTCCGGAAATACTATGCTGCTCCCATTCAGGCAAAAGTCTTTTTCCGAAAGACTTTTGCGCAAAAGGGCCAGTGTAGACAGCACAGTACTGTTTTCCGCAAAAAAAAGCCCCGATTGCAAAAATGGCGATCGGGGCTTTTTTGCGGAAAACCGCGTCTAGATTGGCCACGGACACTTTTTCGCAAAAAGTGTTTTTGCGGAAAAGCATCCTGCCAATCTAGATGCGCTTTTCCGAAAATGCTTTTAACAGAAAACTTTTCCGTTAAAAGCATTTTCGGAAAATCATGCCAGTGTAGACGTAGCCATGGAGGTGGGAGCATGCCCCCAGCCATCCTCTTTCACCTTCCTGATGATACTGTCTCTTTTCGGTATGGTTTTATGAGACACAATCCCATTTTCCTGACATAGCCATGGTGTCACTCAGGTCCTTAATTCAATTAATTTTTGTGTTTTAAAAAAATATAAAAAGAAAATGCATGTTACTCATTTGATTCATTGCTCTGGGGTGAGGCTGGGGCGAGGGGATCAGTATGCAGGCTGCCCTGGCGAGAAAAGACTACCCCAGCCCTCTCTTACCACAGCAGGTGGGACCAAGTGAGAAGTGCCTCCCAATGGGTACTGCAGCTCCAGGGGATACAGCTGGGGGAGGGGTGCATGTTCCCCGACTGGAGCAGGTCCAGGATCATCTGCCCCCTGTGCTCCCAGCCACAGTGAGAAATGCAGCAATCTGTGAACTCTCCTCTTGATCTCACTCCTTGAAGAAGGACAACAGCCAGCAATGTTCCCATATGAATTAGGAGGGATGGCGCTTCAGACCCTCCTTTCCTTAACTGGCAGCTTTGGACTGGGAGGCTCGGGACTGGGAGGCTCAGAGCTGGAGCAGTCCTGGACAGGGCAAGTCCCTTTCATCTACCTGGTGAGTCTCTTTCTTTTCTGTATGTGTTTATGAGAAGCAGTCCCATTCCAGGCACATCCCATTTTCCTGGCACAACCAAGCCTGACCTTGCTTTAAGTTATGATACGAGGAAGCTTGAAACTGAATGTGGCAATCCTAGGTCTTATTATTTAGGAGAAGCCCTTGAATGAACAGACGCACAGACAATCACTCTCTCTCTCTAATATATATGCCTGACGTCTTCCTGAGTCTACAGACAGCTTAAAACAATACCTGTTGGTGTATAAAAATGCCACATTCATTCATTTAAATGTAGTGTTTAAATTTAAAGAATGATAATGATCATGCAAATCTGATACATCCTTTGATCATCAGTGAGATTTCAATTGTCATAATTATTTTTTTATAATTAATACTAACATGTCTAAAGATCTACTCTGTGTGGCATCTCAAGTGGGTGGAGCTTGGTTTGTGAACATTCCGGTACATTGTTCCCTCCTCCCCATTCAAATACAGAGAAATGGTGTTGGTTTGTAAATGGGTGATGAGAGGGATCACGTGCGGATTACCTGGTGTGTTCCCTCCCTCTGGGGCATCTGGCATTGGCCACTGTCAGAAGACAGGATACTGGGCTAGATGGACCTTTGGTCTGACCCAGCATGGCCCTTTTATGTTCTCATGCTTGCCTTACAAATGCATTTGACTTAGCTCCTGGGGGAAGAGTTGACTGTGTTACAGGTGTTCCATGGTCATTCTGGACACAATTAAAGCCTGTCTGCAAAGCTGTGTCCTGTCAAAATTGATGGTGTTAACTCTGTTCGGTCCATGACAAAAGGTTAATACTAAAGTGTGAGCAAGACTGTAAGTGTCTTAGCCAGCTGCTTTTCTGCTGCCCTCTCTGCCAGGGAGCCACTGGCCAGCAGCTCCTTGGACCCTCCTGAGGGCTGTGCAGAACTGTAGGGGGTGGGAAAGGAGGGAGGTGATGGTGTCAAGGTGTCCCCCTTCCCCATCTCCACCCTGCACAGGTACCCATCTCTGCCAAAGGGGGGAATGTCACAGGGCTGAGGAGCAAAAAAGCTCAGCTGCTAAGAGCTGAGCCTTCTGGTGGGAGTGCCTCAAACAGGGCCGTCCTTAGGATTTAGGGGCCCTATGCAGTAGTATTAAATTGGTGCCCAGTGCTCAATGGCGGGGGAGGGGAGGGAGAGCGAGGGGTTTAGAGCTGTGATTTTATAATCTTCAACAACACACTTTTTTTTTTTAACTAAGATCTTGGGGTATGTCTACACTAGCCACCCTAGTTCAAACTAGGGTGGCTAATGCAGTCATTCGAACTTGCAAATGAAGCCCGGGATTTAAATATTTACTGGTTATATTCAATCCCAATGTATGGAAGAGAAGATAGATTTGATGCAGCTAAAAATGAAAGGCAAAATCTTAACAAATGATGAACTGAGTGTATGTTTTGCATGTTCCCAGGCGCCACCATTTTAAATGCCCAATAGTTCGGACTCCCTGCCGGCGGCTACTCGTGGCATGTGCTAGGTAGTTTGAACGAAAACCCCTAATTCAGACTACCATTACTCCTTCTGCAATGAGTGCACAGTCTCTCAAAGAATCAAAGAATCCTAGATCTGGAAGGGACCTCAAGAGGTCATTCAGTCCAGTCCCCTGCCCTTATGGCAGGACCAAGCAACATCTAGATCATCCCTGTTAGCTGTCTATCTAAACTGCTCTTAAATATCTCCAGTAGATTCTACAACCTCTCTTGGCAATTTATTCCAGTGTTTAACCACCGTGGGTATGTCTACACTACCCTCCTAGTTCGAAGTAGGAGGGTAATGTAGGCATACCGCACTTGCAAATGAAGCCCGGGATTTGAATTTCCCGGGCTTCATTTGCATAAGCCGGGCGCCGCCATTTTTAAATCCCGGCTGGTTCGAACTCCGTGCCGTGCAGCTACACGCGGCACGAACTAGGTAGTTCGAACTAGGCTTCCTAGTTCGAACTACTGTTACTCCTCATTCCACGAGGAGTAATGGTAGTTCGAACTAGGAAGCCTAGTTCGAACTACCTAGTTCGTGCCGCGTGTAGCCGCGCGGCACAGGGTTCGAACCAGCCGGGATTTAAAAATGGCGGCACCCGGCTTATGCAAATGAAGCCCGGGAAATTCAAATCCCGGGCTTCATTTGCAAGTGCGGTATGCCTACATTACCCCGCTAGTTCGAACTAGCGGGGTAGTGTAGACATACCCACTGACAGTAAGAAAGTTTTTTCTAATGTCCAGCTTAAATCTCCCTTGCTGCAATTTAAGCCCATTGCTTCTTTTCCTGTCATCAGAGAGTAAGAAGAATAAGTCTCCTAACTCCTTGTAACAGCCTTTTAGGTGCTTGAAAACTGCTTTCATGTCCCCTCTCAATATTCTCTTTTCTAGAATAAACAAACCAGTTATTTCAATCTTCCTTCATAGCTCATGTTTTCTAGACCTTTAATCATTTTGTTGCTCTACTCTGGACCTTGTTGGTCTGCTCTGGACCTTCACCAATAAGACCACATCTTTCCTGAAATATGGCACCCAGAACTGGACATAACACTCCTATTCAGTGCAGAGTAGGGCAGAAGAATTACTTCTCTTGTCTTGCTTATAACACTCCTGTTAATACATCCCAGAATAATATTTGCACTTTTTGCAAAAGTGTCACACTACTGATTCATATTAGTTAGGCTTGTGGTCCATTATGACCCCGTGGTAGCTTCTAAAAATATACATTATATCTAGGGGTTTTGTTTGTTTGTTTCTACTGGAGGTGCACATCACACACATTACCTCAATATTGGTGCACAAAACAAAATTCATTCCATATAGGGATGAGAAAAATTGAGGGAACATTGCTCTCAATTATTCACTATTCAATATTCATTATTCAAATTTAAGTTAGCTGTCTATAGCAGGGGTGGCCAAACTTACTGACCTTACAGAATTCTTAAGAAATTTAAGAGCCAGGACTTGCCTACAGGAGTTAAGGGCTTCAGCCATGTGGAAAGATTGTAGAGCTAAAGTCTTCAGCCATGTGGCAGGATGATGAAACTAGGGGCTTCAGCCATGCAGCGAGGTGGTAGGGCTAAGGCAGGGCTGGGCAATAAGTGGCCCGTGGGCCAGATGCAGTTTGCCAGGGATAGCCCCAGGGAGGCTGCCAGATGCTTTATTTCCTTGAGCATATGCAGGTATGGCTGCTTGCAGCTCCCACTAGCCATGGTTCACTATTCTCAGCCAGTAGGAGATGCACAAAGCAGTGGCCTGGCCCATGCTACTTCCTGTAGCTCCCATTGGCTGGGAATGGTGAGCCACAGCCAGGAGAAGCTGCGAGTGGCCCTATCTGTAGATGCTCAGGTAAAAAAGTGTCTGGCAGCCCACCAGGAGCAAAGCCTGATTAACTGTATCCAGCCCACAAGCCTCTTATTGCCACCCCTGGTCTAGGGACTTGAGCCAAGGATAAAGAGGCATGACTCAAGGCACTGGAAGATAACCTTTAAATCGTGCCTCCCTCTATTCTCAGAAGGCTTCAGTCATCTCTGGCAGAAGCCCTAGTTCTACTGCCCTGCTGAAGGGCCAAAGCTCTCAGCTCCACTCCCAGTTTAGTAGACAGAGAGTGGGGTGGGAAAGAGTGGTTCCATGGTTTTAACAGTAAAAGAACTGCATGCAGCTCCATGATTTGACCATGCCTGATCTATGGTATTATACTGTCACCTGTCACCTTAACATCTAAGCAGCTTCCATTTAAAATCAATATCAAACTCCTGTTTTATGGACTTTCTAGCATTTTGTTGGGAATGTAAAACATTCTTGTACATGGGGTGGAAGGAGATATAAGAGGGAAAATATGTGCACTGTATAAGATCACATAGCAGTTTAGGATCATACTCATCAGTTTTAAGCTCAGAAGGTACCATTGTGATCATTGAGTCTGATTTCCTCACGGACCCTCATCTACCCACTCCTGAAATAGACCCATAAACTCTGATAAAATCTCTAAATCATGGTTTAGAGACTTCAAACTATAGAGAATTCACCATTTAGACTAATATAACCCTGCAAGTACTCCATAACCCATGTGGCAGGGGAAAGTAGAAAAATCCTTAGGGTCTATGCCAAACTGACCCAGGGGAAAATTTCTTCTTGACCCAAATATGGCCATTACACATTGAGCAGGCATGGAAAACTCACCAGGGAGATACCTGGGAAAGAATTATCTGTAGAATTCTCTAGAGAACCTGATTCTATGCCTGCTCCAGTGTTCCATCAGAAACGTACAGAAAAGGACAATCATTTTATGTTAAACTCTGAATGGCCTTTCAGAGATTTCTGTAGACTCTCCTTACATTTCTACAGAAAGTTAGTCGTTTAACAATCCTATATGTTTCTATAGCATTTTCTCATAAAGCAAGGGTGGGGAAACTGGTGGACCAGCTAGATGCAGTTCACCAAAGTTAGTTGCTGGATGTACGTCAGACACTTTTTAAAAAAAATTCTGAGCATCTGCAGGCATAGCAACTCACAGCTCCAATCACTTCTGTTTTGCTAAGCCACAGCAATTTCACCCTGGTACATGAGTCCTAAGCCTTTGTTAATCACGGAGTATTCGATACGTTATAGAAGATACATGGGTAACCAGTAGAAGCTATGATGAGCCCAACAGATTCATTTTCAGCCTAAAGGGTTTGAAAATGAGTATGGGTTTTAAGAATTCACTCATTTCAAAAGTAAAGAAGATGGCTTGATAGGGAAGGGCATCTGGGTTTGCATTTGGGGGCTGAGAGAGGTTGGAAACAGAAGGTTGACGAGGAGCCAAAAAGAAAAGAAAGACCTACAAAGGTTTGATGGTTTGCGTAAGCCTCAGAGGATTATTCCAAAACTCCTTGAAGTCAATGGAAAGACTCCCCTTGGTTCCAATGGCCCACAGATGTATATCTGAACGTTAGGATGCAATGCTGAATTAAACTGACACTCTTGAGACTGGGGTGTTGCTCGTTCTGGCAAGAGGTGCAACTAAATCCATTCAGCAACTAAAATGAAGCGTTGCTAACATTTATTCATCATGTAACTGATACCTCACAGTCACTTTCTGAAACAATCAGTAACTGCATTTCAGCCCACTCTGTTCCTGAAGACGTGCACTGAGGCATGGAGAAAGACAAAATTGACTCTGAGAGGATGTTTGGCAAGGTCCATTCCAGTTGGAGAGAATGGAAAAAGAAATGTTGGTAGTTCAAGGGTTTTTTTAAATATACATGCCCAGCACTAAAATTATATGATTACTTTTCTTCAATTGTAATAAGTTTCTTTTCTCTGAAAACAAACCATTAAACACGCTGTAAGTTTGCCAAATGCTGCTTTAAATAAAAAGAAGAAATGGCATTGCTTCCCAGCCCACCAAAATAAACTCATCCTGGAGGCTGACATGTCGACCAATGGGGTGCATGTGTGTGATAACCCTTTTCCACAACAACTACAGCCACAATATAAAGGCGTAATCTGAGTAATGAGAAATTTTCATTAACCATAAATCAAAACACATTTTATGCTTGGAAGGGAATTTTAGTTTTTCTCTTAGTTACAATATAGTCAACTAGAAGATTTACCCGGCATTTCCTGGGTCTTTAACTAAATTAATTTTTGTTTTCTGGAAAATAAAATGGTAGGGTTGGAGATGAGGGATTCAGTATGTAGCTGCCTCCAGGAGAGAGGACTACTCCAGCTCTCCATGTCAGCTGCAGGACCAGGGGACACAGCCAGAAGGCTGCATATCCCCTGGCAGGGGCAGGTCCACGTTTGTCTGGCCCCTGCACTCCCGAGCCAGAGCGAGGAGCGCAGCAAACTGCAATTTCCTTTCATAGAACAGAGGTGGGAGCTTCAGCCTCCTCCCACCCTCCCTAAAGGACACTTGTGGGGTGGGAAACTCAGGGCTGGGGCAGTCCCAGAGTGGGGGTCATGCCCCCAACCAGCCCCTTTCACTTGCCTGTTCATTCTGTTTCTTTTCGGTATGGTTTTATGCTTCTCCATATGAATGGGATGGGAGCTGCAGTTCCCCCCCCACCCTAACCTCCCTAAAGGGCACCTGGGGGTGGGAGGCTCAGTCATGGACGGGAAAGGGAGTGCAGCCCCAGCCAGCCCCTTTCACCTGCCTAGTGATTCTATCTATTTGCAGTATGGTTTTATGAGAAACAGCCCCATTCCAGGCACATCCCATTTCCCTGGCAAAACCAAACCTTTACCTTGCTTTAAGTTATGATAAGAGAATAATCTAACTAAAGCTCACTATTATTTATATTCTATTTATTTGTGGTACTTATATTGCTCCTTCAATACCATAGTATCTGAGCACCTTACTACATTTAATATGGTGATCCTCACACTACACCTGTGAGGCAGGGACATGCAATTTCCCCTGTTGGTTAGAGAGGGAACAGAGGAACAAGGGCACACAGGGAATTGAGGCTAGCTCACCTAAGATGAAACTAGTGCCCTAACCACTGGGCTGCCCTTCCTCTCAGTTTATATTCAGCCACGAGCTTACAGGCATGCTGAAAACATATAGTGGAGTCTTATTTCCACTAGGGAGAAAGACTGACTACTAGAGATAAAATAAGATTTGGCTCAGATCTATGCCCAAACCTCAAATCTCCTTTGAGGTTTGAAAAAGATTAGTGTGCTCTTTTCATTTTCTCTTATTTATTTCCCCTCAATGGCAATGCTTCATTTTGGCTGGGACAAAAAACAGAAAAGCCATGTGAGAACAAGTTTGGCCTATGGTATAAACTATACATTGGATTGTTTTAAAAAAAGTATTTTTTCAAGTTTGTGTCTATAAACAAAAAGGAACAAAATCAGAATTTAATAAAGATCGGTCAGAAAATAATGTTGCAGTCAATAAAATAGACATGTAGAGCCTGATTCAACAGCGTATGGGTCAGACCCATGGGCCTTTGATTAAGTATTCCAAGCCCTATGGGTGGACTCTGGCATCTGCTCATAATCCACTGACTTCAGTGGGACCCTAAGAAGCTCACCTGTCTGGGGAAATGGCAGGATTAGGATCTCACATGTTATGTTTTCACAGATGTGCTGTGTGCAGACAGAGAAATGGAGAAGAAAAGAGATAGGGAAGGAAAACAATACCAACAGAATCTCCACTTTGTAGATACTCTTCTGTCACAAATTACTATGTAACAGAACCGAACCTGGGACCTCTGGAGCTTAGTGCATTAGCCTCTATAGCTTGCGCTAAAAGCCAGCGAGCTCTTGGTAAGTGATCAAAGTGCCTCTACATGGGACAGTGAGCCACACCCAGCAGGTGTGTGAGTTACATATTTCCTGTGACAGGGTGCTTGCCCTACACTGGCCCCTTTAAGGGCAAACCCCAGCCTGGAGCAGGGTCTGGGAATTTAGCCCCAGCTGAGGCCGAGTTAGCTGATTAGAGCCCAGCTGGGAGCTATATAGGAAGATGAGCTGCTGCTTGGGGGGGTGGTAGAGCAGTGAGAGCCTGGCTGCCAGGGGAGTAGGAGGCTCCCTGGAGCAAGGGCAGGGCTGGGGAGGCAAGGCAGGGCTAGGGGAGCTCTGGCCAAGCAAACCCTGAGACTGCAGGGCCTGAAACATGGCCCGCTGAATAAACAACAACCCCCGGAAGGGGGGCTTAGAGACTGACGTGGGCACTGCCAGAGGGCAGTGTCCTGAAGAGGATGCTGTGGCCTGGAGGAAAGAGGGGAGACACCACCCAAGGGAAGGCACCCAGCTGGCCAGAAGGAGCTAATTCCTAGGAGAGATGGTGGGTGGTGCTGTGGTAGTGAGTGAGCCCCCTCACACTTCCCTTAGCAGAAAAAGTGCATCCAACACATTAGAGACATCCCAGTTAAAATCCTAAATGAGCCCCCACTTGTAGTGCCAATGGACAGAACAAAATCTGGGATCTCTGGTGCTTATTGCATGAGCCTCTACAGCTTTAGCTCTTACCTAAGGCTACAGAGCAAACTCATTCTTTTCTCTGTAAGCACATGTCTACATTAGGAAATTATTTTGAAATAACTATTTCAAACTAGCATGTTCACACTACAGGGAAGCCTCTGAATTAGTCCAAGGCAGGCTCCCTTAATGTGGACATGCTACCTTGACTTAGAGCCCCAGGAAGCACTGGGGAGTAATTACTTTGAATGACTCTGGGGAAGAGTCATCTCACCCACAGTATTACAAGGGAAGCATGGATGCAATGACACAAGCATACATGCTGAAAAACTGCAGCATGGAGGATCCTGGAGTCCTTGTGAATATCTTAAATTGGGCACTTGTCATGAGCATTTAGTTTTTGAAAACATCATTCATGTGTGAGTCCTTTTAATAGGGCAATGCTGGGAGCACAGCAACTTAGAGTATTGGCTACTTCTCTGTTTAGGTCACCAATTCTGATTCAACTCCGGTTAGTAGGGCATGAAAGCTATTAGGTGTTTGTGGGCCTGGGTAAGAAAGTTGTTAGTATCTGCCCACCAGCTAGCAGACAGGTAGCAACATCAGAAATTATATTAGATCTAGTTGAAACCCTGGCATATATTCTGAGTAGTAAGGCAAAAGAATGAATGACCATCAAGATGGAACTATTATCTGATCCCCACAGTATGGATGAATATCAGGAAAGATTTTTTGACAGAGAAAAATCTTTGTTATATCGATTATACCGAAATGTAGCATAAGGCCCATAGTATGAACCATATCAAACAAGACTGGGAAAAGTATTAAATAACTTACCAGGAAGAACAACTCTTACGGGTAGGAAGGTGAACTACATGCCCAGTGAGTCTTTTTAATGTCTGTATCTGGGAGGTGTCAGTTTTTTGTTATAGGAAGGGGTGTATTTGTAGGGCACTGTGGGAGAAGAGTAAACGCTTGGTCTTGGTCTATATTAGACCAGGCAGATCAGCTTAAGGTATGCCATCCAGCTATGCACAATACACAGCTGGATTCAGCTTACTTTAAGCCGAGTCACTGCAGCGTCTACACTGCAGGAGGCCGATGGGAGCATATGCTCCCACAAGCTTCCCTTTCTCCTCACAGAATGAGGAGTGCCAGATACTGGCGGGACTTGCCCTCAGCATTTGATTTATGGGTTTACATTAGACCCACTAAATCAAACTCTAGATGATCGATCCGGAGGATCAATCTTCCCCATAGTGTAGAAATGCCCTTGCTGACTGGCATATGGATAAAGAAAAGATATTAATATCTGGGACCTTTGCTATAAGGAAGGAAGTGAGGACCTAGGACATAGGAGATTGGGGTTCTATGTAATAGAATGTCCCAGCTGTGCCACTGATCTGCTCAACAACCTTCAGCATATCACTTTCTCTGCATCAGTGGTGTGGCCAAACTACAGGCCATGTACAGCACAGCAGACCTTTTTATCTAGCTCTCAAGTTCCCTTTGGGGAGTGGGTTGGGAGCTTGCCCTAGCTCCTGCCTTTGAATCACAATTCTACCATCTTCTGGCACACACAGAGCCATCCTGCACAGGAATGACTTCATTGTGCTGTTTCTGGGATGGAACCCTACAGTGCTTTCTTGTAGGAAAAAAGGTGCCGATACTCTAGGTTCAAACTTGTTCAGCAAAAAAACAAAAACAAAAAAACAAACCACCCAACACCTTACTGGGGGACAAAATGCAATCGCGGCCCCTTTAAGAGCCAAAACGCTGAGCTGGGAGCCAGAAAAAAAATGCCTTGCATCCCGAATCGTACCATCACAAAAAAAGCACTGGAACCCCACCCCTATGCGGCAATCTCCTCCCACTCTTCAATGGCCTAGATGTGACCCTCAAGCCAAATATTTCCCTCCCCAATCTACAGGCAGATGGGCCTCTTCAGTTGGGGCAGGCTGTCCTCTAGAAGTCAGAAAACTCTGCTTACAAATTCAGAACATCAGGCCTGACCAGCCCAGTTAGGAATGGTTGTGCCAATTGCACATGCTTTATGGGTCTGTGCTGCCAAGCCAGGATAATCAGACATGATGAAGTAATTAATTTCCAGGCCTGTTGATCCAGCTCCGTTCACCAGTTTTAAATTTAAGAAAAGGATGAACATAAAACCCGGGTCAGTGAGTATTTATTTTAGTGATTTAAACCACCTTACTCTACATGATTATACAGGAAGCTAAATGAAAATACTTGTGGAACATCTGTCTGTGATGTGCAGAACCATGAGGCAATTACCTACCTCAAGATGTCTCTGAGCAAAGGGAGTTTTGTATACTTTGCACACTCGCGCCAATGAGAGACATGCCAGAAAAAGGACAGTGAGGAATGGCTCTTAAGTGTTTCAGATCAAAAGGAAGCTTTGTGTTTGGGTGGATGTCTTTTTTTGATCTCTCTGTTCATTTTGGAAGAGTCCCAATCCAAATCATATGCAAGTGCATATGGGTGTTGCACCAGATAGTAAAGAAAATGTTTGAATAAAGGACTGTTCAACAAAGGCCATTAAAGCCACACACTGGCTGAAGCCTGTATATCTGAAATAACACTAATAGGTATATTGCAAAAGTTTACACATCTTCAAACAAAAATATTTATGTGGGCCAAATCCTTGACTCAGTCCTTACTCTGGAGTATTAGTAGGATGTCAGACTGCCATGGCAATGAAATACTAAGGGTTTGATCCAATGCCCACCAGAGTCAACAGAAAACTTCCCATTGGCTTCAGTGGGAATTAAATCAGGCTCATAATCCACTGAGATGGTAAAAGGTGGTATTCATCATGTGAGACTGCGATAGAAATAGGCTCTGTTACTCAGGCTCAGAGAGTTGAGAATATTTAGACTAGCTAAGGATCTAACCCTTTCTCTAGAAATATATATATTAAAAGGAATCCACTTACACAATAAACACTTAAAAACAATGACACGTTTTTATATGCTCACAGCATCAGGTGTGACTATATATTGTCTGCTCTAGAGGATGCTAAAACTCTAACCTTTTAAAGTAACATTTTGAGGCCATGGTACAACAAAGTATTTAGAACGAATGGGTGTTAGGTACCTAACTATCTTTGAGGATCTATTCCCAAGTTCCCATGTGCCTTTAAAAGCATGTCAGTAGTTCTTCTGATGTCAAATGGACTATTCATGCACTTAAAATTAGGTATGAGTTTAAGTGTTTTGCCGCATCAAGGCCTAAGTCTAGCTCTTCAGTAATCTAGCTAATGATAATGCCCAGCAGTAGATCAAATTTATACAGCAGGATGGAAATTGTTAAATTCCACAACATCCTGTGTCTTTTTATCATTTCATTTATTTTATTCATAAGGAGGATGACCATCAGAACAGTTCAGATATAATCAAAGTGTTATAATAATCCTACCTTCAAGGCTTGGCAAAGACCATTCATGAAGCTGCCAAAGAATAAACTTATTTTGCAATAGACAGGAACCATGATGTTGCAATAGTAAAACAATTGTCTACATGTGTATGTCACGGGAAAAAATGAAGGGCGTGCATTGTATGGGTAAACATGCAGATAAATATATGCGTATTTTAAAATATCAAATACCTTTTATAATAATTGCACTATGTAATAGTTGGTCTAAAATCCTTTCTAAATCCTTCCAATGCATCCAAAGCATGACTGGGATTTTAATGAGATGGAGAAATATGTTTTAATTGAGTCCAATTTCAGTGAGTACAAATAGTCAACAAAAGTTACAAGGTTTTTTTTGAAAAGTGTGTTAGTATTCTATAATGGAGTGGCAAATTTAAGTTTATTTTTAGAATTTACCTTCCGGTGGAGCTGACTTAAGATGCTTCAGCATCAGTCCTTCTAAATAAAATAATTTTGTTTTTTCATAAAACCTTTTATCAAGAATCTAAAATAAATAATAACTATGGTGAATGGCTACATTAGAAATAGAGATCAGAAAACAAAATAATGATTTGCATGTAGCTGGCTGTGAATTCTTCTGTAATGTTTTTGTGTGAACAATTCCTTACAAAAATAAATTGCATTGAAATGTATGTTTATGTAGTTTCTTGTCTGGAGATAGCTTGGGGACTATGTCATTTTTCTGAATGGTAATGAAAGAACCAGAAACTATAGTACAGAGTCTAAACTCACATCTACTATAAGGAGACCCAACAGCATTGACAACTCCAATGGTCCTTGCCCACAGTTAAACTAGTACTATTGGGTCTGATTCTTCATATTGCTTTACTCCATGTTTACCCCACTGTAACTCCATTACCTTCATTAAATGGAGTGTGTAATTTTCTTAATAAGTACCTGAGCCTGAAAAGACAACCAGGCGCCACATTCACTACTATGAGTTGTGTCTCTGATCTCAATGGAGCTATTCATGGTAATAAACAGTTTAGTAGTAAATATGTTAAGAACTGCGCGCTAATGAACCAAACCTAGTCCCAATAATGTTAAAGGTAAAAATATCACTGGATACAATTCTGTTCTTAACACTTAAGCTGATGTAACTACATTAACTTCTGTAACACAAGGTCTTAGATTTTTAAAGCAATATTTTAAGGAAGAAAATTACCACATAAAACTGCAAGATCAAGTTTGTTCCTATGTATACAGTAACATGGTTAGGGTATGTCTACACTACAAAGTTAATTCGAACTAACAGACGTTAGTTCGAATTAACTTTGATAGGTGCTACACTAGCACTCCGCTAGTTCGAACTTAATTCGAACTAGCGGAGCGCTTAGTTCGAACTAGGTAAACCTCATTCTACGAGGACTAAGCCTAGTTCGAACTTACTAGTTCGAATTAAGGGGCGCGTAGCCCCTTAATTCGAACTAGTGGGAGGCTAGCCCTCCCCAGCTTTCCCTGGTGGCCACGCTGGCCAACACCAGGGAAACTCGTCTGCCCCCCTCCCGGCCCCGGACCCCTTAAAGGGGCACGGGCTGGCTACGGTGCCTGTGCCAGGTGCAAGCCTGCCAGTACCCAGCTAGCAGACCCTGCACCTGGCACAGCTCGAGCCAGCCACCCAATGCCCCCCAGCCCGCCCCCTCTTCCCGGGACCAGGCTGGCGGCACCCGGGAGCTTGCCCGGGACCGCAAGAGGTGGGCACCTGCCTGGTCTAGTGCAGACATCGTGGACCTTGTCCACGACCTCCGCACTAGGCACAGGAAAGTGGCCATCTAGGGCAGGAGAGCTGCCAGCCTGGCCACCCAGGAACAGCTGTTCATGAAAATCAAGGTGGTCCACTGAGACCCCCGACCCTGAGCCCTGAGCTTACAATGGCCGTACTGGGTCAGACCAAAGGTCCATATAGCCCAGTAGCCTGTCTGCTGACAGCGGCCAACCCTAGGGACCCTGGAGGGGATGGACCGAAGACAGTCCCAAGCCATTTGTCTCGTGCCATCCCTCTCCAGCCTTCTACAAACTTTGGGCAGGGACACCACTCCTACCCCCTGGCTAATACCACTCCATGGACCCAACCTCCATGACTTTATCTCACTTCTCTTTAAACTCTATTCTAGTTGTAGCCTTCACAGCCTCCTGCAGCAAGGAGTTCCACAGGTTGACTCTTTACTTTGTGAAGAACAACTTTCTGTTACTAGTCTGAAGCCTGCTACCCATTCCTTTCCTTTAGTGTCCTCTAGTCCTTCTATTATGGGAACTAATGAAGAACTTTTCTTGATGCACCCTCTCCACGCCAGTCATGCTTTTATAGACCTCTATCCTATCCCCCCTCAGTCTCCTCTTTTCTAAACTGAAAAGTCCCAGTCTCTTTAGCTTCTCTTCATATGGGACCTGTTCCAAACCTCTGATCATTTTAGTTGCCCTCCCCTCTCCCACCCTCTCTCTTCCCCTCTCCCACCTCCTTTTCCCAGTCTCCCCGAGTTTTGTTCAATAAAGAGAGATTCTATTTTTGACCACGTTTTCTTTATTTTGTACATCAGGAAGGGGGGCTAGGGAAAGGTAAGTGGAAGGAGGTGAGGGAGGAATGGGGTACGAGCCCCCGATGGGGAGGACTGGGCTGGCTCTGCGGGCTTCTGGGGGTGGAAGCTCTCCTGCAGCCCCCCAATTACCCCCTCTCCCCAGATGGCAGCCTGTGGCAAGTGCAGCCGGTCTGATGGCCGAGTGCTGTGATGTGCCCAGTGTGGGCACTCAGGGCACTCCAAGCCAGGACTTCTTTGCAAGCGGGGCACCCCTGAAAACTGTCTGTTCGGGGTGCGAGTCAGGTCCCTTTAAGCACAGCCTTCGGCTAGCCTGAGAGAGCAGCTCCACGCTCTAAGTCCTCACCTGATGCCCTGCCGGCACTGCTTCCGGCCATCCTTAACCCCGGTTCAGGGTCCACTTAATGTGGACATGCTAGTTCGAATTAGCAAAATGCTAATTCAAACTAGTTTTTTAGTCTGGATGCGTTAGTTCGAAGTAGCGCTGTAGTGTAGACATACCCTTAGTTCTCTGTAGAGCTAACTAGATGTTTTCGTTCACAGAACACTCTTGAAAAAGGATTTTGGACTGAAATATTTTTCTTTATCTTGTGGTGTATTCAGTTCTATCAAAAGGCATCTTTAACTCTCGTTACAATTAGAGTGCATCTACACAGCAGGGCTTATCTCAAAATAAGATATGAAAATTGAGCTACATCAATTGTGTAGCTTATTTCAAAACTGGGAGTGTCTCCACAACACTTATTTTAAAATAGAGCACTCTTCTTCTGGCTTCCTTTACTCCTCGTACAATAAGTGTTACAGGAGTTGGAGTAAGAAATCCTCCAGCTTGACAGTATTTTGACATTGTTTCAAAATAACTAGCATTATTTCGAAATAGCTAAGTCCACATCTACACAGCAGTCAGTTATTTCAAAGTAATGTTGCTGTATAGATGTACCCTAAATGAGTGTTTCCTTATGTGAACAGACCTCTTTATTTGCATATCTTACCATAGATTGAACAATTAGTAAATATTTAATTCTGTACCTCAAGCAAATAAATATAATCTAAAGCAGCAAAAATTGCTAGTAGAGACATTGGGCCTCATCCTGGTCTCATACCATTTTTGAACTAATGTCATAGATTTACTCCTAATTTACACCATGATCAAGGAAATCAGGCTCAGGCTTATGGAAAATGAGTGCATGTTGAAAACTTTTATATTTGTATTGTGAATCAGACAGAAAGAAACGGTACGATTTTCAGTCAATCTATACCCTCCTGAACTATTTCTTAGTAATATGCATCATAATAGTATTCTTTAAAATAAGAGACAGAAAAGTAATTTTAAGTTAACATCCACATGATTTAAATAGCTTTCACTTCTGGATCTAGTCCATTGGTTTCCATGACACCAAACTGTTTCACTTATTGGCTATCTCTTGTCTCCCCTGCTAGCCCTGGGGGATATTTTAAAGTCTGCATGTCTCCTCCCTTGTACAATGCAGTTTCATTAAGCTCAAAACCATCTGTATCAGATATGGGGAAGAGGGTGAAATTCTTTCCAAGATGAGATTGAGAAGGGATGAGTGCTGAACAAATCTCTGAATGGGAACTGTTCCCAGTTGTGATCTGCCGCACAATTAATTCTTCCAAAAAGTGTTACTTTCTTCACAACCTGGGGATCCACCCTTGTGAGGAATTTAATGGATCTGTTCCTGAAGTCAGTGGGGATCATTCTATTGACTTGATTTGGAGTTTTAGCAGGGCCTATATCCCAGGTAATATCACCTCTGACATGCAAGTAAAGCTGGCCGAAACCTCTGGTTTCTGGTTGGCAAAGAGCTTTGGCCTTTCGCAATTTGCTTTCATTTTCAAAATTTCAGAAATTCTGAAAAAACACTGTTTAGGAAATACCGAAGCATTACTTCTCAGGACCAATAGCTGCTGAGTGAAGTTGACATCCTTATCAGTTTCAGTACTCTTATTGTAATGTCATTTTCAGCTGCTGAGGATGCCAGGATCTGTAGCTCTGGGACAGCTACCCAAAATTTCTAGGCTCCCTGCTTGAGCTAGGAGCCAAGGCTTGGTTAGAGTCTGAATTCCTAGCCCTTCCAAACCCTTGATGGGGTTGGTCTGAAGCTGTTAGCCCTAGAAGTCTGGAATTTCTGGGCTCAAGGCAGAGAGTATAACAGTGCTTCCAAGAAATTACTGATGGAACTCTGCTAGAAATGGGCAAACATGGTTCCAGTAGATTCCTGCCTGAGATTCAGGAAAAGTTTGTCAAACCCAGCTTGCTTTCACAAGAATTCAAGAGCACAGCACTGGAAGGGACCTCAATAGATCATCTACTCCAGTCCCGTGAACACAAGATAGGACTAATGCTGAGCCAGCATTTTTTGACATTTGTTTCAAAGGAAAATTTCCAACCAGCTCTAATTGCAGGATATAGAAACAATGAAAGAAGCACTGATGGTCCCAAACCAAAACCTCAGATTTAAATCACTGCAAACTTAGCAAAAGTTCAGACCCTGCTGCAAACATTGCAGCTTAACCCCCTCTCTGTTTAGAAGCCATTGCAGTGTTTGCATCACAGATAAACAAGACAAGAATGCAAACATTTAACAAAATATCTTGAGGAGTAAGTCAGCTTTATGGGGGAGGGGGAAGATAGCCGATAATCATCCAGAAAATGAAACAGGAGAAAGAGAGAAATCCATCCAGGGAAGGGTACATTTCAGACAATATAACAAGGTCTCAAGGATTTGTGTTTAAATATGTTGTGAAGATGTATGTAAATGAAGATGTGAAAACAAAAACAAACAAACAAAAACCCCTGATACAAGTGAGAGTATCCATCTCCCTCCCTCTTCTCTCTGGCTACATCTAGACTGCTGCTTTTTTTCCAGAAAAAGGAGCGTAATTTGCGTACTTTTTCTGATTGTTTTTTCGGAAGAGGCTTTTCTGAATTTGGCCTGTCTATACTGGGTCAAATTTTGGAAAAGCCTCCTCTTTCAGAAGAGCCCTTCTTTCTTGTGAAATGAGGAAGACAGGGCCTCCAAAAGAGTGCATCTGCTCTTCCACAAAAAATGTCGGACGCAGCAGAGTTTTTCTGGGATATCTCTGGTATCAGATACCTCTGGTATCCCAGAAAAACTCCATAGTGTAGACATAGCCATGCTCTCCAGCCCAGCAGCAACACAGCCTCTAGATCAGTGGTCCCCAACGCGGTGCCCGCAGGCTCCGCAGTGCCCGCAGGCTCCATGGTGCCTGCCAGGCCATTTCTGTGCGCCCACCGAGTGATGAGGGCTGGCCCCGCCTCCGGGTACACAGTGCAAGGGCTGTGCCGGCCCTGGGCATGTGACGTATGGGCGGTGCCGGCCCTTGGGTGTGCGGCATATGGGCGGCACCAGCCCAGGCGCTCGGCACCGCCCCGGGCGCTCGGCACAGGGGTGGCACCGGCCCCAGGCGTTCAGCACGTGGGCGGCGCTTGGGCTGTGCCAGCCCCGGGCACGTGGCATATGGGTCTCCCCACCACTGGGCATGTGGCTCCCCACCCCTGAGCGGCGCCAGCCCTGGGCGCACGGCACATGGGCCGTTCCGGCCCCAGGCGTGCGGCATATGGGCGGCCCCGCCCCTTGGCGTGAGGCACAGGAGTGGCGGTGGCTCCAGTAGTGTCGTGCATGGGTGGTGCCGGCACCGGGTACGCTGCGTATGGGTGGCCCTGCCCCCGGGCACGTGTGCGGCCCTGCCCCCGGCAGTCCCAAAGTTGGGGGCCACTGCTCTAGATGTACCATTTTTCTCTCTCTTTCTTTCTTGGAGTATCTACCTCTTCAGCAAATCAATACAAACACACTGCCAATACAGCAAGCTATATTACCTAATTCAACTTGTACAAATGATGGGCAGTAACATGAGTCTTAGAATCATAGAAGTGTAAGACTGGAAAGGACTTCAATAGGCCATCTAATCCAGTCCCTTGCACACAACACAAGCCTAAGCAATAACTAGACCATTCTTGAGAGCTGTTTGTCTAACTTGTTTATTTAAAATCTCCAGTGATGAGGATTCCAGAACCTTCCTATGCAATTTGTTCCAATGATTAACTAACCTGAGCTTTAGGAATGTTTACCCAATGTTGAACCAGACGTGTGGCACCAGTGGCATGATCAGCACACTGGGGAACAATTCCTGGGGGATTTCTATGACCACAGCCCACTACACTCTCTTCTGGACTCTCCCCAGTTTGTTCACATCTTTTCCAATAAAACTGGTCACACTACTCCAGTTGAGACCTGGTCAATGTGGAGTAGAGAGGAAGAATTATTTTTCGTGTCTTGCTTGTAACACTCCTGCTCACAGGTGCTGGCTTCCAATTTTCCCCAGGGATGCTCCCCCCAGGCTCCATCCCAATTCCATCCCTTCCATCCCTTCCTCCACACTCCCAGCCCCACCCTGCCTCTCTCTGGCCCTGCTCCACTCATGCCTCTGTCCCCACTCCACTCCTTTCTCCAAGCTCCCCCCAGCTCTGCCCTGACTCTTTCCAACCCTCCCCTAAGCATGCCCCATCCCCGCTCTTCCCTAGTACCTCTTGCACACCACTGAACAGCTGTTCCACAGTGTGCAGGAGGTTCTCATAGGGAGGGAGAGAAGCTGATTGGCAGGATCACTGTTGGGGAGGAGAAAGAGGAATTTGGCTGCCAGTGGGTGCTAAGCCTCTGCTTAATATTTTTCTGTGGGTGCTGCCTCCCTGCAGCACCCATGGAGTCGGTACCAATGCTTCTGCAAATATCTCGAGAATGCTGTGTGCTTTTTTTTTTTTTTTTTTTTTTTTTTTGGAACAGTGTTACACTGTTGACTCATATTTATCTTGTTTTGAAGAAATGGACAGATGTTTCTCCTGAAATCCTGCCAAGCACCTTTCTTTCCCAATCAGAAACCCCCCAAATGACCAGTTTTGGTGAGGGAACATATGGTGAGGGTCACTGGAAGCTCCCTTTTCCTTCCCACCCCAGACAGCTGTTGGAAGGGTGCCGAGGCCACCTAACCCACAATCCAGCCACTCAGCCATGGATTCCCTGGCTCCTAATTCCATGAAAGAACGTTGGAAATTCTAGCAATAATTCTTAATGATTCCACTGACAGGGGTGTCACAGCCATTGCAAGACAGAGGGATGAGTGTGTGTGTAGGTATGGAGAGCTGGTAGAAGAAGCCATCTGCTCCAACGAGAAAGTTTGTTGGTCCTTGTGACGGGGCGGCCCCGCCCCGCACTCAAGCCCAGGGAAACCACCTGGGGCCGGGGGCGGAGAAGGCCCCACCCACACAGCCCTACCGGGCATGCTCCAAAGGGAGCCAAGGTACAAAAGGCTGCTGGCCTGCTCAGAAGGGGCAGACTGTGACCCGAGCTGGAGCTAGCGACCACTGGCCAGAGAGGGAGTCGCCGAGGGAGCTGAGCGTGCTGCTGCCGGGCTCCCGCCGGGCTCGGCCCCAACGCCGGAGCCGCCGACCGACCACCCCGTGACCCGAGCACCGGACCGGACTCTGCCAACTCTGCGGCTGCCAGGGGGAGGACCACTACCCGACGCCGACAGGTGGGACCGCGGCCGGCTGCGAGCAGGGGCTAGGAAGCGACCCTGGGCAGGGGCTGCAGAAGCCCCTGAGGGCTCGGGGCGTTGCGGGGAGGAGACCCCGCCGAGCCAGTGGTGGGAACCACCCGCCACTACTAGGGCCCTGGGTCGGGGCACGTGGAGAGGGAGGGCCCGGGCCCCCCTACCCCTGCTGCCCGAGACCCTGGCAAGTGGGGACCGGGGTAACAAACACTGAACGGTGGACTAGGCCTCTGGGCCTGCAAACTGTGGACTAGGCCGGGAGGCCGTATTTCCCCTAGCACAGGGGCACTGAACTGTGGACTAGGCCGGGAGGCCGTATTTCCCCTAGCACAGGGGCACTGAACTGTGGACTAGGCCGGGAGGCCGTATTTCCCCTAGCACAGGGGCACTGAACTGTGGACTAGGCCGGGAGGCCGTATTTCCCCTAGCACAGGGGCACTGAACTGTGGACTAGGCCAGTGGGCCGTATTTCCCCTACGAGGGGGGCATTGTACTTTGGGGACTAGGCCAGCGGGCCGTATTTCCCCTAAGAGAGGGGCATTGTACTTTGAGGGCTAGGCCCAGGCGGGCCGAACTAGGCCCCGGATGGATGTGGCAACCCCAAGACAGGGGCGAGCCCCCCGACAGTCCTATACAACCCAGCAATTATAAGCTACAAATTCTTGAGTGCCATTTACTTTCACCTTATCTATTGCTGAACTCTTTACATAGCTATCGACAGTTCAGTTTCAAACATTCCTCTGATCAGTCTTGAGAAGTAGAAGGCACAAAATCACAGACTGTTCCTCTAAGGAAGAGAGCAAGATTAGGTGGTCATTGATTCTGACTGAGAACTGAAACAATTCAGCAGGAGATCCAAGAAACTGGCTTTACACAATTAATCTGTGGATCTCACTACTGTAAGATATTAGTAGGGAAAGTAGCATAGGAATTTTTTTTTTAAATGTGGTTTTCCTGTGAATGGGAATAGAAATGTCAATTTCAAACTCATATGATTAAAAGAGACACCCTGCCCAACATGTAGGGGCTTTAATCCATTTTCTCTTTATTGATGTTGGTTTTAACAAGATCTGACAGTCTATCCATACTGTACCTATTGTTTTTATACAATTTGTTCCAGATTCTGACTTCTGTTTTCCTGGTGGAGAGCTGCATATAGATGGATAATATAGAAAGGTGGCAGTAGCTATAACTGGTCTGCTACGTGATAGTAATATAATAATAATGAAGGCAAAAGTGGTATTTGCAGTGTTTACAGCTACAAAGAGCTGAATCTCTGCAGTTTCACTTATGGGACTATGAACTCTGGCAGTTGAGAGTTTTAGAGAAAACAGTGCTGCAACATGCAAGCTGTTAATTTTATAGCTTTATAAATCTCCTTCTGTCTTAAAGGGACATTTACTATGGCCATGTTTAATCAGTCTGGAAAACTAACTGAAGGATGATCCTGTGTCTATTTTCTGCCTCCAATCTTCTCTTTGCTAATGACAAGTAAGTTTCCACAAAAGTTTTCTGTGATTAAAGGTACAGCAATTATTGCCTTCACTGGAAAAGAGCATTATCCAAAAATATTAAGTTTCTAGTTAATTAAGGTTAGGCAATTTTGTCATTCACTGACAGTGATCAACATACAATTATGTGGAAATATGCAATTCAATCACAGATTCATAAGGGTATGGGTTCATGTGCATTTGCCATTCAAAACTTATGTTCTCCCATGTGTAATGTATCATTTTAATTAAATACCTCTACTCTTAAAAATATGAAACATAAAGTAACTCCAGACAGGGGGAGTCTTCACAGTTTTGGGAAATTAGAGTTTATGGAAATTTTGCTCTTTTCTGAATTGATTTCAGACCATGAAAACTTATAATGTTTGACTAAGAGATGTACGATCAATGTCAAAATACAAAAGACTTTAGAAGTAACTGGCAAAACTCTCCTCTTAAGTGTGTGGGTGAAAATTGTAAGTTTTATGGAGTCACTCAGGATTCACACTGAGCACTCATCTAAACTTTTACCAAAGATGGTAATCCACAAAAGAAGTACTAGCAAAAGAGGAAAATAATGTTTAGGCCCTATTTCTTCATTAATAGCACCAGGCTGAATGAGTCAGAGCCTTGTAAATGAAACCCATCTTGGAACCATGCTGGAGTAGATTTACTGTGGCTGGGCTCCAGATGAAAATATATAAACTACCGAGCGTCAAAGCCAGATGGAAGCATTTCCTAATCAAATAAGGGTCTTCAAATCTGGATTGGTAGTATAGCCAGTCAAAATATGGGGTCAATTTTTTCACAAACAGTTTTGATCTTTTTGTCAAAAAGTTGAATTTCTGAAATGTTGACCAGCTCTTGACACACACTAAGGCAAACTTCAATGAATGACCATAATTATTTCAAAATCATCTGAGTAAGCACCATCATGTTGCTCCCATGTGTTAATGTGAGTTCAGGTTTTTTAACTCTTTTTTCCCCCCCCAATAACCATTAGTGGAGGCCGACTCCCACTGTGTGCTCTCAATTGACATGGAACATGGGGGTGAACTATTTTGACTGTCTCTAGGTTAGATTAGAATCTTTAAGATGAGGATAACATCTAGTTATGTTTGTGAATTGCCCCTGATTACTGGGAACCCTTTAAATCAAGGCACTAAGACATGATAGCAAAATACAGAGCATCTGTGCACTGCATGATAATTCCAATAGCACAGGCTCAGTTTGCAGGCTGAGAAATTAAAATGTGCTGATGGGATTTTGACACCTAATTTCCATTAGCAGTTTCAAGGCATCCATATTCTCTATGTGGCTTTGAAAATATTAGCCCCGGGGTCCTGCCTCACCATGGACAGGACTCACTGTGAGACCTGGAAAGGATTCTTTGGAGGCAGTCTCTTTGCCTTTTCTAAAATCCTGTTTGGAAACCTGAAGACAATCAATGCTCAGAAAATAATAAATAATCCTAATAAAATAATGTGTCAAACATCAGCAAAACAATTTTTACTTATTTTATGCCAACAATACAGAGAGAACACAATTCAGTTACCAAGTCGGCCCTGCTTTCCAATAAAAAACATTCTATGCTTGGCATGCTCAGGAATTATTTGAATAGAAAAGTCTCTTCCATTGTATTTCAACGCATCCTAAAAATGTGAAATACAATCATTCCAGAGGAAATTTGCTGTCCAGTGCAAGATTTCCAACATCCCATGGGAGATACAATGGAATAAACATTTGTTTTCAGTTGGCTGTGTAAACCCATTGGCTGTAATTTTTTCCTTAATGGCAAGACTAAATTGAAGGGCAAAACCCAACAGAAAACATACTTTAGTGTCTGCGTGTGTTTTAATAGGTGCAAAAGGGATTAATTTCTAATTACATTGTCTTTCTAAAGAATCATTGCAATACAGTACTCTGGGGATTCCTGCAAGCCCTTTGACTCAATGTAAATATATTTGATAGGAGTTACAAAAATAAGCATGTGATTAGGCAGCTATTTTGAACAGTAACCAGTGAATATTGCACACCATTTAAAATTTGCACATGTCAAGTTATCTGCTTCATAATATTTTCTTTTTACATGGAATAAAAGTAATGAGACTGGATTCAGTTAAAGATGGAAGTCAGTCATCGGATACAGGAACTCTTATGGAGGGCAAGCTGGGGTGTAAACCTACAACTCTTCATCATGTTGTGTGTATATTGGTTGTGTGGACCCTGCTGTGTGCACTGAACGGTCCCTAGTGCACACTGGTGTACTGTAATTTGAAACCACACACTGGGGAGCTTGCAGTGCACAACTGCGTACCGCATGGCATGGTGGAATGCTATCAGTTTACTCCCGAGCTTGCTGTGCAGGAAATCTTCATGTAGAGCTGCCCATAGTTAGTGGATAGATAATTGCTACCTGAATGGCTAAGAGATCTACCAACATAATTGTTTGCCCCAATAACTGGCCAGACAAGGTAGATGTCAGTGAACTGTGTTCAGCCTTGACAATAATATAAATAGAATAATCTGCCATTGGTATAAAAACTTTACTTTAAAATAGTTTTCAGAAGACACATTTGAATGGATTTGCAGGTGCATCTTACTTATGTTAGAAGACCTGAGCTTTGTGAGTTTAAATCATCAAGTGTCTAAAATAGAAGTCTGAATTCCCTTTTATTAATGTAATCACAATTTGTAGAAGTATTTGCCTAAATTATGCATTGCAGTCCCACTTTGGGCCATGCATATGAGCATATGCATATTCAAAACAGGACCATCTAAGTGCCAGTTTTCATGAGCATCCAAGGAATTTGCAGTCAGATGTGCAGTGGACTCTTTTGATATGTAGGTTCTGTATTGGCCCCCATCATGAGCAAAGTAATGCACGTGATTCACTTTAAGCAGGTGAGCAACCTCACCTAAGTCAGAGATCGGTTAATCACATGCTTAAATGCTTGGTGCTTTTGCAGCTTTGGCTTGAAGCACTTGCAGACTCATGCCTATTGTAGGTCAGTCTTGTCACCCCAGAGATGGATGTCAGAGGCAGTGTCAAAAATGCTACCGAGGTTCCTGCCTCCTTGACTCCTACTCCCACCATTGAACATTCTATCTCCATAACATTCCTTCATAATATTTACCAACAGAGGTGTGTAAAAACATCATTACTGTAAAAACATTTGCTCACAAAGAGGAATTGAGTCTGCAGAATGTAATGTCATTCTCTGAGAGGTCCCTCCAGGAGGGAGAGTCCTTTAGGAAGTTCAAGCATCACTGAGGAGCTTGTGCATGAGCTGAGGACATTGTAAGACATCACCCAGCACTCTCCCCTTAAGCTTATTGTAGTCCATTAATTGAAATTCCATCTTCAAAATGGACGAGACCTCCCTGTTTGTAATGAAACATCTACCTCTGTTCCTCTCCTGTTTCATAACATTTACCAAAAGCACAGAAACAATTGCACAAATTACAAGAGTAATCTATCTGCCTGTCAGACAAAAGCACAAAACAAAATGAGTATTAACGTCTCTTTTAAATGAGAAACAGATTGCATGTTATTATAGATTTTTCATTATTTAATATATTGAGTTATAGGAACACATCTTTCAAAACTTGAGCATGTCTGCTAGCTGGCTGGCTCTTTTCTCGTCCTTCTACCTGACCCTTTCCTACTAATGCAGAGCTGCTCTCCTATATAAGGAACATTTTCCCAGCATGTCTTTCTTTGGAAGACTGGCCCTTTAAATTTGGTAGCACTCAGAACCTGTAACTTCAAAAAAATTATTTTGTGACTGATTTGCTTGTAGCAGGTCTTTCTCTGTTTAGTTGGAGAATATTTTTAAATTTGTGTTCTCTTTTATCTTAGTTTTCTGTTTCTTATTCCTGATTCCATGGTGTAGTCTCAGATCCCTGAAACTAGGAAGCAGGTATAATGGACTGTAATAATATAATCTATATCTATATCTATTTGTTTTCTCTGATTAACACAGCTACCCCTATGAGACCTGTAGACTTTGAGAAGATCCTAAAGCAAATTAAAAAATAAAATCTGAGAGGGATGAACATGTGTATTTTTCTAAAACGGATTCTCTTTTATTGGAAGGTCTAAGTGACCATTTTAATGCACAGTACTTGTTATCCTACAATCTGTAAAGAAGTAATCAACATATCCAAAAAGATGAATGAAATTTTACCTCATTTGTTATGGACTTTTGCAGAGGGATACAAAGGGTAACTGGTGGTCTTTGAAATGCTAAATTGATCAGTTGGTAGGTACAATGATTCAAAATCAGTTTTTTAAAAGATTGCAGCAGGTTGGATTACTGCTGATTGATCATTTACCTAGATGGATAGCTCTCAAAACAATAAGACAAAGAAGGGGTGAGGACCAAATTTAGTTTTATATAAAGGAAAAATTCAAGAGAATATTCATGCAGTGGAAGAAGAATAAAAGAGCCACCAGCAGTACTATTCTAGCAGGAAAAGATGTTTTCCCTGACTCTCTTTATATACTTTTCGCTGAGGGGGGCAGGAGAATTGAGAGAGCTGTTAATTTTACCTTTGCAGCTTTTTTTTGAAGAAGAGTTGGAAGGAAACCATCTATATTGGTGTTGGGCAATGCTACCAGATGTTTCTTCTGTATCAAGAATTTAGGCATGTCAGTGGCCCTCAGTATTCCATGCAAACTGTAATCCATCTTGGCTTGCATTTGTCTCCTAAGATTATAAAGAAATCACTTTTAGTTTAGTTTCAGAGCTAGTATCATGGTGCTACCTTGCTCTCTGCTTAGTTCTCTAATTTGGCTGTATTAGCTCCAGTAGAGAGTCACAGTTTTAGGATAAGGGCACCTACATTCCCCTGTAGTCCATCAAGGGCACTTGCCGAAAGATTTCCTAGCAGTCATCTCTCTTAGGCAAAAGCCAATGCCTCACTCTCTGCTGATTGCTTTTTTTGGCCCTGCATAGTTCCCTGCCCATTCTGTGATACCCCTACCAAGACAGACTGATTAAACAGACCTACATCTGCACTTTGCTTTCTCTCCACAGGCTATGAACTGTACACTTGTCAGCAGTTACAAGTCACCACATAGCCCTTTATAAATGAGCACGTTTATTCTTAAGGTGAAAGAAGTACAGAGAAAATGCGTGAACAACTATAGGAAACATTCTAAAAAGTTGACCAGAAATCACTCCCTGCGCCAGCCTCAGGCTCTAGTACAGAGGTTCCCAAAATTTTGGGCATCACGTCCCCCTTTTTGATTTTTTGAAAAACCCTCATCCCCCCTCCCTCCCAAAATTGCAGCAAAACTTGTTGAGCAAAAAAAAAAAAAAAGGAGCTGAGCGGGGCAGCAAAACTTGATGGGGGAGGGAGGCTGGTCACCTCACGCCCTCCCTGAAATTTCTTCTCACTCCCCCAGGAGGCACACCCCCCCAGTTTGGGAACCCATGCTCTAGTAAGTGTTACTCTTTCAAAACCAACATCTAGGTTTTCCCCATGATTACACATTCATAGTGGTCTCAACAAGAAAGCAGGCCTGGAAGTTCAGCCATTTCTTTATATGCTAGGGCTACGTCTACATTTTGAGCTTTCTCTGCAAGAAATATGCTAGAAAGTGGAAGAACAGCTCTTGTGTAAGAGGGGGGTTTTGAGCAAAAAGGAGCCATGTAGAAGGCTCCTTTTTGGGCAAAAGCCTCTTGTGCAAAAAGCAGCTGCTCATTAATTATGCAAATGAGACAACGATATTCCATGTGTCACCTCATTGGCATATTTCTAGCGCAAAACAGCGCAGTATAGACGTAGCTTTTGGGTCTTAGATCTCTGGTTTCCAGGAACAGAAATCATTATACAAAGATCATCTCCTCAGCGTGTAGTTTCACTGGTAGGGTTTTTGCACCCGAAAGATGAGGTATTTGCATAAATCTTCCCCTAGGTTTTCTCCAGGAAATTCACTTACGCTTACTGTTCTAAATGTCCATTCTTGTCTGGTAAACATTTCCCTCTGCTGAAATAGTTAATATTGACAATGCAAGCAAAGGGAAACTCTAATTACAAAATTAGTAGAGCTTTTTGGTGGTTACATTGTAAGATTAGGAGAAGACACAATAAGTGACGTGTTCTCCTGCCATGAGGAAGAAGGCCTTAGATATACTGATGTGTTATCTAATTTGCAGTTTCTCCTTTGATAGATGTGCTTCAATAAATGCATGTTCCCATTTTGTTTCCTCCTTTATCTATTAAATTACCCCTGTTTACATGTTTAAACCTATGTGTTGAGCACTGACCATGTTTGCCCTGAATCTGCTCTCTGGCTGGCAAGTCATGACACCTACTTAAAATGTGAATGAGTAACGAATACAGTATATAAATCATAACTACAGGGAGAAAAGCACATATCCCTTGAAGTTTCCATGAAATCAGTGGAAATTAGAAGTCAAAATATTTCTGTCCACAAAGATTTATGTGCATTCATTGGAGGAGAAAATGGTTAATCAAGCCCTGGGCTAAAAAGTGGCCTTGAAAAGCTTCTACTTTTGGTGTCTTGGATTTGATTTGATTGGCTACAATGTGTTCTTGTAAGCACTGAAAGATCTGTTCTGAATTACAGCTCTCCCAGGTGTCCTGTGTAAATCCAAAACCTCTTAAAAAGTTCATGTCAGAAACAGCCCACAAAGCGTGTAACTCCTTTCAAGCTTTTCCTGGGTAATTCACTAAAGAGAGAAAGTGATGCAATGAGTTAGTGCACAGAGTTAAAATTTTCCTTTCTGTGTTTGATACTTGCCTTTGATGGACAAGGGCCAAGGACTGGAAGCATTGGGGTTATACAAGACAAGTTGAGGAGGAATGGTGGGGGTAGAGGTGAGTGTATGTCTGGTAGTGTGCGAATGTGCATGCACATGCTTGGCATGGCTCCAGCCCCTGTATCGCCACTTAGGAATGTTTTACAGGTTCCTCTCTATCCCCAATCTGCAAAGGCTGATTCCATGCAAGTCCAGCTAGAGAACCGGGGCGGGGGAACGTGGGGGGCGGGGAGGGGGGGAGGGGGGAAGGGCGCGGATTAGCTCAAGAAGTAGCAGCTAATACTGTTAGCTTTGGAAGTCATGGATTCTGTCTCTGATGTGTCAGCCAATATGGCAGCCATCACACTATGAGTTCCTCATTTTCACTATACTGGCCCCTATAATCATAACTGCTGAGGTCTGGGCAGTCAGTATCTCTCAGGACTTGTCTACACTGTCACTGCTGTGTGGCAAGCCATGGTGTAAAGCTACACCATTCTGGTTTCAGATAGCAGTATGTCAAAACTCTATGCCAAACTTTTACTGTGTGGGAGAAGGATCCGCCCAGTAAATTAGTTCACAGTAAGCAAAAGTGCTCTGCGTTCATAATCTGGCTTGCTGTGCACTGAATATCTGTGGGAACAAGTCCTTCTTTAAAATAAAACAATCCTCTTTGTGTCAGTACCATGTATCTCCTTACATGCATCCTGGTCCATTTGGATGGTCTAGATAAAACAACTTGTAGAAAAAAATAAATCTTTCAATCACATATTCGAATATATTTGTTTTTGAGGGTTGTGTCTTTTTATCCACCTGCCTCTGTCTGACTGGACAAGGGGTTAATTAATTCATTTCAATCTTCATAAGCAGCAAACCATTTGTCAAACATCATGTAATATGTCACTTTATATATACCTTATCTGTTACCACAGGATTTCTCAGTTCTCAAAAACTAACATGACACATTTCTCTGACAATGACCTAAGCAATGATGACTGTAGGATCTCTCTCAATATGACACTTTTAGAAGTAATCACAAGACTAGACTGTAATTATGAAGGTGGAATATTTACTGCAAAAACCAGTGTGAAGTATCAAGATTTAATGTGTCAGTACCCTGAGCTGGGTTTACATTCTTTTGGAGCACAGTATCAGATTGGCTCTGGATCTGACTCTGTTCCAAGCTCAATCCAGAACATTTTGTATAATATTTCTTGCAACATTCATCTACTCAGCCACATAAAAACATAAGAATGATCATACTGGGTCAGACCAGTGATCCATCTAGCTCAGTATCCAGCAGCTGCCAATGCCAGTGCTTTAAAGGGAAGGAATAGAACAGGACAACCATTTAATGAATCATCCCCTTTAATCCATTCCCAGCATCTTACAATCAGAGACTCAAGAACATCTACACAGCAGCGTTATTTCAGAATAATGAATATTATTCTGAAATAACATAGGATATATCTACGCATCAAAATTAATTCAAAATATCAGCTGTTATTTTGAATTAACTTTTCTAGCACTACACAGCCAAACCACTATTTCAAAATAAATTCAAACTAGCAGAGAGCTTATTTAGAATTTGGTAAATTCAAAATAGCTAATTCGAAATAAGCACTGTGTAGATGCTTATTTTGAAATAGGGGGCCTCCAGCCCTTCCCACTGTGCCCTGGTGGCCACTCTGGGCCAAACTAGGAAAACTCATTTCCTCTCCCCCAGCCCTGGAGCCCTTAAAGGGGTAGACTCTGGCCACAGTGCATGTGCCAGCTCCAGGCCTGCCAGCAGTTGCTGCCCCTGACCCAGTGGCCCCACAATGAGTTGGGCAGCCAGTGCCAGCCAGCTGTCCACCGCCCAGTCCCCCAGCTCCCAGGAGCCAGCCAGGAGATGGAGAAGGTGGGTGCCTTCTTGAACTGGTGCAGAGATCATGGACCTCATTGAGGTTTGTGGGGAGGCCTCCAATGTCCATGATCTCCGCACTAGACAGAGGAATGCGGCCGTCTACACAAAAGGCCACATGAACACCCAGGAGCAGGTGCTCATGAAAATAAAAGAACTACAGCAGGCACACGCATGTGTGAAGATACATGACATGCTCCTGACCTCAGGGTGGGACACAGCAAGATGCCCTCCCTCTACAAGGCCATTCTACACAGAGGCAGGAGATATCTCCCCCCTACCTCAGCCGCACTATACACAGCACAGGGGCATGGGTGCAGTCTCGGGGCAGCTCCTATTCTCGGGGATAGCCGGACATTCCGATCATGGCCTCTGTACAAGTACATCGGCTCTGATGGTGCAGGGAATGGTCATCATCGCCTTGTAGAGGGGGGCTCGGCTTCACCCAATGTGTCTCCAGGGGTAACTGACCCCTGACGGAACTGGGTACAAGATGATCCGGAGCTCCGGCAGGAGCAGCTTGCCCAGGGCCGTGCCATCTGCCAGCACCTGCAGACCCTGGTGCAACGTGTGCTGCCTCCTGCTGCTCCTGTTCCTGCTGCTTCCCCAGCTACCGCTTCTCCTCCCACTCCTTCTCTCCCTCCCACTTCTCCCTCCACACCCTCTTCCCCATCCCCCTGGGAATGCTGAGGCCACCGCATCCGCTGTGCTGGGAGACAGTTGGCCCAGCGAGACCCCCACCACTGAGCTTCCTCTTCTCCTTGCTTCCCCCTTCGAGCTCCCTCCTCCCAGGTTTTCCCCTCCCCTCTCCCACCATCTCTCTTCTTCTCTTCCACCTCCTTTCCCCAATCTCCTCAGAGTTTCATCCCCTCCTCCCAGTTTTGTTAAATAAAGAGAGTTTGTATTTATGAAAAACATTTGTTTTTTTATTTTACATTAGGAAGGGGGGCTGGAGGAGATAAGTGGAAGGACGTGAGGAAGGAATGAGACACAAGCCCCCAGTGGGGCAGACCAGGGAGACTGTTAGTGCTCCTCAAGGTGGAAGCTCTCCCACAGGGCCTCCTGGATACTGACAATCCCCCGATAAACCTCCTGGATGGCAGCCTGAAGAAAATGCAGCCAGACTCACGGCAAAACGTCCGAGAGAAGCACCAGAGCACCTAGGGACAGCTCTGGCTCCATGTTGCAGAGTGCTGTGGTGTCCCGAGTGAGGGCAAAGAGAGCATGCTGAGACAAAAATGCTTTGCTGTCTCTCATCGAGGTAGACAAGCAAGCAGGAAAACCTGAGAACTGGCTGCCCGGGGCAGGGGAAGGGAGAGGGGCCCTTTAAGTACAGACCTCAGATAGCCTCAGGCAGCAGCCCCACACAGTAAGTCCTGACCTGGGGCCCTGCTGAAACTGGTTTCAGCCAGCCTTAAATGCAATTCAGAGTCCATTCAGTGTGGATGCGCTATTTCAAAATAGCATTATTCTGAAATATCTTAACTATTTCGAAATAAGATATTTTGAAATAACATTATAATGTAGACATATCATTAGTGCATATCTCCACTACAAGCCTTTATTTTGAAATATTGTCAAGCTGGAGGACTTCTTACTTTGACTCCTGTAATCCTCCTCTCATGAGGAGTAAGGGAAGTCGAAGGAAGAGTGTTCTTCCTTCGACTTCCTGCTATGGAGATAGCTTAATTCAGCTTTTGGTGCTATTTTGACTTCATCTATGCCATTGGCATAGCTTAGTTTGACTTTTGCCCTGCTGAGTAGACGTACCCTCAGAGACATTCAGAAAATGGGGTTGTATCCCTGACCATCTTGACTAGTAGCCATTGATGGACATATCCTCCCTGAAGTTATCTCATTCTTTTTTTTTTAATTCACTTATAGTTTTGGCTTTTGTAACATCCCCTGGAAATTAGTTGCATAGGTTGACTGTGTGTAGGGTAAAAAAGTACTTTCTTTTGGTTGATTTTATCTGTTGCCTATTATATTCATAGGCTCACCCTCTGTTTATGTATTATGTGAAAGGATAGTCATTTTAACCACACCGTTCATGATCTTAGAGACCTCTAACATAGCCCTCCTTGTTCATCACTTATCCAAACTGAACAGTTCCAGTCTTTTTAAACTTTCATCACAGAGAAGTTGTTTTGTACCCCTAATAATTTTTGTTGCCCTTCTCTCTACCTTTTCCGATTCTAAAATGTCTTTTGAATCTGTTGCTAACTTCTTTTTATTTTATTTTTTGGCCTGCTTACTTACATTGTTACATGCAAAACTTTTTCCAGAGATTATGCTGCTATCTATTTTCCTCAATAGAATTTGATTTCCATTTTTAATTGATGCCTTTTCACCTCTAACCACTTCTCTCTCTCTTTTACATGGACTCAGCACAGAGAGGTTTCTTGGGCGAGACTTGTAACTAAAAAGTAGTAATGGAACAGATGTTTTGTCTAACAGGGTGATTCTCATCCTGGGTGTATCTACACAGCAAAGTTATTTTGGAACATCGGCTGTTATAATAATTTTGAAATAACGGATGGCTTATTCCAACTTCTGTAAACCTCATTCTACAAAGAATAATGCCTGTTTCAAAATAGCCATTTTGAAATAAGGTGTATGTAAACGCGCCACTTCTGCTATTTCAAAATAGCCCCTCACCAGGGCCATTCTAAGTTATTCCTCCTGAGGCCCTAAATTTCCTACGGCGTCTTTGCTATCAAGCTATGGGTACCTCTTTACCTTTAAAACCTCAAACCTCTGGCTTCTTTGTAAAGCACTTGCCTATATTGGACCAAATGTTAAGAGAAATCTTCTTTGTATCATCATCTCCCTATTCCAGCTCTGAATACCAGCCTTTCATCATCAATAATAAGTAAAACCTGCAGAGGACTAAGTAAGCAAGCTGAAAATAAGCTCTTTTTCAGTGTGTTTGTAGTAGTTGTGCGGTCATACTCCAATTTTTATTTTGAATCTATGCTGTTAATTTCCTTTCCCTGGATATAAGAGTTGATATCTATTAGTACCAGTTACACTCTTACTATTTACAGCCCCTGCTCTTCTAATCTCACCAGGTCACTTCGTGGTTCCATTCAGACTGCATGGCCTGGTCTACACTAGACCCGGCAACTCAGCTTATGGTACACATCTCCAGCTATGGAGACTACGTAGCTAGAATCAGCTTACTTTATGCCAAGCTTTATGCGGTCTCCACAGTGGGAGGCTGATGGGAGCAAACACTCCCATTGACTTCCTTTTTTCCAGACAAGAGCAGGAGTACCGGATGCCAGCAGAGATGCCCTCTGAATTTGATTTAGTGAGTCTTAACTAGACTAAATCAAACTCTGGAAGATCAATTGAGGCACTGGTGATCTTCTGTGGAGTGAAGATGTTTCCTATTTCTGTATGTCAGCTCTCCCACTGATTTTGGTGCCACCAGTGAATCTGCTGGTTATATTAGTAACAAATAAAATCACTGTTTGCCTTTGTTTCTTAAATAGCAACACACAGGCACAAGGCATTCAAAGAATATTTGAAAGGTGTACAGGGGATTCCTGTTCAGTAGTGCTAGAACTGATAAGGGAGAGACAAGGCCTTACCACTTTTTTAAAGTGGATGGTCTTGGCCCGTCGACTTTTCCTCTGAGTGGCCCTGCCTTGTTCCCTTCCATTTCCCCCAGAGGCCAGTGTGAAGCTTGGTAGGGTATCCTGGGCAGCTGTAAGGAGCATCAGCAGAACTTCCATCATCCTGGAATGTGGGACTGGGATGGGGGCTGAAAGTAGGCTCCCCATATGACCCAGGGGGAGCCTGAAATTCTGTGCCAGCTCGCCACTGCTATCCTCCCAGCTCCTATGGCTAGATGATGGGTCTGAGGGCCTTCCACCCTGGCCAGAGCCCAGTCAGGGAAAGCCTCCTGGGCAACTGTGGGAAGACTGAGTCCCTCCATATGCCTTTGAAGGGGTTAGAGACACTATCATAGGGATGTTTGCACCCTTCCACATGTCCTGGATGGGAGGAGTGAGCTCCCTGGCCCCGATCTGGCTTGCAGCTAGGCCAGGGATGTGGCCTTAGAGGCTACGTCTAGATTGCTTCCCTCTGTTGACAGAGGGATGAAAATCAAGCATGTTGAAATTGCTAATGAAGCCGGGATTTAAATATCCCGCACCTCATTAGCATAAACATGGCCGCCGCTTTTTTTGAAAAGGAATTTTTTCCAAAAAAATGGCAATCTAGACGTGGATCTGTTGAAAATAAAGCCTTTTTTGACAGATCCACTATTCCTCAGAAAATGAGGTTTACAGGATCAGTCAAAAAAGGCTTTATTTTCGACAGATCCGCATCTAGACTGCTGTTGTTTTTTTCAAAAAAACTGTTTCAAAAGAAAGCGGCAGCCATATTTATGCTAATGAGGTGCGGGATATTTAAATCTTGGCTTCATTAGCAATTTCAAAATGCCTAATCTGCATCTCTCTGTCGACAGAGAGGTGTAGTCTAGACGTAGCCAGAGGGTGGTGTCCCAGCCCCAGTCCCACCCCCACACTTCTGGAGGGCTCCTACACCCTTGGCTCTGTTTCAAGAGGAAAGGGCTTAATTAAACTTTGTAGGGTAGCAGGAGCGCGTATTGATTCAGCTGTATGTGTCATCACTGTGGCGAAAGTTGTTGCATATTACTGGTCCACAAACACCATTGTGAGAATAATAATACATAACTTGTGAAGAGTGCTTTTCATCCATAGATTTCAGACTACCTTACCAAGTACTTCAGTGTCATTTTCTCCTTTTTACTGTTGGGAAACAGAAACTCAGAAAGGGAAAGTGACTTGCCCAAGGTTATCTAACAGCAGTGTCAGAGTTAGGAAATGAAACCCAGCCAGTGCTCTCCCGAGTAAGCCAACCTACCTCAATAAATTGAACCTTAGAGGTTAACAAGTATGTGGGTGCCATGTAGCTCTCACAAAAGTAGAACCTGATTTTACTGAGGAAAAGGAATGGGAGTCTAGATATCATGGTTATCTCCTACTTTTTTTCCAACAAAATGACATGAGATCTGCAACTCAGGTTGAAGAAGCCATGCATGAGAATAGCATCTGGTTGAATGAACTATCTGAAATAAATTTCTTCTATTTCCAGTCAGCAAGGTAGCTGGCTATGACAGACAATGAATGAAGGATCACATAAACATGAAGTTTCTTTAAAAAAAAAAAAGCATATATTGAATTTATAGCTTTGGATGCTTTAAACATTATACCAAGAAGCAACCAGTGGGGAGGGACACATGCCAAATGGGGGCACATGACCTTTCCATGTGATACCCCCATATGACTCCTCCCTGCCCAGCCCCAGACTGAGGCCTCATTGCTCTCCTTAGTCGATCTCTTCCCCATCCTACATTACCTGGTGTGTGTGCACATGTGCTGCTCTCTCCTGCTGTGATGCAAGGAGCAGCAACTTAAGCAGTGTCCCAGGAAACATGGCCATAGGCTGCCTGGGAGAAAGCAGCCGCCCTGCTCCCTTCTCTCCCCATTCCAGATTACCTGGCGTGGGGAAATTTCTGGTCCACTGCTCTTCACAGAGCCAGGCAGTGCCCTTTCCCAGGCAGCATGGCTGAGACTGCCTGGGATTGTGCAGCAGCTGGCAAAGAGGCTCTAGCCCTGCCTCTTCCCTTCTGTCTCTTGCTGCTTGTCCCCACCGCCACAGTTGCCTTTCCCAAGATACAGAATTATTCTGTTCAGAGACTGACTGAATTAGGTATTCCATACTGAGGATTTGCAGAGCTTTAACTTTCAGGCCAAGTCTACGTTGCCACTTTACTGGGCTGCAACTTTCTGGCCCAGAAGTGTGAAAACACACCCCGCTGGGCACAGCAAGTTATAGCCCTGTAAAGTGCCAACATAAATGGGCTCTCAGCACTATTAGCTACTCCCCTCCTGGAGGTGGCTTACACAGAGTGCTGGGAGACCTCCCTGCTGTGGCCACACTTTCATTTAAAACGCCGTTGCAGCTGCGCTTTAATTTAAGAGTAGACAAAGGCTCAGTGTTGTCTCTTGTTACCCGGCTTGTTTCTGTTCTGCATAGGTTCTTGTACCATTGAGAATGCAATGCTTACTTCAGCTTTCATATTTATTTCATAGAAGGAGTTAATGTCTTAGATCAGCAGGTGTTATCTTAGTCTATTAATACTTCATGGGTTACTAAATCCATGCTACGTGTGGAATTTTAATTCATGAAGCCTGTTGGACCTTACATAGCAGTAGTCATCTCTCCTGGGTCTGGAGCTGGTGAAATTCCAAGTGTTTGTGTGAATCTGTTCATTGACAAGAGACTGTGGTTTGTCTCTAAGAATCGTGGTGTTTTGTTTTGTTTTGTTTTCCAGTGTGTTAATATAATGAAATTCATTTAGACAACCAGTGAATAAATGCTTCTGGGAACTATACGTTCAAGAATATTAGGATAATTACACACTTTCTAGCATGTTTGACTGGAATTCTTAGGAACATATGTTTGAATTGTTTTAATTAGAAATAGGCCTAAGCTAGGATAGCTGCACAGATTTCCAATGCTCCCAAACTGTTTGGGTGGTTTTATCCTGTAAAGGAGGCAAACTGCCTACAGGTAGAGAAGGCCCAGTGGTGAAATTGAGATCCAGGTGAGAGTTCTAATTCAGAGAACCCCCAAATAGAGTGTAAACTGGAATGAGCTCCATTGGGCAGAAAAGGGGGTGGAAGGTAGAGAAAGGAAAGGATACTAAAGAGAACCAGCTTTTCTGAAAACAGTAACCAACTTGATAGTCCATTAGCCAGATGGGAGTTAGTGGGCTAGATCCTCATCTACTGCAAATTCTGATTTATACCAGCTGAAGACCTGGCCTGTTACTGTCAAGGAGCCAGGCATATGTTTAGAACTCTACAAGACACAAATTAAATCTTCCTACACTGAAAAGATGGTCACTGATAAGACACATTTAGTAATCCAGAGTATTCATTATATGGTTTGGTTTAGTCTCCCTGCTCCTAAACAAATAAGGTGGCGAGGACACCATGCTGATGAGGGTTAGTTTCTGTGAGCCTCACCAGGGTGATTCAGGCAGCCTTTGAATGAAGAAAGGATGCAGACATTTAACAAGCAGCAGGGAGGAGGAGTGAGTGAAGAGACAACACTACAGCTCTACCCCACTCCAGGGTGTTCCTGTATTATGATGATGGTAATGTCAGAGGACTCAGTCAGGATCAGGGACCCCTTGTGCTAGATTCCCTACAAACAGAGAATAACAGTCCCTGCCCCAAAGAGGTTACCACTGAGAAATCCTCCAGAGACCAAACTGGCTGGGATTTCTGCTGCTTTGCACTAATGGTGCAAAGCAGCTGGACAACGAATAAACCCAAATAGGTGAAGATAGAAGTTGCATCAGAATTCAGAACTAAATGAACTCTCTTTTACTCCTTATCTCAGCCTGGGTGTATCTCATTTGCTACTGTGAACAAGTGTGCTGATGGCTTTATTTTAAAGTGCTCTTTTGAATGTTAGCTTATTTTTTCGGTACTAAAGGATATAAAGTTCTCCCTTCTGTCTATGTCATTGGAAACCTGAATAAATCTTGCTCCCTAAGATAATCCTTTACGGGAATTGTGGTCTAATAGATGTTGACTTTGGCTTTATTAGCCTTTATAAGAAGAGTTCAAATCACTTTCATCTTAGACAAGTTTCCTTATTTATGATGGATATATAAGTAGCAACCATGCTCTGTTTGGGGGAAGAGATTAAGTTATTCATGGAGCTATGTAAGTATAGGTGTAGGAATATATGTGTGTCTGTGTGTGTGCAGTAGTACATTGACAAGTGACATGGAACACGCTTTAAAAAGCTAATCTCAATGATCCATGACACATGGAGAGATGAAAACATCTGAGAGAGTCTTTTCAATCTGTAATTTCTATGGTTCTATGATCAGATCAGATCTATTTTTGGAACAGATTTTAACAATGTTTGCCTCTCGGGTGTATTTTGTGGTGTTTGTTCAATGAATGTGTACATACAGCTTTGATCTTCAGATAAAAAGCCCTATTGATGAGCTAAGCACTACCATTAACAATCCAAAAGCTTCAGAGAGGTAGCAGAGTTAGTCTGTAACTGGATAAACTTAAAAAACAATGAATAGTCTAGCTGCTTAAAGAGTAACAAAACATGTTGATGGTATCATGAGCTTTCTTGGGTACATCCCACTTCTTCCAATTACCACTAATTCTGTCAAACAGATTTAAGTGAAATACTTTTTTTTTGTTTATTATTGAATTATAGGGGGGGGGGGGGGTATTTTTACTTCAAGATCAGGCCTGAAATTCCAACATCACCAATATTTAAGTCTATATAATATATACCATGTTATTGTACTTCAATAAAGGAGGGCCTTAAAACTTCCCTTGAGAAAAAGTTTGGCAGTCGGTGCGCTGCTACTATAGCCTATCATGGTATATTACATTGTCTCACAGTTGCCCTGTTCTTCCCTTCTCTCTGCAACCTCTTGCTGTCTCTTGTCTTTTACTTAGGCCAGATTTACATCCCTAAGTACAGTAGTTACACTGACCGTAATCCCCCATGTAGACAGTGCTAAGTCAACATGAGAGCTTCTCCGGTCAATGTAGCTACTGCCTCTCTGAGAGGCAAATTAATTGGTGAAGGGACAGTTCTCTCCCATGGAGAGCAACTTCCTGTAAGTGCAACAGCTAGGAGCAACTTCCTGTAAGTGCAACAGCTTTGGTAGAGCACTGCCAATGCCACATGTTTAGGGTAGAACTGCTCTTAGACTGTAACGTCAATGAGGAAGGGATCATCTCTTTGGTTATATTTTATGCTAGCACCATGGGTCTTTGTCCCATGACTGGAACTCCCAAGTGCCCCTGCAGGACAGATAATGAAGGATTGGGGTACCCTAGTGATTTATGCTACAGCTGTTACACTTTAACTTGTAGCTCTCTGGGAATTTGCAGATCACATATAAGAGGGCTATGAAGCTGTTTGTTGTATGAGTGTCACATCACAGCTTAGACTGAGTGGTATGCTAACCCAGTCCAGGTTTTTCTTAGGATTTCCAGGAGCCTATTGAAACAACTAAGAAATATATTGAAGAAAAATCTGTGGACTGATGTTGTATTTTTCATTGCAGTGTTTTACTGGTGTCAATTAAATGGTGATCTGATTTCTGGATAAAGCTATGGCTAGAAATATGGGCTACACAAGAGGACATAAGTAAAATGGCACAGTCACCAAGAAACATGAGCACAGTGCTCTGAGGGAAAGACACAGAATTAAAGCTTGTCACATGAATTCTATTTAAATTCATAAACTGTGCCCATTATCGTAGTAGTAAGGACCTTGGCATATGCCATTTAATTTTTCAAGCAAAATAGTTTCATGGATTTTTCCCCATTACGAATCAGCTGCATTCAATAATAAGAATGAAGTCCTATGATCATGCAGCTGCACCAAACAGCAAAGATACACCCCAATGGGGAGGTGTAATCAAGAAATCTCACACATTGTAGTAGAGTGCATTTAAAGAAACATAGGTATTGCCATGCTATATTACACCAGTGAGCCCTCTGGTCCAACATCCTCTAACAATGGCAAATATCAGAGTCTTCATCAACACGTGCTTGATCCTAAAGTAGGCACGTAAGGCATGCCCTACCCAGAAACAGAGTTTTTTCTTAACTCCCTGTCAGTGAAAGGAGTGTGTAAGGGGGAGATGAGGAGGGAGAGAGAGGAGTTGCCCAGAAGCATGAAGGTATGTAACTTTACATACCATTTAAAAAGATGGAGGGTTGCTAGTTTTAACTTCCTCTTTTCTACTCGCCTAGTATTACTTTCTCAAAAGCAAATGCTGTATGTTAGCTGCAGCAAATGAATAGTGTACCATTAGAATAGGAGCTGGCACATGAGAGAACCTTGGCAGTCCTATATGAAAAAGCTTGAGGGTCATTTAAGGTGCACCATAAATACATTATCTTCTACCACAAGCTTTACATTATTTTAGATGAAGTAATTTCCTCCCTCTGCTTTATACATAGATAATACAGTAATTTGGTTTTAGCCTCTTTCCTCAGCATACATGTCTATCAATACCACTTACTTTGCTGCTTTTTTTTTTTAATGTGAAGAGGACAGAGACCCTTTCTAATAGTCTTCACCTTTACAGAACCGGAGCCATGCAAATAATAACCCCGTAAACATTTGCATTCTAAAGGCTGCTGCTACTGCTGCTTTGTGACTTGACCTTGGGTTTCTCTCTTAGATTTGGAAAGTCTCTTCCCACAAACAGATTCAGGCAGTTTTCTCATTCACTGCCTCGTAGTGCCACTCCCTCAGTGGCTGGCAAGGGAAGACAGGCATGCCCTATACTAGCCAGCAGTCAAGGTTTGTTCCTCTTAAAACTTAGTGCTTTCCTGAGCCCTGGCCTGCTAGTCCAAATGCACCTCCCCCCTCTCCTAGGGAGTGACTATGGAATTTCCCAGCAATCCCTTTCTGCTACCAATTTCCTGCCTTTCTAAATTCCAGCCCAGCTCCCTCTTCCTCAGCTGCACTTCCTCATTCAGTCAGGAGATAACTTAGCCACCTGATACTTCTCAGCTGTGGCCTGTTGGGTTCACTGGCCCCATTCTTTGTCTTCATTAACACTTTCAGAGAAAACATGTGGTGGACACTATGGGCAACAAACAGAGTCCCTTTGTTTCGTATCTTTCAGAAAGCCTGGACTTTCTTTCAATCTTACTTGTGCCACTAAGAAAGGTGTTTTTGCTTATCTGTATTTAAATATATGACTTTTATCTTCAAAGGAATGGCCAAAAGTAAATAAATACATACATAAAAATACAAAGTTCCTGTTAAAATAAATGTTCACTTATCCATTCTGATGAAGTGAATGGGCTGATTTTTGGTAGACGGACTAGTACATTTTCATATGAATTAAGCAAGGCTGCTCTAGTGCATCCTTCAAATAGTGAATTACAGTTGTGAGTGCACATGGCATCAAACTTTTCACATAGAAGTCCCTGTAGGTATGTCCATTACATAATATATGTGCACAAAACTAGCACTGGTTGGGAATTTTTCTATGACTCTTTTGGCTTCTATCAAATATGCTAATTCTTTGGAACTAACTTTTCAGAGGAACAATCACTTTCCACATATTTCTCAACTCCAAAAAAATTGGTAAGTTTCAAAACTGTCAATGTTTGTTTCAATTTTTTTCACATAAAAAAATGCCAGTTTTCCGGTATGAAATGACAATTTTATTTAGAAATGTAAATCCATTAAACTAAAAAGTTTGAGAAAATAATACAAGTGAAAACAAAACACTTCAATTGCCCCAAACTGGAATGCTTTTGGATTTTTTATTTGAAAAGTCTTGATTTTGACTTTTCTCCTTCCCCACTTCAGTTTTAGATGGGGGAAAGCTTTCAACATCTTGAAAATATTTTCAGGATGGGAAAACTTTCTACCCGGCTCTGCACACCACATCCACACATCATTGGAAAGCTTACTCATGATTGCCATATTATCATTGTCAAGGTGCTTGTTTATTTATTTAAACTACTTTGTGCAGCTCTGACTTCTTCACATAGGCTACGTCTACACTGGCCCCTCTTCCGGAAGGGGCATGTAAATTTCAGCAGTCGTCGTAGGGAAATCCGCGGGGGATTTAAATATCCCCCGCGGCATTTAAATAAACATGGCCGCCGCTTTTTTCCGGCTTTTAAAAAAGCCGGAAAAGAGCGTCTAGACTGGCCCCGATCCACTGGAAAAAGTGCCCTTTTCCGGAGGCTCTTATTCTTACTTTGAAGTAGGAATAAGACCCTCCGGAAAAGGGCGCTTTTTCCGGAGGATCGGGGCCAGTCTAGACGCTCTTTTCCGGCTTTTTTAAAAGCCGGAAAAAAGCGGCGGCCATGTTTATTTAAATGCCGCGGGGGATATTTAAATCCCCCGCGGATTTCCCTACGACGACTGCTGAAATTTACATGCCCCTTCCGGAAGAGGGGCCAGTGTAGACGTAGCCCCCGTGCCTTGTGCATTTCATAGCAAAGATGGTTGCTTCTTCTCAGATTGTGGTACATTACTTTTTAATATTTATGGCAATAATGCCTACAGTACCAAGGTGGGGAGATACAGGGTTTGAAGCAGAGAAGTCCTTGGTATAGTCAGTAAATATGTTGCTAGCTTGGAGAACAGGATAAAGTGTTAATAAGCTATGGGGCTAGATGGCAGAAAGGACAATCCAAACAGAGAATAGCACCCTTCTCAAAAGGCCCTATCCTGCAAGGTGCTGAGCATTCTCAACTCCTATTGACATTATTAAGACTCAAGCCACACAACACAACACAGGAGCTGTATAAATTAAGGTCACAAGAGACAGCTATGATCTAGTCTGATGTCCTGTCTAGCACAGGCCAAAGAGCCTCACCCAGTAATTTCTGAATCCAAACTGTAACCTCAGTTCCAGCTGTAGTCTATTTTTAAGGAAGACATCAGTTTTGATTTAAAGATTTCCAGACACAGAGAATCCACCATGACCATAGGTAATGCTGGTCCAATGGTTAATTTCCCTAAGAGTTAAAAATTTATACCTTATTTTTTTGTCTTAATTTGTCTACCTCCAGCATCCAGCCCCCTTGGATTTTATGTATCCCTTTTTCTGCTTGATTAAAGACCTGTCTACTATCAGATATCTTGCCAAATGGGACCTCACACTGTTGGAGTTCTAGACCACTACATCCCTGGACAATAAAGTTATTTAACCCAGGAATATGTATCTTTTTGTTTCCCTACTTTTGGCAAGACTAAAGGTTGACAGTTACTTGTATTCTAGGTTGCTCATTTAGTGAGTGCACTAGCTCAGAAATCCTGAAACCCTCCCTTCAAACTGTAGGTTGTGCTATTTAAAAGTGCCAATATTGTATTTAGAGGCCTGAGGGAGATTTTCCTTTTTGCTGGCATATAACTGAATGATCTCTGCACAATTCTGCCATTGGTACAGTTCATCTAACTTTTAAATCACATCTTTCTTCAAACACATGCAGAAGCCACAACTGTTTTCTTCAGCTGAACAGTGGTTGTCACTGATTGAACTGTTGGCATGCAATGACTAACCAGCAACCACTGGGGGATGTGCACCCACGTACAGATGGCCTAATAGAGGGACATAAAAGAGGCATTGGCATGGCTAGGCTGAAGGCCCAGATGTGTGCCTACATGCATTGTCAAGCCTAAGAAAGGAACGGAAGGAAGGGGACCCGACTCAAACCACAAAGCCAGGCGGTGACATCACTGGGTTTTCAGAGGAAACTTCATCTGTGGAAAAACAAGGCTATTTTTTTATTACAAACCCAGAGAGCAATGCTATTATACATGAGGGCATGCTGGCAATGAAGCCTTGTGTCTACAACTGAAGGACCTATCAATGATATTTTAGAGGAGACCTGGTACTTAATAATTTTCCTCAGACAATACTGATGTGTCTGTGCACAGCTATTACTGCCTCTCTGCTAGAAGAAATCGAGCGATGGTCAAAATTCTCCTTCCTGCTAAAATTCAAAGGACCATATAGCATTGCATGCCTGCAAGTGACCAGAGAGATATAGGGTGCTGTTCAGAATCTCATGAGAGAGAAAAGGGGGGTTTCTGGCTGAGTGGGTGCCAAATCTTAGCATTAGGAAGCCAGAAGCTTTGATTGATTCTGGTCCTGGTTGCCCTGAACCTGTTTGTTCTCACACCCTATTGCTAAACTGAATATATTTGCAGCACTCACCCTCCTGTCCCTGACCTACCCTTTTGTTCACCATTTCCCACTAAAACTGAAGCTGTAGGCAGAGGACATGCTATGACTGCTACTTGCTGAATCTAGAGTATCTTGTTCTCTATCTGTTTTTCCCCTCCACCTGTTGTCTCTTCAGCTGCGTCTAGACTGGCATGATTTTCTGCAAATGCTTTTAACAGAAGAGTTTTTCTGTTAAAAGCATTTGCGGAAAAGAGTGTCTAGATTGGCATGGATGTTTTTGCGCAAAAAGTTCTTTTGCGCAAAAGCATCCGTGCCAATCTAGACGCAGTTTTGCGCAAGAAAGCTCCGGTGGCCATTTTCACCATCGGGGCTTTTTTGCGCAAAACAGTTTTTACCTGTCTACACTGACCCTCTTGCACAAAAGCATTTGCGCAAGAGGGCTTTTTCCCGTGCAGGAGCGTCAGTGTATTTGCGCAAGAACACTGACAATCATACATTAGAATCATCAGTGTTCTTGCGGAAATTCAAGCGGCCAGTTTAGACAGTCTAGATGCACCCAGTCTAATCGCACCCTTGTTGTATATTTAGAAACGGAACACTCTTTACTGTGCAGGTACTGTGCTTGGAGCAGTGGGATCTTTACTGGAGTCCACTGGTGCTACCACAATGATGTAACAAAACCAAAAAACCTCAAAAGATTAAAACAAGTCAGAACCCCAAAAGGAACAAAACAAAACAAACCATTACCCCACTCCTGGGAATGCTGGCTAGGGTCTGGAACTGAGAGACTTGGACTATTAACAATGTCCATTCGGCATGATGATCTAACGCACTGTGCAGTGTGAGAGGCTACAGCATTGAACACGATACAAATTGCTATAGATTGGAAAATCTGCCAGCCATGATGTGATCAGCGCAGGGGATGGGACTTGGCATGTCATATGGGACCTTGAAAATCATGCCTTGCATCACACCATGGATAGCATGCCTGAAAGCACAGCCCTCTAAATGTTTAGAAGCTTTGTTATGTCTTTAAAAGCAGAATCAATCCACAACAAATTCTGCTCTTGGTGAAGTTCTACTTAGGCTACATCTTCACTTGCTGTGCTGAAGATCAATGGCATTTGATTTAGTGGGTCTAGTTAAGACCCACTTAATCAAATGCTGAGGTAAGCACCGATATTCCTCAGAGTTGAGTGGGGTAAGGGAAGCTAATGGGAACATTGGTTCCTGTCAGCCTCCTTCTGTGAAGGTGGAGCCAAGCTCAGCTTAAGGTAAACTGACTCCAGCTACTTATTTTACATAGCTGCAGTTACTTACCTTAACTTGACCTTCCAGGTCTAGTGTAGGCCAGGCCTTATTGTCATAGTGGAGATCAGCAAGTTGGAAACCCAGTAGGTATCATAAGAGGATCTTCATCACTGCATGAATCATCTAGATGCTCACACAGATGTGGGCTCCAGCACAGAGTGCTGAGTTACAGCAATCACAGGAGAGATAGCTTCTAATCTGGCTTGTCTGATTGAACAGACATATACCAATTCATATTGCCGAGTCTAAGAAAAGCACAGAAGACCCAGCATGAGCCAAAGAACTTGCCTGGTAAATGTAAACTCCCTGCATGACTTATACTAAATTGTATTAAATAAGTACGAGGAATTACAGTGCAAATGGGTTTGTTTACTTTACAACAGGCTCTTATTGTGGAAGAAAATGTGTACTTAGAGAGTAGTAAATGAAAATATTCAGCGTGGTTATTGGTTTGCTTTGTAACAGTGACCATATGTTTATGTTTGTAGATTAATTTTACAAATTGCAAAGACTCTAAGGTGCAATGATTTCATAAACTAACTGTTCTGCACAACATCTATATTGAATATGGTGAATGGATTTGTAAGTTCACAGCCTAAAAATTGGCACAAACCACAAGCAGGCATGGGAAAACTCTACTACATTGTGGCTGTTTCAGGCCTTCTCTTGTGTCAGAAAAACACAAGCAGGCAGTTCAGAGTCCAGGTTTTCATGCACAACAATATGTAGGTTTTATGTATTGGTTTGACTGATTGCACCTATAAAGCCTATTCATAGATCTCAGGTGATTTGAATTAAGATTTGTTTTTGAAGATTGTCTGCTGTATTAACACAGGCATTGAGCTTTTATGATTTCTGGTATTCACAACTCCCTTGCACCTTATTATGTGGAAATCAAATTCTCAAAGCTGTTAAGCTAGAGTATGCTTTATAGAAACTATCTCTGTCCTACCAGAAGCATAGAGAAATGATTAATCCATATTTCCTTGGCACTATTGTAACTAAACCCAACAGAACTTTAATTTTAATAAAAAAATCTATTTAATTATTTTAGGCCCTCTATATTCCAGAATGGAACTTGCAGGGATATGTCTAGTGAGTCCTGTTGTCCCAGTTTATTTTAGAGTTTCAATATAACTTCCACTAAAGCAGTGAGGGAACATTCACTTCCTGTTACATCTACTGGGAGTGCTAGTGATTCTCTGGCTAGACCCAGTATGGAAGCTAGGAGTCACACAGCTATAATATTAAACAAGACATCTTATTACTGTCAGCTCTAGGAAGGAATGTGAGGAATAGTCGAAGGGACTCACAAAGAGTAAACATATGCTTTTGTTTACCTGTGGTAAAATTATGTTGCCATGAAAAACATAAGAATACAAAATATTCTTTTCTAAAGTAATTGCATCCATTCTGCAAAGCTCTCTGTTTAATATACATCTGCATCCTGAATTGTATCTACCTTCCATAATTACTTCAGTGCTACAGAGGCGCCATTCATGCAGCAATAGTCAAGGTATGACAGTGCTTCCAAAATAAACTTCACTTCTCAAAATATGTATGACTCAGCTGTACAATTTGGCGAGGAGTCAAAAGACACATAAAATCCCAGACTTCATGGGATGCCTAAATAATTCCCTTGCAAAGCAACCACAGATGGGGTTGTTTTACAGCTAGATGGATCTGATTTTGCTATCACCTGACTTATAAACTTCATAGACATTTCTGAGTTTTTTATATTAACATAAGAATGGCCATACTGGGTCAGACCAATGGTCCATCTTGCCCAGTATCCTGTCTGCCAACAGTGGCCAGTACCAGATGCCCCAGAGGGAGGGAACCCAACAGGTAATCCTCACATGATCCCTCCCCTGTCACTCATTTCCAGACAAACAGAGGCTAGGGACACCATTCCTACCCATCCTGGCTAATAGCCATTGATGGGCCTAATCTCCATGAATCTATTGAGCTCTTTTTTGAACCCTGTTAAAATCCTAGCCTTCACCGCATCCTCTAGCAAGGAGTTCCACATGTTGATTGTGCAATGAGTGAAGAAAATCTTCCTTTTGTTTATTTTAAACCTGGTGCCTATTAATTTCATTTGGTGATCCCTAGTTCTTATATTGTGGAAATAAGTAAATAACTTTTCCTTATTCACTTTTTCTATACCAGTCAAATGGCAGTTCACTAGTAAAATGTGAGTATGTGGATACCTTTCGGGGGGCTGTGCATTTACAAATCCATCCACACAATCAATTTAGTTGCAAAAGTGCTTTACATATGAACCTGCGCAATGTGTCTAGATAGTGACCAAATTAAGTTTCTAGTAGGGCTGTCAAGCAATTTTAAAAATTAATTACAATTGATTGTGTGATTAATCATGCTGTTAAACAATAATATAATACTATTTATATAAATATTTGTGGATGCTTTCTACATTTTCAAATATATTGATTTCGGTTACAACACAGAATATAAAGTGTACGGTGCTGAATTTATATTTCTTTCTGATTACATATATTTGCACTGCAAAAAAACCCTAAAAATAAATAGTACTTTTTAAATTCTCCTAATATAAGTAATGCATATCATGAAGGTTGAATTAACAAATATTGAGTTATATATAAAAATAACTGCATTAAAAAATAAAACAATGTAAAATGATAGCACCTACAAGTCTACTCAGTCCTACTTCTTGTTCCTTTAATTGCTCAAAGAAATTTGTTCACATTTGCGGAAGACAATGCTGCCTACTTCTTGTTTACAATGTCACCTGAAGTATGCTTGCTCATGCTTCAATCATGATTCCATAGGACATGTGTCCATGTTGATGATAGCTTCTGCTTGATAATGAGCCATAACTGCATAGATCGATACTTGCTCATTTTCATCATCAAAATTAGATGCACCTATCAGAAGATTAATTTTTCTAGTGGCTCATTCTCTAGTTTTTAGATCAGAGTGTTGCTCTTTTAATACTTCTGACAGGATGCTCCATACTTTGTCACACACAGATTTTGGAAGGCAGTTCAAATTTTTAAACCTTGGCTCAAGAGCTGTAGCTATTTATAGCAATCTCATTTTGGTACCTTTGGGTTTTGTCAAATTTGCAATGAAAGTGTCCTTAAAATGAACATGTGCTTGGTCATCAGCTGAGACTTCTGTAACAGGAAATATATGACAAAATGGAAGTAAAACAGAACAGAAGATATTCAATTCTCCCCCAAGGAGTTCACTCATGAATTTAATTAAAGCATTATTTTTTAAGATGCATTATCATCATGGAAGCTTTCTGGACTGGTGCCAAAACATGAAGGAACACATGAATATTTAGCATATCTGGCACATAAATGCCTTGCTTTCAAGTGACATTGTAAATATGAAGTTGGAAACCATAAATGTAAACAAACTTCTTTGTTTTAGCGATTGGCTGATAATGAAGTAGGACACAGTGGACTTATAGATTCTAAAGCTTTATACTGTTTTGGTTTTGAGTGTAGTTATGTAACAAAAAGTCTACATTTGTAAATTACACTTTTACAATAAAGAGATTACATTCCAATATATATATGAGGTGAACTGAAAATATAATTTATTTTATATATTTATAGGGAAAATATTTGTATTAAAATAATAAGTGAAAGCTGTATACTTTGTATTTTGTCTAGTAATTAAAATCATGATATTTGAATATATAGAAAATACCTAGAAACATTTAATACATTTCTATTTCTATTCTACTGATTAATGGTGCAATTCAAACTGCAATTAAACTGCAATTAATTGTAATTCATTTTTGAGTTGCAATTAATTTTGAGTTAATCATGTGAATTAACAGCAATGAATCAACAGGCCTTGTTTTTACTAATTTTTACATCTATTAGTACAGATAAAAGAACAAGCTAGATCGTATTCTCTTGTACCAGTGAAATCCTCTATCAACTTTAATTGGGTTCCTTGAGCATAATAGAAGAATTTTGCCATTAACATTGAAAAAGTTTTGTTTACTTTCATAATAAAATATAATATATCCATCTTTCCAGTTTAGTTAAAAAATTACAGATAAAGTAATGGTGAAATAATGGCACTAATCCTGATAGAGAATACAAGAAAATGATTTAAAGGGCAAGATACAATATTTTGTAGTGAAATGAGTTGCATTGTGCAAACTGCTGTGTGATAAATGTGAAAACAATAAAAAAAAGTTGAGATTACATTCAAGTTCTGACAGCACTTTCCTGGATAGAAAGGAAATATAAAGCAAGTTCTGCATTCTGGATTTATGAGGTGATAGTTGAATACTTAAGGAAATATTAGCTGAAGCACTAGTAACTGGCAAAATATATACAGAATATTGCTTTGGATGATACAATGTAAAGTATGATACAAATGTATTTATTTATGATTTATTTAATTATTTATTAAAAATATTTTTACCCTGGCCCTCTATTTAAAATATTTGAGGCAGCTTACCAAAGGGAGGACATAAAACCTGCTAAAACACACACACACACACACACACACACACACACACACACACACACACACACACACACACACACAACTAAACACCAATAAAACCACGGGTAAAAAGGGTGGCTTTGGCCTACTACTAAAACAGTGTCAGCACTGACGCCAAGGCTGTGTCTACACTGGCATCCCTTCTGGAAAAGGGATGCTAATGTAGCACATCGCAATTGCAAATTCCGCGGGGGATTTAAATATCCCCCGCGGGATTTGCATTTACATGGCTGCCGCTTTTTTCCGGCTTGGGGAAAAGCCGGAGAAAAGCGCCAGTCTAGACGTTATTCTCCGAAAATAAAGCCTTTTCCGGAGGATTTCTTATTCCTACTTTCAAGGAAAAAGCACTTTTTGCGTAAAAGCATCCGTGCCAATCTAGACGTGCTTTTGCGCAAAAAGCCCCAATCACCATTTTCGCGATCGGGGCTTTTTTGCTCAAAACAAATCTGAGCTGTCTACGCTGGGCCTTTTGCGGAAAAGTTTTGCGCAAAAGGACTTTTGCCCGAATGGGAGCAGCATAGTATTTCCGCAAGAAGCACTGATTTTGGATAGTAGGAATTCAGTGCTTTGTGGAAATTCAAGCGGCCAGTGTAGACAGCTGGCAAGTTTTTCCGCAAAAGTAGCTGCTTTTGCGGAAAGCTTGCCAGTCTAGATGCAGCCATTGGGTATATCTACAGTGTGTATAGTTTGAACTAAGGATGCAAATGCAGGCATTCGAAATAGTCAATGAGGAGTAGTCATTTGAGGAGTAACGTTAGTTTGAACCAAGGGGTTTGGTTCGAACGAACGCGTCACGGCGCGCACTTTCATTTTTGAAAAAGCTGGCATTCAGAGTAACGCGTCGGTGAGATCATGATAATGAAGCACGAGATATTTAAATCTCCGCTTCATGGACTATTTCGAATGCCTGCATTTGCATCCCTAGTTCGAACTAGGGTGCAAGTGCAGACATACCCATTGTGTGGGTCCAGGGAAGGCTTCTTAAGGAACAATTTTATCACCACCTCTTTCAAGATGGTGGGAACCCTGCCAGATCTAAAAGATGCATTAATAATCCCCTAGATCCAACCAGTCATCCCTTTTCTGCTCAATTTAATAACGTAAGCACCTAGAGGATAATAGGTTTATGAGAAATAGTCATCATGGACTTGTGAGTTTACAGTAACTCATAACCATTCCAAACCAAGAAACCTGCTTCTTTGACAGTATTACTGGCCTGGAGGATTGGAGAAGCAGTAGATGTGATATTTTGTTGATTTGCAGTAAGGCTTTTGACACAGACCCTTCTGACATTTTCAGAGGCAAACTAGCAAAATGAGGTTTAAAGAAAGTTACTATAAAGTAAGTGCATAACTGGCTGAGTAATTATGAAAGTTTAAAAAACAGTGTGTATAGTGGGGTTCCACAGGGTCTGTTACTGTGTTGTGTCTGTTACTTTTTGATATTTTAATGAATGACTTGATAATGGAGTAGAGCATGTGCTTATAAAATGTACAGATGACACTAAGTTTGGAGGAATTGCCAGTTCTTGGGAGGTTAGGATTACATTGGATCATAAATTAAATGAGTCAGCAAAGTGAAACAGTTATAAAAAAGGCTGATATTATTCTGAGGTGCATTTACAAGAATGGTTTATGCATGACATGGGAGGTAATTGTCCTGCTCTATTTGGCATCAATGAGACCTCAGATACAGTATCATGCCCAGGTCTGGACACCATACTTTAGGAAAGATAGGGACAAATTAAAGAAAGTCCAGAGGAGAACAACAATGATATATGGTTTAGAAAAATTGACCTCTCAGGAAAGGTTAAAAATACTGTGCATGCTTAGTCTTGAGAAAAGAAGACTGCAGGAGGATGGGGGAACCTGATAACAGTCTTCAGATATGTGAAGTGCTGCTATAAAGAAGACAGTGATCAATTGTTCTGCATGTGCAGATAGGACAGGGTGTATTTTGCAGCAAAGGAAATGTAAGATGGATATTATGTACTAAATTTTCAACTGTAAGTACAGTTAAGCATTGGAATAGACTTCTGAAGGAGGCAGTGAAATTCATAGAGGCATAGATTCCAACTTCCACGGCCAGAAAGGACCACTGTGATCTCAGTTAAACTTCCTTTATCAGGCAGGCCAGAGAACTTCCCCAAAAGAATTCCTAGAGCAGGACTGTTAGCAAAATGACCAACTTCGATTTAAAAAGTCTGGTATGGTGATTTCACCACGGTCTTTGGTAAATTTGTTCCAATAGGTAATTAGTCTCACTGTTAAAAATGCATATTGTATTTGTTGTCTGAATTTGTCTAGCTCCAACTTCCATCTGTTGGTTTGTATTACAGCTTTCTCTGCTAGATTGAAGGACTCATTCCTGGGGAGCTTGACCCCTAGTTTTGTTGTGGTCACTTAGGGTGCTCTCTCCACACAGGATGTATCCCTAACCCACTGATCATACAGTTCAAAGCAAATACCATTTATTAAACAGCAATGATTTTTAAAAGAATAAGGAAAAATGGGAAAACACGTAACCCTGCTCTATGGCACGGGGACATCCCGAACAGCATCTCTGCAATGGAAGGGCAGTTCAGAGTCTCTCTCTTGTAGGTCCCAGGCCTCCTGCCCAGGTCCTGGGTGTGCTGCAGGGATTCTGCGGGCTGCACACTTGCTCTAATGGTGACCACACGCTTTCAGGCTCTAGGTGGCAGAACCTTTCTCCCCAGTGTCAGCCTCTAAGCTGGGGTCATGATCCCCCTCTAAGTTTGGCCTGCAGGCTTCTTGGCCAGTAGTGTCCTTATTCTGGGCCTCAGCCCAAAGCCTCCCTTGCTCTCCCCAGCTGCTCATTACATCCAGCCCCAGCTCCCACTCCAGCCCCAGCTCCCACTCCACTCTCTGCTGCTCTGTCTCCAACACCCTAGCTGCTTCTCCAGTCCCTCTGGCTCTGTGGCTGCAGCTCTGCTCCCACCATGGGATCTGCTCTCTGGACTGTATCTCTGTCTCTCTCTGGCTGGCCTGGCTCTGCTCCCCAGCTCAGTTCAGGATCCTGCTCTCTCCTTAGCACTGCCCAGGCAAATCTAGCTCACACGAAGGACAGGAACTCCTGGTCTCCTGACTCCTTCATTATCCTGCCCACCCCATCAATCAGGCAGACCTGGAGCATTGGCGCATCTCTATTGCTCCTGGGGCTTGTCAGTCTCAGGGTCCTGATTTCCCATTGATCCTACCCAGGGGCGGCCCATGAGGCTAGGCAAACTAGGCAGTTGCCTAGGGCACCGCCGGCCTGCGCACCCCGTGATTACATCATAGCCATTGACATAAGACAATGCGGGTATGTCTATACTACCCCGCTAGTTCGAACTAGCGGGGTAATGTAGGCATACCGCACTTGCAAATGAAGCCCAGGATTTGAATTTCCCGGGCTTCATTTGCATAAACGGGGAGCCGCCATTTTTAAAACCCCGCTGGTTCGAACCCCGTGCAGCGCGGCTACACGGGGCACGAACTAGGTAGTTCGAACTAGGCTTCCTAGTTCGAACTACCGTTACTCCTCGGCTAGGACTATAACAGAGTTTAAAGAGAAGCTAGATAATTTCATGGAGGTTAGGTCCATAAAAGGCTATTAGCCAGGGGATAAAATGGTGTCCCTGGCCTCTGTTCGTCAGAGGCTGGAGAAGGATGGCAGGAGACAAATTGCTTGATCATTGTCTTCGGTCCACCCTCTCTGGGGCACCTGGTGCTGGCCACTGTCGGCAGACAGGCTACTGGGCTAGATGGACCTTTGGTCTGACCCAGTATGGCCGTTCTTATGTCCTTATGACGGCCATGCAGGCAGGGGTGCCGATCGCCCCTTCTGCCTGGGGCACCAGCTGCTGCAGCTGGCCTCAGGTCACTTCTGTCCTTTTGGTACTGGGAGCTAGCTAATCAAAAACCCCACTGAGTTTTAATAAGGGGTCAGAGCCCCCTTACATTGTCAATGGGACTTCTTATCTTGACTTCAGTAGAGAAGACATCCAGTTGCACTAGAAACCATACTGGCTTTGTTTTACAGATCCATTGTGCAGTATACCCATTCAAAGTCAATCAGATGCCAGCATGTGTTTCCATATGTGATTGTGTAGTTGTGGGTTTTTTTTTTTTTTTTTAATTTAGTATGCCTTTCTGGATGACTGTCTACACTGTTGCACTTTTTTTGTCTCAGCTTGCCTGCTGCTGCATACAGGCCTGGCCAAAGAGTTTGTGGGACCTAAGGCTGCACACTGGTTGTGTCTAGACTGTATCCCTTTTCCGTAAAAGGGATGCAAATTAGACATATCACAATTGCAAATGAAGCAGGGATTTAAATTCCCCCCACTTCATTAGCATAAAAATGGCTGCCGCTTTTTTCCTGCTCGGAGCTTTGCTGGAAAAAAGCGCCAGTCTAGAGGCGGATCTTTCAGAACATAAAGCCTTTTCTGAAAGATCCCTTATCCCTCATTTTAAGGGATAAGGGATCTTATCCATTTTAAGAGGATTTGCGCAAAAACCCCTAGTCAAACCTCCTTTTTTTTTTCCTGAAAAAAACCTCTCCCGAAAAAGGGATCAGAAGAAGATATGAAAATTCACGCCAAATTTGCATATCTTCTCTCAGAAGCTGAGGGTAGTCTAGACGTGCCCAGAGATTTGGCCTGGTGTTTCACTGTCACTTACCTTTCATCGATGCATCACCTGTGGCCAATGGACTTGAACTGGTGCTGCGGAGGGTATGATACAAGACACAAATTCCTGGAGTGAAAGGACAAGGACCAAATCTTTGTCTTCTCAAAGTCTGAGAATTTTTCCATTGACTTCAAAGATCCCTGGTGGTTTTGTCCCTGACACCAAATGATCCAAGTTGAACACCAAAAGATAAGCACCTAAATCTGATTGTCAGAGGTGCTAAGCACCATTAACGCCCATGGAACTTAAACAAAATACAGGACTATGTAGCACTTTAAAGACTAACAAGATGCTATATTAATGATGGAACTTAATACATGCAAACTCTGACAGTGGCACAGTGGCACAGGAACATTTTTAAAAGTGGGTACTGAGCCCCCTTACCCCTGTCCTCCCCACCTCCAGCTAAGTCCGGCAGCAAATCCCCAGCATACAGGGCTGGCAGCCAGGATCCTGGACATGTGCCCGACAGCAGAAGCCTTGGCATGCAGGGTGACACCAGGAACCTGGTCCAGAAGGCTGGCAGCAGAACCCCCTGGCACATGGGGTTGGCAATTGGGACCCTGAGCACTAGGCTGGGAGCCCAGGGGTGCTGTAGCACCCTCCGTCCTGCGCTCCTACTTCCCACACCTTTGAACGCTAAACAGAAGCAACAGTTGTGGCTCTGATAGGACAGGACAGCAGATAGGAACATCAAGAAACTGATTTAAGACTAACTGCACACAATTTAGCAGCCTAACACAATAAAGCAGGTGAACAGAAAACTAGAAGTAGGGAAAATAAGTATAGAGCCATGATGGTGTTAACTGAGGATCTGGCCCACAAGCGTGGAAGAAGTCAGATTTTTGTAAGTTGTTTTGCTTAGCAGGTATGCCTAAAAGTATAGACCAGGTGCTGATGGAAGCAAGTCTGGAGGTATTTCAATTTTGTCTCCACTCTCCAGGCCCTTGGGGCACCTCTTAAAGTAAAAGATCAAGTTTCCTTTTAATACAGAAAAGTATGGCTGTGCCTGGGGGTGAGTGCCACACATATTTGAAAGACAGGTTCCTGGGCTATGGAACTTGTAAATCCTTGTTCTTTTAGAGGAAGGCACAAAGGTATCAGAACTAGCAGAATATTACCAGATAATGAATAACAATTCCTTGCACTGGAATACAACCTTTTCACAAAAGGATGCCAAAGCACATTATCATATAAAGCCATCATTTTTCAGCCTGGGTACCTACATTTAGACAGCTAGTGCCAAGGTATAGGCTCCTCTAAATAGATGTTCAGAAGTGCTGAGTAACCACAATTGTCATTGAAAACAATGGGAGCTGCAGGTGATCAGCACCTCTGTACAACCCACTTTTACAGAGGGGTCTAAAATGAGGATATAGTTGCTTAATATTAGGTATTCGAGTTGGGATTATTGTGGCCTGAGTAATTAACACCGAGGCACCAAAGGTCATTATCCTTCTTTTATAGATGGGTAAACTGAGATGCACCAGGGATGTTCACATGACTTGCACAAGGCCATATGAAAGTCAGGGTATGTCTACACTACAAAGTTAGTTCGAACTAACGGATGTTAGTTCAAACTAACTTTAATAGGCGCTACACTAGCGCTCCGCTAGTTCGAATTTAATTCGAACTAGCGGAGCGTTTAGTTCAAACTAGGTAAACCTCATTTTACGAGGATTAAGACTAGTTCGAACTAGCTAGTTTGAATTAAGGGCTGTGTAGACCCTTAATTCGAACTAGTGGGAGGCTAGCCCTCCCCAGCTTTCCCTGGTGGCCACTCTGGCCAACACCAGGGAAACTCGTCTGCCCCCCTCCCGGCCCCGGACCCCTTAAAGGGGCACGGGCTGGCTACGGTGCCCGTGCCAGGTGCAAGTCTGCCAGCACCCAGCCAGCAGACCCTGCACCTGGCATGGATCGAGCCAGCCACCCGATGCCCCCAGGCCTCCCCCTCTTCCCGGGACCAGGCTGGCGGCTCCCGGGAGCTTGCCCGGGACCGCAAGAGGTGGGCACCCGCCTGGGCTACTGCGGACATCATGGACCTTGTCCACGATCTCTGCACTAGGCACAGGAAAGTGGCCGGCTTGGACAGGAGAGCTGCCAGCCTGGCCACCCAGGAACAGGTGTTCATGAAAATCAAGGTGGTCCACTGAGACCCCCAACCCTGAGCCCTGAGCTTACAATGGCCATCCTGGGTCAGATCAAAGGTCCATCTAGCCCAGTAGCCTGTCTGCCGACAGTGGCCAACCCTAGGGACCCTGGAGGGGATGGACCAAAGACAGTGACCAAGCCATTTGTCTCGTGCCATCCCTCTCCAGCCTTCCACAAACCTTGGGCAGGGACACCACTCCTACCCCCTAGCTAATAGCACTCCATGGACCCAACCTCCTTGACTTGATCTCACTTCCCTTTAAACTCTGTTCTAGTTCTAGCCTTCACAGCCCCCTGCAGCAAGGAGTTCCACAGGTTGACTCTTTGCTTTGTGAAGAACAACTTTCTGTTACTAGTTTGAAGCCTGCTACCCATTCCTTTCCTTTGGTGTCCTCTAGTCCTTCTTTATGGGAACTAATGAAGAACTTTTCTGTAGGCACCCTCTCCACCCAACTCCTGCTTTTAGAGACCTCTATCCTGTCCCCCCTCCGTCTCCTCTATTCTAAGCTGAGAAGTCCCAGTCTCTTTAGCCTCTCTTCATATGGGACCTGTTCCCAACCCCTGATCATTGTAGTTGCCCTCCCCTCTCCCAGCCTCTCTCTTCCCCTCTCCCACCTCCTTTTCCCAGTCTCCCCCAGTTTTGTTCAATAAAGACAGATTCCATTTTTTAACACAATTGTCCTTTATTTTGTACATCAAGAAAAGGGGCTAGGGAACGGTAAGTGGAAGAAGGTGAGGGAGAATGGGGTACGAGGCCCCGATGGGGAGGACTGGGTTGGCTCTGCGGACTTCTGGGGGTGGAAGCTCTCCTGCAGCCCCCCAATTGCTCCCTCTCCCCAGATGGCAGCCTGCGGCAAGTGCAGCCGGGCTGATAGCCGAGTGGTGTGATGTACCCAGTGTGGGCACCCAGGGCACTCCAAGCCAGGACTGCTTTGCAAGCGGGGCACCCCTGAGAACTGTCTGTCCGGGGTGGGGGTCAGGACCCTTTAAGCACAACCCTCGGCTAGCCTGAGACAGCATCTCCACGCTCTAAGTCCTCCTCTGATGCCCTGCCGGCACTGCTTCCGGCCATCCTTAAGCCCGGTTCAGGGTCCACTTAATGTGGACATGCTAGTTCAAATGAGTAAAACGCTAATTTGAACTAGTTTTTAGTTCTAGACGTGTTAGTTCGAATTAGCTTAGTTCGAATTAATTAATTTGAATTAATTAATTAATTCGAACTAAGTTTGTTCGAATTAGCGCTGTAGTGTAGTGACTAAGCAGTAAAAGAGGATTAGCACCCAAAGACACTTCTCATTATTTGTATTACTGTAGAACCTGGGGACTTGCCCCATGAACACTGCTAGTGTCCTACTAGATGCTAGACACATTCACAGAATAAAAGACAGACCCTGCTCCAAAAAGCTTGCAATCTAAGTATAAGACAAAAGATTTAGCTATGAGCAGATGGAGAACACAAGGGAGCCATAAGACAGAATTGAATGATGCTATTCAGAGTCCCGACCCTGAGTAATTACTGCTTCAAGGAGCCCAGACTTAGTTCTGCTTTGAAGAACTGTGGGATATAGAAATACAGTAGAAGACTGCAGTCCCCAGCAATGCCCACCAGTCACACTTCCTTAGTCACTGGAACTGGCTCATATGGGATGTGCCTAGATGATCCCAATGGAATCTAAATGCTACAGCTGAGAGTGCTAAATCCTGGAGGTGGTCAGGTTAGATAGTGTCTTCTAGCCTTTTAAATCTTGATTGTGGTTCTCCCGCCCTGATACCAGTGGAAATATGGAATGTATTTATACAATATTTTCAGCTGAGGAGGAGCTGACTTGTCAGGTTCGATCCATCTCATTTCAGAGGGACACCCCCTGCTTTCAGGATACTGGCAGGCCTAACTGACACGGGTGCAGTATAATTATTGGTTTCACTCCTGAATCTCACAGGACATGGACAGGGAATTTACTTACATGCAAATATTATATCATACAATAAACTGTGATGAGTCCAAAGCAGAACTTCATATACAGAACCCTTCCCCCTATTTTGAAAGGCAGTAACTCCCTCCTGGTTGCATATTGCTAGGCTCCCATCTTCCTAAAGACAATATGGACCTGATTATCGAATGGCTGAGGATGCTATTTGAATTCACAGCAGTCTTCCCTATCCCATTTCCATGGAATTTCTTCAGTCTCAATTTCCTTGGTACCATGGAAGTGAATATAGTTAAGAGAGTAACCCTGCTCACTGTGAGGGATATTCACCCCACATCAGAATGGAAAGAGTTAAAAAGGAGCCTAGAAAAGCTGCACAGGGAGCAGCCAGTTAGAGAGAAGCTGCACGGCAAGGCAAATCTAGGCTCAGTGGACTTACCTAAAAGGAGCTGCAGGACCAGGGGCAGTCAGTTACTGCAGGGAGCCCAAGGGAAGTGGACTGTGTTCCTAGTAGGCTACAGGAAGGTCACACCTTGGACAGAGCGGTTGCCAGCAGGGCCTGAGGTGTGAGCTCCTGGCTGGCTGCCAGGTCATGTTGATTGGCGGCCCTTAGAAGAGGGTGAAGAAGATGCTGGGAATGCAAGAATGTGGCCCAGGGAATGGAAGCATAATGGGTAGAGAATTTAAAGGGATGTGACAGGAGGCTGCTAACTGGATTGGGATCTGGAGTAGTGGATAGGCTCCGGCCCCCCTTTCACCACTGGGGAGCTGGCTGGACTATAGAACTGGGAAAGGGGAAATATTTCCACAGAAATCATGGATGTGGTATGACTGGAGGGACAAGTCATGGAAAGGATGCTGCTGTTCCTGGGCTCAGACTGGACAATAGGCAAAGAAAGAGGCGGACAGGATACCAACAATAGAAGAAGCACTGGCTGAGAGAACTAATCCCTGAAGTGGACAGCAGGGGATGCCTCTTTTGTGAGTAGTCCCACCACACTCATTTAAGTCTATTCTTCTGCGAGTGGAGAACAGCTTACAAAGGCGTAAACAATACTGAATACATCTAGTCAAGTTTTAATTAAGTAATATATATATTTAACCATAACCAAGTGACAAAATGTATAAGCCATTTAAATATTAATTTTTCCTACCTTCCCTCTAAACCATATAAATGGTTCTCTAGGTCAATCCATAGTATGTTTCACAAAAGTATGAATAATTAAAAACCCCTAGTCAAGCTGTCTTCTGTATAGTGCTTCCTTACCGTAATCCAACTGGTTGTTATAGCCCAAAAGCAGCAGGACAAGAACAGGTTTTTTGATCACAGTGCTACAAATACAGAGATAGAATAGAGGTGAAATGCCGATTTTGGCATTTTTGGTTTTGTTGGTAAATGCCGATTCATCAAAGCCAACTATGCTTGTGGAAAAAGGTGAGTTTTGAAGAATTTCCTATTTTTTAAAAAAAGTGAAAAATTGAAATGGGTAAACTGTAATGTTTCAGTATTTTAGAAAGAAATTCAATTGCAAGAGTCAAAATAACCTTTTCGTTCAAGGTGTAAGGTTTTCTTAATAAAAAAAAATTTTTTAGTTAAGCCCTTCTGAAACTTCTTTGGATTTTTTTTTTTTTCCGGGGGAAACATTTTTACTTTTCATCCCTATTTGTGACGACTGACTGACTAAACTAGCACTTGGGAAAACCCAGCTCTAATGCTCAGACTTTGAAAGTCTGTCAGATTGCTCTCTGAAGCTCTGATTTACCATAGCTTTGCAAAAGGTGGACAGCACAATTCTGCTTGCTTGACTGATTTAAAAGGGTGTTCACAGGGAGACACTATGCAATACAGGATGTTATCACATTCCCCCCTCACCCATGGAATCTGACACTTTCTGCTTTGTTCATGTTTTCTTCTCCCTAACCCCTGGCTGTGGCTAAGTGATTGTTTATGGCACAAACTTTAAGCCATTGTCACCTCCAGGGCCTGTGAGTCATGCCACATGCTCTGCTTTTGCATCAGAGAAGCAGCTCTAATAAGACAGATGAAGTTTAAATGTTTATCTGGTGAGAGAGATGATAGTCAAATGTCTCTTTAGTATTTAAAAACAAACAGCGGCAGCTCATTTCTCGTGCATGAATTTTTTTCTATTGTCTCATTTTTATTGGAAAAAAATAGACACAAAGCAGTGATATTTGAGACTCATTCCTATCTGGTGTATTCCATGATACTTGCATACTATTTATTTATAACGCACCATAAAGATGCATGGAACTTTAAAGAGAGACCGTAAAATGTAATATATGGACACATAATAAATCAATATTTTATTTGTAATCTAAGACCATAAGAACAGCTATACTGTGTCTATACACCAAAGCTCCTTTTAGCCTAGTATCCTGTCTTCCAGCAGAGGCCAATGCCAGGTGCTGCAGAAGGAATGAACAGATTAGAAAATCATCAAATTATACTGCATTTCCTTTATATAAAACATCAGTTATCTTCTCAAAGAAAGAGATACAAGTTGACCGGGTAAGATCTATCTTTTGTAAAACCGTTTTGTATTTTATCCTAATTGCCATTTACAACTCTTTTAAGATACAATGGAGGTGAAGCTAAGATAACAAGTCCATAGTTTCCTGAATAATTTTTCCCCCTTTCTTAAAAATAGATGCCATATTAGCAATTTTCCAGTCACAAGGTATGACTCTTAAGTTTACAGATTCATTGCAAATCTTTGTTATTCGGCTTACAATTTCATGTTCCATTTCTTTTAATATTTTTGGATGGAGATGATTTGGGATCACTGATTTAGTCCCATTAAAATGCTTGAATTAGGCTTCCACTTTGGATGTCATTTCTACTTCCATTTTCTGATTTCCGTTAGTCATCCTGCCATTACCTGTAAGCTCCTCAACCTTAGTAAAATCTGAGGTAAAGTATTCATTTAGGTGTTGGGCCATGCCTAGATTAACTTTAATCTCCACCTCATTCTTAGTGGTTACTGGTTCCACTTCTTCCTTCTTTGTTTTCTTTTTTATTTATATGGTTATAGAACCTTTTACTATTGGTTTTAATTTCCTTCGCAAGATCCAACTCTGCTTGGCTTTCGGCAGTTATTGCTTTTTCCCTTCACTTTCAGACTTCCAAGAGGTAGCTTTCCTTCCTGATCCATTCCATCTTCCATTCCTTGTAGGTTTTCTATTTTCTGTTAATAAATTCTGTGAGATGCTTGCTCATCCAGCTTGGTCTGCTACACTTCCCAATGAATTTTCCCCTGAAGAAGTGGGCTATGCCCACAAAAGCTCATGATACCATCTACATGTTTTGTTACTCTTTAAAGTGCTACCAGACTTTTTGTTGTTTTTTAAGTTTTTCCCCTGTTTGGGATGCTGGCTTCAGATAAGTCAAATTTGCAGAAACAAATTCCAAGCTTTCTCCACATTCACATCCTTGAGTTCTTCAATTCAGTCCTCTTCTTTGACTAATTCACTTAATTTTTGAAAGTTGGCCCTTTGAAATGAAGGATGCTGAATGCAAATCTATGTTTATCTTGCCATTTAGTTTAAGCGGAATTAATTCATGATCATCAAAACTGAGGTTGTCCTCTACAACCAGTTCCTCGTTGACATCCTGATTACTCACCAATTCCAAATCTAAAACGGCATCACCTGTTGTAGGTTTGGCAGCTATCTGGGGAAGAAATCTGTCAGCTATCATATCCCCGAAAATCTGAGCCTACTAGTATTAGTAGTACTTATCCAATCTATATCTGGGAAGTTAGTCTGCCATAATCACACATTTCCCAGTAGTATTTATTTCATTAAAACCGTAAAGAGGTCTCTATCCATATCCAAATGAAATCCTCAGGATCTGTAGAATATCTCAAGCACTGTCCCAAGTAAGCCCATGGTAGCTTTTTTCCTCAAATTGATTTTGATCCAAACACACTACACTCTACATATCCCATGGATTACAGCCAGAGATTATGCCACACTCTCGCAAAAAAAAAAAACAACTAAGGAACCACCTTATCAGTGTGCTATACAACAAACAGAAAAAAATCAAGGAGGAGGTCTCAACATTAGAAACTATCATAAAAAAACAAGCCTCCACACATCATCTTTTCCAGACTTTACTACAATTCAACAAACCACCTACAATCACTACTTCATCTCCCTTCAGAAGAAAAAGTACTATAAACTATCTAAACTGCTACATGCCTCAGGATCTCTCATTCCAGATACTTGCGATTCACTCAACAACATCATCAAACTATCTATGTTAGTACTCTCCCTCTCTTATTGCTATCTTATGTGATTATTCCTCTTTACTCGGCTCTTAGCTGTTTATTCTTGGCTTTTCCCAGATTTCTGACACAATTAGGTATAGTCATCACCTACTGGCTTATTAGCTTCATTCAACCTTTTCTCTTAGGCTATGTCTACACTGCGGGGGTTTTCCGGGATACCGGTATCATGGAAAAACTCTGCTGCGTCCAAGGAATGTGTTTGCTCTTCCACTTTTTTTTTGCAGAAGAGCAAATGCACTTTTTTGAGGAGCCCTGTATAGTTCGTTCTACGAGACATAAGGGCTCCTCTGAAAGGAGGCTTTTCTGCCACTTGGCCCCATCTGGACGGGGCCCCCTCTGGAAGTGGCAGAAAAGACTCTTCTGGAAAAGTTGTCCTTTTTCTGACAAAGGACTATAGTCTAGACCTAGCCTTAATGTCTATTCTCCTAACCACTGCTATTCCTCCTTCCATTGCTAGAGTCTTTCTTTTTTGATTTTCCTCCTGGTTAATATTAGAATCAGGAAAGGAGATAACCTGAACATCTCCCCAACCATCTCCCCTGAGTCATAAGGCTATTTTAATCAGTTGTGCCAACTTCCATCCCAGAAGTCTCTCTCTCATTCCTGCTCAGGTGGAGTCCATCCCAAAAGAACAATCCTCTGTCCATGCGTGCCTCACAGTGGTTGAACATTCCAAAGCTCTCCGTATAGCACCACTGCTTAAGCTATCTGTTCATCATCATCATCATCTTGGTTCACCTGCGTGCTCCTCCTCTGGGGACAGGTAGATCCCTGCAGATCATCTGATCCCCCATTTTTAAGTATTTTCCCCAGCCTGGCATAGTCTCTCTTGAGAGTTCCCACCTGAATGATAATGAGTGGATTCTTTCCTGCTTTAATTAGGATTTATTTATTGGCTTCAGCGCCATATCCTGCATCTTAGCTTCTGGCAGACCGCACATTCTTCTCAGAATGGGTAATAGACCCATCTGTTACTCTTAGTAGGAAGTCATCAATCACATAGACCTGCTTCTTCCTTCTGTTGATGTGATTTTTCTGGACTTCCTCCTGTTCTTTCTAGCTGCCTTTTGTTCTCTTACAATCTTCCATGAATCATCCTATAACCTTCTGCAGCAATAAGCTCTGGCTATCTCCACTGACACTTCCCCTCTTCTTATGGGATTAACTGTGCTTCTATTCTTCCTTGCCATCGCACCTTCTGCTACTGCCTGTTGTGCCCTTCCTTCAATTCCAGCTCAACAAATCTGCTCTCTTCTTCATTAGTTGGTATTTTCCCTTGCCTGGTTCTCATAGATATATGATTCCACTGGCTACTTTCCTCATCCAGTAGTCTAACCTCAAAGTTCTTCGGTCCAGCTTGCATCTGCAAGTCTGGATGTTTCCCTTTAGATTGCTCTGGCCTTCCCTCCATCATGGCTTGAATCACCTTCAAAACTGAACCATCTGCAGCTCCAAAGCTTGAATCTTTCTTTTTTTTCCATTAGCTCTTTCAGGTGACACTTCATACAAACAAAGCTCTTTACAGGTATCCCTCAAGGATAATAGTATCAGCCATACTGTCACTGGTACATTCTCCTGCACATCAACTAACGTAATATATGCCATCATGTGCCAACAATGCCCCACTGCTATATACATCGGCCAAACTGGACAGTCCCTGCGTAAAAGAATCAATGGTCACAAATCTGATATTAGGAATGGCAACATACAAAAACCTGTAGAGGAACACTTCAATCTTCCAGGACAAACAATTGCAGATCTAAAGGTAGCCATCCTGTAGCAAAAAAACTTCAGGACCAGACTTCAAAGAGAAACTGCTGAGTTACAGTGATAGAAATGTAGCCGTGTTAGTCTGGGGTAGCTGAAGCAAAATGCAGGACAATGTAGCACTTTAAAGACTAACAAGATGGTTTATTAGATGATGAGCTTTTGTGGGCCAGACCCACTTCCTCAGATCATCTAATAAACCATCTTGTTAGTCTTTAAAGTGCTACATTGTCCTGCATTTTGCTGAGTTACAGTCCATCTTCAAGTTTGACACAATCAACTCTGGATTAAACAAAGACTGTGAATGGCTTGCTAATTACAAAAGCAGCTTCTGCTCTCTTGGAATTCACACCTCCAAATCAGCTACTAGAAGTGGGCCTCATCCTCCTTGATTGGATCCACTTCGTCATCTCCAGCCTGATTCTGGCCTGCATATTTATCCCTGCCTCTGGAAATTTCCACTACATGCATCTGACAAAGTGGGTCTTTGCCCACGAAAGCTTATGCTCCTACACTTCAGTTAGTCTATAAGGTGGCACAGGACTCCTCACTCCTCAAGGGTAATGTACATCCCATAGGTTCCACATCTGATCATCTTCATTGTCTCTTTCATACCTTGGGTCACTACCCTGATTCCTCTGTCAGAGCTTTCCCACCTACGCTCCAGTTAAGGAAAACAAAAAGGAAAAACCCAAGCAAGCACCCAAAATAAAAGCTAAGCACCACACACTTCTTCCCCAAAACACCCTTTGCAAACTGCCACTCAAAACTCCCTTGCTTTCAGCTCTGTTTGCTGGCTCCTGTGCTGCTGGCTGACTGCTTTGTTGTCTTTATAGCAGGAGTGGGGAATCATTTTTGAGTGGGGGCCACTTCACAAATTTTTGAAGTGGTCACAGGCCTCCCTGGAATGGGCGAGGCCTTGGACAGAGTGGGTGGGGCATTGGATAGAAGGGGTTGGGCTTTTTTAAATAGCAGGAGTTGAAAGAGCTCACACCTCCGCTGTGGCTCCCAGGCACCATGTTAGCTAGAGACGGGAGCTGCAAGACTTTTCAATTCCTGCTATTTAAAGGGCTTGCTGATCCCAGCCTCACTGCTAGTGAATTGCCTGGGAGCCGGGGCCAGGCCAGTCCTTTCAGTTGCTTCTGTTTAAAAAGCTTGCACCTTCCCTGGGGCTATTGACTGCCAGCCATAGGAAAGAAACGAGCCCCTTGTCTAGAAACAGTTAAAAGGGCTCGCAGCTCTGGCACCGCTAGCGTGTTGCCAGGGAGCTGCACGAGCCCTTTCACCTGCTTCTTTTTAAGGGCTTGTGCCTTCCCCACAGCTGCCAGGCAATGCGTCTATAGGCACCCTGCTTTATAAGTACCCTAATCATGGCTCTTTTGTGATCAAAGGCTTTTCTTCTTGCACAGCACACTGTACTCTACCACAGTGGTTTTCAAACTTTTTTTCTCATGACCTAGCTGAAGAAAATTGTTGATGCCCACGACCCAACATAATTTAGCTGGAGTGTGGGCTCTGGGGTGAGGCTGAGGATGAGAGTTTTGGGATGTTGGAGGGGGCTCTGGCTTTGGGAGAGGGTCAGGGATGGGGCAGGAGGAGCTTACCTTGAGTGGCTCCCGGTCAGCGGTGCAATCAGGGTGCTAAGGAGGCTTTCTTCCTCTTCTGGCACTGCAGACCATGCTGCGTCCTAAAAGCAGCCAGCAGCAGATTCCCAGCCAATGGGAGTGTGGAGCTAGTGCTCAGGGCAGGGCAGTATATAGAGTCTTGTGCACTCTCCCCACCCCACTAATACCTAGGATCCAGGTCTGCAGCCAGTTGCTTATGGGGCTCAGCGCAGTCTGTGGAGTCAGGACAGGCAGATGCCCTGCCTTAGCACCCCCACTGGTCACCTGATCCCCTGCAGCCACAAGACCCACTGCCTGACATTCCACCCCCCAATCCTGGGTCACAACCCATCAGTGCTTTTTTTGTGATGGCATTGCCCAGTACATAGTACCGGCACCTCCAGTCAGAGCTCAACTCCTTTTCCCCTGGGGTACCAGCACCTTTTCCTCTGGAGTGAGTACCGGCACTTTTTTTTTTTTTTTTTAACAAAAAAAGCACTTCACGTCATAATTTATCTACCAGCCTCTAGAAAATGGACCCCCCCCCCCAAGAAAGCTTAGCATTAAAGTGCTTAAAAACGAAAAGACCCATGAATACAGCATTCTGAATGGGAGTTGAATGCCCTCACTGGAACAAATGTTGAGGTCCTCAGGCATTTAACCCTTCTTTATGTGCGCTGATCACTGAAAAATGTCATTCCGCAAAATCAGGAGCTGGGAGGCCTGAGGCCTATGCGAGACTTCAGGTTTGAAGTGGCTATTTCAATGCAAGTTGGGGTGAGTAAGGACTGAAATTAGACATATACACCGAAGGTGAACAACTAGCTCCATTGACTCTTATGGCAGTTTTCCTACAGATGCCAGTGAAGCCAGGATTCCACCTATTGTATTAGACCTGAGTCTTTTGCTAACAAAGTGGATGCTCGTAATGTCTGTACTACTTGGAAAAGAAAAAAAACTAGTTTCATGTATAATCAAATTTTTTGAAGGGATGTTTTACCTTCCAAAAGCTTCACCGCCCACAGAATGTTAATGGGTTTATGCTTCTGGTTAGCCATGCAACTCAACCATTACCTCGCTGCACTGTTAAATATGTTACAGGTTTAGTGCATGAAGTGCTGCTGACCTCTAAACCAAATCAAAACATTGGTAGCAAACAACTCTAAATAAAGAAATCCTGGATTGTGGCTTTTAAATGCTCCTGCTGTTGGTATTGCCTTGAAAATATCCAGGCTTGTTAGCACAATCAGCCTAAAGCTAAATATGAGAGGAATTGCAGATAGTCGCCAGTAACCACAGCCAGGACAATTGTTTCTTGCCCATCATACTATTCTACCACCTACTGTAACTGCCAAGCAGAAAGCTGTACAAACGGAACCACGGATGTTGCTGGACCAGGGAGTCATGGACCAGATTGCCCTGGAGGGCCAGCAGCAGGACACCTGGTAACTGGAGCTAGCCAGGGAGCCAGGAGTCTGATGGACCCTGGGGACAGCAGAACCTGGGCCTGGCCTTGGAGCCTGGCAACAGCTCAGGGGCTAGCCACGGAGCCACATGCCTGAGGCTTGTGCCCCACAGTGCCCCAAAGCAGCCACGCCTGGCAGCAGCAGCAGCCCCAGAACAGCTGAGCCCAGCATTCCAGTGCTGGCTGTGGAGCTGCATGCCAGGGGGAGCTATGTAGCCTGGCGATGCTCCAGGCAGTGGCCCCAGGGCAGCTGAATATGATGTCCAAGAGCTGGCCACAGAGCCCAGAGGAATGGCATCCTTGGGGCTGGCCTTAGAGCTGAGGGGCAGCCCAGAGGTAGGTGACCCAGGAATAGGGAGCCTGGTTGCAGAGCTGGGGGTCAATAAGGAAGCCTGGATGGATCACCTGACTGACCTGTGAGAGCTAGGAGTCCTTCATCAGAGGGGCCAGACTTGACTTGATGTGACTTACATTATAGACTCTCAATGCGTAGGCTCGCCTGCTTCTGTCATTCTCTCCTACCCCTTCCCTTTAAAAATGGCTTTCTTTCCCCCTGTCTACAATCATGTTTTTCTAACCTCCCATGAGAGCCTTTCCTTAGGGTGGCCCACCTCTTGAGCTACCACCTTCCTTTTTGTCTCCAAACACTCGGTGCTTAGTGGTGGACAGTCCCCCAGTAGGTTTTCATCCTCAACCCAAGTTCTGGCCTCTTTGCTCCATGAAAAACTGCCTGGACTAGGATCCTTAAAGAACTTCTTTATGTTATTTTTTTAATTCTGATCCCTCCCCATCTTTGAGATGGCCTTTCACTTCAGCTGCCCCTTTTCACAGCATTGCTCCTGTGAATAAGTTGGCTGGTTCTTCTTCCATATTACTGACTACTTTGTCTCCTTTGGCTGCTCATCTTTTCCTCTTCTTCTATATCTTGATGTCTCTAGTGTCCATACTGTATTGACCTCCTTCTTTTGCTTTTCTTACTTTCCTCTCACCTCTATGGTTTCAATTACTATTTCTTCAAATGGTATGTAATCTGCCCATCTATCTCTGACTATTCCCATTTGCTCCTTTCTCAGAGCTCAAGGTTTTTTTTCTGCTGTCTCATCTTGGACGTCCCACTGTCACTTCAAACTGAATCCTTTCTAGCCTTTCCTCTTTGTGCCTCTCTTATCTCTTTTCTCCATATCTATTGATAAAACCACCCTTCAGTTTCCCTGAACAGGCAGTCTGAAAATAATCATTGACCCAGATCTCTTCCTCTTTTCCACATTTTCAGTCTTTCACTAATACCTATTATCTCCATCCTCTGTATTATCATATTCACATTTTCTTCACTAATCAGTTATTAAAATCATCGCCACACCTTAGGTTTTTTCATTTTTTAATGAAATCCTTTACTTTTCCAGGGTTCACTACAGAGGTAGCTTTTATTCAGTGTGCCTTATGTGGCCAAATTAATCTTCCTCCTGGTATGTTAGTCCCAGGATTATAGTAAGACTTCAGGACAAAAAGATATATTTCCTATGACCCAAAAAATGGGTCTTTGGTACAGAAGAAAGATAATGTGGAGCAAACAGATACAAATATTCAGGGAAATTACATAGAGTACCTGGTTACCAGCCCTAACTTATGCAAACAGTTGGGTTCAGGAACTTTTACCAGGAAGATTCAATTTGGTTGTGGGATATCATTATAAATACTAATCATACTAATCGGTGTAAGAACATAAGAACATAAGAATGGCCGTACTGGGTCAGACCAAAGATCCATCTAGCCCAGTAGCCTGTCTGCCGACAGTGGCTAGCACCAGGTGCCCCAGAGTGGGTGGATCGAAGGCAATGGTCAAGCAATTTGTCTCATGCCATCCATCTCCAGCTCCTGACAAACAGAGGCCAGGGACACCATTTCTATCCCCTGGCTAATAACCTTTTATGGACCTAAACTGCTTCTGTCTTGACTATCTTAAACAGTTTAGTATCATCCGCAAACTTTACCACCTCACTGCTTACCCCTTTCTCCAGATCATTTATGAATAAGTTGAACAGGATTGGTCCCAGGACTGACCCTTGGAGGACACCACTAGTTATCCCTCTCCATTCTGGAAATTTACCATTTATTCCTAACCTTTGTTTCCTGTCTTTTAACCAGTAATCAATACATGAAAGGACCTTTCCTCTTATCCCATGACAATGTAATTTACACAAGAGCCTTTGGTGAGGGATCTTGTCAAAGGCTTTCTGAAAATCAAAGTATACTATATCTACTGGATCCCCCTTGTCTGCATGTTTGTTAATCCCTTCAAAGAACTCTAAGGGTATGTCTACACTGCCACCCTAGTTCGAACTTGTATGTTCGAATGTAGTCATTTGAACTTGCAAATGAAGCCTGGGATTTAAATATCCAGGGCTTCATTTGCATGTTCCGGGGTGCTGCCATTTTAAATGTCCAGTAGTTCGAACTACCTCCCCGCGGCTACACATGGCACGAGCTAGGTAGTTCGAATTAAAGCTCCTAATTCATATTACCGTTACTCCCCCTGCAATGAGGAGTAATGGTAGTTCAAATTTGCAAGTTCAAATGACTACATTAGCCACCCAAGTTCAAACTAGGGTGGCTAGTGTAGACATACCCTAATAGATTAGTAAGACATGATTTCCTTTTACAGAAACCATGTTGACTTTTGTCCAACAAATTATGTTCTTCTACATGCCTGACAATTTTTTTCTTTACTATTGTTTTGACTGATTTGCCCAGTACTGAAGTTAGACTTACCGGTCTGTAATTGCCAGGATCACCTCTAGACGATCTAATAATATGTAAGTCTAACAATATGTGGGAGAGGATAAATAATGCAAGTACTAGTCGATTTAATCTGTTCACTGGTTTTTCTTCTGGACTAATGTTTATCCCTTCAGCAAAACACTTGTCTATTTATGGAACTTAGCAAACACAAGAGAAACTTGCCAAAATTACCAGTCCTGAATTGAAATTCTCCTTCCAATGTGACAAAAATATATATTAAGCCTGAAGCCTTCTCCCTAATTGGCAGGACGTAAAAAACTCACTTAGAGATCATTGTTTCAGGAGTTTCATATATCAGCCTCCTTCTGTTAAGATCTTTGGCTTCTCTCACAATCACTCCTTGTGAGCTTTCACTGCCTTAAGCTTTCTTTATTAAGTATTAGTTGTGACGAGTGTATGTGTGTGGGGGGGAGTGTGGGGGGGAATATCCTTTCAATTCTACCTTCAAGCTTGATGAGCAAATATTTTCCACTCAATTCCGTTACATAGCTTTTTATTAAAAGAGACTGCAAGGAGCTAAATAATACAATGCATAGTGCATCTCTGGAGAGTAGCATTCAACTAGTTTTAGGTCATAAACTTAAATGAGCTATTGATCACATCAGAGTATTTATTTGTTCACATCCAAAAACTACCATGTGGCATGGCACAGCATATATTCTTTAATGTATCTGACGAAGTGGGTCTTTGCTCACGAAAGCTTATGCTCCAACACTTTGGTTAGTCTATAAGGTGCCACAGGACTCCTCGCCACTTTTGCATATATTCTCTGTTAGAGAGCTAAGGATACAATAGGTATAGCAGGTCAGAGCTGAAGTGCAGGCAGGGAAGAGAGCATGTTTCCTAGTGTTATTTGTATGAATATGAAGGGAATTCATAACTGGATAGGATAAAGAACATTTTAATGCAGGGGAAGGTTTCTACCATTAGTTTGCCATCATTCTTTGTTTTCTCCTGCTCCTCTTGTTGCATTCATTATACCCCCTTTCATTCGCTATTATCTTTTATAAATACAGCTTTATCAATGGGTTTCTTACTTTGTGCCAGTGTTGTGGAAACAGTCTAGCTGCAGTGTCTCTGAGTCTGCTTGCTTTGCTTTTTGCAGTTTACTAATAAACACAGCTGATACTGGCTTAGCCAGACAGCCAAAATTTAAGATTGATCTCCTAGCAAACAAACCTGACCTTACTGATAATGATGCCCTGATCTATTGCATGGCCTCTCGTTATTTTCTGAAATAAATGTTAAAGGCTGAGTTTTAGCTTTTGTCCATATGTAACGAGATCCTAATGCAGATCTGTTGCACGCTAATTAACCTTTGGCCACTGGAAGCTAACGCACAATTACATTTTCTGTGTCAAAGGTTCAACTTCTGAGGGGGAAGTGTTCAATTAATATTGTCAAGCTAATTGTAGACTTCCACCATAGAGAAGAAAACCTTTGTTGACTCAGAGTAAAATAGTGTCCGCAGCATAGCAGGAAATTGTCATTAGCTGATCTGGACTTTCTCAACTTTCAGCTCCTCACAAGCCAATAGCTACGGAATGTGGAAGGGTAATTTAGATAGCAAGTCAATCACATCCATTACTGTCTGTCAGGCTACCTATGACATATGACCAGAGAGTATTGCTTCCCCATTCCAACTCCTAGGCTTTTTGCTTGACTCTTCCCCTTCTCAGATATGCTAAAGAACAATGGGAGACCATTTTAATTGTGGAGGGAGAGGAGATCTCTAATGATCCAATTATGAAACCTATAGATTATCTATCTATTTTGGACGATACTTATACATATTCATGTCCATGTTCTGGTATTTAAAGCCATTCCCATGTACAGAATGAGCTTGTCTATACTACGGAGAAGATCAACCCTCCAGAGGTCGATCTTCTAGCGTGCAAATTAGCGGGTCCAGTGAAGACCTAATTCAAACTGAGCGGGTGCCCCCATTGGTGCTGGTAGTCCTGCTCATCATGAGGAGTAAGGGAAGTTGACAGGAGTGTTTGCTCCCATCAACCACACATTCTGTGGACAGCCTGAAAACACGATTCAAAAAATGCAACACCAGCTACGTTAATAGCATAGCTGCAGTCGACTTTCCCTTTTAGTGTAGACAGGCCAATATGCAGAGGGATGGTAACTGCAGTCTTCTAAGGCTCTGTCCACACAGGAAACAGGCGGGCAGAAAGCGCGGAAGGGAATTGAGAAAGTGGGTTGAGAAGTGGCTCCTCTGACTCCTTCTTTGAAGGTGCTATATGCTTTCCTCCCTCCCCTGTCTCTCCTTGCCAAGGAAAGGATTGGTTTGTGCTACATTCAGAAAGTATGAGAACTGCATGTGGCCGACTGGGATTTTACACGTGGTCTGCACAATCCCCCTCTGTCTCCATTCCTCTCACTTGCTAGGGGCCCTGCTTCTCCCTCTTCCTCTCAGAACTCACAGAGCACTGTAAATCAGTTGATTCCTGCCCCATCCCTGCTCCTCTCCCCTCCCTCCCAGAGCCTGAATCAGCTGATTTGTGCATTCAAGATCTGGAAGTGAGAGGAAGAAGTGGGGGTGGGATGTGAATCAGCCCAGTCATAGCTCTGTGTAATGCTGGGAAGGAGGGTGAATAGAAGGGACGAGGCGCACTCTGGGGAGATGGCAGGAAGTGCCGGATGGGGGTTTGAGGGAAGGGGTGAAGGGAGGGTGGAGCCTGCAGCAGAAAGGAGGATGGAGCACCCTTGGCAAAATGAGAAGTGACAGGCATTTAGAGCAAGGGCACGTGTGAGGTGCATGCTGACTGCACACAAAGTTGTAAGAGCCATACACTCTCTGCTTCTTTATGTTATTTTTTCTGGCAATTTAATTTTGCCCTACTAATGTATCACTTTGGCTATGTCTAGACTACGTTCTGTTTTCAAAAGAGGATGTGCAAATTCCATGGGAATTTGCATACCATCTTCCGATCTCACTTTCAAAAGAAGATAGTTTGAAAGTGAAAGTAGTGTGGACATGTCTTTTTTCAGAAAAAACGAACAAACCTTTTTTGAAAAAAATGCTCTTCCTTAAAAAAGGAAGTTTATGTGGTTTTTGGGGGAATTTGCATATCCTCTTTTTTAAAAAAATGTAGTTTAGATGTGCCCTTTGTGTTGAAAAGGCATGATACAGAAGGAGAATCAAGTGCCATGTATTTAGTCTTATTCTTATTTAATCTTATTCTTGGGATCATGGTTAGTGCACAGTCTTGTGGCTCCCTGAGATAAAGGAAGACCACTCATGAGGTCCCCTCATTAGTCTTGGTCGCCCATTGCTGACCTAGATTTTGGCTCCATATTCTGTAGCAGATTCTAAAAGGCTGGTGTAGAGGTGTACTTTGTCTATGCCTCCTTTATTCATCCATTTGGGAATCTAATTTTCATATATAGCCTGTAGAACTTAATAGGCAATAATTTTCTTTCTTTAATCACCTTATGGTAGTTAATATAGAATTATAGCCCTTCTATATGCAATCTATGGCTATTTCTTATGCCTAAGTGGGTCAAACCAAATCATCAGGCTTATAACAAGGCAGAATTAATGTTGATTTAGTCCTTCTCCAAAGATGGGAAGAGCTATCAAGTTAGCTTGGACTGTGTCTCATGGACCTATTCCACCTAACCATGTCTGGATATAACATATGAATATGCCTCCCCCATATTTTAATTTGCCTTCCTTAATTTGTTCAGCTCGCATATCATTTCTCTAATTTTGTCAAATTATGAAATGTAATCACCTAATACTGGAAATCATACAAAAAAGCGCATCAACATTTTGAGTAAAAACTATAATCTTAAGAGATTCCTTATTTAAGATGTGCTGATGGATATAATCATCAGTAAACATCAAGGCTATGTCTATACTGGCGCGATCTTGTGCCAGAGCTATGCAAATGAGGCTAAGTGTGGAATATTGCCACGCCTCATTTGCATATCAAATGAGCTGCCATTTTTGCAGAAGAGGCTCTTGCTGATTATTTTCAGGCAGAATGGCATTGCACAAGAGGGTTTTTCTTGCACAAGAAGGGGCAGTGTAGACAGCTCCTTCTTGTGCAAGAGCCTCTTCCGCAAAAATGGTGGCTCATTCAATATGCAAATGAGGCTCGGTGCTATAGCCTCATTTGCATAGCTCTGGTGCAAGATCACACCAGTGTAGACATAGCCCAAGGGAAAATTTAAAGGCCCTCTTAAAACATACCATTTGGTCAACAGTCTTGCATCCATTGATGTTAATTTCCTCAGTACCTTTCCTCAGTATGTTGTTTAGTCAATTGTGCATTCTTTCCCATTATAGAAACCTAGTATTGTTATAATATGTCAGTGGGATGTCAACAACAGTTGTACGATCTGGAACACTGAATCAAATTTTCTTAGTATTGGATCTTTAAATATGTTGTCAATAACTGGTGAATGCTAACAGTAAGTGTTCTCAAATATTTGTTCATTGTTTTTCAGTTAAATGAATGATGAACAGTAGTATTCTCTCACATGAACAGCATATTTTGGATACTGAGAAGTTACTGGTGAATTTTAGATTAGGTGTGACTGTTAATTGCAGTGGCAAAATGTTGTAACTAGAGTCTTTCATGGATACAAAATTTATATCTGAATCTGTATCTGCAAAAATGAGTCATGGATATCCACATTAAACTCTGTGGATGCGGATATCTGCATCTGTATAGTGGATATTTTTAAATGTGCAGGGTTCTAGATTAGTGTTGCCTCTAAGCTGCATGACAAAACAGCGTCACAGGTGGTTAATAAGCCCTGCCCAGTAAGTCAGCTCCATGGGTGGAGCCCTGAGCTTCTGACTGGATGGGGCTGATTAATGCCACGCAGCTTAGAGGGAACACTATTCTAGTTAGAAATGTGTATCCGCACCCATATTTGCAAAAATGAGCTTCAGATTTTCACATCCACCTCTGCAGGTGTGGATACCCACAGATATAAAGTGGATATCTTCAGATTTGCAGGGCTCTCGTTGTAATTTCTTGAATAGTATAGCAATCCACCAGCACTGCATGTCATCTATGAAATAGTGTAACACTAATTTTTCTTTCAATCATATCAAGTGCTATTCCATGATTAATTCACTACTGGTAATCCAAAATCCCCCTTCACAGAGTTGTCACAGACACTTCATCTTACAAGGTCTGATCCAAATAAAACTAACGTCAGCAGAATGACTCATTAATTTCGGTGGGAGATAAAAGAACTCAAAGCATGCAAAGCAGAAACAATATTTCCCACCCCTCATTCTATCCTATGCAGTTGTTGGCTATAATATTTAAAAATCAGCCATTTTATCCTTCCATCACGTCACATGCATAGAAGTTCTTTTTCAGAATTGTAGTTGTATTTGCAGTGCACATAGAAGGTGGACAGTTCAGTCATTCCAGCTGGAAAAGATTTCCGCATATATTAACTATGCCCTGTCCATTACTGAACATTTCTGTAGGTGAGTCAGATACATTCCATATGACAAATCCTTTTTCAAAGGCTTCTCCCTTTTTCTGTCTCTGTGGTCATTGGTTCCTCCCTGTCTGAGTGGAAAACACTGTAATTAAAGACCTGGATCTCAAGGCTAGTTTCAGTTTGTTGACAAAAATAAATAAATAAAAATGAATTGACTTCACCATTACACACACAGCATATATTTAAACAACCAGAGGAAGGAAGTGACCCCACTGATAACTACAGTATGTGGCCTGCTGAGAAGTTCTTACAGTCTGGGATTTAAGAACTGGAATGTAAACCAATCTTTCATCTTAAAATAAATGTACAGTTGTTTATACCATCAATCTTTCTTAGATGCACATACAAATAAAAATGGGTATTTGCAGTTTGTTTTCATCATCACACTGGCCATGTGCACACACATCTGGCAAAAGCTCTGTTCGGTTTCACTATAGATTAGTGCCAATATAAGGCTGTTTGGTTGCAGCTCTGTGTGGATTAGGATAGCATTTTTATATGAGCAGCAATTTTGTCATCTGTGTCTGGTCGTTGGTGGATGAAATGTCCACACAGCATCAGTATGTCCATTGCAGGTAGTGTTAATTGGGAACTTTGTGTCAAAGTAGGTGTCTGAAATTAGCTACTCTCTGAGCCAGTTCGACACCAAATAGTTCATTTTTCTTCAATTACCTAAACAATTAAAACTTCCCTGTATCCCATCAGATGGCATAGCATAGTGGTTCAGGGTAGATAATGGAGCAGATTTGGAGAGAAAGTGATGCATTAGACACAGGGAGCTGAAGTTAGAGGATCTAATATATAGCTTTGTTGGGAACCGTTTACGGGAGGTGGATTTGCTCAGGCCAGCCCAGAGTGGTGTTACATGAGAAATAAGCAATCTTCAACTGAAACTTCAGATTCCAAACTTAGTAAAGGAAATGCCATATACATTATAACTTTAGCCCCCATTTTCCTGGTCCTGTTTGTGTTTTTTGGCTGACACATTTTGTAACATGTGACCTTCTAGCCAGTGAAGCAAAAAATCACACCACAAGCTTGCTCTTTGGCTATGATAGGCCTCAGCTGAAAAACTAGAGTTTTGTGAGTTGACAGTGCTGCCACATGCCATGAAACAGATTCCCGTTTATGAGTTTTATCAGTGTCATATGGAGCAATATAACTTTATCTATACCAGAGACCAGAAATATTTTCCCTAGTGAGTATCTCTATTAACTTCAGGAAGGGCTATAGGATCTGCTTTATAACTCTAATGTCTTCAATAGTGTCACGAATCCTTGTGATGCCCCCTGGCGCCAGGTTCTCCATTTTAATCTCGGATTAGCTAACGTTTAAAATTACCGCTCCCTAGTGGCTGAGTTTTGGGTGAGGCTTGTGGCTGCTTCTATCACAAATAGAATGGAGTCTGTTCTGTTTATTTACTCCTGTCAGAAGTTCATTTGTGCAACTCCCACTTCTAGGGGGTGTGTGTGTGTGTGTGTGTATGTGAAAGAGAGAGAGAGAGAGAGAGAGAGAGAAATTCATCTGCATGTGGAATGCTCCCAAAAGGCCCTTCACACTGTATACCAGAATGTTGGGGGATCTTAACTAATCCCTTTAAAAGTCCTTAGCAAAGCCCAAGTTAAGACAGTCCATCTCAGGTACTTATGCCTTGGCTTTGGAAACATCTATAGCAGAGATGGGGCACCTCTGGTGCCCTGAACACATGTGTTTGTCAGGGGAGCCACTGAGACTGTTTGTTTACCTGGGCATCCACTGGATGGAGTCCCATAGCTCCAGGTTGCCATGGTTTGCTGTTCCCAGCCAATGGGAGCTGCAGGAAGTGGACCAGGCCTTTTGTTCCCATGCCTCTCATTGGCTGGGAATGGTGAACTTCAGCCACTGTCAGCTGTGAGACTGTGTACCTATAGACACTAAAGTAAAGAAACTGTCTTGAGGTCCCCCGGTGGCTAGCCCTAATGAACTGTGTGGGGCCCCCAGTCCAGAGATTCCCCACTCCCACCTATAGGGCTAGATTTTCAAGTGTCCTACACCTACAACCAGGCCTAGATTTTCAAAAAAAGCTTGGTACATTGGAAATCTGCCCCTCAGGAGCTGAATCTCCCAGGAGCTTACCTTCTTACCTAATGCTGATGTCAGTGGTTATAAAGGAGCCACTACCTCTTTGCACCAGGCCCTAACAGTTTATGAATACTCACTTTTAAAAATTGCTTCATTTTTGAGTAGATAGCCTGAAAACTATTCCCAAATCAGTAAGATTCAATGATATTTCATGTCTTTGTTAAAAAAAAAGTAAAGCATTAGGAACATGTAACTCTCTCTATTGCTTTCCCAAGCTACAATGCTTTTAAACTGGATCAGAGTCTACAACTGACTCTTAATGGCAGGGTTATAAACACCTGAAAAGCAGATTTATAAAGGACAAGCTTTCAGACACAGGCTTACAAGGATGATAACAGGCACCATTATGTTGGACAAGCAGCTGATGCAGATAAGAGACTGGTTAAGTATTTTCTAATCTGGGTGCATGTAGGTATTTTAAAACCAGCTTCTGTATTTTTTTGGTTGACAGTAATATCATATGGACTTGCTCTCATCTGACCATATAAAAACCTGCATATAAACATTTTCTCCCCGATGCCTTTCCACTTAGTCACAGCCATCATTATCTGCAAACTTGTTTTGCATTTCCTGAAGCTTTAGGATAGTCCTAATAATGTCTCTGCTGAAGATAACTCCAAAGCACAGTCAGCTCCTGCCATCCACATGGTTTCAGAAATTGAACTCAGCTGACAAATACCTACATTTGTCTGGCTGGTCAGTATAATAATACCTCTTCATGCTGGGTCTGCCAAAAAAAACCACCCATACTCAATTACAGTGAAGGAACCTTTAATCTTTCAGTTAACGTGTACACAAGCACATGATGTTACTAGTGTTTAATTGGTAGGGATCTTGAGTGGTGAACAGCTTTGCAATGAAAAATCATATTCTTTCATTTTCCCTAACAATGATCTTTAATACATTAGGCCTGGAGGTGAAGCTAATCATCAGTCTTACAAGTGTGAGCATCATCAGTCCCATAGCAGATACTATAAACTGCCTTCTTTCTCTTTTAGTTATTCCACTACTAAGGTCAGGCTGCTCTGCGGCTGCATTCCAGAAATTCAAAGCTTTCTTCTGTGGTCCCTGAGTAACTTAAAATATTCTCTAGTTCTTCATTTTTAGGGAAGCAAACTTGCATCATAATAAGCACTTACAATTCCATGGAAATCATTGTGCATCACTCCTCCTATGCTGTGAAAGACCCCAATCCTTTGATCTAATTCATGCACTGTAACCTTGTGCAGATCTGCCTGTGAAGACCTGATTGCAGGATCAGGGCCTTAGACTTCCAGTTCTGCACCACTGTTGGTCTAGACCTAAGGGTCATAATGAAGAGTCCTGATGGCGTGAAATGGAGTAGACTTTTGAGGATCAGCATTAATATGTCTTGTCTCTCTCTTTACACTATGGAACCCCTCCTCATAAGGGAAGGCAGCAGGAAAATTAGTTTGTGTCTAGACCTATTGGAAAAAGTTCTATTGGAAAAAGATACGCAAATTGCAAACTGCAATTTGCGTATCATTTTCTGCTTTTCTTCCAAAAGAGGTGTTTCCAACAATTGGCCCATCTACATTGGCCAAATGTTGGGAAAAAAGCCTCTTTTGGAACATCCCTTCTTCCTCGTAGAACGAGGTTTACAGGGATGCTGAAAAAAATATGTCTGGTTTTCCGAAATTTTTTTTTTTTGGAAAAGCAGACATGTTCCTTGGACATGGCAAAGTGTTTCCGGGATACCTCCAGTTTACCAGATACTACAGCAACAGTACTGTTAAAGGGACAAGGGCAGTTAGGGCATGTGTACACTAGGAAATTATTTCAAAATAACATATTTTGAAATAATAACTCCCAAAATAACTTTCAAAATAGTGTGTCCATGCTACAGGGAAGCCTCGAAATTAGTCCAAGGCAGACTCCCTTATGTGTACCCGCAACCTCAACTTAGAGCCCCAGGAAGCACTGAGGAGTAATTACTTTGAATGACTCTGGGGAGTAGTTATTTCAAAATAGCAGTTATTCCTTGTGGAAAACAGGAGTACAGATTTTAAAATAACCAGCCCCTTATTTCAAAATGACAGACTTAGTAGTGTGGATGCTTCACTTGTTTTTTCAAAAGAAGGGGAGTTACTTCGGAATAACTCCCTAGTGTAGAACAGGCCTTAGTGCGGGAACATAGGCCCAGAGCCTTTTGTCCTTTCAGTCTACATGGATCTCAGGAGTTCCTCGGGTCCTAGGTGCTGAATCTCCCTCCCTGTTTCTGGGTGGAATGAAATGATGGAAACTCCAAAACGGAAAACTCAGCACTTGACCTTGTAGGATCATCTATGATAAAGGCTTGGATTTTTTCATTGCTCATTATAACTCTTTTGTTGCATCACCCTTTCCTATTGCAAAATCCTAGTTGCAGTGCTGAACACTTTTAATTCCATATTATGGTTGTCCCAGTCTCTGTCAGCCCGCATAGTGGTTTCTTCTGCTTGTTTGTTTGCTTTTCTGTGGTTGTGACTCTGACGTAAATGTTTACAGATCTCAGTTTTTGAAACCTATTATTTGAAAGTAATTTCTAGTGAATGCAGTGCTCCTGGAAATGGGTGGATGGATGAACCTGGAGATCATTTCTCCCCAGACAAGATGCAGCATGGGAGAGGCAGTATAAGATTTCCCTTACAAATAGCTGTCCTTCTTTATAACCTAGATTGACCACCTGCCAGGGGGAAGAGGGTATCTTTGTGTCTACTCAGTATAACCTTCCTGCTAAGGCTGATAAAGTTTGAACTAGAGTGGGGCTGGTTTTTTATGTAGACCCCCATTTATACAATGTCAGGCTACATCTAAACTACACCCTTTTGTTGGCAGAGGGATGTAAATTAGACATATCAAAAGTGCAAATGAAGCCAGGATTTAAATATCCCACATTTCATTTCATTTGCTGCTTTTTTTGAAACGGGGCTTTTTGAAAAAAAAATGGCAGTTTACATGGGGCATTTTCAACAGAAATGCCCCATTTCGAAAGATCCTGTACTCCTCATTTTTTGGACTCCTGTACTCCTCATCCTGGACTCCATTATGCAAATGCAGCTTGAGATATTTAAATCCCAGCTTCATTTCCACTTTTGATACTTCTAATTTACATCCCTGTGCCAACAGAGGGGTGTAGTTTAGATGTAGCCTTAGTGTTCAGCACTTGGAACTGAGGTGATTCCACCATCTCATTTTGCACTGGCCACATTTATTATGAATCCTGATCACTGTAGACCAGAGTTGGATTTGAACAGGTGACCTGCAGTACACCCAGACTTTCAGTACTGAGTGCTGTTCTAGTCACCCTATCTCAATGAAGAAGCTAAGGTCAGAGGAGTCTTGTACCCCTGACAGTTACTGGGTGGGTGGTGCCCCTGCTTGCCCCCACATTGTGTCTGTGCCTGCTTTCACATAACCAAGAACCAGGGGTCACCCAATGAAGTTAATAGGCTACAGGTTTAAAACAAACATAAGTCCTTCTTCACACAGCGCACAGCCTGTGAAACTCATTGCCAAGAGATGCTGTCAAGGTCAAAAGTATAAATGGTTCAAAAAAGAGGAAAATTCATGGAGGATAGGTCCATTGGTGGCTATAAGCCAAGATGGTCAAGCACACAACTCTATGCTCTGTCTCTAAACCTCTGATTTTCACAGCCAGAAGCTGGGACTGGACACAGAGGATGGGCAGGGGCACTGATAGCGGGCCCCTGAGCAAGGTGTGAGGTGGGGCCAGCTCTGAGTTCCCTGAAGAGGCAGGGCCTCGGGCAGAAGGGGAGGGGCAGACAACCCAGAGTGTTATCCAGAGCACAGCACCCCCACCCTTTCCCCTCGGGTCTTAGTGCTGACCAGAGCATGCAGCAATTTAAAGGGGCCGAGGTTCTGGCCACTGACACTGCCGCAGTAGCAGCGGTGGCGGCCAGGAGCCCTGGGCCCGTTGGATTACCAGACCCCAGGGAAAACTGCCTCTTTTGACCCCACCCCCACGCTGGCAGGTTTGGGGATGGATCACTTGACAATTGATTCTCTTTAAAGCATCAGCCCAGCCACTGTTGGAATACAGGACACTGGGCTAGATGGCCCATTGGTCTAACCCAGTATGGCCTTTCCTGACTGGCTACATATCCCATGCCTCATTCCCTCAATCATCTCTTCCCCCAGATTTGTTCTTCTCTCTGAAATAATGTTCTTTATGTTCACTAAAGATAGCTATGGACCTCAGTGATCTGTTTATAAGCCTTTTAGGGCTGCCACACTAATTTCTCTACCAAGCATTTATAAACCTTAACTACCCACCCAGAGAAATAAAAAAGCAAATTGAAAGAGCCAGACGAATACCTAGAAACCATCTACTTCAAGACAGACCCAAGAAAACCAACAATAGAACACCACTTGTCATCACCTACAACCCCCAACTTAAACTTGTCCAACACATTATCAATAAACTACAGCCTATATTGGAACAGGATACCATACTCAAAGAGGCTCTGGGAGACAGACCCATAGTCTCCTATAGACAACCACCTAACCTCAAGATGATTCTTACCAACCACCACAGGACATACCACACTAATACCAACCCTGGTACCTTCCCTTGCAACAAACCCCGTTGCCAGCTTTGTCCACATATTCATTCTGCTGATACCATTATTGGACCTAACCAAGGGTATGTCTACACTAGAAAGTTAGTTCGAACTAACGGACGTTAGTTCGAACTAACTTTCCTATGCGCTACACTAGCGCTCCGCTAGTTCGAATTTGAATCGAACTAGCGGAGCGCTTAGTTCGAACTAGGTAAACCTCATTTTACGAGGACTAACGCCTAGTTCGAACTAGCTAGTTCGAACTAAGGGCTGTGTAGCCCTTTAGTTCGAACTAGTGGGAGGCTAGCCCTCCCCAGGTTTCCCTGGTGGCCACTCTGGCCAACACCAGGGAAACTCTATGCCCCCCTCCCGGCCCCGGACCCCTTAAAGGGGCACGGGCTGGCTACGGTGCCCGTGCCAGGTGCAAGCCTGCCAGCACCCAGCTAGCAGACCCTGCACCTGGCACGGCACAGAGCCACCCACCCGATGCCCCCCAGCCCACCCCCTCTTGCCGGGACCAGGCTGGCGGCTCCCGGGAGCTTGCCCTGGACCGCAAGAGGGGGGCACCTTCCTGGGCTAGTGCGGACATCGTGGACCTCGTCCACGATCTCCGCACTAGGCACAGGAAAGTGGCCGTCTAGGGCAGGAGAGCTGCCAGCCTGGCCACCCAGGACCAGGTGTGCATGAAAATCAAGGGGGTCCACTGAGACCCCCGACACTGAGCCCTGAGCTTACAATGGCCGTCCTGGGTCAGACCAAAGGTCCATCTAGCCCAGTAGCCTGTCTGCCAACAGCGGCCAACCCTAGGGACCCTGGAGGGGATGGACCGAAGACAATGACCAAGCCATTTGTCTCGTGCCATCCCTCTCCAGCCTTCCACAAACTTTGGGCAGGGATACCACTCCTACCCTCTGGCTAATAGGACTCCATGGACCCAACCTCCATCACTTTATCTCACTTCCCTTTCAACTCTGTTCTAGTTCTAGCCTTCACAGCCTCCTGCAGCAAGGAGTTCCACAGGTTAACTATTTGCTTTGTCAAGAACAACAACTTTCTCTTACTAGTTTCAAGCCTGCTACCCATTCCTTTCCTTTGGTGTCCTCTAGTCCTTCTTTATGGGAACTCAGGAAGAACTTTTCTGAATGCACCCTCTCCACCCAACCCCTGCTTTTAGAGACCTCTATCCTGTCCCCCCTCCGTCTCCTCTTTTCTAAGCTGAACAGTCCCAGTCTCTGTAGCCTCTCTTCATCTGGGACCTGTTCCCAACCCCTGATCATGTTAGTTGCCCTCCCCTCTCCCAGCCTTTCTCTTCCCCTCTCCCACCTCCTTTTCCCAGTCTCCCCCAGTTTTGTTCAATAAAGACAGAGTCAATGTTGGAAGAAACGTTATCTTTATTTTGTACATCAATAAGAAGGGGGGCTAGGGAAGGGCAAGTGGAAGGAGGTGAGGGAGGAATGGGGTACGAGCCCCCGATGGGGAGGACTGGGCTGGCTCTGCGGGCTTCTGGGGGTGGAAGCTCTCCTGCAGCCCCCCAATTACTCCCTCTCCCCAGATGGCAGCCTGCGGCAAGTGCAGCCGGGCTGATGGCCGAGTGGTGTGATGTGCCCAGTGTGGGCACTCAGGGCACTCCAAGCCAGAACTTCTTTGCAAGCGGGGCACCCCTTAGAACTGTGTGTCCGGGGTGGGGGTCGGGACCCTTTAAGCGCAGCCCTCGGCTAGCCTGAGACAGCATCTCCATGCTCTAAGTCCTCCTTTTATGCCCTGCCGGCACTGCTTCCGGCCATCATTAAGCCCTGTTCAGAGTCCACTCAATGTGGACTTACTAGTTCGAACTAGCAAAACGCTAGTTCGAACTAGTTTTTAGTTCTAGATGCGTTAGTTCGAACTAGCTTAGTTCGAATTAACTAATTCGAACTAAGTTAGTTCGAACTAGCGCTGTAGTGTAGACGTACCCCAAGTGAGTTATAAGATCAAGAACACATATTCCTGCGTATCCAGAAATATAATCTATGCTATCATGTGCTGAAACTGTCCGTCTGCTATGTACATTGGACAAACATCTCAGACACTTCGCCAAAGGATTAATGCCCACAAAACAGATATCAGACAAGATCACAAAGAGAAAACAGTTTCTTGCCATTTTAACCAGAAAGGACACTCTCTCAATGAGTAGCATTCTGCTACAAAGACCTTTTACATCTGCACTTGAAAGGGAATCCTCCGAACTGTCATTCATGTTAAAATTCGACACTTTCCAAAAAGGACTCAACAAACATTTGAACTATCTCACCCATTACCAAGATAGTTTCCCCAATTATCACCTCTAATACCATTAACTCACAAACATCCCACTCTCCCTACCTCTAATATCATCAATTCACAGACACTTACCTTCCTTCCTCCCCCCGCCCCCCCCTGCATCCCCCTCCTGTTCTGCAATGTGATTTGTCCTTTTCATATTTGTTCATTTTTTTAAATTGTATCCTTTGGTATATATGGTTGTGACTACTTTCTTCCACTATTTGATCTGAGGAAGTGGGTCTGGCCCACGAAAGCTCATCATCTAATAAACCATCTTGTTAGTCTTTAAAGTGCTACATTGTCCTGCATTTTGCTTCACACTAATTTCCAGCATGTTTCATCTTTCATGACAGCACGTTACTTTCCAGTGCTTTCATGTTCCCTGACTTGAAGATAGAACTGCTCTTGCAGATTTCCTCTGTGATTTTAGCATGTATTCGTTATCTTTAACTTGGCTGTCTTAAGCATACATATCAGGTGAATGTTGTAGCCCCAGTTGCTGACTGCTGCTTCAATCAAGATACTCTTACAAAGTACATAACTGTGGGCTTTATTGAACCACATCCTTTGCACTGCGTGCGTGTTCTCACAGCACTGACTCCATTGGTCAGGATCTGCAGGGGATGTTCCATGGATACCTCCTACCTCTTACATTACCCTCTATTCCAAACTGCCCTTATAGGAAGGTTTTTGAGTCCAGCCTATATATAAACTTCTCATTGTAGATGAATCTGTGTCATAATCCAATATAAACATATTAACGTCTTAAAATATTGCTATGGTACAGGATTATGGCTTTGTTGAAGCTATTGTTTTCTATGGCTTCTTTGCAATTTTACCTCTTTCCATTTGCACAGATTGCTTTCCACAGGTGAAGTCTTCCTGCTATAGAAAATGACGGTACTGTACTAGATGAAAGTCTGTAATAAGATAATGTGTCCCCACCTCTGCTGGATAACTAGTCTTTTTCACTCTGCCATGTAACTCTGTCTAGTGGTAATGCATAAGGTACCCCTTTGGAGGGGAAAATATAGACGCTGTACTTCACATCATAAAGTACACACAATGTGTTTTGGACACATCTGAGATAAGTAGCACAGTACAAGTACATATATGTCCACTCATGGCTTGACTTCGTGAATGAAGATTTAGGAAGGGGTTTGTCCACGTCTGATGCAAGCTTGCTGGTGACTGACGAGTCCAATGCGGGACAGGCAGATTCAGCCGCAGTGGCAGCAAGGGAAATTCTGTTCTGAGTTTAGTGCTGCAGTGTCACGATTCTTCCTCCATGTCTTTTTGTCCTCAAGACCAGCCCTACATGAATTCTTGAAGGAGGAGACAGCCTGATGAATGGTGCGTCTCCAGGCCTCTCGTTCCGAGGCTAAAGCAGACTAATGGTGGTGGTCAATATGACAGACGCCAAGGGATTTCTTCAGAGAGTCCCTGTACCTCTTTTTCGGTGCTCCTCTGTCACGGTGGCCAGTGGCGAGTTCGCCATACAGCACAATCTTGGGCAGGCGATGATCCTCCATCCTGGAGATGTGCCCTGCCCAACACAGCTGTGTCTTCAATAGGATGGCCTCGATGCTGGTAACCTCCGCCTGTTTGAGGACTTCAATGTTGGTGATGAAGTCATTCCAGTGGATGTTAAGGATGGTGCAGAGGCAGCGTTGATGGAAGCGCTCAAGGAGACACAGATGATGCCGGTAGGTGACCCACGACTCAGAACCGTACAAGAGGGTACTCAGTACAACGGCTCTGTACACACCAATCTTCGTGCCTTTCTTCAAATGCTTGTTGTTCCAGACTCTTTTATACAGCCTACCGAATGCACAGTTTGCCTTTGCCAGTCTGTTATCAATCTTTTTATCGACCTCGGCATCCGAGGAGATGATACACCCCAAGTAGCGGAACTGATGAACTGTCTTCAGCTCTGACTCGCCAATGGTGATGCAGGGAGGGCGGTAATCTTCCCGAGGTGCGGGCTGATAGAGAACTTCCATTTTCTTCAAGCTGACTTCTAGTCTGAAGAGTTCGGCAGCCTCTGCAAAGCAGGATATTATGCGCTGCAGCGCTGTCACCGTGTGAGAAACAAGGGTAGCATCCTCAGCGAAGAGTAATTCTCGGATGAGTTGCCACCCTGTCTTAGTATGGGCCTTTAGTCGCCTCAGGTTGAACAGACTGCCATCAGTACGGTATCGGATATAGACACCATCTTCATCATCAAGTTCTACTGTGGCTCTTTGGAGCATCATACTGAAGAAGATCGTGAAGAGAGTCGGCAGTCTTGCTTTACACCGTTGCCTATTGAGAAGGGCTCTGAGAGGTCAGTGCCATGTCTGACTTGGTCATGCTGGTCTTCATGTAGCTGGATGATCATGTTGAGGAAGTACATATATGTAATGAGGTAGCAATATATGCAAAACTGTCATTGCTTGTCTCTCCCCAGTAAACAGAAACTACTCATATTTGTATTGATTTTGGATTTGGGGACAATATGTAGACTTGAATTCAAATATGAATATAACCTGGCTCTTCCCCGCCCCTCCTCCCCTACCTAAGGGGAGCAAGATAGTGAATGAGAATTGGGGCCCAGGGGACTAGTTACATTAAACCCCTAAGGGGAGAGATTCAATTACCTTTTGGATTGAGTGTTCATAAGAGTCTAGAAGAGTGGCAAAACTGAGGCTATGTCTAGAATGCAGGCTTCTTTCAGAGGAAGCTTTTTCTAAAGAGATCTTCTGGAAAAGCTTCTTTTGTAAGAGAGCGTCCACACTGCCAAAACGCATCTAAAAAGCCATCCGCTTTTTCAAAAGATAGTGTCTGTTCAGTGTGGATGCTATCTCACATTTAAGCTGTGATTACTATGGACAGAGTGGGCACCAGGGCACCTGTGCTTTTTCCTCTTTCCTCTTCTTTCAAAAGAACTTCCCCTTCCCCGTCTACACACACCTTTTTCCAAAAGAGGTCTTTCGGAATAAAGCTTCTTCCTCATAGAATGAGAATTACCAATGTCGGAAAAATCCCTCTGCTCTTTCAGTTTTCTTTCAAAAGAACGTGATTGCAGTGTGGATGTAAGTGAAGTTTTTTTTTTTAAATGGCCATTTTTCCGAAGAAACTCTCTAGTGTAGACAAAGGCTGCCTGCAGTATTACTTTCAGCCACAAGGGGGCAGCTGCACTGCAGACAGAAGTGGGCACTGGAGTGTTGAAGGATTGCATATAGATGCCATAAAGGACAGGATTTGCCATCGTGTCAGCATTAACTTGTGCTCATTTTGAGGGTTCAGGACTGCTGTTCCACTGCATCTTACGTTATTCAGTGGCAGTGGTCAGGCTCCATGTCCTTCTTCAGAGACCATCTATGGCACCCGCTCACAACTTGCAGAGATGGATACCCACTGTGAGAGTGAGGTGGGGCATATCACACAACCACAGAGGCTACATTTGATACAAAAGCTTCCATCAGCTCTGTAAGTGCCTATACAATGTCACTCTGAAGTAACATATGGCCCTACTTGTTTGCAGATGAGATAAGATGATATTTAAACTTTCCTTTTCAAACCATTCAAACAAAGTGCCTATAACTAATTTGGAACAACCAATGTCAGGGTATGTCTACACTACAAAGTTAATTCGAACTAGCGGAGCACTTAGTTCGAACTAGGTAAACCTCATTCTACGAGGACTAAGCCTAGTTCGAACTTACTAGTTTGAATTAAGGGATGTGTAGCCCCTTAATTCGAACTAGTGGGAGACTAGCCCTCCCCAGCTTTCCCTGTTGGCCACTCTGGCCAACACCAGGGAAACTCTATTGCCCCCCTCCCGGCCCCGGACCGCTTAAAAGGGCACGGGCTGGCTACGGTGCCCGTGCCAGGTGCAAGCCTGCCAGCACCCAGCAAGCAGACCCTGCACCTGGCACAGCTCGAGCCAGCCACCCGATGCCCCCCCAGCCCTCCCCCTCTTCCCAGGACCAGGCTGACGGCTCCCAGGAGCTTGCCCGGGACCACAAGAGGCGGGCACCCGCTTGGTCTAGTGTGGACACCGTGGACCTCTTCCACGACCTCCGCACTAGTCACAGGAAAGTGGCCATCTAGGGCAGGAGAGCTGCCAGCTGGCCACCCAGGAGCAGGTGTGCATGAAAATCAAGGTGGTCCACTGAGACCCCCAACCCTAAGCCCTGAGCCCTGAGCTTACAATGGCCGTCCTGGGTCAGACCAAAGGTCCCTCTAGCACAGTAGCCTGTCTGCCGACAGCAGCCAACCCTAGGGACCCTGGAGGGGATGGACCGAAGACAGTGACCAAGCCATTTGTCTCGTGCCATCCCTCTCCAGCCTGCCACAAACCTTGGGCAGGGACACCACTCCTACCCTCTGGCTAATACCACTCCATGGACCCAACCTCCATGACTTGATCTCACATCCCTTTAAACTCTGTTCTAGTTCTAGCCTTCACAGCCTCCTGCAGCAAGGAGTTCCACAGGTTGACTCTTTGCTTTGTGAAGAACAACTTTCTGTTACTACTTTGAAGCCTGCTACCCATTCCTTTCCTTTGGTGTCCTCTAGTCCTTCTTTATGGGAACTAATGAAGAACTTTTCTGTATGCACCCTCTCCACTCAACTCCTGCTTTTAGAGACCTCTATCCTGTCCCCCCTCCGTCTCCTCTTTTCTAAGCTGAAAAGTCCCAGTCTCTTTAGCTTCTCTTCATATGGGACCTGTTCCCAACCCCTGATCATTGTAGTTGCCCTCCCCTCTCCCACCTCCTTTTCCCAGCCTCCCCCAGTTTTGTTCAATAAAGACAGATTCCATTTTGGAACATAATTGTCCTTTATTTTGTACATCAAGAAAAGGGGCTAGGGAAGGGTAAGTGGAAGGAGGTGAGGGAGGAATGGGGCACGAGCCCCCGATGGGGAGGACTGGGATGGCTCTGCGGGCTTCTGGGGGTGGAAGCTCTCCTGCAGCCCCCCAATTGCCCCCTCTTCCCAGATGGCAGCCTGCGGCAAGTGCAGCCAGGCTGATGGCCGAGTGCTGTGATGTGCCCAGTGTGGGTAGTCCGGGCACTCCAAGCCAGGACTTGTTTGCAAGCAGGGCACCCCTGAGAACTGTCTTTCCGGGGTGGGGGTCGGGACCCTTTAAGCGCAGCCCTCGGCTAGCCTGAGACAGCATCTCCACGCTCTAAGTCCTCCTCTGATGCCCTGCCGGCACTGCTTCCGGCCATCCTTAAGCCCGGTTCAGGGTCCACTTAATCTGGACATGCTAGTTCGAATTAGCAAAACGCTAATTCGAACTAGATTTTAGTTCTAGACACGTTAGTTCGAATTAGCTTAGTTCAAATTAACTAATTCGAACTAAGTTAGTTCGAATTAGCGCTGTAGTGTAGACGTATCCTCTGTTTCTAGTCCAGGATGATTTATACAAAATAGAACCACTCAGACAGGAGAAAATTGAGACTCAGTCTCTGAATCAGAGCAAGGATTTGAACCAGGATCATCTCCATCCCTGTTGAGAGCCCTCATCACCAGCGTATTTTCCCTTTTCACAAACATTTTTTAAAAATCTGTGTTCACTCTGCATCAGGGCAAAAATAAACTTTGAAACCCCGGGGTTTTTTTACAAAATAGAATTCTTGTTTTCTAGCCAACCCTACTTCAGAGAGCATTAGAATGGTGATCACAGGATAGTGGTTGTTACATCAGCAGCCAAGATCTGGTGTGTGCGTATGTACGCAGGGGGTGGTGGTTGGTGAACAGGCTCAGCGACAAACCTCACATTAAAAAGAGTTTTTAATTAAAAACAAAAATGTGTTAACTTCTGGAAGGAATAGCCAGAAGTGAAAAATCTGTTTGCTCATGTTCTGTCTCCATTCTGTTTCCTGTAAACTCATCTTGCAGCAATTGCTTGTTTTAAAAAAATATATTTCTGCTTTCTTGTTGCCAAAGATGCTGTTTTGCAGCAAATATCTGATCTCTTTTCCTGATACAAAGGTCTCGTGGCTATGTCTGGAATCCTGGAAAAACCTTGCTGCCTCCAAGGAACGCATTTGCTCTTCCGCTTTTTTTGCGGAAGAGCAAACGCGCTCTTTCAGGGAGCCCTGTATACCTTGTTTCACAAGGCATTAGGGCTCCTCCAAAAGAGGAGGCTTTCCCACCATTTGGCCCCATCTAGATGGTGGAAAAGCATCTTCCGGGGAAAAAAAAGCAGAAAAAGCTACGCAAAATGCAGAGCACATTTTGCATAGCTTTTTCCACAAAAACACTGCAGTCTAGACCTAGCTGCTCGAGACTCTAGATTTATTTCTTAGGTTCTGTAGTCTGGCTAACCACACATCACCCTTCTCCTGCCTAGTCTTCTCCAGTAGCTTCTATATTAGTGAAAGGAAGTGTTTGAATGGAAGAAGAATAGCATTTCATACATTGTTGAGTGATTACCATTTCAGATCTCACAAGCTAATCAGGGATGATTTGGCTCATAAGTTGGAAGACCTCCAGGAACACCTAGTTCCTGCACAGAATGTTTAGCTGGTGAGTGTTGAAGAACATCATGCAGAGCCCTGGGCAAAATCAGAAGTGGATGTCCCAATTTAGTCCTGTGCCATGACTGTTAGATGGCAGTATCCCCTCAGTTCGCTTGATACCACACTTCCGTGCCAGTGAATTCTCGCATTCACATTGTCTCTGACTCCTCGACTTTGTCTACCCGGCTGAGTTCAATGTGGCACTGTGGTCCTGGCACCAGTGCTAGGAGAAATCTCTCCCAGTGCTCTGTGTAAACTACCTCCAGGAAGGGAGTAGCTCCCAGTGCTGAGAGCCCATTTACACGGGTGCTTTAATTGCTGCATTCCTGGGTGTGTTTTTTACACCCCTGACCCTGAGAGTTACAGAGCAGTAAAGTGGCTGTATAGACAACTCTTTTCCCGGCTTCCTCTTTTCTTGTACCTATAATCACCTTCTTCTGCTTTCTGGTCACATCACAGCTTCCCATAGCTCCACGCTGCATGAGAAGCCAATATTACAACAACATAGACTGGCTAACCGGTCTCTGTCATTCCTGCCCCTTCCCAGCTCCCTGAAACTATACAACAACCAGTTTAGGAACCTCTGACTCTACTTGTGATTGACTTGTGATTGTCTGAGAGCTGACAGTGTGCATAGTCCTGTGCAGCTCTTTAAGGACATGCAGTCCTTGGCCTCAGGGCCCTAGTTCATGCAGACTGGGGACATAGTGCATCATTGGACCAGATAAGATTTAATCTCAGTATAACATTTTCCTCTGCTAACATCCCCACACTCTATCTCTTCCCACTGAATTAGCTTCACATAAATAGCACAGAGGGGGGCCCAGAACATAAGAACATAAGAATGGCCATAGTGGATCAGACCGATGGTCCATCTAGCCCAGTATCGTATCTTCTGACAGTGGCCAATACCTGATGTCCCAGAGGGAGGGAACACAACAGGTAATCCTCACATGATCCCTCTCCTGTCACCCATTCCCAGCCTCTGACAAACAGAGAGAAAGGAAACCATTCCTACCCATTCTGACTAATAGCCATTGATGGACCTAACCTCCATGAATTTATCTAGTTCTTTTTTGAACTCTGTTAAAGTCCTGGTCTTCTGGAGGTGCTCTCCCTCCCTGAAAACCAAAGCCTGATTACAAGTGGTCATTAGCCACCAGCATCTTTCACTACAACGGAATTTGGTCTGCAATTCCAAATGAAACTTTACAGCCTATCTAGCTAAAATGAACTCTTATTATCCAAGTTGGACTTCGACAGGATTCCCCAGGGCTTCTGAATTCTCCCTTGTGCTGTACAATGCATAACATATTCTCCATTTCCTGTCTTAACCTGCTGTCTTAAGTTACAGTGAGGGAGGTCTAAGTTGGATACTAGGAAAAACTATTTCACTAGGAGGGCGGTGAAGCACTGAAATGGGTTACCTAGGGAGGTGGTGGAATCTCCATCCCTGGAGGTGTTTAAGTCCCGGTTTGACAAAGCCCTGGCTGGGATGATTTAGTTAGGGTAGGTCCCGCTTTGGGCAGGGGGTTGGACTCGATGACCTCCTGAAGGCTCTTCCAACCCTGGGATTCTATTATTCTATTGCTGACACGAAATGGCTGCATTTTGGGGATGCAGGAAATGATTACTGTGTGAAAATGTTTAGGATGAAAAGGTTCCATATCATAAAAGAGCAAGATCATATTCTACTGAGGGGCAAAAGCGTTATCACAATGAGAGTCCCAAATCCAGGCTCCCTGAACTTCAGGGACTAGGATCTAAAATCTAGATCTGAACCTGCTCCTTGCCAAATCTTGCTGCCCAGACCTTCTCTAATCTTTCTAAACAGACTATTGTTGTGTTTAGCCAGGTCATGACATTTGTTTCAAAACAACTGAAAAGAACAAAGCAGTTTGGTTCTTTTTTCCCTTGAGCCTGAGGAAATATACAGTATTCTGTTACATACAGTAACTCTTATGGAATTTCTCAGGGTAATAAGAATTGCTGTCTTCAGTTCATGCTTTGCCTCGTGTCTTGATTTTATCTACTGAGTATTTTTAGGATGTCCAGTGGGCGAAGTACATTTGCAAAAACATATTTTATATAGTTGTGTTGGAAGCCTGGATAAAATGGTTGTTTCCTTAATAGAAATAGTTACCAAAGCTATCCATAGCTGGTCAGACTTCTGCTTTAATAAAAACCTAACTTCCTTCTAGCATTGGTCTTTCTGCCACCTTGTGTATAGAAATAATGAAAAACACTCTGTCGGGAATAGTATCTGGGTGTGGGGGTGAATGCAGAGGACTGGAAGTCATTCTTCATGAATGATGAATTACAGCAAATCCTTAGCATGTGTAGGGGACAACTTTCTGATTTAGACAGTTGAAGAAACAAATAGGGAGTCATCTCTTTTTGGATCTAGTTTTGACCAATAAGGTTGGGGATTAGTTATGAACATGAAAGACCAGGAATTTGGAAGGAAATGATCGTGATGTTGTAGAATTCAAGGTCTTATAAAAATGAGGACATGAGAACAGCAAACCCAGGACACTGAAATTCCACTGATTCAGAGAACTAGTAGGCCAAGCCCCGTGGAAAGACCAACTAGGAAGAAAACAAGCTGAAAAGGGCCGGCAGTTCCTAAAACATGCAATACTGCAGGCATAACATCAGGCTATTCCAATGCACAGGAAACATAAGACGAGCTACAGGAAGCTCAAAAGGAGCTTTTTTAGTTATCTAAAAATCGAAAGGGATACACACAGGAAATGGAGGGAGGAGATATCATCAAAAGGGTATACCTGGGGACAGCATGAGTGTATAGAGACAAAACCAGGCAAGCCAAGGCAAAGAATGAGTTAGAGTTGGCATGGAATGTTACAGACACAAAGGGATTCTTCAGATATATCAGACAAAAGAGAAAGATGAAGGTCTGTGAGATAGGAAGGCTGAGCTGCTCAGTATCTACTTTGCTTCAGTCTTCTCACAAAAAATAACACATGACCAGACAACTACAGGTTAGGTCTCCCTGGTCCCACACCCACAGCATCTGACCAGACTGAAGGAGGGAGTTTGCCTGACCAGAGGAAATCAATTCCAGCCCCTCTACTGCCAAGCTCTGAGCACTCCTGGCGGGGAGCCACCAGCCCTCTGGCTGGGATTTCCCTTTGGCTGCTCGCCCCACTGCTGACCCAGTGCTTCTCTGCTGGACCTGGCTGGGATTTGACCGTTGGCCCAGCTTTGCTCCTGGCCCCAGCCAGGAGCCAGCCACTGCCCCTCGCCCCCAGCCCAGCTCCGCTCCCAACCCTGGCCAGACTCCCAGCCTTGACTGCTGGATTGGCTCCGCTCCTGGCTGCCAGTCTCCCAGCCTCCAGACTGACTCTGCTTCTGGTCTCGGCCAAACTCCTGGCCCCTCTGCCACTTGACTCGCAACTGGCCTCTGCTCCCAGCCACTGGGCTGTCTGGTCCAGGAACATCCATGGTCCAAGTACCTTGAATGGAACTTCTCATGTGCAAGCGAAATCCAACCATTCTCTAATAATCCACCGTGCTTTATCTGTTTCTCCAATGTTCATTTTTACATGTCTGTTTCCAGGGTGCTGTAGTTCTAAAAGGGGCTTGGTTTCTCTCTCGTTTAGCCTTCAGGATATACCCAAACTCCTCCTCCATTTTGGCGAAGTGAATCAAACAACTGTGCTAAAGCAAATCCAGCTGACATCCTTGATGAAGCTGGTATCATAAATATCACTACAAATTGGCATTGCTGTCATCCTTGGCTCCAAAAAAGTCCCCATTAATCACATTTACTGAACTATCCCTGAGGACACCTTTAAGATTTCTCCCTGCTGAGTGATAAAGCAAACTACAGAGATTTTGACTGAGTATTTGTATCTCCCTGTGTGTTTTTGTTTCCAGATTCCAAGTTTAATTTTCAACAATGTTGTCATTGCCAATAAAACTGGGCACCGTTAATAGTGCAAAGTAAAAAAAGCCAATACATTGTTTTTTGACTATGTTCATGGTAAATATGTTATTGCCAGGGTTTATCAGTTATTAAATCTCCACTCATTGTAGATACCATCTGTTTGCCCCAGAGTTACAACAAGAAGGAACGTGTACTCCTCCTCTCCATAATCAAAAAAAGCCTTCACTTGTTCTGGCAGGATCGTCAGTTAAAGTGACCCACTTAAGGACAGAGAATCAGATGGAAAATGAATGGAAGGTAAGGAGGAACCATCTTGATAATAGGGGCTTTGTGTTTTGTAGGTAAATGTACCCCACACAAAGAGTACCCCAATTTTTTCACACTTGCTATCTGGTCCCCCTAAGCTGGGGATCCCTAATGAGAGTGGCCAATGTAGTTTCAGGATGAAAGGGGGAGAGGGGTAAAGGAGCAGGCCGGCTGAAAGGTGCAGAGGAGGTGGGGCAGTGGCAAGAAAAAATGGGTTCAGTGGCAGAATTGGTTAAGGGAGAGCTGGAGTAGCCCCCGAGTGGCTAAACAAGGTGTCAGTCCAGAGAGTTGCAGAGAGTCAGGACTCAGACACCAGTGACAGGTGCATCTAGAAGAAATGTAGAGAACAGAAATAAGAGATAACCCCAAGTCTCTTAAAGGTGAGTGGAGGCTTCAGGTGGGCCAGCACATAGCCTATGCTGTATACGCTGACACCACTGTTAAATCTGCACGCCCCCCCCCCCCCCATCCCGCCCGGACTAACTTCTTCCTGAGCCTTCCCCCCTACTAGTCTTGCCAGGTGGCACAGGCTGGGCTGATTCTTTTTCAAGAGTTCACAGGTAAATTTCCTGGGGTTGGTTCAGGCGTTATAATCCCAGTTTATTTCGCAGGAGGATTCTGGGTCTGGTGCTCAGCTGATGCCAATTGGCATAGCTACCTTTACGTCAGTGACTCCATGCAACTTCTCACCAGCTGAGAGTCTGCTCTAGAGAATTTCCATGCAGTTAAAAAAGCCATATTTCCATTCTCTTCAGGGCTTGAACTGGGATCACTGTTGTTTTATCCCTCCAGACCCTCATTCTCTCTTCCCTCCCCTTCTTGTTGATGCCTAAGCCTCTGGAATGTTCTCAGTCAGCCTTTCTGACAATTCTGATTGTATTGCTTTTGATCAAAACGCAAGAACAAATGTTTTCTGGTAAGACCATTATGAGTAAAAAGCAAACAATGGCTTGAGTTCACATACAAGGCATAGCAAGACCAGTCAGAATAATGTCTCAGCTATTAGGGTATGTCTACACTACCCCACTAGTTCGAACTAGCGGGGTAATGTAGGCATACCGCACTTGCAAATGAAGCCCGGGATTTGAATTTCCCGGGCTTCATTTGCATAAGCCGGCCGGCGCCATTTTTAAATGCCGGCTTGTTCCATGAGGCGTACAGATAGTTCGGAATGGCTTGCTAGTTCGAACTATCTAGCCCGTGCCGCGTGTAGCCGCGCGGCACGGGGTTCGAACAAGCCGGCATTTAAAAATGGCGCCGGCCAGCTTATGCAAATGAAGCCTGGGAAATTCAAATCCCGGGCTTCATTTGCAAGTGCGGTATGCCTACATTACCACCCTAGTTCGAACTAGGGTGGTAGTGTAGACATACCCTTAATTACTGGAATATACTGCTGCATTGGCAGGGATCATTTCTCGTCTGCTGCCTGGAACTGACATTGATTTGTAAGCTTCTCTCATAATACCTTCCTTCTTACACATGCTAGGAGCCAGCATCCTCTGCAGTGAATGAGTCACATGTTCATTAGGCCATCAATGACACATTTTGTTCATGTTGATATTCTACAGGAAGATACATAGGATCAAACTCAGCCCTCTACTGAGGGCAAGACCTATTTCAAAAGCTTACATGATGTGTGTGACATACCAGGATATAGTCCAGACCAGTGTGTGTGTATATTGGGCAGCTATGTCAACCCTGCTCTGCAACCTCCATATCAAACAATGCCTTGCAAAAATAGGTCCTACCTGGGCCAGTCACAAACAAGCTTCCAGGATTCAAACTGTGTCTGTGTGTAATTGTATCCTGCCAACCACACTTGAGTTGCACTCTGGCTCTCACCAGCTATCATTACACTGCACATCCCTAGTTTCAGACTTCCCCTAGAAGTGTATGCCCTATACTTCCAAGCCCTCTCCTAGACAGCACAACAATTTTAAATCTGTTATTCCTCAAGGGAATAATATGCCAGTTTATCATCTCAAATAGTTATTCAGGCAATTTAACTTCAAGATACTGGTTTAGATAAAATAGTAAATCAAATACATTAACAACAAAATGAGAGATTTTAAGAGAGTATAACACTCAAGCAGAAAAGTCAGAAATGGTTATAAGAAAATAAAGACAAGATATTTACAGATGCCTAACTTAACAAATGGTACTGGATTCAAACAGTGAGTAGTCCTGTGGTACCTTAAAGACTCACAAACATATATAGAATCCCGAGCTTTGGTGTGTAAAACCTACTTCATCAGAATTCATTGTTTTTAAAGTTATAGACTAACTTGAATAGATTCAAGCAAAGTTTCTCACCACATGCCCTAGCGGATCACTGACCCTATGCTCAGGTCAGGACCCTTTTTCCTGCATCCAAGGGAAAAGCTTCCAATCTTAGGTACAAGGATCATAGAATCATAGAATCCCAGGGCTAGAAGAAACATGAGGAGGTCATTGAGTCTAGGCCCCTGCTCGAAGCAGGACCAACCCCAACTAAATCAGCCCAGCCAGGGCTTTGTCAAGCCGGGACTTAAACACCTCCAGGGATGGAGATTCTATCACCTCCCTAGGGAACCCATCCCCGTGCTTCACCACCCTCCTAGGGAAATAGTTTTTCCTAGTATCCAACTTAGCCCTCCCTCACTGTAACTTGAGACCATTGCTCCTTGTTCTGCCATTTGTCACTACTGAGAACAGCCTCACTCCATCTTCTCTGGAACCTCCCTTCAGAAGGTTGAAGACTGCTATCAAATTCCCCCTCACTCTTCTCTTTTGCAAACTAGATAAGTCCAAATCCCTCAGCCACTTCTCATAGGTCATGTGCTCCAGCCCCCTAATCATTTTGGTTGCCCTCTGCTGGACCCTTTCCAATGTGTCCACATCCTTTCTATAGTGGGGGGGCCCAGAACTGGACACAATACTCCAGATGTGGCCTCACCAACGCCAGATACAGGACAAGGCACTGCCAGGCCCACCAAGGCCACATCCCTTGGAGGAAGGGAAAGGCAAGAGAGAATGGTGCCCTGGGACACTTAATTTAGCTACATATTGTAAGGCACCGATTGCAGGGCAGGGGTGACACAGCCACCCTCACACCCTGGCCCTCTCTTGAAAAATATTTCCAGATGGGAAGTAGGAGACAGAGTCTATGTGAAAAGGAGTTCCTTGCTAGCTTTTTTCTCACCTGTTTAAGCTTTCTTTGTTTCCCTTCCCGACTGATGACTCTGTTTACTGCTTAAATGCAAAACATAGAATCATAGAGTTAGAAGAGATCTCAGGAGATCATCGAGTCCAACCCCCTGCTAAAAGCAGGACCAATCCCTGAATATGGACAGGCCTGTTTGCTAACACCAGTTTGGGAAGGGCTTTGTGATTTGGCACCATATGTTAGTTACATAATACAGGGAAATCTTCTAACATCACATACAATGTTCCAACACATATTTTATGAGGATGAAACTGCCCAGCAAATTATGAGTTTCTAAATGATGCTTTACAAGGTATGCTTTCTATAAACAGTATTTCAAAAGTGTTTAAACTCTGTGTGTCACCCATAAGATCTAGAAACTAGCTTTTTTCATGGGCAGTCTATAAAACTTTGGCCTCTTATTCTTCAAAGGAGACACCTGTCTGATGTCAGACTATTTTGCACTTTCTGTAGGTGATTGTAGGGACAGCCCATAAAAGCAAACCTCTGGCAGACAGTCAGTAGCCATTTCTTTTGATCTAGGGTTGTTCTTTGTTTTGGGGCTTGTCTATACGGTGGAGCAATGTGCCTTGTCGGGACATGATTTCTAAAGCTCAGTAACATCGTACACATTAGTTGGTCCATGCAGACCTAACTAAAGGTTGCTTAGTAATGCAGTTACATTTTCTGCAACACTATGTTAAAGCACATTAAGGAACCTTTGTTGTGTACCAATGTAACCAAATCTGGGACCTCTGTGCATGAATCTAGTAGCTAAGGCCGTGTCCAGACTCAGGGGTTCTTTCGAAAAAAGTAGCCTTTTTTCGAAAGAACTTCCCCTGCGTCCAGACTCAAGCCGCGTTCTTTCGAAAGTAAATCGAAAGAACGCGGCTTTTCTTTCGACGGCGGTAAACCTCGTTTCACGAGGAAGAACGCCTTTTTCGAGGGAGATCCATCGAAAGAACGTGAGTCTGGACGGGGGGGAGCCCTTTCTTTCGAAATTATTGGCCTCCAGGAAGAAGCCCTGGTGGACAATCTGGGCCATGGGTTGCACGTCTGTGGTTCCTGGCTGCAGCCATTCCTTAAAGGGACAGGTGCACCCTCACAGACACTTGTTGCAGACAAGGAGCCAGAGCACACGGCGACCTTGCTGCAGCATGTCCCAGCCCCAAGAGCGTCCTGGCCCTTCCACCGAGCCTTCTGGGGACCCAGCCAAGGGCTCCAAGCACCGGGCACCATCCTTGTCCGGCGCAGAGATCAAGAGCCTGCTGGAGCTGTGGGGAGAGGAGGAGGCCTTACAGGCCCTCAAAAGCCGGCGGCGAAATGCCGAAATTTATGGCCGCATGGCTGAAGCCCTGGCCCAGAAGGGCCACTACCCCCGCACCCAGGACCAGGTGTGCTCCAAAGTGAAGGAGCTGCGGCAGGGCTACGCCAAAGCCAGGGAGGAGAGCTCCCGGTCTGGGGCAGCCCCCCACTACTGCCCCTACTACCCAGAGCTGGACCAGATCCTGGGTGGCAGTGCAGAAGCACGCACACCACGGAGGTTCGTGCAGTCCGGACTGGCAGACCCCATGGTGGACGCTCCAGAGCGGGAGCTACAGCACTCTGGAGACGGGGACATGGTCCCAGAGGAAGAGGAGGACAGCGAGGAGACGGCGACCCTCACCACCGTGGAGCCAGTCACCCAGACCTCTGAGGCCTCCCAGGCGTCATCTGGCGCAGGAGAGGAAGCAGCAGGTGAGTACAGTGAGGTTGTGTCACACCCGGGGGGGGGGGAGGTAGGTGGGTGCACAGTGGGTGATGCACAAGGGAAACCTGTCATGCTCAGGCTGATGCCCAGGTCACACACACACACACAGTGTGACCTTCAGAATGTCTGCTTCCCCTGTCTCAAGGGAGAGGGCATGCCCTTTTGGACAGCTGTTGCACACATGACTGATTGTGATAGAAATGTAGCCGTGTTACTCTGATCTGAGGAAGTGGGTCTGGCCCAGGAAAGCTCATCCCCTAATAAACCATCCTGTTAGTAGTGTAAGTGCTACAGAGTCCAGTTTATAGGACTGATTGTGTCTTCTTCTTTTCCTCCACAGCCGGACCAGCCGTGGAAGAGGGCCGCAGCACCCCAGCCCCACCTCCATCTCCATCTCCATCTCTACGCGGACATCCTCAGACAGCACGTCAAGGCTGTGCAGGAGCAGAACTCCATCCTGCGACAGAGGGCGGAGGCAGAGGAGCGCTGGCGTGATCGGCTCATGAACGAGCTGGTCCTGCAGCGCACGCTCCTGTACAGCACCCTGAGGGAGGTCAGCGGCTTGCCTGCTGCTGTGCCTGGTCCTACTCCTCCAGCACCCCATGACCCCACCCCACCAAACCCCCCTTCCACAACAGCATCCCTTTCCCCCCTTGGACCTCCCTCTCCCCCAGCCCCCCCAGTTCCCCAGCCCCTCTCTCCCCCTGGCCCTCCTCTCCCCCAGGCTTCCACGTCCCAAGAGCCCCCCAGCAGCCAGCCTACCGACAGGTGCATCACCCGATCCCGTAGCCGGGGAGCACCCCAAACACGAGGCCCAGGCAGGAAAGGGAAATCTGCCAAGCCCCGTTCAACCTGATCCCCTTCCCCCCTCCAGGTTTCCAGTCCCCTTCCCCTCTCCAGGTTTCCAGTCCCCTTCCCCCCTCCAGGTTTCAATCACCCCCATCACCCCAATTATAAAGCACAAACAAAGGGTTAAACGAACTGTTTCTTTATTGTATAAAGTTTGGCAACAACAAAAAAGAAAAATTTTTTTGTTATGTTTGCAACGTGTATAATTTTGTACATATTACCTAACAAGTAAAGAGAACATTTTATTTTGAAACACACCCTGGTGTAAGTGATATGTCCAAACTGGGTCAGGAGATGGGTTGTGGAGGGAAGCTTCTATTGGGCCAGGGCCCAGTCCCCAGGCAGAAGCCCCTCAGTGCACTCAGTCTCAGTGGCCTCCACTGGAGAATTGCTCCCGGAGGGCCTCCCGGATGCCAACTGCAGACCGGTGAGCCTGGCGGATGGCAGCTGTCCGGGGCTGGGCAAAGAGCCTCTCCTGGGCATCAGCAGCTCTCCCCCACCCTGGTAGGAAGGCATCCCCTTTCCTCTCCACGAGGTTATGGAGGACGCAACACGCGGCCACCACCTCGGGGATGTTGGTCTCCCCCATGTCGAGGTGTGTGAGCAAGCACCGGAATCTGCCCTTTAAACGGCCAAACGCACATTCAACCTGGTTGCGAGCCCGGTTAAGGCGAGCATTAAACTGCTCCTTGCTCGCATCCAGCTGGCCGGTGTAGGGCTTCATCAGCCACGGCATCAGGGGATAGGCGGCATCAGCCACTATGCACACCGGCATGTGCACATCCCCAACCGCAAACTGGCGATGGGGGAAAAATGTTCCTGCCTGAAGCCTCCGGTACAGGTACGAGTTCCTGAAGATGCGGGCATCGTGTGCCCGCCCTGACCACCCAACACAAATGTCCAAAAACTGGCCACGATGGTCGACCAGGGCCTGGAGGACCATAGAAAAGTAGCCCTTTCTATTGATGAATTGGGCTGCTCGATGGGGCGGTGCACGGATGGCAATGTGTGTCCCATTGAGCGCTCCTCCGCAATTCGGGAAGCCGAGGGCAGCAAAGCCGGCCATGATGCTGTCCAGATCCGGTAGACAGATGAGCCTGTTGAGCAGCTCCGAATTGATGGCCCTCACCACCTGCAGAACGAGACAGACAACAAAGTGTTAGAAGGGGTGCCTTATGTCTTAGGAGGAGAACCCACCGCCCACCTTCCCTCTCAAACACTCCGGGAATCCCCTCCTCAGAACCCCCCCCCCCACAATTCAGGGTGAGTGGAGGAGCTCCCTCCCACTCCCACTCCACTTGGCCCTTCCTGACAGTCTCCCTTCCCCCCACCCCAAACTGTGACTGTCCCCAGACAATGACTTACCTCCATCAAGACAGCCCCGACAGTAGATCTCCCCACGCCAAATTGGTGTCCCACGGAGCGGTAGCTGTCGGGGGTTGCCAGCTTCCAGAGGGCAATGGCGACCCTCTTTTCCAGGGGGATGGCGGGCCGCAGGTGGGTGTCTTGCCGTTCCAGAGCAGGGGCGAGCCAGGTACACAGCTCCTGGAAAGTGGTCTTTCTCATCCGGAAGTTGCGTAGCCAGCCTTGGTCATCCCAGATCTCCATCACGAGCCGGTCCCACCATTCAGAGCTGGTGTCAAACCTCCAAACACGCCTGTCCACGAAAAAGTTCGGAGGCAAGGGCAGTGCAGCTGCCTGACGGAGGAACCCCTTGTCCCTCTGGTCTGGGAGCAGCTCGGGAAGGAGCCTCATGACTGTGTCATGAAGATGCAGCAACAGCTGCAGTATGGTGGTGTGGGGCCATCGCCTGCCCAGGGGCAGCTCTGGCTCCATGCCAAAAATAAGGGTCTGCAAGCAGAAAAACCTCAAAAGAAAAAAGCTGCTGGGGTGTCCCAGGAAGCTGAGCACTCCAAAGCAGCACTGCAATGCCTTGCAAAATTCCTCAAGGGACAGCAAAGGCAGCTGCAGGAGCAGAGCAACGGGTGTTCAGGAGTGTCCCTTTAACCACGCGTCTCTGCAAAGGGCAGGCAGGCAGCACCCGGAAGGAAATGCTGCCCCTATGCCCTGGCAGAAGCAGTTCCGGGTGGCTTTGAATTTCGAAAGAGCGTCCAGCAGTCTGGACGCTCTTTTTCGAAATAGCGGATCGATCTTTCGATCCGCGCATTGTAGTCTAGACGCACTCTTTCGAAAGAGCCTCTTTCGAAAGATGCTTTCGAAAGAGGCTCTTTCGAAAGAAGCCTGCAGTCTAGACATAGCCTAAGGGTGCATCTACTCAGCAGGGCTTAATTCAAAATTAGCTACAAAAATTGAGCCATGTCAATTGCGTAGCTTATTTTGAAATTGGGAGCATCAACACAGCACTTATTTTGAAAAAGAGCACACTTCCTCCAACTTCCCTTACTCCTCGTACAATGAAGGTTACAGGAGTCAGAATAAGAAGTCCTCCAGCTTGGCAGAATTTTGACATTATTTTGAAATAACTGCCTGCTGTGTAGCTGCGGACAAAGTTATTTTGAAATATTGCTAGTTATTTTGAAATAATGTTGCTGTGTACACGTACCCTAAGGCTGTGTCTAGACTGACATGAATTTCTGGAAATGCTTAAAACGGAATACTATTTCGTTTTCAGTTTTTCCGGAAAAGGAGCGTCTACATTGGCAGGCTGCTTTTCCGGAAAAGCCCTTTTTCCAGAAAGGCGTCCGTGGTCAATGTAGACGCGCTATTCCGGAAAAGAGCCCCGATCGCCATTTTCGCGATCGGAGCTTTTTTCCGGAAAAGACTACTGGGCTGTCTACACTGGCCCTTTTCCGGAACAGTGTTCCAGAATAAGGACTTATGCCTGAGCGGGAGCAGAATAGTTTTTCCGGAATAGCGGCTGATTTTGTACAGTAAAGCATTGTTGCTTTTCCGGAAATTCAAGGGCCAGTGTAGACAGCTCGCAGCTTATTCCGGAAAAGCGGCTGATTTTCTGGAATAAGTGGCCCAGTGTAGACACAGCCAGCGTGTATAAAGCATTTTGGGCTTTTTAGTCTTTGTTCTCTGCAGAAAACTGACATGGATTCTGCCACATAAGGGTTTCTCCTTTTATGCATGATGTATCTTTGTAAAATGTTTATAGTTTCAAATAAATCTTGGATTGCCTCCACTGGCAAAGACTTTTCTTATCATTCCAGCCTCTTCAGCTAGTGCTTTATCTGTATGATTTCAAGCTGTCGCTTTTATAATCTGCTCCGCTCAAGAAAGACTGATAAAGGAATGGAATCCAGCTGCTTCAGGTGAGGCTGCGCAATGGAGCAAAGCTCAGTGGATTATAGTAACAGTTTTGAAGATCTGATCTGAGCTCCACAGAACAGCTCTAAGCATAACCACTAGTAAAAAGTAATTTACAATTTATCTCTTTACCACTTCACTTCCATCTCTATCATCTTGCTGATAAATGGAATTTGTCTAGCCAATTTAGTATAGCTTTCATATGGCCATATACTAGGTTTTTATTGCTTCCTTATTTTGCTTTTTAAATAAGGTAATGGGCTACTATAAAATCCCTGGCTTACTTGAGAATTGTTCTTTGTTTTTAAATCACTGATGGACACTCAAGATAGAGTATTCTATATTCAATCCAGGAGCAAATGTTAAAATAATGGACCAAAAACATGCTACCCATTCCAGCTATTGGTTATGAAGCAATAAAAGATTTCTATTTATTCTATAGCTATCAATAGTGGGTACTAAGAAGGGAACATCTTAACTTAGGGTTCATCTTTGGATTCAATCTTTATATTCTAACAGGATTTTGGATCCCCTTCTAAACCTCCATTTCAGTCTCTCCCACTCCATTACCATGACCTTCAGATCTCTGATATAACCCTCTGTCCTTTGGTCATGTTCTGCTTTCCTCAGTGCACTCTTAAAGTGACTGAGATCAAAAATCCCAGAAGAGAAATTCAGATTTAGGCTTTTGAAAATGTATGTTAAAAACAAAAATTACTTCAAAGCTATCCTTAAATGAAATAACGAAATTAAGTTATGGTTAGCTAAGCTATGTAAATACCTTGTAAAAGAATTTTTGTGGCAGACAGAACCTACACCTGAAGAGCTATCTGGAGCTGGCTGAAAAGTCTGGCTGACTTTTCATGGAAACAAAACTAGAACAAAGTAATGTTGAAAATGTTCTCATGGAAACTTGGAGTTTTATCCAAGGCTTGAATTTTCTCACTAAAAATTATCTGAAAGTTTACCATAAAGCAAAATGTTTTGTTAAAGCTGTTTGGAATCTGACAAACAGCATTTTTTAGAAGTAAAATTTTGGTTGAAAATTGTTCAGTATCTCAAGACCTGAGCTCTTGATTGTCTATACCTGATTGCAAACACTGCCCCTTCTCTTCTGTAATCTATACTGTGAACTAAACAAGTCTCAGGCAGGACCTAGAATCTGGTAAATGAAAAGAATGGCTTAAAGCTACCTTTGTTCTCTCCATTCACTGGCCTCCACCAGGAACCAAATATCAGCCAGACAATCAGGGTCATTGTCAATAAATCATTTCATCAAAGGACTTGTAGCTTTCTGGATACAGGTCACATGAAGTTTTCCTGCCCAGTTGAGTTGAGCTACAGGATAAAACATTGTTGGCTTCCTGACTGAGTTTTGACTAAGATGGTGGATACACTTGGCCTTTGTGCAGGCCAGGATATTGGCTTAACCCCCAGCAAACACACAAGAAGTTCATTCATATTTCTTTTAGTTGCAGAAAGGGACATTGTCTCTTAGAAACTTAATAAAACATCAGCTTCAAAGCCCAGTTTGTTAATGTGAGCATTTTGGCTCCAAGAACCATGCTTCTTACTACAAGGCGTGGCTTTAGAATCCTTCAGGGAGTGGAGTCCTCTTCAGTTCTACTATGAAGAAAAAGAAAGGGGTAATATTAGAACGGAGACAGTCGTCTCTTTATCCTATAGGCGTGGCTTTGTTGTGCACTTTGAATGGCATTCACTCAGTGCAGAGTCCTTGTACAAAGCCTCGTAGATCATTTAACCCCAGGTTAAGGAGAATAAGGATGGACAGGCTATCTGTAATGGAATGACTCTGATACTGTGAAGAATGATTAAAGTCAGTCTATGCCATCCACATTATAAATATACTAAGGTTCCTATTTAAGAGTAAAAGGCACCTCAATTAATACACTGGCTTAAGGTGCCCCTGCACTATTTTAGTGCCACATAAGGGCTGTGTGTGTGTGGGGGGGGGGGGTGCTTAAGCAGGGGTGGCCCTAGACTAGCTGCCAGCAACTGGCGCCCTAGGAGAACCATGCAATCGGCGCCCCCACCTCCAAACCCCTCAACGATATTGCGCCACCACGTGGCGCCCTATTTAACTTGGTGCCCTAGGCGACCGCTTAGTTTGCCTATATGGAAGGGCCGCCCCTGTGTTTATGCAATGTGGGAAGCATCTCAGTCCTTAAATAGGCTGGCACATTAGCAGCTGTCTGGGGATGGGTAAAAGGAGTAGCTGCAGATCTGGTGGACCGCGTTGCCTGTTCAACTGGCACAGAGGGGCTGTGGCAGCAATTTCAGCATCTTACCCTGGCCCTAGGCTGATGGGGATAACTTCACCTCCCCAGCCAACCTGTACCACGCTGCCTTGGAATCAATCATTTATCTTTTATGCAAGTTGCATGATTCTAGCACTAACTGAAATCCTGTTGCTCATTCAATGAGGACAGAAGAATTCTACATAGAAATTGCCAGGCTGGATCAATCAGTGGTCCATTTAGTTCAGTATCCTGCTGTGGACAGCGACCAGCACAAAATGCTTGAAGACAGGGCAAGACATGATATGGGAGGCAACCTGTCCTATAAATAAGACCTCCCCGCCCCTCAAAAAAGATTCTTTGCAAATAATGCTTTTTGTTTAGCTGTGTTGCTTCTCTAGGCTGCCCTTTGACCCAATGAGAGAGAGCAGCTTATGTAGCTACTGTACCCCATACCTCTGGGTTTCTATTTTTCACCATAATCAATGGAGTTTTGACCCAATAGTGCTCAGCACAGCCCCAGAAATCTTGGGTTTAATCAATGAAACATTCCAAAGTTATCTCATTACATATAGATGGAGAAGTGCCATCCATTTGAATGCAGGTTTCTCTTCATTAAGCTACTATAACTTACCCCGCCCCACCCTCAAAAAATGCCTCCCTGCTTGAAGTCACACACATGCAAAGCATATTGTTATTCTGGGATACATTAACTTCACCAGCTACCAATTTTTCATTGACACTGAGACAAAAGAAATCCTTCAACATACGATAAATGGATCTTGATATAAATGTTTTGTTAAACAATCATATTTTCTTGGATTGGTATACAATCAGGGTAGTATATCTGTATACATATTGCACACGGTTGCACTGGACAATCGGCAAATAAACAATGACTCTGAAAAATACCTTCTATTCTTTTACTCTTGTAATAGGCTCTCCAAATGAACTTTACAGATGTTGTGCAGAAGAAAGCCTGAAGCTGTTTAAAAGACATGACAAACTGCTAAGAAGCAGATGCAGCTTTTGTTTATAAATCTTCTAGCCTTTTCCAGTAATTAAGAGTTGACAGGGTTTAGTGAGAAACCAAAAATCATTCCCACAATATAAAACGATGGTTTCATTTTGAAGAAATTATCACTTAAACTGGCCTTTTACTTTTAAGGAAATTACATGCTGGCAGAGCACCATGGAATGTCTGGCTTTAGATGGAAATATTAAAAAGGTGTAAAACACAGGAGTTCTCAAAAACTCCTTACTGCAGAGTTTATTTTTACTCTGTCTTGACAGATCCATGCTAAGAGCAAGAAAAATGATAGTTAAGCTTGGCACATATTAAAAACCCCACCTATGGCTTATACAAAGTCAGTAGAATCACTTTTTTAAACGAATACTCTTTTTATGCCTTAATTTGTACCACCTAATGTATAGAACTTGAACAATTCTATAAGCAATTATTCAAAAATTCAATTCACTCCAGTAGCTGATGAAATATAATCAGGATGTATAAGAAACTGAATGGGAGGTAAGCAGGAAAAGCTATCACACCTGGAGGAAAATAAGTATAATTGAAAAGATTAAGGGAAAAAACATTGCCTCTCACTAATGTAAGCTTTAATGTATTTCCCATCATCTAGCCACAAATAAAGCAGTTTTCTCACACTCTGAAGATTAATCAGTAATGGAACATCTAAAACTATGTATATCTACAAAACTAGATTTCAGCTTCGTTTGGACATAATAGCAGGCCATTTAACCCACATTTGGGGAGGGATTGCTGATCAGTCTTGCATAGAGAGGACCATAAGGACATAAAACAGCCAAACTGGGTCAGACCAAAGGCCTAATCTAGCCCAGCATCCTGTCTTCCAACAGTGGCCAGTGTCAGGTACTCCAGGGGGAATGAACTGAACAAGTAATTATCAAGTGATCCATTCCCTGTCACCCATTCCCAGCTTCCAGCAAACAGACGCTATAGACAACATCCTTGCTTATTCCAGCTAAGAACCACTGATGGACCTTTTCTTCATGAATTTATCTAATTCTTTTTTGAACCCTGTTCTTGGCCCTCATAACATCTTCCGGCAAGGAATCCCACAGGCTGACGGCATTGTATGAAAAAAAAATACTTCATTTTTTTTTGTTTTAAACCTGATGCCTATTAATTTCATTTGGTGACCCCTAATTCTTGTATTATGAGAAGGAGTAAATAACTCTTGTGTAGACACTCATATTCCTGCTTAGTAATCTCTTTTCCAAACTGGAAAGCCCCAGTCTTATTAATCTCACCTAATATGGATGTAGTTCCATATGCCTAATCACTTTTGTTACCCATTTCTGAACCTTTCCCAATTCAAATATAAAGAAATGCCCAGGCATTAGCCAACTGTTGACAGTTATCCATAGTGCTTGTTATGGAATTGATAATTTCTGATGCCCCATTTTTGAGTGAAAGATTCTCACTGAGTTCAGAGACAGTAAAGGGGTAGGGGAAATAGTTTCTTTTTTAATGGGGATGGGAGTGGAATTAGCTAGGTCAAAATGTTAAATCTGCCTAACATTAGGCATCTAGCCCCATATTTGGATACCCAAATAACGTGCTGGTCACATACATCTCCTATTGGTGGAGAGCCTCACCACCTTCTGTTCCCAACCCCACTGAAACATGTTCAGTGTGAACCTTGCCATGAATGGGAAATTCCATTCAGTTTAATCATATATATATCCCCCAGTATCAAGAGAGCTAAGTTCATTATTATTGACGTTATAACAAAATTGGTACCAGTGTCTAAGAGGTATTTAAACCCTTGATTATTGTCAAATCAAAAATGGATTTTGCCAGACCACTGAAAGGCATAACTACATTTCAAGGTTCTATGAAACAGTTACACCATTTGTGCCATTCCAAAAACTGTACATTAAAAACTTTCCTTCAAGATAAATATATTTTATATTTTCTTTGTACTAAAACAGCTGAAACATTTCTGATTAAACTTTCACCCTCACACTATACCCCTTCCCAAGAAACCCTCTCCAACGTCTAGATCTCATATGTGGTAAATTTTAACATGAAATACGAAGATTTGAGAAAGCTATAAATGACTTTTTAAAAAGCTCTTTGGAATGGAAAAACCCTTGGCCAATTTTAACTGAGTGTAAGCATGTGCTCCACCCATTATATTTGTTCAAGTGCCCAGTGCTGCATATGCTCACTACCAAGCATTATACTTATTGCTGTGAATAGTTCTGTGGATTTGAATTTGTTGACTCACAGGAGCAAAATTAAACTTTGCTTCCACTAGAAAAGTCTCATTTCTTTAACTAAATAGTTTTTAAAATCTATCCAGTTAAACCAGTGAAAATACCTAATGTAGACTTACTTAAACCAGTTTAAGTCTTTGGTTTAGCTTGCATTTGTAAATAACAGAGTTCAATGAAGATGATTTTTACACCTACTTTCAACTTTTGCATTGGTTTAATTAGATCAGCTTTAAAATCTATTTAAATCAACACACTCTTTTAATGTAAAATAAGAGCCAATTATGTTCAGAAATGTTGGTAGAATGGGGTTACTATGTAATCAGTGGTGTGTAGACGAAGCTGAGTGACGAGGTAGGTGAAGCAATATATTTTATTGTTATTGTACTAACTTCTGTTGGTGAGAGAGAACAGCTGACATACCTGAGTTATGTTTGATTTAGCCCCCTTGAAAAACAAAAGCAGTGAAACTTCAGCAACCTGGTTGGCAGCAGTTTAACAAGCCCACCTGGCATCCTCGGTATCGACTTAAGCAGATAGTCCATGGTTTTACTGCTGTTCCAAACTGTCAGATCTAAATGAGTTTGGGCACATCTGTGCACACTGCAATCTCATCTTTGATTGCAGGATAGATATACCCTAAGGCCGTGATACTCAGAACTCACTGGTTCAGGAGCCAGCTTAACAGCCAATATTACCCAAAAGAGCCCCGGGTGCGTGAATTTACTGTTTCATTTATTATTCATATTTAAACAGTATGCAGTATGACAGGAGAAATTATATATATATATATATATATATATATATATATATATATATATATATATATATATATATATAAAAAAAACTCTCACCGCAAATAAGTTAACAACTTAGTGAATGCTGATACATTAATTGGTTAATAACATAGTACAAGCATCCTGACTGGTTAATAAATTAGCTTGATTAATAATTAAATCACAACAGTGTTTCAATATTACATGCTGCAAATAGAAAAAGGCACCTGCAACTTGCAAGCTGCAATCAAAGCCTACATCTATACTAGAGCTGGATTGATGCTCTGGGGATCAATGCATGGGGGGGTTCAATTTAGTGGGTGGAGTGAAGACTCACCAAATTGACCACAGATCTCTCTCTAGTTGACCCCAGTATGCTAATCCAAGTGAGAAGAGTAAGGCCATTTCTTCATTCAGCAGAAGAGTGACGCTGCTGCAATTGATCTTCCAGAGTTTGATTTAGTTAAAACCCACTAAATCAAACTCAGAGGAAGCCCCAGTCCTGCTCCTGTGAGGAGCAAGGGAAGACAACAGGAGTATTTGCATAATTAACATAGCTGGGGTTGCATATCTTGATTTGACCTTTTCCTTTAGTGTGGACCTGGCCTAAGTTAGTCAACAGGAGAATGTTTCCTGTAGACCCAGCATGGCATAGACACAGCAGTAAGTCAACCTAAGGTACATCAACTCCAGCTACGTTATTCAAGTAGCTGGAGTTGGGTAATTTAGGTCAATTTACAGTGGAAATGTAGACATTGCCTAAGAACACTGCCCTAAGGTATGTCTGAACTGCAATTAAACCCCCAAAGTTTGCCTGTGCCAGCTGACTCAGTTCCCAGGGCTGAGGATAAGGGACAGTTTAATTACGGTGTGAATGTTTAGACTCAGGCTAGAGCTAGGTTGGGAGGATTCGAATGTACGGTCTACAGCCCAATCCCAAATGGTTACACAGCCATTAAACAGCTCCTTAGCCTGAGCTCCACCAAGCTGGATCAAATAGCATGGGCCAGCTGCAGGTTTTTAATTGCAGTGTAGACATATTCTGTGCCTGTAAAGAACATGCTCCATAGATGAGCTAAAGGTTTTGCTAGAGGAAATGGAGCACTTAAACTCCCATTCATTAAATCAAAAAGACAAATGTGTCTGAAAAGAACATGACTATCCTGGAAGTCTAATTAATTGTGAGACATTTGCCAACAGACTTTTGACAAAGTGAGAATTTGCTTGCTCTCTAAAGTATTATGACCCGAGGTTAAAGAGCCATGGTATTCATTAGATCCCATCTAGCACATTTGGGTTTATTTTAAATGAAACTCTACAAATACAATGTTTTTTTAAACTTGGTAAAATAAATAAAAGGATGGGTTTTGCATGGATGGAGGTAAACAGTCCTGAAATGATGTAAGTTATTGTGAAAAATGTCAATGTGCAATCAAAAGGGGAAAAAATCAAATAAAGCAGCTCTTCTCTTGCAGTCATCCGTTTTGTATTACTGCTTGAACTCTGGGACACAGGCATTAAACATCAGTCTGCTTTCCATATAATCTCCCACACTATCTCTGGTTTGATTTCTCAAACCTAATAGATGGTGTTTGTGTGCACCCAGCCTGCCAAATAGCTGTAAAGTCTTGGATTTCTATAAACATTTGTTCCAAGCATTATGAATCCCACTTGCCCACAGACAGCAGGGAACTTTCCCTGGCAAGTGAGTGTGGGGAGTATTTAGTTAACCCATCCATTTTTGCAGTCAATCACATAATGTACACTATTCTAGCTAATATAGTTTAGAAGGAAACTTTTCACCTGGAAATAGAGAATGGAGGATGTGGTCGGGAAAGAAAAGTTTTCTCTCTTCACACAGGTGGAAGGAGACCAAGGTTCCTCAGACACTAGCTGAAGGATGGTGCGTTGGATCATCTGAACAAGATCAAGGGACAGCACTCACATGGAAAACTCATAATCCTTCCCCACTAACTAGGGTTGATAGTCTGAGACGTTTAGCCCAAACACTGGACTCCTGGCCTACCTGGTGACTCTGTCTTCATTTTACCTACTTTTTATTAATTGTACATATATGTATCCAGTAATTTGTTTATGCTGAGACCTATTTGACCTTGAATTTACGTGTCCTAGAAAACTAGCATGAACAAAAAAACAGGAGTAGTGCTGGATTCACAAAGTTGTGTGCCTGAACGCAATGTGCTTATGTATTTAAACACAGTGTATTTGAAATTGGCATGGGTACTGATAACAGTGTGCTTTAATATCACTGCCAGGTGTGATTGACTACTTGAATATGGAGTTAGCATAATCCAGGAAGCATTCCTCAGGTCTCTGTGTTAGAATCTGTCCAACTAAGAGTGAGGAGGTCCATAGCTGTATTTATTAATTTCATATCTATAGATGTAACCCCTCCCCCACACTCCATCACAATGAATAGGGACTCCTTGTGGAGTATGGTAAGAGTAAGAATACGATACTCTAGTTCTGTGGTAGAAAAATAGGGTGTTGCTAAGGCCCATATACTTGATCTTCACAGAGAACTTTGTATGGTGAGAGTTCTGCATGCAGACAGCAAGTAGAATATGACTCTAATCTTTCTAGGACAGACTAAATACAGGAAAATATATTACCTATTTTTATTGAAGTGGACCTATGTGCTACCACATGATAACTTAAGATTTTCTTGTGCTAGGGTCTATATATACTCCATCCTGGTCCAAAGGAGATTACAGGCTAAACAGAAGTCAAGAAACAATAGATGGATTCCACAATCAGGAGGAGGGCAAAGAGACGGGGGGGGGGGGGAGAAGAAGAGGGAGTGGGATGGGTGGCAAGTCGGAGGTGGGAACGCCCAGCAAGATACAGAGTTCAGAGCATATCCACTGACCAAAACATTGCAAAGGAAAGATTTAAGGAAACAACGAGATGGCTCTGTAGATGCTTAGGACAGTGTCCACCCATTCATTCAGGGAGGGGTCTGGGAGAAAGCATGATTATTGTTTGAAAGCCTAACAAGTGAGTGATGAAGGCTGGCATCAGTGGCAAAGCATAGGGAGGAACTAACAGCCTGATACAATAAGGAAGATAATAGTTAGGGTGAGGGTAGGCCAGGAAAGACCTGTAGAAAAAGCCATTGTCTTGTACATTTTCAAAGTGACAACCAATCAATTTTTTTTTACAGTGGGGGAGGAAGCGAGTGTATTCTGGCTTTTTCAGGACGTAACAGTAAAACCAGGTGTTTTAGAAAGCACGACTCTTATACTTCATAATAACTTCAATATATACATACCTAGGCCCAAAGGTCTCTGTAAGCCTTAACAAAAAAGAAGCAAACAAAAACACTGAAAACATATAGTTAACCAAAAACAAGGCCAGCATTCTGCTGAGGTGCAGTAGAGTTGTGTTAGGAAGATAATGTGAGTCAAGTCCAGTTTCAGCTGATGATAACCAGAACTTTGGCATTGACTTCAATGAGAGTCAGTTCACACCCATACCTATTGATATGACTACACTGCCAACAAGGATGGAGTTGTAGCATGGGTCAGCACACCTGTGCTTTAATAACAATAGTGATGAAACTTAAAAAAAACAAAGAATGGTGTTTCAGCACTTTAGAGACTAACAAAACATATAGATGGTGGTATGAGCTTTTGTGGGTACAACCCATTTCTTCAGATGAGTACAAAGGTCTTAAGAGGTCCCAGGTATATATGTTGGTTCCCAGCATGTGCTGCAACATTGTGCTAGCTAGATTAAACTGAGCATAGATGATATAGCTGGGATATCCAACAGCTCCCATTGTTCTCAGTGGGAACTATTGAGTGCTGATTGTTTCAATTACAAGCAGTCCCTGAGTTACGCGGGGCAGACCAGGGAGAGGAAGCAAAGCGGCGGAGCACGCGGGCAGCGGACAGCCCAGACGTGTCTGGGCTGTCCGCTGCCCGCGTGCTCCTTGGCTTTGCTCTGCTTTGCTCCCCGTCTCCCTGGTCTGCAGACCAGGGGGACAGGGAGCAAAGCCGTGGAACACGCAGGCAGCGGACAGCCCAGACGCGTCTGGGCTGTCCCGCTGCCCCCGTGCTCCGCGGATTTGCTCTGGACACCTGTGGTACAGCAGCTGGGGCGCTGCTGGTTGGTCCTGTAGCGCCGCTCTGGGCACTACTGGACCAACCCGGCAGCACCCCAGCTGCTCTGCCCCAGGCATCCTGATTCAGCCACTGCTGGTCAGTTTCAGCAGCGGCTGAATCAGGATGCCTGGGGCAGAGCAGCTTGGATGCTGCTGGGTTGGTGCAGTAGCTGCTGAAACTGACCAGTGGCTGACTACAGAAAGCCTCTGCCCCGGGCTTCCTGGAATCAGCCGCTGATCAGTTTCAGCAGCAGCTGACTTGGGGATGCATGGGGTTCTTAAGTTGAATCTGTATGTAAGTCAGAACTGGCGTCCAGATTCAGCCGCTGTTGAAACTGATCAGTTTCAGCAGCGGCTGAATCTGGACCAGTTCCTACTTACATACAGATTCAACCTAAGAACAAACCTACAGTCCCTATCTTGTACGTAACCCGGGGACTGCCTGTATGTGCCTACATAGGGATTATGATCTCTTGTGAATCTGGTACCTTTTGAAAGTTGAGACTTCAATAGTTAAAAGCTTCCCTGCACTGCAATAACCAGTGTTAGAATATTTTTTCCATAAACTTTGCTTTTTAAATGTAAACCTGGAATAGTTTGGAAGCTTATAAGAGAATGAAAGTGAATAGACACAACGTGGGACAACTGTCATAATACAGAAGACTTATTTTACAACACTAGGCTGTGAAGGGATAAAATCCATATCTAAGCTCACATTTAAGTGGCAGCTGAAGTCTTGGGTAGTCTTTTTTCTCCACAATGGTTGAAAATGTTTATGAAAAATTCAACGCTGTGGCTATAGGTCAGAAATTTAATAACTGAATCAAACTGTATACTCAGTACAGATTAGTACACTTTGTTACATTGATTGTAGGAATTCTTTGTGTCTTTTAACTTTAACAGTGTTCAGTGAAATGTCTGGACAACAACAGCTTCCAGAAGAACTTTATTTTTTAAAAATCAGATGCAAAAACTGATAAAGAGCACTTAGTGATATATTATCTCCTATGTGCTTGTCATCACTAGAAAACCAGAATTCATACACCCACAAACTACCAAAGTATTCCTCTCAAAAATGCAACTTCTTAGTGAAGGTCAGATACACACACTAATTGCTCAATGTTTGGCATCTTCAAATATGAATCAAAGGGCTGTCCCACTAAATCAACTCTATGGGTCATATAGGTGGATTCACCCCATAAAATTCAGTCATGATTCTTTTTCTGGCACTACTTTAAGACTTATGTCAGGATTTGGCCTTGCATGTCTTTGGAGGGAATAAGTATCCCCATTCACTTAATACTCCAACCTTAGGAGATACTCCTTTGTGTGTGTTGGGAGCCTAGAAGGCATTTTTGAAATTCCAATATAATCACCACTCTGTTATAACAGTAATTGCATGAAATAGAGCTGACTGGAATGTGTTTGTTGAAGAAAGCTATATGCACTGCCTAGTGGGGCTGACAGACAACCTTGAACTTAGCCATTCTGAAGCATCCTCCCCCATCCAACCTGTCATAGTATCAGAATCCTTAAATAAGTTCCAGAGATGTGCTCTGATCATCTATTGCATTTAGATTTTCTAAGCTTCTATCTCAGAGTTTTCTCTTTTCTTCCACTTGTTCAGTGCGTAATGGTTTAGCAGCTTCAGGTCTCATTATCAGAATCAGAAATTCCATTAATCCCACTGCTTTCATATGGATTTCCTTTAACATCGCTACAACTTGAAGGACCTCTGAAAGATACCCATTAAAGATATAATGAAGGAAAAGCAGCAATATCTCAGATCCCCATTGGCTAAGTGGATAATAGCACATCCTTATCTCCAGGAGCATTATGAAGAGAAAAGACTTTGAGATACTATCTTAACAGTGGCCATGTAATGATCTTGGATGGATAGACTAGAAGGATCATTGATATCTTGCTTTAGAACTGTTTACTTCGCTACTACTCTGAACTATAGCTTTGCAAATACTTGTTTGCTATCCGAGACATGATCCTTTGGATAACTAGGTCTTTTGTGTGCCTGCAGTTTGGTAGTGAAAATATATATGCAGGTTCTACACTGTTATTTCTACCAGTAGTTTCATTTGGATGTTTGAACTCTGGGTATAATCAGGCACTTAGGGTATGTCTTCACTACAAAGTTAGTTCGAACTAACAGACGTTAGTTCTAATTTTCATAGGCGCTACACTAGCGCTCCGTTAGTTCGAATTTAATTCGAACTAACGGAGCGCTTAGTTCGAACTAGGTAATCCTCATTCCACGAGGATTAAGCCTAGTTCGAACTTACTAGTTTGAATTAAGGGGTGTGTAGCCCTTTAATTCGAACTAGTGGGAGGCTAGCCCTCCCCAGGTTTCCCTGGTGGCCACTCTGGCAAACACCAGGGAAACTCTACTGCCCCCCTCCCGGCCCCGGCCCCCTTAAAGGGGCACAGGCTGGTTACGGTGCCCATGCCAGGTGCAAGCCTGCCAGCTCCCAGCCAGCAGACCCTGCACCTGGCACGGCTCGAGCCACTCACTCGATGCCCCCCAGCCCTCCCTCTCTTCCCGGCACCAGGCTGGCGGCTCCCGGGAGCTTGCCCGGGACCGCAAGAGGCGGGCACCCGCCTGGGCTAGTGCAGACATCGTGGACCTCGTCCACGACCTCCGCACTAGGCACAGGAAAGTGGCCGGCTAGGGCAGGAGAGCTGCCAGCCTGGCCACCCAGGAGCAGGTGTGCATGAAAATCAAGGTGGTCCACTGAGACCCCCAACCCTGAGCCCTGAGCTTACAATGGCCGTCCTGGGTCAGACCAAAGGTCCAGCTAGCCCAGTAGCCTGTCTGCCGACAGTGGCCAACCCTAGGGACCCTGGAGGGGATGGACCGAAGACTGACCAAGCCATTTGTCTTGTGCCATCCATCTCCAGCCTTCCACAAACCTTGGGCAGGGACACCACTCCTACCCCCTGGCTAATAGCATTCCATGGACCCAACCTCCATGACTTGATATCATGTCCCTTTAAACTCTATTCTAGTTCTAGCCTTCACAGCCTCCTGCAGCAAGGAGTTCCACAGGTTGACTCTTTGCTTTGTGAAGAACAACTTTCTGTTACTACTTTGAAGCCTGCTACCCATTTCTTTCCTTTGGTGTCCTCTAGTCCTTCTTTATGGGAACTCATGAAGAACTTTTCTGTATGCACCGTCTCCACCCAACTCCTGCTTTTAGAGACCTCTATCCTGTCCCCCCTCCATCTCCTCTTTTCTAAGCTGAAAAGTACCAGTCTCTTTAGTGTCTCTTCATATGGGACCTGTTCCCAACCCCTGATCATTGTAGTTGCCCTCCCCTCTCCCAGCCTCTCTCTTCCCCTCTCCCACCTCCTTTTCCCAGTCTCCCCCAGTTTTGTTCAATAAAGACAGATTCCATTTTTTAACACAATTGTCCTTTATTTTGTACATCAATAAGAAGGGGGGCTAGGGAAGGGTAAGTGGAAGGAGGTGAGGGAGGAAAGGGGTACGAGCCCCCGATGGGGAGGACTGGGCTGGCTCTGCGGGCTTCTGGGGATGGAAGCTCTCCTGCAGCCCCCCAATTGCTCCCTCTCCCCAGATGGCAGCCTGCGGTAAGTGCAGTCGGGCTGATGGCTGAATGGTGTGATGTGCCCAGTGTGGGTAGTCCGGGCACTCCAAGTCAGGACTGCTTTGCAAGCGGGGAACCCCTGAGAACTGTCTGTCCGGGGTGGGGGTCAGGACCCTTTAAGCACAGCCCTTGGCTAGCCTGAGACAGCATCTCCACGCTTCCGGCCATCCTTAACTCCGCTTCAGGGTCCACTTAATGTGGACATGCTAGTTCGAATTAGCAAAACGCTAATTAGTTTTTTAGTCTGGATCCGTTAGTTCGAATTAGCTTAGTTCGAATTAACTAATTCGAACTAAGTTAGTTCCAATTAACGTTGTAGTGTAGACGTACCCTTAGAGTAGATTCCCAAATGTCATACTTTGTGGGGTCTATCCTGAAAAGTTTGGTTGTAAACTACCACTGATCCTTTCCATTCATTTGAAAAAAATCTGTCCAACCTGAGCCCACCTACTATTCAATGAATTTGGACCAGGATCTGCTAGTATTAACAAGTAAGCTAGCTGTGATAGCATCTCCTGGGGACCCAATCTTCTGTAGTGCTGAGAATCTCTTGTTCCTATCGCCTTCTCTGGAAATTGAAGCATCTCTGCAATATGCAGGCTCTAGCTACTTTTTTTACCACAGAACACACATATTTATCATTTGCTCCTCAAGGTTATGAATGTCCTTAACAGGCATGAGATGTAATGTCACCTGGGAAGCTCAGTGCCTGGCAAGAGCTGGAAATCAGAGTTATAAAAATACAGATTATACTTCAGGACACAGTATACAGGGGATGTTCTCTCTTTCCCCCCACTTTGGCTTGAATTGTTCTTTTGAGTATGGAAAAGTACCTATGTTGAGAGAGAATGAAATTTTATGAATTTATTTTGAAGTAACCAGTGGTTAAACTTGTGCTGATTTAATAATTGCTCTATTAAAACACATTTGCTACAGAAATGTAGTTTAAACTGAGGTTAGTTAATGTTTGTCTTCCAAGGCTCTGCAAGTCAATAATTTCCAGTGCTGGAAAATATTATGAAGACATCTGAAACTTGCTATTTTTTCCAAGAGCATTAGAAATTACAAACTGCCATCTGAAACTAGACCCAACATCCCATTTAGCCTGGAAATGAAGTAAGAACCACCTATATCTCTTACAGATATTTCAGATTAATTTTGGCTTCTCCATAGACATGTGACTAATTGCCCTTTCATTTCTGAGTTCCTGTAAGATGCCTGATAAAATTGTAGAACTATCTAAAAGTGGGATGCTGTGCATTAGTGACAGGGAAAATATAAATAAGCTGCAGCCATATGAGATCAGACTGTAATCCTGTCAGTTCTCACCAACCAAACTGGATTACTAATTGGAAAGAAGCCTGTTAATGGGATATCTAGGTCTGCAGAAGTGTTTTTGGTGATTCAGGCTGTGTTCTAAGCCAATTTTCACTCTATCTATGGAGCCATGTGACTACATACTGTCAGAGTGGCATTGCAGGATGTGCTCTCTTAAGGCACAGATCTAAAAAAAAGAACAAGACTATGGATTTTGTTACCTGTGATTGTTAAAGAGCTCATGCCATTTTCCCCAAATGTTAGGTGTTTTCAACTTTGTCAGGCCACATTCGGGGCTAACAACAAAATCCAGAAATTTCACCTTGGTATACAGTGGCATTTCTGCACTGCTGATGCATGTATTTAAATAGCTGTACAGTAGAGTCTCGATTATCTGACCTAAACGGGACTGGAGGATGGTCGGATAGCAGAAATGTCAGATAATAGGAAATGCTAATAAAAAACCTGGATACAAATATGTATAAACTCAATTTATTACTAATTCTAACAAAAAAAAAACCAGAATATTTCAACAAACAAAAATAGAATTTACAAAACTTTTGTGAATATAAAATGATCTAGCCAGCCTGTTCTAGCTGTAAAGTCGGCTTCTCCTTCATTAAATTTGTTGTGAAATGCCAATGCTTTTTCTTGTACGATAGGTCCAGTTATTGGCATGCTGTATTGCCTTTGCTGTGTGAATCACACAAAAAAAAGTGTCACTCACTTTTTTGTACTCACATTTTTTCATCATCTCTCTTTTTTCAGTCCTTCATTTGAAGCTCTATCGGGGCACCATTTTTCAATTTCATTTCTTTTTCTCTTCTAATCGCCAACAGTAAAACGCCCCGCCGCATATTCTGTCACCACTGTTTGCATAGTTTCACCTTTATCTAGTCCTTGTAAGGCTTCAAGTTTTTGTTTCATTGAAACAATTACTTTCTTTCTCTTTTAAGCTTGCCATGCTGATAAAGAAATTTCAATCTACTTTGGTATCATCAAACAAAAGCACAACTGCACTCATGTGCGTGGTGTGGGTGCGCGGCGCTGATTGTGATTGGTTGTTGTACATGCTGCAGTCTTATTCATCAATTTGTCATGTCGGCAGGGCAGCACGCAGGATAAAACAGAATATCTGATAAGCGAAAGTCAGAAAATCGAGACTCTTCTGTATTCCACCTCAGATTTATTCCCATAATAGCTGAGCTCATTACATCTGACATATCTTATTACCTCACAGGCATGTTTGAGGTTTAATATTGGTAAAGTGTTTTGAGATCCTCAAACACAACACATATATATTAATATAATAAGTGGTAGATAGAGTCAGACAGACAGACAGACACAATCCAAAGCATTTTACTGAAAAGGGACTTTATTAATTTGATGTTGTACTATGTGCACATAACACTATTTTATCTCCAAGGAAAATAACCAGCCTACCAAATAGTTCATTTTAGTTCATTACATTCTTTATCATAGATTTGGTGTTTACTACATCTGGGTGTGATATCTCCATTCTGGACAGCATTAAGGTATTTGCTTAATTCCCACTGACATCAATGGGACTTAAGCATGTGCTTAACTCAAATCATACGCTTAAATGGTCTCCTGATTTGCGCCCAAGTCCAAAGACAATGTCCTAGAAAGTAAGAGCACTCATCCCTCACTAGAGTTGAGGGTCAAGACGGGAGCTGATAGCACAGAGGTGGAAAAATGAGCACACTTACTGTCATGTACATATGGAGGAAATAGAATGTAAATTCTAGAATGTAAATTTCTATGGACATGTGCTGGAACTGACAGAGGGTATGTCTACACTACCCCGCTAGTTCGAACTAGGAGGGTAATGTAGGCATACCGCACTTGCAAATGAAGCCCGGGATTTGAATTTCCCGGGCTTCATTTGCATAAGCGGGGAGCCGCCATTTTTAAAACCCCGCTGGTTCGAACCCCATGAAATGAAATGAGGAGTAACGGTAGTTCGAACTAGGAAGCCTAGTTCGAACTACCTAGTTCATGCCCCGTGTAGCCGCGCTGCACGGGGTTCGAACCAGCGGGGTTTTAAAAATGGCGGCTCCCCGCTTATGCAAATGAAGCCCGGGAAATTCAAATCCCGGGCTTCATTTGCAAGTGCGGTATGCCTACATTACCCCGCTAGTTCGAACTAGGAGGGTAGTGTAGACATACCCTGAGAGAAATTGTTGCTGCTAAACCTGACTAGGTGGAGCGGGAAAGGGAAGGAGCTCTGGGAAGTATCTGACAGCTGAGTGAGCTGCTCCATTTGGGAAAGAAAAAGAGCAAATCATTGGAATGCTTCTGTTCTGCCCTGCTATGAACACAGCACCAGGCAGACTGTTGCTGCTGGGAATGAGGAGGCTGGAGAGGTTGCTGTGCTGCTTTGAAATCCCTTAGCGCAGAGAGCTCACAGCACTACAAGGGAATCCGAAGAAGTGCAGGGATCAGTTCTGCCTTCCCACAGCACTATACTGTGGGATGCTTACCCATATTACTTTGCTCTATCTGTTGACAAGGTGCTAGCAATGTGACCATGAAATGTTGACAATGGGAGGCAGAAAAACTGATTTGACCATTTTTCACTTTTAGAGATTTTTTCTCATCAACAGCACTTTTGTCCCCAAATCTTCCCAGTGTAGATATAGCCTAAGTCATTATCTCCTATCCACACAGATACACTAAACATATTGCAAACTCACTGCGTGCAAGAAGCAAGCCTGACTCTTAAACTACATAATTAGGCATTGGGCTAGATTCCCCAGAAAGAGCAAAGTCCTGGAGAACAGTGTCCCTCCATCACTAATGTGCTCTAGGGGAACCAGAAGAAATTTAATGAGGAACTTCTAAACTGGAAGAATGCTAAAGGATGACGCAATGATCAAGATCACCTTTGAAATGGTGGGAAAGTTCAGTGCAGAGGAAAAGAATCTCAGATGCTAAAAGAGTCAATTGATTTCTGAATGGGACTTGGTGAATCAGAGCCAGGGAAATCCCCGAGGAAGAAAATTAAACCAGGAACTGGATAGACTATCAGAAAGCAAAAAACTAATAGGCAGCAAACTACCACATTAAAATCTTACTTGATTTACTTACATCTATGTCCTGACTGCTAAGTATATTTTGTTCTTAAGGATATACAGAATTTAAAAAGTGCTCATTTTATTGCTATGGTAATTCATATGTGAGGACACCATAGATTATACAATAGAAAAATAATCAATTTTTAAACTATAAAATAGTGCTAAATGCATTGACTTCCCTTTGATGAAAAATGATATTTGCATAGATCATGAATAAATCTCACAAGAGCTGAATTTTACTAGATTTCCTGAAGTCATCTGGCTCTGGGAACAGTTATAGGATCGCTTCCCATATCTCAACCATGAATAATCAATCAATACTCTGAATGCATGACATATTACTGTTATCTAAGAGGCTTCAGCATACATTAATTTGGTTTTTTAAAACAGATGATTCAAATTATGTGTTTTAGTGGAAATTACCGCTGTCACTGATTAAAAAAAAAACAGGTCTAGAAGCTCAGTGGTGTAAATTGGTCTAGCTTCAGAGGCTTTAATGGAACTATCCTGACTATACCAGCTGAGAATCTCTGCCACATTCCTATTACTTTATCCTGCCCAGCTTTGTGGCTTTGCTGGGTTTTCCATAGAAGGTATATGCAGGGGATGACTACCACAAATTCCAGGGCTGGTACAGGTTTTAGATCACCATCTACCCTTTTTATTTATTATCCACAAATGGAAACACAGAATTCCATACATACATTACATAATATCAAGGTATTAAAATATTTCCCACAAAAGACATCTGGACTAGAACTTGATCAGATTTGTCCAGATCCATGGTTAAGTTTTCTGTCTCATCATAAGACCTCATAAGAGAATATTAAATGATACTTTTAGAAATAGTTTATTATATGAAACAATAAAGGAAACTAAATTATACAAGCTCTTACATCTCACTATAGACTCTTTGGGGCTTAAAGGGACAACCCTGTCTTAAATATAAATAGTCTTCAGTAGAAATATTCTGTATTTACACTGGTGAGGTGGAGGGCAGAATTTGGAGTAGTGAATCTAATAATTTTGATTCAGAGATACATATTGCTGCAGACGTTTACAATTCCTGGTATTTAATGAACATTTCTAAATATAACCTAAAGCATTAAGGGCCAGGAGTGGCCTTACACAAGTGCAAATATAAATCATACTAATGAGCTCATAGTGATTTATTGTGACTCTGGACAAACCTACTCCTATTGACATTGATAAGAATTTTGCATCAGATTCATGGGGATGTGGTTTATTTCCTCTTGTGGACCATTATTATCTAGTAAGCGACTACATAAGAATGCTCTAAATGCATCTGTAGCCTCCTTTCTCACAAAATATTAAGATGAATAGCATTAGCTGCAAAAGGAGAAAAGGGATATTTTGCTGCGGTAAATATTCGAATTGTGAATATACAGACACTGTATAATATTTCAAAATTCTTACCAACTGTTTTTGTTCTTTCTGAACCAAGAAAATATTCATATTTCTGAATATCTGCTAGAAACAAAGCTACTTCAGAATAAAGTAGCAGGCATGCAGTGCCTTTATGGTTAGAACAAGGACTTTAACTTGGGAGTCAGGGGTTCTGCCCAGATACCAACTATCATGCTCTGTTAGTTTATGTAAGTCTAACATGGCGGCACACAGGGATTTTGGTTCAGTCAAATGCATCACTTCTACCTTGTCAAGTGCAAAGAGAGCCTGAATACCAAAAGCCATGGGACAGCAATGGGACTTGGAGCATTTCACTATCAGTTTCTTTGTGTGGCTCCAGCTTTGGCCAGTAGGGCTGAAAGTGAACATCCAATGATAACTTTTTGGTGACCTATAGTATATGAAAGTAGTGCAAGGCCTTGTGCCCACGTGTCTTAATCACAAGCCAGCCCTATCCTGTGTGCATTTTATTGGCAGCATGTAAAGACAGTCCAAGGCTTGAAAGAGTGTGCATTTGCAATTTCTTCCTTGTAGAGGTAGACTCTCCAGGTCAGAATTGTGGCGTACTGGTAGGGAAGTTTGAAGTGCTGCTATATGTACTGTGTTCTGCTATAACCCTTGCATTTTGAAGGAGCTCCCTATAATAATCCACAAAGCCACCTCACTGTCCTCCTTCAAATATCTCCTTTGTCCTAATGCCTACAAAAAACTTGCCAACTATTAGGCTGCTGAAGTATTCGGAACACAGCCTCCTGTTTTGATCAGTTAGTTCCTTTGCACTCCCTTGTCTGTCTGTATTCATATGTAGTCTATCTTAGGGCTTCTCTACACTTAAAAGTTCCGTAGCACTTCAATGTAAACACTACCATGCTGATGAGAGAGATTCTCCTGCTGGCATAGAAAGTCCATTGCCACAAGAGGTGGTAGCTAATCAACAGAATTATTCTGTCAACCTTTTGTAACCCGTCTGCATTTATTTCCAAGTTCACTGGTTGGTCAGTAGGTCAAAGTGCCTCTAAAGCCTTAGCTTTAAAACCGTATTCTAATTGATCAATTTTAAATGTGGCCTTTTTGTTCATGGACAGTTGGGGAAATATATGACTTTGCCATTGCTATGTACAAATCCGATGATGAATGCATGAGCCCCCCCAAAAAAACAGATCCATGCATTATAATTGGAACATGGAGTAGATTGATATCAAGTGGTGAGCTAAAAATTGACCCACTGTCAATCTTAATTAAATGTTTGGGATAAATGGTAATGTCTTTTTACATTCTGGTATGTAGTAGCTACACTACTATGTTGCAGAAGGAAGCACTATCTAAATTAGTGAGGGTAGTACACCTATAATAGAAACCCTGCTGTGGCCACGACTGAGGGCCCACCTATTAAAATCCGTGTGTCAGCCATTTAATAAGATTATTTTTCTTTACTACAATTAGAATACATCAAATTGTAAAGACTTTACATGACAGGCTTATTGTGATTTTATTTTTAACAACAAGACAGGAGAACCATTTACTGTGCATCATGACAATGAACCTCTCTTGAGAAGTTTCTATAGTCTGGGACCATACACTGTTGAAATCAGTTATAAACAGCACCTACAAGTTAAAGCAAACGTGGTCCAGCTAGGCCACACTCTGTTTTGGTAACTGGCATGTGTCTGGATATTAATGTGAATAACAGCATAGCTTGTGCTTTGACATGTAATATGTGAGAATAAATCCCTGCATCCATGCAGTCCCATGGGCACACAAGTCTAGCCAGGAGAATCAGGCTTCAGGGTTGACAGGGCTGCCGATGGGGGATGGAGGAGGAGGATGGGACAAAGCAGATGCCCTGGGGACCAACAATTTAAAAGAGCTGAGGGCTCTGGGCCATAACCACTGCAACAGAGACAGCAGAAGCAACTATGTCAATCATCACTGAAGCCCCATGTGGAGTGGTTCAGGAGGCGCTGAGGGATGGGTGCAGGAGGCTAGCCACCAGTCCTGCCCCTTCTGCCCAAGGACCTGCCCCTTTTGGATGGCACAGAACTGAGCTCCTCCCCCACCTTAACCAGGGTCTGGTGAAGTCTGTCACGAGCCCTGGGCCTTGATGTTCTACAACACAAAGAAACAATTTAGATGTTTGTCTATATTGACATTTTCCCCCTTCGATTATATGTTAGAGAGCTTGAACTGGGGAGAGTACCTCATTTGACGTGTCACAGATATTACATTATTTTGCTGTTGGTTTCATTTGATTTCATAGTGTTGACATGGTCAGAAAAAATATTATCCCTTAGATTTGTGTTTATTTTAAAAACTACATCTATGTATTGATTGCCTGCATAGTGTATTTATAGATTACACTGCAGAAGCACCCGTTGGGTAGGTGCTTTCCAAAAACAGTTCTTGCCCAACAAAGCATCCCAGAGAAATGGATCTAGAAACCCTTCAATTTAATTATTGCAAAGGACTTTCAGCTCCTAGTGAAGTCAATGGGCACTGAGCGTTCTAAGCACTTCCAAGGACTGGAACCTTAGGCAAATTAAGTAGGAATGTACAATGGCTAAAATAACCACACTGCTTATTATTAATAGGATACCCTCTAAATCCCAGGTACCTTTCACTGCTGTGAACTGTGGTATTGAGAACAGTACATTCCAAGTGGTCTAGCTTCCTGGCAAGGAAGTCTGGGGGAAGGGAGCCTGCAAAAACCTCTTTCTGCTGCACAGTCACTTGATAACTTCACTGCTGAATAGAGAGGATCTCTTCCAAGCAGCTTTGGCCCAGCGGCATGGGTTCAAGTCCCTACCCTATGGTAGGGATTTAAACATCGGTCTCTGACATTGCTGCGGAGTGCCATTGTAACTCACACACCTACTGGGCGTGGACCGCTGTCCTGTGTAGTGGCACTTAGACTACATACAGTGAGAGATAAGAACAAGTGAGCTCTACAGCCCAAGCTGAGAGACAGCTGGCTTTATAGCTTAAGCTGTAGAGGCTCCTATGCTAAACTTCTGAAGTCTCAGGGTCAAATCCACCCAGAAGCAGTTACACTATGACCACTCAGTAATTGGTGGGATGTGTGTCTTGCTGCCTCACTTCTATGACTTTAGCTCTTCATTTTATTTTCAAAGCAATGTCCCGAATTGAAATGAAACATTCCATTTGGGAGTCAATATTTTATTTGACCCAATTTGCTGAGAAAAAAAATCAGGTTTGGGTCGACATGCCTTGAATCTTTTAAAAAGCATAGAATTGCCAACACTCCAAAAATCAGTTCAATTTCCAGCTCCATTTCTCCCTGTTTATCTGGCAGCGGTGTCTGAGGCCTCTGTTTAAAGCCAAAAGCTAAGAATTGAAGTATAAGATGAGGAACAACAGGCAAATGCAAAAAACAGAAGGGGAAGACACTATTATTAACATCCTGAGAGGCAGTGGTCACAGTGAATCAGCTGCCTAGCCACTGCCAATATATTTTGCAGGCATCATAACAGATTAGAGTGCTAAGACAGGCCTGCACAACTCGGAAAGCAGCGAAGACCATATTACTCCAAAGAAAACAGCTGCAGGCCACAAGTAGGGTTGCCAGATGCTCTCCCAAAAAATACCAAACATGCGAGCTAAAAATTTTTGTTGAGCAAAATAAAAAAAAAACCTGCATGCCGGGAATACAAAAAAACCCCCGCACTGCCCGGTTTCAGCACGCAACCAGAGGAGGTGCCACCAGGCTTCTGTCCAGTGCCCAGCCGGAAATTCAGGAAATACCGGACATTATACATGTCCGCTATTTTCTGAACTTTTTTTACCGGGCAGAGAGAGCAAATACCAGACTGTCTGCTAGAAAACCAGACACCTGGCAACCCTAGGTGCAAGGGTAAGTTTGTGGGGGGAGGTGATGCTTTATTAAGAATTTTTCAATTAAATCAGGCCTGCACAACGTACGGCTCCCAATGCCATTACCCTCTCCTCTCCCAGCATCACCCTGTCCCCCCTCCCACTGACACCTCCCCTCCTGCCCTGTTCCTCATTTTCTCCATTTGGCCCCCTGGCATTTGTCTCACCTGCACCCTGTTCCTTGGTGCCTTCCCCTTTCTTCTGACCTGGCCCTCTCCCCTCAGCACAAGCCCTTTCCCCTCCCCTACCTGGCTTCTGCCTTCCAGTTTGCAGGGCTGCCGGAGCCTTTTTGAATCCAGTGGTCACCAGCCGTGATGTCACGATGCCACACCAGCATCCTGACATCTGCCGGCATCCCGCCCTCTGGCTCGTGCCCCGCCTCCTCTCACTGGAGCTGCATGCAGGCAGCCCAGTGGCGAGAATCACCGCACTTCCCCCTCTCCGGCGGCACTCCGTTTCTTCGCCCGGCCAGCAGATCGGATGGGGCCGCACCACCCGTAGTCATCACGAGCCGCACAGTCGTTCGTTCCCGCGGGCCGTATGTTATGCAGGTCTGTGCTAAGGTGAAACTTAAAGGAGGACATTGAGATGGTTTTCTGGAAGGCCTTCCTGTGTTTAGGAGGCGGTGTAGGAGAAACAGAAAAGATGTTTGCTTCTAAATGTAGCAAATAGGCAGTCAAATCTGGCATCACTTTCAAAGTGAGCAAAACCACAATCAGCCATGCTATAGGACGTCTGTGCTATGTAAAGGGGTAGAAGTGATTACTTAAGTCTTTACTATTCGCCTTTACTTGTGTTGATCCCCTGATGACTATAAATGGGCCTAGAGAGGGAGAAGCTTTCCAAATGACTCTGCTCTTGTTCATCACATCACAAAGTGGAGCTGAAAGAGAGCTACAAAAGTCACCCCTTACAGGAAATAGGCATTGGCCAGCTAAGAGTTAGCACCTGAGCATTACTCTGTAGCCTATAGTACTCCATATGAACAGCAAGAGACCAGATGACTCTTGTATTTAACTCCCTGCTCCACAGCCCCAAACATGAAGGCTACGTCTAGACTGGCATGATTTTCCAAAAATGCTTTTAACGGAAAAGTTTTCTGTTAAAAGCATCTTCGGAAAAGAGCATCTAGATTGGCACGGACGCTTTTCCACAAAAGCACTTTTTGCGGAAAAGTGTCCGTGCCAATCTAGATGCGCTTTTCCGCAAAAAAGCCCCGATCGCCATATTCGCGATCAGGGCTTTTTTGCGGAAAACAAAAATGAGCTGTCTACACTGGTCTTTTGTGCAAAACTTTTGCACAAAAGGGACTTTTGCCCAAACAGGAGCAGCACAGTATTTCCGCACGAACACTGATAATCTTACATGAGATCGTCAGTGCTTTTGCAGAAATTCAAGCGGCCAGTGTAGACAGCTGGCAAGTTTTTCCAGAAAAGCGGCTGATTTTCCGGAAAAACTGGGCAGTCTAGACACAGCCGAAGTTTACTCAGTTCCAAGGAGAGTTTTATATGACTGCCTAATAACTCCTCCTGCTTAATCAGGCAGTCATATTGATGAGTGTCAAATGGAGATCTGTCCTAGCCAGGCAAGGCCTGATCTCTGGAATCAATATTGAATGAGCAGAAGCCCTCATGGCAATCAAATGGTCAATGAGCAGTTATCCTAACAGAACATCTGGTGCACTTTTTTTTTTATTTACCTAACACTTTTTCCATACTAATTGGTCAGATTAAGGACTGGTAGTCACATACTCACACACCCAGTGGAGTCTTTGGGAGGTAAACTGCTTGCCTTTAGGCCAAATTCTGCTTTCTGTCACACCAGTGACCAATGAGTCTCACAAAGCTGTAACAGAACAGGGTTTGCCTATTAGCATCTGATCTGACAGCTGCAGTAGATGCTTACTAAGGGCAAGAGTCTCCTGCCCCCTCCCCCCACACACACCAAAAAAAGCTCAGCTTTCATACTACAAGACCATAGAAGCCCTGGAAAAACTGACTGACTTTGGTCCAGAGTTTGGTCTCATTGCTCAGTTTATTGCACCTATGTAGCCAAGCTGGTATGTGAGCAGCACAGATGTACTGTGTTTGCTTTTTGCCTCATACTTGGTTCTGTGGAGATCTCTTTAATCTGAATTGGTGGAGGACATATTTCCCTCTACTTTTTCACAGTGGTGAACACTGTTGCTTTTCATGTGCATGATCTTAATAGTGACTATTTCACAAGATATTTATTTCTCCTTCTGAGCATTTTACCTTATCCCTCATGACCTTTAAATGTACAAATTCTAGGAGAATGGAAAGACACAACTAGATGTGAAACTTAAGAACTCTGGAAGGGCCAGATCCTTAGATAATACAGAACTCCATTGCATGCAGATCAACCCCCAGTTTATACAAGCTGAGGATCTGGCTAAGTGCCTTAGCTCCCATAAATACAATATTTATGTGGGTATCTAGAACACTGTATTGTTCATTTTGAGGTACAAAATCCACCAGTAGGGCTGCCATTTCAGTTTGCAGCTATGCATTCATGTCTCCAATTGCTGTTTTGTATTCTGCATTCTTTACAGTCAATGATTAATGACTTACCTAACCTGGCAAGATAAAAATGGGGAGGGGGAAACACCCTCCCAGCTGGAAAATCACTGTTCACTGTCACTGGATATATTTTAAAATGTCCCAACCAACTCATAAAAGCTTGCTTTAATTAAGTGTTCAGCTACTACTACACAGTAGCATAAGACCAGAAATTGGCCAATATATCCTTTATATTTATAATATTCTGCCAACTGTATGTAGCCTGTTTTTGCAGCAATGCTAGAGTATTTAACTCTTCTGCTGTTTAGATTATTTATAAAATTAAAAAAGAAGCTAAACGGAGGCCAACCTCAGAAATAGGAGTTCCCTCCTTCCACCTATTAATAATTCCTCTGCCCCCAAATGCTAAGTAATAGACTGTAGGGAAGAATTCTGTGTTGGCAAAAGGAGACACTAGAACTAAGATACATCTTCCACTCCCAGCACCTCCAATTCACTGAGCACATACTAGGTCTTACAGTTGTTCTGAAATGTAGGTGAAGTTCCTATATTTCAGTTGTGCTCTAGTAGGCTTTTTAATTTTAAACACAAAACTTTGCCAACCTTTAATTAAAAAGAGAAATTGCATTAGAGAACAGATCTATTGGTAGAGTCAGGCCTGAAAGCCTCCATGCTCTTTCCACACAATGTGTGCCATTTTCTATTTTTGTCTGGATTTCTTGCACATGTGAATGCTATTTTTTGCAAGTGTAGGGAAATATTACTCAGCTTATTAAATACAGATTTTAGTGGCATACTCTATTAACAGCATCTCCATTTCAGGCAAACCCTGCTTGTGCTCTGGGATGCATTGAGGTACACCAGAAGCTGGAACATATTAATGGATTCATTAAGGCACTTTATAGTATCTTCAAAGTGCCAGTGCATGTATTCAAAAAGTAACCAGGAAAATGATCTCTCTGATGCAAACCCCAGCCAGAGCCTGACTGTTGTGGTGCAGACAGCACAACCATGCTACTGTAATGTATCTGAAAAACTGGAGAAATAAACAAAACACAAACAGATTTTGACAAAAGATTCTTCTACAATTGCTTCCATTGGGGTGGATTGGAGCCCTGCATTCAAGGCTGGGAAAGAGCAGCACAAAGCTGTGCTGTTCTAGAAGGAGGACAGAAATCAGTATGGTTTCCCCTAGCCCAGAGATGGGGAAGTACTTTGCACCAGCCCTGGTGCTGGCATCAATTTATTTCCGCCTCTGTGCTGGCTCCAGTAGATAATGGGGCACAACACTTTGCCCACATCTTCCCTCCCTATCTGTTCAGGAGAGAGTGGTAGCTGCAATCCCCACCACCCCATTGAAAAGGGGGCTGCAGTGCTGGTAATCCACTTAGGCTGTGTCTAGACTGCAGGGTTTTTTCGAAAAAACTTCACCTGTGTCTAGACTATAGCCGCGTTCTTTCGAAATTAAATCGAAAGAACGTGGCTTTTCTTTCGACGGCGGTACTCCTCATTTCACGAGGAAGAACGCCTTTTTTCGAAAGTGCTCTTTCAAAAAAAGGCATTCTTGAATGCAAACAGGGCTTTTTTAAAAGAGAGCATCCAGACTGCCTGAGTCAGAGAAAGAGTGCTCTATTTCGAAATAAGTACTGTGTAGATGCTCCCAATCTCGAAATTAGCTACGCAGTTGAAGTACAGTAATTACTTGTTTAACACATGCCCACTTAACACGTTTTTGCAATAGCACAACTTTTTTTTAGGGAACGTTTTTCAAATAATACGACCATCCTCAAAATAACACGAAAATAATCAAGTGGTGGACTTCTTCACGCGGCGGTATAAGTTGGTGAAAACAGTGGTAATACGCATGAGCAGATGAAAACACATAGTCACAGTGCTCCTCTACTCACTCATGTGTTTATCTTTGTGTTCTAACAAACCGCGGCAATTTGTGTTTATAAGTGATGTAATAAACTTTTTTTATGAGAATGATCCTGATCATGAATGGAGCTCAAAAGTAGCAAAAAACTTAGAACGGTCCATATCTTGCTACAAGCAACTTTACAATGAAAAACAAAAAGCAGCTCTCTATCAAAAAGTTGGGGGTTTTTTTGTGTTCAACCTAAAAAAAATCAGCTGATGAACAAGATAGCTCTGTTCCATCTACATCATCTAATGCTGAGGTTGACAACCCAGCACCAACAAAAAATTGACTTCACCACCACCACCACCTGAAATGCAACCCCCCACCTTTTCTATTATTTTTAATGGGAAAATTGACCCCACATAGCACATTTTTGCTTAGGATGAACATTTTCAGAAATGCATCTATCATGTTAAATGAGGAATTACTGTACTTCAGTCTGAGTTCCTTATTTCAAGTTAAGCCCTGCTGTGTAAATTCACCCTAAATGAGTATGTTTCTGGAGGAGCAGAATCTATATTTGCATGCAAAACTACAACCTGTGGTTCAAGAAACTGTGGTTTTGCCAGGGATCTGCTGGGTGATTTTAAGCAATCCATTTTAGCATCTGTGTGCCTCAGTTTCCCAGTCTGTAAAATAAGGATATTAATCCTAAGTAAAATATTTTGAGACCTACAAATGGAGTGATATAAAAGAGCCTTATGGTTATTTTATTTTATAGCTGTCTCTCACTCTGATCTTCTGAAATTCTTGACAGCCTAGCAGCTCCTGATTAATGCATGAAGTTTGTCATGAATTACGGTAGGAGTTATTTTGAATGTAGCGCTTGTCACTATAAGATATTGACCTCTCTGAGACACATGAGTAATACAACAAAAGCTCAAACAAACCCCAGAAACTTAGATCTACCCAGGACAGCTGTGCAGTCTGTGACTATTTATTTTAGTGGTCAACTACAATATTTGTCTAATTAAAGAACATTACATTATGTTTATAATGTGCATGTGCCAAGATTAAACCTACAGACTCACATCACAACCTATCATTACTTTCTGGAAGGGATTTCCAAAATTTTAAAATAACGTGAAGAACTTAATTCAGCTTTCCAAGACATTGAAACACATAATGCCTCAGGAAATATTTTCAGTAATATTTTCTGTTGTTTTTCTGTATAAAACCAGATTGTTTCTCAGTCCTACCAAATTATAAACGAATTAGGGCATAATTTCAGCCAGCTTCCTGTTGCCACTGCTGTAACCATCCCATTTCAAATTTTCTAATTTTTTCCCAGTAGGAAAAGTAATTTCTTCATATGCAATAAATTCCCTCTTGACCAGAACCTAAAGATCAAGGGGAAAAAAAAAACGTTGCCATAATTTTATGGGACCACCCAAAAGCTTATGCATAAGCACTTCTATGATTGATTTACCCATAGCATTTCCCTACAAAGAAAGCCTTCAGAGTTGTGTTCACTTCCATGCTGTCCTGAATCTGTTGTCTTCCTTTTCATAAAAGCCCAGGAGATGCCACTAAAGTACCATTTCAGGACCCAGCCTTAAGAACCTTTACTCACCTGAGTATTCTCAATGACATTTGTATTGTGTGATGTCTTACAATGCTTGTCCAAGTCATATAATAGAAATGGAATGCTTGTCCAAGTCATATAATAGAAATGGAGATAAAGAGCAAAGGGATATTAGAAATAACCATTCACCTTAAAGAGATTAACAAATGTGTTTGGAAATATTGTACAAAAGATCTTTCTTTTTGGTTCCTACCCTTGGCATTGTTAACAGGGTTTTTCCACTGAATCCTCTTCAGGTTGCATATTCTGAGAGAAGTCACTTGGTTGTTCTTTTATATGCCCTATTGTTCCCTTTGGAACTATTGTCATTTCATAGGGTATAAAACAGGAATAACTCAGCTGAAATTAGTAGAGGTTCTTATTTATTTATATTTAAGTAATGAAGACATCTAGTCTTGGCTTTAGAGGCCCTAACACACGATTACTTTAGTGCTTCTGGGAATTTTTTTGCATTCCATATCTTTGAAACGGAAACATAGCTACCTACATATTTTCTACCCAGTCATTGTTCTGGGAACCATAAAACCAACCCTCTCTAGAAACACAATTTAATAGTTATCTGGTGCAAGACTGATATAAGTGTGAGGAGCATCAAACCCTCAACTTTCTCTTCCAAGGTTTGTTACCCTCCCTTTGAGCAATGTGCTTTTCGCTATAAATATTCAAAAATAAATGTGTATTGGTATTTGGCTATTTGCTCTCCACTTGGGTGATAAAAACAGACAAATCTTTGTATTTCTAGTTACTATATTAATTTTGCCTTCAGCTTACATAGGACTGGAAGATAACCCTGGCTATCTATTCCAGTCTGGTGTTCTCTCTAATTTTCCTCACCCCTGAGTGAAATGAATTTTCTTATGTGCACCAGTGTGGAGGTGATGTGCAAAACAGAGAGGCTGTGCAACACATCACCTTCATGTCAGTGCATGTAATAAAATACATGTGGCGAGAGTGTGGCCAGGGGTTTCTGAGTGTGGGAGGAGCTCAGGGCTGGGCAGAGGGTTGGGGTGCAGGAGTGAGGGCTCCAGCTGGGAGTGCGAGCTCTAGGGTGGGGGTGTAGTTGAGGGACTCAGGGTTGGGGTGTAAGGTCTCTGGCAGGGGTACAGGTGCTGCAGTGGGGCTGGTGATGGAGGAATTTGGGATGCAAGACAGGGTTTCAGATGGGGGAGGGGCTCTTGAATGGGAGTTGGGGTGCAGGAGGCGGCACAGACTTTGGGCCGGGGGTGTGGATTTTGGGGTCTGGCTGGGGATGAGGGATTTTGGGGTTCAGAGAGGCTCTAATGATTATGGGGAGCTCAAGGTGGGGCAAGGGGTTAGGGCTTACCTGGATGGCTCCCTGATGAGGACAAAGAGGAGAGGCTCCTTTTCCCTGGATGCAACATCTCTGAGCTTTGAGGGGTGGGGAGAGACTCATATTTACCAGTGAAGGGCTTAGGGAGAAATCTCTCCCTACTGAATCTCTGAGCCCCTGTGTGGGGCTTAATAGCTCTTGTGTGGGACTTAATGGGAAGCTGCACAGGTGCACAGAACCTAGCACAGGGCTGCTCAACTTTGGAAGCCCTGGGGGCCACAATAACACTCACAGCACATGCCGAGGGCTGCAACTTAACTGTGGTTGCATATACCTGCAACTATTTATGCAAATAGCCTCTTTCACACTGATGGGCATGAATACAAAGATTAAGGCAAGTCTACACAACACACAGGCCCCATTTAAGTCAGTTCTGTTGATATTAATAAAATGCAATATTTACTTGATTTCACCTCATATGACAGCACTTTTAATGAGCAACGACAGGCCAAGAATTTAACTACTAAAATGAATATCAACAGAAGACCATTATATTGACTCCTTTTTTGTTTTGGCTTCCACCCGTGGGCTGTATGTTCAGCCCTGCATAAACCCAAACCACATCGCAGGCAGCACACAAATGGGCTGTGGGCAGCATGCAGCCCACAGGCCATGTGTTGAGTAGCTTTGACCTAGCAGAACCTCGCTCCAGGACACTGCTCTCAGAGGCAACCCTGTCATATAAGCCTTGTCATAATTTTGTCAAGCTCCATCTTAAAGCTATTTAACTTATTTGCCTCCCATTGCTCCTATTGGAAGGCTGTTCCAGAGCGTCTCTCTTCTATCAATTAGCTACATAAGTTCCAGCCTGAATATATTCAGGGAAAGCTCATGTTTTAATGTTGTCCATCTGCTCAGTTAAACATTAAATACCCTAATGTTTGCCCTGAAATGTAATTACAAGAAACAAGTGTAAACCCTCTCGGCCTTCATTTTGGTGGATTCAGCAAGCCAACCTCATTTAGCCTCTTCGTGTAAAACAGGCTCTCCATTTCTTTGATTATCCCAGTAGCCTTTCTCTACTCCTCTTGTTATACTTATACAAAGCACAGAAAATCTTTTATAGGGGAAAAGTCAGTACCTCAAATTAATTGAGAATACAACAGTTAGCATATGCTTTTCAGTCACTTACACACACACACACCATGCACACAGTCCTGCCAGTCAATGTTATAGTTACCATTCCAGGGTCTGGATCAATCTAGTGGCCAGCCAGATTGGTCACAGAGGGGAGCCGGGTTGTGTCGGTTGCCATCTGATGCTCCTGGAGTTGGTGGCAAGACAAACCGAAAGTTCCATGGCAAAGCAACCTGCTTTTATAATCCTCTTTCCCTGTTGAAGTCTATCGATTCTGCTGTGTCAGTCTGTGACCTCTTTGTTATCTTTTGATGTTAATATTCCAAAACTCCCCCGAGAGGTCATCCTGTCCTGGATTTTAATCAACTGTCTTTAGTGGTGCCAGCTTTCACCTTTAGAGACGTCAATCTGCCCTTCCTTAAACATGGATGTGCGTTGATGGTTCCCTGATGCCGATAAGTCTGTCTTCACCGCGTGTTCTCCCCCTTCTCTCTTGACAATCTGGCTTTAAGGATGGCCTTCACACCTTATCTCTTTCTGGAGCATTCATTCCTCATTCACACAAACAGCCTTTCACAGAGACCTTCAAAGGTATGCAAACAACAGTGTTTTATATTGGGGAAAAGCGAAAAGCACTGTAAATTAAACCTTACTAAATCTTGTAATAAAAACAGTTCACATTGTGGCTCAGACCTTCAACATTCCTCTAGACACAATACGAAATTCTATTTCTTACTTACTAAGCCTTAAAACAAAGAAATATATATTTAACTATGGGGCATAAGGGTCTATCCCTGCCTTAACATTAATTCTACATTACTACATTATTAAACCTAAAATATAAATATAAAAATCTCACCCCTACACTCTTTTAGTTTGGACACTTCTTTCTTGAACATGCTTAACCAGTTTCTCATTTACAAGCATATTGTTACAATACCTGGCTTTTAAACACCACAGGGTATACTCTCTTTAAAAAAAAATCAGTGGATCTTCTAAACAACAATGGAAACATGTTTGTCATTAGAAAAAGCTCTATTTGGCACTGTTAGGTCCCAGTGCAGGAACATTCTTAAGCGTCCCACTGACTCTGAGACTTAAAATACATGATTATTACCTGAATTGGGGTTTTAAATGTTAAATCATATTGACCTGGTAACTGCTCTAAATATGACTGTTAGGAATGCTCCCTGACATACACCCCACTTAAAGCTGTATGGAAGCTCGTCACCCCAGACACTTACCAGTCCAGAGAAGAGCAACAAGAATAATTAAAAGTCTAGAGAACATGAACTATGAAGGAAGACTGAAAGAATTAGGCATGTTTAGTTTAGAAAAGAGAAGACTGAAAGGGCACATGATAGCAGTTTTCAAGTATCTAAAAGGGTGTTACAAGGAGGGAAGAAAAATTGTTCTCCTTGGCCTCTGAACATAGGACAAGAAGCAATGGGCTCAAACTGCAGCAAGGGAGGTTTAGGCTGGATATTAGGAAAAAAATCCTGCATGTCAGGCTGGTTAAACACTGGAATAAATTGCCCAGGGAAATTGTGGCATCTCCATCACTGGAGATATTTAAGCTCAGATTAGATAGACATCTATCAGGGATGAGCTAGACAGTTTTTGGTCCTGCCGTGAGGGCAGGGGACTGACTGGACTTGATGACCTCTCAAGGTCCCTTCCAGTTTTAGGGTTCTATGGTTCTCTACTGATTTCACTCTATGAAGAAGCAACGAGGATATTCAGCTTCATTACATTAAATTTAAATTCCATTAATTTGGGGTGTAAAAGTGACCCTAGTGCTCCCGTGATATCTCTGTCCATATCTACAGATTGGTGTTTTTATATAGCTAGTCTCATGGACATCAAAGGAACTATTTCTGTCAGTAAGCACTACTGAAATCAAGGACTGATGTCTGATATTCAAGAAAGATACCTGTAAATTGGAAAGAGTTCAGAGAAGAGCAACAAGGTTGATTAAAGATTTAGAAAGAATAGATGATAATGCTAGCATCAGGGAGCTCAGTCTATGTAGTTTAAAAACCCAAACATTATGAGGTGACTTGATAATTTCTTCAAATATCTGCATGGGGAACAAATATTTGATGATTGTCTCTACCAAATAAAGATGTAACACAATTTGAAGTCCAGAGGCTGAAGCTAGATAAATTCAAATGGAAAAATAAGCTTAAATGTTTTACCGTGAAGGTAATTAATTGTTGGGGTAATTTAATAGTGGTTATAGGGATATCTCTAACACTGATCACTTTTAAATTAAGACTGGATTTTTTTCCCAAAAGGTATGTTCTAAAAATTATTTTGGAGATATTCTGTGGCCAGCATTATACAGAAGGTCAGAGGAGATGATCACAATGGTCCTTTCTATAACTGCAGAATCTGTCATTAAATCATAATGTCAACATTTCAGATATCAGTCCGGATGTGGAACAGGCCTTTGTTTCTAATTTAGTCTAATCCCTTTGTTCCTATTTAAAAACACAAACCCTTCATGCCTTCAGCAGCACATTAACCATGTCATTTTCTTTTAGAAAAAAACATTAATTCTGTTACAATATTACAAACAACTACATCTATGGTACATTCATCCTCCAAAGCGGAACTCTTCTAAATAGAAATCTACCCTTTGGCTTAGTCAGTATCAAGGTATACATTTACTGGGTTTTGCCTGATTTCTTGCAATCCACTCCTGTGGAAAGGAAGCTTGTCCTGATATAATATCCCTTTTGGCATATTCTAAGTGTAAACACATTTGAAGAATCTTTAAAATCTCTAGAGTTCTTCAATTAGTTCGCATACCAGCAGATAATCTTAAAGTGAAGGAAGAAATTGTGGTAATGATATGCAGGCAAATGTGACTTATGCAAAAAGTAATACCAATTTATGTGTATTGATACTATGGAAATCTCTGAAGACACTGAGAGAGGGAATCAGGACAGGGGAATATCTCTCTTATGTCTCTAAAACAATGTCATGGGATCTTTAACTTCCACTTGAACAAGCACTAAAGGAAGAGAGATGGAAACGTAGATTAAATTCTTATCCAAGTGACACCACTTGCAATGTTTTTGACCCTGTTTTAAAGCTGTCACAGAGTACCTCAATTTATGGAAACACAATCCCTTTAAATCCAACTCTCCCTCTTATCTCTGCAGACAGTTTCCTGATTTGCTTTGTTCTCTTTTAGAGCATACGTAGTGTTCGTTGACAGAGGCTGTGTGGACAGCTACACTTTTGGATGTGTTCAAAAAGATAAACGCTGTTCTAACTCAGGAGATGAATCAAGTGGTTTGTGAGGATTTGTACCCTAAATCTCTCTCTAAGAATGAAACCCAAAGCAAAATTTACTAAAAAACCGAGTAGTGTGTTTTTGATGTCAAACTATAAATTAACCCAGATTTGATTAAAAGATTTGAATCACCCGATTATGTTATTATTGTATTACCATAGTCCATGGGAACCCCAGTCTTGAAGCAAGCCCCTACTGTGCTAAGTATTATATAAGCACAGAATTGAAAAGATGGGCCGTTTTCCAAATTGCTTACAAACTAAGAACAACAGCTGGATCCAGACTGACTGATTGAAATAATGAGCCCGTGTTAGTCAGCATGATAAGGAATGGTCTAAGTATACCAGTGGCTTAGCTGGCATGATGGCATAGGTTGTATTTTAATGGAGGGCCATGAAAGCGGGTAATGGGGCAGCTTTATGGATGTTAACAGGAGCCTCCTCCCAAGTATGAAGGTCAAGGTGGACAAAAGCATGAAGATGCTTGTTGGAAAATGCAAGTGACCCATGGAGTCTGGAATCATGGGCTTATCGGAAGCAGAAGTCCACCTCTCTGAAAGAGAATTGATAGCTAGAGTGGGGATAGATCCTCAAGAGTCTTGAAAATGGAGAAGCAACTTATGTCTGATGTAACAGGAGATCCGGTGGAGCGATGAAGAGAGGGGTGACGTGATAAAAGCTACTGATGCAAGTTTGATAAGCATATTCCTAATCTATGTTGCACCTATGAAGTTCAATTTTTTAGTTTGTATTTAGAGTAGATGCCCACTTAAATGAACTAGTGTGTATAACTGGAAATATTATTTATTCATTCTCTAAAAGATAAGTATGTAAAGTCCTAGAATCCCCATCGTTTCCTCCCAAATGCATGTTTATCTCTTGGCGCCATCAACTTTGCTAATATTGCAGGCTAAGGACATGAGCCTTCAAGGCAAATTGTCCTCAACTGCTACAGACCTTGTAGAATCAGGTTTGAGGTCATACCAGTTAATCTCCTGTAACATTGCTCAAGGTGCAATCTGGACTGTTGACCAGCAATGTCCCCTTAACTCACTACCCTAGAGTGCCTTTTATACTGCCAGAAGAGCCATACCTGGCCAGCTCACACAGCCTTCAGATTGCAAAATCACTTCCAGATCAATACATGAGCACTGTGACCAGTCACTCATGAATTACATGCAGGGCAACACTTGCAAACGTCTAGTCCCAGACTTTGCCTCAGAAATGTGCACCTTGTACTGTTCACCACACTTGTGAGCAATGCATGCTCACAAAGTCCATAATTTCAGCAAAGAAAGATTATATATATCCAGCCTCTTTTCCCAAATAGAGTTTCTTGTGCACTCTAATCCAAACACACTGGTTAATACAAAACAATAAGATAACTACAGAAAGCTAGATTTTAAGTAATTACAACTGATGATGCATGAAAGTTAGGAATGGTTATAAAAGGAAATAAATGTAAAATGTAAGCTAATAGCTAACTTAACAAACTATGTGAACCTACAAGCAAAGGCTTTGTTTCAACATATACTGTTATAAATTTCCCAGAGTGGGTCTCTTTTCAACCTGAGACCATTCCCCTTTTGTTCAGTTTTTTGAGAGTTATCAATTATATGAGCAGAGAGATGGGAGGAGAGAGGCAAAATCAAGTTTTCCTTCTCCTTTATAATTCAATTTCTTCTGCTAGAAACATCATTGCTGAATCATGGTGATACACAGCCTGTTGTGGATGTGAGAATTAAATCATCCCTGTGATTAAATATAAATTTCTTGTTCACACCTTCCCATTGCAGGAGAATGGTTGCTTAAGTTAGTGATAACTCTTCAAGACCAGCTAGGTGTAGCTGAAGTCGAAATAGCTTAATTCGGTTTTGGGTGCTGTCTACGCAGCAGGAAGTCGAAGGAAGAACACTCTTCCTTCAACTTCCCTTACTCCTCATGAAATGAGGGTTACAGGAGTCGGAGTAAGAAGTCCTCCAGCTTGACATTATTTTGAAAGAATGGTTTTCTGTGTAGATGAGCATTTTGTTATTTCAAAATAACATCAATTATTCAAAAAATAACGCTGCTCTGTAGATGTATCCTAAAAAACTGGTTTGGGATTGCTTGTCAACCTTGGAATATGTTATTACACTGATAGATAGTAGTACAGTAAACTTCCAATAATCCTGCACTTTTAGGACCCAGGGGGTGCCGGATTATCAGATATGCCGGACTATTGGAAGGGGGGGCTATGAGGGGTCTGGGGTGAAGTGGGGGGAGATGCGCCCCTCAGGGCTAGGGGACCAACCTGGCAGCACCCCAGCTGCTCTGCCCCGGACTTCCCTGAGTCAGACGCTGTTGAGACTGACCAGCGGCTGACTCCGGGAAGCCCGGGGCAGAGCAGCTGGGGTGCTGTCAGGTTGGTCCCATAGCACCAGCCCTCGACGCTAGGGGACCAACCCGGCAGCACTCCAGCTGCTCTGCCCCAGGCGTCCCCGAGTCAGCAGCTGCTGAAACTGACCAGCGGCTGACTTGGGGAAGCCGGGGGCAGAGCAGCTCCAACGGTCTGGCTGCCCGGAGCACTTCCAGGTTCCAGATGCTGCCAGACCATCAGGAGTGCCGGACCATTAGATGCTGGACGAATGGAGTTTTACTGTATATTGTAATTTTACATACTTGAATACACACATTTTACCAGGACAGTAATAGATGATAATGACTTTTTAAATGTTACCTCACATGGCATACTTATATAACATTTATCATAGACTTGTAAAAGTGATGGCCATGATAGTGTAGGCCATCACAGCTCCGATACACAATATTTCCAAGAAGGAAAAAATGATACAAGGACATTTTTAACCATCCAGTGACTTTTGTGGTGCAGGACAAAAAATGCAGCTTTATTCTCCAACTCTGATGTACAAGTAAAGTGTATAAGTGCTGATATTCTAGATGTAAAAGTGTAAATATAATTTTCAGATACTCCAAATAAATACCGTGCCCAGCACTACCATTTACCCTGTGGGGTTTAAGACTTAACCAGGGTTGTAGTTATAACTAGCAGCTGCCTGTATTTGATATACTACCTTTTGTTTTTCAAATGATTTAAAATATGTAAATCATAGAATCATAGAATCATAGAATAATAGGACTGGAAGGGACCTCGAGAGGTCATCGAGTCCAGCCCCCCGCCCTCAAGGCAGGATCAAGCTCCGTCTACACCATCCCTGACAGATGTCTATCTAACCTGTTCTTAAATATCTCCAGAGAGGGAGATTCCACCACCTCCCTTGGCAATTTATTCCAATATTTGACCACCCTGACAGTTAGGAATTTTTTCCTAATGTCCAATCTAAAGTAGAATTCTTTCCCCAAAGTCAATGATCACTTTGTTCTGGGAGAAAAATAATTATTTTCACCATGTAACCCAAAGCCTAAGACTTTAAGCACGCTCTTGGGGATGGAAAATCTGCAATGCTTTTCCCCTAGGCTGGGTTTAGACCATTGTAATTTAAGAGTGGATTAGCATCAGCCACAGTCTTCTCAATATATTCCTAAAGAAAGTAATCACTGCATGGATTACTTCAGACTGAGTAAAGAGGTTTAAGAGTATGCTTTTGTCCAAATATCTTAGCCATGTTCTTATAGGCCATGAAGATCATAAAGCTATGTTTCTTCAGCCAGACCCCTGCATCAGCCTTTGGAAGTTAAGAAAAATCTGTCCTGAGTCAAGATTCCTTATTGTCCCTGAATCTCTTAGTTCTGATGCTGTAGCCATGTCACAGTTCAGATGCCTGACTGGGGGAAGTACTGCAAGAAAAAATTTAAAACAGAAACCCAAAGCAGTGTCTTAGCATCACACACAAGTAGTCATCATTTTAGCACCTTCTGACTATTACGATGTCTAGTTCTAATCCATATTTGTTGTCTGTGGTGTGGATAAAATGTGCCACTTCCTAATGAAACCACAATGTATAAACTGATCTTTCCTAGATATTTTGGCTATGCTCATTACAGAATTCCTGTGCCTATAGCTATGACAAAGATGCTCCTTATTACTTGTGAAATTTTGGCCAACTTTCAAATACAAATTATTCTTGAGTTTGAAGAGGGGGAAAATGTCTGTGAGTTTTATATTAAAATGAGAATGGGATGTGAGTTATAGGAGTATATGAAAGCATTACAAACTATACAAATTGTGTACATCATACTTGCAGAGTTGAACTCTGGATATATCTCTGGAACACATTTTTTTCCAGCTGTGATAGACAAGGAGATTGTGCCCCCGGATCAGAGAAACAATGTGGTGATCAGCAAGTCTTAGGTACCTCTGAGTTAGCCTCTTACCTAGGAAAAGTGACAAGGAGTCCTGTGGCACCTTATAGACTAACAGATTTATTGTAGCATAAGCTTTTGTGGGCAAAGACCCACTTCGTCAGATGCATGTAGTGGAAATTCCAGAGGCAGGTATAAATATACAGGCATAAGAAAAGAGTACCAATCAAGCAGCTCCTAGAAGTGGGCCTCATCCTCCCTGACTGAATTGACCTAGTTATCTCTAGCCTTACTCTTCATTGGTACTCTTTTCTTATGAAAAGACGCAGTGGGTATTTGCCCATGAAAGCTTCTGCTCCAATAAATCTGTTAGTCTATAAGGTGCCACAGGATGCCTCGACACTTTTGCAGATTCAGATTAACATGTCTACGCCTCTGACACTTGCCTCCTACCTAGGATTACTTTCTTTGCCCCTATTATCTATGTGCTTTTCTTCCATGCCACTCTTCATGCATAGGAGATCTGTAAAACTCAGCAAAGCCTCTTCTGTCTTTCTTAGCATCTCTCCTTTACTGTGACACATACAAAATGCTTGATAATGGCTAGCTAGCTGTCATAGCACGACCCCCTGTTTATGACTTTAACTGAAAATGTTTCCCTTTTATCTCGTGTGCCCCCACAGCCGAAGTCTCTCTGTATGTACTTGTCTCTTGTCATATATATAAATGGCCTGCTGCCTTGGGTGGGGATCACTTTTTAATATAAGAACATAAGAATGGCCGTACTGGGTCAGACCAAAAGTCCATCTAGCCCAGTAGCCTGTCTGCTGACAGTGGACAGCACCAGGTGCCCCAGAGGGGGTGGACTGAAGACAATGTTCAAGTGATTTGCTTCCTGCCATCCTTCTCCAGCCTCTGACAAACAGAGGCCAGGGACACCATTTCTATCCCGTGGCTAATAGCCTTTTATGGACCTAACCTCCATGAAATTATCTAGCTTCTCTTTAAACTCTGTTAGGGTATGTCTACACTACCCTCCTAGTTCGAACTAGGAGGGTAATGTAGGCATACCGCACTTGCAAATGAAGCCCGGGATTTGAATTTCCCGGGCTTCACTTGCATAAGCGGCGAGCCACCATTTTTAAAACCCCGCTGGTTCGAACCCCGTGCAGTACGGCTACACGGGGCACGAACTAGGTAGTTCAAACTAGGCTTCCTAGTTTGAACTACCGTTACTCCTCGTGAAATGAGGAGTAACGGTAGTTCGAACTAGGAAGCCTAGTTCGAACTACCTAGTTCATGCCCCGTGTAGCCGCGCTGCACGGGGTTCGAACCAGCAGGGTTTTAAAAATGGCGGCTCCCCGCCTATGCAAATGAAGCCCGGGAAATTCAAATCCCGGGCTTCATTTGCAAGTGCGGTATTCCTACATTACCCCGCTAGTTCAAACTAGCGGGGTAGTGTAGACATACCCTTATAGTCCTAGCCTTCAGAGCCTCCTCTGGCAAGGAGTTCCACAGGTTGATTACGCGCTGTGTGAAGAAGAACTTTCTTTTATTAGTTTTAAACCTGCTACCCATAACTTCATTTGGTGTCCTCTAGTTCTTCTATTATGGGAACTAATAAATAACTTTTCTTTATTCACCCTCTCTACACCACTCATGATTTTATATACCTCTATCAAATCCCCCCTCAGTATCTTCTTTTCTATACTGAAAAGTCTCAGTCACTTTAACCTCTCCTCATATTGCATATGTACCTATCAGGGTGGAACCTCGATCTCTGGTTACCATTGGGGTGTGTGACGGGGCGCGCCTCCCCCACACCCCGTCCGGCGGCCCGCCCCGCACTCAGCCCGCAGTCGCGCTGTCCCTCCTGGGCGCCACCCAGGGAGCGCGGCGGCACTGCGGGGCCTGTTCCCTGGCCGCGGCCCGGATAGCGGGCGGCGCGGCGGAGGCGGGGCTACGCCCGGACAGCAGCGTAGGGCGGGGGCGGAGCCCCGGCGGCGTGACGGCTGACGTCGCCGGGCGCGCGCGCGCACGGCGGGGGCGGAGCCTGGTGACGTGGCGCGTTGCGTCGCCCGGGCCGGACGCCGGCGGGGGATTCAAAAGGGGAAAGGGGCAGAAGGAAAAGGAGAGAGCCCGGAGGAGAGAGGAGGAGAGGAGGGAGACGGAGAGCGAGTGAAGGAGGAAGGAGCGGACAAGGAGGAGAGAGCGGAGGCGGGAGAAAGAGCGGAGGAGGAGAGGAGGGGAGAACAGAGGAGGAAGGAGGCACAGGGCACTGGAGGAGCGGCACACAACACGAGGAGGAGGGGAGCGGAGGAGCACAAGTGGTGAGGGGGACGTCAAACAGGGGGGCAAACAGATTCACGGCGGGGAGCAGGACGGGCTCCCGCGTTACAGGGTGTAAATAATGATAACCAGCAAAGCAAGAAGTGGGTAGTACCCTGGAGAGGGACAGTCTCAGATGGACAGGGCAGGACATTGACTTGGGCAGGGCATTATGGTTTATTCTCAGTTTCGCACATGCTTTATTGTCTTCTATTATCACTGTCTACACTCCTCCTCCCCTCCCCAATTCTATAGCTATTCTGAAGGAAAGCAATTGCCCCAGCACAGTGCTATTGGCATCCCTTGTAGAAAGACTTCAAGCACACATTCAGAGGGAAGGTTTGCACCTCCTCTATCAGAACTACAGCTAGGGATTCAAAGACAAGGTAGTAGCACTGCTATTGGGAGAGATAATGGCAACGCATCCCTAAACAGTATTGTTATGTAGGTAAAGTCACCAAAAAAAAAAATCTTCCCTGGTGGGGGCCATACATATAACCTAGGGATTATAAAATGCAGGGTGCATTCTTCAGGCATGTGTGTAGTAGGTTAGATCATTCTTTGAGATAAAAACCTCTGGGTCTCCAGTGATAGCTGGCAAAGTGGCATCTCTCTGAAGTGCCCTTAGGTATGAGGAACCCGAGGAAAATTCTTGTAACCCTTTTTTTCCAACTCCTTTATGAAGAAAGAAGGCCCTAGGCATTGCAGAGGTTGGGGGGGAGGGTACGGAGCTAAATTATGATTGTGAATAATTCTGTTGTGCTATGGTTTTATTGTGTTTGGCACTGAATGGCTGAGTTGGCATGTACAGAAATTCCCATGACATGTCTAAAGGGGAAAAATCCAAATTGCTTTATTTTTTAAGAGACACAAATGTGCATAAGCATCTGTGAAGAGAAGGACCTCTTTCAGTCCAACCTGCTTTCACTCTGGGCAATAGCAAGACCTTATTGCCAGTTACACTGACAAAATTCTGCGCCGGCTCTCTGAGGTAGCTCCTTTAAGATCATACAGTGTGATCGAGGAAGAAAGTGGGTGGATGTATTTAACAAAGCTCCCTCAGTAATTGAAGCAATTAACAATGCTGTTTCACAGAAGTGACTGGTAACTCTGAGAATCACCTAAAAAATTAATGATCCTTGCCAGAATTTATCCAAAGCTTCCCTGAGAAATACAAGTGGGGGAGCATGTGTGTGTAGAGGACCTTCATACACAGTCTTGAAGAGTTAGTCAAGTGGAACCAATGTCTGTGGAGTTTCATGTGAGAAAATAAAAGGTCCCACCCCACGCTGCTGTTGGTACTGTATTTTCTTTTTTCCATTCTTGTCTCAGAGGAGAATCTCTCACAGCGTTCATGCATTTTTCCATAAGTTTCTAGGATACTTTAATTTTGAGTGACAGCAAGCTTGCATTAATAAGAGCTGCAGTTATGTTGGGGTTGGGTTGATTTAGTGTGTGTGTATTCGCCCTCTCAGATGCTTGTATGCCCATGGTAACTTTCTCTTCAGGATGTCCACTTTGTCCTGTTTTTCTTGGATGGCTGGACTGGAGAATGCTTTTATAGCTATTTGCTTCACTTGAGTGAAGATGAAATGGTTCCAGTTGTGTAAATAGCTCCGGGTGCTCTTCTCGCTTGTCTCCTCCCTACCCCATGGAGATGCATTTGCTTAAGCAGGGCACATTGTGGGAAGGCAATTCCCAGCCCTTCTGGGTCTAAGAGGAGTCGTTAAAATCTCACATGACTCAAACCAGGACTTGAACTTGGGTCTCTGACAAATGGTTAATGCACTAGCTAATCTCATACTTGCCTGTTCTTATAACAGCCCCTTAGGTAACAATGGTCCTACAAGTAATAATACCCAATTCACACATGGGCTCGGATTTTGCTCTAGCCTAGAATCTCTCCACTGAAGCAGAATTTGCATCTTTGCAGGATTTATGAAGATTACATGAGGTGCTTTTTTCTATACCCACACTGAGTACGAGTTTCACCCAGAAATGTGCTTGCTTTAGCCTTGTGAAAGAAGAGTTAAGCCCATGCCTGCAACCAGAATTCAGTAAAAAGCACAGTAGAAAGTTGTACAGACATGAATATAGAAAGTGTGTGTTCTCCTGATACGTGAATGTATTTCTTAGTTTTTAGAAGTTACAGTGAGGCTAAAGAATAGCTGCTATTTTGAATAAACCAATGCCCTTGTGTGTTTGATAACCGGAAACCATCGAGATTATAAACAATGCTCTGGTTCTACTACAGGTCTGAGCAATAATACTTGACACTTCTTGTTTATCTCAGAGGCTTTCCTCCCTCAAACTGCACAGCGGCAATCCGAGCCAGGATAAGTACTTGGGAGTTCCTGTTTCCCAGCACCATGTTGAGATGACGAGATTCTGACTCAAATAACTGAAACGGAATGCCATGGACAAGGTCCTGAGTGGCTGTGAGCTGATACGGTTCCATTGTCAATAGAGTTTTGCTGATTTACACCCGCTGAGGGTCTGGCACATGTCCTGATGGAGGAAAGGGGTTTGTAGCATGGTGCTTCCATGCAGTGGATGTTTCCATGCTAGTCTCAGAGACCTTTTCTGTATGTGCATGTACAGCACTGTAGAGTGGTGAACATCAGAACCCAGTAGATAAGGGGGATAAAGAGTGTTGATGGGGGAGGCACACTACTCTCTAGGGTTCAGAGCAAAAGTGGAACATACATCCCTCATGTCATCATTCCCCTAACTGTAAAAATTAACTTTTTCTTGGCCCCCTCTGTATTGTAAAATCTTCTCCCCCTTCTCCCTCCATATGGGAGAAGATTATAGAGGAAATTGCTCTTGCAGCAGGGAAGGGTATGGCTTTTTCAGAAACTAAGTTCCCAAAGTGGGATATTTTCAAAAGTATCAGAGGGGTAGCTGTGTTAGTCTTAATCTGCATAAACAACAAGAAGTCTTGTGGCACCTTATAGACTAACAGCTTTATTGGAGCATAAGCTTTCGTGGTAAAAGACCCACTTCATCAGATGCATGTGACGAAGTGGGTCTTTGCCCATGAAAGCTTATGCTCCAATATAGCTGTTAGTCTATAAGGTGCCACAGGACTTCTCATTGTTTATATTTTCAAAAGTAATCTGTAGACGCCCCAAAGATGTTCTTGACCTCTATGTCCCCAGGGATCTGTGCAGATCTCAAGGCATCTGTTAGCCATTTTGGCTGTATCATGTGCATCTTCCATGGGGGAGCAAACCAAACTACCCAATGAAATCCTGATAAAAGAATCCAAAGGAAATACAAGGAGCTTCCTGACCCCTCTGTGAGAATAGTCTGTCATGGTGATGTGGGAAAAAGAGAGGCTTCAAAGACTGAGACTGGACTTGAAAGTGACTAGTGACTGTGGGTAACACCTTAAACAGGATCTAGTTGTAGGAGAGTACTCAGCACTGTCCCTTGGAAAATTGGGTGCCTTTGGGAGTTCTCAAATTGGACACAAAATTAATACATCGCCTTTGGAAAACTTAGTGTTGGGAGTTGTAATTTTGTGACTAGGCAGCTGCTGGAGAGAGTCCTGAGGGATTCACTTTGGTCCAGCATATGCTGGAATACACACTGGCAGGAAGGTTTTTCTTCTATCATTGCTTCTAAACAAAGCACAATAAAACAGAGATTATTTTGTGCTGAAAACGTTCATATTAAGTGTCCTTGTGGTTCATTCAATCCAGCTGTAAAACTGGGCTGATAGGGAGTTCATGATGAGCTCTTCAGTCAACTTGTATTTGTGTCTCTGAATCAGAGTTTTAGGTACAAAAACATCTTGCAAAATAAAAATTGTTTTTGCAATTGAAAAAAGACCAGGGCTTACGCAGGGTCTTGCCTTGTTAAAATAAATTTGCTGAATATTAAAGTGTTTTCTATCTAAACACTGAAACTAATGTTTGAGAGCAATTACACTTGCCCTCTATCTCCCCCCACACCATCCTTGTTCACTTGTTTCATCACGCCTTAAATTGGACTCCAATTCGGCAATGATTAATGCACGTGCTTAATTTTTAAGTATGTGCAAAGTCTCATTAAAGTTAATGGGACAATATGTGTGCTCAAGGTTAAACACATGCATAAATTTATTGCAGGACTGGGACTTCATATAGTAAGATCTTTTGGGCATGTCTTTTATTGTGTTGATAAGATATAGCACTGTAATGCAAACAATTAAAAAAAAACCCTGAAAGTGAAATTGACTAGCCTATTTCTAATGTCTAAGCTGAGAGAAATGTAAAAAATAAGAGACCTAGTGAAATGAGCTGTGCAGAGAAGTGGTGCAATAGGGCCTCTTGCCTGCAAACTCAAGTAGCTAAATGAGATACTTATATATGTTGTGCGATCAGAGCTTAGATTCAAAAATGCAGGTTTCGAGACTCTGATGCATTATTTGAAGAGATGAGGATTCAGGTATTATTTTAAAAACCTATATAAAATCTTTCCATTGAATATTGCAAATATCTGAGTCATATGCCCAACAGAGCATAAAGTTGTCACTTTATGCTAGTTGAGGATCTGATCCCCTATTTCAATAAAATAAGGATTTTTAAGCATGTGATTCCAGAGTGCAAGCCAGACCAGTGAGAGGTTATGTCGTGCCTGCCCTGCAACCCTGGGTGCCTCACACTTCTTTGTTGCAGTAGCTCCCACCTGGGCCACTGACAGCCAGCCAAACAGCATGCAGGTCACTCCTTCAGAGTACGTCTACACAGCTGGGCTAAAGTCGAATTAAGCTACACAACTTCAGCTATGTCAACTGCGTAGCTGAAGTCAAAATAGCTTAATTCGGCTTTTGTCACTGTTGACACAGCAGGAAGTTGAAGGAAGAACACTCATCCTCTTACTTCCCTTGGTCCTTGTGAAATGAGGGTTACCGTGAGTGGGAGTAAGAAATCCTCCAGCTTGACACTATTTTGAAATAATGGCTTACTGTTATTTTGGTTTATTTTGGAATGTTAGTTATTCTGAAATAATGCTGCTGTATAGATGTACCCTAACTGTCTGTATAAAACCACACATCTGGTCCAGCTACTCTGAACCCAGCAGCCTGTAAGCAATACACTGGCTAGACTCTGGTTTCCATGAGCCTTCATTACCATTTTCTGGGGGAACTGGATTCTTCTCCTCCCGCAAATGAATATTATGTACTATTCAACCCTCTCCTGGACAATCTGGAAATAGTATGTCTGTTGTCCCTCTAAGGGAAAAATACCCAACCACTTGCCACCTGTGGTGGAATTACTTGGACAATTTACCTGGACACACTGGATTAGCTTAAACAATAAAACAGGTTTATTAACATTAAAAAAAGACAGGGTAGTAAATGAGTACAAGTAACAGGGCATAAAAGTCAGAAATGGTTATGAGAAAATATCACATTCTTGCTAGTGCCTAACTTAACAAACTTGATTCAAAGTAAAGCTCTTACCACAACCTTCTGACATTATTACTGCCCAAAATCTTCAGGTCAGGACCCTCCTCCAATGTCCAGGGGCTGTTTCTTTTGTTGTATTAAGTGCAAAAAAAAAAAAAAAAAAAAAAGGAAGATGGATAGGGAGAGAGATTACTTGTGATGTTTGCCTCTCGCTTTTATAGTTCAGTCCCCCATACAATTATTTTCAGCTGAGAGCAAGGGGACAACTAATCTGGTGAGGAAAGATGCTTCATGCTATTTTGTGTGTGTGTGTGCGCGCGGCGACCTGTGGATGCTGAGATGCAGATTTTCTTTGTCTTATTTTTTTCTCTGTGCTTATGTGTCTGAGGAATCTGTTTACAAATTCTATGCATGTTGAGATAATCATTCATAGCTTTGTTTAAAATATGCTTGGTCAGTTGTGCCTTTAACATTGTACAGGTGGAATTTCATAAATTCACATGCAATGTTACTGCATACTTCATATCACGATATTATTGACCACTGAGGTATGAATTTTCAGATACGTCACACATTATATTTTGTACAAAGATTATTACAACTGTGTCAAATGTAAGACAGGAATGCATCCAGCCATTTCTGTTATTCTGCTAAATTTCAATAAGCTAATTATAAATTTAATTAATTTGAGCAAGAATGTTCTGTTGAGCAACAAGGCAGTTTAGCATCATAGTGGAATCAAAACATTATTTGATTTATTTATTATTGCCAGGAAGCTAGTGAGGTGGACGGGAAGGAGACACGAAAGTTCGGCAATCCATTCAGTCTTATACCATGTAAACTTACAGAAAATTAATGCTCCTCCTTGATATTATGTACTAGAGTTGGGGGTTCTGATTTCACGACTGCTTTTTAGCCTAGTTTTCTGACATGTTTTGCTCTCACTAGATAATCTTTCTTTCCTTTAAAATGTAACAGATACAAACTCCATTGCCAAATCTGGGGTGCAGATAATACTAATGGGATAATGTTATTTATACATGTTTGTGTATGTGTGTGTATTGTATTCAGCTAAAAAAAAAAGCAAAGGCAAGGAAGTTTATAATAAAGGGCTGACTATCTGATCTAAATTCATGCAGCTGTAAATTTTTCCCCCTCCCCTCTTCCCCCGTACAAACAAAACACTACAAAAGGCTCGTGTCAGCCTTGATTATTAAGTCTAACTCTGAAATGACATATTTTTTAGATTAAATTGGAATTCTTCCTTATTGGCTTTGTTGGGTTACATCTTACTCTGGACATGCAGTTCAAACAGCAGCTAAAACTTGACAACTGAACATGTTTTTTTGAACGCAAACCTAAGAACTTATTCAGAAAGACACAAAAGGTACATAAAGATAAGGTGCCAAAACAACCTGTAGGCAAAAGTGGTCATTCAGGCCAATCTCCTGCAGGCTGATCTGAATCTCCATTTGTCAGTAATTAGAATGTTTGAATTTGCAGTAGTCTGTTTTTTATTCCCGGCATTGACATAATGCATTGCTAATTTTTAAGTTTGAATTTTACGGACAAATTTTGCACAATACAGGTTGTTTAAAAGAAGAGGTCTTTTTTTTCTGAGAGGTTTATCTGTTTTCTAAAACTTTAGGATTCATGTGTAGGGATCACGTGCCTCCTTGCCCAGCTTTAAGGAATAGAAACTTTTTTTTTAAATGGAAGCTAAGTTTCTCATGTAATCCAAACTATTGGATCCATGTGCTTTAAGAAAAAATACCACATATTATTAGACTTGTGATAAATGGCAACACTGATTATGTACAGAATCCTTTATGTTATAGGGTTAATGTATATTGCACAGAGGAATGCAAAATTCGGTGGGACTACATGAAATAATTGTTACAAATTATAGAGCTTTGAAGCTGTATGCAGTGGTGTGTGGGGATCTTGCCTCTTTTGGGTGTGAGTCAGCATGATGCTCAGCACGCTCTACTCCCATTGGATGCATCAAGCCCTCTTAAAATTTCCTGTGCAACTTAATGACTGCCCAGGAAGGGAAATCTTGCTCAGCAGTAGTACTACCTGTATCTATTGGATGCCTGACCATCTGGGGAAAGGGTGTTGCTTGAAAGCCCGCCTCTCTGACTAGCAGCCATTCTGATGGCTTCAGGAAAGAAAGGAGGAAGCATTCACACTACACCAAGGCTATGTCTAGACTGCAAGCTTCTTTCAGAAAAAGCTTTTCTGGAAGAGATCTTCTGGAAAAACTTCTTCTGAAAGAGAGTATCCACACTGCAAAAGTGCATAGAAAAAGTGATCTGCTTTTCCGAAAGATAGCGTCCACACTGAATGGATGCCAACTCGCATTTAAACATGATTATTATGGACGGAGTGGCCACCAGGGCACCTGTGCTTTTACTTCTTTCCTCTTATTTCGAAAGAACTCCCTCTTCCGTGTCCACACACGCCTTTTTCTGAAAGAGCTTTTTCGGAAAAAGGCTTCTTCCTCATAGAAAGATGTTTACCAATGTCAGAAAAACCCCTCTGTTCTTTTGGTTTTTTTTCAAAAGAATGCTATTGCAATGCGGATGTAAGTGAAGTTTTTTCCGAAAAAACTCTACAGTGTAGACATACCCTACATGCAAGAGCTTACTGGTGAATAGCTTGCTTCCACTTCTGCTCAAGCCATAGCACTCTTAGGGCAGAGGGGTATAATGGTTGAGTTTTTCTTTGGGGGCGTCTACTATTGAATTCCTCTGTAGAGCTGTTGCCAGTCTCTGTTAAATGCAGACAGCTGTACCGGGGAGAAAATAGGAGCTATTTTCTCCAGCAGCCCTCCATGCAAGGAGGCTGTCACTGTGGGGAGAGGGATCACTTGCTGAAGTTGTATGAAAAGAAGGAATAGCAAACAGAATGTGCTGAGGTGATACAGAAGGAGAAACTACACTTGCCTGTTGATGTTTTCCCAAGTGTGTTTTCCCCACATCTGAAAAAGTGTGACTCCTTCCCTGGTCATTCACATGGGCCTCTGAGCCCATCTCCTTGCGGTTTTTATCCTTGCAGCACCACTCTCAAGTAAGGATGGGCCCAGATCCCTATTCCACAGATGGTGGAACTGAGGTGCAGAGACCCTAGGTGACTAGAACTGGGTAAAATTTTTCTGATTAAACTTTTTTCCATGAAAAATGCACATTGGGGTCAACTAAGTCATCAGGGATTCCGGATTTAATATGCTGAGTTGTTTGGGCTAGAAAAATATGCCAAATCCAAACATTTTCTTTTGCCTTGACTTGTTATTTCACATGGTGTTTCCATTTTTGTAGGTTCAGTCACCAGAGTGAACTGATTATTCACACAACTGAGTAAGTGACTTGCCAGGGCTCATGGAAAGAGCTGAACTGGGGGTCTTCTGAGCTAACCAAGCTACTTGCTGTTCTAACCAGAGGACTGTAGAGTTCATACTACACTTCATACTGGTGAGAAACAATCTAATGGGGAAGACAAGTGACCCCTTTCTCCCTTTGTGCTGGCCCTAGACTGGGTTACCATGTTCTTCTTACCTCACGAGGAGAAGAGTGAGAATGGAGGATTCTTTGTCCTCTCTCACTGCCTCCCTTCTCTTCCCCCCCCCCACATTGCCTCTGCACAGGACCATGCTTCCTCCTTCATGCTGAAGAAGTCACACTATTTTACTGCACCCTTTAGAATTCCTACCCCTCTTACCCACCAGACACACACACACACACACACACACACAACCACAAAGGCATCATTGTGCATTTCTTCTTCCCCTTATTTCTGTCAGGAAAATCATCTCCCTTTTCAAACTGACCTGCTGTGATTTCTGAGTTAGAGACGAACACAAAATGAACTTATTAAAATCCATCACTCTGTAGTACATCTCACTTAACTTTGTTAAAACACCCCCATTTGGCAAATTGCTATATATCAAAGATACGGTTTGTTTTATCCCTTAAAAAATAGCTTGGTGGAAAAGAACCTTACAACTGACTATTTTACAGCAGTGCCCCTAACTTTTTTTTTTTTGTAATAAGAGTGTTTACAACATGTATATGTTTCTTGGCTTATTCTGTCTAAGGGCTGTAAGAGTAGAGAGAATGAGACTGTCTTTTCTAATCCACATGGGGTTTTTGCACTAGTTTATTAGACACTGGGCTGCTCAATGCCAGATAACGAAGGCTTACGAACAATGTTACTTAATTTCAAAGTTCACAGGCAGGTTATAGAAACACTGGCGGTGAGGGCAGCATTTCTACTCTTCTCCACCCTGGAAAACCTACTTCTGACTACTAGTTAACTTAAATTGGGGGTCTGTACCAAAGACAGGAGAGAACCTTAACCTGATAAAAGCAGAATACCTGTATTTCCATTTCCTATGCTTGGAATGACAAAACGGGCCTAACAGCAAGTCCTGTGGTAAGCTTGCACTCACTGCCTAATTCCTGTTCAGGTCACAGATATAACGCAGTTCTATGGCAATACCCATAAAGAATCTGCTTTAGGTGTGCAGCCTACATTTTCCAAAGTGACTAATGACTCTAGTGCTTCCAATTAAAGGAGTGTGATTGTCAAGGGATGGGTGCACAACACATTCTGAACAATAAGGCCCTTTCAAAGTTGTGCACTGGTCTCAGGCACCCCGAGTCTCTAGTCATTTTGGAAAATTTAAATGGTGCTATGTTCTCTGTGATGACTTAGGAGAGACCTCTAGCAGCTATCTGTGAACTCCATTACATAAAGAACATTTCAGTAATACAGTTTAGCAGCACATCGTGGTCTAAGCTGGCTAGGGATTTGTATGGTTTGGTATGTAGAAGAACATAAGAAACAGCCATATTTTAATGTGCTGGCTCACTCGTTTTCCCTGGACATTTGGGTTTCCTATTACCACCTCAATTACAACTTAAAGGACTAAATTAGATGTTTCCTTGGTTTCTGCTTTGGCTTCCTTGTTTGAACCAGGGGCTGGAGTTTGCATAGGCTGAGCAGACGGTGCCCTAGCTATTGTAAATTAGAATTCCTCACCTTCTTCTCTTCAGGAGAGAAGTTCATTGGGACTGGAGAAGCCCCCTTGGTCTTAGTAACTAAAATTGGTAAGAAGTCACCCAAAGGGCTGGGAGGGAGGGAGGCTGGGGGAATGGGCAGAATGCCCAGATTTTTACAATTAAACTAGGATGCCTTTCACATGGGCAGAGTGTGATACTTGATGCATGTATTGTGACAAACATTTCAACCCTAGGCAGTATCTCTGGGGAACACAAGATTATACTTACAAACAGTTTCTGTATAGTTGTGTTATGCTCCAAGGGGGAAGCTTATCATAGCCTCCTCGAGGAACTAAAAAAACAGTGGGAGGGGATTAAGGAGAGTCACTGAGAGTAAATTACTATAGAGATTTTCTACCCCCTACATGTTCCACCCCCAGGATGCTTTCTGTGATAGACTCATTCAGGTTGGGTTTTCCAGGGACAAGGCAACAAAGAAATGGCTATAAGAATAAAGTTTTTTCTTTTGGTTGGCCAGATTAACCCATATAGAATGGAAACCCATAGGAAACATAAAATGGGAATCCCAAAGAACCTGCATAGTAGCTTGTACAGCATGTCATGTCTGGAAATCTTTGAGAGTAACACAAAACTCTTTTTGAGCCCCTCTGACACTGAACATTTTATTCTGCTCCACACAGGAGTTCCAAATGAACACACACAATGGCAGGACTACCCAAGTCTCCCAGTGCTATTGCACCTGCTCTTATGTATCTGTGGATGCTCATATGTGGCAACTAAAGAAAGAGGATGGCAACAATCACAGTAGCGCCTAGCAAAGGAGAAAAAGAGTGACTAGTTACAGCAGAAAACAGAGATAACAGGTGTTCACTAACGTTGGTAAATAAGCTTAACATTTCAATGAATTCCAGATTAGAGTATTGCTTTGCCATCTGCAGGCACAGTCACTTCTTGGAGAAGCATCACTCCAGAGAAAGCAGCACAGGTATGGGTGTTTGAGCTGAGAGTTCTGAAAGAAGCATTTATCTCTGACCACCTCTTTTCCAGACTGATGTTGTTAGAGTGTAAACAAAACAAAAACTGAGAATATACCCAGACTTGGTATGTCTATGAATTCGATCTTCAAGGCCTTCAGTTCTGCTACTGCTTGCCAGAGAGGTGATATTATAAAATGTTGGACTAACTTATTTGTTATACAGCAAGCACTAATAAAATAAACCTACATCCAAAGCTTAATGTAAACCAAACTCTCACGGAGACTATGTTAATTTTTATTTTATTTATCAGTTCGTCAATCTCTGCGCTTCCAGTTTTCATTTGGAATCATTAGTATCCAGATAACGTGCTTTCAGCTTCACAAAAACAAAACAAAACAAAAACATTGCACAGTCTGTGAGCTTAAACTTGAAAGATTTCCAGAGTTAGGAAGTTGGAACTGGTGTACATGGTTGTAACTCTGTGGGCTCTAGGTCAGCCAGAAGAGTGACGCAAGTGACGATGTGGATTCAATGTGTTTTTGTGACTAAATCATAGAAGGAAAAAGTATCTTATATGAGGATAACACCTGTTTCTGATCCTGCTCAAGTTTGTTTTTTACACTGGGTGAGGCTCCATTGATTTAATTGGACTTGTTCTTGATTAGAAATGAAGTTTTTCCAAAAGGTACGGTTTCATCAAACCAAAATGCTCATAGGGAAATGTCACTTTTGATAAGTTTTTGCTTGGAAAATTGAAAGCGAAAGAAATGTTTTTCTTCATATTGTGACTTTTGCTTTCAAGGGTATATGGGGGAAGCAAACTGGGGCATAGCCCTCCCCACTCCCCCAGCAGTCAACTCCACCAGTGTCCACACCTTCTGTCCTAGTCCTCACCCCAGGGATTCACTCCCCAATACCTCTCCTACCCCCCCTTTTTTTTTGCCAGGGTGAGAATAGGGCCTGAGAGCACCTGAAGAGCATGCCTGGGAAAAGCATTGGAGCTAGTGCTGCTACTGAACCCCACTAGACGGTGCACAGAGCAGGGAAGCTGGGTTGACAGCAAGAAGGGGCCCAGGAATTCTGCTGAGCCCTGTCCCTTCCTTCGGGGAAAAGCAATTCGCAAACTTCCATGGAAGTGGCCTCAGGGCTGGCTTTAACAAGCACGGGGCCCGATTCCAGGGGTGGGGCTGTGCTCTTGGGGTGGCACTGCGCATGCATCATGCGCCCGGGGGGGCGGGATACTGCTCATGCGTCATGCCCCCGGAGGGGCGGGACACTGTGCATGCGTCATGCACCCGGGAGCGGGGCTCCCTTAAGCACGGGGCCCCATTCCAGGGAATTGGCCAAATCGGCCTAAAGCCGGCCCTGAGTGGCCTTATGCATGCGAAAGCTTTGCTGCCACTGCTGATCCTCCCGCAGCTGCATAACTATGTGTTCCCACCAATCGGCGCTGGTCTCATGGCACCAGAAACCATGTTCCACTGTGTCAAGAGGATCAGTGCCACCAGCATCTCTCAATTGCACAACTTAAGTTCTTCACAGAAGAAGCTGTTCACGGCCTCCTCAGATTCTTCCTCATTCTGGCAGACCCTGGCTAGGCTCTGGATATATTGCAGCATCAGATGTTTGCTATGATTGCCCTACCATTTGGCTGCTGAATGGGTTCCCTGCTTACCCTGCCATGGTGTCTGCATTGATAAATATGGAAAAGGGGCACAAAAAGATTATTTGCCATTGCTTTCAAGCAGGGGGGGGGGGGGGGAAGGAGGAGATGAATGCATTAGGGAATGCTGGTGACATTTACCCCAAACCACTCTGTTTTGGTCCCATTGGGCACTGGGAGCATAACCCAGAATGCAAAGGAGTGGCAGGAACTGTGGGATAGCTACCCAGAGTACATTGCTGTCAAAGTCAATGGTAGACAACTTACTGGGGTTGTACTTTGTCGAACTGGGGTTGTACTTTGTGCAATGGGAATATGTACTTTCGACTTTACAAAATCAGGTGCTAAAAAATTGACCTTAAGAGTTTGACCTTAGCTCGTAGTGTAGACAAGGCCATAGTAACATTCAAAGTGGATGCCCAAAGCAAGGGTAGTCTGTTCTGCAAGAAAAATGCTCCAGTGAGACTATCCACAGAGAAGAATGGTAATGAGAAAATACCTGGGGTAAATAGCTGATTAACTTATCTAAATCAATTAGTTTAGATAGTTGCTGTATTGGTCTCACATTCCTGTTTTTTGTTTATTTGTTTTTTCTTCACTAACAAATACCACTTCTAAATGCATTTGAGCTGGAGTATATGCTTGTTCATATGAGTGGTTTCATTGACTTCAATAAAATTACTCCATCATCAAAGGACTTTTCAGGGAGCCAGTCCTTTGTGACTAGTAAAAATTGTGGTACCCTCACTGAAGTTGGAATAAAGTAGTAAAATCTATAAGAAATATGCATTTCATGAAAAGGCATTGGATACTTTTTGTAATTACCACCTAAGGGAGTTAGGCACATAAACCTGTTTCTCCACTAAAAGCTCTTACAACAGCAAAGCAAGCTCTCTAGCTGGTACAAATCTGCTTAGTTCATTGACTTCAGTTTAACTAGGCTGATTTACACAAGCTGATACTTTGGCTCACAAAATTACTCTTGGTTTTCTCTCCTCTTCTCCCCATCCCACCAGCAAAACTTACTTTTCCTAGCAATTAGACCTGTGGAAACTTTTATTTTTGAGACAGAAACCACACAAGTGAGAGGTTGTTTTGGGCAGAAGTTGTTATTTTTCTTGTTTCTTTTTCCACTCTGACTGAATCTCCCCTTGGCCAACTAAGCATCTCTCTCCTTTCTGAGTAGGGTAGATAGCCACTGTATTGGTCTCACATCTCTGTTTTATTTCCACCAACAAATACCACTTCTAAATGTATTTAAGCTAAAACCTGCCAACATTCGTTCATGTGAGCAGTTCCATTGACTTCAGTAAAATTACTCCATCTTCAAAGGAGTTTTCAGGGAACCGGTCCTTTGTGACTAGTGAAAAACGCCTACAGGTGCCAGTATAATCCTTGCCATTAGTCTCAGTTTTCCAGATGACTCTACTGGAAATCTAACATAAGCTCCAAGATTTCTACATTTAGCTTGGTAATTTTAACCGACATTCCCTACAATGAGTTCTAGAGAACAGGCTTGTGACTTCAAATCCTCTTTGTAGACCACCAATGTAGAAATGTTTATTCACTGTCTAGTCCCTATTCAAGAAAAAAAATCTGACTCAAGATTTCTAATTTCTCTATTAATACCCACCCCCATATGTTTCTAGTTTTTTTTATATTAGTTTGTGCCATTAGAAATACTGTGGTGGGAGTGTGATGGGAAAGCAATCAGAGGTGATGAAAATCTTAACTATAATGTAGCCAATGAATGTCTATGAAGCTGTCAGAAATGCCCAGACGAATGCAGAATTTTAATATGAATATTGTGTGCTTAACCAAATAATTCAATAGTTTCACTATGACCTAAGCCCCTTCTATGTTTATCTTAGATTTACATAGCCATCAAACACAGAGGGACCTTGTAAAATCATGTATTATGAGCTGCAATGTATAATTATCAGCATTTCACATACACTTGCCTAATATATATATCTGAAAAGGGTGAGTATTGGCTCCTCAGCAGTTGAGATTAGTAAGAATATGCTGTCAAATACAGCACGCGGTATTCAAATTGACAAGTAACACTTTTTTGAATATAAAGTCTCCAGATGTGTTTCTAGAGTGACGTGCTTTAATCACCCCTACCACACTAGATCTTTGGTTACTTAATGTGATTTTCATTTGTTGTAGCACAACAGCAAAACTTGGTGTTGCACTGTCACTTTTTGGAAATGGAAAGTGAAAAATGTAAGTAAGTTTACTGGATGTGTTGCAGATGTACCTGGAAAGAGACAGCTAAGACTATTTTAAGTCTATCATAGACAGGGTAAAGTCCAAAATGTTCATAGGTTTAGAATTGGCACTGGACCTGCCTAAATGGTAAAAGCGCTTGGGTGGAAACACTGATTTAAATTTTACATATGTCAATTTTATTTATATTATAAAGCCTTAGACAGATTCCACACATCTGTCATATCCCCCATATACAAGCATCAGTTGTCCTTGTGGTTCACTAATTTTTCTTCCTTCCAGTGGACCACAGGATAAAACAATGCAGTGCCACAGCTACATCAGACATATTGGCTACGTCTAAACTGGCATTATTTTCCGCAAATGCTTTTAACGGAAAAGTTTTCTGTTAAAAGCATTTGCGGAAAAGAGCGTCTAGATTGGCACGGACGCTTTTCCGCAAAAGCACTTTTTGCGGAAACGCGTCCGTGCCAATCTAGACGTGCTTTTGCGCAAAAAAGCCCCGATCCCCATTTTCACGATCAGGGCTTTTTTGCACAAAACAAATCTGAGCTGTCTACACTGGCCCTTTTGCGCAAAAGCTTTTGCGCAAAAGGACTTTTGCCCGAACGAGAGCAGCATAGTATTTCCGCAAGAAGCACTGATTTCTTACATGAGATCATCTGTGTTCTTGCGGAAATTCAAGCAGCCAGTGTAGACAGCTAGCAAGTTTTTCTGCAAAAGCAGCTGCTTTTGCGGAAAAACTTGCCAATCTAGACATAGCCATTGACTTACACTGTAAAGAAGATTAAACCAATCTGTGAACTTTTTTAAGATTTAGGACGAGATAGCCAAGATGGGTAGAAGTGGCACCCCTAGCCTGTTTGTCAGAGGCTGGAAATAGATGACAGGAGAAGGATCATCTGATGATTACCTGTTCTGTTCACTCCCTCTGGGGCATCTGGCATTGGCCACCGTTGGAAGACAGGATATTGGGCTAGATGGATGTTGGATCTGAATCAGAATGGCCATTCTTATGTTCTTAGGACAAACAAAAGTGTGCCTCAATCTGTCCTGGAGTATGTCCCAAATATGCTGCCATTAGGAATAGAGGCAATGGAACTGCAGCCATCTCTCTCACACATAGGCTACGTCTAGACTGGCATGATTTTCCGCAAATGCTTTTAACAGAAAATTTTTCCGTTAAAAGCATTTTCGGAACAGAGCATCTAGATTGGCACGGAAGCTTTTCCGCAAAAGCATTTTTTGTTGAAAATCGTCCGTGGCCAATCTAGACGCACTTTTCCACAAAAAAGCCCCGATTGCCATTTTCGCGATCGGGGCTTTTTTGTGGAAAACAAATCTCAGCTGTCTACACTGGCCCTTTTGTGCAACAGTTTTTTGCAAAAAGGACTTTTGCCCGAACGGGAGCGGCAAAGCTTTTCCGGAAAAGTGGCTGATTTCACACAGTAGATCGTCAGTGCTTTTGCGGAAATTCGAGCGGCCAGTGTAGACAGCTGGCAAGTTTCTCCAGAAAAGCAGCTGATTTTCCAGAAAAACTGGCCAGTCTAGACACAGCCATACAGTTTGGTTTTCTCTTGAGGTCTTCAGCTTTCCCAGGAACATGGGCAGTTCAGGTACAAACAGCATCCCAGGAAGCATGCATGTCCAATGGGCCTCATCATGTTGCTGTCCTGGTGTTTCATGACTCAGATTGGGCCAATATTTTTATCAGCCTCAGTTTGGTGATAGTCTTCTCACATGTGGCTTTCCTCCATGCAGGTTTCTTTCCTTAGCTTGGATCATAGTCTTCAGGACAAGCAGCTCCTCAGAGGATACAGCCCCTCTGCCTCATCCAAGGACACCCTCTGGCTTCAGAAGTGGCTGCCTCAGGACAGCCAGCAGGAGCTGGCAAGCAGTGTGAACATGCACTGGAAGGCTTCAGATGAGCACAGGACCAGACGGAGAAAAGCAGCGCTTTGAAACAGGAAAGCGCCACTTCTCTCTGGCCGTAGGCTACATAGCTGCCCAGTGCTCCTCTGAAGCCTTCCAGCCTGTGTTCATGCTGCTGGTCACCACCTGGTGAGTGGTGGCTGCCCATGGCGGGGTGGGGGTTGGGGTGGCTGGAGGATGGAGAGCCCACAAGTTGCAGTGTCAGCAGGAAAAAAAACATACTTTGGAGGGACATCCACTGCTTCTCTCCAGCAGCTGGCTGCATGGCTGCACTGCACCCTCCTACTGAGTCCTCCAGCCCTGGTGATGTGCTGCTGTTGGCTGCTGCCCACGGGTGAGCAGGAGAATGGCTGGGGGATGGAGAGCCTGGGGCAGAGGGGGGAGAGGTTCAGGTGGCTGATGTCTGTACTTCCCCTCCATTTTCAAGTAGATAAATTGAATAAGTTTCTTCAGAGGAAGTTAACTTTTATTTTTCCATTCATGTGTCATCTAAACATTTTATTTTTCCACATTTTCCACATTAGCTTAATGCAAATACAACCAGCAGTTCTCAAAGTGCTCTCTAAGAACTCCATTCTGGTGGACGGAAGAAAGGTTATTATGTGTTGGTTTTGTGTGTGTGTGTGTGTGTGTGTGTGTGTGTGAGTGGGTGGGGGGGTTGTTTGTTTGTTTGTTTGTTTTATAAATCACTCTTACCCAAAGCACTTTACAATAGTTAGCTAATGGTACAAACAATACTTGGAAAGGTCATTAAGTGGCCCACTGAAACCTTCAGCAATTTTCAAGTGGAAAAAAAGTTAAACTACAAAAACAATCAAGGTACCTTACTTTATTCTCATTTACTTCTTATTACTTATAGGAGGAGCATGAAGAAAAAAGGAATGAAAAATGGGAGGGGCAGGAAGAGTGAACACTCTTTTTCTTGTTTGGGTCCCCAGAGGGGCCCAAAAATGAAGTTGAGCACAAGGCCCCCCTAACTCTAAATTCGCCACCAAGCATAACACTTGCTTCCTTTTCCATTCTCAGCATGGAGGACCACAAACAAGGGAGCTGTCTCTAGAGTTACCAAGTGAACATCTCAGAAGCTGGTAATGTCTCTGCCTCTCCTTAGCTTTCTTGTCTTGTAGATAATCTGCAACATAGCACGTCGGCCCTCTACTAGGATCACATCTCTGCTGCTTTCCATAAAGCGTATTGTGGAATGTGTGTGAGAGCATTCCATTTGTTGGGAAGGTATTCAATGAATCCCCACTAATTTGATCATTTCCTCTTCTCTTCCCACATCCAAGCCCTTAGCGACTCCCTCGGCCAAGGCATTTTGGCATTGGCCTATGTTTCCCGAGCACCAGACGACCACATTGTGCAGAACTGAGAATATGTCAGTTTGGAAGTGGGAAATGGTTACACAATGATCTGGGTAAAAAGTCTATAAACCAGCCATTTGCACTACTAATTTAACAGGAAGGCATCCTTTCCCCATGACATAGCATTCAGTATCAATAAACTCTATGCTAATCATCCTGGTACAAATATGCCTATTTCAAACCTTCTACACACCAAGGGAGGTGTGGATCAAGATGCTCATTTATGTGCCTAAATATAGGTGCCTGTCTTTAGGAACCCAAGTTGGAAGATTTTGGACAAAGTAGCTTGCTCAAAATTAAGACTGTAGGGGTTAGATGCCTGATGAAAATGTATTCAAGTGAAGCATTAAAAAGTATTATTCTATTCAGAAAACATCCAGTTTCTCTTGTGAGGGTTAAGGGTGCTGGTAAATACTTATCACTGTTTGAGATATTTGAAAAGTTGGACTTATACAGAATGGTATTTGTGGTCACGAACAAGTGCCAGGCAATCACAACCAACCTCACTTGCTTTATGACAAGGTGTGAGGAGAGGGTTCTGAAAGTATTTTGTTACTAAAAAGTTATTGTATGGAAAAGAAAATCACTGGTCTAGTATAACTTCTCCTGTAAAGGTGGCTCAGATATGGGATGTACAAGGAAGCCTAGCCTAAAATTGTTAATTATGAAGCAAGGTTCAGGGTATTAATTAACAATTGATAAATTATCTCCCATTGTTCTACTGCTTCTAAGGCTTTATCTACAGTACAGTTTTGTCGTCAAAACCTGCCTTTTGGCAACAAAACAGTGAGAACATTCACGCTGCAATGGGACTTGTGCCGGGAAATACACTCAGGCTGTGCCTACACTTCAAAGAACTGTTGGAAAAAGATACACAAATTGCAAACTGCAATTTGCGTATCTTTTTCCACTTTCCTTTTGGAAGAGGCTTTGCCAAAATTTGGCCCGTCTACATGGGGCCAAATTTTGGAAAAAACTTCCTCTTTGGGCACATCTCTTCTTCCTCATACAATGAGGTTCACGGGGTTGTGAAAGAATGCATCTGTTTTTCAATTTTTTTTTTGTAAAAGCGGATGCGTTCCTTGGACGTGACATAGCTTTTCCGGGATACCTCAGTTTCAGCAACAAAACTTCCCCCCTCTGACTTTTTTTCCTTTTCCCCTACCTATATTGTCTACAAAGAGCCATTGTAAACTCTGTTGACAGAACTGGCTTCCTCCAATATCCCACAATGCCTGCACTGATGGCTCTGCTCAGTTTGGATCTCTGCTGTCCTGCAGGCATGCACCCCTTCCCTTTCAAAGCTCTGGGAAGTATCTGGCAGCTGAGTGAGCTGCTCCTTTGGGAGAACAAAAAGAACAAATCATTGGACTGCTCCTGGTCTTCCCTACATTAGGAACACAGAAACAGTCAGACTGCTGCTTCAGGGGAAGGGAGACAGGCTGCAGTGCTGCTTTGATATTCCTCAGCATTCTGAGCCCATAAAGCTACTTATGATGCTGCTCCAGGCAACTGAGGAGACTGTGAGAGAACTGAGGGGGAAACCCAAGATGTGTAGGGATCAGCTCTGCCTTCCCACAACATTGCATTGTGGGATACATACTCACAGTGCATTGCTCACATTGTCAATGATAGTGCCCCCAGCATGGGCATGTTCTGTTGACACAGGGAGCAAATGTCAACCCTTTCCATCAATTTTTGTTTTGCCAACTTTTGTGTGTAGACATAAGTTTTGTTGAAAAAACTTGGTAGAATAGACAGAGAAGTCAGAATTACTTCTGTGCTTGGGACTAAAGGTGTTCCTTTTGGAGACATTTGCCCCAAGTACAAATGTGAGGCAAGTTTTGTGTAAATTCATATTTAGAATATGGCACCTAGCAAATAATTCTCATATTGTGACTATGTCTAGACTGCAGGCTTCTTTCAGAAGAAGCTTTTCTGGAAGAGATCTTCTGGAAATACTTCTTCTGAAAGAGAGCATCCACACTGCAAGGCTGTGTGTACACTGGGCCCCTTATTCCGGAAAAGCAGCTGCTTTTCCGGAATAACTTGCCAGCTATCTACACTGGCTGCTTGCTTTTCCGGAAAAGCAATGACGATCTACTGTAAAATTGTCAGTGTTTTTCCGGAAAAACTATGCTGCTCCCGTTCGGGTAAAAGTCCTTTTCCAGAAAAACTATTCCAGAAAAGGGCCAGTGTAGACAGCACAGTAGTCTTTTCTGCAAAAAAAACCCCGATCGCGAAAATGACGATCGGGGCTTTTTTCCAGAAAAGCGCGTCTACATTGGCCACGGACGCTTTTCCGGAAAAAGTGCTTTTCTGGAAAAGCATCCTGCCAATGTAGACGTGCTTTTTCCGGAAATACTTATAACGGAAAACTGTTCCGTTTTAAGCATTTCCGGAAAAGGGTGCCAGTGTAGACGTAGCCCAAAAGTGCACAGAAAGAGCCATCTGCTTTTTCAATAGATAGTGTCCACATTGAATGGATGCTATCTTGCATTTAAGCTGTGATTACTCTGGACAGAGTGGCCACCAGGACACCTCTGTTTTTTTCTCATTCCCCTTTTTCCGAAAGAACTCCTTCTTCCCCATCCACACATGGCTTTTTCCAAAAGAGCGTTTTTGGAAAAAGGCTTCTTCCTTGTAGAATGAGGATTACAAATGTCAGAAACAACCCCTCTGTTCTTTCAATTTTCTTTTAAAAGAATGTGATTGCAGTGTGGACATAACTCAAGTTGTTTAGGAAAAATGTCCATTTAAAAAGAAAACCAATCTCTGTAGTGTAGACATACCCTGTGTCTATACTTCTCCCATGCTGATGTTTTCTGAATTCCCTCACATATATCTAATGGTTCAGAAAAAAAAAATAATTTTCTCATACAATAACAGGCTTCTGTTTTGACATGACCAAAACTGTAATTCTCTAACACCTGAGGCTAAAGCAGAACTGGAATGGAATTTGTTTACATGTAAACATAGATAAGAAAATGTATGGTAAGCAAAGTTATAAATAAGAAGCATGAGAGAAATGAAAGATATTTTCTTTTTTGCTTCCCCTGAGTGCTATATATTCCAACTACAAGGGAAAAAGAAGCATGTGTTTTACAAGAAGTATATTTAAGCACTGTCATAAGAACGGCCGTACTGGGTCAGACCAAAGGTCCTTCTAGCCCAGTATCCTGTTTGCCGACAGTGGCCAGCACCAGGTGCCCCAGAGAGGGTGGACCGAAGACAATGATCAAGCGATTTGTCTCCTGCCATCTCTCTCCAGCCTCTGACAAACAGAGGCCAAGGACACCATTTTATCCCCTGGATAATAGCCTTTCATGGACCTAACCTCCATGAAATTATCTAGCTTCTCTTTAAACTCTGTTATAGTCCTAGCCTTCACAGCCTCCTCTGGCAAGGAGTTCCACAGGTTGACTACACGCTGTGTGAAGAAGAACTTTCTTTTATTAGTTTTAAACCTGCTCCCCATTAATTTCATTTGGTGTCCTCTAGTTCTTCTATTATGGGAACTGTAGGGGATCACCCGTGTCCCCCTATTTCCCAGTTAATGCACCCCTTTAGACATACTTGGGGTCTTCCGGTTTATTAAATTCTATAGCCTTACAAAATCCACAGCGAGATTGGTCGCCCTCCGCCCGCTAGGGAAGGGGGTTCGGGCCCGCCCCCACTCCAAACCCCGACCCAGGGCCCTAAGGTCAGGACGCTTGTCCTTATCTAGCGGAGGGGGTCAAGACCCCTAAACTCCCCCGCTCTCGGGGTCCACGCCCCCGCCCTGGGCCACTTCTTCCCCAGACGTTGGCTGACACTAGTCCGGGGTCTCCCGGTTAGAACTCACCCAGGGTCTCCAAAGTTCAGTCCCGCCTGGTCCCCGCTGTGGTGCTCCAACTCCCCAGGGATCCGTCCCTCCTTCCGGCCTGGAGCCCACATTTAAATTCCCCGCCAGACGTGGGGGGGATGACGCTCCCCCCGGCATCATCATTCCGCGCCGCCCCCAGGCCTCGCGCAGGTGACGTCACTGCGCACGTCGCTGTCCATCTGGGGCGCCGCCGCTCCCCGCCCGGGGCTCTCCGCGGCTTCCCACCCCGGCGCAGCGCCGGCCCCGCTTCCCCGTTTCCGCGGAGACGCGGGAGTTTTAGGGAGGAGCGGGGCCACCCCGCCACAGGAACTAATAAATAACTTTTCTTTATAGGCCCTCTCCACACCACTCATGATTTTATAGACCTCTATCATATCCCCCCTCAGTCTCCTCTTTTCTAAACTGAAAAGTCCCAATCGCTTTAACCTCTCCTCATATGGGACCCGTTCCAAACACCTAATCATTTTAGTTGCCCTTTTCTGAACCCTTTCCAAGGCCAAAATATCTTTTCTGAGGTGAGGAGACCACATCTGTACACAGTATTCAAGATGTGGGCGTACCATAGTTTTATACAGGGGCAGTAAGATATTCTGGGTCTTATTTTCTATCCCTTTCCTAATAATTCCTAGCATCCTGTTTGCCTTTTTGACCGCCGCTGCACACTGTGTGGAAGTTTTCAGAGAACTGTCCACGATAACTCCAAGATCTCTTTCCTGATTTGTCATAGCCAAATTAGCCCCCATCATACTGTACGTATAGTTGGGGTTATTTCTCCCAATGTGCATTACTTTACACTTATCCACATTAAATTTAATTTGCCATTTTGTTGCCCAATCACTCAGTTTGGTGAGATCTTCTTGGAGTCCCTCACAGTCTGCTTCTATCCTAAACAGTTTGGTATCATCTGCAAACTTTACTACCTCACTGCTTACCCCTTTCTCCAGATCATTTATGAATAAGTTGAAAAGGATTGGTCCCAGGACTGACCCTTGGGGGACACCACTAGTTACCCCTCTCCAATCTGAAAATTTACCATTTATTCCTACCCTTTGTTTCCTGTCTTTTAACCACATAAAGAACATTCACCTTTTCTCAAGCTGGATTGCAATCCTACTTGCTTTATTTTCACAAAACCAAATATACCTTCGTAGTGAGAAAGCATATAAGGGTGTTGTCTTTACAGTTGGCCAAAACACAGAACTTCTAGGAAACTGACATTTTAAAATTTCCTGTGAAGTGACATTCCATGGTGTTTTCAAATTGGAGTATTCTCCATGGAATGGCAGCACCTGCATGACATGAACATGACTTTGGTTAGTTTAAAGGCTGCCCATCATTAAACAGTAGCAATTAAACTGACAAGAATACATGTATAAGTCAACAGCTTTCAGAACTTTAAAAATCCTTAGTTATCCCCGGACTAGAGGAACTTTGGGCTTCCAAACTCCCTAGCCAGATAGCTCCACAGTCTGCCTATATCCCACATGGGCAAAATCTAATACATGATTTGCAGACAAGTTAGCCAATGGAAAATGTTCTCACCTTTCTCTTTTTCAAATTCATACCCTGTAATATGCCCATTTATAACTGTCTTGGTTTTTGATGTTGTTGTTCTCTTTTATCAAGTTACTCAAAGCTTGATACACAAAATGCAACATTGCATAGCCAATTGGCTTTAGTAGAGTTTGAATTAGGCCCTGTGATGGTCCTCAGGGTGGTTGGGTGGGATGCACGACTTGGTGGTCAGAGTTTAGGTCCATGATGTGCAGGGTTTAGGGATGTTCAGGCCCTCCCACTCCAACAGGCTCTGACCCACCTCTATTTGAAGGTGGTCGGTAACCTGACAGCTAGAGATGCTTCCGGCTGCCCTACCTGGCCTGCTTCTTATTTCCATCTGCAGTTGTCCCAAGGTTGCCATCTGGGCTAAGGGGCATAGAAGGCATATCTGTTATGCATAGCTCCTAGAAGGTTCCTTGTGGTGAACGAAGTCACTTTTTCTCTCTCTCAGGTGGCAAATGGCTGCTCCTGCAGTATGTCCGGACCTCCTGGGCCAGCTCAGTCCTAGGTCTTTCCCCTGATGAGGTTGTCCAAACAAAATAAAGGGATTTCATATGATTGGGAGAGGGGAAATTTTCCCCCTCAGGCTGTCTCTGCAGCAGATTCTCCCTTTCCTTAGGGAGGGACCTTTGGGCAGTTGTTTAAGAAGAGATTCTGCCTTCCCTCAGCCCAGCAGGTAGCAGATCTGCTCTCTTCCCTGGACTGCCACCAGCTGAGCTGCTCCCCAGCCTTTTACCTCCTCCAATTGGCGCATTTGCTCTAGATGTGGTGGAGCAAAGCTGGCTGGGACCAGAATAGTTCCTTAACCTCTTTGTTACCCAGAGTGAGGTTTGCCTACCCCATCACAGACCCTCAATAACGAAAGCATTCCAGAGCTAATAATCTCTGAACAAAGGCAAAAAAGAGGTTTCTGATATGGATGAACTTTTGGTTTAGTTTTTGAACAACAATTTAACTCCTTGAGCAATCTCCTCCATCCTACCTTCCATGTACCTGTCCAGGCATGTTTTGTCTTGCCTGAATTCAGCCATAAGGCTCACGTTTAAGATGTTCTTAAAAACCTACTCTTGCTGCACTGCCTGTGGGGAATCTAGCTGATTTGTACAAAAGCCGAATTAGTGATTGTTTCCCTTCTGCAACCTATGTTTTTCTGTCATTAGTCCGTGAGCTCTTCCAGGCAGAGAGAGTCTGTTCCAGAATGTCTGGAAAATGGCTTGTATATTTCAGATGCTACCATAATCAAATAATGGAAGACAAAGCCTAGTTTCGCTCTCAAGTTTCACCTTTTCTACTCAATGTCCAACATCCTCCCAGAGCAAATGTTATATGCTTGGAGATAATGCTCATTCATTTACTTATTTTAAACATTTATGAGCAACATTTTCCTTTAAGACTTCTGAGTTTAGAGTTGGCTTGCAAGGCGGTAAGCCATCAAGAGATCATCACATCAGATAAGAAAGGAGGAATCTAATGATGTTAGGGAAAAAAGTCAACAGTGGACACCATTTATGCTTGTATTTTCTGGAGCCCTAAGATGCTATTTGATAGCTTAACCTAAGCTGTGAGTTTAGCAAAATAAAGCCAGCCTGGACGTGGGCTGTTTGGGAGGAGCAGACATATTTGGGAACCAGTCTTAACTGATAGCTGCTGTGCTCTTGTTCCAATGGAGGAAGAAGGCCATTTGGAGATATTTCTTCTGCCTTCCTTCCCAAATCTGCTGTCACTGGGTTTTGATTCCAAGAGGAGTGGGGCTATTTGAGCAGTCCAGTTTTGGCATTCCTACCCAAACAGCCCACTCTGACCACTTCATTGCAATATCTTATGTTTCTCCTTTGGCTCTGTGTTGCAACATGAGCCACCTGTCTAGTCTGGTGCTTTAATGTGAATGCTGGGATGGCCTAGTTGTCTAAAAGGGACAAGTACAAAAGAAGCATGTTGGTAATGTGGCAAAAAGCAGTAACTACATGCAACATTCCTGGAGTTGAATACATTTATTTCAAAGTGATTTAAAAAAAAAAAGGAATTGTGTTCATTTACAGATAAAATTCCCTTGCCTTTTCAGTTACATGTAATTATCCCATTCTTGACCTGCACAGTGTTTCATTCATAAATTCTGAAGTATTTAATGCTATTTAAATTGAATACTATTTAAATTGAACAAGTGAAACTTTATGAAACTCTATGGACTGTTCTGTCCATATGTCTGAGTAACTACCAGCCTACCTCCCCACGTTACCTGTTCCACTGTTGTTAATACTGTTTATCCTCTGAATCTTCAAAACTTTATGCTGAAGTTTTAATAGTGCATCCTTTTTATGATCAATTGTAGTCATAGAATGAAGTCAGTAGCTAGTTTGAAACTAGGTGCCAAAAATACTTGCATTGGTTTAAATGAAAAGAGATTTGTCCCACTGTATATTCAAGTCCCCAGAAGTGCTCAGTATTTTAAGAAAGATGTAGAGGCACATCATTTTCTATCGGCTGTAGAACTTTGTTAGAAGAGACATCTCTTAATTCTGCTCAACTACATCACTCAAGGGTGTGAAAATCCATGGCTCTGAATAGTGTGAATCTAACTCTTGAGAACAGACAGTGCTAAATTGACAGAAGAATTCTTTTTAGCTACCACCTCTCAGGAAGGTAGATTACCTGCACTGACGGAAGAACCCTTTCTTTCAGCACTGAAGTGCTACAGAAGTGGAGCTGTATTGATGTGGCATTTTAAGCATAGAAAAGCCCTAAGGCTGTTTGTAGCAAATGTGACAAAATACCACACCCGAGCAAGAGTCATAATATAGCCAAGGAAGGAATTTCTGCCATTACTACAAATACATTACTACTGTTCTTGTAGAGACTAAAACACAACAACAAGTTTTTAGAATAAAATGTTAGTTTATTGCTCAAAACAAAAAAACCAAAATCCCTCCTCCCTAATCATCGAAGGCAAAACTGAAAAATGGTTCACATTTGGAAAAAAAATCATCAAAATGTGGTCAATGTTCTGTCTGGGCCTAAATCTATTCATCTTTCCAACAGATCAGATCCAGAGAGGGACCTGAGATATAATATGCCAGTCTGCAGCTGAACTCCCACAAAGGTTGGCATATTTGGGTCCAGAATGGTTAATTTCTATACAGAACTATAGGGACGTTTTCTCATGGTATAGCTAGCTTAAAACTTCTGTTTTGGTTTGGCATCTCCAGTTGCTTTTGTAAGCCCCATTATACCTTCTGGATTTGATATGTTTCATCCTCATCTGCTATCTGGTCACTTATCTTCAATTCTTCTTCTCCTCTTCATTCCTCCCATCCCTCCCCTGCCTTCCCCCTTTGTTCTTTCCCAGTCCAGTTGGAATGCTGCATATTTGATTTTCTCATATTTCAAGGGTGTGCACAGGAATTTAAATTTCACTGCTTTTGGAGGAGCTGTCAGCTCCCATTGTGGCCCTGTGGCCTGAGAAACTCTCTTATCATCCTATCCCCTCCTCCCCCACCAATCCCCAGATTGGGAGAAGCTCTGTGCCTCCCCCTGCCAATTACTGGGGGACTTCCTCTACTTAACCCTCTCTTGCATGTCATCACAGTATGAGTGCTTCCCTCATAGCCTGTTGCTAAATTCATGAGGGCTTACCAACGAAGAAAGCACCAATTAGATAAATACTCCCTGTTCTAATATATTGAACCTGTCCTTTTTTCCTTCATGATATACTTTAGGGAGTACAAGAAACTGGCTGCAAAGGCAATGCAAGTATGGGGGATTCCATCTAAAGTCTGTAGAATCAGAAGGTCCAATCTGGCAATAGAACACACAAAGCCTTTTGAAGCTGGACCTTGAAACGGCATCCAGGATGGCTCTATTTAGTTCAAGTTCCCAGAGCTCCATTAAGTGGTACATACTTTAATGCTATTTCTGACATGTAACATGCAGCTAAAGCATAACTTGTTCTTAGAGAACACAGAAATATCTTGACCATACAAGTAAAGCCAATCTGTATAGGAGCCAGAGCTTTCTCAGGGACTGGTCCAAGACTGAATAGGAATAAATGCATTTTTTCAAGGCTCCTCTTTATAACAGGCTAATCTGTGAAATACAGAAACAACAAGGAGTCCTGTGGCAATTTAAAGACTAACAGATTTATTTGGGCATAAGCGTCACAGAGGTACAGAGGTATATATGCTAGTCTCTCTCTCTCTCTCTCTCTCTCTCTCTGTATATATATATATACACACTAGCATATAAAAAAAGAGAATTACCTAGCAAGTGTAGGACCACTGACCAGTATTAATGAGGCCAATTCAGGTTGGCTGTGGCTCATTCCCAGCAGATAATGGGGAGGTGCGAGTACCAAGAGAGGGAAAATTGCCTTTGTAGTGAGAGAACCATTCTAAATCCTTATTCTGTCCTAATTTGATTGGGTTAAATTTCTGAATGAATTGCATCTTTGCTGTTTCTCTTTATAATCTGATTTTGAAGTTTTTGTATAAAAGGATGACTACTATTAAATCCATTACTGAGTATGAAGGAAGGTTAAAGTGTTCTCCTGGTTTTTCTATATTACTTTTCTTGATAATTAATTTGTATCCATTTATCCTTTAGTACAGAGGCTGTCTGGTTTGGCCAATATACTAGGCAGTGGGATATTGCTGGCATATAATGGCATTTATCATGTTAGTAGATGTGCAGGTGGATGAGCCCCTTATGGTGTGGCTGATGTGGTTAGATAACTCCTTTCTTTTGATATACTGTATATCCCTGCCTCTGTGATGTCCACTCCATGTATGTACCAAAGTGGTTTTTATCCACAAAAGCTTATTATATATATAGTAGCCCAATGTCTGAGAGTCTGTATTGCTGAAATGCTGGCTGTTCCCTCTGGGTGGCGCTGTTGCCTGAAATGCTGGCTGTTCCCTCTGGGCAGCGCTGTTGCCTGAGTCATGTTCTTTGCCTTTCACTGTGGCGCTCAGCTGACTTCTGCACTGCTCAGCCGGGCTGCCGCGTGGGAGCAAGTGCTGCAAGTGGCCGTTTGGGCCCCGCACTCCCCATGCAGCATAGCTGCTTGCTCCCCCGCGGCAGCCTGGCTGAGCAGAGCAGAAGTCAGCCAAGCACCACAGTGGGAGGCAAAGGGGGGCAGGGCCCAGCCATGTACCTCACCTTCACCTCCTGCTGTGGCTGCCGTGGGGGAGCAAGCAGTGCAAGTGGCCATTTGGACCCTGGATGTTTGGGTTCAACGCTCCCCATGCAGCACTAGGGTGCTGCATGGGGAGCACAGGGCCCAAACGACTGCTTGTGCCGCTTGCTCCCATGCAGTGGCCCGGCTGAGCAGTGCAGAAGTCAGCCGAGCACCACGGAGGGAGGCAACAGTGCCGCCCAGAGGGAACAGCCAGGGGGCGGGGCTTGGAGGACCATGTGTCTCTGTCAGGAAAGGGCGCCGGATTCAAAAGGAGGAAAGCAGAGTGGATGCAGAGGAGACAGAGAGGAGAACAGAGGGGGCGGAGGACAGTGAGAGAGAGAGTGAGAGACACACAGCAGGAGGAGGAGAAGAGAAACACAGAGTGAGAGGTGGAAGGGGGAGAAGAGAAGGAAAGAGAGGGAGGAGGCGGACGAGAGCTGAGAGAGAGGGCAAGGCAGTAGGAGGAGAAGAGAGAGAGAGGCCATTTGCACCACTTGCTCCTGCGTGGCGGCCCAGCTGAGCAGTGCAGAAGTCAGCTGAGAACCATGGCGGGAGGCGAAGGGAAGTAGGGTGGCGACGTACATGCCCAGGGGGCGGGGCCTGGATAAGCGTGCATCCCTGACGGACACAGAGGAGAGCAGAGAGAGAGTGAGAGGCAGGAGGCGGAGAAGAGAAAGAGAGAAATGGAGCAGAGAGAGAGTGAGAGGCAGGAGGAGGAGGAGAAGAGAAAGGGAGAGATGGAGCGAGAGGAAGAAGGCAGAGGAGAGCTGAGAGAGAGGGGGAGGCAATAGGAGGAGGAGAGAGAGACAGAGCAAGAGACCAGAGGCTCAGGAGAGAAGACCGATGTGGAGGAGAGACCTGAAAATCCCATCTTATGATGGGCTAATTGGTTAGTAAATAAATAAATATGTAAACTCCCAAAAATCTGTTAGTTTTTATGATGCCCCTAGACTTCTTGTTGTTTTTGCAGATACCGACTATCGTAGTTACCCCTCTGAGACTTATGTACTATATAGTCATTTTTACTCTTCTGAGGTATGCAATAAATGTTATCTTTTTTTAAATAGCAAGCCAAAACATTGTCTTGTTCCCATTGTTCTGGCACTTAATGATTTTTTTAGAGCTTTCAATCCTAATCTCAATGAAAGAAGGCAAGGAATTAGTGAAGTGAATAAGAGACTGGGTATGGGTCACTTAAAGGGTAAAACAACCTTAAATTTAGTGAGGTGCTGGAGAAGTCTTTTTAAAACTTTTGAAAAAATTATATGTTAAGATAGTGCGCAAAGTAAACTAATCTCTTGATATCAAGTGAAACTCTCCCACTGGCTGAAAAATGGCAAATTTCCCCCGTATAGTACAATTTACTTTGTGTAATCTTACCTCTTACTTTGTTTGGAATAAAATGGAAATGTTTGCTGGGACACTAACCAAGTCTGCCCTTTTTTACTTTATATTTTGAAGTTAAATTTTGTAACCTGCAGAAGGATAAAAGTGAGCTGTTTTGTTTTAACTTCAATTGGGGACTGAAGAGGCATTTAAAAAGCATCAAGTGCAACTAGAATTTAACTTGTTTTGTAGCTAACATGCTTAATTCCAATCTTTACACACACTCACTCACACACACACCCCTCCAAAATAAAATTCTAGGGTTCAAATCTGCACTATTCAATCTCATCTGGAACAAGTCGGTGGAGTCTTCCTGGTGTAACTAATGGTGTTTGACTCGCCTTTTCAAAGATATTATTTTGATAATCTAACATACTCAGACTTTTTTTCCCTCTGTCAGAGCTGCTGGAGGATCACAACCTACTACTGTTAACAACTAATGGAAGAATTCCTCAAGAGTCCAGTGTAGAGGTCTGTGGATGTCCTGTGTTCAAACCCTACTGGAGGTTTGTTCCATGAAACAGAAAAATTGAGAGATCGCCACAATAAACTAAAACAGTCTATTTAAATGTGTCTTATTTGGAATGATTTCTACCTTTTTATTTATTTTTTATATATGCTAAATGTTAGCTGTGATGTCAGTCATACAAGAGTCAACAAACCACCCAGCGGAGAAATATTTCTGCAGTGATACACACTGACCTTTATTCTGTCTTCTTGGCATGTCTGATATTCCTGATATACAATGGGATTTTATAGTATGATAGAGTAAATAAGATTGGGCCCATAATGTCCGGAAATAATAACATGCAAAATTAACAGTGAAATGTATACTACTTATTTGTTTCAGAAATGGATACAAAATACAAACATGACATTACCAAACTTCCATACAAGTATAAGGTAGTGTGGACAAATGCACTGAAGAAATGCCTTTGCATTGAAAAGTAATAAGATCATTGCAAACACAGAAAATCAATCATTCTTTTGGCAAGAATAAGGTTGAAGATGGTTCAAACTGCAATTCATTAATGATGCTACAAAGCCAAAGGCTAAAATAATTTAATGTAAGTTAAAACCAAGGTAAACACTCTTCTGGAGTTCATGTTACTTTTAAACCCATTGTTTTGAAAAAAAAAGTTAGTCCTTCTGAAGAATGTTAGTGCTTTTAAGGCATTTTATTGCATTCACTTGATTATGGTATTTGGAGCATGAATGCGGCCAGTAAATATTAACCATTTTTGCGTTGAAATCTGACTCTCCAAACATATGCAAGTAGCATAGAAGTGCAAAATAGTCAAAATATTGGAAGGCTTATGGAGCAGCCTTCATCCATAATTAAAAATGATTAATTGTATATTATTTTTGGTTAATAAACATTTCACTATCTGATAGCTTAGAAAAAATAAAGCATATTAGTTGGCATACCTGGTGGCAGAATATACCAGAATAAGAGCTGTTTTCAATCAAATTGTTAGATTGTCACCTGAATTTAGATCAGTGGGAGCTAGTTAATTACCACTGCTGAGGATGTAGCCATACTATTTTGAGCATACTCAATTTTTCTCTGTGTGATGCATAGAGAAAACCCTACAAAGGAGGACGATGTGAGGACCTTAGGATTTGTTCCATAGATAACAATTTTCTAATCTCACATTCACTGAAGCCTTAACATTAGTTAACTTCAAGGAGTACAAGATTCAGTATTCAGCACTCTGCTCTGGAGAGTTTTGATCCTGATTCCCCATGATGAAATAGCGGTTCACAAACCTGTAGCTCAGTTAGTTTCCGTAAGGGGCAATGTTATATAAATAACGTTATATAAAAAACCCAGGAAACTACAGACCGGTCAGTTTAACGTCTGTCCCAGGGAAGATAATGGAGCAGGTAATTAAGGAAATCATATGCAAACACTTGGAAGGTAATAAAGTGATAGGGAATAGCCAGCATGGGTTTGTGAAGAACAAGTCATGCCAAACTAATCTGATAGCTTTCTTTGATAGGATAACGAGCCTTGTGGATAAGGGAGAAGCGGTGGATGTCATATACCTAGACTTTAGTAAGGCATTTGATACGGTCTCGCATGATATTCTTAATGATAAACTAGGCAAATATAACTTAGAGCCACAATAAGGTGGGTGCATAATTGGCTGGATAACCGTAGTCAGAGAGTTGTTAACAGTGCTAAATCCTACTGGAAAGGGATAACAAGTGGAGTTCCGCAAGGGTCTGTTTTGGGACCCGTACTGTTCAATATCTTCATCAATGATGTAGATATTGGGATAGAGAGTACGCTTATTAAGTTTGCAGATGATACCAAACTGGGTGGGGTTGCAACTTCTTTGGAGGATAGGGACATAATTCAAAATGACCTTAGCAAGTTAGAGAAATGGTCAGAGGTAAACAGGATGAAGTTTAATAAAGAGAAATGCAAAGTGCTCCACTTAGGAAGGAACAATCAGTTCCATACATACAAGATGGGAAGCGACTGTCTAGGAAGGAGCATGGCGGAAAGGGATCTAGGGGTCATAGTGGACCACAAGTTGAATATGAGTCAACAGTGTGATGCTGTTGCAAAAAAAGCAAATATGATTCTAGGTTGTATCAACAGCTGTGTTATAAGCAAAACTCGTGAAGTCATTCTGCCGCTCTACTCTGCTCTGGTTAGGCCTCAGCTGGAGTACTGTGTCCAGTTCTGGGCACCACATTTCAAGAAAGATGTGGAGAAATTGGAAAGGGTACAGAGAAGAGAGACAAGAATGATTAAAGGTCTAGAGAACATGACCTATGAAGCCAGGCTTCATGAAATGGGCTTGTTTAGTTTGGAAAAAAAAAGATTACGGGGGGACATGATAGCGGTTTTCAAATATCTTAAAGGGTGTCAAAGAGGAAGGAGAAAATTTGTTCCTCTTGGTTTCTGAGGACAGGACAAGGAGTAATGGGCTTAAAGTGCAGCAAGGGAGGTTTAGATTGGACATTAGGAAAAAATTCCTATCTGTCAGGGTGGTCAAATATTGGAATAAATTGCCAAGGGAGGTGGTGGAATCTCCCTCTCTGGAGATATTTAAGAACAGGTTAGATAGACATCTGTCAGGGATGGTGTAGACGGAGCTTGGTCCTGCCTTGAGGGCGGGTGGCTGGACTCGATGACCTCTCGAGGTCCCTTCCAGTCCTATGATTCTATGATTCTATAAATATTCTATAGAAAAGGAACATTCTGCAATGCTACCTGAAAAGTGTAGCTAAAATACCCATCTCTATTATTTACTCAGGATTTTTACAAGACTTTAGCTCCTTAGTGCAAGGGGTAATCCTAAATTTCTCCTATATCTCAATTTCCCCCCAACCACATATTCCATCTATGGTTGACAGAAGGTATATTTTTGTGAGCAGAAGGAGTTGTCATAAGAAATCAAAGCTGGAGATAAAGAAACAATGTTTTCTCTCTGTGTTTCCCTTAAAACAAAAGTCATTGCTTTAATAAAATCTAAGCACTCAGGGTAACATAACTAAATCCACCTTTTGACCATAGAAACTACATTACCATACCTTAACAAGGTCGTCTATTCAGCAGCCTGACTCCAAGGGTACATCTACACAGCAGCGCTATTTTGAGATACTGTCCATAATCCTAAAACATCATTGTGTGTGTCCTAACAACATACCCATTATTTCAAAATGCATTTGAAATAACTGGCTTCTTATTCCGGCTTCCTGTAAACCTCGTTGCACAAGGATTAAGGAAGTTGCCAGAATAGCAATTTATTTTGAAATTAGCGCTGTGTAGACAGAGCCAGATTTCAAAATAAGCTATTTTGAAATAAGTTCGCAATTTGTGTAGCTCAAATTGCACATCTTATTTTGAGATACGTTCTACTGTGCAGACGTACCACAACAGTGGTTAGCATGAGGTGCTTCAGAGTGCAAGAAACTTTCTCAAAAGGCAATTACAGAATAACCTGTCACAAAGGAAGTTGCTTGTGCATTCAGAACTCCCATTAAGGCATGGGACTCTATTCCCATTGCCACATGTGGAAGGATGGTAGGATTGGACTGTAATTTACTTTATTGCATGCCTCTTCCAAGACACTTATCAAACTGCCAATGAAAAATGGTAACACCGCTGTGTTGTTTCAGTTAAGAAAAATGCAACAGGTTCTTATATTACATCTTGTTTTACATATTGGTGAGTTATGTCCTCCTGAAGAGTATCTGTTCTGTAGTTTAGAACATTTTGTCTAATTGTTGTAAATTTGATTGCATCTTTCTTCTTGAGTGTTTGTGGAAAGGATACTGTGCTTAGAGGAACAGTGACAGACAGAAAATAAGGGGTCAGTGGATTTGAATGGGGGACAACTCTCAGTTGAGTTTTTACGTTTAATTCTGGAACAATCAAGACTAATGAGCAGCTGTGTCATTTCTGCCATGAAATTGGGGTCACTTATAATGCCCTGCTGAGGACGTTCCCCCTTGGGCCACTCAAACAAGCTTCTAGCATGCAAGCCACACCCTGTGTCTGTGTAGCTGCAGCCTGTCAGCCACACAAGGCTCTTGCTAACCTAGCTTATACTGCCTGGTGACCCCAATACTCCGCCAGTCTTAGATTTCTCCCCAGAAATGTATGTCTTGTACAGCCCAGCTCTCTCCTGGTCAGCCTAAATTATATTAAAGCTGTTATTTCTTGAAGAGAAAAGTACGCTCAGAACTTATTACAACAAATGCAACTTCCCAAACACTTCTGTTTAAATGCACTGGCCTAAATAAAACAAGTGTATCGACTACAAAGGGGTAGATTTTCAGTAGGTACAAGTATTGAGACATGAAAGTCAGAAATGGTTATAAGGAAAATAAAGAGAAGTTCACTATTAACCTAACAGTCTATATGGGATATGTCTACACTACCACCCTAGTTCGAACTAGGGTGGTTAATGTAGGCAACCAGAGTTGCAAATGAAGCCTGGGATTTGAATTTCCCGGGCTTCATTTGCATACTGCTGGGCGCTGCCATTTTTAAATGTCCGCTAGTTCGGACTCCGTGCCCGCGGCTACACGCGGCATGAACTAGATAGTTCGGATTAGGCTTCCTATTCCGAACTACTGTTACTCCTCGTGGAACGAGGTGTACCGGTAGTTCGGAATAGGAAGCCTAATCCGAACTATCTAGTTCGTGCCACATGTACGGAGTCCAAACTAGTGGATATTTAAAAATGGCGGCACCCGGCAATATGCAAATGAAGCCCAGGAAATTCAAATCCCGGGCTTCATTTGCAACTCCTGTTGCCTACATTAACCACCCTAGTTTGAACTAGGGTGGTAGTGTAGACATACCCTATCAGATTCAAGCATAGTCTTTCACCACATGCTTTCATCAGTCTTGCTGACCAAACTTTGTAGGTCAGGATCCTTATTCCCGGAGTCCAACAAATCCTGTCTTTGTTATTTCAGGTAGGAAGAGAAAAAACTTATGATGGTATCCCTCCTTTACCCCCTGTTCTGTCAAACAGCAAACCCCTTAGGCCTTGTTATCACTCAGCACAACAGCATGTGGAGCCCCACAGCCAGCTAGATTGCATGAATGCTCCTAGAGCCATGCAAGAATCACACAGACAAAAGATCCCAGTGAAATCACACACACACACACTCCACAACTTCCAGCACTGTACCTCGGGAGTACGCTGCCTGGCACTGCTCAACATGAATAGTGCACATTTATTAATCAGCTCACCACTTCATCAATGGAAAGTGGATTGTACACCAGCTATTTGCAAACCTGAGTAAGCGCCCTTGCCAACAACTTCAAGTAAACTCACTGGTAAAGATATACATTTAAACAAAGTTGACTACAGAAGAAGAGATTACGTGACTATAAGTGAGATGCAAAAAGTAAGAGTGAGTTACCAAAAGAAGTAAAACACAAGCATTCAGTCAAAATTCTCAACTCAGTTAGACTGGACAACAGCTAGATTAAGAAGGTTTTTTTTCACCGCACTGGCCCCGCTAAATATTGCATATCATAGGGTACAGATTTCACCTTTGAAATCTTAGAGAGTCCCGTCTGTTGGAGTTTTCAGTCTTCTCGGTGTTCTTGTTACTTGTAGCATAGATGGGGCAGTAGAAAGGTGTAGCATGGGCATGATCCCCACCCCTAAATCTTTTTTGGGTTGGAGGAGCCTTTTTTGGGTTGGGGGTCACTGGCTGACCCACAGAAAAATCAGTCGGTGGGAGAGAGCAAGGGCTGGAGTGCCAGTATAGACTCTCCAATGCTGAGCAGTTGGGAGGAGTGCTGAGCCCCAGGGGCTGGATCCAGGAAAACCAGGGACCACATCTGGCCCCTGAGCCTTAGATTCTCTACTCCTTCCCTAAGTCCATATGCTTGGAGAACACAAATCCAGGTATGTCTGGCAGCCATTGCTGAGTCCATGGACAAGGCTGAGAAATTCCACTGGCATGGCGTCATACAGGTGAGCCATTGAACTGAAGCTCACTTGCTGAACAATGGCTACTGATGGCTGTTTTGACACTTTTGCTAAAGTGGAAAAATTCAAAGAAATGTATTTTCTATCTTGAAAATAAGTTCATTATAATAATTGCATATAGCATTACTATAATGGGGCAGCACTCACCTCCCATGAGTGCCCCCATGTGGCCAAGTGCATGTGCCTGCATTCCCTCATTTTAAAAGTATTTCAGCTACTCAAATCCCATCTGGAGTACACATTTAACAAGGGCCCATCTCAGTGTCCTCTCTTAGGTTATGTCTAGACTGCAGGCTTCTTTCAGAAGAAGCTTTTTTCAGAAGAGATCTTCCGAAAAAACTTCTTCTGAAAGAGAGCGTCCACACTGCAAAAGTGCATAGAAAAAGCTTTTTCGAAAGAGAGCATCCAGACTGAATGGATGCTATCTTGCATGTAAGCTGTAATTGCAATGGACAGAATGGCCACTAGGGCACCTGTGTTTTTTCCTCTTTCCTCTTCTTCCAAAAGAACTCCCTTTTCCCCATCCACACACGCCTTTTTGTGAAAGATCTCTTTCAGAAAAAGGCTTCTTCCTCATAGAATGAGAATTACCAATGCCGGGAAAACCCCTCTGTCCTTTCAATTTTCTTGCAGAAGAACACAATTGCATTGTGGATGTTCCTCAAGTTTTATCGGAAAAACAGCCGTTTTTCCGACAAAACTCTGTAGTGTCTACGCAGCAGCGTTATTTCAAAATAACAAGGTGAGCATCTACACAGCAAGCCCGTTATTTTGAAATAATTCGAAATAACAGGCTTCTTATTTTGAAATCTGTAACCCTAATTTCATGAGAAATAATGCCCATTTTGAAATAGTTATTTTGAAATAGGGCATGTGTAGATGGGGCAGCTGAGGTTATTTCAAACTAGCTGGCTTCCCGGGCTTCTCACAGGGGCCCTGGTGGCCACTCTGTCCACACTCATCAGAACTCTAGTTCCCCTTCCCCTGCATCTCTTAAAGCTGCAGCCACAGGGGAAATAGTCTGTGGCAGGACACAAGCCCTGCTAGCACCGTGACACACAGCAGCGCCCTGCTCTGCCTTCCCTGCTGCCATGGCAGACCCCAGCATGGCACCTGAACCCGCCAGCTGCGAGCACAGCTGCAGGCAGCTCCCAAGCTTCTGCTCGGGGGGCGGAAGAGGCAAGCCCCATCCTGGACAGGTGTGGAGATCCTGAATCTCATTGAGGTCTGGGGAGAGGAAGCAAACCTCCAGGATCTACACCCCAGACACAGGAACGCTGACGTGTACAGCTGGATGGCCAACAGCCTGAGCCAGAGGGGCCACATGTGCACCTAGGAGCAGGTGAGCATGAAAGTGAAAGCACTCAGGCAGGCCTACTTCAAGGCTAGGGAGTGCAGATCCTACCCAAGAGTGGCACCCCAGACCTGCCCTTTCTTTGACTAGCTCCACTGCATCCTGGGAGTCCCTTCCCCCTCACCCTTGTCGTGGACAGTGGGCAGGAGACACCCATTGTCACCCTCTCAGAGGGCAGGCCTGTGACCAAGAAGGAGGAGGAGGAGGACCAGGCCACTGAAACCATGGTACCCAGCAGCCAAGAGCTCAGCCTGTCCCTGAAGCCAGTAGCCCCCTCCCAGGATGTCACCCACGGGTCAGAGGAGGATGGAGAAGGCCCATCAGGTGAGTTCCATTACTTTCCCTGGACACACATGGGAGGAGGTGGTGGGCGGCAAGGGGCTGCATACTCCTTGCTCGGCCTTCTCTGCATGTGGGTGCACATGGAGCACCAGTCCAGAGCTCACAGACCCAGGAGGCTGCCACGAGAACCCTTTGTGCTCCTGCTTACAGGGGTCCTGCGCAGGCCTGCCTTACTCCCAACACTATTCCACCACAAGTCACCACTAAGGAGGATGGGATCATGGACACATATACACAGCAGTGCTCCACATGGCACATGGTCAGGCTCGCACTCTTCGGGAAGCAGCCACATCTGGGCAAGTGCAGCGAGGTGGAGAACACTGAGCTCCTGCTAGGGGAGACTGATGGGAGGAGAAGGAAGTGGAGGGGACCCCAGTAGCACCCTCTCCGGCAAGCTACATCTGCTGCTCACATACATCTCCTCCACCACCGTACCCCACTCTCCTCCAGCGGGTAGAGATAGAAATCCTCTCCCTGTGGGAAGCTGCCACTGCTAGACCCAGCATGTGCAGGGCCTGGAGGGAAGTTAAGCCAGCCCGTCGCTCCCCTCCTGTCTGCAGGATCCCTGCCTGGCAGGCCCCTTCTCATGCCTGCTTGTCCCCGGGATATAGGGATAGCAAGGCTCCTCCCTGGACTTCCGTGCCCCTGCAGGAAAGGGCCCATTGTGTAGGCCCCAGATGGCCTTGCTCGGAGCACAGTGCCTTTGAGCCAACACTGAAAGGTCTCGTGTCAGACAGAGATGAAAGCTAGGCCTTTGGGATGACTGCCCTTCTCTTTGTTCTTCACAGCTGGACCAGATGTGAATAAGGCACCCATAACACCTCCTATGTCAGCCTCCCAGCCCTGCAAGAGCCACTGCCACAGATGAGCCCATGAGGACTTGGAGTGGGAATATGCTGCCTGCCTGTGTGGGCTCCAGCAGTCGCTGGAGCAGAAGGACTAGAGGTGGGAAGCAGACCAGGAACTGTGCCGCAATACCTGGCAGAAGTTGGCACAAGAGGCTCGCAGCATGTGGGAGACATACACAGCCACTGCCGACTGCCTGGTTGTTGCCAGCAGCCACCCTCTGGGTCCCACCCACTCCTGCCCCCGCTCCTACTCCTGCCGCTCCAGCTTCTTCCCTTAGCCCCACCTTTCCCCGTGGCTGCTGAGGGCCCCACACAAGAGGCAGTCAGACCACATGAGGTAGGCACCACCCGCAGCCCCATTCCTGAGCCCCACCTTTCCCCTTTGTCCCCCTTCCACCTCCCTCCTCCCGCCCAGGTCCTTTCCCCAGTCCCTCCCCAGTTTTATTTACACCAAATAAAAAAAAAGAGAGTTCATTGTTTCAAACCTAAGTCTGCTTTATTGTATCTGAAGAGGAGGGGAGAATGAGCAGGGGAAGAAGGGGAGGGATGGGGGAGGAAAGGCCCAGAGGGGCACTGCAGAGACCCCTTGTTGGAAAGGCCCAGAGGAGAGTCTCACAGGTGTTCTTGTCTGAAACTCTCCCTCGGGGTCTCCTGGATGTGCACAGCCCCCTGATGAGCTTGCCAGGTGACAGCCATAAGCAGCTGCTCAAAAGCCCTGGCAAGCCGCTCAGCCTCTGCTCTCCACCCTAGCAGGAATGTCTCCCCCTTGTTCTTGCACAGGTTGTGCAGGACACAGCATGCTGCCACCACCTGTGAGACGTTCTGGTCATCGAGGTCCAGCCAGGTGAGGAGACAGCAGAACCTCCCTTTCAAATGGCCGAAGGCAAAGGTCCTGTCACTTCATCTCCCCACGCCAAAACTGTTCTTGTACAGTAGCTGTCTGGTGTGGTGAGCTTCCACACTGCGATAGTGACCGGTTCCTAAAGGGGGATGGCGGGTCACATGTGGGTGTCCTGTCTCCTGAGGGCAGGGGCGAGCCACTCACACAACTCCAGGAAGGTGGGTTGTCCTGTGTTAGGGTTCGCCCCTGTTCGGGGTTCGCCCCCCCTTCGCCTCAATGTCCGTTAGTCCTGTGATAACCCTCCTCCCCTTGTTGCCCGAGGAGCCCTTGTATCTGCCGGGAGGGAAGGGGGACCTAGACCTTCCCTCTTTCCAGGTCCCAGACCAGCATCCTAAGAACAGGAGTGACTTACATCCTGTTCAGCCGGGGGGCAATGCCGCAACTCACCAGCCCCCAGGCCTTCCTTGGCCCTGTCCTGGGCTTCTTCCTTCCCTCTGGCCGTGCTCCGTCTTGGCCGCTCTGGTCACTTTTCTTCCCCTGGTCACCTGGTGTCTCTCTGGCCTCGGTGTCTCGGGGTCTCGCTGCTCCTCAGCACTCCTTTCCCTGCTTGCCTGCCTCGCAGGCTCCTGCAGTTGCCACGACTCCTGTCCTCCCCTCCCCAAGGGTGGGTGCCCTCCCTTTTAAAGCTGGCGCCCTCTTCCTGGGACACCGGCGCATGCGCTCCTCCGGCGCGTTGGCAGGGGGAATCCCTGCATCTACACAAGCGGCGGTGGCCAAACAGGCTCTGCAGAGCCGCTTGCGTGCAGCGGCGCCGGGGCCAAGCACCGCTCAGGTGCGGAGTGTGGGGCTTACCCCTTCGGCCCCTGCTACCACATCACATCCTGCTACATGATGATGTGGTCCCACCCGTCGGAACTGGTGTCTAGTTGCCAGAAGCGGTGGTGTATGGTGTGCAGGGAAGGGCGGGAGGGGCTATGCTGCTTGAGCAACATGTGGAGAGAAGTGAAGAGGTGCCCTGCAGGGAGCACTGCCCCTTCTTGCGCAATGCCGTTCTTCCTGAAAAGTAATAGGTGTAACGGCATTGCGCAAGAGGGTTTTTCTTGCGCAAGAAGGGGCAGTGTAGACGCTCCTTCTTGCGCAAGAGCCTCTTCTGAAAAAAATGGTGGCTCATTAGGTATGCAAATGAGGCTCGGCGATATTCCACGCTTAGCCACATTTGCATATTACTTGCGCAAGAAGCCGCGAGTGTAGACAGAGAGTGGTGTCTCCAGGGTTGGTTCCTCCGCAGCTGCTCTAGATTACCTGGAGAACTTCTCTATGGCTTTCTGCTGGGGCAGGGTGTGGCAAGACCACAAACCTCCAGCAGGGGGCTTTGGAGCCTGGTCAACCCCATCACAATTACATTACATTTCAATAGATCTTAGGTGATGTCTAAACAGTTTCTATCTGGATTTTATATACTACCAACATGCTACTGTGTGTAGGTTTCAAATGCTGGAGTTACGGGCTAGATGCAATAATTGCAGCTTTTCTAGCCTATGTTATGCAGAAGGCCAAGCTGGGTGATCAAGATAGTCTCATTTTGGCCCTAACATCTATCAATCTCATTCCAAAATAACTCCAGCTATTTACTTTCTAATACTAGATTTTGCAAAACCTTTCTCCCTTCATCCCTCCAAATGACTTTTCCACACCTTACCTGAACTCTGATTGATGCATTGGATTTGATTCCCATTGCCATGTGTGGAAAGCATGGGATCAAACCTTTCACCATAAATTTAGGCTGAAACTACTAGTCATTACCTTTAGGGGGAAAAAAACACAAACAAAACAAACTGTAATGTGATGCATGGTTTGAATTTGTGAATTCTGTGAAGCATCAGAGTCAGACTTAGATTTTCCTGTGATCTCTAGACTTCCAGTTCTGAAAAATGAAGAACAGGCCTCTCTGCACGTGTCCAATGATATTCCATAGACACAAACCACGAGCAATGAACCCATTTCTACCACAACTGCCACAAAACCTGGAAGTATGTTGCTTAGATCCCTCCAGAAACCACCCAGATGCCTGCCAAGTCTGCTTTCCTTTATAGTTTTATTTTAATTTTTAGAAACAAAAAGAGATGATCTTTAAGTGAATGGAGCTATGTAATTTACAATTTGAATATGTAACTGGATGTAGTTATATCTTTATTTGGGATGAAGTTAAAGAATCACAAGTTTTGACAACTTGCACCTGCAATATAAATTTGCTGGAGTTTGAAACATAAGATGCTATGTTAAATGTAAACTAAAGCATGTTACTCTAAACTAGAGCCCCATTTTGAACATTAGTTCCTGAATAAAGTTGCCAAAAGAAACTGCTTTTTTGCTTCGCAAACAGCCAATGTTGCATAAAACCAAACTGGTGAATGATGATGAATACAAATATCAAAGAGCTGAACCTCCAACCAGGCTCTGCAGACCAAGAAAAGTGCATTTAAAAGACTATTTTTAAAAAAGATAAATAAAATGCAAAGAACCTAAATGTTTTCATGTTTCCAGAACTGAAGATTTCCAAGTGATCCTGTGTCTGGGTCTCTCTCATTTTCAGTCAGACTCGTCACAATTTAAAGAATGTTGTTACACTGAAGTGATTATTAGCAACAAACCCAGATTCTATGATTCTGTAAAAGCTTTGTTAAGTAGCTTTATTGCTATCTGAGGGTATGTCTACACTAGCCACCCTAGTTCGAACTAGGGTGGCTAATGTAGTCATTTGAACTTGCAAATGAATCCCGGGATTAAAATAGCCCTGCAATGAGCAGTAATGGTAGTTTGAATTAGGAGCTTTAATTCGAACTACCTAGCCCGTTCTGCATGTAGCTGCGGGCAGGGAGTTCGAACTACCGGGCATTTAAAAATGGCGGCGCCAGGGAACATGCAAATAAAGCCCGTGATATTTTAATCCCGGACATCATTTGCAAGTTCGAATGCATACATTAGCCACCCTAGTTCGAACTAGGGTGGCAGTGTAGACATACCCTGAGAGTTGGGCCAAATTAATAGTCATAGGGTTGAATCCTGACACTGTTGAAGTCAATGAGAGTTTTGCCATTGACTTCATGGAGACCAGGATTTCTCCAGAGATATTAAAGCCTGAAGTTAACAGGACTCTCTACTTTTTTAAGCTTAGGTCCAATTTGTACCTCTTTATGGCCTGTTAAGACTCAAAGAACGCTCTTATCCAGAAAAATGCTCCCAGTCCAATGTCAACACTAGGGATGGAATAATGTAGTCGATTAACCGATTAAACAATATGCAAAAGCTAATGATATGGACTACACACATTCCTCCTCTCCCCACCAGTAACTTTAGCAGGCTGGCTAGCAGCCCAGCTCGGTCCTGCCTTGCGCTGGGTCTGGGACCTATCTCCCTGCAGCTCTGCATTAAAAGTGTATTAGGAGCCAGACAGGCAGGCAGCCCGGTTCAGTTCCGGCTCATGCTGGGTCTGAGAGCTCAGACCCTCCCCAGGGCAGGAGCTGTTGCCATCCTGTATCAGAGGCAGCAGCGCAGGGTGACAGGGAGCCAGCTTGTGAGGGGAGCTGGTTTTTAAACTGGTTCCCCTTGTGGACCAGCTCCTGCCTGGCACTCCACGATGGTGTCTGGTACAGAGGAAGCAGCATAGAGTGGCAGGGGGCTTTTCGGGTGTAGGGCCAAAGCACACTGGCTTTTGGCCCCACCCCCAGGGACTATAGTATAGTCAACTAATCGATAAGTATACATGAGGTTAATCGACTATTCACTTAATCGATATTTAGCATCCCTACTCAACACCCTGCCCCAGCAATGAATGGGGTGGAGTTCAGGCTAAGATTCTAGATGCTCTAGGCATATGTGAACAGTGTGGAATCCCTTCAACCAGAAACTGGGGGGGAAGGTAGCAAGAAAAGACATTGTCCCCAAACACACAGCCCCCCCTCCATGGCCTACAAAGGGCAGAAGTCAGGGGATGGGAGGATTTGGGGTACTGGATAAGGGGGGGAAATTAGGGTGCTTGGGGATGTAGTGAGGAAGGAGTTGGTGGTAGCTGAAGAAGGAATCGGGGTGGTTAGAAGGGTATGAGGGACAGTCAACTGACACTTTGCCCAAAATACACATTTTTGGAGTAAAGTGATGGGATTGGGGAAAGTGCAGGAGCAGAAGTGACATGGGGAGAGTGGGGGTAGATCTCTAGGGACAGGATGGATGGTATAACAGAGTGGGAGTCTCCTAGCTGTGGGAAGGCATATATCATGTGGTTGGTACTTACCAGAGAACATGACGTACACTTTGTGACATCAGCTACTTCCTCCCAGCTCTTGTGCCACCCAAGCTGGCTGGCCTCAGGTCCTTGGTCTGGGTGGTGCAACAATGAGGTCCATGATTTATGAACTGGACTCATGGACATGAATATACATAACTCAAAGCTGGTTTGAGCTAATTATTTCATGTAACCCATCAATCTTCATGTCATGATCTGCTGGTTCTGTTTATCTTACTCTGTTGTATGTATCATTTGTGTGTGTAAAATTAGACACGTGGAGTGGGGAATACTTTGTGGGTTTCAAACATGTGAATAAGAGACATGGAGGGTGTTACCCTCAACTGTTAAACTATGTCTTTTGTCCTTCAGTTTGAGCACTGGTTGGTAGGGAATGGCCTCAGTGCTTTAACAAAAGAATAGGAGAGGAGAGGCCTGGGTCTTTTGGCTGGGCTGCACCTGAAGAAAGGGATCAGGGACCCCAGGGCATGGAAGACAGCCCTGGTTTAGAGTGGCAGCTGGAAAAGAGGTTTTAGGGTGAGTTTAAGTTTGCACTGAGGTTTCAGTGGAGAATTAGCCAAGTGATTTTATTTCTTTTGATTTGTAACCTACTTTGCTCTGCCTACTTTCACTTATTATTACTTAAATCCTACTGCTTCAACATAATAAAACAATTTTTATTTTCTATCAAACCCGGTGTAAGCAATTGTTATCTGGGGAGGCAACCAGTGTGCACATTCCCCCTTTCATTGCTAAAGGGGGCTTACCTAATTCTTTGGGGGTTGATCCCATCTGGGGAGTGCTCTCTCAGGAGGCTGGGCCCTAAACGACACTCTCCTTGGACCTGAAGTGGTTCAGTGTCTGTACTGCTTCTTGGTGGAGGCAGGGACCTCAGCTCGGGGCCTCGGCTGGGGGAGACCAGCGGAGCTGCCCAGCAGGACCCGGTGGTGAGGAGGCCCAGAGAGCCAGAAGGCGAGTGGCAGTAGATGTGTCAGCACCCCGGGAGGCACCCCCGAGGGGTCGGCTGTGACCGCACTCCGTCACACCCAGCTCTTCTGCTATGGGCCAAACTTGCGTGAGTATCTTTTATTACTTGGGATAGGGGGTCATGACATGCCTCACTCTAATTTGGCTCAGTTGACTGCCTGTCATCAAACATTGGGGTGGCTTGGCAAAATCAGAGTGACACTGAAACCCCATACAAGAGTGGGGAACTGAGCCCAGTCAACCCTGCATCCCTTTGACACATTCTCACAAACCAAATTTGGATCACAACTCTTGAGGTAAGGAGTCTCAATATAGTTTGGTTTCCTGTACAGCACACTCCATAGAATTTTCTCTGGTAATTCCTGTGTCAAACCCACACTATCTGCCTGAGCTAGAGCATAATGATTCAGTTAAACTCCTGGAACTTCTGTGAGCACAACAGGCATATGCTGGTATAAAACTGGCAGAAGAGAAAGCATCAGGGTCAGTGTTACTGAAGAAAGCAATGAATTAATCAAAAAAGCAGAAAGATTCACACAAGTCAAAAACACCGGGCAAATTTTCCCTCTCCTTTCTGCAAAGTAGATCCCAACTCTGTTCTCTTTACTATTTGTATTTACTATTTCTATTGTTATAGAGCCCAACGGCCCCACTTAGACTGAGGACCTATTCGATTATGAATTATTATGGTGGGGCAGCTGCTTCGCCCAGGCAGAAAAAAAGTTAAGGCAGCATGGGAGAGATTGTTCAGAAACCAGCCAATAAAGAAGGAGCTTATTGAGAGAGCCAATCAAGGGAAGGCTTGCTGAAGTAGTCAGTCAAGGCCAGTGAGGGCCATATATAAAGAGCTGCTCAGCATAGCAGATGATAGTCTTTCCCTGGAGGACAGGCACCACAGACACAGTGGTACTGGATAAGGGAGCAGGATGGTGTTCCAATCTGATGATTGCCAGATTCAGGCCCCTGATACAAAGAGCCAGGAAGGGGCTGGAGCTATGGGGAAATAGCCAATGGAAATGGATGGAGTCAGTGCATGGCTTCCCCCTAGAGTGTCCTGGGTTGGGACCTGGAGTAGTAGGTAGACCTGGGTTTCACCCTGCCCCGTGAACCTATATGCCAAAGAGGAGAGTAAATGATATCCAGACTGCAATTGGCTGCTGAGACAAATGTTGAAACTGAAGACGGTTGGTCCCATGGAAAGGGAAAGGACTGAATGGGGCACAGCCAGGAGGCCATGCCTAGAAGAGAATGCTGCGGTCCAGGGACTTTCGGTCCCAGAGTTGTGGAGACAGAAGAAGTGATGAAGGCAAGATGCCATTAGAGGAAGGTGCATTGTTGGAGAGCTAATTCCCAGGATGGCCAACAGAAGTCACTGCAGTTGTGAGTCCCACCCTCTTACAATTACATATAATTTCAGTTAGCCACATTCATGGTGTTCCACTGTAGCTTTTTGTTAGTTAATTAACAGCTAATTACTTTTCATTTAGCCTCTTAGTGCTTGTTAGAGCTAATCAATGACTTCATATTTTATAGTGCTTCTAAACAATTATGGGGACATACCATGACTAATCAGTTTTAAAATAAATGAATCAGAATTAAATTATATGCAGTCATTTTAATATATTTGTGCTTGTTTTAATGAAATCCATAAAGTTGTTTTTACTTTTTAATAAAGTACATAGGCTTAAATAAACATCAGTATTACTGTCTTTGTTCCCAGCACCTGAATATCAATTCCAGCTCAAAATAGCACTTGCTTTTAACCGAACTTCCAATTACCTAAAAGTTTCAGCTGTCCCCCAGGTCATTCAGATAAACTGGCTTCTATTGAACCCAAAAAACATAGTAAAATGGGCTCTGCTCTGCAGAAATTATAATCTAAATTGAATCTGGATTTAATGAGCAAAGGTAAATAAGATGAGACATTTGCCTTTACAGAGCATTTTTTTACAAATAGCAAGATGCCAACCATCCAACTTCTAATTAAAAGTAAAGTAAATAAATATTAAAGAGATTAGGTTGGAGGATCAAGCAGAGAACACATTCCATCAGCTTTAAGGTAGGTGTAGAACCAACTGTGTACTAAATATAGCAGTCTGTGTAATAAAGACTGCTATTAAGAAAGGTTTGCATGGAGCCTTGTATGTTCTGTATATTATATTTATGCAACAAACAAAGATGTAATCTGGTTACTAAATCCTAAGGACATCAGACCAGATCATCGGATGGTATAAATAAGTGTTGTTCCATTGACTTCAACAATGTGAGGACTATTTTCACCAGGTGAGGAATGGACCCTTTAATTAGTTTGTAAGATGTTCTACAGAAGCTAATTCAAAATGTTAAATGTTGTGTCCTACAGAGATAATTGTTCGAAGGGTAGGAAGAGTAGGGTTGCCAGGTGTCCTGTTTTGAACTGGACAGTCCAGTATTTTAGCTTTCTGTTCAGGAAACAAATTGAGAAAATATAAATGAGAAAATATAAATGTCTGGTATTTTCTAAATATGATGTAATATAGATTGTGATGTAATGTCAAGTGTGTCCTGTATTTTTGTTGAAACCATCTGGCAACCCTAAGAGAGAGGCAGAAGGGAAGATGTGAATTAGAATGTGAGGGAAGGAGGGATAACTGGGAGGAACAGGAAGTTGACTATTTTATCAGTCTTTTAAAAACTAACAAATATTTAATTATTTTTTTCCTGGTTTTGGCATAATCTACACATAGGAATCCTTTCAAAGATTAAGCATTCGGCTGTTAATCTATATTGTTCAATGTACATTCTGTGTAGAATCTTTCAGGTTACAGGAAGTTGGCTCACTCTTTGTCTCTTAGCCTGGTGTGGTAGATTCTCCATCATTCAAATTACTTAAATTAAGATAGGATGTCTAAAGTCTTAGTTCTCGCTCATTCAGAAGTTATGGGCTTAATTCAGGAATCACTAGGTGAAATTCTCTGGCCTATATTAGAAAATCAGATTAGAAAATCATAATGGTCCTTTCTGGCCTTCATGTCTATGATCTCATCACATAAATAAACCCAATGCCATAAAGGGACTTAGACACCCATCTCCAATTGAAATCAATGGGAATTAGGCACCTAAACGTGTCTGTGAATTCCAACCCTGTTTGCCCAGTGAAATCCACACACTCTGGCTACGTCTACACTGGCATGATTTTCTGGAAATGCTTTTAACGGAAAACTTTTCTGTTAAAAGCATTTTCGGAACAGAGCGTCTAGATTGGCAGGACGCTTTTCCGGAAAAGCACTTTTTTGGGAAAAGCGTCCGTGGCCAATCTAGACGCGCTTTTCCGCAAAAAAGCCCCGATCGCCATTTTCGCGATCGGGGCTTTTTTTGCTGAAAATAGAACTATGCTGTCTACATTGGCCCTTTTGGGCAAAAGTCTTTCGGAAAAAGACTTTTGCCCGAACGGGAGCAGCATAGTATTTCCGGAAAAACACTGACAATCTTACATGAGATCGTCAGTGCTTTTCCGGAAATTCAAGCGGCCAGTGTAGACAGCTGGCAAGTTTTTCCAGAAAATCAGATGATTTTCCAGAAAAACTTGCCAGTGTAGACACAGCCTCTGAGTTAGGGACCCAGGCTCCCTATACAAGGGGTGGGGACCTAAGTCTTGCCTGGATCTGGCCCCTGAGGCTCGGGGCTCTACCTCAGCATTGGGGAGCCCACACTGGAGCTTCAGCCCTCCACTGTTCCCCACGTGGGGCTGGAGCATACAAAATCTACTAGCCTGGGCCTGAGTGATTTTTCTGTGGGTCAGCAGCCCCTGTCCCAAAAAAGGTTCCCCACTGCTGCCTTATCAGAGATTGTAGTTTTCTCTTTCTTTTCTCCAAGCTCTCTTGTGGTAAAAGGGCTTGGGGGTACCCCTCTGAAGGAAATCCAAGTGCTTTCTTCCTGGATTCAGGAAGAAGGAGGTTTTTGTTTCATTTGATGGTGGCAGCTACCTCCCAAGGCCAGGGAATCTGTGACCTTGGGAGCTTTTAAGCTGAAGCCTACAGAAGCAAGGCATTTTTAAGGTCCCTTGCGGGTCCCTACCTTCTGAACTTGGAGCGCCAGTGGGGAACAGCCTTGACACACATACAAATGGGATTACATCAGGATTGAGGTAACAGTAAACATGTCCAAAGGCAAAAACATTGGTGGCCATGGGGACTTTAGTGGAAGAAACATAGATAGCTCCAAACTGGACAGCAGCTAAGCAAGGGGTTTTGAGGATATTACTGCAACCTAAGGTTTTAGGCCCAGATCCACAAAAGACTTATTTGATATATTTAAATAAAAAAATGAAAATTCAAGTCTATGGCTTCATCACATAAACAAATCCAACTCCACAAAGAGGCTTAGGCACCCAACTTCTAGCTACGGGGTAAATAAGGGTAAGGGGACTGGCTTTCTGCACACCAATTATTGAAAATGTTCCCACACCATGGTATCTTAGCTTAGATTTGGAGGAAAGAAAAACCTGAAAGTGAAATCTATCAAAAGCTATTAGTATGCAAATCAAGCTGAATGTCAGGGTTCCTCCGCCCCCCCCCCCCCCCATGATGAATAAAGTGAAAAAAATATATTAAAATATTGAAAAATAAAGTTGATACATAAATGATTTTGTTGTTGTTGTTTTAAACATTTACAGCACTGGCTTTCTTTCTACATGTGCTTCTTTTAGCATTTACAAGACACTAATAGCTACATGCAGTGTTAAGAGTCAACATGTCTGTGCACAGATGATAGGGTATTTTAATTTGAATGCTCCTTTTATACATATTAAGATTCTACTTCCACTGCAGTCAATTGCACAAGTTGCACTGACTTTACCAGGAGCTGAATCTATCCGAAAAAGAGAATGCAAAAGCTGACTAACCAAAATATGCATAATACATATCACTTCGTAACTGCAGTTTGATAGAGTGAGACTGTACCTACCCAAACCACAATATCAAGTTCTGTATCCAGAGAGATATTTTATATAAAGCAACATTCCAGATAGTCCAGATTTGAGTTCAAATTACTGCAGTCACATTTAATACAGCCACTGAATAATTGGACACTTTGATGTAGATGCACATGGTTTCAATGATGCTAAATTTATGAATTTGTCATTTTTTTTAAACCATAGGCCATAAGACTGAAAGGCAGCCAGAAAGAGCCACATCAAGAAATGTTGCTGATGTAAACTGAATTAAGCTGAGTGTAAAAACTGCACCAGCCATTTGTATGAAAAGAACTGTAAACAAAAATAATTAGAAGTATTATTTTTGCTTGAATCAGGTATGGTTGTTTTAGATTCAGAAGGCAAATTGCTGAAGTAAAAAATGTGTGGAGAAAGACTGTTGCTAAGGAGACACCTGACACAGAGCATGCTCCAATTCAGTGCTAGAGAAAGCAAATCTCCCCTCTTCATCTCCCTCGCCCCGATTACAAAGGCTATGTCTACACTGGTGCGTTCTCACGCAAAAACTCTTTTGCAGAAGAGTTCTTCTGCAAAAACTCTTCCAGAAGAGAGCGTCTACACTGGCATGTGCTTTTGCGCAAGAGCATCCATGCCAGTGCAGATGCTGTCTTGTGCAAGAAAGCTCTGATGGCCATTTTAACCATAGGGCTTTCTTGTGCAAGAAATTCATGTTGCCTGTCTACACTGGCCTCTTCTGGAAGAGCTCTTGCACAAGAGGGATTATTCCTGAGCAGGAGCATCAGAGTTCTTGCACAACAAGCCCTGATTTTATATATTAGAATGTCAGTTTACTTGCGCAAGAACACGCGGTCAGTGTAGACAGGCAGCAAGTTTTTGCACAAGAGCGGCCACTTTTGTACCAGATCGCGCCAGTGTAGACACAGCCAAAGAGTGAGAGCAAACTTGGGGAAAGATTATTGCTATACTTCCAAGCTCAGCCCACAACATAAACCCTGCAAATCTAAGATGTAGTTCACATTGGATTGTGCAGATACTCAAAATACTATGTATGCTGGGTGACCTCTGCTAGGCCTCCCTGGATTTTCAGTCCATTCATGAGGGCTTAGGCTAGGTTCCATATGCATGCAGATAAAACCAGTATTTGAATTTGTTTAGTCCAGGAGCCTCCCCACAAACTGACAAAAAATCAGCATGTAACTCAGTTTCTCTACAATAGAAGAGATTACTTGAGCCTGCCATTTGAGAGAGTTCAATCAAACCTGACTCTTGGATCACTACACCATTGCCTAATGGCTAGGTTTGTTATATATATTTTTTTCAAACATAAACTTGCACTGTAAACTGACTTTCGGCATATGTACTCTAGAAAAATCTAGCCTTTTCAAAAACCCAGCTTGGGGTGAATTTCAATTAAATACTAATAAGAAGGAAATGGATGGAATAAAGGGAACTTGTAAAATTATACCACAAAGACTCCATTTTTTCCCTTCTTAACCACTGTGAGGATGACCCACAGCTTCCAAATTGCATTTGGCCCAGCTTGGCCAGGAGAAAATGGGCTCATGCAATTTTAAACAGTATGTTCTTGTAAAGAGGCTATAATTAATTTAACATTTGTTAGGAAAGGACAATCTTACAATGCACTCAACGTTGGCATTTCCCAGAGACAATCTTTCAGCGAAGACTATGAGTCCGCCCAATTCACCATATAAATCATTCAGACGTGTGGTTTCTTTTAACAGATATTTTTCTTGAAAAGTGATCACTCATACTGAGCCTTGCTCTGAATCAGGTGAAAAACAAAAATATACAAAATAAACAATAAATTGGGGACACTTTAGGCAAAAACTGTATCTTCAAGCAACAAGGAGCTTTTTCTGTTTGTGGTACCTTTGCTGGAATGTTTTTCTTCAATTAACCACAAGGATGTATTTTGGGTATTAAAAGTGACATTCAGGAGAACACACAGCCTTGTTCATGCTAAAGATAAATAGAATTGGAGAGCCTGTGTTTGGAGATAAGAAACTACATGAAATCATTTCTTGGGAACTACAAGGAGATAATTTGGGTTCAGCTCCCTTTAACGGGGACTTATACCCATCGAAGCATGAGCTGAATTTATCCTCATGTTACAGTGAAGTGGGTCTGGCCCACGAAAGCTCATCACCTATTAAACCATCTTGTTAGTCTTTAAAGTGCTACACAGTCCTGTTTTTTGTTTCAGCTACACCAGACTAACACAGCTACATTTCTATCACTGTTCTTATTTAAGCGCTTGATGTTAATAAGTCAGTTTTTTCAAACAGATTGGATTCAGCAAGGGGCAGGCTCAAATAGTGAGGGCAGGTCTACACTTACTGGGGGTATGTCTACACTACAGCGCTAATTCGAACTAACTTAGTTGGAATTAGTTAATTCGAACTAAGCTAATTCGAACTAATGCATTTAGAACTAAAAACTAGTTCAAATTAGCGTTTTGCTAATTCGAACGAGCATGTCCACATTAAGTGGACCCTGAACCGGGGTTAAGGATGGCCGGAAGCAGTGCCGGCCGGGCATCAGATGAGGACTTAGAACATGGAGATGCTGTCTCAGGCTAGCCGAGGGCTGTGCTTAAAGGGTCCCGACCCCTACCCCGGACAGACAGTTCTCAGGGGTGCCCCGCTTGCAGAGCAGTCCTGGCTTGGATTGCCCGGACTACCCACACTGGGCACAACACAGCACTCGGCCATCAGCCCGGCTGCATTTGCCGCAGGCTGCCATCTGGGGAGAGGGGGCAATTGGGGGGCTGCAGGAGAGCTTCCACACCCAGAAGCCCGCAGAGCCAGCCCAGTCCTCCCCATCGGGGACTCGTACGCCATTCCTCCCTCACCTCCTTCCACTTACCCTTCCCTAGCCCCCCTTCTTGATGTACAAAATAAAGGACAATTGTGTTCAAAAATGGAATCTGTCTTTATTGAACAAAACTGGGGGAGACTGGGAAAAGGAGGTGGGAGAGGGGAAGAGAGAGGCTGGAAGAGGGGAGGGCAACTAAAATGATCAGGGGTTGGGAACAGGTCCCATATGAAGAGAGGCTAAAGAGACTGGGACTTTTCAGCTTAGAAAAGAGGAGACGAAGGGGGGACAGGATAGAGGTCTCTAAAAGCATGAGTGGGGTGGAGAGGGTGCATACAGAAAAGTTCTTCATTAGTTCCCATAAAGAAGGACTAGAGGACACCAAAGGAAAGGAATGGGTAGCAGGCTTCAAACTAGTAACAGAAAGTTGTTCTTCACAAAGCAAAGAGTCAACCTGTGGAACTCCTTGCTGCAGGAGGCTGTGAAGGCTAGAACTAGAACAGAGTTTAAAGAGAAGTGAGATAAAGTGATGGAGGTTGGGTCCATGGAGTGGTAATAGCCAGGGGGTAGGAGTGGTGTCCCTGCCCAAGGTTTGTGGAAGGCTGGATAGGAATGGCATGAGACAAATGGCTTGGTCACTGTCTTCGGTCCATCCCCTCCAGGGTCCCTAGGGTTGGCCACTGTCGGGAGACAGGTTACTGGGCTAGATGGACCTTTGGTCTGACCCAGGACGGCCATTGTAAGCTCAGGGCTCAGGGGTCTCAGTGGACCCCCTTGATTTTCATGCACACCTGCTCCTGGGTGGCCAGGCTGGCAGCTCTCCTGCCCTAGATGGCCACTTTCCTGTGCCTAGTGCGGAGATCGTGGACAAGGTCCACGATGTCCGCACTAGCCCAGGCGGGTGCCCGCCTCTTGCAGTCCTGGGCAAGCTCCCGGGAGCCGCCAGCCTGGTCCTGGGAAGAGAGAGAGGGCTGGGGGGCATCGGGTGGGTGGCTCGATCCATGCCAGGTGCAGGGTCTGCTGGCTGGGTGCTGGCAGGCTTGCACCTGGCACGGGCACCGTAGCCAGCCCGTGCCCCTTTAAGGGTTCCGGGGCCGGGAGGGGGGCAGTAGAGTTTCCCTGGTGTTGGCCAGAGTGGCCACCAGGGAAACCTGGGGAGGGCTAGCCTCCCACTAGTTTGAATTAAGGGGCTACAGAGCCCTTAATTCGAACTAGTAAGTTCGAACTAGGCTTAATCCTCGTGGAATGAGGATTACCTAGTTCGAACTAAGCGCTCCGTTAGTTCAAATTAAATTCGAACTAATGGAGCGCTAGTGTAGCGCCTATGAATGTTAGTTCGAACTAACTTTGTAGTGTAGACATACCCTGGGAGATTGGAACTGTGGGGATTGATCCACTGAAGGTTGATTTAAGCAGGTCTGCTGAAGCCCCTCTAAATTGACTGATGGTCATGCTCTCGTCAACTCTGGTACTCCACTGGAACGAGAAGTATAAGGGGAATCAATGGAAGAGTTTCTCCTGTCGACCACATACAAAGGAGACACCTCAGCAATTCAATCAAGGTACATCAACTCTAGTTACCCTAGTCAAGTAGCTGGAGTTGTGTAACTTAGATTCATATTGCCCCCCTAGTGTAGACACAGCAGGGGGATAAGACCCTAGATACCAGGCTCAGATCTGAACCTGGCCAATTATGCCACAGTTATAGAACCCTGAAGACAAAGCCCCATGAGCCTGAGTCAGCTGACTAAGGCCAAATATAGGTGTTTAATGATTGTGTGAACATACCTTTTATCCAGAGAGTTTTCCCTCAGACACCAGTGGGAGTAGAAATGAGCTGTAGGTCATACAACTTCCAAATAAGGTTGGCAGCATGGTCTACATAATCTGGAAGATAGCATTTTAGTGAATTTTTATGCAAATACATTTCTGATCCATGTTACTATACACGTAGACTGCATGTTTGCTCCTTTTTCTAATTAGGACATGCATAGACATTTAACACGTTTTTTATATAAGCATTTATTTTATATAAATTAATATTTGAGTTCAGATTCTGCCTTTGATCATTGCCCAGAATGCCTGCTCTTGTGGCCATGGTTTTAAGGCAGTTTTGGACCTGATTCTGAAATGTGCTGAGCACCCGTAACTCTCACTGAAGGCAATGTTAATTGCAGGTGCTTACTTCACAAAATCACAATCCTGCACAGAGCTGGGCCCAAAGAAAGGCAGGAATGCACATAGAAACTGGTTAAACTTTCACATGCCTTATGTTCATTTGGGCTCAGTTCCGTGAGATGCTGGACACCATTAAATACCATTGACCACAGTAGAATTTGAATGGACTCCTTTTTAGAATCAGATCTATTATGACTAAAAATTGGTGTCTTGCCATGGATTAAGCAACACAGCAGAACTCTCCATGTCCCCTCCATTTAGGTAAGTCCACACTGCATTGGAAGGTATAATTTCCAACTGAATATACATACTCATGCCAACTCTGATTGAGCAACTGTACTAAATTTAGGAGGGTAGCCATGCTGGCAGGAGGAACTGGCTGCCCTGAGTATGGATCCAAAACTCTCAGTACCTACTTGGGGTGGATAGTCGCTCTCATCATTCATGCTGCTGCAGCTGCAGCTGCATCTCTATTTTAGTGCCCTAGCTAGATCAGAGTTAGCACAGTTATGTGTCCTCAATCTGGAAATTATATCTTTCAGTTTCTGGGTAAATGTACCCTGAATGTCAAATGTCAGCCTTGAATTCTCTGTCTCTCGCTCTCTCTTTCTCTCTGTGTGTGCTTGTGTATATATATATATATATATATATATATATATATATATATATATATATATATATATATATATATCTATTTGCGCCCTGTTCCTTTTCTAGAGAATGAAGAATAGGTCAAGGACTATGTTCTATTTGGTAGCTGTACAGCACCTAGTATCCAGTTGGGTGTGCTGGGTGCTAATATAATAAAATAGTGAATGTAAAGCACACAGCTTCAGAAGTTCTGATATTCAATCATTTTTCACCCTGGTATTACAGCCAAAAATTTACTGCTGAATTCTTTGCTCATTTGGTATGCCTAGAGGATTCTTATCTCCCAGCTCTGCTGTTACATGTTGATCAGATTTTTTTGGACTATGTAAAACCTGAAATACAGGGTTACGGAGCAAGAAAGGTGCAAACTTCCCCTCCCCCCCAAAATAACTCAACTCTCAACCTCCTAAAAGCAGAATATATTTGTAAGTTCTCTATTTTCTGTGTGTCTCCCTAGTAGATCTGCATTCTGAGCGACAGGAGAATGGAATTCAGTTGTCCATGTCACCGCATTTATCTATTCATGTTTAGTCTAAATTTAAATAAATAAACAAATGTATTTAAAATCACTGAGAAATCCATTCTTGATATCAAGCTCTTCTGACAACCACTGCCTAAAAGCAATGGCGTGGAGGTTCTACTGAAGCTACACTGCAGGGAGAACAAAGGGCCAGGTCATGATCAGGGGCATCTTTATAGAAAAATTCTAAAGAGGGTGCAAAGTTATGTCAGCATATAGAACACCGTGTACGATTATATTATATCCAGCAAAGCTGGGAGAGGAAAGTGCTGGATATAGCTCTATAACAGTGTGTTTGGGAGTTCTGGGAGTATGACTGCACCCCTTACCCCATAACAAATGACATCCCTGCTCTCATCATGATGGAGGCTATGAACTGATGCAGAGGCATAGAGTCTTTGCATTCAGTTGGGTGAGTGTCTGTATCATGGTTAATAGTACTGGGATAAAACAGCCTCTAGTCCCCTTCCTACATGTGGGGGACAGTGGGCAGGGTCTCCTTTCTATCCCTCAACTCTCGGGCCAGCACAGTTGAGATGGTGTAAAGGGAGAATTAAGTGGTACCCAGAAAAGGGCTGTTTTAGTTTTCTTCCCCCACATCCCCTGGATAAAGGCAACCAGGACTGAACTGTGACTCTCAGAGCTGTAAACTGCCCTTACTCTAGGAGGGTATGTCTACACTAGCTCATTAATTTGATTTAAATATCCCGGGCTTTATTTGCATGTTCCCGTCCGGCTGCCATTTTTAAATCCCCCTTAGTTCGAATGAGCTGCCCGTGGCTATACGCGGCAGTTTAAAGTTAATCCGAACTAAATCCTTAGTTCGGATTAACTGTTACTCCTTGTGGAATGAGGTGTAACACTTAATCCAAACTAAGGACTTAGTTCAGATTAACTTTAAACTGCCGTGTGTAGCTGCGGGCAGTTCGCTGGAACTAAGGGGGATTTAAAAATGGCGGCTGGACGGGAACATGCAAATAAAGCCCGGGATATTTAAATCCCGGGCTTCATTTGCAACTCTGGTTGCCTGATTTGCCTACCTAGCTCGAATTAACGAGCTAGTGTAGACATACCTGGAAAGACTTAAAAATGGCAATCCGATTTGCTTCCTGTCTTTCAAATCCCTCTTTAAAACCATGACTTTCAGGAGGTCTTTTTATACTGATTCCCTCATGTGGCATGACTCCCCAATCTGTATCCTCCTCCAAAGTCCAGCTATAATTGCTGTATGCCACTTCACTCTATGTTGTACATTACCCTAGAGTGCCAGATCCAATACTCCCTGAACTAAATGGAAAGACTCCAACTAACATTGGTAGGTATAGGATTAGACCCTTAGGGCATGTCTACACTAGGAAATTATTTTGAAATAACTAAATTTGAAATAACTCCCGAAATGTCTATTTCAAAATAAGCTTATTCCCCAAGGAAAGTGGAAGTGCAGATTTTCAAATAACCAGCCCGTTATTTCGGGTTATTTTCAAATAACTCCCTAGAGTAGATCAGGGCTTAGATTGCAAGTTATTCATTCCAGATAATTTCTTTGGATTGTTTGATGCATTGCACAGTGCTCTACACATTTATGGTATAGAAGAAATAGTAATACTGTAAATTGAAGTCTGCATAAGCATAAATTTTAACAATATAGTGGTACCCAACAGTCATGCTGTAGTTAAATTTTTCCATCATAAAAACTTTTGTAAGAGGTTGTCTATACTATGGCAATTTACTTAGGAAGAAAATATTTTTGTTTGTAAAATGCCCATTGCATCTCTTAGATGGTATTAAATAGCTGGGCAGTATTTATTTCATGACTTAACTTTTACTCTATTTTTTACTTTTTAAAGACCTTTTTGATCATCTAACTCATACCTCCTCCTTTAACTTTTGTTACATGAGAAAAGAAAAAGAAAATAATAAAAATTATCCAGTGTCCCAACTTTTGCTCAGTTAAACACAGTGCTGTGTTTAAAGTGTCTTGGGTTCTCCAGGTAAATCGGACTATGGAATTTGACCCAGATGGTCTCATGGAAACTAACACACATTTTTCTCATATGTACAGGAACCCGTGAAGCTCACCTTTCCCCCACTAGTTTTCCTTCAAATAACACCTTACCACTGCAAAATTTCCACCTATAGAAACTTCAGCCATTTGCAGTGTGTTTGGAGAAATCTGTCATACTGGGTAGGATACTTGCAGGCCTGCTGCGGTATTTTGTTAACAGCAATGATTTAAAATACCATGCTGGCTATGGCTGCACATTTTGTACTATCTGATCCTAAAACAGATACTCTGTGAATATTAAATATGTCTTTTCATTCTGCTACTAAGGAATGACCTTCAGCAACCTTGCCATTGGTTTTAAAGCTATGCCTAACTTAAAGACCAAAAAGAAATGTTCCCTTTACACAGAAAGAACAGTTATTATTAGATACTCAGTTTTTACACATTGTCAAATTGCCACAAGAGGGCATCTTGGCTTCATCAGCTTCAATAAATATAAGGACTAATTATTTTAATCACATATTTTAGCATATTTTTGGACACATTAAACTTATGGATTCTGTTGATTTCAGAAATCTTAATTCTAATAAACCACAAGAGGAAAAGAGGACATTGAAAGAAAACCACTTCCAAGTGGTTTTATTTGATGTTACACTGACAATGCAAGCTGTGTTAAGAAATGAGATAAGAATACTCATTCAAGTTACTTTATGTTTTCAGCCTCTCTTCTGAAATAGGTCTAATATATGAGCCAGGTCTTAGGAAGTTCTGAGGGACTTCAGTTTCAATTGATTATAACACATGTTGGGGGTGCCTGGCATCTCTCAGGGGTATTGGACCGGTTGTAGGATCAGACATTTTGAGAGCAATCTAGAGTCCAGTCCTGTGGTTTTGAGGGAGGCAAATCACTCATTAAAGTAAAATGGGAATTTTGCCTTTGTCAGTCCTGTAGGATCCCTATTTCTTCTTCACTTAATTTTGTCTGTTGGAAGAGGACAGAATCTGTTTGTGAACTGGGAGGAAAAGTTAATCTCCATGAACTAAAAACACTTCTGACTTGCTCTGTATAAAACACTATCATATTCTAATTTGCAGTTTTAAGGTGTCTGCTCCCCCACTTCCCCCCTTCTATAGTGCAGGCATGTAGTGCTGCCAGATGACTGACATATCCAGGCTACCCAGCAGCAGCTCTAACCAACTTGTGCTCCATTTGACATGACCCGCTGTGGATATCGATCAAGGGAAGTTCCACCTCAAGGGCTTGATAGACTGCTGCCCCAATGCATCTGATTGACTTCCTGCCCTATATAAACTAAAGGGCATTCCAGGAAGTTTCTGGGCAATAGTGTGGATCTTCTGTAGCTTCTATGACCATTTGTACTCCTTGCTCTTGAATTCTTCACTTGACTTTGACTTGATTTGCACTTTACCTCCTTACTTGAACCCAAAAATCTGACTCAGACCCTGACTCTTGGTGCGGACCCTGAGCTGCACCTGACTAAGAAGCTCTCTGCTACTCCCAGCCTTAGATTTGCCCCTGTTCTGAGCTTTGGCTTTGACTGCCCTTTTTGGGATTCTGATACCAGGGGCTGGCAAGGGGTTAAAAGCAGTGTGAAAACTATTTTTGCAATGAGATCATCTGTATTTTCTATACAATTTAAACGGGGGAAACAAGGTATGAAATCCATTTTTGCAGCCCTTAGAGCAGAAAAAAAATCAAAGCTGTCCTTATTGCTTCGCATTCTTTATGCTCCCTGGTTTTACTGAACAACCATACTGCCTTCCTTCAAATCATTTCTTAAAACGTGCTACTTTTGTGATGCATTTAACACAAGCTCTATGAAGCAGGGACTGTTAATCTCTATTTAAGGTCAAGTGTCCAGTCAGCTTACTATAAATGCTAATGTAATTCATTTATTCATATTGTGCTAGCAGCTCAGCAAGCCAGCCATGGACCAAGGTGTCACTGTGCTGTATACACACACAGCAAAAATATGCTCTTTTCCCTAAAGTGCTTAAAATAACATTAACATCACATCGGAGACTATGATGAAAAACTTGGTACTTTAACCATGATAGATAGGTATCAAAGTTACCTTTCAGCAATAAGAGGACCATTTAAAATGCAGATATAGGTCCAATTTCTGCCCTCTTTTCCTCACATACAGCTCAAACTCATTTGAAGTGGAACTGGTGAATTTTGTTGGGGAGTTTAGTCTTAGTGGAAATTCCCTGTGTATTGCATTGGACTTTTTGACTGGTCTCTAGTTTTCTTACTGAAGGAGCCTTTGATTTGTTCTAAAAACCAATTGCTGACTAGAAATTTTCAATGTGTTTCCAGTAGGATGATTAAAGCCAATTTGGGGAAGGAACCCAGGACACCCTGCCTGGGAAATGTTTTGATTCTATCGATGAAGTCTGTTCTCAACCTGTGATCTGTGAGGCTCTCACAAAATATAGTGTGTTTGTTGGGGAAGGGACAGATTTACCCCGTTTACTACTGTTTAGCTGAAACCAGCTACCATGTCTGACTCTGAGCAACTCTAGTTCTGGACAGTGGGCCATACTCTTTTGCCCAAGTCAGACAACATGAATAGCTTTCTTTCTTTCTCTCCCCCCCCCCCCCCCATTAACTGGCTGTAGGGTCTACCACCAAAGGAGTGCAGGCTCTGGGACTGCGTCAATGGTTAATGGCTCTGGTGTCTGCTGAGTAATGCTCTTTGGTGAGGCTGAGGTTGCCGGATACTCTGTCCCTGTGGCTCAGGGTACATCTAAGTTACAGCAACATAGCTATGGTGCTGCACTATACAGCTGTAGCATAGATGCTACCAAGTCCCTACACTGCTTAGATGCTACCAAGTCCCTACACTGCTTAGATGCTACCAAGTCCCTACACTGCTGGAAGGAGGTTTCCCCCTGAAAATAATCCATCATCTCTAGGTGAGTGGAACAATCCCTTTTGCTCTAATGTTCTGCACCCAACCTTAGATCTGCCTAAGTTACTAAAACTTTTTACAGACTTGAGTGATGCAGCTAGGTTCCACCGAAGCTTTAGTGCCCAAGGCCTCCATCCAAGGATGCTGATGGCAGTGTGTGCAATACCTATCTCTACATCCCGGGCTGACACCCGGCCAATAACAATGTGAGTGTAAGCTGCATACCTCCTGGTGGCGCCGAGACCACGGAACGGTCTGCTACAGCCCTTGGGCCCATGCATGGAGCTCCAGAGATGGAATCCAAGAACCGTGTCAGGGCGATGTTACATGACCACAGTACCTACCGGTGCAGGGAGGCCGCTAGGACTCCGGCTGGGCGGCACCTGCTAAGCGGTGCTGCTCAGAGCCCATTTGCGAGGCCCTGTCCCATAACCAATGCTGCCTGCTGCCGGCCAGGAGGGAGGGGACCCCCTGGGACCGGTGGCGGCATGTGTGTGCACTGGCTGACACGTGGGGAAGGCGTGTGCGCGGACTCCAGCCAGCTTGCCGGAGGGTGTGTGTGTGTCACAGCGGGCGGGCTGGAGGGGGGGGGAGGGATGGAAGAAGGATACTCCGCCGCTCCGAACGGCCCGTGAAGCGCCGCCGCTTGCCTCAGAGCCCCCCAACAGCGGCGGGACACCGGGGCCGTGCCACGCGCAAGCGGAGGCGCCTCTGCCTGGCGGGGAGAGGCGGCCAGCAGCGCCCTCTGCTCCCTGGCTGCGGAGAGCCGCCGCCGCTCGCTCCGGGGCGTGCGGAAGCCACAGGCAGCGGCTCGGAGCTGAGCAGCCGCGGCCGGAGCAGCTCCCTCGTGGCAGCGGGACCCAGCAGGTACAGCGCCTCGCCACCGGCCGGCCAGGGGCCCAGCGCGGACGCCAGGGTGGGGCGGGCTCGGACACGGACACGCGTGGCGGGCGGAGCAGCGCCTGGAGCCGGGGTCCCCCTTCTCTCCCCTCAGCCGCGCGGCGTCCCGCGGCTCGGGCTGGGCTGGGCTGGACGGCAGGGGTCGCTTGCGCCGCGGGCTCCTCCAGGAAAGTTCGGCGCCGTCCCGATCCGGCGGGCTAGGGCGGCGCGTGGGGTCACCCCGCGGCAGGGCAGGGTGTGATTTGGGTGTGGCGGGCAGGAAGGGAAGTGAGTCCCCGGGCTCATCCCCGGCGCAGCTCGGAGACTAGCAGAGGCGGCACTTCACGTGTAAAATCCGCCCCGGCGTTTCCCTCCCCCAGGGCTTTGCGCTGCTCGGGTCAAAGCTCCGCAGCGCGCACTGTGCACTGGCTGAGATGTCCCGGGTGCCCCCCAGCTGGGGGCTTTACTCCGAGAAAGATGCCTGGACGCGCGCCTCGAGAAGCCTGGGCTCGCTGCCCTGCTGGCTTGGCAGCCGGCAGGCGGGCAGCGGGACAGGGCGGCAGCTGCAGACCGGGTATCTAGCCCGTGGGCAGCCTGCGCTCAGCAACCGGGGCACGCGCGGCTCCGGAGTCTATCCGTAGGCAGCAGCATGGCCACGCCGCTTTGCAGGAGCTGAACCGGGACGGGGTTGCCGCGGGAGGGGAGGGGGATTCTGAGATGTCAATATGCAGCTCTCAGGCACATTTGCGAGGCTCTCTGCAGAGCGGCGCCTAATGCCCTGCCGAGGCTGGCTGGCGTGCTCTCTTCTTCCTGCCCGGGAATTAGGGAGCGTTTGCCGGGGTGCTCTGGGCGCCTCTGCCCCGCAGATGCCGGTGTATAGGCAAAAAGTGAAACCGCTCCGTTTTTGTGACGGTCACAGTTTCTGTCAAACAAACATGACATTCGGTATAACTGCTCAGGAATTGCTACCTTTGCTGGCTGGTTGCAAATTCAGAGGGACTGTGTTTTTTGGTAGAAAAATCTCTCAATTTGCTACCTCCTGTCTAACGGACTCAGGGGTCACAAATTCAGAGGGACTGTGTTTTTTGGTAGAAAAATCTCTCAATTTGCTACCTCCTGTCTAACGGACTCAGGGGTCACAAATTCAGAGGAACTGTGTTTTTTGGCAGAAAAATCTCTCAATTTGCTACCTCCTGTCTAACGGACTCAGGGGTCACAAATTCAGAGGAACTGTGTTTTTTGGTAGAAAAATCTCTCAATTTGCTACCTCCTTGCTAACGGACTCAGGGGATGCTGGTGTTTTGCCTTGGGCGGGGGCCTTTTGCTCCTGGTCCATGGGTCACAAATTCAGAGGAACTGTGTTTTTTGGCAGAAAAATCTCTCAATTTGCTACCTCCTGACTACAGGGGTCACAAATTCAGAGGGACTGTGTTTTTTGGTAGAAAAATCTCTCAATTTGCTACCTCCTGTCTAACGGACTCAGGGGTCACAAATTCAGAGGAACTGTGTTTTTTGGCAGAAAAATCTCTCAATTTGCTACCTCCTGTCTAACGGACTCAGGGGGTCACAAATTCAGAGGGACTGTGTTTTTTGGTAGAAAAATCTCTCAATTTGCTACCTCCTGTCTAACGGACTCAGGGGTCACAAATTCAGAGGAACTGTGTTTTTTGGCAGAAAAATCTCTCAATTTGCTACCTCCTGTCTAACGGACTCAGGGGTCACAAATTCAGAGGAACTGTGTTTTTTGGCAGAAAAATCTCTCAATTTGCTACCTCCTGTCTAACGGACTCAGGGGTCACAAATTCAGAGGAACTGTGTTTTTTGGTAGAAAAATCTCTCAATTTGCTACCTCCTGTCTAACGGACTCAGGGGTCACAAATTCAGAGGAACTGTGTTTTTTGGCAGAAAAATCTCTCAATTTGCTACCTCCTGTCTAACGGACTCAGGGGTCACAAATTCAGAGGAACTGTGTTTTTTGGCAGAAAAATCTCTCAATTTGCTACCTCCTTGCTAACGGACTCAGGGGATGCTGGTGTTTTGCCTTGGGCGGGGGCCTTTTGCTCCTGGTCCATGGGTCACAAATTCAGAGGAACTGGGGTTTTTGGTCCTCAAAACATTTCCCTCAAAACATTTCCCTGAGAATTGTTCAAAACAGGAAATAGTTAGTGAATTTGAAAATAGGAAAATCAATCCATATAACAGTGAGTTCAATTAGAAAATATGAGATGAATATTGCATACATATAAGCAAGGTCAAACAATATTAACATGGCCTGATTGTCAAGCCACTGACAATACAGACATACATTAAGTTAAGGACCATGCACAATTCTCCAGAATTGATGTGTGACCAAAAAAGGATGTATCCCATCAATGATGATCTAATGTTTTTTGAGAGTGCTATTACCTAGAACCTTGGTTATAGTCATTGCTTGACAAATAAGAGAAAACATGACTTGACAGACAGAAAAGGGACTGGCCACCACAAGAAAAAAATGTACTTAAAGCTAATAAATTCCGAGTAATAATAAGAACAGTATTTGCAAATACATTAGTAATAAAATATGCTCCCTGTTATCAATGCATGCATTATAATCTTCAACTTTCTGCCCTATTTTTCCATGTCTCCTCCCATTTGCTCCAGAAGCTACCCTATAAAATGCTGCCTCCTAACCCCTAAAACTCATAGTTCATAAAGCAGATGAATGAACAATAAAACAGTTCTGTATGAATATTGGACAAGTAAACGTACCTTCCATAATGATGTGTGTAGTACAGGAAAGTTTTTGCGTGTTGAAAATATATGTGGAACAGATACTGTAGAAAAAGTATTATGGATGTGAATTGAAAGAAATAAGTAGAACACTTGGGGTGTGTCTAGACTACAGGGTTTTGTCGACAAAAGTGGACTTTTGTCAACAAAACTATACCTGCGTCCACACTGCCTTTGAGTTATGTCAACATATGTAAACACCATTCTATGAGGAATAATGTCTTTTATCGACAGAGTTCTGTCGACAGAAGGCATTATTACATCTACACTGTCCTTTGCGTCCACACTGTTATGTCGACAAAGCGTCTTGCTTTGTTGACAGAACTGGATGTAGTCTAGACGCTCTTTGTCGACAGAAGCTTTGTCGACAGTATCTGTCGACAAAAATTCTGTTGACAAAACCCTGTAGTCTAGTCATACCCATACATATGAGTATGACTTGATACTCAATACTGCATTTAAAGAATCAGTTAACAAAAATGTTAATTGTCAAAAATAATATATTGTAACTAGATTATAGAGAAAATTGTATATCACTGTAATGGATGTGAGGTTCTGCACAAAATTGGTCCCTGTTACAGATATAGTACTGGGGTGAGCTTAGCAATTCTATCAATTCTACACAGCCATTAATTCGAACTAATTAATTCGAACTAGGCGTTAGTCCTTGTAGAATGAGGTTTATCTAGTTCGAATAAGCGCTCCGCTAGTTCTAATTAAGTTCGACCTAGCGGATCGCATGTGTAGCGCCTCTCTGAGTTAATTCGAATTAACGTCTCTTAGTTAGGGTACGTCTACACTACAAAGTTATTTCTAAGTCCTTCTTCACACTTAATTTTCCCAGAGAGAAGGTCAGTGTTCTTGTGCAAATACCCAAGGCCGGATAAGAAAAGGGGCAAGATTTTCTGAAAGGGGGGATGATTTGGAGCAAAATATTGCCAATCTAGACACTGCTACATTTTTTTATATTTTTATTAGAACCATGAAAAGCTCAAAGGAAAATAAAAATGCACTAGAAGGCACACGGTGGGATATCACAGTGTATGAGGAATGCAAGGGAAGTTATTTCTGTTCATCACAAGTCACAGGCCCCATCTCAGGACCTGGCTGTAGTGCGGACATGATGTGGCTCAGACACGTGCTCTGTCACTGGAAAAATCCTCTCATGTTGCACCTGTACTCTTGACTGGGGGAATCTCAATACACTAGGACTACTGCCCAGTGTCCCCCTGAATGAAACTGGCTCCAGATGGTTCCAGCTCCACCCCATGACTCATCTCCAGTTTCACTGTTCCTTAGAAATGATTCTAATCTGCGTCTAGTTCACATGGATGATTGTCTGGCCACCCTGGCTCTGGTTGTTGCAGCTTTGAATACAGCACAAGTCTGCTCTGTGGCCTGCTTCTGTGACTCTGCTACGAACACTGACATGCTTCCTGTGCTGATTTTGTGGCACCTGTGTCTCTGGCCCTGCTCAGATCCACAGCTCAGCTCTGAGAAATGCTCTATGTAGGGTTCCCAGGTGTACAGTTTTGAACACACAGGCAGTCAGTCCATTATTTTAACTTTCTATTTTCGAAAAAAATTTATAAAGTATTATTGATTCAATAGCACTGTCTTCAGCATGTGATCAGGATGATGGAATGTCCAGTGTGACATAATGGGAAGTGTGCACAGTATTGGTGAAAACATCTGGCAAGACTAGCTCTATGCTAAGCTGGGGCCAAATGTGTCTGAACAAGGGTAATTAAGCACACACAGAGCACAGGAAACTAAGAGCATCCTTGCTCCCTGATTAGCCTGACCACCCTGTTAATGTGGATAGCCTAGACGATTGGACTCTAACCGTTTTTCAAGGGGACTGTCAGTATCAAGGCAATGATTTCAGATTCAACCCTCTACTTTCTGTTGGTGTTGTGAAATAGCCAAGCCAAACACCACAACGGAGTTTTATTAAGGGAAATACAATGGCACTGTGGCAGCAGGCACAGTAACACAGATGGGTCTGGACCCTCGCCTGTTATCAAGGCTTGGTATTGTGGACAGTGGACTGGTGAGGTGGTGGGAAGTGAAGGGGGGATGTGCAGTGGGGGAGATAGATCTATGGGTGTCAGTGCACTGTGAAGCGTGTGGGGTCTGAGGAGCACTGCAGTTGTGCTGGTGGGAATATGGGGGGAACTGAACAGTTAATGAATATTGGCGGGGGATTATGGGAGGGCACAGGGCATAGCGATCTGTGGGAGGGCAATAGGCATAGTAATTTGTGGGGGTCTCTGGGTGCTGTGGCATTGGGTCTAGGGGGTTAGAGGGGTGCTAGGCAGGGTAGCACAGTGTGGCATGGGCCTGCCCACAATAAGAAGAAGCATGATGGCATCAGCTCAGTGCCAGGAGGGCTACTGTATGTCAGTTTGTAAGCAGTGCCCTTGTACGAGGCTGGGTGGAGCAGGGCTGGACCTGCGGTGATATAATAATAAAAATTAGCAGTAGGGGTATATTACCGACCACCTGACCAGGACAGCGATACTGACATAGAAATGCTGAGGGAGATTAGAGAGGCTACCAAAATAAAGAACTCTATAATAATGGGTGATTCTAATTACCCCCATATTGACTGGATACATGTCACCTCAGGAAGAGAAGTGGAGATCAAATTTCTCAATGGCATGAATGACTGCTTCTTGGAGCAGGTGGTGCAGGAACCCACAAGGGGAGAGGCAATTCTCGATTTAGTCCTGCGTGGAGTGCAGGATCAGGTCCAGGATATAACCGTTACAGGACCGCTTGGGAATAGTGACCATAATATAATAACATTCAACATTCCTGTGGTGGGAAGAACACCTCAGCAGGCCAGCACCCTGGCATTTAATTTAAAAAAGGGGAATTATGCAAAAATGAGGAGGTTAGTTAAACAGAAATTAAAAGGCACAGTGACTAGAGCCAAATCCCTGAAAGCTGCATGGAAACTTTTTAAAGACACCATAATAGAGGCTCAACTTAAATGTCTACCCCAAATTAAAAAACATAGCAAGAGACCTAAAAAGGAGTCACCGTGGCTTAACCACCATGTAAAAGAAGCAGTGAGGGACAAAAAGGTATCTTTTAAAAAGTGGCAGTCCAATCCCAGTGAGATAAATAGAAAGGAACAGAAACACTGTCAAATCAAGTGTAAACATGTAATAAGAAAAGCAAAAAAAGATTTTGAGGAACAGCTAGCCAAAAACTCAAAAAGAAATAACAAAATGTTTTTTAAGTACATTAGAAGCAGGAAGCCTGCTAAAAAGCCTGTGGGTCCCCTAGATGATCAAGCTATAAAAGGAGCAATCAAGGATGATAAAGCCATTGCGGAGAAACTAAATGATTTCTTTGCTTCAGTCTTCACGGCTGAGGACGTTGGGGAGATTCCTGAATCTGCACCGTCCTTTGTGGGTGATGAATCTAAGGAACTGTCCCGGATTGAAGTGTTATTAGAGGAGGTTTTGGAACAAATAGAAAAACTTAATGTTAACAAATCTCCGGGACCGGATGGCATTCATCCAAGGGTTCTAAAAGAACTTAAATGGGAAATTGCTGAGCTATGATCTGTGGTTTGTAACCTATCCTTTAAATCGGCTTCCGTACCTAATGACTGGAAGGTAGCCAACGTGACACCAATATTTAAAAAGGGCTCTAGAGGCGATCCTGGCAATTACAGACCGGTAAGTCTAACTTCAGTACCAGGCAAACTAGTCGAAACAATAGTAAAGAATAAAATTGTGAAGCATGCAGAAGAACATAATTTGTTGGACAAAAGTCAACATGGTTTCTGTAAAGGGAAATCCTGTCTTACTAATCTATTAGAGTTCTTTGAAGGGGTTAACAAACATGCGGACAAGGGGATCCAGTAGATATAGTATACTTGGATTATAGTATACTTGTGTAAATTACATGGCCATGGGATAAGAGGGAAGGTCCTTTCTTGGATTGAGAACTGGTTAAAAGACAGGAAACAAAGACAGGTAGGAATAAATGGTAAATTTTCAGATTGGAGAGGGGTAACTAATGGAGTATCCCAAGGGTCAGTCCTGGGACCAATCCTTTTCAATTTATTCATAAATGATCTGGAGAAAGGGGTAAGCAGTGAGGTAGTAAAGTTTGCAGATGATACCAAACTGTTTAGGATAGTCAAGTCAGAAGCAGACTGTGAGGGACCCCAAGAAGATCTCACCAAACTGAGTGACTGGGCAACAAAATGGCAAATGAAATTTAATGTGGATAAGTGTAAAGTAATGCACATCGGGAAAAATAACCCCAACTATACGTACAGTATGACGGGGGCTAATTTGGCTACGACAAATCAGGAAAGAGATCTTGGAGTTATCGTGGACAGTTCTATGACAACTTCCACAGATAGTGCAGCGGCAGTCAAAAAGGCAAATAGGCTGCTAGAAATTATTAGGAAAGGGATAGAAAATAAGACCCAGAATATCTTACTGCCCCTGTATAAAACTATGGTACGCCCACATCTTGAATACTGTGTACAGATGTGGTCTCCTCACCTAAAAAAAGATATTTTGGCCTTGGAAAGGGTTCAGAAAAGGGCAACTAAAATGATTAGGGGTTTGGAACGAGTCCCATATGAGGGGAGGCTAAAGAGACTGGGACTTTTCAGTTTAGAAAAAGAGGAGACTGAGGGGGGATATGATAGAGGTCTATAAAATCATGAGTGGTGTGGAGAGGGCCGATAAAGAAAAGTTATTTATTAGTTCCCATAATAGAAGAACTAGAGGACACCAAATGAAATTAATGGGTAGCAGGTTTAAAACTAATAAAAGGAAGTTCTTCTTCACACAGCGTGTTGTCAACCTGTGGAACTCCTTGCCAGAGGAGGCTGTGAAGGCTAGGACTATAATAGAGTTTAAAGAGAAGCTGGATAAATTCATGGAGGTTAGGTCCATAAAAGGCTATTAGCCAGGGGATAAAATGGTGTCCTTGGCCTCTGGTTGTCAGAGGCTGGAGAGGGATGGCAGGAGACAAATCGCTTGATCATTGTCTTCGGTCCACCCTCTCTGGGGCACCTGGTGCTGGCCAGTCGGTAGACAGGATACTGGGCTAGATGGACCTTTGGTCTGACCCAGTACGTCCGTTCTTATGTTCTTATGATATGACACATTGACCCTGGACAGACAGTCGCTATGAGGCAGTGGTCACCAACCAGTAGATAGGGATATACTGGTAGATCTTGTATCCTCTGTCAGGTGATCATGACTGGTGTGGGCAAGAGGATATCAAGTGCCAGCACTTAAATGCCCCTCCCCCCACTGCTGTGGATGTCCTGCACTTTGCCTTGCAGCTGATACCACGCCTGGGAGTCTGCTGCTTTGTGTGCACGGCAGGGGAGGAAAAAGAGGGGTGCTGATGTCAGGGTTCAACATATACTATTCTGTATCCTTTCAACACAGGACCAGGGATGGAGTTTTCTTGCTGCTTTAGGTAGTGTTACAGGGCAAGGCCATGGGTGAGCCTGCCTTAGGCACACTCCACCACCATCTAGGAGTCACCAGCAGTGACAAAATGGAGCATACATCACTAACTCCTACCCCTGGCATGAACCCAGTCCTGTATCCAAGCCCTTATCATTGCTCTGAGCACCCATGCATCCAAATACCCTGCCAAAGCCTGCACCTAGAACACCACAGTAAATGCATGCTCCAAGAGCTGATCAGAGCCCTTCTCACACTCCAGATCCCTTAAGCAAAGACCAGAGCATGTGCACCCAACCGTCTGTCCCAGGCTGATGAAAGAGACTGAGGATGGGCAAGAGAGGGAGGATAGAGGGTGCAGGATCTGGGACTTGGAGAAGGGGTAAGAAGGAAGCGGGAAAAGGGTATTTATATATAAGGTACATATTGGATTGCACTTTCAAAATGTTGGAGCCCCCTGCTCTGAGTTCTCTGACCCATGTCCCCATTGACTACAGGAGGAATCACTAAAATTTCACTTGGCCATGTTGGCGAGGAGTCCTGTGGCACCTTATAGACGAACTGAAGATAGTGCCACAGGACTCCTCAACGATTCTTCATATTCAGACTAACACAGCTACCCCTCCGATACTTGCCCATGTTTGGTGATGAGGATCTGGGACGGAGTTTGGGTGCATGAGGGGTGCTTGCTAGGGGGAGTTTGGGGGACAGGTGTGGGATCTGCCATGGGTCAGGGGATTGCAGTACAGGAGAGGGTGTGGATGGGAGGGACTTTATCATATCAGCATAGTACACAAGAGAAAGGAGATGCAGTGACTTCTGATAGAGAAACAAAGAGAAAACTATTAAATACTAAAAAAGTGAGAGGCAGAGTTTGAGACAGGGACTGTCTGTACAATATTTCACACTTGTACACATACAGAGGAACGGTGGTGTCTAAGCATTGACCGTCTAGGAATTGGGAGGCCTGTGCCTTTAAGAACTCAAGCCCAGGAGCCCGCCCCCTGCTCGGGGGCTGACAGGCAGAGTCCAGGGAAAATAAAGAAAAAAAAGACTTTGCCCCTGGAAAACTGATATTTACAAGGACATCAGGTGGCTTGTCCTGCTGGGTGACTGTTCCCACCTCTCCCCCTCCCTAAAAGGGGGTTTTGTTCGTGCACAGGGTCTGGCAGTGTCCCCCAGCCCGGGGTTAACCAAGGCTACCACCCCCCACCCCCCCGATTTTTCAAATTTCGCCCCTCTTCTGCAGCTAAAAAAAGAAGATTGATGCCTCCAGCCGGTAAATTTCTGCCCCATGCTCAGAACCAGACACTACCCCCCCTGCAATTTGCCCCCCTTCATCATTTTAAACACCTCCGAAGAGGAGGAAGCAAATCTGAGGAGGCAGTGAGGGCAGAGAGAGGGCAGCGGCTACAGCGAGGGACACTGAGTTTGCTCAGTTCGGGTGCGCATGCTCAGTGCACCCAAAGTAGCAAATTCGGAGAAGTTAGTGTTTTGCTCGCTACACCGGCTCTGTTCCGCTAGCTACCAGGCTTCTCGTGGCAGCGCCGCAGCAGGTGCCAGACGCTAGTTAGCACCGCTGGGTCTGCAGATGTCTTCACGCCCACACCGGGGGATACCCAAGCACGCTCAGCGCCAGCGATATCACCACTCAGGTGTTTTGGCTTTTGCACTTAATGAATACCTTGCAAATCGCTAACGCCCAGCTAGGCAGCAATTCGCGTTAACCTCCCCGTGGGTAATACACTCTTGTAATCGTGTTTGGAGTGGGCAATGGGGAATCAGGCTGAGTCACTCTTTTGGTCTGTGACCGTAAGCGAGTCAATTGAGCCCGCTGTGCCTCAGCCTACCCTTCCGTGGCACGAGGATAATTGTCTTTACTCACCGTTGCACACGCTCTGAGATCACTGGGAGGAAAGTGCTGCGTCAGCGCTCAGTATAATTTGGAAGCGGAACGTTGTTCAGCTCTTTTTTATTGGCCTGGATTTCGTGAGAGAGAGACAGACAGACACACACTTGCGGGGACGAGGGGGAGTCTCCCCAGACTGCAGAAAGAGGGAGCAATATGCCCATTAACTGCAAGTCCTCCAAAGACAAGCAATAGGTTTGAACCTCAGCAGTGCACCAAATTATCATTACATTGCCATCGCTTCCCCAGAAGTGGGAAAGGTACTGCTTTAGATCAGAACCCGTTATTATTGAAATGTTTCCTTAGACAACAGAAGATAAGGAATGACACAGGTGGATAGAAATATGCAGTCCCTGTGCATGTTCATTTAACTCTGTTAAACTCTGGAGTTTCAATTGCTGAGAGTAATGCTGGATTTTTCTTTCCCAGTCTTCATCTACTACAGCCAGACTCTTGATCTAACTAACTGCTTATTTTCCTCAAATGCATCCATCTTTGTAGTAATCAAGTGCCAGTTTGGTCTGTGGTGTTCACTGGAATGATATTGCTAACTTTCTCAAATTTACAGCAAGCTGTACGTTGGTTTTGTACAAGCAGAGATGGTGCTCAGGTGTAGCTGCCAAAGCACAGGGTTTCGTTACAAATATTGAAAATAGCTTTGGTTGTTTCTCGAGCAGAAACATTCAGCAGCATGGGATGCAGTTAGTCTTTGTTGGGTGTTGAAGAATCACAAACCAGCCACTTAGATTTCCATAAAATAAAATAAGACAAAATGAAACAACAATAATTTGTTCAAGAACAATAGGGATGATTTGGAAACAGTCAGATCACACACCAAACAGCTCATTCTTGTCTGCTCAGAAAGCTCATATGCATAGCTCTGTCCTTAGCTGCATTACTTACACAAGTGCAGACAGGAACATTAGTTGCAACAATATGCTCCATCACCTTTAACTATTTTTGCATTTCTACTCAACAGGAAAAGATTCATGGGTTCCATTTTATTCTTTAGTGAGTGGGTTAACACTGCAAAGTAGTTATGTAATAATCCACTAATTTGGATTATTACATGTGTGAAATATGATTCATTTAATCTTTGTCTTCATTTCTCTGCTGAAGAAAAAAAGATGTAATTTCTGGGTACAGGTTTGTGTGTTTCAAAAATTGTGGTAGAAAGTAAATATAAATAATGTATTTTATAAAGTGTCTCTTCCCAAAACCATTGGGATGCTGCATATTCAGTATGCAGCCATTTATAATACCAATAATTTACTAAAATACAAAACTACTATATGATTATGAAAGCATTAAGAAACAAACTAAGAACAAACAAATCACAAAAAAATCCTCAACTCTAAGTTACAAAATAGACTCCAAACAGACCACATGCACCTCCACAGTATAACACAAGTGAGGATAAGTAACATGGCAAGAACTTTAGGTATATTACAGCCTCTATGAGTATGCAAAAATGCCATATTCATTTAGGGTATGTCTACACAACATTATTTTGAAATAACTAGCATTATTTTGAAATAACTTAGTCTGCATCTACACAGCAGGCAATTATTTCAAAATAATGTTGAAATACTGTCAAGCTGGCGGACTTCTTACTCCGCCTTCTGTAACCCTCATTGTACGAGGAATAAGAGAAGTTGGAGGAAAGGTGCTCTATTTTGAAATAAGTTCTGTGTAAATAAAAACTAAATTAAAATAATAAATTAAAAGACACTCCCAGTCTCAAAATAAGCTATGCAATTGACATAGCTCCATTTGCGTAGCTTATTTCTAGTTAAACCCTGCTGTGCAGACACACCCACAATTAGATGCTCTATGTCTAGGCTTTCTTACTGTGATACTCAAAGAAAGTTGATTTCAATGTAAATTAGAAGCCTGTATACAGCTGAGGATTCTGGCATTTGTGCTTACAATGTTCAGAATTTTGGAATCATTCTGCTTTTTGCTTCCAAAACCCTGTTGAAGTCAGGGGGAATTCAGAAATGAAAAGAATATAGAAATATGTTGTCAGACTCCTGGGTTTTTTTGTTTTTTGTTCTAGTGCATTTGTGTTTTAGGTCTGAAAGACTCCTTTTCGTCTTTTACACAGGTGCTGTCCAGCTGACAGCCAAATAGCTAGAACTAGGAGAGAGGATACGTCTAGACTGTAAGGCTTTTTTGGGATACCAGAGGTATCCCAAAATAGCTACCCCGCATCCAAAGAACACGTCCGCTATTTTGAAATAGTTTTCAAAATAATGGACGTGCTATTTCAGCATCTTTGTAAACCTCATTTCACGAGGAATAAGGCATGTCTCGAAATAGCGCTTTAATTCAAAATTTGGTGCCAGGTAGACATGCCAAATTTCAAAATAGCCTATTATGAAATAAAATTGAAATAAGATATGCAATTTATGTAGCACAAATTGTGTATCTTATTTCAATTTTAGAGTGCAGTCTAGATGTACCCAGAGTGAGGGAGGTCAAAGGAATACTTTCCACTAAGGGACTAGTTACATAAAAACTTCAGGGTACCTAAAGGCATGTAAAGATGCAGATAAAATGTCTATTGACATTTTTAGAAACACTTTGGTACTCAACTCCCACTGGCTTCAGTAGAAGTTAGGCTGTACTTGCATCTTAGGTGCCTAAAATACCCACTCCAGGACAATCTCATTGATCCCAGTTCACTCCCAGGAACCTTTCTGAACCCAGTTAAAGTTCACTTGCCTCTAATTCCTGGCAGCTCTCCCCAGATTCTGTGATGCAAGGGAACTCCCCGTGTGGCCAGTCTCAACCTTTTAGGCTCCACTTCTCTGGGTGAAACATGTTCTGCAGATGGCAACATATTGAGACAATACAAAATTATTCAAAATAGTTGGTTCTCAAGCTGATGGCAGAGAATTAATTACAAAGGGATCTCACAAACTGACTAGATGACAAAATGGTCAATGAAATTCAATACTAATAAAGGTGGAGTAATGCACATTGGAAAAATAATTACAAGTATAGATAGGAAATGATGGGGTCTAAATTGACTGTTACCACTCAAGAAAGAGATTCTGGCATCATTGTGGATAGTTCTCCAGAAACATCTGCTCAATGTGCAGTAGTTATAAAAAAAACTCAAAAACAAAAAACAAAAACCATACCCTATAGAATATTAGGAACTACTAGGAAAGGGATTGATAATAAAATAGTAAATACCATAATGTCTCTGTGTTAATCTGCACCTTGAATACTGCATACAGATCTGGTCAACTCATTTCAAAGATATATTAAAACTGAAAAGGTAATAAAGAAGGGCAACAAAAATGATTAGGTATGTGGCACATCTTCCATATAAGGAGAAGTTAAAAAAGACTCGGACTTGTTCATGTCAGAAAGGAGATGACCACAAGAGGAAATATGATAGAAGTCTATACAATTATTAAAGGTATGGAAAAAGCGAATAACCAAGTATTATTTCCCCCTTAACATAACAGAAGTACTAGGGATCAACAGATGAAATGAATAGGCAGCAGCTTAAAAAAAAACATAAGAAAGGATTTCTTCATACAACACATAGTTAACCTGTGGAACTCATTACCAAGGATGTTGTCAAGGACAAAAATATAATATAACTGGATTTAAAAAAAAAAACATTTTGTTCACAGAAGATAGGTCTATCTATGGCAATTAGCCAAGATGGTCAGGGACACAACCCCATTACTACAGTTGGTTCTAAACCTCCAAATGACGGAAGCGTATCATGTTGGCCACTGGGCAAGACAAGATGCAAACCTAGATGAACCACTGGTCTAATCTAATATGGCCTTGTTTTTTGTTCTTATGCTGTTGGGCTCCAAGGATTCAGTTCATAAGGTACTGGAAAATGACTGGCATCACTTGCAGCCCAAACAGTTTTAAAATGGGGCCAACGGGAGTAGAGAATATGGTCAAGAGAACCTGCTAATAGCCCTTTGTAAGTCAATTGTACTGAGATACTTTACTGGGCCCAACAGTTCTAACAGCTTGTCCACCCTCAGCATTGTGTCGGCGTCAGACTTCATGATAGCATTGACCTTGTGTAACACAGAGGCACTGAGACTATTGATAAGGGAGAATGATGTCTGTTCTACAGCCTTAGCTAAAGGCCAGTTGGCTGGCTCAGTCCCACCTGCTGATGACCAGGGTTCATTGGATTTACGCTTACAAAAGTTTGTACAAAATTGGACAGTGCCATATGTGTTGTAGACCAAGGACAGGGCTCTTCCAGTCATACTTTTACTCCTGTTGTCAGCTTTGCATGCACCTCTTCTCTTACCATTTCCCATGTCCTTTTTGGTAAGGATGGTGGATATTCTCTTCCAAATTGCTTCATTCATGTAGCCAGATGACGCTGTATCCCATGTGTTCTTTCCAGACTTGTGGAGAATATTGGAGCAAGGGGTTTGATTGTTTGCACCACCTTGACCTTCTGACCTGATGAAAAGGCCTCGTTTAGCAATATGAGAGTTTATATTCCAGGCAAGTGGCTAAGTCAGGGCCTAGTCCAGTACTCACTAACTAAGGGTCTATCAAAAGAGTTTCCTGGGACGGATTACAAAAGCTTACATGGTAAATCTAACCATCTTACTCTTCAAAGCTACTCAGTAGGAGGAATATCTCATAATCTAACACTCATATGGGCCCGGGTAGGCTATCACTTTTGAGAATGGAAATGGCAATGGAAACCTGTCTCCTGAGTGGAAAGTTTATAGGTGTGCCCTTTGATTATACCCCTATCTTACCTCTGCTGAGCTCGGATGAGGTTTTTTTAACACCTGAGGGTATGTCTACACTACCCTCCTAGTTCGAACTAGGAGGGTAATGTAGGCATACCGCACTTGCAAATGAAGCCCGGGATTTGAATTTCCCGGGCTTCATTTGCATAAGCGGGGAGCCGACATTTTAAACCCCGCTGGTTCGAACCCCGTGCAGCACGGCTACACGGGGCTCGAACTAGGTAGTTCGGACTAGGCTTCCTCGAGGTGTACCGGTAGTTCGGAATAGGAAGCCTAGTCCGAACTACCTAGTTTGAGCCCTGTGTAGCCGCGCTGCACGGGGTTCGAACCAGCGGGGTTTTAAAAATGGCGGCTCCCCGCTTATGCAAATGAAGCCCGGGAAATTCAAATCCCGGGCTTCATTTGCAAGTGCGGTATGCCTACATTACCCCGCTAGTTCAAACTAGCGGGGTAGTGTAGACATACCCTTAGTGTCTTAAGGGGCTCCCTTAAACATATAATATACTAGAAGACTTACCTGGCATTTCCTGGAACCAGGGATGGGGGGTGGAGGGCTACACAGGCCTCTTGCTGGTATTCCTTGGGCCTGGCTCAGGGTCAGGGGGAGGGGGCAACCTGAGGCTGGAAGGGGACCAAGATTGGGGACAGAATGAGTGGCCTGGGGGAGGGGTGGTGCACAGACCTCCCACTGGCACTCGCTGGTCCTAGCTCGGGACTAGCAGGGGGGCCACTCAAGCTTTCCAGTGGCACTCCCCAGGCTCAGCCTGGGATTGGGGGGAGTGCACAGGCCTGTAACAGATGCTCCTGGGCCCTTCCAGGGGTGTCTGCTGCTGCTGCTCCCCTAGCCCAGACTCAGGGCCATGCAGGCCTCCCATCAGTGCTCCTCAGGCCTGACCTGGAAGGAAAGGGGGAACTGCGTAGGTCAGCCACCTGTGGCTGCACTGGGTGGCCTCGTGGTGTTAGTTGGAGCAGGCTGTGGCTCCTGGGATGGGGGCCATGGCTGCACTGCCCAGCCCTGATGGTGCTCCTCAGGGCGGCGGTGGTGGGGGGGCTGGTAGGGCTTTCCCACTCCCCTGTCAGTCCAGCACTAGGGCTGAAGCCCTATGAAGATAGGGATTGCAGTTAGGGGGCACTTTCCCCAGCTGGTCTCTCCCTTGGTACATCTGTTCCCAATGGACACTACAGTATAGCTGTTCCTTGCGCTCACTGTCTCCAGTAGTGACTGAGTATTGCGTCCCTCCACTCAGCCCCTTCACTTTCCATGTTATGGAAAACAATCACATTTCAGGCACATTCTGTTTTCCTGGCACAACCAACTCTGACCTTGCTTATCCTACAAGTTAGGATAAGAGGAAAATGAATACCAAATTGTTGGTCCTAGCTTTTACCATTTAGGAGGAGTTCTTGAACAGACAGACTCACAGACAGATGGACTCACAGGCAGACTCACAAATTTCTCAAAGATAGATAGATAGATAGATAGATAGATAGATAGATAGAATCATGATGAACATCTGTGCATATCACTCCTTCCAACCTTCCTTGCAACAAATCCAAGATTCCATGGGTCTGGCATTCATAGAGCAGCGTGAACAGCGAGAACCCTGGCTTAGGCTAGCTCTCATGCAAAGAGAAGCAGCAGGAGGAGTTGGTCTCAGTGTCTATGCTCAGTCCAGACTAGCACTTCAACATCTTCTTCAGTGTTTTGTTCAGACTTTCCATTAGGCTGTCTGTGTGCGGATGATACACTGATGTTTTCAAGGCTTTAATTTAAAGAGGGAGCTTAGCTCACACATCATCTGCAAGATGAATTTGGAGCCATTCAGAATCTGGGAATGGCTTGATGAATACTTGTTCTGTTCATTCCTTCTATGTCTGTTCTTATGATGAGTCAGTATTTCCCATGGAAACTTACTCCCAAGCTGAGGAGACTCTTTGCCTATGTGAGTGCTGTTGCTTTAGCTGAACTCACGAGGATAGCTTTCAGGTAGTGAATGGCATAGTCCACCATTACACGTATATACTGGTTTCCCAAAGAACTCTCTTGTAAAGGCCCAACAATGTCTATTCCTATTCTTTCAAGTGGAGTTTCCACTAACGACTTTGGGACCTTCTTATCTACCAAATACTGACACTGAGGAGAGGAAGAACAATAATCCCTAAACATATGCTGTACCCCCTCACACCAGAAAAAGCAGGCCTGTAAAACAATGTCTTATCCCATACTAGGTGCCCCACACAGATAATATGATGGACATCTTATTGCTTCTTGGCAATGCTTTACCAATATTTGAGTTCTCATTAACCTTAAGTGCAGGTTTCACTCCACTGGATACAGCCACTTTTTCTCCAGCACAAAATGGGAGTCTGTCTCTGGTGTTAGACATCTACTGTCTCCACATTTCTGTATGCCACTTATTCATGAGTGTGGCTAAGTGTTGCATCTTCACACTGTTCTTGGATGAATCTTCCCCTTTGCAATATATTGGGCCTTGAAATCCAAGGCAGGGGCCAGCCACTTTTGCAGTTCTATGGCCAGCCCTGGTAGCTGGGCCTTCCTTCCGGAGGGGCTCTTCAGAATCCCCCAGCTTCTTGGTGCATGATATCCACAGGCTGGGCTTGTCATGCGGCTCAGCTGCTATATTGAACCGCTCATTAAAAACTTGGTGAAAAGAGGGCCAATCTTGTCCAATCATTATGGGGTATATTAATTTGTCAGCTAGAGCTACCATAATTGAATCATTGCTAATAGTTCCTCACGGTCAGTTCTGGTCATCCAATGGGACAAGGCTTCACATCTGTGTGTGTGCAGTGCAGGCGCATTATTACTTCCAGCACAATTGTCTAACCAGCCAGGTCAGCTTGCATCCCCTTTGGCTACACCCTAAATCCATAATCCCAGTACCTCCTTCCCTTGGATCCATACTGGGACCTTCGTCTTTTGGGGCAGCCCTCCTAAGGGCCCTCTCTTGTTGCACAAAAGAGAAGCTAGATAATTTCATGGAGGTTAGGTCCATAAAAGGCTATTAGCCAGGAGATAAAATGGTGTCCTTGGCCTCTGTTTGTCAGAGGCTGGAGAGGGATGGCAGGAGACAAATCGTTTGATCATTGTCTTCAGTCCACCCCCTCTGGGGCACTTGGTGCTGGCCACTGTCTGTAGACAGGATACTGGGCTAGATGGACCTTTGGTCTGACCCAGTACGGCCATTCTTATGTTCTCTCTATTGCCATCCAAGACCAGGAATACATCAGCAAGAAGTCTCTCTTCATATGCCTTTATTTCCCTTCGGAGTAGCAGGTTACTGGAATTATGTCTTGAGAGCTCCTTCTTGGAGGGGAGTAAGTTTGACTGACTTATGGAACCCTTGTCTGGGCTCAAGGACTCCAGCCGGGCTGCTTGCCTCACAGAGCAGATATCCAGGTGATACCTCACGTGAGCTCATCCCATGTCTTTCTGAGCTCTTCCCCCTTCTATGGAAGTGATCCAGATCATAGGAATATGGTCTGTGCATGTTTACTAGTGAGCATCAAGCTCTATAAATGGCCAAAGGTGGTGGTTGGGTGGAGGCAGCACATGTTCTACCTCTAGTGACCCATTAGTTGTGAGAAAATTGTCCACCCATTGCACTGTGTCCAGTGGTTGGGGGCAATGCTGAAGCACCTACTCCTGGCCCCATATGTATAGTGTGGATACAAACTGCTCCACCAGCACCAACTTCACAGCTTAGGCTCTGGAGCACTGTTCTCACAAAACCACTACAAACAATGTTCTTAATCATTGTGCCACCTGGGAATGCCTCTTTGTGATATGTCTCAGCTCCCAAAGTGCTGCCAGTGCATCTCTTCACTGTTACCTGAGTAATCTAGAGTGGCAGATTTCACCTAATTATAATCTCTAGAGTGCTCTGGTTCCAGGTTATGGTAGGCCAGCTGTGCCTGTCCCACCACGTATGGTGCTAACATCAATGCCCAGTGATCCAGAGGCCATTAGAGGCTGGTGTTATCCTATCAAAGATGGTAAGGAAAGTCTCAGAATTGTCCTTGAGGCTCATCTTAGTTAGTTTCCCTGGCACCAGAGGTAGACAGCCTTCTGGTGAATCATGGGGAGGTCTTAACTGTTGCAGCAAATGCTTCTGGAGTTCTTGGTGCTGGGAAGCAATCTCTCTCAGCATCTGCTGCTGCTGCGCTGCTTGAGTCTGCTGTTGAGTCAACCATTGCTGTAAGAATTGCTGGTTGGCCTTTTGTTGTTGCTGCTCCACCATCCACTTACGTCACCCTTTGAGGTCCATCTCCACTAAAATACCAGTCACTCACTGGAAGTGCCTGTTTCCGTCTCAAGGCCCTTTATCAGACACAGATCAACATGCCTTCATTCTCCACCAATTGTAGTTGGCTGACACTCAGCCTGGACTCATTTGTAGTCACTTACTTACTGGGTCACCTACTAGAGCACCTAGTCCTGGGCAATCTCACTGTTGCTGGTGAGAGTTCAAGTCACTCCTAGGGTCCTTTATGAGTAAAATTACAGTTCACTTGTTTCTAGTCCTGGAAATGTTCTCTGATCATTGGATTCAAGCAGCTATCTAGGGCCCCTTTTCCATGTCACTCTCATAGTGTCAATTCTTCCCTGTAGTCCGGAGGGCCTACCATACCCTGTCGGACATATTTCGTCCCATGCCCCAGCGGGTTGGGGTCGGCCCCTGCAGGGTCCAGCCCAAGTTCCAGCCCAGCACCCCTAGGGTCTCGGGGCCGGAACGTGCTAATGTACAAGAACGTTCGGTGCTGGGTATTGAACGTATACCTTCAGCAAGCCTGGCTTCCTTCTGGGGGGGCTAAGGATGGTTGGGGGGCTCGGGTTTGCCCTCACTCCGAGCCCCGGCCCAGGGCCCTGAGAACCGGGGATGGAAGTATCCTCCGGTTCGGTTGGTGTGGCAATTACCCGCAAAGCACCAACCCACGGGCTCCTTATGGCACACTCTGGGCTGCTTCCTACCTCCTCTTGCCAGTAGGGAGTCTCACTCCGCTTGGTATCCTCCCCCTCTTCTCCTTGCTGTCTCTGTCCTTCTTCAGGATGTCGGCATGTGACAACAGAGGGGGCGGGCAGGGCTTCTGCCCTCACCACTCCCCGCCTCCTCTCCTGGGGGCTCCGGGTCATAGCTGGCTTGGGCTCAGCGCCTCCTCCCCAGCCCCCCTTGATGACGCAGTAGCTTCCCTGGCGTGGGGAAATCGTGTTCCTGCCGCTGGGCCTGGCGTAGCCAGGGTGCAGGCGGGGCAGAGCTGGAGATGCAGCCGGCGGACCATCCCTGCCACGAGCGCTGGGGATGGCGCGGCTCTGCTGTGGGACGCAGAGTCGGCCCCGCTACATTCCCCAAACAAGGGAGGGAAAGTGAGAAGGCTAGCAACTGGTTCAGACTGAGCTCTGCTTGGTATCTGAGCTTGTTAGTAGTCCCTAGCAGCTTTCCACCTCCTGGAGAAATCCCCACCCACCCTGTTTGCATGACCAGTCTCATCCTTTTACACTCTACTTCTCCAGGTGATGCATGTTCTGCAGGTGTATCTAAACCATTGGGTTTTTCCTACATGAGGCAATCCTTAGGAAGCTGGTTAAACAGGCTTTCTGATGTTTTGGCTTGTCAAAGAAGCCTATTTCAGCCAGAGCTAAATTTTGTCTCGTGTTTTTAATCCTGGTAAAGCATTAAGTAGTTATGAAATCTAAATAGCTCAATACATGAAGTAAATGTGTTACATATTTGCTTTCTTGCCTGGTGGAATTTCTTCAGGTAACACTAAGCCAGTGTTTCCCAAACTATGGGCCACGGCCCTGAACCGAGCTGCAGGAAAAAAATACTGGGCCTCAGCGTGACTGCTGGGAGGAGAGCAAGGTGGCGTGGGCTGGGAGGAGGTGTGTGTGTGGGGGGGGGGAGAAGTGGCCACCGGAAAGCAGAGTTGGGGGAAGCGGGGCTGTCTGGCGGAAATCGGGGTGGGCGGCCAGCGGAAGCAGGATTGGGGGCAGTGGGGCTGTCTGGTGGAGATCGGGGCGGACGGGTGGCGGAAGCAGGGCTGGACGGGAGATTGGGGGTGCTGGACGGGGGAGATTGTGAGGAAGAGGATGGGAGAACCAGCCGCCGGAAGCAGGGCTAAATGGGGACAGTGGGGCTGGCCAGGGGAGATCGGGAGGAGAAGTGTGGGGGGGGGGGGAGCGAATTGGCTGGCGGGAAGCAGGACTGACCCGGGCACATGCAGACCCGGACACATGAGTGAGTCCGACCCTGGGGATTCCATTTTGCCCCCTCCCTCCCATACCCTCCATCGAGTAGTTGCGAACTGCCTGGCTGGTAGACACACTCACGCAGCATGAGCACATCTACCAGCCAGGCAGTAGGCAGCTACAGACTGATACACCTAATAATAATAAAACTTACCTAATTAGAAAATACCGGACATTTTGTATGTCCAGTATTTTCTCAATTTGTTTTCCGGACGGAACCCTCAAATACCACACTTTCCGGTACAAAACCAGATGTGGTGGGTTTATGGGTGCGAGCGCCTCGCGCCCCCTCTTCTTGGCTTCGAACAGAGCCAGGGGCGGGGCTCCGCGGACCCACCGCCTTCGTTACTCTCCTTGTCCCTAACCCCAGGGTTTGTTGGCAGGGTCTACTGCGGGGGGGGGGTGCGATCACCTCCCGACCAGAGGTGGCCGAGAGGGCTCGGCGAACCCCGAGTTCAGGCCCCCTCCTCCGGCCGGAGAGGGGGGGTTTGGTCGTGGCGTGTCCGGGGAAAAAGGGGTTGGGGTCCTGGCCCTTAGAAGGTTCCGCGGCTGGTGCAGTTCACCCAGCTTCCAGTTCTTGAGGGTTGCAGGGAGGGTGGGGGAGTGGGGGACCCTGGCCCTCCCTCACCACCGGGTCCCAGCCCGAGGCCCTAAGTGGAGTTGGCGTCTAAACGTCGCCCTCCACGGCGGATGGGGCGGCAGCCCTCAACTCCTCCGCCCACGGGCGCCAAAAGGGCCCTGCCTCGGGCTCCTTCCACTCCCTGCTTGTCCGCCCCGGCGGTGGGCTGATCGGGGTGCACTCACCACGTCGAAGTCTCCGGGTGCGTCCCAGTGCGAGCCGCCAGCTGCCGACTCCGTCCTTCCTGGTCGCCTCGGGGGCCAAGCCCTTGGTGCCCCTGGAAGCCAGGGTCGCCACCTCCTCGCTACTGCCCCCTCTTCCGTCTGCCCGGTCGCCACCTTTATGGGCGCCGGGGAGTGACGTCTGGGCATTCCGCCACGCCCGTGCGCCACCGCCGCCCCCGCCCTTGCCCCAGCGTGGGCCCGTGCCCCGTTCAGAGCCGCAAGCCGGGGCAGGCGGGCTGGCTGCTTCCGCGCGGTCCGCGCCCTCCCCCGCTCCCGGCGGGGTGCCCCGGGTTGGGCTTGCCGCTGCCCCAACTCCGGGGCTGCGATGCCGGTCGGCGCGCCGCTTGCGGCGCGTGGTTTCTCCCGAGGGAGGGGGAGTCCCGCTCCCTCCTCTAGTGCGGACCCCGCCGGGTCCGTCACACCAGACACCTAGCAACCCTACCCCTTCTTGCACCCTCCCTCCTAGCCAGATACCCTATTCCCAATCTGCTCCTGCTCCCGCCTCCTGGAGTGCCCGTGTGGTGCCGGGTCCCCCAAGCACTGACCCAGGCTGGGCGGAAGATGCAGCTGGGTGAAACACTGAAAATGTATTCATTTTTAATTCTTTTTTTTATACGTGTTTATATTTTTGGGCTGTAAAAAACAGTACTAAAAAAAACGGGTTCTAACTAAAGTAAAAAGTTTGGGAAACCCTGGTCTAGCCAGCTTTCTTCCATCTTACAGTCCATTTATCCAATCCATAATCCCTTAACTTGCTGGCAAGAATATTGTAGGTGACCATATCAAAAGATTTGCTAAAGCTGGCACTGGAGGCTTTGGGAGGACCAGAAACAACTTATTAAAATATTCATCATTTGCTTAATGAATATGCAAATATGCAAATTAATGTTACCGGTCCTCCAAAAGCTTGTGAATGGATTTACTGGTCCCCGTGTCAAAAAATTTGGGAACCCCTGCACTAAGCAATAGAAAAGCTCAGAAGAAAGGTTCCCTAAGATATCTGAAACATAAAGACCAGTGACTCCATTTCATTTATGTGCAAACTAACCTTTTATTTGCTGTGTGAGCTATTTTAATCTTTTTATAGTGCTGAAGCTCAGTCATGCTGCTTAAAAAATCCTTAACATTATCTGGGTTTAATGTATTAGAAATTTAGTAATGGAAATGAGTCAATGTGTAAATTAATGTTCTTCTTTCTCCCCTCCATTCTACTGAATTTAATCTAAAAGCACCTGTCTTCTGTTTTTACTTTTCACATACCCGATGGCATACAGCATAATCATTCCCATGCTAGCCGACTGCGAGTGATAAAACCCTGTAAAATTATGTTCTCCCTTGGATAAAAGGATCCAGCATAACGTGGAATGGATCCATAATGAGTCAGCTCTTTGGAAGCAACACACCCTTCCAAAAGTCCAATTTGGTGTTGTGACCAGGATAATGTGAATTTTGACAGAAAATGCCAAATGTTTTATGGAGGCCACCTGACCTAATGATCAGAGAAAAGAACGGAAATCCAAGAGGAACCTAGGTTCCCATCTGGGTTGAATCACTGACTGAATTCAGCTCTTCTGGTGATGGGTGTGGTATTAAAAACTAGACAGTGATATATAACCTTAGCGAAGTCACTGCACCACTCTGTAACACTGCCAACTGGAAAATATGATTAAAATATAGAGCCCTTCTGATACTGTTACCTAGTAACATAAACACTCTACAGTTTTGATGGGACTTTCTCTGTCTTATTGCCTCTTTACACCTATCCTCTTCCTCTCCTTCCCTCAGTCTCTTCACCTCAGCCGCACTCCATACCTGTCCCCCACTCCTATTTCTTTCTTGTTCTGTCCTCCTGAACCTCTTTCCTTTTACTGTCTCCTCTCCCTTCTCTTTTCTTTCCATCTAGTTTGTTGCCTCCTATCTAAACCAACCTCAGGAATGTTGGTGGAATGAACATGATATTTACTACCATTGCATTTAGTCACTCTGTGGTGTGTTCTACCCTTCTCCTCACCCGGTGTCTGTCTTAGCTATTTAGATTCCATGCTCTTCGGGGCAGTGGCTGTTTAATACTGTGTGTTGATACAGGAAATAGCACAATGGCACCCCATTCTTGGTTGATGCTTGGGCATTACCACACTAAATAAATAAACAAAAATAATAATTAGTAATATTATTTATTATATCACTGACTGGATTAAATTCTTCTGGTGATGGGTGTGGTATTAAAATCTAAAGAGTTCGTTTTTTTATTATGATTAATAACAATAGTAAATTAATGGACTTTCTTAGTCAAATCATTTTTCAGGAGTAGCATAGTAAATTTGTTAAGGGGTAAAGACTCCATGATACTGTTTCCTTGCTGGCTCAGAGATTATGAGGGGATTTCATTTCTCTCACCCAGTGGATTTTAAATGTGTATCACAGCTTAAATGATGAGAACCATATACATTTGTGTGTGTGTGAATTTCACTCATGGATTGCTGTATATATTACTCTGCTCTTTGGTAATATTTTTCCCCTGGCCCTTATACAAAACAGCACTTTTTAGCATTCTCACTTTGTTCATGTGTGTGTGTGTGTGTGTGTGTGTGTGTGTGTAGATAGAGGGGGGGGCAGTGTGAGTTTTCTCTCTTGCTGTGGACACTTATATAAAAAAGAAACCATGGAATTAAATGGTTTCAAATTGGTCAGTGAATTGGATTTCTGCAGGAAGTAGATGTTGTGGGGAAAAAAACTTAATAAAAAATTTACAAATAATGATTCAATCTAGTGGGATGGTGTGGGTGAGGGGTTTTTTTTTTTTTGGAGAGATAACGAGGAAATTGCCTGTCTTCCTGGAATATCCCATTCCAAAAATGTAAATATTGCAGACTTGATTCTGATGTCATTTGATACCAATGTGACTATAATAGGACATAAGTACAGACTTTATATATGTGCTAAAGTTCTGCCCTTAATGAGAATGCTTTCCTGAATTGAGGACTCAAAGTAATGTAAGATCCGGTCCTTAAAATGTTAAGTGTGATTTTGATACCAGACGTGTTAAATTTTCCAACCTGATGGCTGTCTAGGAGTTTAATATTCTGTACAGCTATATCTAATGGGATGTACAAACCTAGTTTATATTATCCTCCAGAAGTTGTCAGTAACACACTCTGTATAGTTGTGGTTGCACCTCATTCTTTCGTGGTGCAATAAAAAGAAAGAAAATGCAAAGAATTACAGTATTTCTCTGCCCAAAGGAAAAAAAATTACTTTCTCCCCTCCCGACCCCAAAAGAATACTGTTATGAGCACAACACTCTTTGAGATTGGGTGTGAACTGCGTGAACACACACTGCAGTTAACATAGTCAGGACAAGCTCCCCCCCACCATGCCCACCTAAGACTAATGGGGGAGAGGTGAAGCCACTCAGGATTTTTGGATTGAATGGATGGAGAATATTTTATGGTATGCGAGGGGGATGGAAGAGACTCACAGGCAGGAAGAAGCCCATAAGCATGGATGTGCCCCCGGAGAAGTATATAGAATAGTTCTGCATCTGGTGCTAGCTAAAGAGGCTTGAGGCTGTCAGCAAAGAAATTATGCCCTGTTTGGTTCCTTCTGTGTTTGGAGAAGCAGAACTTTGTACATTCCTTGAAAATAAGTAAGATGGCATCACAGTAAATACTCAAGTCCATCAATATCTACTCCTACTTGGAACAACCCATAGATGAGTGAGGGGCAACCTAGGCTAGTTAGTGGGCTACATGAATGGCCCTCCAACTCAGTGGGCTGCAAGATGGTAATAACCAAGTCAGTCTCCTAGGATAGAGAGAGTACCTAGAATCTGTAGGCTTGAACTGTAACAACACTTAGTATGCAGAGGGGAGACACAGCTTTCACAATGTTGTGTGCAGTCAGCACACACCTCACTTCATGTGCCTTTGCTTTGCCAGCAGAATCTGACAATCCGGTGCAAGGCAACGGTGAACAAAATGTCTTGTGGGCTACAGATAGAACCCCAATTGGCTGCATGCAGACTGCAAGAGTCAAAAAGGGTATATTTTACTTTCAAAGTAAATGCCAATGTATCTGCTAAAAATAAATAAATAAATAATATGTGTTCATGTCGATCTTTGTCTTTGGGTTGCTACACTCTTTGTAACTTTATGGTTGCTGATGTTGCATTATAATACTGGAAAGCTTTGATTAGAGTGTCTGAGAAGGTAGCCGTGTTAGTCTGTAACTGAAAAAAAACCCAATGAATAGTTCTGCAGCACTTTAGAGACTAACAAAAATGTAGATGGTATCATGAGCTTTCATGAGCACAACCCACTTCTTCAGATGAAACATTAGAAAGATATGCTTTGATCCCAAAGTTGCCTCACCTAAAAAGCCAAATAAGAAAGTGGGCTGGCAATGACAGGTAGTGGAGTGTTATTGCAGATGTGCTTCTTTTTCTTTGGGCAGAACAGAAGGAACATGGACAACTGATCTCTAAGGTTGTGCCTACTCTGCAGTTAAACACCTTCAGGTGGCCTATGTCAGCTGATTGGACTTGCTCAGGCTGCAGGGCTGTACAGTTGCATGGTGGATGTTTGGGTTTAGTCTGGAACCCCAGCTCTGGTTCGCTGTGAGGGTGATGGTCTCAGATTCTGGGCTTCTGCCTGATCCTGAATATCTACCATGCAATTTTAGAGACTCACATCTCGAGCCCTGTAAGCCTGAGTCAGCTGACATGGGCCTGCCATGTGGTTGTTTAATTGCAGGGTAAACAAACCCTAAGGGTTTTCCAATTTGAGCATGTATTCTTGACTACTGATACATCTGCCATCTGTGCTGAAGCATTACAGTATCTTAAATTTCACCGTCTTTCACACTAAATTAACCCTTTAATCAATTTTGTGACCTTTCATGTTTCTGTAACTAGTGCCTGGAAACCTTTATTGAGATCATAAATATTCCTTTAAAGTGACTCTAGGGCTTTGTATCTACCGATTCATTTTATGCATCTTGATTTAAAAATCCTTTGATGTTTAATGGAAAATATTTGAAAAACAAGATATCTGTTTGTATTCATTTTCTATATTTCTCAAGCCATCTTATTACAGGAATGTTTGTGCAATATAGAGATCTTTGGACTTTATCATTTCTGTTTGTAAATTCAATTATTTGCAAAGAAGGGGACACTTTCCAAACAAAATGATTATTGTTATTAATGTATTTGCATTGTAGTAGCACCAGGAGGCCCCAGCCAGGGCTCAATTGCACTAAGCACTGGACATGCATCTAATAGAGATTTTAAAGTCTTAGTATATAATAAAAGAACAGGTGAGGAAGGATAGTCCAGTGGTTAATGCCCTCATCTAGGATTTGGGAGACTTGGTTGCAGTCTTCCGGTGGGATCCTGGACAAATCACTTAGTCTCTCTGTGCTGCAGTTCCTCACCTGCAAAATAGGGATAACAGCTCTGTTTGACCTCACAGGGTGCTGTGAGGATATACATCAATAGTTGTGCAGTGCTTTGATACTATGGCTATGGAGAAGTGGGCAATAAGCAGCCTATGGGCTGGACATAGTTCACCAAGGTTAGCACCTGGCAGGCTGCCAAATGCTTTATTTACCTGCATGCTCGCAGGTATGGTTTCTTGCAGTTCCTATTGGCCATGTTTGGCATGAACCACTACTTCCAGCAGCTCCCATTGGCTGAGAATGGCAAACAGCAGCTGCGAGTAAATAAAGTGTCTGCATCCATGCCAGTAAATAAAGTGTCTGCTGGCTCCTGGCAAACCACGTCCAGACCACAGGGTGCTTAAACCATATCTCAGAAGTGGGCAGTAAGTACCTTAGATGGTCTGAACACATTGGGAAGACCAAGAAACAGGTTTGGTGGAAGACAAGTAATAATGGAAAGATATTTAACAGGCTCAACAATCATCTTAGCACACCAACTGTCTTGTCCTTGTGGTGTATAAGCATCCTGGCAGGGATTTGATGTGGGATAACATAAGGGTTTTTACAGAGGCCTTCCTAAGAGGCCACATGGAAAAAAACATGATGATGTTCTAGAAAATAATTGGAGTATTGATGACATCACTGGCAGAGAGGAGGTAGGCTCTGTTGTCTTAATAGAAGTGGAATGAAACATGAGTGGATCATTCCATAATTGCCATGATCTGTACACTCCTCCTGAAGCTCAGGTATGGATCATTGTTACAGACAGGATGCTGGGGCTACGGCTACACTACGCGCTTTGCCAGAAGAGGCAATGCAAATTAAGCACTGATTAGAATTTTGTCACACTTCATTTACATAATCTATTCTGAGCTGTTTTTGCACAAGGGGTATTTGCACAAAATGTAGTGCAAAAGCCTGGGAAAGATGGACTCTGGCCTGATCTGGTAGGAAAGCTCTTATGTGCTGATGTTCTGATGCATTAGGCAGATAAGGTAGAGTTAGCCCATAAAAGATCATCAAGGTAAAACAAAACAGAACATCCAAACCATAGTTTGTAGAGAAGGAGGCACCAATGAAAGGATGTGAAGAATAAAAGTGGAGTAGACTTTAGAGTAATGAGCTTGGAAGATGGCACTAGCAGCAGTGTTTCGAATGATTTGGGGCAATCTAGAGTGACCATACTTTGGTCTGGACAGTTCCCTTCCTGGATGTCATTACTTTTTTGCTGGAATTTGTCCCATTCAGTTCTGCCAACAGATGATTGCAGTAATTAGGATGCATGCTGAACACTTATCAGCTGGAATTAAAAAAAAAATCAAATGAGAGCTAGTATCTAAAATAAATAATACTAAATTAATTTGCTAGTGCATGGAGCCTTTGAGGGCTATTAGCTGAACTTTCTGGGCTATGTATCTTCAGAGACTATATTTTATTATGGGGAGGAATATTACAGAGAGACTGGGAGCTGGCATAGGGACACAGAGTCTGCATGTGGATGATTGTGGAACCCGTGGAGCCAAAGAAAAACAAATGAATTTGAGGTGTTACAGTATTTGTAAAAGCTAATCCCTACCACTTCCACAGAGGCCAAACCCAAATTCCATGAACACAAACTTGTGTTTTCTGAGTAGGGGAAAACCATGTCTTTTTGTGCCTCAGTTTCTTCATCTAAAATGGACATTTACTGTTTCAGAGGGGTAGCTGAGTTAGTCTGTAACAGGAAAAACTTAAAAAACAACAAATAGTCTGGTAGCACTTTAAAGACTAACAAAAACATGCAGATGGTATCATGCTCTTTTGTGGGCACAGCCTAGTTCTGAAGATGGTACTAGCAGCAGTGTTTCGAATGATTTGGGGAAATCTAGAGTGACCATACTTTGGTCTGGACAGTTCCCTTCCCGGATGTCATTACTTTTTTGCTGAAACTGGACATTTGTCCCTTTCATTCCTGTCAACAGATGGTTGCAGTAATTAGGATGCATGCTGAAGAAGTAGGCTGTGCCCACAAAAGCTCATACCATCATGTATATGTTTTGTTAGTCTGTAAAGTGCAAACAAACTATTTGTTGTTTTTTAAGTTTTTCCTGTTACAGACTAACTTGGCTACCCTTCTGAAACTTTTGAACATGCGAGGCACTGCATTCAGCCATATGGAGTGGAAATCTATCAACTAGACAAAGAAACTCTCATAGATCCAAACAGACATCATCTTCCTTTCCAAGTGCAAACAGATGAACATCATACCTAAAGGACTAAGGGTGAAAAACCCACTACAATCTACATATCCCACAGACTACAGCCATAGATTATGCCACACTCTTGCAAAGAAATTCAGGAACCACCTTATCAGCATTCTGTACAACGAACAGAAAAAAATCAAGGAGGAACTCTCAACAGGCTCATCTGAAGAAGCAGGCTGTTCCCACGAAAGCTCACGATACCATCTACATGATTTGTTAGTCTTTAAAGTGCTACCAGATTATTTGTTGTTTTTAAATATTTACTATATTTGTCTCAGAGAGTGTACAAGGCTTAAGTCATTTATACTGGGGAATAAAATTGTGTTATCTTCATTTTGAAGGAGCTTTTTCAGTACAAAGTATCATTAGGCAAGTAACTGCAGGAAAAGCTCGATTCATCATTATCATCATCAACAACAATCATGGGCAGAACGCCTGTTGGTGTCCGATGCCTCCCTCACTATTTCCTTCCATCTTTCCCTGTCCAGCGCTGAGTGGCTTAGTTTCTGTAGACTAGCTCCACACCAATATACTATATCATCTACCTATTCTCTGTGGGGTCTGCCTCTCCTATTCGGACCATTCATTATGCCGAAAACTGGGGTCTTAACTTTTAACTTGTCGTTCATTCTGCAGATATGCCCGAATAGCTGTAACTTCCATTGCATAACCTTCTGTAGTAGGTTCTCTTTTGGCTGTATCTTCCTATATAATTCCTCATTTGATGACCTTCTGCATCTATCCTATTCTCAGCATCTTTCTATAACAACTCCTCTCAAGCGCCAAAATCCTTCTCTTTGAATCTTTCATTATCACCCATGTCTCACATCCGTACAACATGCTGCTAAATATACACGTTTTCAAGATGCTCAGCTTCGTTCCTAAGGTAATCGCTTTACTTTTCCAAATCTTAGCATTGCCTTCAAACTCACTCTTGCTTTCGCTATTCTAGTTGCTATTTCCTTCTTACAGTCTAGATCATATGTCATGTTGCTCCCCAAACACGTGAACTTCTCTACATTCTCTAGTTCAATCCCATCTACACTGATCTTCCTTCCTATTTCCTTATCGATTGCTCAGGAATAAATATTCAAATACAAAAATCTTTAGTGATAAAACAAAATCACTGAAGAATTCCCACCAGCTCCCCACCCACACATCCCTCTGAAAATAAGATGCAATAGCATTTGATTGCAGAATGAGTATTTCTCAAAGTTTCCCTGTTGGTATCAGCATGTCTTGAAATTCTGCAATTTATCTCACAGTAATATCTTAACAAAAGAAACCTGTGTGGCGCTCTGTTACAGTGGTGGGAGGTATTTAAATAATGACCAAAGTAATAATTAAAAAAAAAGAAAACCTCCACCAACACACACATGTGGGGGAAGTTCAGTTCTGTAAGAGATGAGGCATATTCATGTTAGGAAAACATAATCCCCATCTGAGGACATGCCAGAGCTTGTAGGTAGGGAATAGGTAAGGTTGTTGTAATTATAAAGTAATCTCAAGACCACATTTGTAAAGAATTCAGGATGTCACAAGCAGGATTCTCAGCTGGCATATATCAAAGTAGTGTCATTGATGTTAATGGAGTTACACAGATTTATACCAGCTGAGTATTTGGCCTTGTATCTGGAGAAGTGTCCAGGAACATCAACTACTTTAATTAAAGGGCTCATGAGGAATTTCAGAGTTTCAACTTCAGTGTAGAGTGTAAATACACTTTGGGTAAAAGATTCTGAAATAGGCATGGTTGCCACTGAAAGAATCAGCACTGCCTATTTTTTTCAGAGTCTTAGATTATATATGGGTATCAGATATGAAGGATGTTCAATCCTGATAAAATTACAGTTGTTTCTTTTAAACTTTAGGTAGTCTTATTTTTTCCAATATAATCACAAAGTGTTAACAGGTCACCAGGGCAGAGCTGATTGTGGGAAGCATTTGGAATTTTAGTCCCAAACCACTGGGGTAGGGGAAGATGGTTTATAGCACCTGTTCTTTTAAATCAGGAAGTACCATTGTTTGGGTTAAAGGATTTTTGGTTCTTTCTTAGAAGTCTTTTCATTGTAAAAAGACTTGTAATTTTGACTGCTCAGTTTTATCTGCCTCTTGAGTGTCCTGGATTCTCTTTATGCTATACTGATTTATGCTGGAGTTATGGCTTTGGTTACTGTTCTATAGTTACAGCGACAATAAAGAGATGTATATCTCATAAAGCTGTCCCAGTGAGAAAAAAATAATATCCATGCTAAAGAAAAGTAAGGCCCAATATAATAGTCAGAACATGATCTCAAACTGGAGTTCTATATTGTGGAAGGATTGTATCACTAGGCCAGCACCACAATCGGCAATTGTTTCATAGTTGAGAGACTGCTTAAGCCTACAAAATCAAGACTATGTAGGGGAAAAAAAAGATGAACCTCTATTTTAAAATCAACCCACTTTTAAAGTCTCCAAATATTTTCTAGAATGCATGTGTTCAAAGACAGATAACCTTCCAAAAGTGAACCAATGTGGTGTTGCATTCTTCAGTCTGCAGACCCACTGCTCTGTGTCTCTGCTATAGCTCATAGCATTCCTAAGCAGCAGCAAGAATGGTGACACAATTAAATTGACATAGCACTGGTCAATTTTCTTGGTGCTAATCACAATTTTGTGGGCCATCAGTGAAAATGGCAAGAATAATGGGAGTGTTATTCAGCTGTTGCTTGGGAAGGTTGTGAGCAGCATCCTAGGCATTAGAACCTTGACCCTGGACCATGCTGGGGCCTCTCTCCATCTTTCATGACCTGGTGGCTGGTCAATGTCTAAAGCCCTACTCTGTCCAGTAGCTCCACTATGGTGATCAATTATAATAAATGCTTCCTTGAGTAAAGAAATAAAGCTTCTCCACTATTACAAAATATTTGGTACAAATGGCATTTAAAGCAAGTGAAAAATCATGCTAATCAAAATTGTCTTAATTTGCTTTGACACCACTGGTGAACTCACATTTGGCATATGCTCTCTTTTGTCCTCCGCTCCCGGCTTCATCATCTCTTAGCTACTGTGCTATAAGGATCTTTCCCTCTGCTTTGCCCAGAATAGACTATTTGCACCTCTTTGCTGAACCAATTTTCTAGCTCATTTTAAGCCACTCAGTAAAAGATAGATCTTTCCCCCTTGCGAACCCTTCTCAGTTTCCATCTCCTTCTGTGCTTACAATTTAGCTCTCCTTTGAGATTAAAAGTAAATCAGCAGCCACATTTTTGCTGTATCCAGCTAACACCAAATAATGGTCCAGATGAAAACTGAAAACACCAGCTGCATCCCTAAGGGTGCATCCAAATTAGTCCCTGTATTTCAACAGTCTTGCAACATGAGTGCTAAGCTGCTAACATTGAGAGGGCTGAGGTGCAGACAAGTCTCAGCTCTAGGCAGACTTTCCTGATGGGTAAAACTGCCTGAGTCCTGTCTGTCTGAATTAGCACTTACAACATTGCTGTCGCTGGTGCAGATGCACTCGCTGCTGGTGGTCACCGCTGAAATATTGGTAGTAATTCTTCTAGCATAGACACGCCCTAGGTGGCCAAACATTGTCTTTACCCAAGTGTATCATACTTTCTTTTTTACTGCTAAGCAGAAGAAAATACACAGTATCTGTAATAAAAACAGATTTTTTGAAAAGTAAAAGCACTAAGATAAATCCTACTGAAGAGATTTGAAAAGAGCATTTTGGAAATGAAGTTCATTTCATTACAATGATTTGTCTCCTATTCTAGAATGATACAAAGGAGAGAGTGTGCCTGGACACCCGCGAGAAAAAAGCATCAGTCTCCAAGTAAAGGAGTATATTCCTCTTTATTGAATAGCACAGAGAACCAGCCTGTGAAGCTAGCATAACTGGGGCATTGTGACACTAAGTGTGAATAGTACTGTCATCCTCAATATAAATGCTAGCAGGAAGTACCATGGTCTATTGTAATAGCTACTGGGGGATTCCACAAGGTCTTGCAGCGAAAGCACTGTGTTATCGTCATTGTTTATTATGTTCATTGGCAGATCTGAGGCATGGAAGAAGAGACCCTTTTACTCTGTGCTCTCTCTTTTTATGTTCATCTTTCATGCTGTGCATGTGTGACTAAATGTGAGAGAGGTTCTGCATGTGGAGGCAAAAGGGACTGGAAAAGAGTACTAAGGGACAGAGGATTTAATATAGGTCAGCTACACAGACAATTTATCTGTAGAGGCATTTAGGCTTGATCCTGCAATGAGACTTTTGGTCATACCAATACCTTATTCTGATACTGAATCAGGTGAACCATTTGTCTGCTCACTAGGGTTATGTCCAGACTACATTCCTCTTTTAAAAGAGGAATGTAAATTAGGCAAATCAAAATTGCAAATGAAACACAGATTTAAATATCCAGTGCTTAATTTGCATATTCGCATCTGAGCGCTTTTTTGAAAAAGGGTTTTTCGGAAGTGAAAGCACAGTCTAGATGCGGTTCTTTCAACCACCCCCCCTTTTTTGAAAGAGTCCTGAAAAAAATGAGGAGTATGGGTTCTTTCGAAAAAGGGTGGTTTTTTTCCCCGAAAGAACTGCGTCTAGACTGTACTTTTGCTTTTGAAAAACTCTTTTTTGAAAAAGCGCTCGGACGCGAATATGCAAATATTTAAATCTGCGCTTCATTTGCACTTTCAATTTGCCTAATTTATATTCCTCTTTTGAAAGAGGAATGTAGTTTAGACTTGACTTAGGTCAGCTCCTATGTTCTTTGCATTGACTTGGATTAGTGATGCTCTCTGGCTTTGAAGACTGCTCATTCAGCAAAATTATCTTTTTTTTTATATAGGCTTTTTTATTTAGAAAATGGTGGCAGGCAGTATGAGCTAATGGACAGGTGATTGGACTGGAACTTGGAGAACTTTGATCTGCTGCAGCTCCTTGGAAAAGTCACTTTTTTCAAGGAAGATGGTGGATTCTTCATTTCTTGGCGTTTTGAAACCAAGGGTGGATACCTTTCTGGAAAAAATGCTTTACTCAGCACAAGTTACTGGGACACAGGGAAAACTGGATGAAACTAAAATTTTATGGCCTAGTGCATATAGGAGGTCAGAGCATGTGATCTATTGGACTTTTCTGGCTTAAAACTCTGTGAATCTAAAATATGCAAAGCCTTTTACAGTAATTTAAACAAAAGCTGTGCTTACAAATGCACTTTGTTTCACTGAAAAAAAAATTAGTTGAAATACTGTGTTTAGTTTTTGAGAAACAAAAGATAGATTAACTTTGGTGATGATTCCAGGAAGGGATCGAATTGGTTTTGGTTAAAATCAAGGTTTCAGGCTCAATAAAGGAAAATAGTAAATGTGTAGCACAAAAGACACAATGCTTGTTCATATTTCTCACAGAGGTTGATAGAGCGAGCTTGTTATTGTTTCATATATGTGATAATTCTGTCTCAAGGACAGCTCAGTTCTTTGCTTTTCCTGCCCCACTGTATGTAAATTGTTCAGACTGAGCCCTGTAATAGAAATTGAGTCGGGACTAATACAGTCTAATTTATAAATGTTTCCAGCTTATCAGTCATTACTTGCATCAAATTCTGCCCTTGAATACTCATATATGGCTCCTACTGAAGTCACGGGGAGCCTTGGAGGCACACATCTGAGGACAGTCCAAGGAAATTACGGATAAGACCGAGTACAGGAGCTTGCTGTGTACCAATAGGTATCAAATCAGTCCCTCTTATTAACTGGTATTAGAAAAGTACCTAAATGCTCCCACTGGCACTAAGGTTTCCTTGTATTAAGGTAATACTTTGAGGCATCTTCTTACCTGAAGATAAAACACACCTTTCTCACAGAATTGTCTGGGCTGTTCAATCTACAGCCAGGAACCTCTCTTTTGGCATTAGGTGCCTAATCTGCTCTTATGAGATTGGCTTAGACATCTGCCAAGCTCCACACAGACCATCAAGAAAGGAGAGGAAGACTCCCTTGTGACCTTTAGTCCCCCTCTGCCTGATGAGAAGGGATATGGACAGGTGTTATCCACCTCTCAGGGGAGTAAGGATATTAAGAAGCGGGTAACTAACTAATCATGTAGTGGATATAATTTGTATCGACTACATGATTAGTCAATTAGGGAAGGTGCTCTGTCCCAGCTGGCACCAGTCCAGGACCTACCCCCACTGCGGCTCTGCACTTTAAATGAGATAGGAGCTGGTTGCGCAGGGAGCCCGGCTCCTACTATATTTAAACTGCTTGAGCCGCAGCGGGGGGTTAGGTCCCGGACTGGCAGGAGCCAGGACAGAGCCAGGACTGTTGCGGCTCTGCATTTTGATCTGCCTTGCTCTTACTACATTTAAAATGCAGAGCCACAGTAGTCCCGGACTGGCATGAGCCAGGACTACTTGGTCCCAGCTCATGCCAGGTCCAGCAGTCCCTATCTGTGGCAGCCTGGGCTGGCTGTGGGCAAAGGTTGCTCTAGCAGCCCCTGTCTGCGGCAGCTGGGGCTGGCTGCGAACAGGGGCTGCTGCCCGAGCAGCCTTTACCTGCAACTAGCCTGGGCCGCTTTGTACAGGGGTTGCTTCGTGGCAGCAGCCTCTGTCTGGGGAGGGGGACTCGTTTCTTGCTGGGACTCACCATGAACAGGGTCTACTTCGTGGCAGCCTGTCTTACCCTTCCCCCCTGCTGCTGCCTCTAATAGAGGTAGCAGCGGGGGATGGAGCAGGGGACACCAGAGAGAAAGCGTTGTTTCCACGCCCTTGCTGCCTCTCATACAGATGCAGCAGTGGTGGAGAATGAGAAGTTGAGTTATTTGACTACCTGAAAAGCTTAGGCTTATTGGATCGCCAGGTACTCGACTACCCACATACATCCCTACAAGGGAGCAGCGTTCCTTCTCAGCTGCAGGGGCACAGATTCACAGGTGATTCATCGGTCTCCACCAGTCAGTCAGCTCCTTGCAAGGAGCCCTGAGCCTCTGACTGGGCGGGCCTGATTAATGACCTGTGAAGCTGTGCTGCCCTGCAGCTTACAGGGAACACTGCAGGGGAGTGCCCTCACCACTGTATTATAGATCCATCTTTACACTCACTGGGCCAATTATTGAATAGAAAATGGAACAATTTCAATCTGGCCCACCAATGGGAGGATAAAGGGGGCAGTTGCCCAGTGATTCAAAAGGGCTCAAGGTTCCTGGCCATTGCTGCTGCTACCACCACAGGAGTTGCGGTGGCTGGACCCTGGGCTCTTTAAATTGCTATCAGAGTGTTGCATGTCACATTCTGGGTAGCTGTGCAGCCCCTCCCCTTCTCCCGAAAGTCCTGTCCCTTCTGGGAGCATACAGCTGGCCTCCCTCCCTCCTTGCTCAGGGGCACAGCAAATTTGTTGTCCTCCCCTGGTTTCAGTGTAAGACTGAGAATGACCCATTTCAGAATAGTCCAGAAGTAAGGGCACTCAGCTGTGAGGTGAGTAACCCCTGTTCATATCCCTTCTCTTGAGCCACAGGGTAGAATTAATCTTGGGTCTGCTGTATCCCAAGTGGTTTCCTCATCCATGTGGTGGGAGTTGAGTGTGCTCAGAGCACACCTGTGAGATAGGGCCCCACTGGCAAGATAAGCAGGGGAATGTTTACTTTCTCCTGGTTTGAAGATCCTGCTGGGGAGAAGGCATAAGATAGGCATTCAGGTATGTATCTGAGCTACACCATATATGGTCATAGGCAGCGGTGTAGGAGCATAAAGAGTTTTTGCAGTGAAAATGTATGGCCCTAAATTCATTTGGCCTCAGTTCCCCATCTGCAAAATGGGCAGATGTACATTAAACCTACCATACGCAAACATTATGAGGATAGATACAGGGAAATATTGAGAGATTCCCCAGATATTATAGTAAGGGAAGATATATAATTATTTTAAACAAATAAAAGGCAGAGTAACTAAGAATAATGGAAAGAAATAAAGGAAGGCATGATTTAGAACAGTGGTCCCCAACCTTTTGGGGCTGCCGGGCACCCGGGGGCGGGGCCACTCATGCGCCGGGCGCCTGGGGGCGGGGGTGGGGCCGCGCACACGCTCGGGGGCAGGGCAACCCATACGCTATGTGCCCGGTGCCGGTGGCACCCATGCGCCACACTCCCGGGGCCAGCGCTGTTCCTGTCCCACATGCCCAGGGGCAGGGATGCCCATACGCTGTGCGCCCGGGGCTGGCACAGCCCATGCACTGTGTGCCCAGGGGCGGGGCCGGCCCCGATCACTCGGTGGGCACACAGAAATGGCCCAGCGGGTGCAATGGGGCCCGCAGGCACTGCGTTGGGGACCACTGATTTAGAATGTTGTAAGATAAAATCTGCCTGACAAATTTGTTATTTGGTGGACTATTCTTCCAAGGGAAATGGTAGAAACCTTATCACTTTGAACTTTTGAAATTCAGCTGGACAAGAACAGCAGTTATATTATCAGGGAACATCTTGCACTGGTAGGAAGGCTTAATTAGATGATAGATTACTTCCATTGCTAGCTTCTCTGATCAAGTCATTACATACTTAAATATTGTAAGAATCTTTTCATATGAGAAGTGTCAGAAACAATTGTTGTAACCATTAAGGTCCAGATCCTCATACATATTTAGGCACCTTAGTGTCTCTGGGTATGTCTACACTGCAACACGATTTCGAAATAACTAGCACTATTCTGAAATAACTTAGTCCATGTCTACACAATAGGCATTTATTTTGAAATAGTGTCAAAATACTATCTAGCTTGAGGACTTCTTACTTTGACTTCTGTAAATCTCATTGTATGAGGAATAAGGGAAGTCAGAGGAAGCGTGCTCTATTTCGAAATAAGTGCTGTGTAGATGCTCCCTGTTTCGAAATAAGCTACACAATTGACATGGCTCAATTTGATTAGCTTATTTCGAATTAAGCTCTGCAGTGTAGACGTACCCTCTGAATTCTGTGGAAATTAGGAGCCAACAACCTTTGAGGGTTGGGGCCTAAGGTCTTCTGAAAATATGGTCCTAATTGCTTTGATAAGCTTGATAATTGTTCTATAAAATTATCTGATGGTCAAATTGGTAACTCATAGGTGGCAACGCCCTACTTAGCATTTGATAGGCCTCAAACACTGTGGGCAACACACATTAAAAAATAAAAACAAAGTAAAACAAACAAACAAACAGAAAAGCCACGGTTAAAAAGTGAGCCATTCAGAAGAGAGCTTAAAAATGTTTAGAGCTTCCTGTGTGGCTACTGGGAGGTCCATGTGCACAGCATCTGTAGGATGGAGCCCTTTGAAGCAGGGTTTAACAATTATGATACAGGAGGCAGAGTAATAACCCACCAGGGGCCCCTTCTATACCACATGAGTCCAGGATTTTAAAGGAAGATGGGTTTAATTAGTCTATCTTGCTAAAGACGCAGGCGTGACTCAATCAGTGATTTCTCAGTTTTTATACTCTCTACACTGATGGACAACGTCCTCTCTATGGTTACATCTACACTGCATGATTATTTTAGAATAAGCTATGCCAGGAGAAATACTCCAAAATAGCTTATTTCAAAATAGCGTGTTTACACTACAGGGAAGCCTGAAAATTAATCTCAGGCAGGCTCCTCTACTGTGCATGCGCTACCTGGATTAAGAGCCCCAGGAAGCACTGGAGAGTAATTACTTTGAATGGCCTGGGGGAGGAGGTATTTCAAAATTGCAGCAGTGGAGAATCCACACTACTGCTATTCCAAAATAGCTAGTTTGGAAGAGGCGTTACGCCTCATGGAATAAAGTTTACAAATGCCGAAATAAGGTGCCCGTTATTTTGAAATTATCTTGAAATAATGGGCTAGCTGTGTAGATGTTCGCATAGTTATTTCAGAATAACAGACATTATTCTGAAATAACGCTGCTGTGTAGACATATCCTACCTGTCCGATTGCTGTTTTGGTCTGTAGCCTTTGAAGTGTTGGCCGTCTTTAATGTTCTGTCACTACTATTATGGTAGCTACCTCCCTTACTTCTATGGAGCTCATCCTCACACAGATGACTCTGCATCCCTTCCCAACTGTCTGAGTTCACTCATTTCACTGGCTCTGCACATGTAGAGGGAATCCCTCCACTGCTTGGTCCCATCCCCCTTTTCTCTCTATTGGCCGTGCTACTAGCCAAGAGGCAGGGGAGAACTGGGACTCCATCAATACAGAGACCTAAGGGTTTAATTTTTGAGTTAAGCAAAATCGAGGAAACACCATTTTCCCCCCAAAAATGTTTATCTTTTTTGAAAGGGCAGATCACATTTCTCACCTTTCTACCTCAACTGCCATGGCACTAAGTAGCCATTATGCAACCCTTTTTCCTTTTACTCATAGACAGCACAGAAGACAAACAAAAGCAAGTGTAGATATGGGGTAACTCTCACTCAGCCTTACTGCCAACGGAGAAGGGAAGCCACATGTATACACACCCTCATTCTAGGCTACCTTTGAGTTGAGATGTTTTTTCGGCAGTGTTCCCTGTAAGCTGTATGCTTGAGTGGACACTCGGGAGAAATTCAGATGCTGCCTAGTTGATTAGAAGACCACCCACAGCTAGATTTTTTTGTTTCTATTGGTGGTGCACATTCACACATGCCTTGGTTCACATAAAATTATGCTTCACATGGATGGAAAAATCCACATGTGGATGGAAAAGATTAGAGGTAATACTGCCTGTTGGTGCCATCCATTTAGACATTTCCTTAATGGTCTGCCTGAATGGAGCTTGATGTCAATGAGCTAAATGGGTGACACACATTCAGTTCTTTATAAAATATTTCCCTGGACTATAATTTTTCCTTGGTTCAGTTGCCACTGCTGCAGCAAGACATTTACCAGTCCCTCCTCTTGACTATAAGGCAAGAGATAGTCCATTAAAATAAGGGACTTTTTTCCCTCCATTTGCATTGTTCTCCTCCCACTATATTCTCTCACTAGTTTTGCTTCTGTCCTCTGGGGGATTCCCAGAGCTGGTGAAGCTGGTGTTCAAACTTCAGGTAGGGTTAACCTTCCCAGCTAGCACATTTTTAAATGCTTTATTGTCTTTGTGCACACCAGGTGTGAAGTGATGTTTAAAAACCTGTTAATTAAAACATATTCAAACACCACTCATTTTTCCAGTGCATCTAAAGCTGACTGCAGACTCAGGAAGTCAACACTGCCCTTGGTTTGCTCACAGTGCAGTCATTTTGAAGGTCACCATCATAACTATAAAGGCTGGGAACATAATTTGTTTTTTTTAAGCTTAGCCACCAGTCCTGAAAATTGCTCCATATTAGCTTATCCTTGCATTCTCATGAAAGCCCCATTGATCTTGGTGCCCTTTTCAGGCTTAGAGGTATTGTCACATGGTACAGCTTGCAGCATCAGTATCTATATTTCTGCAAAAAGGTCTAGGGCCGGTCATGTAAATATATCAAGTGGGCTGGATCTGGAGATGGCTGTCTGGCATCGCTGTTGTAAAGCAAATCTAGTGTGTCCCAGTGCATTGCAGAAAACATTGAAAACCACAATGTATACCCAGCATTCTGTGAATATTTGTACAATGTGTTTTTAATACTGCTTTATTCCAAAGTATTGTGCTGTTATTATTGATTGTTACTGTGAGACATTAAACATTCACCATCAGATTAGTTTTAAGCTCTGAAGTGTCAGAAGACAAAGAGACTATACTGCATTGAATTCAGATGTGGAAAATATATTTTCAAGAGTTCTGGTTAGGAAGAGAATCATAAATAAAATATTCTGAGTGGCCATGTAAAAGTAATTTGAATACTGCTTTACTATTTATAGTGTCCTGAAGATCAAACCAGGACCAAGACCCCATTGTGCTTGGAGCTGTATAAATGTAGAGGGCAGCCCTACTTTTGAGAGTTCACAAGCCAAGAGCTAGTTATGTAAGCACTCTTTTTAAAACAATTGGGTCCTGATTAATGACTACGTCTCATAGGCAGCTACCGAAACAAATAAATAAGTCAGTGCATAGCTATGCATGTGCCAAAGTATTGGCAGGATGAGGACCTGTGCATGGACAAAACATGCCAGGTGGAAAGGGCAGATGGAAGACAAAAATTAAAGTAATAGGAATGTAAGATTGCATATAGTTAGGCAACTGGTATGCTGTGTGTGCTGCTTAATACACTGTACATAACACAATCTGTAACCATTCACCTTTGCTCCACCGACTATTTGTTTTTCCACCTGGAGTCTTTGGTCATATTTAAACTCTTGGGGGCACAGGCTGTCTTGTTACATTTGTGTCCAGCGCCTAGCACAATGGGGCCCTGATATGTGTTTGGGACTTCAAGGCACTGCCCCAATACAAATAATGACCAGTTTAACAATGTAGTTCTTGAGATTCTAGCTCTGTTTTAACAGTAGAGTACATTGGTGTCAGATATCTGGTTTGTACAGTTAACAGTTCTGAATGTCTTAGAGCTGGAAACCTAAGAGCACCAAATAATGCTATGTGTGTGACACTGGTAAGTACAGCACAGATGAGGTAGAAAGTGTGGGGAGAAAGTGTCTTATGTGATGATGACCAGGATTTATCAGGGTTGGTTTGGAGATTTTCCAAAGAGCAAAAAATTCATTAATAAATTGAAGTAATACCTATGAGCAACAGCAGAGTGTTTTCCATGTCTGGGCAGCTATTACAGTACACTGGAGATTCACAGCAGCTTCCTCTCTTTTCACACAACATTGATTGTTCATGTAGCTCGAGTATGGTGAGATTAAATAATACATTTTATCTCTGATACATACCCACACACAAGCACAAAGCAGCAATAGTGCCTAGAGACCCCATCCAATACCAGGGTTGCATTGCACATAGGGGGCACACACAGAATCTGCTCTGAAAAGTTTATATGCTAAATAGACAACAGGCGTAGGTAGAAGCAAGAAAGCATTTTTATCCCCATGTTACAGGTAGGGAACACAGGCACAGAGATTAAGTGTCTTGCCCTCATACAATTCTTTAATTTTTTTAGATGATTGTTGCTTATATTTCAGCAGATGGATATGATTTGGGGAAATGGGGACAGTGTTTTGTATTAACATTGAAGTATTCTTGGCAAATTCATATAATTTTGTGGACAGTCTTAGTTTAACAGCGACATGCTTGTATCACTTTGAACCTAGAGCTTTTGTGGAGCTGGAGCCCTCATGTGTCACTCACATTTCTTTGATTCGTTCCCCCTCCATTTCCCCAGGGAGCGAGCTTATTGGAACTCTCCTGTAGAATTCCAGAAGGCTGAATGGAAAGCAGTAGCTGAAACATTATCCTGCACATAGACTAATTCCAACACTTGCCACTGTTATGAGCCACTGACCTTAGGGGACTCTCTTAACTGTCAGTGCATTAAATTTCCATGCTTCCCAGGAAGGCTACTCAGTCAAATAGCTTTACCATGGTTAGGTTATCTGCAGCATTTCTCTCTTTCTGTCTCTATACTGTGTAAAGAAAAAATGCAGGTATTGCCCATTCTAGCTCAGGTAGTAGCCCTGTTTGCTCCTAAGTGGGAGACTTAGACTTGGGAGTGACTTCTGCACTGCAGCTTGCAGGCACGAACTGTTGGGTTGCAGAGATGATACTCCCAGCCACTCTACTGGAAGTGCTACCGAATACAAATCTTACAGTGCTCTAATGTAAGAACAGCAGTTGATGTTTCTAGCAGATTGTTTACCTCCAGCACACAAAGTGGACTTTAGGTTGCACTAGTCACCACTGAGGATAACTAGCCTCTGGGAGTTGCCTACTGAAATGAAATGTAATACCCTCTGGGGTGCTTTTTTATTTCACATCACAAATTATGTGACTAAAAAAGAATGCTTGAATACAGCCAGAGTCTCTCCCATTGACTTTACCGGGAGCTGGATCATGTCTGTTAGGTTAAAATTAGGATTTCAAACACAAAATGTGCATCCAGGAAACACAATCTTTTATTTTGGCTCTGTACTGTTGCATCTGTGTGATCCTCTTTAGTCCAGCGCCAGCCAGGTCCTGGCAACTGTTTCAGGAAGTGTCTAGATTGGGGATGAGTGTTTGATCTCATCTCACCTGGACTGAGATCGGGAGAGAAAAACTTTTCTGAGACCCCATAACCCTCCTCCTGCCTTTGCTCTGGTTTGTCCTTGTCCCTTGTCCCTTGGTCTGGATGGAGTTAATTAAAAAAACAAAACTAGGGTTTTAGTATGCAAGAAGATACTAGTCTCCTCTCTTTATGTCAGCTGTGCTTGTCTTAACTCTACAGGCAGTCCCCGGGTTACGTACAAGATAGGGACTGTAGGTTTGTTCTTAAGTTGAATTTGTATGTAAGTCAGAACTGGCGTCCAGATTCAGCCGCTGCTGAAACTGACCAGCGGCTGACTACAGGAAGCCCGAGGCAGAGTTGCTCTGCCCTGGGCTTCCTGGAATCAGCCGCTGATCAGTTTCAACAGCGGTTGAATCTGGACGCCTGAGACAGAGCAGCTGGGGCGCTGCCGGATAGGTCCCCACAGTGCCGCACCTCGGCGCTGCAGGGATCAACCTGGCAGCACCCCAGCTGCTCTACCCCAGGTGTCCCTACGTCAGCCGCTGCTGAAACTGATCAGCGGCTGATTCCAGGAAGCCCGGGGCGGAGCAACTCTGCCTCCGGCTTCCTGTAGTCAGCCGCTGGTCAGTTTCAGCAGTGGCTGACTTGGGGACGCCTGGGGCAGAACAGCTGGGGTGCTGCCGGGTTGATCCAGTAGCGCCGAGGAGCGGCGCTGCGGGACCAACCCGGCAGCGCCCCAGCTGCTCAACCCCAGGCGTCGGGCGGCGAGAAAAGCCTGGTCTGCTGGGGTGTGGATGGAGCACACTAGTTGCACCCCCCCCAGCAGACCAGGGAGACGCGGACGGCGGGACCGCCAGGACGTGCCGCGGTCCTGCCCGCATCCTCCGCGGCTTTGCTCCGCGTCTCCCTGGTCTGCTGGGGCCCTCCCCCCCAGCAGACCAGGGAGACGCGGAGCAGCTTTTCTCGCCCCGGGAGAATCCTTGGGGCACTCCACTTAATACCGACCTCCGACCAGACATCGAGCTGTTGATCACCACCCATTGAGTCCGACAATCTAGCCAACTTTCTATCCACCTTACAGTCCATTTATCTAATCCTTACTTCCTTAACTTGCTGGAAAGAATGCTGTGGGAGACCGTATCAAAAACTTTGCTAAAGATAAGGTATATCACATCCACTGATTTCCCCATGTCCACAGAGCCTGTTAACTCATCATGGAAGGCAGTCAGGTTGGTCAGGCATGACTTGCCTTTGCTGAATCCATGTTGACTGTTCCTGGTCTGTTTCCTCTCTTCCAAGTGCTTCAAAATGGATTCCTTGAGGATTCCCCTCCAGGATTTTTCTGGGGACTGAGATGAGTCTGAGCAGTCTGTAGTTCTCTAGATTGTCCTTCTTCCCTTTTTAAAAGATGGGCACTACATTTGCCTTTTCTTGGACCTCCCTCAATCACCACAACTTTTCAAATATAATGGCCAGTGGCTCTGCAATGATGACATCTGCCAACTCCTCAGTATCCTTGGAGGCATTAGATCTGGCCCCATGGATTTGTGTATGTCTAGCTTTTTTAAACAGTTCTTAAACTGTTCTTTCTCCATTAAGGGCTGTCCACCACCTTCCCATACTGTGTTATCTAGTGCAGTAGTCTGGGAGCTGACCTTGTCTGTGAAGACTGAGGCAAAAAAAGCATTGAGTACTTCAGCTTTTTCCACATCATATCTCACTAGGACTACGTCTAGACTGCATCCCTCTGTCGACAGAGGGATGCAAATCAAGCATGTCGTAATTGCTAATGAAGAAGGGATTTAAATATCCCATGTTTCATTAGCATAAACACGGCCTCTGCTTTTTTTCGAAATGGAGGTTTTTTTTTTTTTAAATGGCAGTCTAGACGCGGATCTGTCGAAAATAAACCCTCTTTTCAACAGATCCTGTATTCCTCAAAAAATGAGGTTTACAGGATCTGTCGAAAAAGGGTTTATTTTCAACAGATTGGCGTCTAGACTGCCATTTTTTTCAAAAAAGCTCCGTTTCGAAAAAAAGCGGCGGCCATGTTTATGCTAATGAAGCAGGGATATTTAAATCCCTGCTTCATTAGCAATTTCGACATGCCTAATATACATCTCTCTGTCGACAGAGAGGTGTAGTCTAGACACAGCCTAGGTTACCTCCCTCATCCAGTAAGGGTCCCACACCTTACCTGACCACCTTCTTATTGCTAACATGACTATGGAAACTTTTCTTGTTTCCTTTCACATCCCTTGCTAGCTGCAATTCCAACTGCACTTTTGCCTTCCTGATTGCTCCCCTGCATTCTCGAGCAAGATATTTATACTCCTCCCTAGTCATGTTAGCTTAGCCCTGCTAAAGTCATGCCCCACATCTTGCCATGGATTTTCTGTTTTCCTAATCCCCAATAAGCAGGAAACTAGACAAATTGCCTCAGTTTTGCAATAAGCCCAAGCACTTGTGCAGTAAGGTCCTCAGTGGGATGTGTGTCCTAGTGGTTAGATTCCACTCAACGGGGAGGGTGGTAGTAACAACCACTCCACCAGGGTGCAACCCCAGACCTAGGAGGGTCAGCAGCACAGATCCTTGGGGAGGGTTGTGGAACTTCTGTGTTACCCTTCCTGGGTCACTTCTTACCACTGCTCTCTCTGCTTCCAGTCCCAGAGAAGGAGAAAGAAAATAGAAAAGGGAAACTAACATGTCAGTCATAAACGGGCTCAGTACACAGTACTTAATGTCTTAGGGAGGTGTCCTGGACTCATTTTCTAAGTCTGTACTCCTCCCCAGCCTCCCCCTTCTGAGCTGGGTCACTCCAATTTCAAGCCTGTCTCCATTTGGAGCATGGCATGCAGAGTTGGAGGTGCGGGACTAGCTGGACCCAGAATAGTTTTTTAACTCCTTCCATACCTGTTTGAGATTTATATTCCCCATCACGGCTTGTAACTGGACTTAGGGAGATAGACATCTCAGTTTCTCCAGAGCCAAACAAACCCCTTTATAATAAGGGAAAGAAAAAGATGTTTCATTCCTTTCTCTAAGAGTTGGAACAACAGAATATACCAGAAAGGGCAGAATGAGGCAGACTATAAAAGCTTGCCCTCTTTATAGATCACTCACTGTCACACACACCAAGAAGATGATTTCCCACTGAAGGAGCAAAACCATGAAATTAAAGACAAACATCCGCAGGGTCTGTGGTGCAGGGAGAGAAAAATTAAGTTACAGAAGTTTCAGTCTCATGGTTTGTTAAAATAAAACAAACATAGGGATAGCAAAAAGCCTGTTCCCTGCCATCAAAGATTCCATGAGACCCTTTCCTTCATGAGCCATGGCAAATTACAAACAATAAAGTACTGCCTTCCCAGGGGTTGGCTTAATGAAAGAATTAGATCATCCTCTTTCAGGCATCGTGTCACTTTGGACCTTAAAGCAGTGGGCTAAGGGTAGCTTTGCCATTAAATAAATGGGAGCAGGAATGGGTCATAAGGTTGAGGATGCAGTAAGAGCGGCCAAGCAGTGATACATCCTATAAGAATGTTGTCTTCTCCAGTCTATCACATGGACTCAGATCAAAGATAAAGTAGTAAGAAGAACTCTAGTTTACAAGCACTGTTTGATTAAGGGTCTGCAAAGAAATATTTGTTTTCATTCTGGCACCTGACTGCTTTGTTTTGTTAAAAGATCAACACTTCCTTGAAAATAAATGGAGTACATGGTGGTAAAAAAGCAGCTGGGGTTTCAGCCTCAGATGTGAATCCTGCCCAGATTTGCATGTCCTGTCTTTCTTTTCCAGTTTTCGCTTTCACTTTCATGTGAGCCTGACTCCTCCAGCCTTATGCAGGATGTAGTGTAACTTCTTCACAAGCAGTCCCATTGTTTTTCCATTGCAGCTACTCTGTGAGAGGCAGTGTGCTTCATTAGATAGAACACCAGCCTGCACCTCAGGAGACCTAATTTCTGTTCCTGAGTCTACCACGGGCCTGTGCATATCACTTCATGTGTCTGTTTCTCTCCTGCATTTTGCTTGGGCTGTAAGTTTTGGGGGACTCTTATTACCTGTTTGTGTAATACCACAATAGGGCCCTGATCTCAGTAGCACTCAGTGTGAATAAAGGTATCTAAATCTGGTCCTTATTATTTGTGTGGCACTTGGTGTGTGCCTTTGTTATTATTCCACCACTGGAGAGGAACAAAGGGAATTTATTTAAACAACACGGAATAATACTTTTGAAATAACCTTAAGAATTTAACACCATTACTAGTTATCATTTTATGTTGTAGTCCTATGGCAAGCCTTTAAGATTATAAATATTTCATTTCTTATAAGGATTGAATATTAAAGGGAACATTTAAGAGACAAAAATTCCACATAAAATAGATGCAGAATTGCCTGTTTTCCTTTATTTGACACACACTGCTAGTTGGAGCAAAATAGGCCTGTCAGTGTTAGTTTCCATCCTATTTTGGACTCTGCCCATAAGGAGGTCTCGGAAACAGCCATTTCCTACTCTGCAGTGAGGGGTATATGCTGAACCTTTTTAGTTTAGTGTGTACGTGTTTGTTTTTTGTGGACTTCATCCATTCCCAGCAACGATCCCAGAGTAAATAACTTTGGTAATGAATAGAGCTCTGTGATGAGAAGTGATCAGTAATAACCTCTTCGGGTCTTAAATGGTGCAGACTTGAACTCTGCTGGATGGGCCTTATCTGGCAAGGTCAGAATTGTGACAAAATGTTTATCTGAAAGAGGAATCTGATGCTGATGCTATAATCCACTGACTGACAAGCTGCTGACAGCCTTGCACACTGCTGTTCAAAGTGCTTTCTCATGTAGCAAAAGCATGCCTCTGATCCCTTGTGTGATAGCTTCAGTCAGTCTCTTCTGAAAGCTTTCTCTTACCTGACACTCAGACTCAAATAAGAGGACCCTTGTTAAATAAACTTAACAGCACCTCGAATTTGGGGCCAAAGTTAAAGCAGTTAAATTGATGTGTGTTGTAAGGATTCCATGTTTACTTTATGTTTAAGTTTATGTTAACATTTAAACCATTCAGTATATCTGAGGTTTAGAGAACTAGTTCATGGAGAATGAAAGCATGAAGCTCTTATTTGAAAAGGATGATGAAATAATACCAACAGGAAAGTTTGGTGTTTCACTAGTGTTTTAACAATTTGGGAACATTGTTCACTATGTTACTGAAGCCTCTCTCAAAATGTCTATTCCTATTTCCTTTCTGTTGTCTTAGCTAGTGGGTGCTGCATGCAGCACTCCATAGGGAGAAATTGCCCTGAATAATGACAATAAGGCAGGGTACCTTAGACTGACCACCAGGAAAAATGTCACTGCACCCTGTGAACTGATCTGGGGTCTTCCCAAAACTTAGTGGCTAAGGTTTTTTTTTTTTAAATCAGGAACCTGAAGGCTAGTTCTGTGGTTGTGAGGGTTCTTTGAATAACCTGTGATCTTAGAAAAAAAAATAGTAATAGGCTTTTAGCCCCAAATGGTGTTTTTGCTTTGGTGTTATTTCCAGGGTATCTTTGAAAAGGAAATGGCTAGAAACTTACATTTTAGAAAGAAAAAGAAAAGCTGAGAGTTCTCCCTTAGATTATGGCTACACTATGTGCTTTGCCGGAAGAGGCAATGCAAATGAAGTGCGGATTAGCATTTTCTCGTGCTTCATTTGCATAATTTCTTCTGGGCCGTTTTTGTGCAAAACCAAGCAATGTGGACGTTTCCTTTTTGTGCAAAAATGCCTTTTTGTGCAAGATCATTATGTTTCCCAGGGAGATGCATAAGGATCTTGCGCAAAAAGGGGTTTTTGCGCAAAAAGGAAATGTCCACATTGCTTGGTTTTGCGCAAAAACGGCCCAGAAGAGATTATGCAAATGAAGCACGAGAAAATGCTAATCCGCACTTCATTTGCATTGCCTCTTCTGGCAAAGCGCATAGTGTAGCCTTAGCCTTACAGAGTCTGTGGATGGGGGAGCATAAGAAGTTTCCTGGCCACACCCCTTCTTAAATTTCTGAAGTGGCCCCCTTTTAAAAATTATTGCCCACCCGTGCCTTAGGGTTTATTTATTATTAAAAGGAATTTTGCTTCCATTCACCTGGATTGGATCAAGATAATGAATTATTATTTCTGTCCAGTGTGAAGTACCCAGCCATATTAAGATAACTCTGTATTCCAGGAAAGGGAAGTAATTCTGTATTTCTAATATTTGTGGTCTTAATAAATACAGAAGTGCTTTTAGATTCAGCAAAATGCAGGACTATGTAGCACTTTAAAGACTAACAAGATGGTTTATTAGATGATGAGCTTTCGTGGGCCAGACCCACTTCCTCAGATCAAATAGTGGAAGAAAATAGTCACAACCATATATACCAAAGGATACAATTAAAAAATGAACACATATGAAAAGGACAAATCACATTTCAGAACAGAAGGGAGATGCGGGGGGGGGGGGAGGAAGGAGGGTAAGTCTCTGTGAATTAATGATATTAGAGGTTGGGAAAGTTAGATGTCTGTGAGCTAATGGTATTAGAGGTGATAATTGGGGAAGCTATCCTGGTAATGGGTAAGATAGTTGGGGTCTTTGTTCAATCCGCCCCCCCCCCCCCCCCGGAGAGTATCGAATTTTAACATGAATGACAGTTCAGAGGATTCCCTTTCAAGTGCAGATGTAAAAGGTCTTTGTAGAAGAACACAGGTGTTGAAGTCGTTGAGACAGTGTCCTTTCTGGTTGAAATGGCAAGAAATAGTTTTTTCTTTGTGATCTTGTCTGATATCTGTTTTGTGGGCATTAATCCTTTGGCGAAGTGTCTGAGACGTTTGTCCAATGTACATAGCAGACGGACACTTTCGGCACATGATAGCATAAATTATATTTCTGGATGCGCAGGAATATGTGTTCTTGATCTTATAACTCACTTGGTTAGGTCCAATAATGGTATCAGCAGAATGAATATGTGGACAAAGCTGGCAACGGGGTTTGTTGCAAGGGAAGGTACCAGGGTTGGTATTAGTATGGTATGTCCTGTGGTTGTTGGTAAGAATCATCTTGAGGTTAGGTGGTTGTCTATAGGAGACTATGGGTCTGTCTCCCAGAGCCTCTTGGAGTATGGTATCCTGTTCCAGTATAGGCTGTAGTTTATTGATAATGTGTTGGACAGGTTTAAGTTGGGGGTTGTAGGTGATGACAAGTGGTGCTCTATTGTTGGTTTTCTTCGGTCTGTCTTGAAGTAGATGATTTCTAGGTATTCGTCTGGCTCTTTCAATTTGCTTTTTTATTTCTCCGGGTGGGTAGTTGAGATTTATAAATGCTTGGTAGAGATCCTGAAGCTTCTGGTCTCTGTCAGTGGGATTAGAGCAGATGCGGTTGTATCGAAGGGCTTGGCTATAGACGATAGATCGTATGGTGTGTTCTGGATGGGAGCTTGAAGCATGTAGGTAACTGTATGAGTCAGTGGGTTTTCTGTAGAGAGTGGTGTCTAATTTTCCATTGTTGATTTGTACTGTGGTGTCCAGGAAGTGGACCTCTCGTGTAGAATGGTCCAGGTTGAGGTTGATGGTGGGGTGTAGGTTGTTAAAATCTCTGTGGAATATCTCCAGTGTTTCTTGGCCATGCGTCCAGATCACAAAAATGTCATCGATGTAGCGTAAGTAGAGAAGGGGTGAGAGGGGACGGGAGTTGAGGAAACGTTGTTCTAGGTCAGCCATAAAGATGTTAGCATATTGTGGGGCCATGCGTGTACCCATGGCTGTGCCGCTGATCTGGAGGTATAAGTTGTTCTCAAACTGGAAATAATTGTGGGTGAGAACAAAGTTACATAGGTCTGCTATCAGGTTGGCAGTGGTGTCCTCTGGGATAGTGTTTCTAATTGCTTGTAATTGCTTACGCTACATCGATGACATTTTTATGACACAGAAACTATCCACTGGAGAATGAACAAAGGGAGAAAATCACAATTAATGGGTAGGAATGTATTGCACTGGGGTGGGAAAACAGTGACAAATCTGACTGTACACATTTCTAAAACATAGATCATCCTGGTTCAGACTAAATAATTGGACTCTGTTCCTGCTCTCCTCGGTGTCGGGCCTGATGAAAGGAGCAGCTGCCATGTGGCCTGGCAATTCCAAGGGATCCTAGAGGCCTGGCTGTTGATGCCACTACAGCATCCCTTAAATCGCTGCTGGACCCTGCTTGGCATGCTGGACAGCCCCGGGCAGCATGCTCCATACAGGCAGGGCATGCTCCGAGTGGTGTTGAAGATAGGCTGCCCCCTCTTCCACCTGAGGCCTCATCCCTTCTGAGAGTGCGGAGTCAGGTCCCCCTCCCTTGCCCAGGGGCCTGGTGAGTCTGTTGGCTTGTCTGACTCTTACAGTAGCATACCGAGGAAGTGCATGATATTAGAAAGTTGTGGGGAATTGAGCAATATGTTATCACTATTCACATGTAATACCATTCTGATTGCTTGTGAATTATAACAGTCAGCCTGAAAAAGGATGTACTGCTCACTTGGAATGTCATGTTTGAAATACATAAACACTCGAGTTTTACAGCATTGGCTTATCTGTCTAATTCCAGAGCCATTGGAACACATTTTAGGTCTTTAGTACTGAATCCAATGAGACCTCTGTAGTATGAACTACTAATGTGCCTCTGAAGGGGGCTGATTGACTTCAGTAGGAGCAGAATCAGGTCCTATACCAATCAGGTATGCAGTAGTTAAAACACTGTCTATATCTCACCCACACTGTGAGTAAGACATAATATTATACAATGGCTTAGTAACTCATAGGCCAACCTGGAAGTATTGTATTACACAGGCCTCTTACTTGTATTCCTACAGATGGGGCTTCACCCGGCTGACATTGCCAGTGAGAAAACTCATTGAAGCATGATTGGTCTCTAAGGTATACCATCCTTAAGCAGTGGTAACTGATACTTCTTTCAGCCTTTTTTTAAAAACAAGCATATTTTTCTGCCAATTAATGCACCATCTGATTCACAATGGAGTTTTCAGGTGAAGGTTTTTCTACTTAAAAAACAAGGAATAGTCTAGTAGCACCTTAAAGACTAATAAAACGTGTAGATGGTATCATGAGCTTTCATGGGCACAACTCACTTCTTCAGATGAGTGGAGTATTGAAATTGAAATACTCCATTCATCTGAAGAAGTGGGTTGTGCCCACGAAAGTTCATGATACCATCTACATGTTTTGTTAGTCTGTAAGGTGCTACTAAACTATTCCTTTGTTTTTAAGTTTTTCTAGTTATAGACTAACTCGGCTACCCCTCTGAGGTGTTTATACTGTTACTTTTAACCCTATTGCGTGTATTGTCATTGTGCCATGGGCCAGTATCCCAAAACAAAGCAATGGTTCCTGCCAGAAGGGTTTATAATGGCTATGGGAAATCAATAATAGTGAGTGGGCCACATGAGTGGCCCTCCTTCATCTCAGTGGGCCCCATGACTAGTGTGGGAGGGGTGTGAGCTGCAACCGTGGATCCCCTGCCTATCCCTCTTCCCCACATGCCTCCTGTGTACTGGAGCACTGTAATCTCACACTTCCTGCTCCTCGCTCTGCCTCCCAGCACTTTCAGAGTGTCATAAATTGCCTGATTTGTGCTCTGTCCCTGCCCCTTCCCCTCTCCTCCTCTCAGAGCTTGAACAGCCATCAACAGCTGATTTGCAGCATTTCAACTCTGGGAGGAGGGAACAGAAAGGAAGGATTCATGGTACTCTGAAATTGCTAGGAGGGAGGGGGAAGAGTAGAAAGTGCAGAGCTCCAGTGTGTGAGGTGTGGATGGGGGAGGAGGACAGACAAAGTGGGTTGCAGGTGGCCCACCACTGGTTTATAGTATAAGACAAAAAATAACATATAAATACAGAAAGACTGACATGATGTGACAATCCAGAATGACAGGCAAAGGTCTCAGCATGTGTAGGCGTAATGATAAAGGGGAGTTTTAAGGAGGGACTTGAAAGAGAATACTGTGTTAGTTTTGTGAATATTTATGGGGAGCTCCTGCTATGCAAGGGAGTCTGCATGGGAGAAAGCATGAAGGTGCTTATTTTAAATTTCACTTGTTGGTTAAAAGGATATTTTCATTTAACCTGCCAAGATGACTGCCACCAAAATGGTGTAGATGTCTTATTTTGTAAGTTAATTGAAATCTCCAGTGAAGAAGACATTATAATGCCATTATGTACTTTAGCCCATACATAATGCTTTGCATGTTGCCTTAGTATGTACAAGACATACCAAAGGTTCAGCCTTACAAACCCACAAAATTGAGATCATAGGGACTACTTCTGAGTACATTTTACTGATGTGTGTGACTGGGATCTATGATTATATTGTACACATTATTTAGGATCAGATTCTCTGCCTGTGTAATGGATAACAGTTTCACTGCCTTCAGCTGAGTTGTGGTCATTTACACCGGGAATTAATTTGGCTCTGTAAAACAAAAATGCATTTATGATTTTATTGGTTTATGATGGTGCATACATATCCACGTGTAAATCCCCATCCCATGACTATCTTGTTTTGCAATGATAGTTTTTAATTATGCTACTTTGCTTTTTGGAAATTCCCTGCTCTGGCTTTCCAGGAGAGAAGAGACAATGCGATAGCTATGTTGTCTGTTTTTTCACCTCAGAGGGAGGCAACCAATTAACAGATTTCCTCAAATTACTGCCAACATGAAATCTTTTTAAGAAAATTAAAAAGTTACTTTTTTATTTCAAGGAATTCTGCCAGGTTTTGGAAACAGTGCAGATGCAACTTAATTTTCATTAATGATTTTCAAGGTATTTCTCTTTTATTTATTGCCTGGTTAGTTTTATGCTGAGCTGTTGTCACAATATTACGATATTTGACACAACAGATAAATATGTGGCTGCTGTCCCAAGGCCCTCTTGAAAACATGCTTGTCAGAGTTTGTACGTCCAAATTGGCTCTGTTTTAGCTTACGTATCAACTTAATATGGCTTTTGTTTTTGAGGACAGACTGTGTACATAAGTGCACATAGACTTGTGTTTAGACACCTCTTCCATCTCTAACTAATCTAAACCATCTTTGAAGGAATCATCCACCTTTCTGCCACGTTCTTAAGCTAACTTTCATCGAGTTGCTCCATAGAGTCTGATGATATTTTTCAAAATCCAAACCAGCTGCACTGTTCTGAGTTGTCGGCAGACTGATAAATCAAGATTCTTTTAACTTGGTTAACTGAGTGGAATGTGTCTCTTCTGGAGGAACTGTCAGTTTAACTAGCAAATATACTCAGTCACATCTGGGCCAGTCTGATTATTTCTGCGGGAAGTGTTTTCGAAAAGAAGAGAAGGAATGTGCCTTCTCTTCTTGGTATTTTTTATCTACCTTCAGTTCCAGTCTTTGACATGAATGAAGAGTGTTATCACATCACTACTCAGTCTTCTTAGAGAGTTGTAATCAATATCCAATGAGATGCCCCATGGTTGGTTTAAGGTAAGGAGAAAATTTTGGGGCTCATTGTGATGGAGTTGTTTTGAATAGGGCAAGCTGCCAGCAATAAGCAAGCTCTACTTAAACTCTTACTATTTGGATGGCAATATTTCATCATTCATTTTATAGTGCTGAATCTCCCTTTTTGAAGCAACACTCTCATTTCATAGATTTCTTTAATCTTTCTCAGTCTGGGCTGAATTGTTTGTGACAATATTTGACTAAGGGTGTGTCTAGACTACTGAGTTTTGTCGACAAAAGTGGACTTTTGTCGACAAAACTATACCTGCGTCTACACTACCGCTGAGTTCTGTCGACATAATGTCGACAGAACTCAGCAGTTTTGTCGACGCTGGTAAACCTCATTTTACGAGGCATAACACCTTCTGTCGACAGAGTTCTGTCAACAGAAGGTGTTATTGCCTGTAGGGTTGCGTCTAGACTACAGGGTTTTGTCGACAAAGCAGCTTGCTTTGTCGACAGAACTAAATGTGTCTAGACACTCTATGTCGACAGAAGTTTTGTCGACAGATACTGTCGACAAATCTTCTGTCGACGAAACCCTGTAGTCTAGACGTACCCTAAGAAGGAAGTGATGCTTAACAGACAGGGGAAGCATTTAGGAATGGATGGAGGAGATACCTGCACCAAATATTGAGGGTATATGCCCTCCAAAATAATTCTAAGTCTTCTAATCCAATGCAATCCATCACTGTTCTTTAAGTTTGCAGTAGTGTGGGTATCGATGAAAAATCCAAAATTTGCCAAAATTTCCTTGCTGTGCTACCTAAAATATCAACTTTTTCACATACTCAAGACAAGAAATTACTGTATGGTATCAGTGGGCAAATGTTAACTTTTTTTAATAGTCAAGTTCACTGCAACCATGATTTGCAGTGCCTTTCAATAGCAGGCTGTGTCCCTTTATCTCTAACATAAACCTTATACCTTTCATGCCTTTCTCGCCAGGCCTAATGTGTTTTATCAAAGATATCCTTGAAGTCTTTCTGTCAACTTTAATTAGTATAGAGCCATAGTTGCCTACCTGATAAACAGGAAATACTGCTGAGAGTCAACACACTTATAGAAACATAGGGCTAGAAGCAATAATGAGAAGCCATGAAGTCCAGGCCTCATCCCATCCTCTTTGGTGAGGCAGAAGCAAATACACCTAGACAATCCTTGATAGGCAGGCCCACCAACAGGGGAGAAAAAGAGGATACTTGCTCCAGGGCCTGGTGATTCAGAGAGGCCCAGGTCTGTTTATCTCTAGATATCTTATCTCTGTGCCATGCATTCCAGGTGTTAAGATGGATGGTGGGAGAGGGGCAGCGGAGGAGGCACACACCACAGCCTGGGTAGCTGTGAGGATTGATTGCCCCCACCCTCATCCCTTCCACTTAAGACCCTGCCTTTTCTGGGAATGGGGAGGCTGTTGGCTTCCCTGCTGACAGGTGTTTGTCCAACCTGTTCTTAAAAGGCAGGGATTCCACAGCCTTGCTTGGAACCCTATTACAGTACTAAACTATCCTTATAATACTAGCCAATTAGCCTGTCATAAGACGGGATTTTCAGGTCTCTCCTCCATGTCGGTCTTCTCTTCTGAGCCTCCGGTCTCTCGCTCCGTCTCTCTCTCTCTCTTCCTCCTACGGCCTCCCGCCCTGTCCCCAGCTCTCCTTCGCCTTCTGCATCTCTCTCTGTCTCTCTCTTTCTCTTCTCCTCCCCCTCCTGCCTCTTACTCGGGGGATCGCGGAGCCCAAATGTCCTTTTGGGCTCCGCACTCCCCGTGCTGCATGGGGAGCATGGAGCCCAAACGGTCGCTTGCGCCACTTACTCCCATACGGCGGCCCGGCTGAGCGGCGCAGAAGTTAGCTGAGCACCACGGTGGGAGGCGAAGTGGGGCGGTGACATTCACAGCCAGGGGGCAGGGCCTGGAGCCACTGTCACGCCACACATCACTGCCCCAGCCCCCTTCCCCTCCCGCCATGGCGCTCGGCTGACTTCTGCACTGCTCAGCTGGGACACCACGGGGGAGCAAGCGGCTGTTTGGGCCCCACACTCCCCATGCAACACAGGCTGCCCAGAGGGAACAGCCAGCATTTCAGGCAACAGCGCCACCCAGAGGGAACAGCCAGCATTTCAGGCAACAGCGCCGCCCAGAGGGAACAGCCAGCATTTCAGCAACAGCGCAGCCCAGAGGGAACAGCCAGCATTTCAACGTTATAGACTCTCAGACCCTGGGCTACTATATATATGATGAACGTTTTCATAATATCCAATATAAATCTTCCTGGCTGCAAATTAAGACAATTACTTCTTGTCGTATCTTCAATGGATACAAGAGAACAATTGGTCACCCTCCTTTTTATAATAGTCTTTGACATGAATGAAGAGTGTTATCACATCACTACTCAGTCTTTTTTCCTCAAGTCTAAATATTGAGAGCTTTTATAGCATTTTGTCATAGGTCATATTTTCTTAATCTTTTTATAATATTTATTGCTCTTCTTCACTTTGTCCACTTTTTTCTTAAAGCCCAGAACTTAACATAGTACTACAGGTGAAGCCTCACCAGAGCTGTATAGAATGGGAGAATTACCTTCAGTGTCTGATATATGACATTCCTGTTAATACACAGAATTATACTAGATTTTTACGCAACTATCGTGTCATTGACTCTCATTTAATTTGTCATCCACCTTAGTCCCAGATCATTAAGAACAGTGCTACTGCCCATTTTATAGTTTTATATTTGAATTTTCCCTTTTTGAGCATAATACTTTGCACAATTTTCATCTTGTTGATTTCAGCCCAATTCTTCAATTTTTCAAGATTGTTTTGAATTCTAACCCTATATTCCAAAATGCTAGCAACCCCTACGAGTTCGGTATCAGCCTCAAATTTTATAAGCATATTTTTCACTATAATCTAAGTCGTTAACGATAATATTGAATAGTAATGGATCCAGGATTGACACGTTCAGGGCTTCATTAGATATATCCCCGTCCAGCCCTGTTTCCAGTGTCCGGTTCCCCCTGCCACCCACCAATCTCCCCCGGTCAGCCCCACTTCCCCAACGACCCCCCCCCCAGCTCCGCTGCCACTGTCCAGAACTGCTTCCGGCAGCTGATTCTCCCATCCTCCTCCTCCTGATCTCTCCCGGCCAGCTTCCCCTCCCCCCGTGCAGCCCTGGTTCCGCCGCCTGCCCTCTCCAATCTCCGCCACCAGACAGCCCTGCTACCCCCAACCCTGCTTCTGCCACCCTCCCGCCCGCCCATCTCTGCGGGACAGTGCCGCTGCCCCCAACCCTGCTTCCGCCGCCCGCCCGCCCACTCACATGCCCGGATCTCTACGGGACAGCCCCACTCCCCCAGTCCTGCTTTGGCTGTCCGGATCTCCCAGGAGAGCTGCGTCGCTCCCAGCCCTGCTTTTGCTGCCCACCCACCTGCCTGGATCTCCGCGGGACAGCCCCGCCACTCCCAGCCCTGATTCTCACATGAAAGCTGTTTTATTCTTCTAATCATATGTGTTGACCTTCTCTATACTTTTTCTAATTCTCATATAACTTTTTTTAGATGGGATGACCAGAACTGCTTGCAGTATTAAAGGTGTGGGTGTATAATGGATTTAAATATTACATATGCCTTTTCTAATGTTTCCTGACAATGTTTACTTTTTTTGACTGCTAGTGCACATTGAGCAGATGTTTCCAGAAAACTTTTTACAATGACTCCAAGATCTTTCTTGAGTGGTAACAGCTTATTTAGACCTGACCATATTGTATGTATAGTTTGAATTGTGTTTTTCATGACACTCTACTTTGCATTTATCAGCATTAACTTTCATCTGCCACTTTGTCGCTCAGTCACCCTGTTGGAGTGATCTTTTTGTAACTCCCAATAGTCTGCTTTAAAATTAACTACCATGACTATATTGTCTGCAATATTGTTAACCTCTTTTTCCAGAACTTTTATGAATATATGAATCACTGGTCCCAGCACAGCTCCTAGGAGGATTCTGCTATTTACCTCTCCTCACTGTAAAAATTGACCATTTATTCCTATAGTTTAATCAGTTACTGATCCATGAGAGCACCTTCCTTTTTATCCCACGATGGCTTACTTTGCTTAAGAATTTTTGGTAAATGACCTTGTCAAAGTCTTTCTGAAAATCCAAGTACGTTCTATTCTCCGGATCACTCTTTTCCACGTAGGGGGTTGGAGTAGGCAGGGCTGAGGGAGGCAATCCCCCAGCCCCACCTTCAGTCCTGCCCCTTCTCCTGAGGCCCCACCCATTTCCCCATGCCCCTCACGGGGAGGCGAGGTGGCATGCCACGTGCATGCTCCCCCCTTCCAACCACAGGAAGGGGAGCAGGCGGGCATGTGCTTGTCCCAGCTTCCCCAGCCCCAGAGGAGAGTGCACTACCCAGCCCAGCCTCTCCAGCCCTGGAGCACCGGGGAAGGGAGGAGGGTGCGGCCCGGCACAGCATCTCCAGCACCAGGAGGGCAGGCGCTGGGGGCAGCAACACTCTACCTCCCAGAATGCCTACAAAAGGTATACTGAGGGTGGAGTGTGGGTGGGGCCAGGCTGGCAGTTTGGGAAGGAAGAACCTTTCCCTACCTTACACACCAGACACCCATACTTTTCCATTTATTTAACTACCATAAAGAATTATAATCGACATTTCCCTTTACATAAGCTACATTGACTTCTTCCCCAGTGTATTTTGTTCATCTATGTGTCTGGTAATTCTATAGTTTTACCAGTAATTACTTGGTATTTTTACTATATTTTCGAACAATTTGCTTTCCTCCTGCCCCTTCCCTTATTTATTCTTGGTTCTGGACTTCCAACACTCTGGTCATCTGAAGAAGTGGGCTGTGCCCACGAAAGCTCATGATACCATCTACATGTCTTTAAAGTGCTACCAGACTATTTGTTGGTTTTTACGTTTTTCCTGTTACAGACAAACTTGGCTACCCCTCTGAAACTCTTGATAATGAAGTTAGTCTTTCAGACTTGTAATTGCCAGGATTGCTTGTTGAGCCTTTTAAAAAATTGACGTACCTAACTATCCGCCAGTCTTCTGGTACAGAGTCTGATTTAAGTGGTAAGCTGTATGCCACATTTAATAGTTCTGCAGTTTCATATCTGAGTTCCTTCAGAACTCTTGTGTGAATACCATCTGCTCCTGATGATGTATTCATGTGAAGCCACTTGTTTGGGCTTCTAAACAACCCATGTCCTCTTCTCAGGGTTTATATCACTTTATTGGCTGGTGAGGGAACCGTTATTCACCCGCTACTTATTGGTTCCAACCTAGGGACTTGTAAATAGCAGTCACAATATACCACTCCCTTCATTTCATTGCTGCTACTTCCCTAAGCCCATTCCCACCTACCTCCTTAGCTCAGGCTTTAAGCTCTCTGCTGATGCATCTACTCCTCTACTGACACCTCAATCTGATACAGTCCCTCACATTTGTCACCTAAAAAGAATAACTCAGATGTGGAAATCTCCCTCACATCTTCTGCAGTTAGGATTGAGGCAAATAATTTATATAGTTTCTCCACAATGACCTGGTCTTCCTTGAATGCTCTTTGATTATCTGGATTGTCCCGTGTCCCCACTGATGGTTTGGCAGGCTTTCTGCTTCTGTTGTTAAAAAACAAAAAACAAACAAAAAAAAAACCTGTTGTTTTTTGCCTTTTGCTAGCTGCTCTTCAAAATTCTGTCATGGGTCTGACTAATTATACCTTTACACTCGACTTGCCATTGTTTATGCTTCTTACTATTTTCCTCATAAGGCCCTGATGACTTGGATATATATGTGATCTAAAAATGATTTAACCTGTTCTTTTTCTATTTTGGATAGTACTATTTGGCTGTGTCTACACTGGGCCACTTATTCCGGAAAATCAGCCGCTTTTCCGGAATAAGCTGCAAGCTGTCTACACTGGCCCTTGAATTTCCGGAAAAGCAACGATGCTCTACTGTACAAAATCAGCCGCTATTCCGGAAAAACTATTCTGCTCCCGCTCGGGCATAAGTCCTTATTCCGGAACACTGTTCCGGAAAAGGACCAGTGTAGACAGCCCAGTAGTCTTTTCCAGAAAAGTGCGTCTACATTGGCCACAGACGCTTTTCCGGAAACAGGGCTTTTCCGGAAAAGCAGCCTGCCAATGTAGACTTTCCTTTTCTGGAAATTCATGCCAGTATAGACACAGCCTTCATGTTTTGGTGAAAGCTGAGGCAAAATAAGCATTAAACACCTCAGCCTTTTTGATGTTGCCTATGCTTAGCTCTCCTTTCCCTCTAAGAGGATTCATACTTTTCTTCATCTTTCTCTTGCTCCTAATGTAGTTCTAGAATGTCTTATTCAACTTATGTCCCTTGCTAAGCATAACTCATTTTATGCCTTAGCCTTCTCATCATGCTCATATCAGTCCATTGGCTTCTTGTTTGCTTTCTCATGATGTTTAAGGATCAGTGATGAAATGAAAGTGTTGAATGGCCTAGGTTTCTGAGATTTCTCACTGTATTTTCCACTGCATCATTTAAGATTGTAGTCATCCCTTGAGCTGAACTCTCTATGACTAGTGTCAGGGATTTCTCAATCCAATTATCCTTGGAGTTATGACAGCACTCCAGACTAATGACAAACTACAATTAAGAACACATGTTCATGTGCTTTGTTTTTTGTTGTGTTTTAATAAATTTTTAAGTTTATTTTTTAATTTCTGACAAGATAATTGTGATTAATATTTCTGAAAGGAAGAATAATGCTTTTTTGTGCTGTTATTATGGGTGGCTTTGTTTGTGAGGTTTTCAATTTTTAAAATATGCATCAGTCTGCTAATAGACATTTTGTAGACCAATATTATTACAATCATGAAGTTTAACAGATTAAATTAAACAGATAGGGCCACTAAGTCTTAAAACAATAGACAATTTTGATTTTTTTTAAGACACTGTGGTAAGGGTCCTTCTTTCCCTTGCCAGCCTCTGCACTCCTTTCCCTGTGCAAGATGGGCCTTGGGTAAAGCACCCCCTATCTTCTGCATTCAGGTTGTTAGCTTCACCCTCAACAGAGGTTTAGGCATGCGGTCTTCCCCTAGGCTAGAGCCCAGCCTCTCCTCCTGCTGCTGCTGCTGCTGCTGCTGCTGCTCATGCCCTTGCTATCTCTGACTTAGGCTACGTCATTCCAGGAGGCATACCTGGGTGGTCGACAAATGCCTTTGATGTCGACACCTGCGCGTCCAGACTACCGCGCTGAGCCGACAAACAGCTGATCGGCTCAGCGCGGCAGCCATGTAAATTTAAATGAAGCGGCGATTATTTAAATCGCCGTTTCATTTTCCTATGCCTGGTAGCCTAATCTACATGCCTCTGACGACAGAGGCATGTAGTCTAGATGTAGCCTTAGTAACTGCTTGCCTGGGCATTTGCCTTTCTGTCCCTCTTCTCCCTCCACCCAACAGGGGAGGCTTTAAAAGGTCCCAAGCAGGCCTGAAGTGGAATCAGCTGACCCTAATTGGGCCAAGGTAGCCCTGTCTCAGCTGATCCGGTTCTGCTTAAGACAATCTCTTGTCAGCTGATCCTGATTGACCTGCAGTAATTCACTTCTATTTAATAGCTAAGCTGTGTCTACACTGGTGTGGCTGCTCTTGCACAAAAACTTGCTGCCTGTCTACACTGGCCGTGTGTTCTTGCGCAAGTAAACTGACGGTCTAATGTATGAAATCAGGGCTTCTCGCGTGAGAACTCTGATGCTCCCGCTCAGGAAAGAGCTCTTCCAGAAGAGGCCAGTGTAGACAGCCAACATGAATTTCTTGCACAAGAAAGCTCTATGGTTAAAATGGCCATCTGAGCTTTCTTGGGCAAGAGAGCATCTACACTGGCATGGATGCTCTTGCGCAAAAGCACATGCCAGTGTAGACGCTCTCTTCTGCAAAAGAGTTTTGCATGAGAACGCGCCAATGTAGACGTAGCCTAGGTGAGTGGATCTTTTACCCTTCTAAGGCTGCCTTTTCCCACACTGTTGCAGCCCTCTGGCCTGGCTTTGTCAGGCTACGTCTACACTGGCATGATTTTCCGAAAATTAAAAGCATTTTCGGAAAAGTTAAAAGCATTTTCGGAAAAGCATGTCTAGATTGGCAGGATGCTTTTCCGCAAAAGCACTTTTTGCGGAAAAGTGTCCGTGGCCAATCTAGACGCGGTTTTCCGCAAAAAAGCCCCAATCGCCATTTTCGCGATCAGGGCTGTTTTGCGGAAAACGCTACTGTGCTGTCTGCACTGGCCCTTTGTGCAAAAGTCTTTTGGAAAAAGACTTTTGGCCAAACAGGAGCAGCATAGTATTTCCGGAAAATCACTGACGATCTTACATCAGATCGTCAGTGCTTTTCCGGAAATTCAAGCGGCCAGTGTAGACAGCTGGCAAGTTTTTCCGCAAAATTTGCCAGTCTAGACACAGCTTCACAGTATACAAATAAGAGGGTGACTTGGCTGAAATAGGTTGCAGCTTTGAACTGTAATATCAATACTTCTTGATTGTTTGTTTTTATAATCATGGCAGACAGGTGAGATTCCAGAAGACTGGAAAAGAGCAAATATTGTGCCCATCTATAAAAAGGGGAATAAGAACAACCCAGGAAACTACAGACTGGTCAGTTTAACGTCTGTCCCGGGGAAGATAATGGAGCAGGTAATTAAGGAAATCATATGCAAACACTTGGAAGGTAATAAAGAGACAGGGAATAGCCAGCATTGGTTTGTGAAGAACAAGTCATGCCAAACTAATCTGATAGCTTTCTTTGATAGGATAACGAGCCTTGTGGATAAGGGAGAAGCGGTGGATGTCATATACCTAGACTTTAGTAAGGCATTTGATACGGTCTCGCATGATATTCTTATTGATAAACTAGGCAAATATAACTTAGATAGGGCCACGATAAGGTGGGTGCATAACTGGCTGGATAATCGTAGTCAGAGAGTTGTTGTTAACGGTGCTAAATCCTGCTGGAAAGGGATAACAAGTGGAGTTCCGCAAGGGTCTGTTTTGGGACCCGTACTGTTCAATATCTTCATTAATGATGTAGATATTGGGATAGAGAGTACGCTTATTAAGTTTGCAGATGATACCAAACTGGGTGGGGTTGCAACTTCTTTGGAGGATAGGGACATAATTCAAAATGACCTTAGCAAGTTAGAGAAATGGTCAAAGGTAAACAGGATGAGGTTTAATAAAGAGAAATGCAAAGTGCTCCACTTAGGAAGGAACAATCAGTTCCATACATACAAGATGGGAAGCGACTGTCTAGGAAGGAGCATGGCGGAAAGGGATCTAGGGGTCATAGTGGACCACAAGTTGAATATGAGTCAACAGTGTGATGCTGTTGCAAAAAAAGCAAATATGATTCTAGGTTGTATCAACAGGTGTGTTGTAAGCAAAACTCGTGAAGTCATTCTGCCGCTCTACTCTGCACTAGTTAGGCCTCAGCTGGAGTACTGTGTCCAGTTCTGGGCGCCACATTTCAAGAAAGATGTGGAGAAATTGGAAAGGGTACAGAGAAGAGCGACAAGAATGATTAAAGGTTTAGAGAACATGACCTATGAAGCCAGGCTTCATGAACTGGGCTTGTTTAGTTTGGAAAAAAGAAGATTAAGGGGGGACATGATAGCGGTTTTCAAATATCTAAAAGGGTGTCACAAGGAGGAAGGCGAAAATTTGTTCCTCTTGGTCTCTGAGGACAGGACAAGGAGTAATGGGCTTAAAGTGCAGCAGGGGAGGTTTAGATTGGACATTAGGAAAAAATTCCTAACTGTCAGGATGGTCAAATATTGGAATAAATTGCCAAGGGAGGTGGTGGAATCTCCCTCTCTGGAGATATTTAAGAACAGGTTAGATAGACATCTGTCAGGGATGGTGTAGATGGAGCTTGGTCCTGCCTTGAGGGCGGGGGGGGGGGCTGGACTCGATGACCTCTCGAGGTCCCTTCCAGTCCTATTATTCTATGATTCTATGCTTCTATAATGCAGGTGGATTTTAAAATGAAACCTTTTAAAATAAAATCTTAGTGTGAATATTTAACAACTAAAGTGCAAGAACACCTGTGAAAGGACACACCAGGCTTTCATGACCCCTGTTGGAGCCTTCTGATTCTACCACATGACAGCACAGGAAAGGAGCAGCAAAGATGAGTCCTCCAGATCAGCCTAGAGAGGCTTCATGGAAGCAGCCAATCAAAGCAAAGCAGGGATCAGATAAAAGGAGCTGCAGGGGCTTAGCAGCTTAGTTTCTGGTTGGCAACAGAATGTCAAGGAAGGGGGTGTTTTCCTGGCTAATGAAGCTTGAGGGATAACCAGAGTTTGGTTCTGGCTGTATTTCCTTAAGGTGGGAGAGAAAGGACTGGAGAATTTAACTCTGAGGTAAGGGGTGAGGGTAAATGGGCCAGGGAAGTAGTAGCAATGCATTTAAGGAGTGGTATGTGCTGCTGTTTAAAAGTCCCTATGCTGGAACCCAGAGTAGTGAGGTAAACCCTCAAAAAGAGAACAAGGGTTGTTTGGAAGCCCAAACAAATAGTTAAATGTAAAGAGTCCAGAATTCACCTAAAACATTAGTGAGGGCAAATAATGTTGTTGAACTTTTTCCACCCCTGTGTGACACAGTTGGAGGGCTGAGCCAAAGTAGACCTGCCAAGCAAGCTGATACTCAGTAAGACAGAAGGTAGGGCTGCAGGAGCAGTGCCCTGCACTGTTGGACACATTTGACTTCACTTATGCTGCATGTGTAATGCCATTTTTATAAATAAATAGGTGCTAGTGGCATGAGGGAGAGTGACAGGAGTACCTGCACTTATAAAAGCATGAATAGACATTTGCCAATCATCTATAAAAGATACTGATGTAACACATACCTCCTAAGTGTGAAGTACTGTCTCATCTAGTGGTGCCAAGACTACTTATGGAGCGAATGATTTGCTCTGCAGCCTTGGCTAATAGGCAGTTGGCTTTTAGCTCATGCAATAGAGGCCCATATGCTAATATTCCAGTGTTTAGAAGTAAATTATCTACATGGAAGATATTCAGTAGATATTCATTGGCTAGAAGTAGCATGGAAATGCAGTACTGTACTTGATTCTGAGTTTATCTGCTTTCTCATTTTGGTTTTATTTTGATCTATTTTTAAACTAATAGTCCAAGAAGCAATAAAATTCCCAGAGTACAAGGAACAGAAAATTATGTATAACGTGTGCAAATTATCATTCAGCATCAACAGAATTAATTTGTTTGTTATTGGAAAATCATCTGTCTTCTAGCCACACAGAGATTTATATTCCTGTGGGAATGGAAGTGAGACCAAGGGCAGCAGCTTTTGAATGCAGCTGCAGATAATAGTAGTAGAGATAAGTAGAGGAAGGAACTTTGATATTTCAATTCTGCTTTGATATGAATAGGTCTTGTCCAAGAAACCCAGCATCATGCCAATGAAAATAGAGATGACTACTGATTGGTGATTATTGTTGTTTGAGCACACTGCCTTATAGCCATGTTCTAGTGCTAATTTATAGTGGGTTGAACTTGTATGAGCATAATTTAGTCAGGACTCAGTTGTGGAAAATCCCCATAGCTTCATCTAGCTCAAATGGACTATTGTGAATCAAAATATATATATGACCTCCTTAACAGTTGTAGAAGTCCTTATCTATTGTCGGCCACATTGTTATGGGGAAGGGAACCAGACAGACATAGAAAAGGAGATGTCCTTGAATTTCAGAGCTAAATCACAATACTGCTTAACGAGCAGCACGGCTTAAAAATTTAATAATTTAAAAGTTACTGTAAAATTACTATAATTGAGCTCTTACTGGAATCAATGGCAAAATTCGCTTTGTCATCATCAGATATGTGAAACATACAAACTTTTCTATGTGTATATTGCTCATTTCTGTTTATATTTCTAAGTTTATTTGTGTATGTGATATCACACACACACAAATATAAGTTAATATGCTATGCTAGTAGTGTAGCCCCAGAGTTTGGAAATCTCACTGTGAGATGATTAAGCAAGGTGCTGAGCACCTGTTGTAATCCACCCAACATCTTCTGCTTTCATAGGTTTCATTAGGAGCTGATAGTAACACACTGATGTCAGTAAAACTAATTCTGTATAGGACATGGCTATTGCTGCTATATAAAACTGAAATGTAAATGTGATTGTACCCTAAAAACTGACTCTAATGGTGACCTGTTTTTGCATTTTCACTGTAACTCATTGATTTCTAAATTGAATTTATTTGGTTTACAATTTCAAAAGGTACTTTATCTCCCAATCCATAGTCCCACCCTGGGTTCTGATATGCAGATGAATTCTTTTTATCTTACATAATAAGAATTCTTCAGATCAAATTACTCTTCTCTGATTTACTTTTTTGCATCCTCACTGTGTTCAGATTAGGACTTGACTGATACCTTCACAAACCCCTGGGCTACGTCTAGACTGGCATGATTTTCCCTGCTGTGAAATATCACTGGTGTGGGTTTATGTAACTGCATTTTCAAAGAGATCTCATATTTACATGTGACATTAGGTAAGAGTGGAAGAAGGGGTCCTGCTTCTCTGAATTGTTTGTGTATGTCCTGCATAATTGTGTCTGAAATAACATCATGTGCCCTTGTGCAGAGTTTCTTAGACTGAAAACAACCCCTAAAATTTTATGGGTACATTTACACAGCAGTGTTATTTTGGACATCTACACTGGAAGCATTTATTTTAAAATAATGTTGAGCGGGAGGATTTTTTACTCAGACTTGTGGCAACCCTCATTTCATGAGGAGTATGGAAAGTCAAAGGAAGAGTGTTCTTCCTTTGTCTTGCTGTGTAGAAAGCACCAGAAACTGAATTAAGCTATATCGACTTCAGCTACGTCAATTGCATAGTTTAAGCTGTGTAGTTTAATTTGACTTTAGCCCTGCTCTGTAGACACACCCTAATTTATTTTCCTCTGGGATTTGAATATATTTTAAAAAATATTAGTTGAACCTAATTAAGACTTAAAACTGTCATTATGCCAATTTTTATTGATACCTTTAAACAAATCTACATGAATAATTCTGCTATTCAAGCACTGGAGTCCCAGGAAACAATAAAATGGCAATTGTTTGTTACAAAATCTTGTCAGTTTTTCAAATGCAGTGGATGGTATAGAATCAGATTCAGGTCACATTTTGTAAGAAACTCAAAAGTTTGAGAAGACTTTGATAAATGTTGCCAATTTTGACCGGTATATGTAATGAACTGTAAGGTGTTGCAAATCCTTGTCTGTCGTTTTTAATAATAATTTCAAATGTAACTTTGATTTCTAAATATCCATTATTGGCATGTAAAAAGCATATGCACACTGAATAAAATATGAAGACTATCACTTCAGTTAAGTATTAATGGCTTCTGGGAAGGCTCTGCAGTCCTTAATTCACTGTCTACTTTAATGAAAAACATATATGTATTAAAAAATCTGAGATATGAAGATCATAGTATTTGAAGTGGTATGGGTTTATGTAGCTGCATTTGCAATGCTTTTAGTCTTAAAAGCAGCTGAAAAACTGCTTTGTGGAATCATCTGGGAATTGAATCAAAATTCCAAATGTGGCTAATGGCAATTTACATGTTATCTAGGGCAATGATCATAAAAAATGGTTCTCAAACCAAGATACTTACATTTGGCAGAGGGTAAAAATGGTGCCCGCTATCTCAACTCCCGTCCATCATCTCTGAACTCTAATCCAATATGAGTTGAGCCAGTACAAACAAGCAAACTGTGGTGGATGGTGTATAATTGATCATGTGGCAAACTATACTGACAACTATAGTGATTTTAAGACCTAAATCATATATTACCGCTTCCAGCTTCCCCCACCATTATCATTTAGACCTTAGAATGGTGTCATTAGTGCATGAGCCGTGCTCACCCTTTACCAATGCCATTGGATACATGCCTTTTTCTTACTGAGATATGGATGCTTGTCTCAGTATAAGCTGTGCGTGGGGCTTGAAAGGAACATGCACGTTTATCACTAATTGCATGTAATGAACTGCAGTTGAAATGGCACCCATGGCTAATACCTTCCTGGAAAAAGGTAAGGGAAAAGAAACCACTGTTTTGTCTTCCTCCACTGAAGATATTAGATAGCTGGTAATGGAATAGTTGAGTAAGTGCATGAATTCTTAGTGGTTAGTAGATTATTATGTAGTCTGCTGGGACAGGGCCAACAGCCAGTGCACTCCAGCCCCTTTCCCAGGGAGCCCCTGCCACTCTGCTGCTGCCTCTGTATCAGGTGGGAGCCAGCCTGTGAGGGGAGCCAGTTTAAAAACCAGCTGCTGCCCCACGTTGCTGCCTCTGATACAGAGGTAGCAGCACAGGGTGGTAGCTGCCCCTGTCCTGGGGGGAGAGGGGAGGGAGAGAGACCTGCTGAGCTCCCTGTGGACCGAGGCTGGTCCAATGGGGTATGCCTCTGCGCGTTGGGAGCTTAGACCCCCTGCAGGCAGAAGGTGCTTTGCAGCAGCCTCCTCTCCATCCTACCCCAAATGCTGCTGCCTTTGATACAGGCAGCAGCATGGGGAGGAGAGGGGGAACAGGCACCTCTGTGGAGACGGTGCTAGGAGAACTGGCTTTTAAGAGGCAGCAGCGAGGGGAGGGGAGAGGGGGGACAAAAGCAGTCAACTACATTAAATAAGCAGATCAAGCCAAGTATAGTCAACTATTTGTTTACATCCCTATCCTCCACACTAGTCTTAATCCATGAAATTAAGATTAAAGAAAGCCCTTTGAGGTGGTATTCAAACCCATACTGGCCAGTAGGGGAATTAAAGTGCTAGTGTGTGCTTAAATCACTAGTGAGGAGAGCAGACCTTAAACCCTCTGTTCCTGGGGACAGGACTGGCTGAAGAAATGAGCTCTTTCAGTGAACACTGTCTGAGGGCAGGGTCCTGCCTAGGGCAGGGGGCTGGACTTGACCTTCTGTGGTCTTTTCCGGCTCTATGGTTCTATGATTCTATGAGGGCCCTGTCCCTGAAGGGAAGAAGGGCCTGATGCTGACTCGCCTGAAAATGGGACTTGTTAACTCTTTTCAGGGCTTCCTTAACCCATCTGTGTAGATATTCCTTTGTGTTAATTCCTATTTGTTTCTGCTTACTGTCACTCCAGAAGGGGCTTGGCCAAAAGAAAGTGCCTTCTGAGACTGGACTGGCAGGCAGAGACACCCAAACATTATTAAGTATAGACCTGGATGAGAATTGGGGCCGGGCCTAGCCTAGGATTCATCCTGGCATAGAATCCAAGTAACAAGCCCATAGTCTCTCACTGTTCCAACTATTTTGAATGTAGGTTGTCAGTGTTTTTCCCTTTCACTTTAGATTAATGTTCAGTTGGTCTGGCTCTTGTAACTTTTTCCTAACTATTCCTTTCTGTATCACTCTGAAAAAGCAATGACTGATCCATATAGAAACCTGCTTTTGAGACACCCTGTAAAGTTGTATCTGGTCTGAAGGAAATGGTGTGAATTATGCTACTGACCAGCAGAAACAAATCATTTACAACTATTATTTTGGCCAAAAAAATATTCAATCTGCATGGTTTTTAGAGAGGCATTCACTAACATAAGTCAATTAAAGGGACAGATCAATGTATAGCTCATGACTCTTAATATTGCAATATTTAATCTAATTTTTAGAAGACACATAAGGCATTTATTTTAGTATTTCCCTATTTTTCTTTTATTCTTTGTCTATTCCTAACATTGTGGAATAAGGCACTCCCTTGGGCTACATCTACATGGTGGAGCTATTTTGGGATACTGGAAGTATCCTGAAATAGCTATTCCATGTCTTGACCATGCCCATTATTTTGAAATATAACGAGCTTGCTATTCTGAAATCCCTGTAAACCTTGTTCCCTGCCACTTGAATGGGCCGTCACTGAAACAGGATTCCTTGGTGACTCACTTTCAGTACAAGGGCATAAGTTTCAGTATAGTTAAGATAATCCTTAACTAGTACCCACACACACACACGCGCGCACACACACACACACACGCACACACATACGCACGCGCACACACACAGTGATTATCATTAAGTTATAAGCAGTGTGAGGTCTCTAATGAAAGCTGTCATGGTACTTATCCATGAAGGGCAGCATGTATCCGGTGTACTGAGCTTGTCTGGTTTGGAACAGGAAGGAGTTGCTTGGAATGGAACCATTTGCTGTTAAACTCCAGTGGGTCTCTGACAGAATGCCATTGCAGATCTGACTCCTTGTGGCATGTTGATGACTCTTCTTGGCCTTTGATAAATTCGTCTTAACTTCCTTGGATGACATTTCATGGAAACAGAGAATACTAGAACTGGAAGGGATCTCAAGAGATCATCAAGTCCGGTCCCCTGCCCTCACAGCAGGATTAAGCACAGTCTACATCAGTGGTTTTTCAACTTTTTTTTTATAAAGTACCCCCTTTTTGAAAAAAACCATAAGTACCCCCAATACCTACAGTTTTCCAGACACACAAATTTTTTCTACCATTGCAACACACTTGTTTAAACAACTTAATCATAGCCGAGTGGGCGATTCAATTTTTGGGTGTAAAAAGTATAAAAATAATAGTGCTGTAAAACAAAAATACAGTTTTCTTCAAATTTCAGTTGTTGATGTACCCACCCCCCCGACTTCTCTCAAGTACCTCTAAGGGTAGGCACTCATACCACTGGTTGAGAAACACTGGTCTATATCATCCCTGATAGTTGTCTGTCTATCTTGCTCTTAAATATCTCTAGTGATGGAGATTCCAAAGCCTCCCTAGGCACTTTATTCCAGTGTTTAAACACACTGACAGGCAGGAAGTTTTTCCTAATGTCCTACCTAAACCTCCCCTGCTGCAGTTTAAGCCCATTGCTTCTTGTCCTATCATCAGAGGCCAAGAAGGACAATTTCCCCTCCTCCCCCCCATCCCTTTTAGATACCTGGAAACCGCTATCCAGTCCCCTCGGTCTTCTCTTTGCCACACTAAACAAGCCCAATTACTTCAGCCTTCTTTCAGCTCATGTTTTCTGGACCTTTAATAATTTTTGTTGCTCTTCTCTGGATCTTCTCCAATTTCTCCACATCTTTGTTGAAATGTGGTGCCCAGAACTGGACTCAATACTCCAATTAAGGCCTAGTCAGTGCAGAAGAATGACTTCTCAGGTCTTGCTCACAACACTCCTGTCTTCTTGAAATGAACTGTGTATCTGGCACTGTACATATTAACCTATAGGAAGGTCTTCGGTAAAAACACAATTTTGAAGTGTCCATCTCGGGCCATTTTCATGGCCCTGTTTTACATTGTCTTAGTTCAAGTATTGTATGGTCCAACCATTTCTATGTCAGGACAACTTACGATTTCAGTCTTCTTTTGCTACGCTACTTTTGGCTTCCACATGTTTTTCTAATGTTCATTGTTTGATGTTAAGGATGATGCATTTGTGTTTGGACTCTGGAGGCCATGTAGGATGGCCCTCTTTGATTTGACATGTATTTCTTTCAAGGTGCCTTGCCCATTCATTTGGCACCTTGCACACTGTATAATTTAGGATAAGGGTTGCAAGAAAGCAGATTTTACAAAGTAGCCAGCTCTTCCTGAAAGGTGTCAAGTGTCCTCAAGTCTCCTGAAAGTCAAAATGGCCACCAAGATACTATGGCAATCTGGCCTACTGGCATGTAGAGATATCCAGGATATGGCCATACTCTCTTTTCCCATCAAAAGGGCACAAGGAGGTTGTATGTTAGTCACTCCTTGCTACTCCAAGACTCCTTACCCACGTACTAAAGTGGCCTTTCAGCCACCTAGAGTGGTATAAAGCAGTTGAAGCAGAGCCAAAGATCAAGACCAGTGAGAACTGAAAGTAGTAAGCATCTCAGAGGAAATGTTCACTAGTTTGTATAACTGAGTCCTTAGGATGCCTTTTCTCTTAGGCTAGGTCTGCACTACACAAATCTGAGTGGTGCAGTTATACGGTATGTGTACACTTGCACCCTCTTTCGAGAGAGGGATGCAAATACAGACATTCGAAATTGTAAATGAAGCTAGGATTTAAATATCCTGTGCTTCATTTGCATAATTGTGGACAGGCGTTATTTTGAAATTTTATTTCTAAATAAAAAATGCTGTTTAGATGCGGTTATTTCGGGAGAAAACCCTTCTTCCGAAACAACCCTTATTCCTCATACAATGAGGTTTACCAGTTATTTCGGAAGGATTTTCTTTTGAAATAACCGCATCTACACAATTTTTTTTATTTCGAAATAAAAAATTTCAAAATAGCGCTAGTCCACGAATATGCAAATGAAGCATGGGATATTTAAATCCCAACTTCATTTGCAATTTCAAATGTCTACGTTTTCATCCCTCTCTTGAAAGAGAGTGCAAGTGTAGACATACCCATACACCCCTAACCCCTTCTCCTAGTGACATGAGAAATTCTCCCCTGACCTAAACTACACCATTTCTAGTGTTCTTGAAAACATAACATCCAGCCTTGGTTGATTGGCAAAGCTGCTCAAAAGATTTCTTACCTTTACAATTCATTTGTTTGAATATCTTGGACTCTCCTGAGTTGGAATCTCCCTGGGCATACATTAACACAGTGGTCCCCAACCTTTTGGGGCTGCCGGGTGTCTGGGGCCACTCGTGTGCCGGGGCAGGTGCCGCACATGTGCTGGGCCGGTCCAGATGATTCGGTGGGCGCACATAAATGCCCCAGCAGGCACCATGTTGGGGACCACTGCATTAACAGATTTTCAAGTAGCTGTTTTGTTACATACCAATTCCACAAGCCAAATACACAGGGAAGGACTGGAATTACAGCTCATTCACAAGTTCTATTCTCACACCCATGGACTGAGTAAAGATACTGAATGGCTGGGTCATTATCAACCTACCAAACAATGAAGGCAGCAATGGTTCTTTGACTGTGTAGAATCTCATACTACCATTTACATGTTTTGTCAGTCTTTAAGTACTACCTGACCAATTTGTTGTTTGCTAATTAATGGTTCTTATCTGCCTCTTTTTTTGACTATCCAGCCTTTAGGTACTTAAACTATTCGTTTTTCCTATTACATTCCTGCTTGGCTTTCCTGTTGGTGTTGTGGTGTGTTGTTTGTTTGTTTGTTTGTTTGTTTGTTTGTTTGTTTGTTTGCTTGCCCACTGCCTCTTGTCCCCACCCCTCCCACTTTTTCACCCCTTCCCCCCTCATTCTCCCTTATTTATTTTGGTCCTGGACATCCAACACTCTGGTCATCTGAACAAGTAGACTGTGCCCGGGAAAGCTCATGATAACATCTACATGTTTTGTTAGTCTTTAAAGTGCTACCTGACTTAAAAAAAAAAGTTTATCCTGTACAGACTAACTCAGCTACCCCCTGAAGCTTCTGAACTCTTCTTCAGTAGATACCTAATTCCTTTTTCCGTCTTATGCATAACATCTTTCAGCAGTGAACCTTTCCTTCATAGCTGGAATGTAGCATTAGTAATCACAAATACTGGGATCTATTTCTCCTTATCAGGGCTCTTAACCACTCTGATTCAGAGTTTCCCAACTGTAATATCAAGATAATTACCTACAGTGCCCCGAGGGATGGCTCAAGGATGTATACATCATTTATTAGGCATGCAAAGTTGATGAAAGGCACTATATAAGTACAAAATATTGTGGTTTTTTTTATTATTGATCTAACATGCTCATAATGGAGTTTTTTTGTTCTGTTGTCTTATAAGGAAGTGTCCTTAAGGTCAATCCCTGTAAGGTTGTTGTATAATAAATGCTAATTTAGTTGGTGGCTGTATTTGTAAGCTCCAGCTCTACCTGTTGCCCTTTTTGAATGTCTCATTGAAAAATATATATTTGCTCAATTCTGTTTGGGAGGAATTTAGAGACATTTTTAAAAAATGAAACCAAAGTTGAACTGCAGCTGTGAAGAGAAAACTATACCTCTTTAATCCAGAGGGTTTGGAGTTTAAAAGCACTAAAGCATCATGGAATATCTTGTAGGCTAGCTAATCATGGTGATCTCTGAGTGCCTTGTAAGTGGTCCTCATGGCTGAGAGATTATCAACAGTTTTGTGAGGAGGCTTATGAGTTCTGATGGCAAGAGCAGGAACTCCAGCAGCAGCGCCTGGAGCAAGGGGGCAGTGAGTGGAGACATTCCTCCGGCCCGCACCCAGGGGCTGCAGGGAGGGAAGGAGCCAGACAGAAATGGGAATTGAGAGGAGCCGGCAGAAGCAGCAGCAATGCCCAGAGTGACGGGGTGGCGAGCGGGGCCATTCTCCTGGCTCGTGCCCGGAGGCTGAAGGGAGGGAAGGGGCCTGAATCAACTACTGTACTGTACAGGTAATCTGTATTATCCGTCATTTTCATTAATCTGACTACCTATTGTCACGTTTAGGTCGGATAATCAGGACTCTACTGTAATCAGATTCTTCTCGCACATTCTATTTCTGACTTTGGCTCTTAGATTAAGAGAGCAGATCTAGAATAGACTCATGGTATTTTCCTTAAGGCTCTGGCACCTGAACTCCTGTGATTAAATGAGACTCTTGGATTCTTTTTAAAATATGTTCCAGGCCACACATTTGTAGGTAAAAGTGTTTTGAAGTTGACTTTTTCATTTTTAACCCAAAAGCATATAATAGTATTCCATTTTTTTTACGTCTCATTAGTTTTAAGTCAATCTCATGACTTTTCTACCATCTCATGACGTTTGAATGTGTAGTGTTGAAAAAAACTACCTTTACAGTTAACTCATTATAAAAAGGAAATTTAGTTTGTCGGGCATGTCCTTAACTTCTCTAATTGCTGCCTTTACTCCTAATAGTGCAAAGCAGAGCCACCTCTTGCAGGCTTCTAACTTCTGATATACTTACACAGGTTTTATAAAGTGTTCATCTCAGTGTCTAGATTGGAGAGCAAGGACAATATATAAATGCACAATCAGCTATTTGGCTTAATATGATATGTGAGTTTTGTTGTTAGCTACATCTCATAGTTCTGTATGTCAGAAGCAGTTACGATCATCGCTAATTTCTATTTATCTACTTATGCACTGATGTTTGAATTCCCCTGATATCTGAACACTGAAGAAAGGAGGTTCTGATGCATATTTAATGTTGAAATTCTTGGGAGAGATGTCTTTGCAGGGTGACCCACACTCAAGGGCAACGTCTACACTGGCCCCTTCTTCGGACTAGCCATGCTAATTTAGAACTTTGGAATATGGAAATGCACGGGGGATTTAAATATTCCCCGCGGGATTTAAATAAACATGGCCGCTGCTTTTTTTCCGGCTTGGGGAAAAGCCGGAAAAGAGCGTCCAGACTGGCGCGATCCTCCGGAAGAAAGCCCTATTCCGGAGGATCTCTTATTCCTACTTTCAAGCTGGAATAAGAGATCCTCCGGAATAGGGCTTTATTCCGGAGAATCACGCCAGTCTGGACGCTCTTTTCCGGCTTTTCTCCAAGTCGGAAAAAAAGCGGCGGCCATGTTTATTTAAATCCCGCGGGGGATATTTAAATCCCCCGCGGATTTCCCTATTCCAAAGTTCTAAATTAGTATGGCTATTCCAAAGAAGGGGCCAGTGTAGACATAGCCAAGATGAAAACAGAATGGCTGCATCTAGACTGGCATGATTTTCCGTAAATGCTTTTACCGGAAACGTTTTTCTGTTAAAAGCATTTGTGGAAAAGAGCGTCTAGATTGGCACGGACGCTTTTTGCGGAAAAGCGTCCATGCCAATCTAGACGTGGTTTTGCGCAAGAAAGCCCCAATCACCATTTTTGCCATCAGGGCTTTTTTGGGCAAAACGGTTCTCAGTTGTCTACACTGGCCCTCTTGTGCAAAAGCATTTGTGCAAGAGGGTTTTTTCCCTGAACGGGAGTCATTGTATTTGCTCAAGAACACTGACGATCTAATGTAAGATTGTCAGTGTTCTTGCGCAAATTCAAAGCGGCCGCTTTTGTGGAAAAACTTGCCAGTCTAGATGCAGCCAATGTGTGTAAGTTATTTTAAAGATCCATGATTCTGGAAGATACCAGCTCATTCACATTGACTGTACAACAAAGGTGAATACAAAGCACTCCCCTAGCCAGCAAATCTGAAAAGATTTGAAAAGTTCTATGTCCCCATACAGAACTGATTCATTTTTGCACTTATGATGTTCTCACTTTGTACTCAAATGAAAGACAAACACCCTCCACTCCAAAATCTATTTTGATCTAAAGCAAACCAGAAAATAATTGTTTAATGGAGGCACTTGATCCCTGATTTCTCCCCCAGCCCCCGAATGACTCTTTTAGTCCCAGAGGACACTGACACTACAGCCCTGTCAAAACAGCTTTTGCTTTTTATGTGTTGCACTACAGATACATTGAATCCTGGCCAAAAAGCTCTATAGGAGCAACGAGTTCTAAGCCCTTTGAAATGGTATAGTTAGTAAAAATTAACATTTTAAAATGATAATCGGATACCCTTACTCATCTCAAGCAATCTGTTACTTCCCAAGGAGTCCCACTGACTGACTTGTAAATATTTATAATGAATAAAAACCATAATCACTTAACACTCTGAAGCTTGTACACAGGCTTCAAATCAAGAATAAAACACTAGGGATATGTCTACACATCCATGCTATTTAGAAATAACTGCCCACTGTGTAGATGCAGACTAAGTTATTTCAAAATATTGTCAAACTGGAGGACTTCTTAGTCCGACTCCTGTAACCCTCCTTGTATGAGGAGTAAGGGAAGTCGGAGGAAGAGTGCTCTATTTCAAAAGAAGTGCTGTGTAGACCAGGGGTGGGCAAAAAAGGCCTATATGGGCCAGATCCGGCCTGCCAAGTGGGTTGATCCCATGCAGGGCCTCCACGGGATGCAAGTCTCCTCCACCGCCAGGGAGATGGGTGCCTGGGTGGGGCAAAGGGGCTCCCTCACCTCCAGACCAATTATGGCCTGGGGGGGGGGGGGGGGAGGGGCAGGTCAGAAGCATCCTGGCCCTGCCCCTTCCAGTGTGGCCTGCGGGCACTTGAAACATTTTTGAACTGGCTCCCAGCAAAAAATTATTGCCCACCCCTGGTGTAGATGCTCCCAATTTCGAAAAAAGCTACTCAGTTGACACAGCTCAATTTGCTAAGCTTATTTCCAGGTAAGCCCTGCTGTATAGACACACCCTACAAAATGTTCCACCTTTTTTATTTAGTTTAAACTCCATGCAGTGTGAGACATCAATGTATGGCCACGAGGCACAATGCAAAAAGTGCATGGATTAGAATGAGGAGAGGAAGATAGTTTTGTGATTGAGAATGTAAATAGGCACTCAGGATGTGGGTTTGGATTCTGGCTCTGGAAGAGACTTATTTTGTGACCTTTTACAAGTCCTTTCCTCTTTCTGTGTTTCTATTTTCTAATAAGCAAACTGGAATAACAGTGCTTACCTACCTTTAATGTTTGTGAATGGCTTGGATACTATGGTGATAAGCACTACAGAAGAACCTATAAGAACTCTGTGCTGCTAGGCTATGATTTCAAAGGATTTAATTACTCCAGAATGTTATAAACTAGAAATATATTATAATGTTTCTGCATGCTTCCACAGTCTCTCCTTGGAGGGAAATACAAACATGAATTTTTAAAAAACAAAACATTCATCCCAGCAGGGCCATTACTTGGTTGATTGCAATATATCCTTTCTTAAACATCCTTGAATATCTCTGATTGCACAAAATATTGATCCAAAAATTAGTTGGGGAGTGTTATAAAGAATTCAAAGATATGAAAAGAAACCACAATCTACCCCCCTCCCCCTCAAAATTCTCTACTTTACATGCTAAATCCAAGCAAGTGATACTACATATAGGTCAATGGTACAGGTAGTCTATCACATAAGGCCATAAAACTAATTCTAGGAATCAAAAGGAATAAATTAGTATAGAACAAACATTTGAGTCTTCTACTATGAAACCTACATTTCTATAGTCAGCAGAAACTAAAGCACACTTGCTTGAGTTGAACTTGGTCTCCACCTAAAAAATTAGATTGCCCTATATACATCACTCAGGGCTGTGGGGGAAAGAACTGTGCCTATGTGACTTAATCAGGTTGACCTAAGCCCCCACTGTAGACAGTGTGGTCAATGGAATAATTCTTCCATCAACCTACTTACTGCCTTTTAGAGAGATGGATTAACTGTTCTGGTGGGAAACTCCTTCCATCCAACTGCAGTAGAGAGCATCTGCATTATGGTGCTATAGGAGCACAGCTAAAACTGAGCTGCTGCAGTGAACACATGACTTTAGACATAAGTTCACCTTGTTTATGATCAAATCTTTCAAAACAGGGACTAGGCTGATAATTGCTGAAAAGTGATATTTAATGGAGCTTTGTATCAGTTGTACAGTAGTGGTAATAACTGAATTGCCTTTGGTATCTCATTTAAAACCTGCAAATACCTTGCATACTGGAGGTTAGTTAACTCACAGGAAGCACAAGAATACTAGAGTAACCTTTTTCTGTTAAACTTGCCAGCTTTAAGTTAATCAGTACCAAAACAGTAACCGATACTTATACAGATTTCCAACACAAAGTAAATTCAATTACACTTTCGTTGTATCAGATCAATAAACTGAGTTTGCTGTGAGTTATGGTAACCAGAATCCCCTGATTAGTTATTTGTAATATCCACCATTACATGTCCTGTGTGTTATATGGAAAATGCTCAAGGGCAGGGACTGTCACTTACAAAACTACTCTCATGCCCACCAGAAGGACCCTTGTCCAAGACCTGAGATGTTATGCCACTACAAAAGGTTAGCAGTAATAACATTTGAACCTACATATATATATTTTCATTATGTTCAAATAACAGCTTCCCAAATTCTCTTCAGTCTTCTTCTACCAAGTGGTATGCAAAAGATAACTGATTCCACGGGGGGAAGGGGCAATATTGCTCTCATGGAAACAGACTATAACTGAGCAAGAAACATGACAGACAGACAAAGATGTAAAGACTAGATCTCCATATGGGTCATGAAGCATGAGAACATCGATAACAAATTCCCAAGTGCAAGTGTCTCAACATGTGAGTGTTGAGAACAATACTTGGTTTGCCGGCTGGTGACAACTGTCCAACACAGATCACTGCCTTGCTAGAATCTGATTCCTTCACATTCAGAAACACAAGCATCTTCTGCTTGAGGTGCCCCTCTAGCTCCTTTATGTGGTAATAGTTGTAGAGTCTTATTCTGTTTTAGAATCCATAAGAGAAATGGTTCATCATGCATTTAGCCACAGTATTACACAATCTCACTGTCAAAAGAGGCTTATGTGAAGAGCCTGGAAGTCCAAATCTGTACTTGCCACCTGCATGGAAAGGGTCTTGGTCCAGGAGCATGAAAGCTCAAACCTCCACTACGGGCGTCTCCAGTTCCACCACAGGTCGTCATCACCAGGAATAGGACTGCATAAAGTAAACTAAGTAGCGAGGTATGCATAGCTTCCTTGGTGACCCGTCAGCAAAACCTTTTGGGGAGGGCAGAAGGGGAAACTTCTAGAGCTTCAAACTGTCTACAGCAGGGCTGTGTCTAGACTGGCCAGTTTTTCCGGAAAATCAGCTGCTTTTCCGGAAAAACTTGCCAGCTGTCTACACTGGCCGCTTGAATTTCCGCAAAAGCACTGACTTCCTACTGTAAGAAATCAGTGCTTTTTGCGGAAATACTATGCTGCTCCGTTCGGGCAAAAGTCCCTTTTTGCTGAGATTTGTTTTCCGCAAAAAAGCCTCAATCGCGAAAATGGCGATCGGGGCTTTTTTGCAGAAAAGCGCGTCTAGATTGGCCACGGACGCTTTTCCGCAAAAAGTGCTTTTGTGGAAAAGTGTCCGTGCCAATCTAGACGCGCTGTTCCAAAAATGCTTTTAACGGAATACTTTTCTGTTAAAAGCATTTCCGGAAAATCATGCCAGTCTAGATGTAGCCTAGGTGTCTCTCTGAATATGGCAATAGTAGTTGCAGGGTCAGTTGACTAACTGTGTGTGTGTGTGTGTGTGTGTGTGTGTGTGTGTGTGTGGGGTTTGGTTTTTTTCCTTCCTTTCCCCTCCCCCCCCCGCCTGACATTATTCATATATTATCATGTGCCAGTAAAATTAGAGAACATTTGATTGGTTAGATGGGTAGTGCCAAAAAAAGCTCCCGCATCTCTTGCTGTCATGACACTTTTTTTTTTCTTGTTTCTTCTTTTCTCAATAGCAGGCAAAGGTGCTTCCTGTATATTTTCTATGCCCACTTACTTTATAGCTGTGTCAAACCATCCAACTGCAGCAGGTGGAGTCTAACTGTCTCTGCAGGAAAACTGTTTCTTCTGGGAAATGTTACTCTGCCAGCATCTGTTTGTTGGATGTTAACTTCACATATCCATGTAGTGCCTCTAGACATTTTCTATTGCCATAGATGCGGAGATAATGAGATCTAGAACATATTTTAATGTAGACAAACACATTTTTCTTTTAGCTCTGATCGGGTATAAACTGTAATTAAAATATAATGGCTGGGCTTGACCTATGAATTCTGTTTCAGCATTTTATAAGCTATTAAACTGTACTCTTCTCTGACTTTCTCATTTGTTGTTTCAAATGAGTAAAGCTGCAGTGTGGTTTTTAGGTGATTTCAACACACTGTCCCAGGGAGTTAGTATGAACGCAGAGGTGCCTGAATGCTTCAGATGTCAAAGTGGATAGATAAGGCATGCTATTTCAGAAATAGATGTAGTATTTTGACTAGCAATTGCATGTAGACTTAACACAATAGTGTGATGTCCTGATAGGCCAAATGTCGGAAAAGCCTCTTTGAGAAGAAAATCGGAAAAAGATATGCAAATTGCAGTTTGCAATTTGAATATCTTTTTCCGACTTTTCTTTGTAGTGTAGACATAGCCCTAGTCTTCCCTCACTTCTTCTGTATCTTACATCTGCACAGCAGGGCTAAAGCCAAAATAAGCTACACAACTTGAGCTACGCTATTGACGTAGCTTGACAAAGCCATGGCTGAGTTGATTTAGTTGGGATTGGTCCTGCCTAGAGCAAGGGGCTGGACTTGATGACCTTCTGAGGTCTTTTCCAGCTCTATGGCTCTATGATTCTATGAAATGGCTTATTTCAGCTTTTGGTGCTGTTTACATAGCAGAAAGTCCAAGAGCACTCTTCCTCCAACTTCTTTACTCCTTGTAAAATAAGAGTTACAGGAATCGGGTAAGAAGTCCTTATGTTGAAATAGCCCATGTCTACACTAGAAGTAGTTATGTTGTTTCAGAATAACATTAGTTATTCCGAAATAACACTGCTGTGTGGATGCAGCACTTAACTACACAGCAGGGCTTAGCTTCATGTGTGTATCTTATTTTGAGTTGTCAATTGCATAGCTTATTTTGAAATTGGGAGTATCTACACAGCACTTATTTCAAAATAGAGCACTCTTATTCCGACTCCTGTAACCCTCATTGTATGAGTAAGGGAAGTCAGAGAAAGAAGTCCTCCAGCTTGACAGTATTTCAACATTTCAAAATAACTGCCTCCTGTGTAGATTCGGACTAAATTGTTTCGAAATAATGTTGCTATGTAGACGTTTCTCTAGTGTCTTTTCTACAGTGACTCTTTTATATTGCAGACTCACATTATTTTTTTTAATTTATTCCTTTTGTTGTTAGTTTACAGTACTCTCTACATCCCTTTCTTTTCTCCAGTTAAAGTAATCAATCTTTCCCCTCTTGTCTCTCCCTTTCCTCCTTTTTCCATTCCCTTCTTCTTTGTTCTACTTGTTTCTCTTGGATTGAAATCCAGAGACGAGGTCTAGTTTGTATTCCAAATGCAGATGTTTTGGAGGCTGAATGGATGATGACAGCCCCTGATTCTGCAATGAGCAAAAAATGGGTGGATTCCTGCGCTGTCATGAAACCCATTTTAGGATGGAGGCCTGAATGTGTAGATAATGCCCACTGGAGATTTAGGGTATTGAAATTGAAGTAAATGCACTGCACATTAGCTTGAATATTAATATTGTACCAAAGTACTCTCCTTTTGTTAATGTATGTTTGTTTTTGGAGGGGGATCCAGGTGGAGTGATACTGATTTACTCTCTTCCACAAAATGCCAGTCTGCGCAGAAGACAAAATTTGCTGTACTGTAAACATTACTAAGGCTGCTTTATAAAGCAAATGTTGGAGAATAGCTATGAAGGATACTGTTAGCTCTCAGATGGAGTTAACTTTACAATTAGATTTCCTACTGAGGAGAAAAGGTTTCTCTGTCTGCCAAACTGTCTATCAACAGAATATCCTGCCCATAAGAGGGGAAAGAACATAGTTACACTGTGCTTTGGATCAATGTCCTCTTTGTTATTTAAAAAACAGAGCCTGGATGCTAAGTGATCCCGGATACTACATTTTACTCTGCTTTTGTTTGATTTGAATTATTCTGACTGTCATATATGTTTCCAGTTTCTCTTCTGACTAAGGCTAGATTTTTCAAAACACAGTTTATGATTATGATGCATATATGAGTATAAACTAGCCAACTATAGACATTCTTTTTGGAAATGTCTTGCTGTTTTACTGTAATTAGTCATCTCAAAGACAGTTGGTTTGGAATAAATTTAGAACTTCTGTGGCTGTTTTTGTCTGTATATAATATATTTGGAAGTTCGCTATTTCTTTGCATATTTCAACTTTAAATGTAGGTGTGAGTTCCACTTTTTTTTTTATTTGCAACTACCATCAGTATTTAACCCTGGTATAGTTTGCTCATGTCTCGTTCTAAACATAGTTCTGATCAACTGTATGCCTGTTGTGTGCACAGACCCGAATCAGGCAGACAAAATGGACTTCTTTCCAGGACAACTGTTTCCCTGCTCTTCCTCCCCCTCACCCCCGAAAAAACAAAAACCAACCCACAATAAACCCCTTCTGGTTATAGTTTCATCATGCAAAATATGAAGGAGTCAAGTAACTTACACAACATACTTGAGTAGAAAGTGTGTGTCAGTTTTTCCTACACTATTCTTAATTATCACAATGGGCCAACTCTGTAGGTTTACTCTGGGTTTATAGTAACTACTTTAGTGAGATTCAAATACTTTATTTATTTTTAAGCACTTTTCATTGTGTTCTTTTGCATAATACAAAACTCCTCATTTTTAAAACTCAACTTGAAGAATAGTATCTGACTTTTAAATGTTATACTCCAATTAAATAAAAACCAGTGTTTAAATGAATGCTATATCTACCATGTTTGAAAAATCTGTATTTGAGTGAATTGCTGTCCTCTGTTTCTGGAATCCAAGATGCCAGGGAAAGTTGGGAATCTACACAACATCCCTAATAGGGATGTGAAAGTGTAACCATTCAAATGGTTAACTGATAAGCTAGGTTTCCATTATGGTTACATACTGCATCCCTGGAAGACAGCTTTGCTGTAGACTCCAATATAACTTTTTGTACAGAAGAGTGTTCAGTGAAAACTTCCCAGGAGAAGGCCGACAGAAGCTTCAGTGCATTCTCTGTGATATAAAACGTATATACCCCAGAGCCCTCAGCGTGTGCAACCAGTAGGATTTTTAGAGATTACTCAGTTACATTTCTAAATAACTTCTTATCCCTAATCCCAATGTGCTTGATTTTTGTAAGTAGATAACACACTGTTCAGCTAAATCTGATAACTCATTTACACAGCCAAGAGGGGACTGTCTATCTGAGCTGTGTTTGTTCCAACAAAGGGCCTGGAATAAATTATGCTAAATAAATTGGCTCCAGGTTTGCCTGTTTCAGACACTAGTCTCAGAGTAATCTATCCTACAAGTTTTACAGAAAGTGGTCAGATTTAGTAGATGTCACCTTTTCACGGACATAATGTTACAAGTTCACTGGTTGTGCATCTGGATATCCCTGGCTATTGCAAGATGGCAGAATACCAGCATGTCTGTGCCTTGACTGCTGGCAGCTCTGCTAGTGCATAACCCATGTCAGATTTAATTTCCACAGGGAAGATCTAGCTGCACACAAGCATGGGCGGTTTGTGAACCTTCTGCTTGAGGAGGCAGTTGCTTCCCAGCCCGGAACCTGCCTTCTTTCCACTATCTCCCTTCTCTGTGTTCCTGTCACTGCATGCTTGCCCCGTTCCAGTCAAATCCCTGAACCCAAGCAAATTATTTTTCCAAAAATCCTTTCTCATAAAATGGAGCTTGTTTTGTCCCATGTGCTAGACATGCAGAAGGTACCTAATTAAAAGCACTAAATTTTAGGAATAAGAAATGTCTGTCACCAGTCGATTATATACCCTCCTAGTTGACATTCAGGCAGCTTGCAAATGCCCCAAACCCCTCTCATTGATCCTGAGGAACACAGAATGGCAAGTACCAGTTAAAGATAATTGAGAAATTGCTTGTCGCTTCTTCACACACTCAAGCAAGGTGTCAGGCCTCACCCTTAGCTAACATTTGCCACCTTACAGGAAGAAAATTACTAGAATCAAGCTACAAAATTTGCCACCTCATTTTCACTTCTTAACACAAACAAGTTGAGGACTTCCTATGTTGAGCAGTAAGCACCTCTGACCATGAATAAGAATAAAAATTCAGGCTGGCTGCTGCTTGAACTGCACCTGTTCAGCTCACAGAACCAAGAAGACAAACTGGCCCACTGAGGCAGCATGATGGTGCCACTTTTATGTATCAGACTGGCAGATTCAATATCCCCAGGGGTAAAAGAATCAAATCCCCAGCCCTGTTCTCATCAAGCAAACACCATCTCCTGACCACTGAAAAGAGTGGAGACCTATCCTACTAATCTTCTTTTCCTTGCCACCATGTCCCTCTTCCTCTTCCCCCTCTTTCTTACCTCCATATCCCTCTGTCCCCAGGCTCCCAGAACTCAAGATCACTACCCTCCCCAAACAAGTGCTTCCATCTGCCCTGACGGTCACAAAATTTGAACTAATTTAAAAAAAAACCACCACCACCTACCACAAGTTGTTCCTGCCCGGGCCACTGCTTACCTGTGGGGAAAACTCTGAAGGGCTCCTCTGGCCCAGGTAGAGGAGGGGGGAAAAGGGTCCATTCTTCCTGGCTATTTATTTTGAAGACAGGCCAGCACAGGGTACCTGCTGCCACAAATGATCCAGCCCTCCCTATAGGCACAGGTAGACTGGTCAGCCTAATGCTATATTTGCCTAGCCCTTGGAAAAGTGGTGATGTGGGAGGTCTGGTGGGAGTATGGTTGCTAGGTGTCTGGTTTTCTACCAGACGGTCTGGAATTTGCGCCCTCTGTCCGGTAGAACAATTCAGAAAATACTGGGCATGTGCAATGTCCGGTATATTCTGAATTTCTGGCTGGATGCCGGACGGAAGCCTGGCGGGGGTGGGGGAGCGATTGGCGCTGGGAGCCCTGTGGTCGCATGCAAAAGGCAGAGGAGGGGGTGGGGGCAGTGGCTGGGACTCCCAGCCACTCCCTCCTCCCAGCTTCTGCACGTGACCAGAGGCTCCCAGTGCCAATCGTGGCCCCACCTCCCAACTGAGAGCCTCTGGTTGCATGCAGAAGCCAGGCGGGTGGAGTGGCTCCTAGCCACTCCCTCCGCCCAGCTTCTACTAGCAACTAGAGGGAGTGCCTGCCGGGGGTGCGGCCTGATGGGCTCCAGCTGCAGCCAGTGGCTGTTTCTCCCTCCCCCCCAGCTCTGCTTCCTGCCCCTCCTCCTCCCAGCCAGCCCTGCGGCCCCCAACCTCCCCGCCCGCCAGCCCCGCCTCCCGCCCCCCTTCCTCCGACCCCCTGCCCACGATCAAGTATTTTGAGGGGGGGGGATCCACCTGGTAACCCTAGGTGGGGGCCCTGTGCTCATTCCCCCTGCCTCTTCTAATTGCTCCAGCATCATACAATGGGAGGAGGAATCATCCCATAAAGTCCCAAATTGAAATTCTCCTGTAATCCAGGAGCAGTGGCTACTGCGTGAATAAATCAGAGAGATTTTGAAACTGAAAACTGGAACTAAAAAAATACCAGGAGCAGGGCTTCTCAGGGTGAGGGTTATGTGGGCCTGCTTCACCAGGGAGCCCCAGCTGCTGCTGAGGGGACACTGCATGCTAGACTCCTGCTCTCTTCTCTCCCCCCACCCCCGATTCCTCATCTCCTCCCCTCACCCAACTCCACTGTAGGGCACAGAAAATGGGAAGCATGTAGGGAGAGGACAAGAAGAGGAGACAGGGTGGTTATCTGTGCAGGGCTCATTGGGCTAGGCAACCCACCACCCACCCTACAAATACTAGCAAGGTGGACTATGTAACAAATGTGTGGGGAAATGGCAAGAGAAGAGCAGCCAGGGCTCACCAGCAGCTGGACTGGGAAAATGAAAACAAACCCACCACCATGCCACATACGAGGAAGGAGCCACCCAAACAGGGAAAGGGCAAAGGAGAAAGAGGGAAGCAAGGAGGAAGCCCACTTTGTCCCCCCGAGCCAAGGTGCAGGAAGGCATGAGGGGCCAAGCAGGGAGGAGCCTGAAGAGGGGAAAGAAACCAGTCAGCAGCAGCAGCAGCAACACACCAAGCTGTGAGGGGGGATTTGATAGCAGCCTTCAACTTCCTGAAGGGAGGTTCCAAAGAGGACGGAGATATCTGTCAGTACTGTGAACAGCCTGGCAGAACAAGGAGCAATGGTCTCAAGTTACATTGGGGGAGGTCTAGGTTGGATATTAGGAAAAACTGTTTCACTAGGAGGGTGGTGAAGCACTGGAACGGGTTCCCTAGGGAGGTGGTGGAATCTCCATCCCTAGAGGTGTTTAAGTCTTGTCTTGACAAAGCTCTGGTTGGGTTGATTTAGTTGGGATTGGTCCTGCCTTGGGCAGGGAGCTGGACTTGATGACCTCCTGTGGTCTCTTCCAGCTCTATGATTCTAGGTGGTCTCTGCAAAGCAGGGCTGGAACTCCTGTTGGTGCTGGCGGATGGAGAGATCTGCAGGCTGAGAGCCTACATACTTGTGTTTCGAGCCTTGTGTGTGTTCCATGCAGGTTCAGGAGTGGGCTGCTGAGGAGGCTCCTTGCTACTTTGCCTTCCCATCCACTTTAGAACCTGAGGTTTGTGATCAAGGCCCTTAGCAGCGATTTATTTAGGGATGATAATAAAAACTTAAAATAACTGAATATAGATAAGTTACCGCTTCATGATAAAGCTTGTGCGTTAAATATTTGCTCCTTTCAGATGTTTTGTCCACTATTTTGGTTCAGTACATCTCTCAGTAATATCTTCAGAGGTTTGTTTTTGATAAGCATCTAACACGATCAGACTGGGATGGTGTAGTTTTGCTAATTGCGCTTGCGTACCTAGAATTTGCAGGTGTCAACTGAACTGTAGCAGTGGTTAGATTGGATGCAGAGGGCACACATGACGCTCAGTTAGTGTTGTGTGCAGTCAGCATGCATTCCACTTCACATGCCCTTCCTTTATGTTTGGGACGCAATTAGCCAGAAGAGGCAGGGGGAATGAGAGGAGGGCCCCAGCAGATCTCCCCCATCATCACTTCAGTAATACTGGTGCGTTTTGGGGCAGGGCTTTGCACACAGGAACCAGTGGAATTTAGCAACCCTGCCGTGTGGGCAACAGTAAACAAAATGCGTTGTGGGTCACGCAGAACCCTGATGGATCGCATGTGGTCCACAGACCTCAAATTGCTCACCATTGTTGTAACCAATTTGCAATGTAAGGATCTAAAATATCTATATTGAGATTACCACACATTAGTACCTTGGCTAACGCTATCATTTGAATACTGACTATTTTATGAGTATTTTATATTTAATTTATACTTAAGTGTTAGCTAGGTTAGATATTGTCCAACACCTTACATGTTTTTCCAGCCTTAGCCTACTAGTTTTGTAGAAAAGAGTTTAGTGTTTTGGTGTATACTGGAGCAAAATGCCTCTGTGGAAAATGAAGTGACTTCTGCTTAAGCTACTTTCTATAGGTCTGGCTTCTCTTCATAAAATGTGTGTGACAGTGCAAAGGACACACAGATGTTTTCTTTTTGCTTTCAGATTACATTTGGACTTGCTGAAAACCAGAGGCTTTTATTATCATGAAGGCAACAAAAGACTCTCGAGAGAACAGCAGTATGAAATCTTTCAAAGTGCCATGTGTCTGCACAGCATTATCCTTAGTAATTCTGTTCCTTCCAGTCATTGGAACTTCAAAACAAAATATCCCAAGACTTAAGCTCTCTCATAAAGGTAAACCCGTCAGAAGATTTTCTGGTGTGTGTTTGTTTGTTTGTTTTTCCTTTTTCTGTAAGGTGCTGCTGGCACTCATTTCTGTTACTAACAGGAAAATAAACAGTTGTCACAACTGTTTCTAGAAATAGACCACAATAGCGTGAAAGACATAAGTTCTTCTAGGGGACAGAAGTATTAAATTACCTTTTTGGGGTGAGGAATTATAATAGAAATGGTAAAGTTTCTCAGATACACTTAAAAACTCAAAAAATTTGCTAAATTTACACTTCCTTGAAGCTGAAAATCACTTGGGACAAACATTAGTTCTGAAATGATAAGTGGCTGCATGGCCATCATAAACAAACAGAACATGACTATTGGCAAATATAGCACATGCAAGGACTTACTTAATCAGTGTGTGCGCTATATCCGGTGAAATGCTACTTATTTACAAGTTACAGCTCTGTATCTACTGGATTTGGTGCAAATATGTAGGTGTGATTTTTATGTGCATGTCTTCACTGTTTTTGCATAGTTTCAGGAAATAGCAATGCAAGCCAATGAATACAGAAGCGGAAAGATCTGACAGTTATAGATATTAATAGGAAAAAACTGTAGCTTGCATTCAAATTTCTACTTCTAGTTATAGCTTCTAAAATTCCCCAGTGTTAATTAATCTATATGGTGATGACACTTATTGTGGGACTGATGACCAAAATTACTGTATTCTGTACTTCAAAGATAGTTTGCCACCTGCAAAATCCTGATGGACTTAGTTGGCTGACAGAGGAGGAGAAAACAAAACACTTTGAGGTCAGTGTAGGAAAATTGTTCAAAATATTTTAAAATACTGAAGGAAACCTGCTGGGAGTGGCGTGGGAAAATGCTTAGCGTAATTAATAATGGCAACAAGGACATGACTGATATTGAGGTCCTGACCCAAACTTTTATTACGACCTTCATAAAGCTCTGAATCTGGTTGGAGGGATGGGGTTATTCTATCTCAACTCAGTGACCTAACCCTGCAGGGGAAAAAATGCAGAGGGGAATACAAATTAACACACACATTCCAATTCAGAGAGCTATACTGCCATGGATGAGGCCAATGGACAAATAAGGAAATATGAGGAATATTGAATTACTGTTCTATCTCTCTCCTCCAACTGGAAGAAGTAGAAAACAGTAAAAGAAAATGTACTATTATCAAGCTTTTAAGTGTTGTTAAAATGATGCCCAGGAGGGTAGAATGTGTAGACAAAAAATTTGCTAGCATTGCACTGCTAAGCTCTTTGAGCATTCTATGGATGAAAAGGTTTGTTAAACAGAAATTAAAAACGAAAAATGTACACCCTAAACATATGCTAATGAAACCTGGGCTCTGCTTACCATCAAAGAGGATTCAATGGTTTGAATCAATTTTTAAGGCTTTATGGGTCTCATGGATTCTAAATGCGCTCTAGAGAAAGTGTCAAACTGCCATTACCTGTTCATGTGCAATAATAACCAGGTTGGTGGCTAAAGTTCAGAAAGTAATGGTCAACCTATGTCCAAGTCAGGCAGAGGTTTGTGATATTGGTCAGGTAACTGCTGTGCATCCAAATGTCTCTATTTCCAAAACAGCATTTTGATCCACCTGTGCTATGCTGATTTCTCACTGAGTGATAATTTGCATTACAGGCAGTGCAGGTAGTGATGTTTAAAACTGGCGAGGGCTTCCTGTTATTAGACCACCTTTTCAATTGCTTAAAATTTAGCCAAATTTTAGTCCTCCTGTTCTGTAGCATTAACACTGTTAATCATGAGTTGTGAGAAACAACAGGGCAGGGTAATGTAGTAAAGAGTTTGAGTTCTTCCTTGAGGGACACAACTAATGCCAAATAATGGAAAAACCACATCTCCACTACTAGATCCTCCGCTTGTGGGATTCCACAAGGACTGGAGAAAGAAATGGTCCTTTATTTCAATATTCACGTGCAACCAGGCAGTGGTGAAATGGTCAAATGACATAAATTCAAAGTGCTGGCAATATGAGTATGACACAGTCTACCTATCTTGTACCACCTACAACCTCACCACTACAATCATATAAGATGAGCACAGTTGCTTGATGCTGAACCCAAGAAAGACAGAGATAGGCATAGGACAACATTTTGAAGGTTCACACTCACAATAGATTAGTTCAGTCCATAGTTTAGGCGTGCTCTTGGATTTCTTCCTGACACTGAATTCTCCCATCACATCAGCCTTGAGTAACACTTTTTGTCATCTTTAGTTGGCTAAGACTTTATCACATCCTGGAACATGATGGCCTGACCTCCATGTTATAAATGTCGTCTTCACTTCTTGGTAGGGCTGCAGCAATGAGATGTATCAGGAAAGAAATATTCAGGACTTGGACTCCAACTAGTACAGAATGCTGAATCTCATCTCCCCAGAAATGCTGGATACCATGGACACATTACACCTCCCCACTGCTCTCTGCACTGGCTTTGCAAGGAATATCAAATCAAATTCAAGGGTTCGGCCCTTATCTCCAAGGTGCTTCATGGTATAAGCCCAGGATACCAATACAATAGAAAGCTCCAGTACAAAAGATTTCACTCTCTGGCACAATGAATAAGAATAAAGCTCACCTGTGCAGGAGACAGAACTTTCTCAGGCTGGGAATTTTGCAAGGTCACTTCCTGGTGCTAGGGGTGTGCCTTTTGCAATGAACTGGACTCAGCTCCCCATTCTAGTTCACATCCACCCATCTGGGCCAATTTGATAGATTGTGGGGAAAACCTGAGTAGGTTGTAAAACATGAGTTACAAGTGAGACAGGAGAAGGACCAGTCAGGAGAGCTGCCAGATGGAATAACTGGTTTGTGGGAGAAGGCAGATGGCATGGAGAACAACTCATGATGTTTGCAGGGTGACATCCCCAAGCCAAGGAGGCTGGGCTGAAGTCAGAAACAGGAGACGCCTTCTGGGTCTAAATTGGAGAGCCAAAGCTCAGGGACAGACAAAGCTGTAGGAAGGGGAAGCTGAGAAAAGACTTCCTTGGGGTTCCTGCTCTTCAGCAAGGGGATGCCAGACAGTAGCTATGAGAAGCCCAGGGGGAGTGAGTGATGCTTCCCTGGAAAGGAGGCAGTCAGGTTATGGGAGCTCTCACAGTGAAGAGCAGGGTTGCATCCTGGAAGGAAGGTCTTGGGTAATTGTCTTGGCAGAAGGATCTAGGAGACATTTTATGGTGAGAAGGAAGTTGGGTTTTGATGACTAAATGCAATAGGGATACATAGATTATGTTTCAGGCCTTTTGGTTATTCACTGTTTGCACGATGATGAATGACAAAACAGTGTCATCTTGGGCTTCTGTGATGTTCTCCCTATGGTATCCAGGTGTTTCACAAACATTAATGTTTGATCTTCTCAACACTCCGGTGATATTAGGTGGCATTACCATTCTTGGATTACAAATGGGGAACAAAGGCACACAGGGCACGTCTACATGGGAGTGTTATTTTGAAATAACAAGGTGAGCATCTAAACACCAAGCCTGTTTCATAATTTTGAAATAAACTCACATTTCATGAGGAATAATGCCTGTTTTGAAATAGGGTGTGTAGATGGTGCAGCTGTGGTTATTTCAAAATAAGTAGCCTCAAGGGCTTCTCACAACTGCCTTTGTGGCCACTCTGTCCACACCAATCAGGACTCTCTAGTTCCCCTTCCCATACAGGTTTTAAAGCTACAACCCCAGGGGAAACAGTTTGTAGTAGAAGGACGGCCATGCAAGCCCTGTGCCATGCAGCAGGATTCATTTGTGGTGCTATGGCAGACTCCCATGCTTCCAGTGAGCCTTCCACAGCTGCAACTGAGCCAATAGCCAGCTCCCAAGCCCCTGGCCAGGGGTGGAAGAGGAGGGCAACATCCTCGGCTGGAGCAGAGAGCCTGGTACACACCACTGCCGTCGATCACCGAGTGGCTGCCATTGAGCAGTCCAGCAGCCGCCTCCCCACCCCCAGCCCTGCTACTGTTGCTGCTCCTGTGTCTTCCCAGTTATATTTACCCCAAATTTAAAACAACAACAACAACACAGTTTATTCTTTCAAAACAAAAAGTATGGTTTATTGCATCTCCAAGGGAAGAGAAGGTTGGGAATGGAAAGGCACAGAGGGGCAATTCAGAGGCCCCTTGTGGGGAGGCCCAGGGTTGAGTGTCCATACCTGGCCTTATCTGAAAATTTCCCTCAGGGCCTCCCAGATGTGCAAAGCCCTCTGCTGGATCTGCTATTGAAACATTCCTTGGGAGGGTCAGCCATGGGAGCAAAGGGTCTGCTGTGTCCCCCATGATGCACATCAGCATGTCCACGTCCCTGCCCCTGATGGAATGGGCCGGGGGGGGGGGGAGGAATGTGCCAGTGTGCATCTTCTGAAACAGGTTAGAGTTTCTGAAGACATGGGCATCGTGCGCCTTCCCCGACCATCCATCGTTAATGTTGGTGAAATGGCCCCATTGGTCCACAAGGGCCTGCCGGACTACAGCCTCTCCCCGAGTTACGAACGAGTTACGGACCAAACACTTGGCTGTAACTCGATCCGTTCGTAACTCAGACCCCACTGAGATGCACGCGACTGCGCTGTTCGTAAGTGTGGGTCGCGTTCGTAACTCGGGGACCGCCTTTATGACCGCTCCATGGGAGCTTTGGTCGTAAGTGTGAACGGTCGTAACTCGACCATTCGCAACTCGGGAAGCAGCTGTACTGAAAAGCACCCCTTCCTGTTAATATAATCGGTGGCTTGGTGGTCGGGGCCCCAGCAGGGGATATAGGTGCTGTCAGTGCCCCTGCCCCTGGCAGTTGGGAAAGCCCATGCAGCAAAGACAGTGATGATGGGGTCCACGTTACCCAGGATGACGACCCTACACAGCAGGATGGCGTTGATGGCCCTCGCCACCTGCAGAAGCCTTTTCTGTTTGTATCACAGGGTGGCCAGAGCCCTCAGGAATTTGTCAAGTTCAAGCCCCTTCCCAGAGCAGGAGCATCCCCAGCTTCACAAATCCCTGCCTGGGATGGAGTACGGTGGGACTGAAAAACCTCTAGAGAATGAGTCCACCCCCCTTTCCCACAGAACTCCATTTCAGCAGTTCACCACCCTCCAGGGACAGTCATAAGAGTCATACCTACATGAGCAAGGCCCCATTGGGAACCAGTTCAGCATGGGGAGACTGACTGACTGAAGCAGTAGTTGTCTGGGGTAGCAAGTGTCCAATGCAATGGCTCACCATTGCCAGAGTGCAGGAACGAGCCACTTACATAGCCTCAGGAAGGTGTCCTTCCAGATGCCGAAGTTCTGGAGCCACTGCTGGTCGTTGCACCATTCCATTATGATCCGGACCCACTAGTCGGTACTGGTGTCCTGTCGCCAGAAGCAGTGGTGTTTGGGGAAGAGTGGGAGGGGTTGTGCTGCATGATCAGCATGTGGAGAGAGGTGAGGAGGTGCCCTGCAGTGAGCTGTGTCTCCTGTTCCTGCAGGTCCATGTGGCTAGCCTGCAGTAACTGCACTGGGAGGTGCTACAGGAGCTCCAAGAGCCAGCGAGTACTTTGCAGCAGATCTGGCTCCATGGCTGGAGTGCTGTGGTGTTTGCAAGAGCACACAGTGAGATGAGATTGTTGACCCTTAAGGAGCTAGGCAAAGTGAAGAGTCTGAGACATGGTTGTAGAGGGGAGTCCCTTTAAGCACAAGCTTCAGCCTCCGGCAGCAGCTACAGGAAGTGACTGTTGTCCTGATGCCCTGCCCGAAGTGCTTCCGGGGAGCTTTAAATGAGATTCAGGATCCAATCAGTGTGGGCGCGCTATTTCAAAATAACTATTTCAGGAATTATTATTCTGCAATACTTATTTCAAAATAATCGTGTAGTGTAGACATACCCACAGAGATGAAGGAGAAAAATGTCAAAAGTGTTGGCTAATTTTAGGTGCCCAACTTGGTATGCCTAGGATGAGATTTTACAGAATCTAGCATTTAAATATGTAAAAAGCACCATGTTAATCCAATTCAGTTGCTTGACTATTCTTCTATCAGAGGCTTTTCAGCATCGTGCAAGAATTCTGTGGCAAAAGCAAGAACTGAACTCAGTTCTCTAAGGTTGCAGTTAGCTTCCTTTGCACAGCACGCATTAGAACTCTCACAAATGTGACAGGGTCATGGTGCAACAGTGTAACTCACTAATCAGTTCTGATTCCCAGACCAGTGTCCAACCTGTACACTGACTGAGGCAGGGGTCAGGCAGGAGAATACTTAGTATGTTATCCTTTCCCATCATGCATATGAACAAGGGGGGCACATTAATGTTGCCCTGGCGAGCTTTAATTCTGGTTTTTTCCTAACTTGAGTGCTTGATTTAGCTTTGTTTTTTAATGTATAATTTACTCAAGACCGTGACGAGGCAAATAACAGCAACTACTGACTGGCTCTTCCAAGTGATACTTTCAGCATTAGCATTTTCATAAGCCATTTTCTTCTATAGGTTGCCCTAATATTCAGGCTGCATTTACTCAGCCCTCAGAAGGACTGTTGTGGTGATATCTTAATGCTTAGTTAAAAAAATAGCTTCCACCTGACTTCTTCCTACTTACATCACTTGAATTAATTCAGATACTCTGTGCAATTGAAATTCATTAGCACTGAAGGTAGTGGGAGTCTTGCCACCTGGCATCAGCTGGAGCAGGATCAAGTCCCCAGTTCACACCATTATTCAACTTCATCTGAAAGAACATTCATTGTATGGTCTTTTTCCGTATGTTGTAGGATAAGGTAAATCATGAGTCCTGAATAGAAATTAACCTTGTCTTAAGCTTTTTAGCTTTATATAGATGAGAGTGGGTTTCCTCCTTTTACAGTGTGAGTGATCCATTTGTATGTTTACAGCTAACAATAAAATGTTGGTGCCTTAAGCAGTTTTGTTTTTTTTTAACCCAGAATCAGTAACTTCCCTTAACAAAAATAATACACTAAAATGAAAATATTCTGTAAAAATGGCATTACAAAATTCCAGACTTACTGTCTCTGGATGATTAAACATATTCTGTTTGCAAGTGAAAAGATAATTAACCATTATCCCTGTGTACTCAGCCTGTGCTATAATAAAGTTGGTATCTTTCTATTGTTCACTTATATCTGCACAACTGAGTTATAACAGTGTAGCTTCATGAGCCTCATTTAAGCCAACAGCCATCCTGTTACAGTACACAGGTTTGCAGAAATGTAACTGATGGGAACTTGGTGTTCTAATCATGCACAAGAAGTAACAGAATTAAGCTGACATGTTCAGCTGTGTTGGCTGTGCAGAAATAAGAGGACAAAAGTGTAATAAACATTTACAGCTGTGACAAAAGTCAGCAGCTATAATTCTAAACAACAGATCTGCTTGCTCCTTATGTGGTGAGTGAGTGCCATTTTATGTAGTTGCCTCTGCACACCTTAGTCATCTTTGCAAAGTACTTTGAGACCCATAAATGAGAAGTGTTATGTAGGTGCAGCAAAGTGTTGTCTTATTTCATCTGATGTGGGATCAACACAAATAGAAACAGCTGCTTGAAAAATAAGGTTGCATGCTCTGTTACAAGTTCCTGGTTGAGGGTGCTGTTAGCTGTCATTATTTTTTCCTTCCTATTGCCTTTGAAAGATACTTTCTGAAAGCAATTAATGATGAAACTTAAATCACTTCTATGAGAATATGGGTAGGCAGTGCTATCCTGCTTGAAAAATGTCTAGGAAATCACATGCATAGAATCAATTTGATTTTTAAGGGGCCTTTTTCAGATTTAAAATCGGATCTCACCAAGATCTCTCTCTCCTGCTTACTTTAACTAGATAACTTGGAGCTGAGATGCTGTATTCTGTTTTATTATTATTGCATATATTATGTCCTGCAGGGCAACCTGCACTCAATGACATCAACAGTTTACACAGTAGTTGAACTAAGAATAACCTTAAAGAGCTGACCCATATCAACCTCATAACACTATAAACAGCTTGTAGATCTCAACAATTTTCTCTTTGCATAATTGCAAAAGGGCCTTACCTGCATGAGAAAAAATGTTGTGTGCGCAAGACACTGTACCATAATTCTTTGAGTTCACTTGATTGAATCTCCAAAGATGAGAGAGAGAAAATAGACTGGACTTTGGAGAAAGTGTTTAGACCAGTTAAAAAGAAAGAAGAAAAAGTACCAATGAATGGCTTCTCTAGAAGAACAAGGTTTGAGTAAAGCATCATTGGCAGCATTTTAGGCATTGTTTACACTGGCATTTTTTGGCGATAAAACAGTGAAAGCATTTACACTGCAATGCACCTCTTTTGTGGCTGAAACTGGATGTTTTTTCCCAATAAAATTCCAGCCCTACAAGAGACTTTGCTGTTTGTTTTACTGAGAAAACTGGCTTCCACCAATATCTCACAGTTTCTGCCGTAATGGTTGTGCTCAGTGTTTTGTGATCTCTGCTCCCCAACAGGCACATGCCCCACCACTTTCAAAGTTCCCGGAAGTATCTGGTAGCAAAGTGAGCTTCTCCATTTGGGGAAAAAACAGAGAAGAAATCATTGGAATATTCCTGTTCTGCCCTGCAAGGAACACAGCAGCAGGCAAACTGCTGCTGAAGGGGGAGAGCTGGAAAGATTGCTGTGCTGCTTTGACTTTCCTCCATACGGACAGCTCACAGAGCTGCTAGCGAATCCAGTGAAGATCAGGGATCAGCTCTGTATTCTCACAACACTTGCACTGTGGAACGCTTACTCACATTGCTTTGTTCTGTCAACGGGGTGCTAGCAATGTGGCCATGAAATGTCAACAGTGGGAGGCAAAAAAAGCAGTTTGACTGGCTTTCACATTTGGTGATGCTTGCATGTCGACAGCACTCTTGTCACCAAGCCTTCCCAGTGTAGACATAGCCGTAGGGTAGGATTTTCAAAAGTGCTTTCCTAACTCTGCTCCCAGTGAAATTAATAGTAAAAAAATTCTATTGGCTTCAGTGGAAAAAGAATTTGGCCTATCGTTGACAAGAATTTGTCAAGCGTTTTTGAAAATCTTATCCTAGTCTTTCACTGTGAACTAATTTTTAACTTGTCCTGATCCTGTTTTCATTGATGTCCGTGGGAATAGGATTGGGCCTTAAATTGCATTTTACATCCTATTCTGTTTCCTGGGTCTCTGGTAACTTACACATGAAATAGTTGTCTGTTCGGGTTGATAATTTTGTATGGATATATTGCTGGAGGGTTTTATCACATTACATACCATTTAATTAAAAACTAATCTTTAATGCCTGGAGACTCCAGAGCAACACTGGAGGGCTAGTAACACTATTCTCTCTACACGGGACCAGACAGAAAGGGAAGGGAATATTGTGAAATACATTGGGGGGGACTTTACCAACATTTGTTCTGCTGCTAGCTTACATGCTCAGAGTAGCTCACCTAGATCAAGTCTCTGTGCTATGTACATATCTTTAAAATGGCGCAAGGAGATGGTAAGGTATCCTAGTAGCAGTTCATGGTACTCTGTAGTATCCTATAATGTCAGAGTGTGAAACTCAGGCTTAAACAGGGACTTGTGTTATATTGTCCTGTTTGAAACTGGATTTTGTGAGGATTATCCAGGAGCAAGGAGATAAGTTTATGTTGTGCGGTAGAGAAGATCAGCTGAGGAACATACTTGAAACAGGACAGGAGTTCTGTGCTGTGGCATGGGTCCCAGCTGTCCTGGAGAAGTATGTACCTGTATATGCCTGTGCTGTGACTAGAAAAAGGATTTCAATTTCCAGGGCATTCAGTTCAGCTTAGTACAGTGGGAGACGCTTTGTCTAGTGCATGGGTTCCCAAACTGGGGGACGTGCGTGAAGAAATTCCAGGGGGGCACGAGGCGACCCAGCCCCCTCTCCCCTGCCAATCCCCCGCAAGTTTTGCTGCTACTTTTGTTTTTTGGCCCCGGTCAGTTCCTTTTTTCCCACCTCAAGTTTTGCTGCTATTTTTTTGGGAGGGGGGAGTGAGGGTTTCTCAAAAGTCAAAAAGGGGGCATGATGCTGAGAAGTTTGGGAACCACTGGTCTAGTGGGTCAAATACTAGCCTGCGACTCAGGTGTTTCTGGGTTTTAGTCTGAGTTCTGCCACTGGATTTTGGGTATCTCCATGTCTCCCTCTACCTCAGTTTCCCCAGATGTACAATGTGGATTATAATGATGACATCCTTTGTAGAATGCTTTGAGATCATCAGATGAAAAAATATGGATTTCTACATGAGTATTATTCTGACAGCAAAGGTTATATGTAGATAATGAGGCAGGAGAATCTGAAGCCATACTTGATTTGTAATAAGAACATAAGAACGGCCGTACTGGGTCAGACCAAAGGTCCATCTAGCCCAGTATCCTGTCTGCCGACAGTGGCCAGCACCAGGTGCCCCAGAGAGGGTGGACTGAAGACAATGATCAAGCGATTTGTCTCCTGCCATCCCTCTCCAGCCTCTGACAAACAGAGGCCAGGGACACTATTTTATCCCCTGGCTAATAGCCTTTTATGGACCTTTTAATATTAGACTTTTAATATTAGCCTGTAGCTGATCCTTAGTTTGTCTCTTTATTTATATGAACTTTAAACAATCCAAACAAATCAAATCTGGCAGTGCACAAAACTGGCCTATATAAACACGTCCTTATTATTGTTTCATTTCTCTTCTCTGCCCCATTCCTTCTGATTAGTTGTGTCTTGTGCTCAAGTGGCTTGTAAGACCACAAAATTGTTGAGGACAGGAAGTAAAGAATGTCACACATAGCATATTTAGTACATTTCCCCTGTTTTTAGACAAATAATGACTGAGTTTTGGAGTAAAAATTGATTAGCACTGTTTTGAAATATTGTGTTCTCTTAACTATATACAATAAATATCACCCCTCTCAATCGCAGGGGTCTGTTTTGGGACTGGCTCTGTTCAATATCTTAATCAACGATTTAGATATTGGCATAGAAAGTACGCTTATTAAGTTTGCAGATGATACCAAGCTGGGAGGGGTTGCGACTGCTCTGGAAGATAGGGTCATAATTCAAAATGATCTGGACAAATTGGAGAAATGGTCTGAGGTAAACAGGATGAAGTTTAATAAAGACAAATGCAAAGTGCTCCACTTAGGAAGGAGCAATCAGTTTTGCACATACAGAATGGGAAGCGACTGTCTAGGAAGGAGTACAGCAGAAAGGGATCTAGGGGTTATAGTGGACCACAAGCTGAATATGAGTCATCAGTGTGATGCTGTTGCAAAAAAACAAACATGATTCTGGGATGCATTAACAGGTGTGTTGTGAGCAAGACATGAGAAGTCATTCTTCTGCTCTACTCTTCTCTGGTTAGGCATCGTTTGGAGTAGTGTGTCCAATTCTGGGCACCGCATTTCAAGAAAGATGTGGAGAAATTGAAGAGGGTCCAGAGAAGAGCAACAAGAATGATTAAAGGTCCAGAGAACATGACCTATGAAGGAAGGCTGAAAGAATTGGGTTTGTTTAGTTTAGAAAAGAGAAGATTGAGGGGGGACATGATAGCAGTTTTCAGGTATCTAAAAGGGTGTCATAAGGAGGAGGGAGAAAACTTGTTCATCTTGACCTCTGGGGATAGAACAAGAAGCAATGGGCTTAAACTGCAGCAAGGGAGGTTTAGGGTGAACATTAGAAAATAGTTCCTAGCTGTCAGGGTGGTCAAACACTGGAATAAATTGCCCAGGGAGGTTGTGGAATCTCTATCTGTGGAGATATTTAAGAGTAGGTTAGATAAATGTCTATCAGGGATGGTCTAGACAGTATTTGGTTCTGCCATGGGGACTGGACTCGATGACCTCTCGAGGTCCCTTCCAGTCCTAATATTCTATGATTCTATGCTCTCTGCTTTACATGTTGTTTTGATTTTGTTTTCATTGGTTAATCTAAAACTAGAGCCACCAAATTCAGCTGAAACTGTTTAGGCAGAATAGAATTACCTAAACATTAGTAAGTTCTCACCCTCAATATCAAGAACAGCAAAGTGCTCCATCAGCCCTCTCCAAATGAAGTACTACTTGACCGATTTATTAAAATCAGAGGCACTGGAGAATGTTGATTATTTTCTCTGCATTGGAAGTTATCTTTCATCCAAGACAGATATTGATGTAAAAATCATCTGAGCTGTGCCAGTTCAGCCTTTGGTCATTTACAGCGTAGGGTTTTTGAAGATCACAATATTCAAATAGACAAAAAGGTTTCAAGCCATGATTCTCCCAATACTATTTTATGGGTCTGAAACCTGGACAACCTACAGCCATTACTTGAAAGTCCTAAAGATGCATCACCAATGCTGCTGCCGCAGGATGTTGAAGATCCAGTGGGAGTACAGGTGCACTAATATTAGTGATCTGGAAAAGGTAAAGACCACCAGTATCTAGGCAGTGATCAACTGTCAGTAACTCTGCGGGACTGGTCATGTTGTTTGGATGCCTCACCTCCCAAAACGAGTCCTGTTTTCTCAGCCGAAAGAAGGATACCGTAAAGTAGGAGGGTAACAGAAGTGTTATAAGCTCTTGCTGAAGGATACCGTAGTGCAACATTGATGTTGACACTTGAGACTCTCGCCTAGCATCGCTCAAAATGGAGAGAAGTCCTACATAGTGGCACTTTGAATTTGCCTGCCAACAAGCTGAGGAGAAGAAGAGGTGCAGAAGGAAGGAGAGACTGACTTCTAGCCATGGTCAGCTACCTGCTGCTGTACCTGGAAATATCTGTCCTCACTGTAATAGAACTTGTGATTCAAGAATTGATCTTATCAGCTGCCTGAGGATCCACAACTCCCATGGCAGATGATCATACTCAGCAACAAGTGATTGTCCATCAAAAAATTCATCAATAAGGTGTCCTGGACACATTAACATAGTTATCATAAGCAGCCAGTAACTCATGTTTATCACCATGTAACTGCAGAATATGGCTTTTGTTCAGTACAGGTTGAACCTCTATAGTCCAGCACCCTTGGGACTTGACCAGTACCGAACCAGAGAATTTGCTGAACTATGGGAGGTCAATGTTGTCTAGCAGCATTACCAATACTTCCACTGCTTACTGGGCTATTAGATGACTTTTAGGAGTAAATTAGAGCTAAAAGAGCACAGAACACTGAGCCAGGACTGATGGCTGTAAACAAATTTTATGGAACTGTGGGAAAGTTGGCCACACCCATAAGTGGATATCCAGCTAACTAAAATCATGCCAGACCACAGATGTTACTGGACCACAGAATGCCGGATTAGACAGTTTCAACTTGTTCTGATTCTAAGGGAAGACTGTCATCTCCAGATTCTCCAACTCGACCTGCAGCAAACTGGGGATGGATTCTTACCTGCTGTGACTAAGAGCTTTATTGAAGTCAAATTGAGCATCTGGTCCTTGATTTTAATTTTCCTTTGCTGTCACTTCCACGTGTGGATCAGGCTCAACCCACTGTAGGCAATGAGAGCTGATGAGCTCTTGGCATGGGTGTAAAATTAACACCTTTTATACTTTAATTTTCTAATGATCTCTGAGTCCGTACCAACAGTACAACATCTGATAGAACCTTGATGGTTATTACTTTCTTCTTATCCCAGTAAAAAAAACAAAAACATTTCTTTTCATTGTCATATGAATCCTAAGTCACTTGTTTGGATTCTTTTTTCCATGAAACATTTTGTTAAAGCTTCAAGTACTTAAAAGTCAACTAAGCAAATAAATCTCTCTGTGTGTTAACTCTCCTAGCTCTGGTAACTTCCCTATTTCAGGAAATGTTTGTGCTGTTATTTTCTTTAGCCTATTAGAACTGATTTTAATGTTGTATCATTTTACAGTCCATAGTCACTTAACATTTTTATCATAGCAGAGTTCATGACGTTGTTTTATTTATAAATCCCTGACTACTCGGTTATAAAAATTGCTCTTATCAGAAATTTGGAAAATAAGTTTTAAACTGGGGAAAAACTTTTCAGGATGGGTATAATATATTTTTTAAAAGATACTTTTATAAATTGGCACCTTTAGATTCATCAGATCTATTCCCCATAGACCAAATTTTGGCACCAAAAATGTGGTCCAAGAAGTGGGTCAGACAATCATGAATCAGACTGAGAAACGTGTCAGCACCTCCCCGTAGTATCAGGCATTGTGTCAGAGACAGACATTGAATACCTTACACAATTTTTTGTCCGTCTCTATTTAAGCAAATTCCAATGCAAGACAAAGGTTTACTCATGAACCACATTAAACTCAATGTCAAAATGTCCAGTGGGGAGTGGGAGTAAGGAGCAAAAAGTGGGTGAAAATTTCAGAATTTGCCCTCTCATGAACAGACTGAGGAAGGAGTAGAAGACTCTACTTACTACAGCTTCCGCACCATATGAAAGTTTAGGTGATTGGATCTGGTCTGTGCATAGAAGTCTTGGCCATTCCCCCAGTTTGTAATCTTGGCCATTCCCCCAGTGTGTGTCTATAGAAAGAATCACCACAAGCTTGGGTCCACGTCATACAGAATATGAGCAGTCTCTTGAGTGGCATCGCCACTTTGTCTTCCTTCGTACGCATTGTGTTTGCTCATTTCTCAAATGATCTGAAAAGGAACAGGGCAGTTTTTTCACCCTGTCTATTAGAGCCAGGCATGTGGTTTCCAAGGCAAAACCAATTGTTTACTTGTGTTAAGTCTTCAGAGTCAGTGTAGCTAGGGAAAAATGAACGGAGGTCCAGTCTGCCTTGTGTATCTTCAGCTATGTCCAGAGTGCAGGATCCTTTATTGATGATGATGTTCTAAATGACAGAACATGTGTAGCTTGAGCCTGAAGATCTAGCAGTTTGCAAATTGAATGCAGATTTTTCTAACAGAGCAAACTGTGCTATAAAAATCATGGCAGAAATTTTGCTCGTTTGCAGTGCATTTTGTCTTAGATAATAGGATTTACTTTTGGAAAACAATCCAACCCTTTCTGAGTAACTCAAAAATAAAATAAGTTTTAAAGTAAAAAAACTGGTGCTATTTTGGAGACAACTGTAATGACAGTTATTTTGTTTTAAAATGAGGCACAGTACCACAGATAATGGTATGTGTGCCACTCTGGGAGAGTAAAGCACTGTTTGCTGTAAGTTCTAAATATAATTGTTACATTTTTAACACCTGGATTCACCTAAAGCATGCAACATGAACTGTAAAGGGCTACTTCCCTGCTGAACCATGGACTGACAGTGGTCAAATGCTGCATTTACAGGCAGTCCCCGGGTTATGTACAAGATAGGGACTGTAGGTTTGTTCTTAGTTGAATCTGTATGTAAGTCGGAACTGGCGTCAGCCGCTGCTGAAACTGATCAGTTTCAACCGCGGCTGAATCTGGATGCCAGTTCTGACTTACATACAGATTCAACTTAAGAAACCCAGGCAACTCTGCCTCGGGCTTCCTGTAGTCAGCCGCTGGTCAGTTTCAGCAGCGGCTGATTTGGGGATGCCTGGGGCAGAGCAGCTCAAGTGCTGCTGGGTTGCTCCAGTAGCGCCGCTCCTCTTTTATAAGAAGAGGGATAGTTGGTGAGGGTGATGGGGACAGTCATGTCGGGGAGAGAAGGGAAGGAATTTGTGGCTGAATAGTTAAAGAATTTGTCTCCTTCACAATTTTAAAAAAGATTCTTTAAGATTAAATCCTGCTAATGAGTATGGAAGATAGCTGAAGTTGTTCCACAGCTCTCTCTTCCGTTCTCCCTGTCCCACTCATGCAAATTGTAATCTAGATCTTAGAAACAACTTTTCAGATTCAATGAAATACATAGTAAGTGCTCCTAATGTCTCAATATAGGGGATCCCTGACCCTCAATTACTGAGGGGACACTTTAAAAGACAGGGCAGATGGCTACGTTGATTGGACTCTCCCAGGCTGGTAGTTGCATTTTGTGAGGAGTCAGGAGAGGAAGAGAAGCCCATCAGAATTAAGGTTTGGTCCTTCCCACCCCCCTCTACGCCCTGACACAAGATACTAGAGAGTAGGACTTCTCAGCTTCTCCCTTATGACTAGGGGGCACACAAAATGGCAATTGAGGGAAGAAGTCAAATGGACTCCATTGAAAGAGTGCATATTCTCAACCTGAGACTGACGGGCAAATTACCATAGGAGGCTGTGAGAGGTAAATGGGGAGAGGCAGGATGTGTGGTGCTGAAATTTGGGAATTGTGTAAAAATATGATGAGAAGCTCATTTCCATGAGCTCTCCCAGGCAGATTTTGTTTTTAAATCCCTAGGCTAGTATCTCATATGAGTAGGTTGGGGGTTTGGTTTGTCCCCATCCGTGATGATCTGGGTCTGGCCTGACTAGAACTAATTTTTGCTGGGTTAAACTTTCAGTGTGTAACCTTTAATGGCCATAGTTTTCTTTTAAAAATCAGTGAATTAAGCTGCCTTGGTAACAAAGATGACTTTGCTTTATTTGGCAGTCATGCAAGAGAGATAAGCTGCTCTAGGAAAAAGAGAACCTGTGCAAATCCACAGCCTGAGGTCTTCTTCATAATAATAAATGTTTCAATGAGATACATTTTCATTTCTGCTGTCTAAAGAGAACTATTTAGTTTGGCTACATGGAGTTTGTGAACCAAGCCTTTTGCATTTTTCACCAATAACATGAAGTCACAAACCAGTATTTAATCATCTCTGGAATAATAATACTTTAACTGTTATTTGTGCAGCTGTTTTTCTAGTCAAAATTTGTTTGGAAATGGAATGCAACTCAAGCAGACAGCCATAAATGTCAGAGGGAATTGTTTTGTCCTTACTGGAAAGTAGTGAATACTCTGTGCACCACACCTAGCTATTTCATTCTGCATCTCTCGACACTGTTGGAAATTTAAAATAGCAGCTTAGTCAGGATGCCAGGAGCTAACATCACTGTTACTGAGAAAAATGCCATGGGATATAAAAAAAAAAAGATAGTCAAATGTGTACACAAGCACACATGTGCTTTTAAGTCCAGATTCTTAGTAGGTGTAAATGGGCACAGTTTTTAGAAATGAGTAGGGCTGTATCCATTTATACCAGCTGAGGACTTGGCCCATAATATAGAAACTTGGCTTCATTCAGTCACTGAATTGAGAGTGGCTCCAGCTAGCAGGAATAAGGGCCCAACCCTGTATGGATGAAGTCAATGCAACTATCAATACAACTGCAAATGGGTATAGGGTTACACATTACAATTCAGGTAAACAGTGCAAAGCGTAATTTTTCATTAAAAGTATCGTGTATTGTAGGGTAATAATGGTACTAGTGTGGCTACTCAGGTCAGAGATGCTTTTCTCTATTAATAAAAATGATGGCCTGCCTGTAGTTTCCACAACTTAATAGGCAAACATTAACGTAGATAAGGAACTAGCTACATGCTGATTTAATGACCCAACTGGAGCCTCTGAGGAAATGATAAAGACTTTAATCTTTAATAAAACAGAAAGCGTATCTCTTAAAGTGAATGTTCACTATACATTAATAAATGACCATATGTATAATTAACTCTGTTCCTGTGCAATATGAGAACAACATTTAATGGTTAGAATCAACCAGCCACTAACTGATTAAGGTGCAGTGCTGCAAATCTACACATTTCTCTAAGGAGCAATAAATTCTCCTGGAGGGCAGTGGACAGGGCTGTTTTTCATGATAACTTTGATCATCTTAATATCCTTGATAATCTTTAGTAGATTTACTCAAAAGGGGTTGGAGGGAACCCATAAGTTTGGCTTCTTTGGTTGTAATGATTAATTTGACGGTAACTTAATCAGCTCTCTGCTAATGTTGCTTTGCCAAATTTTAATGAGTCACATCACAGTTTTAATCCTGTCAGTGGCAAAAGGCAGAGTCTAACTTCCAAGGACTTTTTTGAGTAATACATTAAAAATAAAGTTGTAAACTGTTTAAAAAAAAATCACTGCCTTGCACCTTGTGTTGTCATTTACACCTGTGTAAAGTCAGTGTGAAATGTGGCCATTCTTTATTTGATAACATTTTGTACCCTCTATGCAGCATAAATTACTGCACAAGACCTTGGACAATCTATTCAAGTTCCCCAGGCTTGTTCCAATCAAGTGTTTCAGTCATGAGACAATCCTTTCACTTTCCCTTAATAGCTGCCTTAGATGGTTACTTACATTTTCTTGACAATATTTGCTCATGAAGAAGGAATGATGTATTATCCTTTTGGGATGCTCATTGCAGAGATATTTCCTTCCAATTAAATAAATAAAGAGGAAGCCAGTGCCTCATTCCTCCCCTTTCAAATATGTCGAATCCCATTGCTGTATATTTTAGTATGTTGACTGATTTTATGAGCTATGGCAATTAGAGACAAGTGGGAGAGGGCAATAGCTGTCTATCTTTGACTACCTAGATTCAAATCCTCTTTTAGTAGGGTGCAAATGCAAATTAAGTCATTGTTCTCATTTAGAGACATCACATGATCTATCATTTTGATTTTGTGCTGATGAGACTTAGGGCTAAAGAAGGAGGGGGTGTCTATTAAAAAGCGCTAAATAGAGTGGGGCATTAAAATCTCCTGTTTCTTTAAAATGAATCACAGCAATTTATCCAAGGCTGAGCTATGTAGCAGTGTGTTCTTACCGCTGTTGCTTTCCTCCTCAAGCCCATCCAGTCCCTGCTACAGACAACTGTTATGCATTGTTTTAATCTAAATTGTAAAGTCATTAGGGCAGGGATCGCCCAGATGCCCTGGTCTCCATTGTCCTGTTTGTTCTAGGTGGGCAAAGAGCTGATGGATAGGGAAGGCCAGGAGGGAGCAGTGGCTGGAGCAAGAGGCTCTCCAGCAATCCTAAATTGGTGAATAGGGCCTTAAGGACAACTGCTACTAACAGAGTAGCCTGAGGGAGGATGAAGTGTCTGTAACCCATTACTCTGTTGTGCTCAACCACAGAGAATCTTCTATATATTTTTACAAACTCCGATAGAATGGACTCTATTCTTGAGTGAGCTCTCTGGGCACTACGGCAATACACATAATATAGATAACAACTTTGGAAGGATTATTAAATGACTTTTCATTCCCAGTGGACAGATGCTCACATCTCTCTCTCATTTAAAAAAAATGAAGAAAGCACAATAAGTGGCACTGATTGGCTGCCTCCACAGAGAGGCCAACAAATAATGAAACCTGGAGAATAAATCTCCTCTCAGCCTTCATTAGCAAAGCAGTATGGGTAAGCAGCTATGCATGCTGTATCTGCTTAGTGTATAAATGGTATATTCAGACTGCATAGACTTGTTTCTACTGGTACCCATTTTCCAGAAACTTTATTTTGGCCTGCAGTAGTGTGAGGTACAGTGTGCACAGATCTCAAGCATTCTTTGCGTTATGTTATGAAATCCTGTTCAGTCCTAGCTTCCTCCTTATGCTATAAATTTAAGTAATGGACAGCTATTTTAGAATCTTGTTTATTTTCTAAATGCCAACAACATCCTTGACTCTAAAAGACACACAGAAAGACAGTCCTTGCCTTAAACAGCTTAGTATATAAATAACACCAGACAAATCTCACCTAAGGGAACAGAAGCTGCAGTACAGGACAATTTGTCTGCAATTTGTGCTATAATAACATTCAGTAATGAGGCAGACAATAGTACTTGCACTTCATACAGAAAGGCGACAAAGCCAGCTTATAGTGGTAGTAACAATATGCTCAGTAACTGATGAATAGTGATAAAATATTTATTTTTTCTTCCTGAGTACTGTTCCCTCCTCTCCAAACCCCTCCCCCCCAATGGCTTACTCCTTAGTCTACAGTATCTGCCATATTTCCAGCCCTTTGGGTATTCCCTTTGTGTTGCTGAATGGAGAGTTCCTGTTTGTGAAAGCTCACTAATATTTTTATCATGAGCAGGGTAAATAAATCATGTGGTGAGATAAATGGGAGGGAGTAACTCTACCCACCTTGAGAAGGAAGGAACCTTAATATTGTTCTTTTGATCCCTGTATTTGGCGGTGTCTCCCAAAAGAGATGTGTGACTCAGCTTAGGGCACCCGGCTGTGGAATAATGTAGGCATATGTTTAAGCATGTTCTCCCCAAATTAGGGCTCTCTTCTATACCATGATGAGAAAATTGATCTAGTACTGCCACTTGCTGGACATTTAGAAAAAGAAATCAAAGCTGAACTTTTCTGAATGCCAGGTTGATGAAGAGGAACTGTCTTAATAATCTGCTTTAGAGCTGTTTATGAGGACCAACAGGAAGAATATCAATAGACCAATTCATCAGTCTTAGTTCTGTTTTATGCTACTTCCCTGAAGAGAATTCTAGGTAGGTAGACTCTCCCCTTCGCCCCCTTAGAGAAGTCATGAATCTTGTTGAGCTGGTTTCAGGCATTGCCTTTGGCCTGGTCAATACTAAATCAGGAAGAGGTCCACTTAAGGTATGCCATACAGCTACACAGTGTCCACACTGCTGCTGATTTCTCTTACTCCTCACAGAAGGAGTACCACCAGACACTGGTGGGCCTTCCCTCAGTGTTTGATTTAGCGCGTCTCTATTAGACCCACTAAATTGAGCACTAGAAGATTGACTTTGAGAGAGTCCTCTTCTGTCCCAGAACCAGAGTCAGATAAAGCCTTCATTACAGACTGTGTCTCTGGAGCCCAAGCAGTAGACACTCATGAAGTTTTGGAGGTTCCCTTGCTCAGTACCTAGTGTTGGCCACGGCAGATTTCACACAAGGACAACAGCTCTATTCTAGTTACAGCATTAGATTGCCCAGGTTGGACAAAGTGAGTGGAGGGACGTAGCAATGGCCTCACTTTCCCAAGTGATAGGCCAGTAGTGCTGAGGCAAGCACATGCTGGCTCCTTTTTATGGGGGGACACTGGCTGTAATCCTGCAACACTCCTGAAGGTTAGTAGCTACTTACCTTTGAGGATCTGAGTCCTTGTGCATGGCTCAGGCATCATGCACGCTTCCTTGACCATTGGCTGGGCTGTTGTGGACAGTATATAGAGGTACTAAGGCTAGACTGTGCTTTAGTGCCATATTGAGTTTCATATATATTGCTTAGATTGTTTGAAATGTTAAAACAGGTTGAACCTCTCTAATCCAGTACTCTCTGGTCCAGCAACATCCGTGGTCTGGCACGATTTTAATTAGCCAGATGTCCACTTACCACGGTTGTGGCCAAGTTTCCCGCAGTCCCATAAAGTTTGTTTATAGTCCTGGTTCTGTGTTCTGTGCTGTGATTTAGCTCTAATTTACCCATAAAAGTCTTCTAAGAGCCCAGTAAGTAGTGGAAGTGCTGGTATGGTTCAACAAATGCTCTGGATGAGCACCAGTCAGATCCCGAGGGTGCTGGACTAAAGAGGTTCAATCTGTACCATAATCCCTTGCATCTTCAACTACATGGTATTGTAGAGGCAAGTGGCAAACTTGAACTTTTTATGCTGTGCAGTGTTCTTCTAGCCATGTCAGTCCCAAAGACATTAGACACTCACCACTCCAGAGACACAGGGTATGTCTACATTCCCCTCCTAGTTCGAACTAGGAGGGTTATGTAGGCATACCGCACTTGCAAATGAAGCCCGGGATTTGAATTTCCCGGGCTTCATTTCCATAAGCGGGGCTCCGCCATTTTTAAATCCCCGCTCGTTCGAACCCTGTGCCGCGCGGCTACACGCGGCACGAACTAGGTAGTTCGAACTAGGCTTCCTAGTTCGAACTACCGTTACTCCTCGTTCCACGTGCTTCATTTGCAAGTGCGGTATGCCTACATTAGCCCATTAGCTCGAACTAGCGGGGTAGTGTAGACATACCCACAGTTAGCTTTAATTCGAACTGCCTAGCCCATGCCACGTGTAGCTGTGAGCAGGTAGTTCGAACTACGGGGCATTTTAAAATGGCGGCGCCCGGGAACATGCAAATAAAGTCCGAGATATTTTAATCCCAGGCATTATTTGCAAGTTTGAATGACTACATTAGCTACCCTAATTCGAACTAGGGTGGCTAGTGTAGACATACCCAAGGGGTATGTCTACACTACAGCACTAATTCAAACTAACTTAGTTCGAATTAGTTAATTTGAACTAAGCTAATTCGAATTAGCGCATCCAGACTTAAAAACTAGTTCGAATTAGCGTTTTGCTAATTCCAACTTGCATGTCCACATTGAGTGGACCCTGAACCGAGGGTAAGGATGGCCGGAAGCAGTGCCGGCAGGGCATCAGAGTAGGACATAGAGCATGGAGCTACTGTCTCAGGCTAGCCGAGGGCTGTGCTTAAAGGGACCCGACTCCCACCCCGGACAGACAATTCTCAGGGGTTCCCCGCTTGCAAAGCAGTCCTGGCTTGGAGTGCCCTGAGTGCCCACACTCAGCACAGCACTCGGGCATCAGCCCGGCTTCACTTGCCGCAGGTTGCCATCCAGGAGGAGGGTCAATCGGGGGGCTGCAGGAGAGCTTCCACCCCGAGGAGCCCGCAGAGCCACCCCAGTCCTCACCATTGGGGGCTGGTACCCCATTCCTCACCCCCTTCCACTTATCCCTCCTAACCCCCCTTCCTGATGTACAAAATAAAGGACACATGTGTTCAAAAATAGAAACTCTCTTTATTGAACAAAACTGGGGGAGACTGGGAAAAGGAGGTGGGAGAGGGGAAGAGAGAGGCTGGGAGAGGGGAGGGCAACTAAAATGATCAGGGGTTTGGAACAGGTCCCATATGAAGAGAGACTAAAGAGGCTGGGATTTCTCAGCTTAGAAAAGAGGAGACTGAGGGGGGATAGGATAGAGGTCTATAAAAGCATGAGTGGTGTGGAGAGGGTGCATAAAGAAAAGTTCTTCATTAGTTCCCATAATAGAAGGACTAGAGGACACCAAAGGAAAGGAATGGGTAGCAGGCTTCAAACTAACAACAGAAAGTTTTTCTTCACAAAGCAAATAGTCAACCTGTGGAACTTCTTGCTGCAGGAGGCTGTGAAGGCTAGAACTAGAACAGAGTTTAAAGAGAAGTGAGATAAAGTCATGGAGGTTGGGTCCAAAGAGTGGTATTAGCTAGGGGGTAGAAATGGTGTCCCTGGCCTCTGTTTGTGGAAGGCTGGAGATGGATGGCACGAGTCAAATGGCTTGGTCATTGTTTTGGTCCATCCTCTCCAGGGTCCCTAGGGTTGGCCACTGTCGGCAGACAGGCTATTGGGCTAGATGGACCTTTGGTCTGACCCAGTACGGCCATTCTTAGCTCAGGGCTCAGGGTCGGGGGTCTCACTGGACCACCCTGATTTTCATGCACACCTGCTCCTGGGTGGCCAGGCTGGCAGCTATCCTGCCGTAGACAGCTACTTTCCTGTGCCTAGTGCGGAGGTCATGGATGAGGTCCTCGATGTCCGCACTAGACCAGGTGGGCGCCCGCCTCTTGCGGACATGTGCAGGCTTCTGGGAGTTGCCAGCCTGGTCCTGGGAAGAGGCGGAGGGCTGAGTGGCAGCGGGTAGCTGGCTCGAGCCATGCCAGGTGCAGGGTCTGCTGGCTGGGTGCTGGCAGGCTTGCACCTGGCCACGGGCACCGTAGCCAGCCCGTGCCCCTTTAAGGGGTCCGGGGCCGGGAGGGGGGCAGAAGAGTTTCCCTGGTGATGCCCAGAGTGGCCACCAGGGAAAGCTGGGGAGGGCTAGCCTCCCACTAGTTCGAATTAAGTGGCTACACAGCCCTTAATTCAAACTAGTTAATTCGAACTAGGCGTTAGTCCTCGTGGAATGAGGTTTACCTAGTTCGAATTAAGCGCACCGCTAGTTCGAATTAAGTTCGAACTAGCGGTTTGCTTGTGTAGTGCCTATCAAAGTTAATTCGAACTAACGTCTGTTAGTTCAAATTAACTTTGTAGTGTAGACATACCCTCAGAGACAAGACAAGATGGGTGAGCTAACGTTATTTATTGGACCAGAGAGAGAGAGAGAGAGAGACAGAGCTGTTCCTCAGGTCTGGGAAGGGTCCCTAGGCTCTGTCTGCACTAGGGTTGTTAGTGTGTATTTGTGTAAACAATTAACCGATAAGCCTGGGCCACTTCTGCCTTTGTATCAGAGGTACTCTGGGCAAGCCATCTGCCCCTTCCCCATATGTAAATGTGTAACCACTAAAATTTCAAGCAGTTACACATTTACTTAAAAGAGTTAACATCCCTAGTTGACACTTATAATGCAGCTGCACTGCTGCAGCAAGCTGACGAAGATGCTGTTCGATGATGGGAGACAGCTCTCCGATCGGTATAATAAAACCTCCTCCAAGAGCAGCAGAAACCATGTTGGTGAGAGAAGCTCTCCCACTGACACAGCACTGTGCATGTGAGTGCTTCTATAACTTGTATCACTCAGCAGGTGGAATATTCAAAACCCTGCATGAGATAAATGTTGCCCACATAGATGGCAATGGAGATGTAGCCTAAGGCTATCCCAGCTAAATACAAGATGGGACAGATTGAACATGTGCATAACTATATGCCAAACTAAGGGTGCATATACACTGCACTGTTTCGAGATAACTAGCGTTATTTCAAAATAACAATGCGAGCGTCTCTACAATCATTCCATTATTTCAAAATAACAGAAGGCTTATTCCAAAATCTGTAAACCTCATTCTGCAAGAAGTAACTCCTATTTCGAAATAAAGCTGTGTAGACGCTTCATTACTGTGATTTCAAAACAGCCCCTCACCAGGGCTATTCTAGGTTATTCTTCCCTAGTGCCTCTTGGGGTTCTAAATCGAGATATCACGTCTACATTACGGAAGCCTGCCTCGGACTAATTTCGAAACTTCTCTACTGTGTAGATGTGCTATTTTGAAATAAGCTATTTTGGAGTAACTGTTCCAGAATAGCTTATTTTGAAATTAGTGTTCAATGTAGAGGTACCCTAAGGAATCATTCATAGTGAAATGGCCCGTTAGCACTCCTGTAGTGATAGGCCAAGATGGGGCTTAATGAGGTTGTGTCTACTAGGGATGTAAAAATGTGTTAAAAGAGGTAACTGCGTAACCACTAAAAATCATAGTGGTTACATGCAAATTTACAATTTGCTTTATACTTCAGAGCCCGCATCAAAGCCTCCCTGGGAGCAAGGCTGGAAGGGGTTGTTGCTATCCCTAAGCATGTTCCCGCTAAGGTGTGCGTGCCTGTGTGGCCACGCACAAAAAATTCTTCCCCCGCCTGTCTCCTCTGGAGAGCTGCGCAGCAACAGTTGCACTGCAGGCAGCTGCTCCAGTGGGTAGGGCTGGATGAGCCAGTGTGGTGAGGGAGCTGCTGGAGTGGGGAGCCAGGACCTGCTGCGGCCCCATGGCAGGGGGAGGAGGCCTGCTCCCGTGGCTGGGGCCGCTATGTAGTAGGGTGACACAGGCCAATTCTGTCATCTGGGGCCAGGAATGGGACCTGCTGCATGGCGGCATGTGGAGTGGGGTCTGCTCTGGCAACCAGGAACGTGTGTGTGTGTGTGTGTGTGTGTGTCTGTGTGTGTGTGTGTGTGTTGATGAATTGGGTGCCACGGTGGCACACATCCAAACCAGTGCACGTGACCTCAATATTGGTGCACAAGCCAAAACTCACTCCGCTCATGGTTGGAAAGTCTGAGAGGGAACAGTGGCCCCAAGGTGGCTTTGCTCAGGAGAGACACTGGAAGGGGCTGCTGCTGCTGGCCCTTCCCCCAGAAAGGCTTCACTGCAGGCTCTGAAGCTAGATCCCCGGGAGTGGGGCAGGTGCTCTTAGGAAACTAGTGTATAACCTGCGGTTGTGGCGGGGGAGGAGGAAAAGGGGAGTAGCCGGTCTGACACAGACAGGGGCTGCTCCGGTGGGTCCCGCAGGGCTGAAGCACCCTGTGCCCCGAGGCTGGTGGGGAGCTGCTCCAGCCCCTACCAGTTAACCAGAGGGGAGATGCCTCACACATTAAGGGTGAGACTTACCAGTTAATCTTTTACATCCCTAAAGTCTATACTAGAGCTTGCATTGGCAAAACATATCTCACTCAGGGGTGTGAATATGCTAAATTATGCTGACATAAGTGCACTCAAATGCAGGGCTATGTCAGTGGCAGAGCTTAACTTGGCAACATAACTTCTGCCATTTGTGGAGGTGGTTTCGTTATGCTGACGATAGGGCTCTGCAGACGTATTGCAGTGGCACAGCTGTGTCAGTATAGTTACACCACTACTGAGCTGTACATACAGTCATGGCCAGTTACAGATTGTTGTAATAAACCATAAATCCAGTGTTTTTATTAAGACCATGATTTTTAGTGTGTACTTATGAATTTAAGCCGTAGGGGTCAAAGCAAAGCTGCACAACCCTTCAAAGGACAAGCCTGGAAGATTCATAAGTTTGCTAGAGACACACAAAAAAAATCATGGTCTCAATAAAGACACTGGATTTATAGCTTATTACAACAATCTGTAACCCATGTACCCTCTTTTTGTCCTAGACTACAGGGATTTTAATGGATAACTTAATCCTGAAAGGGAGCAGCCAGGAGCCGGCACATAATTGTTCATGGTAACTGCTAAGCCCAGCTTATTGGTTAACTGTATATGGTTATTCTGTTACATCCCTAATGATAACTACTTATAGTCACCCATCTGTTTGAGCTTGAATCTAGCTGTGCTCTTCTCCTTTCCCAGACTTGAGGAAGAGTTCTGTGTGACTCAAATGTTTGTTTCTCTCACCAACCGAAGTGGATCCAGAAAAGAGATTGCCTCACCCAGGTTCTCTCACTTGTTGTTCTCAACTTTAACTTTATTTTTACTTCGGACTCTCAAATCCCTCCATTCCTGCTTTATCTCTTTGGCCCACCTGTTACATCACGTCTAACAGCTCCCTGGGTCAGTGACTGTCTGTTGTCTTGTTCCATTGTTTCTATAATGCCTAGCACAATGAGCTCCTGATCTTTTAATAATAATAATAAATAATAATTAATAATAATAAGCAATGCAGAATAATAGTATGGCCAGATGTTATAACAGCAAGGAAAAAGATGTAGCAAATTTCCTCAAAAGTTTTTTGCCTTTTGCATGTTTCCAATTTCTTCCAAAGCTCTGACTCTTTATTAACAAATTTTTACCAAAACAAAAAAAAAAAATCAGTTGTGAAAGTGAATATACCTCAATTTAAAGCCCAAATAAAATAATGTTTGAGGATAACAAAAACTGTATTGTGACTCAAACTTATTCTGTCTGCTGCAGTTATCTCAAGCAACCTCCATGGTGGTGCATATATTTATAACAGACATCAGTGAGTCATATGTAAACATTTTGATTATAAAGTTTTTCTTCATTTTCCCACAGACTTGCTGCTTTCAAACAGCTGTATCCCATTCCTGGGCTCAGCGGAGGGGTTTGATTTTCGGACCCTGCTGCTAGATGAGGAGAGGGGTCGGCTGCTGATTGGTGCTAAAGATCACATCTTTCTGCTCAGCCTGGTTGATTTAAACAAAAATGTAAAAAAGGTCAGTTTGTTTTCTACACAGTTCATCTGATAAGTGTGTTTTTAGCCCCTTCACTGCCTTCTGTTTTTGTTTTTTTCTGATTTCACTGTCTAAATGCATTGTAACAAGATTTAATTCCTCCTCCCATTGTCACATAGCTTGCTTTTAATCATGTGCGGTTGTCAGTGTGTGTGACAACTTATAGCAATAAGTGAATATAATAAGTCAGATGCCTATAGAGGCTGTGCATTTCATGAAAAGAAAATATAAACAAATGGGCAAGGGTGCCTCTCAAAGTATTTGTTTCTTCTTTCCTCTGGACCTAATGGAGACATTTTCAAGGAAACAAACAAAAAAAAACAACAACAAAAACCCAAAAAGAAAGAAAACAAAACAGTGAGGTCATTTTTCTCCTTGCTAGATGATTTCATTGTGGTTATGGATCCAATTGAGTATAGAATATAACACAATAGAATGTTTGTCTGCTGTTTTCTAAATGGCATTCCAAATTTTGAAGGTAATTTAAATATTCTTAAATTATGAGTGATACGAGTTTCACAGAACCTCTGTAGGGTGCCAGTATATGTAACTCATGCTTCTACCTTGGAGTAAAATTATTTTTGTTACCATAGACCATATCTAAGAGAAGGATGGCAGAATATTTCCAGTGGGGATGACTATCTGATGGTTTTTTACACACACTTCTTGGTGTCTAGAATATTAAAAACCGTTGCTAGCATAAAAACTCTAGCTAAAACTGCTTTTCGATAGTCTCATATATGTTTCTGATTGAAGAAAATTACATCCTGTGCTGTGTGTTATGTTTTCTTTAAAAATAACAGGAGGTTTAAAAAGGTAGATTCTGCAATGGGCTGTATCAGTGTAACTCAGTCTGGAGTAACTTGATGGAAGCCAGTGGAGTTAACAGGTGTAAAAGAAGGGTATTTGGACCCGTCACTTTGAATGGAGCACTTGAGATCGTTGTAGAAAAGAATTTCGGATACCAATATTCACAAACTGAATAGCTAATTGTTATTCTTGTATCCTTATTTTCTTGTGTTTCTGAATAAGCATTTTTAATCTTGAACCTCAGTAGTATAATCAGACTTGTGGGAATGTGAAAATAACACCCATCTCTTAGGGATATTTTGGGATACCAGAATTATTCCTATGCATGTTTTCTTATCCCAGGTTGAGTTCCTGTCATTGGCAGTTGGACAGGGGAAGAGAGGGAAAATCATATGTAAAAACAGAAATCTGCCTCTCTTACAAGTCCTTTCTCTAGCTAAATTCCTGTTTATTTCAGTGGAAGTTCTACTGTATCACAGAGCAGTCAGGCTGTTACTGAGACAATTAATTACCACGGTACTTTCCTGAGTGTAAACTTAATTTACAGTAGAACTGAAGTGTACTTGTGATAAGGGAAAGTCATTAAAAGAATTCCAGACTGATACTGGGATAATTTGAAATATGTAACTAAATAGAATTTGCAGGTTTTAAAAGGTCCTGACTGTACAGGATTTTATCTGTGCAGAAGATCAAACACCTTTGATTCACAATTTTGCTGTGGAGTTTCCTTTAACTGTCTTGAGTTTTACCACAAGACAGCCACACAAGGTATATTTCAGCTGCAAAGTAAGTGATCAGAGGTGTTGAGAATCTATTTATCCCATTATTTGCAATGAGAAAGCAGCCTAAGTGTGGATTTCTATGCACAGTTTTAAGCACTCAGTTTTGACAACATTGGTATCTATTAGAGATATTAGTGAATAGTCAGCTACCTGATAAGCATAAGCTTCTCAGATAGGTGACTGGAGTATCAACTACTCGCTCCCCCTCCCTTCCTTCTACACTACAAGGTTTTTGCACAAAAATGGCCATTTTTGTGCAACAGTCCGTGGGGTGTCCACACCTCAAGTGTGTTTTTGTGCAAGAAAATCTACATTCAATCGACAGAACAGAGGGCTTTTTGTGGTGTAGGTATACCTCCTTCTATGAGGCATAACTCCTTTTTGTGCTACAGCTCTTGTGCAAAAAGGCATGTGTGAATGCTCCGCATGGGGTTTCTTGCACAAAAAGAGCCTGTCCGAAAAAGCATAGGTGCTCTGATGGCCATTTTGTGAATGGTCATCAGAGCTTTCTTGCACAACAGTGCCCATGCAATGTGGATGCGCTTTTGCAAGAATTTTTTGCGCAAGAACTAAGACTTCTTGCGTAAAAACCCTGCAGTGTTAATGTAGCTGAAGAGAAGCAGCAAGGTGGGGGGAACAAGAGCCGGTGCTGGGGGAAGCTGGCTTAAAAGCGGTTACTTCCCTGCACCGTCTTTGTGGTGCTGCTTGATAGGGGAGGCTGCTGAGAAGCAGTCTCTGTTCATGGCGGGCCAACGCTCGCTGTGGACAGAGACTGCGCCGGGAGCAGCTCCTGTCTACAGGGGTCCCACTGGGGAGCTGGGAACCCCTGCAGACAAAGGCTGCTGCCACCAAGCAGCCTCTGTTCATAGCAGCCCAGGCTGGCGGTGCGCTGGGGCTGCTCTGGCACCAGCCCCTGTTTGTGGTGGACAGGGCTGGTTGCCATGAACAGGGGCTGCTGGACTCAGTGTAAACCGGGACTGAGTAGTCCCGGCTCATGCTGGTCCGGGACACTGCATCTCTGCATTTTAAATGTAGTACGAGCCCAGTGACTTTTACTACATTTAAAATGCAGAGCTGCAGTACAGGTGGCTCCTGTAGCCAGCAGGAGCCAGAACTACTCAGTCCCAGCACGAACCGGCTTCTGGAGTTACCCCCACTGAAGCCCTGCAGAGCGGTCCTATCGACTAATCCTGTAGTCGATACTATTAGTTAGATAACTACCCTTTTACATCCTTCGTATCTGTATATCAGTGACTGTCTTACCTGTTTTGTGCCGGTAGCCATGAGCATAATATATTTCCATAGTGTTAGGGGGATAGAGAGCTTTCATGTACGTCATAACCTATTAAAATACGTCCATGCCAAAGGGTGCTCTCCGGTAGCAAATAAGTGTCAGAATGTAGTGTTTGTCTGTGCTGTGTTTAGACTGACCGTGGTTTTGATTGGCTCTGTGCCACTCGGCTCAGCTCCAGCCTTACCCTGTGTGAGGAAACCGCACAAGTTAGGAATACAAGGGTCTGAAGTGTGTGCTTTGTACTCTTCGGACTAAGTTTTCTGAAAAATGGTATTGTGCTCTAGGTGTCCATTAGGGATCGAAGCAGCGCATTAGGCTATTACATTTCTTCCTGCAAATGGCACAATTACAAATTACTCTACGGAAAGATGATGCAAGAACACTGTGCATAGAGGTTTGAGATGGGCACAAGAGGTTTGCAATCAGAATGAAAGTTTGTGTAACTAATGTATAGGTATTCATACTTCAAGCAAAAAAGAGCATGAACAATGTTTGAATTTTAAAAACCGTGAGACTAGAAATATACTCTTAGAATGCCACTTGTATATATTTACTTATGAAAATTACATTGTAGAAACTGGTCAGATAAGTTATAGTATTTCTGGAATAGTATTTTAGGAAGCCTCTCTCCCTTTAAAAAAAAAACTTTTTTACAACTTTCTGTAACAGCCTAGTTAGTTACATATGTTGGAAAATGACAGAGCAGCTAATCACTGAAATTCTTGAACATGAATTCAAGGCATTATTTGAATACTTTAAATGTAAATATATAGCTTCTGTATTCTGTCATATTACAGTTTCTTCACCAATTAATATAGTTTTTTCCCTTTTCTTTCAGTCCACAGTTTCTTTAATTGTTGTTGCTTTTTAATCAGCTCATTCTAGGCAATTGTGTAAAATTCCCATCTATTATTGTGTCATGTAGTATAATTGTAGTATGGTAGAAAACCCACCCTCTTTTCAGCACAGTACATGCAGTTATGAGCACCCTCTAGAATTTAAAAGGTATGAATACCATTACAATTATATATCAATTAAGTAGGATTTTGTTAATATTACTGTAGAAATCTATAGCACTTAACAGAGTAAAATCATTCTAAAGCAGAGAGATAATTTTCTATGACAGCACATAGGATTTACACAACCCCCTAAAGAACTTTCTGTTAAACGCTGTAGTGCTTTTTCTTAAGAGAGCTTATAATGTTTTCATCCTGAGAGCTTAAGACACTTGGCAAATATTGCAAGCTGCTTATAGAGAAGAGACTCTGTGACTCTTTTCAAAGAAATAACAATTGGAAAATCAGCATGTAAGTAGACAGAGAGATCATGAGTGGATGTTTGTTACAGCCTGTCACTCTTAGATTGTATACTTGAAAATAGTCAGTTGTAACCAATAGAAGGTATACTTTAAAAGGAGGGAATTAGAAAGAATTTTCAAGAGGGCTTGCTCCCAACAAATATGAAGAGGTGAAAAGGAGTTTTGATAGGTATGCCACTGGCTGATTCTGCTGAAATGACAACTTGAATACTAATAGGGTTCATTTCATTTTCTGTATTTTGAGGCTTAGAGCCTTGGCATATCATTTTATACATTTACTTTATTAATTTATTTATAACTTCAATCAATTGCACAAATCTTGTTGAAAAGGCAGCATAGGAATTCCCACATTCTTCTGTGTCTCGTGTACTTACAGCCCTCAGCAGTGTAAGCAGGGTTACATCATGTTAGCGTGATTATCACTGTGAGATCTACAGTGAGACCCACCCATTTCGGTGGCAATGACAATGCTATCAAGGGCTGACAAACTCTTGAAAAGCTGCCAACCTGCAGGATGTGTCAGTGCTAGAAAACACATCCACATATGGACCAAACAGATAAATATGTCACATCTCCAGTAGCTTCTTTGGAGTGAGTTAATTTGACCTGCACGGCGTGCACTGACATGAGGTCACAAACTGTTGTTGTTTAAGGCATCCTTTGCTTTCAGCTTGTTTTGTGGCAAAACCCATGTGAATTTTTGAAGTGTAGCATGTGGATTAACAGTCTTGTGATTTCTCTCTCTTTCACTTTCGGGTACCACATCCTCATACAGTAAAACAAACACTTGATAAGGTCCCATTTTGCCACCTGTTCTCGGGAAAAACTTCTATGTAAATCATTGAGAATTTTCTGGACTGAATTAGTGGGAATTTTAGCATAGCAATAATATGGGATTGGGTGTGTGTTAGGGCACTGATGCTCAGGATTCATGCACACATGCAAGTGAGGCCCTTAGCCTCATTAGACTGGGGAATGCAGTTGCAGGTCATGTGTACTACAGGGAATTGAATATGGGGCTTCCTAGTACTTACGCAGAGGAATAGACAGTGGAGACTCAATGTGCAGGAAAGGGATCTCTGTACCAGTTAGGAGGGAAGACCTGAAAAGGAGCCACCTGCAAAGAGCCTGGCTGGGAGGCTTGGGAGGTGGTAGAGGAAGGCCTGGAATAGCTGTAATGTTAAAACAAGTTCCTCGGGGCAGTGTGGCTGTTCTCACTCATGTTTCATTTTGGTCTGAATATCTGTTTGTAAAGAAAGCCCTGAGAAGAGAACTGGAGTCAAGCCATTGTTTGGAGCCTGCTTGCATCTTTCTCAGCTGCTGGATCGGCCCATCAATTTACATGGCTCTGTATGCAGCCGGTTAGTCACCTGCTTGCTGGGGTTCAACAAGATGACTGTTCTCATGGAACTCACTTCCCTATGTGTTGGAACCCTTTCCTTACTTCCAAAGAACATAGAAATGTATAGTCCAATGAACTGGGTAAAGAATCGCTTCACTTTTCATTCGAAATTAGCCACATCTGTGGTGAAATCCCAGCAGCCTTTAAACATCACATAACAGACCAGGACAACATGTAAATATCTTATCTGACTGGAATGACACAGGAATTTTAGTTAGATGAGAATGTATCTTTCTTTTCCTTTTGTAATACTGCCATAAATTACAGTGCAAACAGCAGCCACCACACTATTCATGTGTCGCTCCTTGACTTTTGGCACAATGAATAGTCGGTATGCTTCCATCTGAAAGATCCTGATCATCTTGGGCTTTGCTCAAGTTATATGAGGGTGGGATTTGTATTAAAAACAAGAGGTGAGAACCATGTGAAAAGAGATAGAACCTTTCCTAGCCATCATGGTGAGAATAGTTTTTTCCCTCATGACAAATGAACTGTGGGATAATTTCTTCTCTCATTTAAGAGTGGGAGAAAAGCAGAGTAACTCCACAGAAGTTAAGTAAGTCTGTCCAGTTTTGAACTGTTATCACTGAAATCAGTATGTTGTGCTGCTTGTTGTTCTAATTTTCATATGTGCCTTCAGTGGATTTTTATTCATTTTACAAAAACAGAAATGCTAGGAAAATATTTTCTTTTAATATAATAGTTTAAATGCATCAAATTCTAAGGTAAAAATAGTTATGTACTGAGACTGCACTATGATTAGATAGGGGGAAAAATGGGGGTCCTGGTGGATAATCAACTGAACATGAGCTCTGAGTGTGATACTGTGGCCAGAAGTATTAAGGACCTTAGATGCCTACACAGGAGAATCTTGAGAAGGAGATTATTGGAGAGATTATTTTATCTCTGTTTTTGGCACCGGTGTGACAACTGCTAGAATATTGTGTCCAATTCAAAAAGGATGTTGATACATTGGAGAGAATTCAGAGAAGAGTCATGGAAATGATTAAAAGATTAGAAAATCTGCCTTACAGTGATGGATTTAAGACAAATTCAGACTGAAGCTGTCAAGTAACTAGGATGTAAACCAAGTGACTCTTTTGTATTCAGGATTGACTGTTTCCTCTATTAGCATTGCAAGGACCATTAATGTCCCAACCTGATCTATTTTGAACAACAAACGCTACTATGCCTTAGGCGTCAGTCCTGCAAAAAGACTCTGACCAGGATTTAGGGTCTGAATATCTTACCTTGTGTATGTCATAATCCATTGGAACCTATAGCATCTTCCCCCTGCAATCTGCCCAACAGCTCACTCTGATGACCCTGTGTCTTTCCCAGTGTTTTCTTTCAACTTTTCTGGTACTATACATCCTGGAACCAGCTGTGTTGGCATGCCTGAAATTTAAAACCCTCGTACTTAGGTGCTTTCATGTCGTCATCGTGAACTATATTCTGGAAAAGCTCATTAGAGCATCAGTTTCTCAGATGACTTTATAAGGCATAATATTTAAAGCAAATATTGTTGCAAGGGGTTAATGATTATGTAACTTGACTTTCCTTTACTAATAGTTTCTTATCACAAAGCTAGTTAAAAATGAATTACAGTATTTTTACAATAAGGGGAATAAATATGGTCTGATTGCACATCCCTTCTTCATGGGGGAGTGAAATTAATTTCCTTGCGGAAGGACAGCATATCCCATTTCTGGCTAAAAGGAGAACAAGAAGGGCTGGAATGCAAAAAGGAGATTATTTCAGTCTCGGCTTGCTTTTGCAGACTTGAGTGGTTGGGATGATTCAGAGAAGCATTGCACATAAACATCTGCAGCAAGATCTTGGCTCATGTTAAGACACAGCTTTGGCACCTTCAAGCTGCCCCAGTGGCATGGAATTGAGCTGGTGTAGGGGACATTGCCTTGGCCTATGCATTGCCATTGCCTTGCAGAAGAACATCCTCTTCTGAAATAATGGTCCCCAGGGGGCTATTATAAGATAACATGATTAGAGAAGCCCTGAGGAGTAAAAGTGGTGCCAGATAGCTACTTGGGTCTCCAAGCTTTTTGATTTTGTTCTAAAACAGCTTATCTACACCCCAGTGTCCAGAATCCTACAATTTCAGGTGTTTATTTGAACTGAACTCTAATTCTGGAACTTCTGATACCCCATTATTGGGTATAAGTCATATTGCCATGTCTTCTGCCTGAAATCATACAGAGGAATGTCTTTTGATTCCGTTACCATGAATTCAATCCCTTAAATTTCCTTTCTCCTTTTTTTTTTTTTTTTTTTTTTTTTTTTGGTGCGGGCACATCTGTATTGGAAAACAAGCCTTACATAATGTCTGTTCTTTAATATTATAACAAATATAGACTTTTAGCAACTGTAATGTTAAGATTTGATAAAAATGCAATCCACGATGAACATTATGATATCAGAACATTGGCAACTGATAAATCACTTTGGGACTCATAAGGCATTAGATAGCTCCAGACTTGCATTTGATTAAGACCTTGCCATATTAAATTCTTTCTGCCCCCTTAGCTGTCAATCAGAAAAAAATCCTAACTTTCAGGATGTCTTAAAATAATAAAAAACAGGAATAAAGATCCCTGATTACCTCAGGGTGAAGAAATCATGTTGGTTTTGGAAGTCTACTTTTTTCCTTTTCTTCCCTCTTTTTTTACTTATTGAAAGTGTGTATTTCCTACACTGATGGATTCATACATGTATTTGACAGTGCTCTGTTTTGATTGCTTCATTGAAATAAATGGGCCAGCTCCCCAGGAGGTATACATCAAAGTAACCCTAATGTCATAAATGGAGTTCTGCCAATTAATACTCTGGACAAATATTTTCAAAATACTAATTTCCATATGTCAGGATTCTAAGTGTATATGAAAGAGAAGAGACCATTTAAATATGGCATGTAATTCTGCTCTATGCATGTATGTAATTTTCTAAATCTATATGCTTTACTATAGTTGAGTTCCTGCTGATCAGTCAGATTATTAAACTGTGTGCAATACATTTCTGACAAATGCCCTTTTTATTCTAAAGATTTCCATAAAGCTATGCATAGCTTTACAAACAAAACCTCTTTTCATTTTAGAATTGGCAGAAACTGCTAATATCTTTATGTTTTTCTAATCATTTTGCCAAATCTCTAGTCCCTGGGCCTTTAGATTAATACTATAGATTTTAGTTGTCTGACTCTCAAACTGAATTTGGTCCATTGTATTCCAGTGATCCAGGCACAACTCCTTACATTAAACGCACAGATGAATTATGAAAACAGGTAAAGGGTCTTAAAAATTTACCTTAAAAATGGGTAAATGAAATGAAGAAATGACTGAATGATGAGCCACATTGTATTTAAAATCTGTATAGGTATTATGATTGTCTACAAAACTATAGTTCTGTACAGAATATATAAGGCTATATAAGCTGCTCTTTGCAATGAAATACCTCAAATGAAATCATAAGAAACAATAAAGTGCTGCAAAGTCTTGGTCCTAACACACCTTTAAATGCATTACAGATTTACTGGCCTGCAGCAAAAGAGAAGGTGGAAGTCTGCAAACTAGCTGGGAAAGATGCCCAGGTAAATAGTGTTTTTTTTCTTTATTGGTGCTGGTAAAACTGTATAGCTATATATTTATTTCTATATTATAGTTGATTATTAAGCAGCTGTAGAAAAAGATCTGGAAAATACATAGATTGTTGTATTTTAATTGAATACAGAAAAGACACACCATTGATAATTTAGTCCAGGGCTGCTCAACTTTGGAAGCCTTGCGGGTCATAATAATACTCACCGCACATGCCGAGGGCAACAGCGTTAGTGTGATTGCATATACATGCAAATATATGTGCAAATATATGCAAATAGCTTCTTTCACACTGATGGGCATGAATACAAAGATTAAAGCAAGACTACACAACACACAGGCCCCATTTAAGTCAGTTCTGCTGATATTAATAAAATGCAATATTTACTCAATTTCCACTCATATGAGAGCACTTTTAATGAACAATGACAGTCCAGGAATTTAACAACTAAAGTGCATATCAACAGAAGACCATTATATTGACTTGCCGTATGGAAAGTGTTCCCAGTGGAGGCCATGTTCAAAGGATCCCACCTGCAGGCCGCGTGATGAGCCTCCTGCATAAACCCAAACAGCACCGCGGGCCGCATGTTGACCACGTGTTTAGTAGCCCTGGTTTAATCTTTTTTCTTAAAGAAAAATCCATGCAACTGTTGTTGAAATCATTCGCTTAAAAGGGTAGTTCTATCTTTCTTTCTGATGCTGATGCTTTAAGCAGAATGTGGCACAACACTGAGTATAAAAACTGTTTCTTGTTTAACCATTACATACATGCAAAATTCAGCTATCGATTGCATTGAGAGATGAATCAAGTCAATTATGAAATGTATCCTGGATATTCTTTGTGGGCTTGATCCAAAGCTACTAAAGTCAATGGGAATCTTTCTCAATAAGACCCTCTTGTTTCATCTTGTGCCCGTTATACAGTCCCCTTGGGAATGTACTGAACATAGCTTTACTGCAGTTCATTACAAAAAAGTCAAACTCGTATGTTTAAAAATTAACTTAATTCATAGACCTGAGTCTAAAACAAAATTCCATGGTTTCATGAGCTCTTCTGTGGTGTCATGGTTTCCTTTTCTATAATAATATATCATTCTGAATAATAAAAAGCCTCCCCCACATCTTCTGCATGGTGGCAAGAATCCTAATTCCCTCATGAGTGATAAGAAGCATCATAAAGAATGTAAAACCTGCCCCACTTATACCTATGAAGTGGGCATAGGGTACATCTACACAGCAGCGCTATTTTAGGATAACATCCATTATCCCGAAATAGCGTTCTGCATGTCTTAACTATAAGCCTGTTATTTCAAAATAAATTTGAAATAATGGGATTGTTATTCCTACGTCCCATACACCTCATTGCATGAGGATTAAGAGACTCAGCGGGATACCGCTCTATTTCAAAATTAGCACTGTTTAGACAGCGCCAAATTTCAAAAAAGGCTGTCTCAAAACAAGCCATGCAGTTTGCGTAGCTAGCTCAAATCACATAGCTTATTTCGAGCTACCTGCTATTGTGTAGACATACTCATAGTGGTTTAAGGGATGGGCCTGTTCTAAAATCCTGAATTGAAATACACTTTATGCCTGAGAGAGTTCAATTTGGGATCCTCATGTAATGGCTGACCCCTCTCTCTCTAATACATCAGATCTGAACAACACCTCCCCTACGCTCTGGGAACTTGCTGATCCTGCTCTGTATACAAACTTTGGAGGTGGACCCATCTCTGTGCTCTTGTAAAAGAGACGCTGCTTGAGGGAAGAATATTTGTTTCCTGTCACTTCGTAGTTATCATCTGCTATATTCTCTCTTCAGTTTTCTTCCCGCCTCAAAAGTTAGACAGCAGATATTATATTAATTTGGAAATAAGTAGCTGAACAGCTATGCTGTTTGCTTCTTTTTCTCAGTTAAGGCAGGGTTTTTGCTTATCCTTACTCCACTCCATGCCATAATCTTGTAATGGACAGTCACAATCGAAGTCATGGCACTGCTGAACTGCAAGGGACTGTCCAGGAACAACATTGGTGCTAACTACCCTAAAAGGGTCATGGACCTTGGGATGACTAGCGTGTGTGTGTGTTGCACATAATGCTGGATGTGTGCAGTTACTTAGGGAAAACTGCTACATATCTGCCATTTGGACTGTTATAATGTTTTGTTCAAACTATTGCTGACTTAACTGTTTCATGGTTGTTACATATTGTGATTGACCATCACCTGCTTATCTTGCTTCAATTTCCTTGTTTTTTGGGACTTCTGTTTAAGGTGCACCAGAGCATAACAGACTTTCCCCCAGTTCGTGCGGGCCAATAGAGCTAATGGAAGGGGAGAGTGTGTATAAATATAAAATGCACTCTTTAACAATGTATTGTGGCTCTGAGGACTGTCACACAAGTGGAGGGCCCTCTCATCCTTTCCCACAATTAATCTTTGGCTGTTAATGCTTGCACTGAATCCTTAATTGGAAGAAATGACAGGGAACCAAAGGACCAGCCAAACGTGGGGCCCATCACATTTTGGAATCAATTGCCATACGTTCCCATTTCCAGACAACTGTTAAGGCTGGAGCTTTGTTACAACAAAGACTGGTACACAGAGAACTCCTCAAAACTACTTTCACCATATACTGTCATTCTTCATGGCTGTATACCAGTACAACTGGAATGCAATCAGTATAACATTCAAGTCATTGCCAAGTTGGATGAACTATACAGGAGCTGGCCAGTGCTAAGGTTTTAGCCGTTACAGATTTTAAAAAATAATGTTAGCATAGCTATTGCTTAATCAAACATAGCTGTGAGTGCAAAAATAAATAAGTCACTAAATATGAGTATTGTTGTGTGCCTGCTTGGAAAGCAATAATGTTCTTCCCATTTTTCTTAACAGACAGAATGTGCAAACTTTATCCGGGTTCTTCAGCCCTACAACCGGACCCATGTTTATGTCTGTGGCACAGGAGCCTTCCACCCTATCTGTGGTTACATTGAACTTGGAGTACACAAAGAGGTAATTTAATCCTCCCTTGCATGGCAAGAAGTGGCTCTAACCTCGCTTAGCATCCTTCATTTATTTTAAAACACCGAGTGAGTGATATAAAAAATGAACTGCCAGCAGTTTGTATAAATAGCAGGGTTATGGTGGGTTTTACAGGTCATATAAGAACTCATGTTCTCACATTTGATGTGTGCATGTTACACTTGAAAAAAGTTCTTCACCCAATAAGAATTAATACACAAAGGCCCTTAGCATGACACTTCCAAATGATTAATTATGTGAAGAGCACATATAAACCAGATGTCTTGTTTTCTAGCAAATCCTCTTCCCCACTTATTTATTCCTATTTCTCCTTTCCTGCTTTCTGATCAGCATTGCAACACATTTCTTCTACCAGTGAAAGTAGCAAGTCTAAATCCACTGTCACTGTCACTCCATTGGGCAGCTACCCGTGGGAATGGAAAAGCCCTTTTTTCTTTGAGACATGCCACCCACTGTGTTTTACTTAGTCTATCCACCAGTTAGGGTGGAATCTTGCAGTTTCCAGGCCTGGCCTTAAACCCATCCATTCCCAGTGGAAATAACACATTTTCCATTGCATGGTAGGGCAGTGAAGTAAAAAAGAAGCTGAAGGGGGACTGTATGGTGACTCTTTGCTCATGATGTTTGGAAAGTTATGGGGATGACAATGATAGATCTGATTGTCTGCCACTCACAATCAAACGGACAGGTGGGAAGAGCAACAGGCTGCATCTCAGATTCCTCCTTCGAATCTGTTAGTAATCAGCACAGAGCAGCTGCCTAGCCTTGCCACAGGAGTCCATCCTGCAGCCTCCCTGTGCCTTTTGAACACACAGCAGTCCTTTTGCATGTGTATTACTCCTGCCTGTGACTTTGTCCTGAAAGACATGTCAGCTGAGCCAGTGATTCCCAAAAGCGAACATAGCGTTGGCTTGCTCTGTCAAATATAATGTAAGCAATAGCATGCCAAAGTATGCGGCATCAGCAGATGCCTGCAATTCTTTTGAGGCACAGTGCCAAGGGTGGATTTTTCCAGCCAGGTAAGAGGTGCTAATATTTTAAATACAAGGTAGCTGAAAAGAGGGTTTAGCAACATGAACAAACTCGCAGCCCAAGGGGAGGTGAACTAAGTCACCGTTGCAAGCCCCGCCCTGATTCTGGCATGTTCTGGAGGCTAGAGAGGCTAGTCTTGGGGCCTGCACAGGGGGAACTGAAATGGGTCTTCTAGGACCATTTATGTTCTTCCCAGCCCTTTTACTTGGTGTAATGGCATCAGAGCAGTATCTGCTTAGGATGGGGCAGGAGGAGATTCCCTTCCCCTACATTCCTGCACAGGGCACAGACAAAACTCTACCTTCAGCTTCACCAGCCTGCAAAACTGTTCCCAATCATGGGTCTATCCAAGCTTCCCCTTGTAAAATGATATAATAGGCCTATGGTCTCCCAGTGAAAACAGAAGCAATGTGCCAAACTCACACTACAAGGTATAATCTAATTACTAACTGATGGGGCTGGAAGAATCGTCCCCTATGGACAGAGTATTCCATAATGTTCATGACTGGGATTCATTTTCCCCTTCCCCTAAAGCAGCTGGTATTAGGCAATGTTGGAAAAAGGGCAGACTGTTTGACTGGACCAACTACCAGCCTGATCCATTAGGACAAGTCCAATGTTCCTGTGTGTTTGAGGGTGGAAGGAGCCTATAATTTTCATAGGTTGAAAGAATTCACTTTTTTCAAAGCCCATTTATCTAAGATTTAAAAGAGAAATTGGCTCATATTAGTGCCTTTGACACAAAAGAAAGCAGTGCTGTAATAAACCATGGTTCTTGGGTCACAGCAGTGGAAACAATTCTTACACTGGCTAGATGCAAACTTTTCTCCCTCTTCCCCCACATGCACACTTGCCCTCCATATCCCTGAGGAGTGCTCATTTCTCTCTCCCACCCAAAGCCTCACATGATAATACGGTTACAGGTATCTCTCACCTGCAGCCTTGTTTAATCAAGTGAGAAGTGAGAGGTCCTCCTGAGAAGTGAGAGGTCAGGAGCCAGATTTGTCTAGCCCAGGGCTACTCAACTTTGGAAGCCCGGGGGGCCACAGTGATACTCTCAGCACATGCTGAGGGCCGCAGCTTAAGTGTGGTTGCATGTACATGCAAATATATGTGCAAATAGCTTCTTTCACACTACTAGGCATGAATACAAAGAACTTTTCACAGTGCCCCAGCTACGCTCCCAGCACCTCCTCCCTGGGGGCTAGAAACGCCGACAGCCTGTACCCATCGCTTCCACTTGCGTCTTTCAGTGCTCACCACACCTAGAAGATGCCACACCATTGTGGAGCGTGTTCCCAGTAGAGGCGATGTTCAAAGGATCCCACCTGTGGGCCGGGCTGCGTGTTGAGCCCCGCATGAACCCAAACTGCACCTGCAGGCCACGTGTTTAGTAGCCCTGGTCTAGCCCTTACTCTCCCTGCAAATCCATTAATTTGACAGCGGTTGCATGGGTCTTGTACTGAAGGTGGAATGTTGTCCCCTGAGACTTGGAACTGAATTCAGGTTTCTTGCCTGGTAACTCGGAGCCTTTCCACTGACCCAGATCCTTTCTTTTTTTTTTTTTTTTAAAGTCTAGCTTATAATCGTGTGTTTTGTAATGAACAAACTCAATCCGACCCTGTTGGCTGCTAGGCACTAATCTGCTGTTGGGAAAGCAAAGGCTCAAGATAGTTTTCCTTTCTCTAATGAGTCTCTGAGAACTGCCAACATACTAACAACCTCTGAAACCTGTCAGCATGTCTGCCAGCTGTCTGCTGTCTGATGCCAGTGATCTGAAAACAGATGAGTCAGAACACATCAGGTGACTAAAGGTCTCAGTACATATTGTTTTTGAAACAGTATAAAGTCTCTTAAGGCCTCCCACAATTAAATTGAAGGAGATTAAAATCCCACTCTTGCTCCTATTGAAGTCAAAGCCAGAATGTTTTTTGACTCAAGGTGAATGGGACTAGGTCCAATTTCTGCCTTTTGCCACAGCCTTCAAAACAGTGTTAAAAGCTTTGGCCAGACTGTATGTTAATCACCTGTGCTCTGAATTGAGTACCTGTTGATTTCTGGTTGCAATTACAACAATTTGGTTTTGATGTAGAACACCATAAGGCCATGTCTGCACTATGCAGAAGATTGACGCTGCCGTGGTTGATCTTCTATGTTCAATTTAGCGGTTCTAGGGTAGACCTTCTAAATCGAACTCAGAGGGCGCCCCCCATCAACGCTGATACACCTGCTCCCTACAAAGAGTAAGGGAAGCCGATGGGAGTGTTTGCTCCCATCAACCTCCCACTGAGTGGACAGCAATTTAAGATATGTCAACTCCAGCTACACAATTAATGTTACATCCCTAGAAAAAATGCTCTATTTCACATACACAGACACCAACTGTGGTTCTCACAAGTCAGTGCATGTGAAGCTGTGACTTTCTTTAATGTCCTCCTAGATAAAATGATATTGAGTCCCAATATTGAATTCTCCATCACCTGCACAGAGGTGCCATTGCAGGATTATTGAACTCGCTTTTGCTGTTTTAGAAGCTCTGATGTTTTCTGCTGCATGGCCCTAGCCTTTTTCTGCGCCACTCTCTTCTCCGCTGTGTCTTTCTGCATGCTGTCTGCAAAGGTCATCCTCCAGCCTCTGATCTCATTCTCAGATGCAGCACTGGCTTACAAGATCTCTTGGAGCATGTTGTCCTGAGTCCTCTTCTTCTTTCTATCTGTGTCAGGCATTCCACGGGTGTGGAGGGGGAGACCCTGAAGTCACAGGCCGGACATGGGGTTTTTTCTTTGCTGTATAGCTATATCTTGGGTTGGCCTAACTACATTGACCATGATTCTACACTTCTTGGGGAGGTGCTGATAGTTATTAAGGTGACATTGTGGAGCACTTATATCAGCGGGAGTCAGATTTAAGTGAAGACAGAACCAGAGCTAGGTAAAAATAAGATGCTGTGTATTGACCTAAACATGTAGCATAGATTATTGATGGATTTAACTTGTTAAGTTGTATTGTACATGGCTCTCTGTGGGTGTGTAAGTAGCCACCCCTACACACCTCAAAAGAGGATGGAGTTATTGAAAAGAAGTTGATTTAACATTGAAACCATTCATTGACGGGACTTGGTTTTTATTTTTTTAATAATTGATTTAAATAAGGTTAAAACTTTCTGAAATTAATTAGAACATTTGTGATATTGCAATTTTAGTTTAAAAGATATGCTTAACTTATATATAAATGCAGGAGGGTTTTTTAAGTGCCTCTCCTAGTAAGGTTTCTCACTGCAATTATACAAACATGCACCAGGGTGAAAAACAAAATATAGAAAACTAAAAGACTTACCCAGCATTGCTTGGGTCCTTCCCGGCAGGAGTCATGGCAGGGGCTTTGAGATGTAGGGACTCAGGACAGGGGGCTTGGGCTGTAAGGGCTGCAGGAGTCAGGGTTTAAGGGTGAGGAGGCTCAGGGCAGGAAGTGGGGGAGTGCAGGAGTCAGGACAGTGGGTTGGGAGGTGTGGGAGGTTGGGAGGTGTGGGTTGGGAGGCTCAGCAAAGGGGATGGGACCCTTACCAAAGGGGGTCAGAGTGGCCAACAGCTGCTTTCCAGGGCTGGCCCAGAGCAGCAGGGTCCATGCTGCCCAGCTGGTGCCTGCTTTCTGGGGGCCGCCCTGGGTGATGTGGGCCATGCTGACCAGCCAATGGCTGCTTCCCAGGGCAGGACAATGTGGCAAGGACTATACTGCTGGCCAATGGCTGCTCCCAGAAGCACTTGCTGCTCCCCTGTGGTCATTCTGGGGGAATACATGTACCCCATTGTTGCTGCTCCCTGTGGTCATTCATGAGTATAACTGTCCCTGCGATCACACTCCTTCCTTTCTATTTAATGAGAACCAACCACATTCCATGTACACATTGTCCTGCTACAACCAATCTTTGCCCTTGTTTTAAGTTTTCATAAGAGGAGGCTGCAAAATTTGGTGGTCTTAGTTCTTACCATTTAGGAGGAGTTCTTGAACAAATGGATTCATGGATGGACGGACAGACAGACACATACACCATTTCTAAATTCTATGGTAAGATTAAGGTTCTGGTACAACAGATACTTCAGCAATTACATAATTTTACTCACACAAATAGTCAATTGACTTCTCTGGGAGTACTCTCATGCATAAAGTTAAGCATACATGTGAGCATTTGCAGAATCACTGGCTAAAATTGGTATTTTTATTGAAATGTTTCCCTTAGGAGATAACACTGAAGTGACAAAGATGTTAATGTGATTTTGTTTTAACAATGAAAAACTATTTAGTCCTTCATTACATTAACAAAGGTTGTTTTTTTCACACATTCTGTTCAAAATAGGAGCCTAAAGTTAGGCATTAAGCCCATATTTAGGTAGATAAGGGTAGGATTTTCAAAAGTATCGATGTGATTAAAAAGGTCAGGATTCCACTGACTTCAGATTGCAAACTATGTTGGAAGAGTATTATGAGATTGAACCATTTCAGCTTTCTTGACTTCTGGTAGTTCACTTTAGTGGAATATAGTTATGGTTGCAAACAGAGCCCAAATTACTTGCTTATCAGTTTTGTGTTTGAGCTTGTGCTGTCTGCACAATAAAGCTATTAGGACCTGTCTCCACAGGAAACTTCTATCAGTAGAAACTAATATGTTAATTTTAAACACTCCAATTATAGCATTATAAGTCCCTAGGTGGAAACTCTTTTTACAGTATGGGCGCATTTTTTTTCATTTAGCATATGTTGCTTTGGAAGAGGTTTTAAACTAACCCAGAAAACCCACTTTACTCCAAAATAAGAGTATCCACCCTGCGAGTCATAATAGTATAATAAGAGTGGTTAAATGATACAGTCTTAAATGATACGGCTTAATTACACTGTTATAATTTGTAAAACATTCCAAATTAGACAAACCCATAGGATGGCCCTGGGCTTGTAGTATTGTAGTGTTTCTACCAGCACAAAAATATTTAATGTGAAATTTCTTGGTGGAAAAATAATCTCTGTAAAACTGAAATTGTATTAACAAATGGGAAGTGAATGAAGGAAGCAAGTACCATATATCTATTTAAGACTATGCAATGGGTTGGAAGTACAGGACTAGCAACATGTGAATATATAAATAGATTTAAATCGTTATTGATTTTAAAACATTTATTTTTAATTCTTGTTTTTTCTCCATTTTATGCCTTGTGCAATTGACTAGTACCTAGCAGCTATGTATAGAGCCCTGCACAGATACAGAAGGTGTATCCATATATGCATCCATATCCGCAAAAATCAGCTGCAGGATATGCACATTGATGCATGTGGATACCCATGGATATAAAATGGATATCTGCAGATTTGCAGGGCTCTAGCTATATAGGCACTGCTTGGAGCCAGTGAGCCATGCTGTCACCCCCAGCCTCAGTGGCTTCCTAAAGATGGCAGAGGGAGGGCATATGCTGCACTCATTGAAGGAGTGCACACACTTCAGGAGCCCCAAGAGAAAGCCACATGGAGGCAGCCAGAATCCTTCCCATTTGTACCCCCTCCCTCCAAAGGCTTCTGCCTTTAACGTACAATTTGGCCTTTAATCTGGATGGATAGAATTGAAAATGCATCTTTTTAAAATCAGTTTATTTGTATTCGATTAATTTCTGTTAAATGACTGTGATGCATTAAAATGATGCATGTGAATGTCTGATTCAAAGCAGGTCTATAAAACTATAGACATAAAGGCCAGACACATGAGTGATACACAGTGTAATATGCTGTTACTTAATAGATGAGCAGAGTGATACCTGTGAGCCTGAGTTGCTCTCTGCAGTGACACCTGGCTAATGAATTTGCATTTATTTTCAGGAAATGGTATTCAGACTTGACACTCAGAACCTGGAGTCTGGCAGGCTGAAATGTCCTTTTGATCCTCAACAGCCATTTGCTTCAGTAATGACAGGTAAGATGTCAACCTTACCAATGTTTCTGCCTTGCGTGTTCATCAAAATCTTATTTAACAACAGACAACAGGATCAGACCATCTGCCAGTGTGAATCTGCCAAGCTCCATTGACTTTGAGGATGCTATGCCAGGTTTTACTTGCTGTGGACTTGGCCCCAAAATGTTCTACACTTTGTATATGATAAAAATATGACTGCAATAAAGCTAAAGGGAAAATAGGAGAGCCAATAAATAGAAGAGCTCCCCATTTAGAAACACGGTGGTGTCATCTTTACCTAGTCATTTATGCTTAAAAGACATCTGTATACAGTATTTCAGATGATTCATGGGATCTGTGGCAAATTTCAATGTTGTCAGCCCTTTGAAGTCTGTTGACATACATGAAGTCCTCTGCCAAAATTATACATTATTTGAGTAGCCACTTCAGAGGCACCGAGTGTAACAACTTCTAGTTTGTATGTCAGTGCTGTGTGGTCTGACATTTGGTGCCATGGAATGTTAGCCTGACCTCTGTATTTCAAACCACAGCAAGAATACTTTTGTCATGGTTTGGTTCAGAACTTTGGACAATTTTCATTTAACTTGTCTGTCAAGTGTATGAATATGTGATAAGAGTGAAGCACCATGACCTTTTCATTTACAGCAAAAGAGGAGTGGTGATAGTGCTTTGAAGTGTCAGACACTTGGAGTTATAAAAAGAATATGACTAATGTTCAGCCTTTATTCTACAATAATAAGGGAGTTGATTTGTGATCTTGACCCAGCTGAAGGGCCAGCGCTTCCTTTATTACAAACAATAGTTTAAAACCAGGGGGTTACCATTCTCAGGAACCCTTAGGAGTTTTTAAATGGCCATTACGTCTTTTTCTAAAAAGCAATTCTAAAAGTTCTATGGCTCTTTTTCCTAATGTGACAGATCACTCTGATATATTGTAGCACTGGTTGTTAATTTCACTAACACTAAAATATTCTGGAGTTTTGTGTTAAGTCAAGTTCTGTGAAGAAGTGGCTGTATTTCAATTTATTAAACCGTAACATTTAGAACATAAGTTCTGGAGCAAAACAATGACCTCTCTAATTCAGTATCCAATCTCTGACAGGGTCTTCAGGAGAAGGTACAATAAATACTCAATGGTCAATTGTGAGTCACCTACCCCAGGGGAAATTTCTTCCAAATGCTTCATTTAGTTCATGCCCTGAAACAAGAGAGACAGTTACCCCTGCCTGGGCACTGAACTAAGACTGAGCACTGGAATGGGACCCACCACTGCCAAGTCCCTTGTGGCTGAAATTGCAGCTATGCAAAATCAGACAGGAAATGAGGTGTACATTTTAAATTTGTGATGGGTGATTAACCACTGGCACGCTTTACCAAGTGTTGTGGGACTTCTCTATCAATGGCAATTTTTAAATACAAATATTTTTCTAAGAGAGATGGTCTAAGTCAAACCAAACTTATTTGGGGAAGTTCTATGGCTGATGTTATGCAGGAGTTCAGATAAAACACTTCTGGTTTTAGAATTTATAAAAGGAGCCCTCCATTCATTTGCAGTCTGTGCCCCAGGCATGCTGGGTGATGTTGGACAGTCTTGAGCCCACTCTGTGCCTCATTTCTCACATATTTAAATGGGAACCATGCTACTGACCTCCTTTGTAAAATGTCTTGAGATCTAAAGATGGGGAACATTCTACAAGAGCTCAGAATTCTGTTCTTTATAAATAGTTTTATATTTTAATGTAACTGGGAATGTTCTAATTCTCCTTATAAATGCCTATTTTTTTTTTAAAAAAAAACCTTGCAAAGCATTTGTCCTCAATATCTAGTGGTGCTAAATTCTACGGATTAGCTATACATTATGTTAAAAAAAACCTAATTCCTCTGGCTAAAATATACAGGGGCAGATTGAATGCATCTGTTGGTGTCTATTTTAGTACTTCATTTTAAGAACCTTTTGGGCCCAATGCTACAAATACCTCTTTGCATGACTAATCACAGAGCTGTTACCAAAAGCCTTACCCTACACAGACATTTTTATTTATACTATTATTCAATTGCACAAAGATTTTTGATACATTCATTATTAATAGCATTGTTCAGCATATATCTCTTCAAACATTCTTGTCTACCAAAGCCTTTATAGGAAACAACAGGAACTTGGAATGCAGGATACCAGAGAATAAGTTAAGAGCTGAGAGATCCTTGTCAACAGAGGTTAAGTGAGGATGTGCATTTTCTTTGAGCCTTTCCGATTTATCAATCATTGAATGGCTGTCAGCTGGCAAACACTAATTATATCATCCATTCCGCATTTTGACATTTACCTTTCAGCATGTGCTCTCGTCACTGCACAAAGGAGACATGCAGTCTGAAAGATGTATTTTAAAATATTGTTATGAAACAGCTACTTACGTAAAGGAATACTCATAAACATAAGTTTGTTTAGTACATATTAATCATGAGATACGTCTTATTTTTTTGTATGTGTTTTTCTCTTTACAAAAGAAAATTCACAACATGAATATTGCATAAAATGAAAAATACAGTTACTTTCAGCATTGGGTTTATTTGCACAGAGATCATATAACATGTTTTCACCAATGTAAGGCTTTGAACAAAGGGGCTTTTTACATGTGACATACGATTGCTGTGAAATGTGAAGTTCTGCGATTCATATCTGGATTACATACATGATAGTTGGGTTGTTTACAGTTACACCAGAAATATGTCATTATGTATGATTTTTTTATACAAATAATCATTATTAAATATAGCTTCTTATTTTGCCAGAGTTAAAGGACTATTATGGAATGCATTGTGTAATAGACAATTTGTTCAGCAAACATTATTCATGTCTTTTGTGCTCCTTTAATTCTGGGCAGTGCTGAGATGTCATGAAGGTAGCCACATATGTTCTAGGAATTATTTTGGGGTCATTCTGTGGCCTGTGTTATACAGAAGGTTGGATTAGATGATCATAATTATACATTCTGGCCTTGAAATCTGAGAATCATACGGAAACATAAGCAGAGAAATCTACTGTAACTTCAGTTGCAGCTGGCACAATGCAATGCATGGAAACTATGCATGGAAGCATGTGACTTCCATTATGCTTGATTATGAATGGAGTTTCATTGTGGGACAAACCATCCTCTCACCCAGGCAAAGGGGCTCATATACTTTCAAATAATCAAAATCTGGGCCCTGTATCTCAATTAATCTTTACAAGTTTTCAGTGTATGAAACAATAATCTGCATGAAATGATTTAGCACTTGGGGGCCTTTGGAAATTCTTCCTAAGACTCCTTGAAAGTGAATAGGATTTAGGCTCCACAGCACCTAAGTCACATTTGATAATGGGCTCTGAAGTTGCCAAGTTTGAAAATGTTATCTTTCATGTAGCATTACAGAATCAGAGACTTGGATTTAAAATAAAAGAGTGGAGTAAAATATATATACTTTGTGCAACAATACAGGAGTAATTTAAACTATATATACACAACCATCTTGAAGAAAGCCTCCCTACTTCTTTCTCATTTACAGATGAGTATCTCTATGCTGGGACAGCTTCTGATTTCCTTGGCAAAGATACAGCTTTAACACGATCTCTGGGCTCTTCTCACGACCACCATTACATTAGAACTGACATTTCCGAACATTACTGGCTTAACGGTAAGACATTAAACATATGTTGCTGTTGACTGCATTGTCTCTGCATTTTGAAAGATCAGAGGCCCATTCTCATTTAAACATATGTATTTAACAAGCATAAATAAAGTTGCCTCCTTGGTTATTTCAAACTATAGTCTTTTAAAAGTAGAACAGAGAAAGTGCTGGAGAAATGTACCAGAGGGGAAAATACTGCAACGGAAACAAGTTGAAGTATAAGACCTAAGAGTGCTTTCCATCTCTAATCTATCAGTCTATATATGGCACAGTAGTTGGAAATAATTTCACGTCATAAGTGTTTCTAGTTTTCCGTTTGTTGAAATAATATGTTTTTTAACCAAACAGTTGCAATCACTTGGTAAAAAGTGCTTCCTACAGTGCTTTGAAATGTCAGGCTAGAAATTTCATCCTTTTTAGGTAAGATGTCTTCTTTTTTCCCCCCCAGAGGGGAAAAATACACTGTGCTGCTTCAAAGAACAGTTTAAAACCACTAAGGATGCTTTAAAGTTGCTTCCTAAGAAACCAGCTGCTTTTTCTTGCCCATTTTAAAAGTAATAAAATGTATAAAATGGCCATATTCGTGCCCAGCCAACTTCCAATCACACAGAGTGGCATAGCAAACTTCACCCACAATGATGATAATGCCTTTCAGTCAGGAGATGTGAAGTGTCCCCTTTCACCCATCAATTATCTTTAAAAATGTGCCAACACTGTCCCCTGATGCAGCATGACCGTGTGGCTATTATGAATTAGTTGTAAAGCCAGAGCCTCCTGACCGCAGGGGTAAGTTGATTTCTCCCTAGCTAGTCTATGAAAAGGATCATTGTGCCTGTTAAACCTTTGACAAGAGTATTTTCATTAATTCTTCTCTTGCCTTCCATGAAATTGTGTCACCTGTCCTGGTATCTCTCCTGTGTTAAAAAGCCTCACATCTAGGGCTTGTTTACATGACAGACACTAGGATGAGGAATATATAGAACCCTAAAATATCTTTAGCTATCCCCTTGCTCTGAAGGTGAGACTCTGCCAAATAAGTAGAGAATCCCCTCTTCCTTAGCCCTCGTTGACTTCCCTCTATGTTATCTCCTGTTTTCTTCCCTTGACTGCCTCTGTACTTGTTCTGTCCCACCTCTCTTACTGCTTGCCATCCTACCGGCTGCTACGCTTCCAGAGGCAGAGGGCAGGCCTGGCAGTGAAGGAAGGCAAGGCATATTTCTTTTGTGTTTCAAAGTGGTGGCCGGGGGGGGGGGGGGGTGTCCTGGAAAGCGAGGCGGTCCAGATCAGGCCAGGACTGTCTCCTTACAGGAGTTTTGATGCAGCCTGCTCTTTCTCCAGCCAGTTTAGAACGCTGGACGTTGACCAGTACTTAGGCTATAAAAGTTGTTAGGTTTAGCCAGTTCCCTGAGGTGTAAAGTATTATTATTAGAAAAGATTTAATGTAGTCGTGGGAGGATGAATTAGGTTGCTGCAGTTCTAACACCACTGTCAGCAGGCGAACCAACAGACTTGCTGGGCCCCTGGGCAAGGTGGGAGTGAAGGGGGAGTGTGGAAGGGGGAGCATTGATGGGAAAAAGCAGGACCAGGGCAGTCAGCCCTGCATGCTGCCTGGATTGAACCCCTCTCCCCCTTCCCCATGCTGTCAGGAGTGCACCGCCCAGGGCTCTGCAGTGTGATGCTCCAGAAGTGATGTGAAATACCCTGGGCTTTCAGAAGCAGCAGTAGCTGGGAGCTCTGGGGCATTTGAATCACCTGGCTCTGGGGCAACTACCCCCTCTTTCATCCCCTTCCTCCTGTTGTCAGGCTTGACTGTTGGTTTATGAAAGGATTCAGTTTCCTGCCCAAAATTACAAAGACCCAGATCTCCAAAGGTATTTAGGCACCAATTACTGGGAATTGGATACATAAATACTTTTATCTAACAGTCAAATCCTACACACATATACCTACACCATTAATTTTCACTTGAGCGGTTGTTTCACTAAATGGGCAAGGGAACAGTAAATGGGTGCACAATAAAACAAAGAAACTGAGAGAGGTGTATGTGTTTTATTTCTGTTGGTTTTAGTTTAGCTTTTTAGACTTTTTAAATTGTATTTTGTTTTCCCTATGAGTTAATGTATTTGTGAGAACTTTGTAAGAATAATCTGCATTATATGAAGATAACAGAATTTTAAAAGCAACTTGGTATGTTAGTTTCCTCACCACAGCCATGTAAATAATGGAGCCTCCACATCTTTGTCAGATTTTTGCTTTCTTTCCAGATGTATTTAACAACTACAATTATAGTGTGTCTGAAACTTGACATAGACAATCCCTGCATTGTTCTACACCGGAAAAAAAAATAGAAGCTAGGTGTTTTATGTTTTAAATTATTCTCTTAAGGCTGAGGAAATTCTAAATATTGTGTTAAATTTTGTATTAAATACTGAGACATTATATTCAGTGTACCACTAGTTATTAAATTATATTAACATTCACATATATTTTGTGCTTTCAGCAGATTTTGGTACTAAGCAAATATTTACTTGATTCTAGAATTAAAATCACTCCAAAACTAAATTCACTATCAGTTTTCCAGGAATATGTGAGACTTCCAGGAATGGTGGTACATATTGTATAATTAGCAGTAAATTACTTTCAGGGGGTAACTCATGTTTTACTGAGGATAAGTGAAAAATTGTTTTTTTTTATTTGGTTGTTTTTTATGAGTGCAGAGAGGGTTGTGCTTTTGTGCTCGTTAGCGTTTTAAGTGTTAAGTTTTTATTAAAATATTTCTGGAAGCAGTATTTTTCCTTCCCGTGGAGGCAAAAAACAATGCAGAAGGAAAAGATTTCTGAGACACTATTAGTCTTTCAAGAAGAGATGTGGATTCTTTCTCAGGATTGGGCCTTAGATTGAAGCACTGTAGATCTATCTTGCCCTAGCCAAGCAGAGGCTTGACTAAAATGACAATGAAAAGGCTTGTGTGGGAATTGAAAGGTCAGTGGCAATGTGCCTCACTCCTGATCCAGGCTGTCTTTGATCTGTCCACACACACAAGCATCAAGCAACTGCACATTCCTTTCCCTTGCCCAGGGAGCTAATGCCATTATCAGAGTAAATGTCTCCCTGGATATTATTAACCTCTATGGATTTGTCCCACAATGTAGGACACATGAGAAGCATGCATCACGGTGTGGCTGTCCCTCTTCTATACGCTGCACAAAGTATGGCTGGTCATGTCCTCTAAAGGCCCAAAGTCATAGGCCTTGTCTACACTATGCAGTGGATCAGTGCTCCAGTGATAGATTCCCTAGCTGTTGATTTATCTTGTCTGCTTAGACCTGATAAATCAATCTCTGAGTATGCTCCCGTTGACCCTGGTACTCCACCAAGATAAGAAGAGTACCTGGTGTAAACGGGAGAGTAGCCCCCGCCAATCTTACCACATGAAAGATGCCATGGTGAGTATGTTGACTTCAGCTGTGTTATGTGAGTAGCTGACATCGATTGATGGTGCCAGTTAGTGTAGTCTAGGCCATAAGGTGTGTGCATGGTATCTTCCACTAGCTCATGCTGCTTCAGCTCCGGTTTTTCACTTCCCTACTTTGTGGGCCTTTTCCACTCCTTTGCTTTCCTCTGCCGAGCCTCATGAGTCCTAGTTTGCTGAGTCTTAATATGACTTATTCTGTTGAATAAACTTTATTGAGCCTCTTGACCAAGCAATCCTATAACAAAGTATTGAAGCACTGTTTAAAGTAGGTAATCAGATACAACAGCGGGGATATAGACTGCATTAGTGAACCTTCTATAATTTTATTGCTGCTCCCAGATGGCCATCGAAGAAAATTATAAAAAGTTTATGCGGTACTAGGATATACTGTATCATCTGTTACCAGGCCTTGGTCTCTATTTACGATCCCAATGACTTACTGTTTGCTTATAAACACCCCAACAAATGAAATCTTTGGGATGTTTCTATAGAAATCAGTAAGATTTTTGAATGAAGATGTGTTATATGATTGAGAATGTAAACAATGATTCAAAATGTCCAATAATGCCATTCATTCTCTATAAAATTTACAAAAACCCATTTCACAGCGAATTATAATTTGTTTTTCTATATAGCGTGAACAGGATACTAAAGATGTAAGGATGATCTCACTTGTGGAAAAAAAATGTTTGGGGGGGTATTCTGTATCATGGTGTGTTAATTACATTGATTTCTCTCTTACAGCTGTGCATGATTACCTTTTCCAGTTTGTTTGTTTGTTTGGGTATAACTTTCAACTTTAATGTTTTCAATTGTGAATTTATGTCCTTAAGTATTATATTACTTACATATCCCCTGTTCCTTTATTTAATTTGTTTGAGACCATTTAAAATCTGTTCCAGGAACTGATATTTGTGCATTTGTTTTTGGAGTCTGTTTGCCAAGTAACCCAGAAAAATTGTAATGTAAAAGAATTGGAATTCAGACTTTAAAACAATCTGAAAGCAATAAGGGCTTGTCAAGGATTTTTTTCAGACATTTTGCTTTGTTTATTTTTCATTAGCTCTATATACTGATAGCCACATTGGAAGCTTATTAATGCACTTATTAATGGCTAGGGCTGGAATTTTCAGAAGAGCCTGAAAGGGACTGAGTGGAAAATGAGTGACTCATTTCCTTAGGATCATTTGAATATCCTGCCGTAAATTATCTACTGCATCATTCCAATTTCACACTGACAGAACTCCATGGGACCATATCATTGTGAAGCTGGAGTAATACAAGGGTTATTCTGACTCACACATTTCACTCTCTGGTATCTAGGTGCGTACCGATAATTTAACAAACATTTAAATATGAATCAATTAACTTATTTACAGAGGCCAAAAAATCACCAGTTCACTCCTCACTTACCCAACATCTTCTAGTCCTCATTTTCCCTTCTTTATTACCCCTAGCAAAACCACAGGGAGAAAAGATGATCCTTGCACTGCATTCTGTGAGGGCCAGAGATACTATGCTCTGTCTGACCTGCCTGGGACATGAATTCCACATCGGCTATTCCTACTGAGTTTGTCTGGCCACTAGCCCTGCCTCTTGTTCAGTGCAAAGGAGTTATCTTGAGTACTCCCAGAGAATCTCAGCAGTTGTGGCAGATTACAAGGATATTTTGAAGCAATTTCCTTAAATATTTCCCTCTCTGCTTGTGTATTTGACTTTTGTTGCCTGTTGTTGCTTCACTAGATAAGGTGTCTGGCATTTTGTTACTTTCTGAGTGAAGTGCACAAGTAAAATGAAAATGCCAAGTTTTTAAATTTTTGAAAATGACATTGTAAGGCGAAACAGGTCACATGAACCAATTGTCTTATCAAGGCCACTCCAATGCCATTGAATTAGTAAAGCCATCCTAGCACAGGTGCATAGGAAACTGTTGGCTTACTACAGCTGTTATTAATATTTGAGCATGAGTCATGCAAACAAATCGAGATTATGTTGCTCCCTTGCATACTATCTCTCGTAAACATTTGTTGTTCCCTGTATCCCTGGATTATTACTAAGTGCTGCCATTTTAAAATTAAATAATTGTGTAACAATGTGTTTTTGGAAGAAAACTATTTAGCAGGAACGGTAACACAAGCAGCAAATTAGCTGTGTCATAGATATGTTTTCTGGATCTAAAAATTTTGGCATTAATGCTGTAAATTCCCAATGGCCATCAATTTTGCCAGTCAAGGGTTCTGGAAAAGAATATAGCCTGAAGAATGAAAGCTACCCTATTAGACATAAATACTTTTGGAGCTAATACAATCTTATGGCCAGACTTCCCTCAAAGGCGCCTATGATGATTCATTGATATTTTGCCATGAGCTGCTTCATGAACACAGACAGAGTCTTGGCCTCAAGTATTATGGACTTTTAAAAATTCTTAAATAATTTGTTTTTGTTTGGGGGTTTCTTTTAGGAGCAAAATTTATTGGAACCTACCCCATTCCAGACACATATAATCCAGATGACGACAAAATCTATTTCTTTTTCCGAGAAATAACACAAGATAGCAGCACATCTGACAAAGCAATCCTTTCCCGAATTGGAAGAATTTGTAAGGTAAAAACGTATATTCATTCTCCCCCCCCCCTTTTTTTTTAAAGGAACCTTTAATTTGTTTCTTTTAAAAATATCAGTTTTGTCCTGGAAGGAAATCTCCCTCATAATACTGTCAGAGTAAAGTGCAGTAATATGGATTACTAATGATGTATAATATTCACTTGCCTTAACTGCTAAATAGATTTGATGCTTGGTAAGTCAGCATTTTTTTAGAAACATAATATTTTCATAGTTTATAATGATGCATCTAAATAACAATGGATTAATCCTCAGCTGCTCTATAATGAGAACTTTTGGTTGGTTATGAGTTAGGGCTAAATCCTAAATATTTGTGCAAAGTCAGAGTACATGGGGATTTTGCATGGGATGCCCACTAACTTGAGGGGCAAACAGGTGGGGAACATCAGTGTGTCAGCCTCATAATTACAGTAAAACTCCGATGGTCCGGCACCCCTGATGGTCCGGCACCATCAGGAACCCGGAAGTGCTCCGGGTAGCCGGACCATTGGAGCTGCTCTGCCCCAAGCTTCCCGGATTCAGCCGCTGCTAAAACTGACCAGCAGCTGAATCCGGGAAGCCAGGGACAGAGCAGCTGGAGTGCTGCCGGGTAGGTACCGTAGCGCTGCCTCTCGGGGCTGCGGGACCAACCCGGCAGCACCCCAGCTGTCCCCGATTCAGCCGCTGCTGAAACTGACCAGCTGCTGACTGCAGGAAGCCCCTCTGCTGCTCTGCCCCGGCTTCCTGGAATCAGCCTCTGATCAGTTTCAGCAGCAGCTGACTTGGGTACACCTGGGAGAGAGCAGCTGGGGTGCTGCCAGGTTCGTCACCACAGTGCCAAGGTGCGGCGCTGCAGGGACCAACCCAGCAGCACCCCAGATGCTCCATCCCAGGCGTCCCGATTCAGCTGCTGCTGAAACTGACCAGCAGCGGATGAATCAGGGACACCCGGGGCAGAGCCGGACTATCGGAAGGGGAGGCTATGAGGGGTCTGGGGCCTTCTGATAGTCCGGCATATCTGATAATCCGGCACCCCCTGGGTCCTAAAGGTGCCAGATTATCGGAAGTTTACTGTATTACTAAAAATGTCTGTTTTGTTTTGTGTATGCACCATGCAGCTCTGCCTCGGGCTTCCTGGAGTCAGCCGCTGATCAGATTTCAGCAGCGGCTGACTTGGGGACCTGGGGCAGAGCAGTTGGGGTGCTGCCGGGTTGATCCAGTAGTGCCACTCCTCGGCACTGTGGGACCAACCCGGCAGCCCCCTAGCTGTTCTGCCCCAGGCATCCTGATTCAGCCGCTGCTGAAACTGACCAGCAGCGGATGAATCAGGGATGCCTGGGGCAGAGCCGGACTATCGGAAGGGGAGGCTATGAGGGTTCTGGGGTCAGACCCCTCATAGCCTCCCCTTCTGATAGTCTGGCATATCTGATAATCTGGCACCCCCTGGGTCCTAAAGGTGCCAGATTATCGGAAGTTTACTGTATTACTAAAAATGTCTTTTTTGTTTTGTGTATGCACCATGCTTGACCTATGATCAGGGCCTCAAAGTGCTACAGTAATAGAAATCTACTATATATTTGAGAGAGTTTGTCTGTGTGTCCATCTGTCTGTTCAAGAACTCCTCCTAAACAGTAAGAGCTACGACCACCAGATTTGGTATACTGCTTCCTCTTATCATATCTTAAAAGCAAGGTCAGGGCTTGGTTAGGGAATGTTAAATTTAGATTAATTGGCTAATCAAATAGTTGATGCAATTTGTATTGACTATTTAATTAGGCGACCAGGGCTGTTGCTACACTTCAAAGGTGAAAGTGCTGCGGGGAGCACAGGGCCGGGGGGACTCAAGCAGTCCCTCTCTGGCCCCATTCTCCCCGTGACATTTCAAAGCAGCAGCGCTGCATGGAGCCCGGGGTCAGATGGGGACTCAGGCAGCAGGCTCCATGTGACATTTAAAAGTGGCAGTGCTGCATGGAGCCCAGGGTCTGGCCCTGGGCTCCATACAGCGCTGCTGCTTTGAAGCACCTTGTCGTCTTCTCCCCTCCCCCCCGCCCCTTGCTGCTCTTTCTGGTGGATTTGCTTATCAGATAGTCGACTAGTCGTTCACATCCTTAGGCTTAGTTGCACCAGGAAAACGGGATGTGCCCAGAATGGGAAACAATCACCAGGCAGGTGGAAGTGGGCTAGCTGGAGGTGCCCCCTCCAGGACAGCCCCAGTCCCAAGCCTCCTGTTTTGTAGGGTGCCTTTTAGGGAGGATGAAGAAGGCTGAAACTCTTCCCCTCCCTAGTTAATACGTGAAGATTGCTGGCTGATCCCCTTTCATCAGAGAGCAAGGGGGAAATGCACAGTTTGCTGCATTCCTCACTCTGGTTGGGGAATGCAGAGGGCAGATGAACCAGGACCTGCCACAGCCAGTGACATGCACTCCTCCCCCGGCTGTGCCTGCTAGAGCTGCAGCACCACTGGAGAAATGCTTCTTGCCTGACTACAAGCTGCTGCAGTGATAGAGGGTTGGGGTAATTTCTCTCTCCCTGGGGCAGCCTGCATATTGTACCCCTCATCCCTAGCCCCTTCCCAGAGCAATGATTTAAATGAAGCTTTTTATTTTCCCAAACCCCCAAAATTAATTGAGTTAAGGGCCTAAACAGTGCCTGGTAAATCTAGTAATAATTAAGCTATACTATTATAAAAGGAGACGTGTCCATCACACCATCTGACACAAAGAACACTTGAGAAGACTTGAGAAGTTTGTAGGGGAGGCAGGCCTCACCCCTACCTACAGCCAAACCACCTATGCTGAGGCTCCATCCCCAGGGATGGGAGGAGGAGGAGGTGCAGTGCACTGAGTGTGCATGCACCCATCCCACCACAGGGATGGGGAAGAGTGGATGCCCATGCATCTCAGTATCCCTGGAACAGTGGGGAGGGAAGAGGCTGCACGGCCTGAGCCTCCCAACCCCTGGGAGCAGTGGGGAGTGAGGGAGCCACGTGTGTGCACCCCCCACCCCCCCACACACACATACCACCACCACAGGGAGTGGAAGAGTTTGTGTGCACCCCAGCATCCCTGGAGCCGTGAGGTGGGAAGAGAATGCTGGCCCCAATCTTCTCCCATGCCTCTGGGAGGAGGCCCCACAACCCAAGCCTCCCCACCCCAGGGAACATTGGGGAGGGAGGAGGCCATGTGTATGTCTATTGTCACAACGGGACAGGTAATGCTAGTAGTAATAATGACTAATACGCTGCTTTAGCAGATGTGTTCTTTGAACCCAGTCGGCATCTCCTTTCCCTAACCATTACTCAAATCCATAACACCGTTCCAACAGATGTTGTTACTGCAGTTGCTTTATGCTCCAAACAGTTTGTTTGTGATCGGTTGCATGGATTTATGAAGGTTTGGCAAAGATTAGAAAAGCTGGGGGAGGGGAGTTAAAAAAAGTATGGGTCAGGTCATTAGAAATTGTGGTTTTGATTAAGTTTCAATGAAGTGGCCGATGTCCTGTTGGAAACATGAGGAGCGCTAGTGTCATAGTGGAAATGTTTAGTTTCTTTTTCGTATTTTGGAATAGTCTCAATGTCTGTGAATTATTACACTTTGAAAACATTAAGTTTTGATTATGAGATGGCCTCAGCAAAAACCTTGTATGAAGAAATTACAGAGAAAAATCTACTGCGTTTCTGTGGTACCGTTATGCATATTTCTTCATTTGCTGGTATTCGGTAGAGTGTTGCCTAATGTAACAGCACTACAAACAGTGGACATTAGGTTCCTAAGAAGGACCCTTGAGGAAAAAAGCAATTAAAGTCTTCTTGATTAAAAAACAGAAATGAAAGGGGGGGAAAATGAACTAGAACAGTGTTTCTCAAACTGTGCTCTGTTGAGCCCTAGGGCTTCGTGAGACATCTCCAGGGGCTACGCGAGGTTGACAAACTGGAAACATCGATAGGTACAACACATACAATCAGTGGGGTGCTGCATAAATTTTTACGCATGTAAAGGGCTCTGGAGCCCAAAAAGTTTGAGAACCACTGAACTAGAACAACAAAACTTGCACAGGAGAACAAAGAACAACCGGACACATGTATGGAGGCCATGCAGGATTATTCATCTATCCACAAAGTCACAAATGAGATTTCAGTGACCACTGAGTGTACAAATTTCCAATTTTGGTTCAGCAAATGTTTCCAACAAGCTGAGTAACCAGATCTCTGTAGTAGTTTGTATTTAGCTAAGCAAGAGAATTAACAAGCTTCAGTTGGGTTTTCTACAGTAGTATGATTAATGAAACACTGACATGACAAAAAAACCACCATAATTTACTACTAGACGTGGCGTTAGCTGATTATGAGCAAGTACTTAATGCATTAGAGGAAAAGTGGTTAGGTGAAATCTACTAAGCCAAAGCACAGAGAGATTATATTAAACTAGGATGCATTAACCGTAGACCCTCAGCTTCTACTCACAAACAGGACAGATAAGATATCATAATAAAAGCAAAAGTACTGTAAAGAGATCCCAATGACCAACTATAATTGAGCCTCAAATTAGACCAAGTTTTTAACGTTGTAATGTTGTAGGAAATAATGTTTTGAGTCTTACATTTTCATTTTGCAAGTCAAATGAACATTGTAGGGAAATTTCAAAATATCTGGTTCCATTTTATTATATACCAGATATTCCACAAAGTGCTCAGCAGCCACAGTTGCCATCCTTTTCTCAAAATATCCCAGCATCCAACAGCTCCTGTTAAACACACTCAGTGGGAGCTAATGTGTGAGGGACCTTGTGAAAAAGCTGGGTACTTCATTTAGGAAGTGCTGGTGCAGAACTCTTTTGAAAAATCTGATCTTCACTGTTTGTGCATGTGTCTTGATTATACTTATTGTGGTATAAGCATAGCAGGAATGGGTAAAACATGAACTCGTAGATCTGGTTCAGATGTGTCTTCTCTGGAGTCCTTGATCTGCTGTGCCAAATCTGGTTGGTTTAAATCTCTATAACTGCAGGCATAGGTGTGCATGGCTCTGGTTATAATCAACTATACATCATTTTGTGTGGTTGAAAGTTTTACTTGACCGATTACTTGATAGTTAATCAAAGTTTCAACTAATTTAGACAATTATCCTTAAATTTGAGCTTTTGTCATCTTGGCCATGTCCACAGCAATGCAACATATTGCTCTTTCAGGAAACCAGGAATTATTTAAATGATCTGATTGGTATATATAATTTCAGTTCATTCTCCTGGAGTTTTACTGCTTTGCTTCACTGTTCCCTAAGGCTCTTCTTACACTGTAGTGTTAGAGGTACCTGCTGAAATTGGAATAGGCAGTAAACCACAAAAAGATGCGTGGCTTTAATATAGCAAATTAGTCAATAGAGCCTACTCTAGCTAGTATTCATTGGCTGAACAATATAGTCCCACAGTGATCCTCTCTCTTAGTGAAGACTTCTCTGTAGAGCATTCCCCTTTCCCAACTATTTCAAGACCTAAAAGATTATTGTAATCTCATTTACAGTTCCTTACCCAGAGTCAAACAGCTGTCACTTGTCCTGATCAGAAGACTATTCTTGTATTTATTATCGTAAAGCATGCTTTGCAATAACACGGCTACCAAAGCACTAAAAAGCACTCATTTAAGTTTACGTCACTTGTATTCTGTATATCACCAGGGGTTATAAGTATAAGCTGAGAGAGTGCTTTCAACAGTCACTTCCAGACCAAAATGTATAATTTATCATGACAAATGGCATTTCCTATTTTTGTTTTTGTTTTAAAAGGTATGGCCAGTTTATCTGCAGTACCTGGAATTTCTTGTTTTGCTTATGGTAAATAGAATGTAACTATTAATATCAAGTTTCATGTGGCTAATTGTTTCCTTTCTTTCAAAGTAGGACTATTTGTGAAAAAACAACAATCAGATTTAAAGATAAATCCTATTTGGATTTTTATGTCTTTTTTTAAAAATATAGAAAATGTATTCTACTTTGTAGGAATCTTTCCCCATTAATGTTACAAGACTGTATCCTCAGCCAGTGTATATTATTATTCCTCAATTGACCTCAAATCTATTTTCACCATTTACACTAGCAACAAGTATAGCCAGGGGTTAGACCAGGGGTTCCCAAACTTTTCGGCATCATGCCCACTTTTTGATTTTTGAGAAACCCTCACGTCCCCCTCCCCCCAAATAACAGCAAAACTTGTTGAGAAGAAAAAAGGAACTGACTGGGGCAACAAAACTTGTTGGGGGGGGGGACTGGGTCACCTCGAGCCCCCCCGGCGTGAATTTCTTCATGCCCCTCAAGGGGGCACACCCCCAAGTTTGGGAACTCATGTGTTAGACATTCAAGGTTCAATTTTGAAAACTTGTGTGGTTTCTGTAAACTCTCACCTTTGCCCCCAAATGATACACTTTACTTAACCATGCATACAGAGTTTTTGCTTGCATATGAATTGCCAATTGATGGCAAACAAACAAACAAACAAAACAAACAGACAAACACAAGCTCAGCACACAGCAAGTACACCCCAAACACACAAACACACACTACAGACAGCCACTTACCTTAGGGGTCCCGTATTTGCTTCTCCTTTACCTGGAGAACTCCCTCTCAAAACTCCCTGTTTGCTGCTCCTGTTCGCAAAGCTCCTGTCATTGGCACTCCTGATTTTCTGCCAACACTTCCTGCTTCCTTCGCATTTCTGGAGACTCTCTAGGACCCACTCTTTGTGGGTTTAACCTTTATAGGCAATTTAATTAACTGAATGGCTGGTGTGAACCATAGTGAGAGAGAAAGGTAGTCATTAATGGATATTGACAAGTCTTGTTTGCATGAATCATCAGTGAGCTGGAGGAAGGAATATGGGAAAAGATACACAAATGAGTTAGAAGTAACACCCATCTGTGACAACTAGCTGCAAGGTTTAGGAGGACAGAATACAGTGTTTCTGCTAGAGACTGCCTTGGTCTGGTTTTTACCTCACGTCAACCCATGTCATCCACATATGAGACTATCCTTCTCAAAGGAAACAACATTGTAATGCATAACAACTAATAAGTTTGGAAGAGGCTTTGAGGTATAGTCAATGACTTCCTTGAACTGGTCAGGTCTGCTGGAGGGAGTGTCGCAAAGTAGAAATGTCTCCAGCTATGTTATTCCTGTACTTTGCATGGTTACTTAGTAGGGAGGAGGAAAGGAAGAATTAGGTTTGCTCCCATAGCAAGCTAAGAGACGCGCACGCGTGTGTGTGTGTGTGTGTGTGTGTTACCTCCTTGTGTGGGTAGAAGGAACAGAGTCATTAAGGGAATGGCTGAAACTGACTCAGATCAGTAAGGGATTTTAGAGAGACAACGCAAGCTTCAATGATTCATGGATCAGCGCACTTAGCGAGGAAGCAGAGCAAAGATCCCAGCTTGAGATCCCAACAAAGGACTGGAAGATTTGAGGTGGGGGATAAACTTTGGCTTCTGGAGGAAGCTAGGAGTTCTCTCACTTGGGTGCTGACTCAGGAGGTGAGACTGCGGTTATATCTACACTGCTGAAGTAAGTTGACCTATAGTACACAACTCCAGCTATGTTATTTAGGTAGCTGGAATTGATGTACTTTAGGTTTACTAAGAGGTCTACACCATATCAGATTGATGGGACAAATTCTCCTGTTGACTTACCTTACTCGATTCATCAGGGGCAGAGTACAGAGGGTTAAGTAGAGAGTGATCTCTGGTCAATTTGACAGATCTTCCCTAAATTCACTAAATCGATTGCTGGTGAATCAATCTCAGAGTGTCAATTCTAGCTGTAGTGTAAATGTGATCTGAAAGAGAGAAAGACAGGGTCCGAAAGTTGAGTTCTCTATGGCTTCTGTGGGCTGACCAGAATGGTCTAGGCTTTAATCTTCATTTCTCTGTGCTAGCTGAGGACGTCTTTACGCTGTGTTCTGGTTGACAAACAAACCCTGATGTTTTGAAAACATTGCTTAAGTGTCATTGTAAATGCTTAGTGAGATGCCTTGATCCCTCAAGAGTGGAGAAATCTCTACTGGGGGTCTGTCTCAGCTGGATTTGCTGAACAGAATGCATAGTATGAAGCAGGAGTAAGGAAGCACTAGTGGGGCAAGATCAAGGCAGAACTGGGGGGGGGGGCAAAATTAAATCAGTATCTTAGATGCCAGTATACAAATGCAAGAAGTATGGGGAATGAACAGGAAGAACTTGAAGAGCTAATAAATAAACCCAGCTATGTCATAGCTGGATCACAGAAATGTGAATACAGACTTGTTGAGAATCTCTGGGTTACGTTAAAAGGGATAAAAAACAAGGGTGATGTCATGCTAGGGGTCTACTACAGAACACCTACCCAGGCAGAAGAGATGGATGAGGCTTTTTTTTAAAACAACTAACAAAATCATCCAAAGCACAGGATTTGGTGATGAGAGATTTCAACTATCCAGACATATGTTAGGAAACTAACACAGCAGGGGACATATTATCCAATAAGTTCTTGGACTGCTTTGGAGACTTTTTTTTTTAATTTCAGAACATTGAGAAAGCTACTGGGGAAAAGCTGTTCTAGAATTGACTAACAAATATGGAGGAACTGGTTGAAAATTTGAATGTAGAAGGTAGCTTGGGTGAAAGTGATGAGATCAGAGTTCATTATTCTAGGGAATGGTAGAAGGGTAATTCTAAGGATTGGTAGAAGCAAGAACAACAAAATAGAGACAATGGATTTCAGGAAGGCAGATTTTAGTAAACTCGGAGAGCTGGTAGGTAAGCTCCCATGGGAAGCAAGACTAAGAGGAAAAACAACTGAAGAGAGTTGGCAGTTTTTTAAAGGGACATTACTAAGGGTCCAAAAGCAAACTATTCCACTGTGTAGGAAAGATAGAAAGTATGGCAGGAGACCACCTTTGATCAGCCAAGAGATCTAATATGAGCTAAAAATAAAAAAGGAGTCCTATAAAAAGTGGAAAGTAGGTAAAATTACAAAGGATGAATATAAGCAAACACCATAGGTATGCAGGGGCAAGATTAGAAAGAAAAAGGTACAAAATGAGCTAAATCTAGCTAGAGACATAAAGGGTAATAAGAAGATGTTCTATAAGTATATTAGAAGCCAAGGATAGGGTAGGCCCATTGCTTGGTGAATAGAGAGAAACAATAACAGGAAACCTTGGAAATGGCAGAGATGCTTAATGACTTCTTAGTTTCAGCTTTTGTCAAGAAGATGGATGATGACAGGATGCCTAACATAGTGAATGCTAGTGGAAGTGAGGTAGATTTAGAAGTTAAAATACAAAAAAAGTTAAAAATTACTCAGAAAAGTTAGATGTTGCAAGTCATCAGGGCCTGATGGAATGCATCTTAAAATAGTCAAGGAGCTAATAGAAGACGTATCTGGGCCTTTAGCTGTCATCTTTGAAAAATCATGGAAGTCGGAAGAGATTCCAGAAGACTGGAAAAGGGCAAATATGGTGCCCATCTCTAAAAAGGGAAAAAAGAACATCCCAGGAAACTATAGCCCAGTTAGTTTAACTTCTGTGCCAGGGAAGATAATGGAACCCCCCCATCTAGAAGATAGTAAGGTGATAGGTAACAGCCAGCATGCATTTCTAAAGAACAAATTATGTCAAACCAATCTGATGGCTTAATATCCTATCAAAGAAAGCTTTGTGGATAAAAGGGAGAAGCAGTGCACGTAATATACCAAGACTTTGTAAGGCATTTGACATGTTCTCGTATGACCTTCTTATCAATAAACTAGGGAAATGCAACCTAGATGGGGCTACTATAAGGAGGGTGCATAACTGGTGGGATAACCATTCTCAGAGAGTAGTTATTAACGGTTCACAATCATGCTGGAAGGGCATACCAAGTGGGGCTCCACAGAGATCTGTTTTGGTACCGGTTCTGATCAATATCTTCAGTGATTTAGCTGACGGCATAGAGAGTACACTGATTACGTTTGCAGATGATACTAAGCTGAGAGGGGCTGCAGCTGATTTGGAAGATAGTGTCAAAATTCAAAATGATCTGGACAAACTAGAGACATGGTCTAAGGTTCAAAGTACTCCACTTAGGAAGGAACAATCAGTTTCACACATACAGAATGGGAAGTGATTGTCTAGGAAGAAGTATTGCTGAAAGATTTAGGGATCATAGTGGACCACAAGTTAAATATGAGTCAACAGTATGACATTGTTGCAAAAAAAGCAAACATGATTCCGGGATGCATTAATAGAAGTGTTGTGGGCAAGACATGAGAAGACATTCTTCTGCTCTACTCTGTGTTGATTAGGGCCCAATAGGAGTATTGTGTCCAGTTCTGGGCACCACATTTCAAGAAAAGATGTGGGGAAATTGAAGAAGGTCCAGAGAAGAACAACAAAAATAATTAAAGGTCTAGAACAGCAGTTTCCAACTGCCTGTCCGTGGACCAGTGGTGGGTCTCAAACCCCTGCCTGCCGGGCTATGGCACACTGCCAGGACATGCTTCCAGCTGCTAATGAGCCCTGCCCACAGTGCCTGAGTGGCTGATACTGTGCTGGCCAGCTACATTGGCTGCTACACAACCTGGCTGGCAGAACATTGTACTAAGTACAGTTCAAACACATAAGTGAGAAACAAACACTACTTCAAGGAGTCATCTAAACATACAAGTCAGAATTATACATGTGGGAGAATAAGGTTGGGCAAGTAATTTTCTCTCTGTCACACAAAGGGGCGATGAACTGACCCAGAACTCTCAAGGCCTAGCCCAGTGTTGAAGCCACATAATCATCCTTCCTTTTGTTTATGCTTGTGCACATTTGTTTTTATTCTCTCTCTTGCTCTGTCTCCCATCCATCTTGTGTTGCTTATCTCCTTAGGGCCTGATGCAGAGACCCCTGATATCATGGAATTCTTCCCTTTGACTTCAATGTGCTTTGGAGCAGGTCCTAAAGATAAAAGCTTTTTGGAGGAAGGGATTGTATCTTTCTATGTTTGGCCAGTATCTAGCACAGCTGGACAGTGACAGAACAGGACTATTAGACAGTGATACTTACACAGTTCTTTTTGTGGCACTCTTATTTGGAGGCATAAATTCATGGACATTTGAATGCTGGCAGTTTCTCGATAGAATTTTATTGGTCTGCTGAAAACTTTTCCATACTGTTGCTTAGGATTTTATTTGTTTTTGGTGGATCTATCACTTAGCTAGACCTCCAGGGTCTTTCCCTGTTCCAGCTCTTTGTTTGCTGGTATTTCCTTTTGTTCATGTCAGGAATTCACTTTGGATGGTCCTTTTTGCATCTTGCCACAGGCACTAATAAGCTCTTTCTTTGAATTCCACTCATTGTCTGATTTGATATATGCAGCTGTTCAGGATAATTACTATCTTTAAAGTTTTATGCATTACATTTTCTGAGGTCTTCAGTGTTTACTGATCCCCCTCATCCACCCGCCTGCCTGCCCGCTCTAAAGTTGCATTTTCTGTTCTTGCATTGCGATGTTACCCTTATAACACAAATGAGAAGTTAATAATCAACTAGGTCCAGGTGCTTTTTTGCTGTACTGCCATCTCTTTTCCTGTCTAGCAGATTGCAAGTTAAACATTTGTGAATTTTGATTCAGCTACATTAATGTCATCTACATACTCCAGTAAAGTAATTTAAGTGATTTAAAATTTTAATCCATACATTCCTAGATCAATAATGGCATGATAGATTTCACTTGCAAAAACGGCTAAGGGTCAGATAACTTACTTATAAACCACATGGCTTAGTAAACATATTTTGTTCTGGTATTTACACATTTGCAAATCTGATAGACTGCTCTTTATATTTAATCAGAATGAGAAATCTTAATTTGGTAGATGTAATACCAGGACTCCAAATGCATCTACATTTACATTTTGATGTTGACATGAATGAGGAAGATCAGTTGTAGTTTCTAATATGAACCAAGAGTGCCAAAAGTTTTAATTGTCAATTATGATTAAGGTTTTTGAGCCTGATCCATCTCCCATTTAACGTCAGAACCTTTCTATTAACTTTAATGAGAGCTGAATCAGACTTCAGTTTGTTGAGATATGATGTGCACAGAAGTAGGAACTATCCACATAAAGTTTACGGGATTCAGCCTTACTCTCTCACATTAATTTTATAGTCTGGCATTTGAATAGCATGCCTTCTTGATTTCAAAAAGGCATTATATTTCCTGATATAATTTTACTAATCTCAGTAGTGTCTCAAATATTTGAATAGTCACTAGAGATGGGTAAAAATTGGAATTTCCATTCCTCAGAAAATTTTGATGTTTCAAAATTTGGTTTTCTCCTAAATCCTAACAAAATACTGAAATTTCCCATGACATTTTTAAACTAGTTTTTTCCATTGAAACATTTAATTTAGATAATGTTGAAACATTTATTATACATAGTGTAAAGATCACTTTGATAATATCAAAACCATATATTTATAACATTAACATTTATATTTTAAGAGTCAAAATTAATCAAAACAAAGCAAAGCATTTCAACATTATCTAAACACAAAGAGCAGATTAACAGAACAATGATGAGTCCTGTGGTACCTTACTGACTAATAGATTTATTTAGGTATGAGCTTTCATGGGTAAAACCCCACTCTATCAGATACATGTAAGGTGGCACAGGACTTCTTTTTGTTTTTGCGGTTACAGACTAACACAGCTACCCTCCTGAAGATTGAAAGAGTTAGGTGTGACTTCATCCTGTTGCAAATTTTGCTGACATTCACACATTCCAGTGAACCAACTTGATTAACATGAAACCGCATGTTAATGACAGAAAAATAATTCCATCATTTTTTATCATCTCTAATATTTACAATATTTTTAATGAACTGTACCAAGCTGAAGCAAGTCAAATTGAAACTGGAAATAAGGTTTACATTAACCATTTGAGCAACTTCCCGAAGGTGGTGAAGGATTCTCCTTCACTGGCAATTTTGAGATTCAGATTGGATCTCTTCTTCTAAAGGATATGCTATATTTTGGGAATGTTCACATTAAGTCCGTCTGGATGATTGCGCTTATCCTTTCTGGCCTTGGAATATATAAAGTATTATTTTTTTAAAATCTTAATGAACAGACTTCCCTTTTTGCTTGTTCATTTGTGTGTCCTGTATTGTTTGTAGTCTTACTGAAACAGACTAACCACTCGAAATACACTGCCAGCTGGAAAGCAGATAATTTATCTAAAGCTGCCTCTAACTCCCAGCTACACAAGTAGCAGAGTTTACAGACACTTCTTTTATATTCCAGAAGAAGGCATTTCAGGTAGAAGCATTGCTGTCAGTTACAACTTGTGAGAATACAAAGCAGTAAGTGCTAATTAAATCCTTATTTATATAGAGAAAGAAATATGCAGCTTTAAGTGCCTCCTTCTATAATGTAACAAAGTTTATTGTAAACACTACTAAGCCAGTGTGCTCAGGAGCTATTGACAGAGATACTGAAAGATAAGATTTCAGATACCTTTGGGCTGCTCATGTGGCATGACTAGTCTGGGCATAATTGTAGAATGAAAAACGAGAATATTCTGCCTGCCCCTCCTCCTCTCAACACACATCCTTAGGGTTTGTGCATACTTAAACATTCAAAGCACAGGAGTGCTGGGAAGCCACGTCTACACTATACAGAAGAGCAGCGCTGCTGCATGTTAGATTTAGCAGGTCTAATTATTTGAACTAAGAGGGCTCCCCTGTCAGCACCACTAATCCTGCTCCTTACAAGGAGTAAGGGAAGCCTTCAGGAGCGTTTGCTCCCATTGACCTCCCACAGGGTGGATGGTGCAAAAACGTGATTTAAGATACATTGACTTTAGCTACATAATTCACGTAGCTAGAGTTGCGTATTTTAAGTTAACCTTCCCCTTCCCCTTCCTCTTCCAGCACTCTAAGTAAACCACCTGCACAAGGGGAGTAGTGAACGGCTCCCAGTACTGTCTCCTGGTTTACACTGGCTCTTTACAGTGCTTTTACTTGCTGCGCTTAGGGGAGTGGTGTGTTTTTCAGACCCCGAGCCAGAAAGTTGCAACACAGTAAAGTGCCAGTGTAGATTTAGGTTTTAAATTCATCTTCCTGTGCCATCCTTTCCTGCCATTGTCTCATCTCACTGCAGTATCTCTTCTTCCACATCCCACCCTATTGATTATTCTTGGTGAAAGCCCCTTTATTATGTCCACTACCTTCCTCCAACAGCCCACAATTTTTGTAGGAATGAGCCACATCATCAGCTGATGTGACTCTGTGTAGTTCCATTGGAAACAGTGAAACAGGTGGGCATAATTTGGAGGGGGCATGGGGACAGCCTTTCTTTTGCAAGGTCTGATGCCTTAGTAGCTGGACACCACCTCCTGAGTCCTAGTGTTTGCCTCTTTCCTATACAGTGGTGAGTGGGATAGAGTAAGGGGAAGAGAAAGGGTGGGAGGATGGGGCGGGGGAGGGTGAGGAGAGGAATAGGGAAGGGAAGGGGATACAGGAATGGAAGGGGTGAGGTAGTGAGGTACAAGCCCAGTATATATTGCTCCCCTCAGCAGAGAGAAGGCTACAGGAGCACCAAAGCAGTGACATCACTGCAGCAGCTGGTGCTAGAGTGGCTGCCAATAGCAGCTGGGACTCCCTATGATTTCTCGTTTCTCTCCTTGCTACATAGTCTCCTCCTCTCCAAGGTCCCCTTTCCCCCTGTACTCTGAATTCCATTTTCTTCATTTTCTCTCTCTTTTCACAGCTTTTCCATGCTACCATGCACCTGGCCTCTGAAGGTTTTGCTGCATTAAATTAGTGATCTGCTACCCACTGACATAGCATTTGAGCACCTGACAGTGATTAAGCGCAATGAGATATGAAATCAAACCATCCATGAAAGAAAAACAGAATAAAACGTCCCCACTTCCATGAGTCACTGAAGCTTCAGACAGAGGTTTGGCCAAGATAAGCTTTTGGCAGAACTCTATAGACCTGTAAAGATGTTGTGATGGACTGATCCGATATGAAAAGCTCTCTACCTTCAGTCCTCACTCAGGAGCAAGGGCAGCAGTTTGTATAATTTTGGTCGTGCCAAGAATAGATCCAAGTCCATACCCCTTTACCCCTTCATCCCTCCTGCATTCCTCCTCCCCCCTCCACACACACACACACTTGCCTTGTAAGCCAATGTATATATTTTAAATTAATGTAAAAATGGACTGGAAACCATAAGCATTTAAGTTTCCCTGTTTTGCATAATGTAAGGGTGTGGGAAGGGGCTCAGGGATAGGGCAGGGCTGCAGTTGGGGGGGGGAGTGAGGGCTCTAACAGGTAATGTGGGCCCTGGGGTGGGGCTAGGCATGTGGGAGGTGCTGAGGCAGAGAACTGGGGTGAGGGATGCAGGGGGGGGCCAGTGATGAGGGGTTCACATTGCAGGGATGGGGCAGAGGGCTGGGGTTCAGGCAGTCCTGCCGATGGGGGGGGAGGGTAAAGGAGACAGTTGCCCTGGACCCTGGTGATTCAAAGAGGCATGGGACTCCCAAACATTGCCACTGCTACTATGGCAGCAGCAGCGACAGTTTCTGGAGTCCTGAGCTCTTTAAATCATCTCTAGAGCACCATGCTGCACTCTCTGTGCGAGTCAGAGGGTTGGTGGGGGAGGAGTGCAAGGTGGAGGGCTAGCCACCTAGCCCCGCCACTTGCATTCAAAGCTCCGCCTCTTCTAGGAGCGTGTAGCTGCTCCCTTCTCACCTTGCCAAGAGCCCACAGAGGCTGTTGGCTTTTCTCGGTTCAAGGGAGTGAGGGCTCTGACTGAGGAGGACACCCCATCCAGAAGCAGCAAGCTCTGGACAGACCCCTTTCTCCCACCTCCCCAGCAGCACTCACGCTGCCCCACCATCACTATATGTGCCCCTCTCAGGTGGCATGGGGATATACTTCCTCAGAATGAAAATTTTTCATTCAAAAAACAAGGGCAGAAAGAGTTCAGAGGGAAAACTGAGAATCAACAAACTCTTCTCCACGCTCAACTCTGGAGAGAGACTACAGGTGAAGGTAAGGGTGGGGGAAGATCCCTGAAAGCAGACTTCATGCTCACCTCAGAAGGAGACCTGAAAAGAGCAGCTCATGTGTGGGAGACACAGCAAGAAATCTTGCTGGCTATTGGAAAGCAGGAGGCTATCTTGCATACAGAGACTGGTGGTGAAGAGAAAGAAAAAAGTGAAAAGGAGGCTGAGCCGCCACCGAGGGCTCTCTGAGCTGTAGCTGCTGTCACTCGCTCCTCTGAACCTCCATCCACACACTTCAGACTGCTGATGGCACTAGCGCTGCCCCTTTTTGTAGCTGGTAGCAGCAGGCAAGGGAACATAGCAGAGCTGCAGAGTAGCCACCCAGGGTGCAGGTTCTATATGGGAGAGGAAGCGCAGCAGGTGAGGCCGGAGAGAGACCCAGACTCAAACACTGATGGAGCCAAATCCTAGGCCAGGAATATTCTTAGAGTCCTTGCTAAGAAGCATCTGCGGACTGTTGGCAAAAGGGTCCCAGATGTTCTTTCACCCACAACCATTTCCAGTTCAGGGACAATCTATACTTTAAAGTCAACAGCACTGCTATGGGTACCTGCTTGGCTCCATGATATGCCAACATTTTTATGGCTGACCAAGAAGAAGATTTCCTCAGCTCTCCCCCTCTTCTACTTACGCTACATTGATGATACCATCATATGGACCCATGGGAAGGAGACCCCTGAAGAAATCTACAGGGATTTCAACAATTTCCTTCCCACTATGAACCTCCGCCTGGACCAGTCCACACAAAAGATCCAATTCCTGGACACTACAGTACAAATAAATGATAGCCACATAAATGCCACCCTCTACCAGAAGTCTACTGACCGCTATTCTTACCTCCATACCTCTAGCTTGCATCCAAGTGATGTCACATAATCCATTGTCTACAGCCAAATCCTAAGATACAACTGTGTCTGCTCCAGTCCCTCAGACAGAAACAAACATTGTTAAGATCTTTATCAAACTTTCTTAAAACTTAAATACCCACTTGGGGGAAGTGAAGAAACGGATTAACAAAGCCAAAGGAGTACCCAGAAGTCACCTACTTCAAGACAGGCCCAACAAGGAAAATAACAGAACATCACTGGTCATCACCTACAGCCCCCAACAAAACCCTTCCAGTGCATCATTGCCAATCTATCCTGGAAAATGATCCCTCATTCTCCCGGACTCTGGGAAACCAGCCAGTCCTCACCTACAAACAAATACCTCCAATCTGAAGCAAATACCAGCAGCCGCATACCACACCTCAGAAACACTTACCCTGGAACCTGTTCCTTCAACAACCCCTGTTGCTAACTCTGTCCACCTATCTATACTAGGGTTCCACGAGGCGTACATCTAGTTCGGATAGGAAGCCTAATCCGAACTAGCTAGTCTATGCCGCGTGTAGCCGCGCAGCACGGAGTCCGAACTAGCCGGCATTTAAAAATGGCGCCGGCCGGCTTCATGCAAATGAAGTCCAGGAAATTCAAATCCCGGGCTTCATTTGCAACTCCGTATGACTACATTACCCCCCCTAGTTCGAACTAGGGGGGTAGTGTAGACATACCCCAGGACCTAACCACATAGGCCATAACATCAAGGGCTCATCCACCTGTACATCCATTAATGTGATATATGTCATTAAGTGCCAGCAATGCCCCTCTGCCATGTATATGGGCCCAACTGGATAGTCTCTGTTCCAAAGGATAAATGGATACCAATCAGACAGCAAGAAAGGTAAAATATATAAATCTGTGGGGGAACGCTTTAACTTCCCTGGACATTCAGTAATGTTTTTAAAAGTAGTCATGCTTCTACAAAAGAATTTTAAAATCCAATTACAAAGGGAGACAGCGGAACTAGAGTTCATTTGTAAATTCAATACAATCGTTTTAAGATTGAATAAGAATCTTAACTGGTTAACACACTCCAAAGGCAGTTTCCTCTCTTGATGTTCACATCTCCACATCTAGTGCTGTGAATGAGACACATCCACCCTGACATGATTAACATCATTAACATCGGCTTTACGCTTGATGAATAACTTTTGTTGTTGTTCTTATATACATCCCTGCCTTGGTAATTTCCACTCCAACTCATCCGATGAAGTGGGTTCTACCCATGAAAACTTATGCTCTAATAAATCTGTCAGTCTCTAAGGTGTCACAGGACTCCTCATTGTTTTTGCAGATTAAGACTAACACAACTACCTCTCTGAGACTCAGATGTTTTAAGGACTGAATAGGAAGAGAGGTGTTTTCTAAGGTGATGCATTACCAGATTAGGCCCAGGTTATAGGGCAGAACCATTGCAGTTTTGGAATGGGATGCTTTTGTAGTTCACAGGACACTATTGTGCTCCTTTAGCAGGCAGATAAGCAACTTCCATCATAGGTGAAATTGCTGAGCAAATTGCAAGTCCTGAGGTTGTTAGAGGTGCTGTGGTGAAGTATGCATCCCAGAGGAAAGGTAGTCCTTACTCCACTAAGCACAGATATAAAAAGCAGTAGTAGCTATTGTAGCTACCTGGCAATCCAAGAGCAGGTGAAGTCCGAAACAACTCCTAGACTGTGACTATTTATTGGCATGGGCTGGGTTCTTTCCACCAGTTCATAGAGCAGTTACAACTTTTGTCAGCTCCTGTCCCCTTTCAATCCACACTTGTATATTTTTTCCAGCTCCATCTTCTTTAGAAAGCTATCAGAGTAGGCATTAAAAAGCAAAGAAACAGTATCATGCAGATATGGTGGAAAAGAGATGTAGAGCTGAGCATTAGCTAGATACCGAAGTTTTCAAAAACAGCGATTCTCCCATGTCTCCCCTGTGCTCAGCTTTGTCTCTCACTGCCTCTTTCAGCCAGAGGCTCCTGGAGGGTTAGGAGCTCCTGCTGGAGGACAGAGGATGCTGTGAGTGGAACTGCTTTTCCATTTCTAATTTCTGTAGCAGATGGTTACTTTATAGTGTACTTGATGATCATCCATGTAGAGCTGGCAGGCCACAAGAGGCTGACTTTCCTCTTAGTTTCGATATGTGAAATTAAATAGTATTGGCAAAATGTAGCACAGGCCCAGCTGCTTGCTGAGGCCCTGATAAAAGTTCTTAAGCATTTGCTTACCTTAAGGAACTGAATGGGACTACTAATGTGTTTAATGTTAAGTTGGTGCCTAAGAGCGCTGTTTGATCGGGACTGAGGATTGTGAGCCATGTTTATATAATTTCCAGTCTGTCATAGCAGTGGAATGTCTAGAATCTACTCTCATCTTCTTATACATTTTCCTTGATATTGTGTTTTTCAGTCCACTCCCAACATTCATTGCTTCCCCAGCATCACTCCAAGTACCAGACAAACATTTACTACTCAGTCTTTGGAAAATGTGCAGCACCCGCTATTGAGCTCAGAAGGGAACTCTGGTAGAAGAGAGAGATTTAATTTAGTTAACAGACCTGCCAGATGCATGAAAAGCTCAGAGCTATTTACTGTTTATGTATGTGTGGTTGCTTGTGTAAGAGGGTTCAGCTGTGCCTTCCAACAGAACACACATATACCGAGCATGCTTTACTAGTCACTTAAGGCTGCTAATTTTGACACCTGTGTAATACATCTGTTGGCTAGATGCAAACCTGTGGGCTGGGAAGAACTTTAGAAAATTAAGCAGAGAGGTGACAGTTCTTGTAAGAACTTTGATTCAAAAGGCAATATATTAAAAAAAATTAGAAACTGAGCTAAAATATTTAATAGAAACAAATACAGAAAAGAGAGAGGTTAGCAGAGAGGTTTTCTCTCATAACTGAGAATGTGTTATGGGAGAAAAAACAACCCCTTGCAACTCCTGACATGTAAGACCATGCTTTTGGATGTCTGTAATAATTATCATCTAGTCACTATGTATTTGCATTTGACTCCTTAAAAATTTAAAAATTTATTCCAGAATTAACTCCTTTTGTTTTAAACAACGAATTAAGTGCATTGTGTCATACAAACTGATATTTCAGAAGCAGTTTTGGTCACATTATCCTATTCGTTTTATATGTGATACTTTAGAAGATCCCCAAACCTTTGACCATTATTTCTTAGTGCCATAAATGTGGCCTTAGGGAAATTATCTATAATGGAATATGGAGGGATACTTCACCAAGAATGTAAGTTGTAATAATATGACCAAATTTTGCCCTCCCACAAACCTCCCTATGAATTGTTTACACATCACAAACAGTATATGTCAGCTTGTGCAACCATTGGTAGGGCTAATCATTTGCATTTGGGGCCACCTCCCAAAAAATGATCTTCACCATTTTTCTGCATGTAAAAAAATTCCTAGATACCCATTAATTCCATAATGACTTCCTCTTAATGACAAGAGACCACATGTCTGGGAGTGGTGTGGCTGTGGGCATTTCTGCTATGGAGTTGTTTAATTAAACTTTGCAAATAGATTTTTCTATAATGGGGGGAATGAATTCTTAATGCTGAAAAATGGTTAGTTTGTAAAAAGGGGTTTTCAAAGCTTTAGTATGTTTGAACTTTGAAAAACTTTTATTTGTTCAAACTAGGTGTTTTTCAGCACTAGGAGTAAAAGAATAAAATCCCATATGTGATAATACCAAAACCATTCAAATTTCAGCCTATGATCATATGCATTTCTTGTGAAACCATGTTTGTGTTAAACATTTCCCATTAATCCCATTAATCCCTTTTCTACTTTAAATATATAAAGGGTGGACTAGAAATATGGCCTGAAAACACTGCTCAGAAGAGGATGAGCAGAAATTTTAGATGCTTATATAAAAGTGCCTTATTTAGTCATTAAGCAAATCTTTTTATTTTTATTTAGAATGATATGGGAGGTCAACGGAGCTTAATAAACAAGTGGACAACTTTCCTGAAAGCAAAACTGGTGTGCTCAATACCTGGCCCTGAGGGAGCAGACACATACTTTGATGAACTACGTAAGTTGAACTGATCTTTACTAATTTGTTATATAATCAGTTCTTGGCTTTAATTTAGAGAAACTTGGGGCAGTGTTCTGATTCTCACTTGCATCAGTTTTATACTGTGGCAAGTCTCCTATGTATACCTGGTGTAAGTGCAATTAGAATTATGCCCTGATATTTTTACTTAGTGTTTCCCATTTGGGGAGAAGTTCAGTTGATTCCAGTTAGGGGAAAAAAACACCCTAGATGCTGGGAATTGGAACTTCAGGACAATTCACAGGACAAAAAACTTCAAAATCAAACTGGTGTAAGGATTAATTTTATGTATATCCACATGATAGGGTGGTGAATATGAAAATGTTAATAGTCTGTTTAATAAAAATAAACTTTTCCCATTACAGAAGATATATTCTTACTTTCCACAAGAGATGAGAGAAACCCACTAGTGTATGGAGTCTTCACGACTACAAGGTATGTGTAGTGTCACGCTTGCTCTCTGAATCCAATCCTAAAGGCCTCACTCAGGCACAAACCTCTGAAAGTCAAAGGGAATTTTCCAAAATAAGACCTGCATAATAAGACCTCTGATAACATAGGCCAATGTTTTTAAAAATGGGTGCCTAGAGTTATGCTTCATGTAGCCATCTAAATAAGTGCCTGGTTTTAAAAGATTCTGTTAAGAAACAGAGTGATTTTTTTCACAAAAATCTTTAAGAAGTTGAATTTCAAAATTAAAAAAAGATGAACTTTACAGAATACCCTGAAGCATCTATTATGACAGCATCTACTTGAAATAAATGCATTCTCCTCTGCTGCCAGAACCTGATTATCTTGTGAGATCAAACAATATGCCATCTCAAGTGAAATGGCTGTAGGTCACTTTTGGCAATAAAGCACTTTACAGTGACTGTGATAGGTTCCTCCTACGGTGGCTCTTGGCACTGAGATGCCACAGCGCCTGTCTGACCCACCAGCCTGGGTTCCCTTTACACTGTAATACTGTGACCAGCCTTCCAAGTCCTCTTTCAGGCTCCAGCCTGCACTTTTACTAGCACACACACAGGTAGAGAAACTACTAGCTACAGTACATGCAGATGCTGTGATCAGCTCTTAATGGAAATGTTCCAGCTAAGGCACTTCCAAGATCCTTGGGCATGCACCCACTCCCCCCCCCCCCTCCCGAGATAGTAAACCCAAGATTATACCACTTTGCACTGCACAGGGAACTTTAGGGTGTAAGCTCATAAAATTCACCTCCTCCCTCAATATGGAGAGAAATATACAGCACATTTCTACTCCGTATTTTGACTCCCACATGCCGGTTTAAAAAAAATAAGTTTATGAACTACAAAAGATAGATTGTAATTGATTTATTGAGTTACCAAACACATCACAGCAGATTACCTACTAAAGAAACATACTAAGATTAACATACTAAAGAAAGTGTGTGTGAATAGCAAATGCTCACCCTAAATGATGATTCTGGCAGGCTGCAGATTCTTAAGGGGTAAGCTGAACCGCTGACAGTGTAGAATCCCAGGGTGTTCCATTCACAGGCTCAAAGTCCCTTCAGTCTGGGTCCAGCACTTTCCCCCAGTTCAGTTTTTGTTGCTCAGGCCTTTTCAGGAGTCTTCTCAGGGAGAGGGCCAGTGAAGAACCACAGTGATGTAATTCCCCTGCCTTAAATAGTTTTTGCAAATGGCAGGAACCTTTTATCCAGTGTCTTTCTCAGGAATTAAAATTCCAGTGGTGGGGGGGAGGGGAATTGGCTTTATAGGAAGGGAGTCAGAGCCAATGAAGTGTGAGACTGAAGGTGAAGTTGAGGTGTATGCTAAATGCAAAGTCATGCACATTGGAAAACACAATCTCAACAATACGTACAAAAGGTCAGGGTCCAAATTAGGTTAACTTCTCAAAGTGCCTCTGAAAATATCCACTCAATGTGCAGCAACTGTCAAAAAAGCTAATGGGGATGCAAAGAACCATTAGGAAAGGGATAGATAAGACAGAAAATATCATAAAGCTACTATATAAATCCATGATACTCTCAGATATTGATTATAGTGTGAAGTATGGTCATCCCACCCTTCAAATATATTGGGATTTGAAGAGCTACAGAGAAGGGCTACTAAAATTATTAAGGGTATGAAACAGCAGAAGAGGTTAAAATGACTGGGAATTTTCCAGCTTGGAAAAGAGACAGCTAAGTGGAGACATTGATAGAGGTCTATAAAATCATGATTGATGTGAAAAAAGTAAGAAAATGTTATTCAGTCCTTCACACAACACAAGAACTAGGAGTCCCTCGATGAAATTAAGAAGCAGCAGGTTTTAAAAATCAAAAGGGAGTATTTCTTCACACAACAGGCAGTCAACCCATGGAACTCTTTGCCAGGAGATACTGTGAAGGCAAAGTTGTAAGAGTTAGAGAGAACTAGATAATTTCCTGGAAGATAGGTCCATCAATGGCTATTATCCAGGGTAAGCAGTGCTGCAACACCATGGTCTGCATGTCCCCAGCCTCCCATGACTTATCTTGCATAAAATACATCATAATGTGCCATAATCATATCATAATAGTTTTTAATGAAGAATGTGGGGTGTGCTGTCACATTGACACATTGGCATTATAGGTGGGGATGGTAATAGCTAATATCCTCTCACCTTACATTAGGGGAGTGGGACTGGAAGCATAACTAATGTTTGTGAAGCACTCAGATATTATAGCGATTAGCATCATAGAAAATCTGAGAAAATTAATCATTCTGTTTTCCGACCATGATTTGAAGGGGGCCACACATTGAACAGTAAAGTTACAACAAGATATTGAATAGTTGCTGATTAAGTGAGCACCCTGCATCCTGTGAAGTAAATGAAGCAGAAGTCCTGTAGATAAAATAGCATGTAGTCATGTTGTTAGAGACGGTAGCATAATGCATACACACAAGGGGGTGAGTTAAGTTTGCACTGGCAGCCTTCCTTCTGGCCTTTCCTAACTTTTGAGTGTTTGGCTGCCCAATATTAATAATGTCTAATCTTGTTTTTGCGTGTCATGCAATCTACCTGCTGTGGATAGAATGGAATGCAGTCATTCTAGACACAGTTTCTATCTCAGTTTGTAGTAGTCTTTATTATTGATTTGTATTACATAAAGGCCCAGACCAAGATCTGGGTGCCACGATGCTGGATGCGAAACATGCACATAGGGAGTTCTCATCCTGGGGAGTTTATAATCTATACAGACTAATCAAAGGGGACGAGGTGGAGGCAGGAGAGTGACACAGAGAAGTGACTTGACTTGTCCAAGGTCTCATAATTGGCTAGTGGCACAGGCAGAAGTAGAATTCATGTCCCTTGGGTCTCAGTCCAGTGTCCAAAGAATGAAAGATACTATAAATATCAACTGTAAGAATACTGTGAAGTAATACATTATCGATAGGATCAATGCCATAATCAACAAACCTTCTAGGGACCTTCATACAATCCAGTAAACAAATTGACAAAATTGAACCTAATTCCATAGCCACGGAAGCTGTACAGAAATAAATGGATGTCCATTTTGTCACCTGAAGTGAAAGATAAACAGACTTGCCTACGGTTTGGTTTTAATTAGATAATTCAATGTCTTTTTTTTAGAAAACACACGTAACATTTTATTTATTTTTTATTTACAAGTCTCTCCAATTCTCTAGTTCCCTGTACAAGAATTAAAATACATCATGTCAAATACAAACTGAATGTAAAGGGCTGTCCTTAAATCTCTAACATTCACACCCCACAGTCTTAGTCAGAATAAGGAACAATAGGTCTCTGGATCCTTCATCCACCAGACTAAAATATGTTTTTCTTCAGAGTGGCCAAAAAGTTAACAAACCTAGGCTCTAGCAGTCCAAAGCTTTAATCTATAAATCACAGTTAAACTATATATTAGCATTTATCAGGCCAAAGCTGTAATGTATACCATACATAATTAGCACCACTGTCCATTACAATAATGATCAGGTATGGGATTTGATCCAATGTCTATGAAAATCAGTGGAAATCTTTTAGCTGTCTTTAGTTCACTTTGAATCAGGCCTATACTGAAAATTTTAAAATGTACTTATAAAGATACTTAATTTCTTTCAGCTCTGTATTCAAGGGCTCTGCAGTTTGTGTTTACAGCATGGCTGATATCAGAGCTGTTTTCAATGGTCCTTATGCCCATAAAGAAAGTGTGGATCATCGATGGGTACAATATGAAGGACGTATTCCATACCCCCGGCCTGGTACTGTAAGTGTCTCTTTAAATGTATATGTCTATTTTTACTCAATGACCATTATCCTTTTTTTAATATACGGGTAACTTGTATTTCCCTTTCAGGATGTTTTAAATTATCCTCTCAACCGGCCCTCATGTTAACAGCTCAGACTTCTCCCTACCCCTCTTCATAGCTCTTCCGTTTCTCTGAGATAACATTGTGCCCAGACTGTCTATTTCCTGATTCTCTCCCATTCTAGCCTACTCCTGGTGATATTTCCACGTGTAGGGGGAGATCCTCTCTGAGACATCAACACTTCATAAAGAGCCAAGTACTTTTCCGTGAAGACAATTAAATGACGATGATATGTTTTGTTTAAATCTCAATTTTCAGTGTTGTGCTATAACTTACAGTGTTTAGTTTTGATAAAATTCTGTTGCCATAGATGTGATCATTGATTTCAATTCTATCATTAATACAAGTTGTTTTAAAGTAACGTAAGTAATTAATTATCATAATGTTTAAGCTATCCTGGTGGGGGGAAAAAAAGATTAATGGGAAGAAAAAGTACAGCTTAAATCAGTAAATGCTCTGAGGCAAAACAGGGAAAAAATGTAAAAAAAAAACCCCAGCTTCCTTTTATTTCAAAATGTATAATTTAATGAACATTTCAAATATTAGGAAAAAAGGTTTAGTTATTCTTTAGTTGGTCAGAAAATGATAATTTTGTTAGGAATTTAAAAAAAAATATTGAATTGGAAAAATTTGGGCCAGCTTAGCCATGTGTAGAGAAGAGGGCAAGTTCCATGCTGGGGCTGAGAGGAGAGCAACAGATGCCCTGTGTAGATCGAGACATAAATATAGACTGGACAGAAGTTCTCAAACCTCTCTGAAGATTAGTCTGCATCTTAACAGAGATTGTCCCATAGGCCTTTCCCCTTCCTATCCAAGAACCTACACAATCACACCTTGTTGTGAGAAACTGATTGTATGACAGATAAAACCAAGGACCTGAGCTTTCCTTGGTCTCTGACAGTAATTCACTATCTAATTTTTGCTTTTCTTTTCAGTAAATTTCTCACTCATATGTGTTCTGTTCATCCCCCTCTCAGTGGACATTGTCATGCTCACAGTCTTTCAGCCCAAACCTGAGGGCAGTTTATTAACTGTAACACACAACAGTGCTATTCTACTGACCAACACAGGCTGTAAGGGTCCCAAGACCTTTCCCTTTTCTCTTCTCCTATTCCAGGCCTGGCCACAGAAATATACTTCCTTTCTACAACTCCTTTTCCAATTGAGCTCTCACAGTCCTATCCCCGTTCCCAACTGATCTGACATAACTGACCAGGGTTGACTGACCTCAGGCCCCCTATTCAACAGGGGGCAGACCACCATGTTATGCACATGCATATAGGTAAGAATTTTGATCCAACTATTAAATAGAGAACTCTAATTTAGGACTCTACAGCTAGTGGTTGCCCAACCAGAAATACCTAGGGCCTGAGTTGAACACTTTTGTCTGTCAGTGGGAAATGAGATGTACAACTCAGGCACAACATGTCTCTGACTGGCCTCCAGCATTTGAGGTACTCAAAAGTAGAAGCCACCTTTGACAATTTAGGCTAGAACTAACATTTACACTCAAGCTCATTACTAAAAAAAAAACAACAGGTGCAGTTACTCATAGGTATAAAATAGGGCTCACAAAACCAGAAACTGTCACAGGCTTAGCATGCTGTCTATAGATAAAATGTCTTGATACCTTAAATGGCTGCTTCTTGGAGCAGCTGGTTCTGGAACCCACAAGGGGAGAGGCTATTCTTGATTTAGTTGTAAGTGGAGTGCAGGATCTGATTCAAGAGATAAATATATCTGGACCACTTAGAAATAGTGACCATAATATAATAAAATTTAAGATCCCTGTGATGGGAAAAACACCTCAGCAGCCCAGCACTGTCGCATTTAATTTCAGAAAGGGCAGCTACACAAGATGTAGATATAATGGAGATTGCCTATCTCCTAGAACTGGAAGGGATCTTGCAAGGTCATTGAGTCCAGTCCCCTGCCTTCACAGCAGGACGAAGTACCATCCCTGATGAATTTTTGCCCCAAATGGCCTCTGCAAGGATTGAACTCACAATGCTGAGTTTAGTAGGCCAATGCTCAAACCACTGAGCTATCCCACCCCCCTAAATGAGGAAGTTAGTTCAACAGAAAGTAAAAGGTACAGTGACTAAAGTAAAATCTCTGCAAGCTGTATGGAAACTTTTCAAAGACACTATAATAGAGTCCCAACTTAAATGTATGCCCCAAATTTAAAAAAACACAGTAAAAGAACAAAAAAAGTGCCACTGTGGCTTAACACCAGGTAAAAGAAGCAGTGACCGATAAAAAGATATCTTTTAAAAAGTTGAAGTTAAATCCTAGTGAGGAAAATAGAAAGGGCCATAAAATTTGTCAAATTACATGTAAAAATATAATAAGAAAAGCCAAAAAGGAGTTTGAAGAACAGCTAGCCAAAAACTCAAAAATCAATAGTAAAATGTTTTAAAGTACATCAGAATCAGGAAGCTGGCTAAACAAACAGTGGGGCCTTTGGATGACTGAGATGCTAAAGGAGCACTCGATGATAGTCATAGCGGAGAAGCAAAATAAATTATTTGCTTCAGCCTCTACAGCTGAGGATATTGGGGAGATTCCCAAACATGAACCATTCTTTTTAGGTGGCAAATCTGAGGAATTGTCCCAAATTGATGTGTCATTAGAGAATGTTTTGGAACAAATTGATAAACTTAACAGTAACAAGTCACTGGGACCAGATGGTATTCACCCAAGAGTTCTGAAAAACCTTTGGTCTGACCCAGTATGGCTGTTCTTATGTTCTTAATTGGAATTACTCTTCTGACACTGCAAGGCCCAAGAAAGAGGAATATACTATCAATTTTGCAGTAATGGAGGGATCATAAGATCATTAATTTGTATGTGTGTATTAGCCATCACATGACTGAACTGAGATTCACAAGGAAGTGTGTGTGTCAGTAACCCTGTCAGCACTGATCTGTATCACTGATGTGGATGGCCCTATCTGAAACAATTTTAAATGTTGCAAGATTGAAAGATAAATGAATACATTCCATAACCCTTCCCCTAAGTCGACAGTTACTTCCTTTAAACACCTGATAACAGCTATGGGAGAATGGTTCCATAAAAATTTAGGGTCAAATAGTAAGGGCCTTCTTACTCAATCTTTTGTCAGTAGATGTCAGTAATAGTTTTCCTGAACAAGGATTGAGTAGGGGATTTGGCTGAAAGGGAAGAAAGTATTCTGCAAGTGAATATATTGTATAATTAAATATTACACAGTACACGTTTAGTTTCTATTTAGCATTTTTAATACAGGAATCTTTTGTCTTTAGTGAGATGGAATACTCCTAGATCTTTTAAACTTTGAGATTTAGGATTTATTACCCCAGTCAGGATAAATTGCTCATTAATTATCTACCACAGCTACAAGTCCTGTTCCAGCATTAGTTGAAAGTACAGTAGCCACTCTGCTCAAGCAACCCTGAGGGCAGCATAAGAACAAAAATGTGCAGTCTTCACATTTTTTTTCCTGTTGGCTCGGGGCAGTGTTCTTCAGATAAGGCACAGGTATCACTTTTCAGGCTTTTGAACAGCTTGATGAGGAGGAAGACTTAACTGTTTTGGACAAAGTTTGAACATTCCAGGCACCCATTTTGCATTTACCACCAACACTCAGGATATGGGAATGCCACTTTCACAAGTTTTCACTGAGCATTTTTCCCTCAGACAGAGAAATTCTTGGCCACTTCTGCTCCATATTAAATTGTAGGACATAGACAGCAAGAAGAATATTTGTAGTTATACCCAGCAATGGATCTCCATCAATACTAGTTCAAGTTTTCAAGTTCATCTGCTTTTTGGTGTGAACATAAGAGGAGGAAGACATATGAATTACAAAGCCTGTTTACCAAGGAATGCTGCTGCTCAGCTTGAGATCATGTCACCAAAAGATTCAGTGAGATGGCCAGTAAGGACATAGACTGACTAGCCAGCCAGCCTGTCTTAAGGCCTTAGCTGTAGACTGATCCTGATTTGTATGACAGTGATGACCCGAATTAGGTTCCAAATTCAAATTAAGAGGTGGAGCTCCCATCTTGTGACAGGCTAAACCAAAACCATGACTGAGAAAACCTCATTTTACGATGAATAACGCCTTTTTTCGAAAGTGCTCTTTCGAAAAAAGGCGCTATTGAATGCAAACAGGGCTTTTTCAAAAGAGAGCATCCAGACTGCCTGAGTGCTCTCTTTCGAAAAAGCAGCTTGCTTTTTCGAAATAAATGGTTGCAGTCTAGATACTCTCTTTAGAAAGAGGCTTGTAATCTAGACGTCCCTTAAGGTGCCACAGGACTATTTGTTGCTCTTAATATTTTAATTTGGAAAATAGAAAGATCTGCCTAATTACTAAGACACAATTAAGGCATCCAGAGCTCATATGGGATTCATTCTATTTCTTTTTGTTATATGTTACTGAGTGCTTAAAAATGAACACAGAGTGAAATGTATTCCCTGTGGGCTTCCAGAAATGCATTAGCTTCCTTTAAGCACTTATACAGAAGCTGGAGACTGTTACCCTAATTTAACATTCTGCTCAACTGACGTTATTATCATCTAAGTAAATAAAGCTGTTCACTATATATAGTGAGACCATGCTGATACATAAATTTTGACGAAATGCTTCCTGTGGCCGTTTGACTCTGCGATAAACTCCCAGTATGAGCATGATATCGTGACTTCACAATACTATATAGTATAGAAGTAACAGGATCCCTTTTTTGCTTCAACAAAAGACAGGACTATGCAACACTTTAAAGACTAACAAGATGGTTTATTCATCACCTAATAAACCATCTTACTAGTCTTTAAAGTGCTGCATAGTCCTGTCTTTTGTTTCAGCAAGACCAGACTAACACAGCTACATCTCTTTTACTTTTTTGCTTCAGTTTCTTTCTTGCATTGTTTGCCTGCCCTCTGGTGTTAGTTTAGGGTCCACTGATACACCTCACTCCTAGGCTTGGTCAGTATATGATGTATGCCTCTTTAATCCATGGCTATACCAGTGGTGTTCATTGGACTCGCCAGGAAATAACAAACATTAAACAAGGAGAAAATAACTGAAATATGCTGGAATTTAGGAGGTGAAGAGAGGGACAAATCAAAAATAGCAGCAGGTAGATCTGAAACAAAGGTCCATTTTTTCAAATGGACCTGATTCTGGTTTTCTTTTGCCTCTTTAAAATAGAGATTGCATGTCCTCAGTTGTCACTAGAAAATACTAAGGGTATGTCTGCTCTACAGGACAAATTTGAATTAAGATACGCAACTTCAGCTACAGTAATTGTGTAGCTGAAGTCAAAGTAGCTTAACTTGGCTTTTGGCGCTGTCCCTTACTCCTCGAAAAAGCAGGGTTGCCGGAAGCAATGGGAGTGTCCCTTTCACTTCAAATTAGCTGTCTTAACCAGATCTCTAATTCAAACCCTGGAAAATCGACAGCAATAGCTTCTTCTTCTGTAGTGTAGACGTACCTTAACTGACGTTTTAGCCAGGAAATTACCATTAATATTAGAAAAAGAGCAGGATAAAATCTCCAAAATTTCTGCTTAAAGTATATTCTGAAGGTTTCAACTTTTATAATTAGTGATTTATAAAGTTCTGTCCAGCAGAAAGTAAAATAGAAGGATTTTGATTAATTTAAGGGAAAAAAAGTCTTTTGATCTGGCTACTCTTATGGCTATAACCATAAATATTTAAGCACCTCATCAGCTCTGGATTTCTGGGCTCTTTGTTTTCAAAGCATTGCATTTTCTAAAAAATGTAAAATAATTAAAACTTAAATGAGATTCTCAGATGTAATCTCTTTCTTCTTCTCTCTCACTTTTCTGTAGAGTTCCTTCTCATAATATGAAACAACTGATTATATGTTAACTCTTGTGTCACCTCTGTTGTTTCAGTGTAGATAAGATGCAGGTAGTGGGGTTTCTGTACATCTCATTCTAACTGGACAGAGCCCTGCAGGAAGCATCCTTCAAAGCCGACACTCTGCCAAAAACTCCCACTAGCCCACTTGCTGGTTGACTTTGCAGCTGTAATAAGCATGTTTCTAAAACAATGAGGTTACACAGTTTAAATTATTATTTGTAGACTAACCTCCCTGTTGCTCCTGATCTCTCTGGGCTGGAATGCTTTCCTCACTTCTCCAGTTCATCTCTCCTTTGATCTCCACACTATAATTGGGAGGCCCGATTAAATGAGGCATTTCACTTTGTTGTTTTCCTGAGGAAACCTCCTTACTCTAATATGCTTTGCCTGATATGAATCATCTTTCAATTAGGAGCAGATTTTCTGAACTCAGTGAATATTTGTCATCTTTTGGACTTGCAAAGCTTTATGGAGAGGTGTACAGTGTCACCTGCAAAGTCAGGGTCACTTAGCGGATTCTTTTTATTCCAGGCAACCTAAAAGCAATTCTCTCCATTAATTTGGTCAGGAGCAGTGATACAGCACGTTTAAGGCAGTTAATAGAACTCGGTACAGCAGACTTTGAATAGAGGAGCAGCTGATTCCAAATCCACCTGAACTAACTTTTTTTTTCATTTGGTTCAATCCAGGATCAGGCATCAGCCAAGGGAATTTGAGTCTTTTAAAAAATATTTCTCTTTCTTAAAAAAAAAAAAAAAAGTTGGTCCTTGACCACCTTTGCTGTTTTGCTGCTCCCTGTGTGTGCCTAGCCAGTGGGCCTGCATGACATATCAACAAAGTTAGTTCAAAATTGTGTTTTCTGAGCCTCCCTGTGGACCTTCCTGAATATTATTTACTGTCTCTATCCAAAGAGATATACATGGATGGTGCTGGAAGGCAGATTTGAAAACCAAATGCAGAATAAACACTGGAACTTCACACACTGCAAATCAGAAAATGCAGAATTTTGAGTAATGTTTTTAAAGAGCCCAAGTGACTTAATTTAAATCTAATTTTTCAAAAGTGACGTAGGAGCTTAGGAGCTCAAATCTCATTGATTTTCTATGTGATATAGGCATCTAAGTTCTGATGTCATTTTGGAAAAAGACATCTAAGTACTTTTTGGAACTGTTACCTTTTGTCCTTCTGTTGAAATATACGTATAGCTACATTTTATTTTTAAAAAAGATGCAAAAAGTAAATATCAATGCACTGTTTAAGGTGCTCTCTAAAGTCAAGAGATGTCAGGAAATGCAAAGACTAGAGGTCATAATTTTAAAAAACAACTAACTACAATGTTAGGCTCCCACACACCTTCCATATTTTCAAAGTGCTAAGCATCCAGCAGCTTTTATTGACCTCAGCAAAAGCTACAACATGTTCAGGATTTTGATAAATCATATTTTTAGGGGCCTAAATTTGGCATCTACTTTTGAGACTATTAGCATATATTTGCACATAATATTGACTCAGCAGTGCAACACATCTCTGTATTTTGTGTGATGTATTCACACACACTATATTACACTACAAATTTAATCTCATCCTTACAACCTTACTTGTGTGCGCTGAAACCAAATTAACCTGTATTAACATACAGTTGAAAAAAATTAGCCTTTATTTACCATCTCCTGATTTTAGATTTTATTAGTGCAAATGTGCTTTGGCATAGCCAATAGGAGAAAATTTTAAAAAAGCATCTCTAGCTTATCAGTTATGGTGGCTTTTCTCCAGAATTTCTGTGTAGCTTCTGTGGTTTCATTTCCTCCCATTGTAGAGTGGGCAATTTGAGCTAGAATTGTGTATATCAATAATATATCTAAGGGTTATAGAAAAGAAGTAAATATTAGTGTCCCTTTTTACAGATCCAGAAACTGAGGTTCAAAGAGATTTTCCTGAAGTCATCCAGCAGGCCAGCATTAGAACTGGGAGTAGAATCTTGTAATCCTGAGTCTAGAGCACCAAAAACCTCCCTAATCAGTGGACACCTCCTAACTCTCAGATATGGTTGTGTACATTAAGAGTAACTGTAACAATATTGCTGGCACTACTATAGAGTATATGTCAGTAGAACTGAGATCATCACTGGACCCAAAGCAAATAGGGTCTAATCAAACTCCTGTTGAAGTCAGTGGAAAGAATCCCATTTACTTTAATGGGTATTGAATCTGTGCCTTAACGTTTTGTGAATCAGATTTTACACAGCAGCTGAACATGTGTGAACAGTTTGTGTGGGGTTTTAAAACCATTTAATTTATATTCATAAATTTAATTTAATTCATGAAAGCCAAGAACTAACAAATGTTGGTAGAGTGATTTAGCCGAGGTCTACACTACAGGAGGAAGGTCGGCTTAAGGTACGTAGCTGGAGTTGACATACTTTAAGCCGAGTTTCAGCACCATCCTCAATGAAGAAGGTCAATGAGAGAAACTCCCCAGTAGACTTCCCTTACTCCTTGTGACTTGAGGACTGCTGTGGTCAATGAGGGAGGTCCTCAGTATTTGATTTAGTGAGTCTTTACTAGGTCCACTAATTCGAACCCCAGAAGATCAATTGCTGGAGTGTCGGTCCTCTGATAAGTGGCCTCATAATGTGGGTAAGTGTATTGTAGGCTTCCACCCACAGCTAAACTAATTCTCCCCAACAGACATTAGTTACATCACTTAATGCACTACTGGAAAGTGCTCGGATACTATGGTGATTAGGGCATATAAGAACATGTATAGAGTAGAATTCCTCTAATGTGAATGTAGAACTGCCACTGAATTCAGAGTGAGATATATTTCCATATCTAGTACTTCCACATGTGCACTAATGTCCTCTATAGAATGGGTGGAGATCACCCCTCTCATTTTCACTTGTGACAAATGTCAGGATGTGATCTCGGGTTCCAAAAGATGAAAAGCCACTTTGCTGCCTGGCCCTAACATCATGTGTCATGCTGATTAGTACAAAAGGAAACTGAAGCCTATTGCGATTGTTCTATAACGATGGGTGGAGAATGATTTAAACAGCGGTTTGGTGACTTGCCAAAGGGCAAAGTCCTGTTGGTGGCTGAGAATAATTTTTCATTCCCTTATTCAGTATCCTATGCCACTGCCTATTGACACAGCCAGCTTTGCCAAGCACAACAGGATTGCACCTGACCAGCTGTTTTTGATGGTCAGGCTGTTATAGGACATGATCCAAAGTTCACTGAAGACATTGGAAAAACTCGATTATTTCAGTGGGCTTTGTATCAGGCCTTTAGACTCTACTCCAGCCAATTACCCTGTGTAAGTGTCCATGGTGGCCCATTGAAGTCAATGGGCAGGGAATGCTGGCACTACACACTGGAGGATGCATGCCTTTGGGAGTTTCCATATTGGTAGACATTTTGCTCTTCATCTCATAGATTTTACAGGTGATGCCACCTCTCCTGCATCTCTTTCTAGAAATGTCTGAAAGGAAGAACAAGGTGTCTAAATGTCTCATATGCTAGCCCTTGGAGCATCCATCACATCTTTTATTGTCTCATACTAATTTAGATTTTCAAAGTGGTATTCAGAAAAAAAAATACCCAGAGCGGCTGGGATTCATTTCTGAATGGAGGACACACACACAAAGCCCTTGAATATGTGGATTGTGCCATATAAAGTGTAACATATTTAGCAACTGATCATGCAAGTCACAGGAAAATTTACAAAGGAGCAAAAAATAAATTCCATCAATGGGGAGCTCTTAAACATCTAGAACCAGGAAAAAATCATCCTCATTCTACTTTCACTTATGCTGATCCAAATTGAACAAAATGAAGGGGAGAACTACACCATTGTAATCTATTAATGAGGTCTCAAAACAGTGTAAATTGGTGAGGATTAAATTTGGATACTTTAGAGAGATGGGAATTTAAAAAAAAATCCATGTCCCCTGTCCTGAACATGTACTGTTTAGTTATGGCTTGATTTATTTACGGCTATTGTTTTATCTGATTTTTTTTTCTGCTGTCACTATAGATCCATCTGAATTTACCAAAAATATCTGAAGGGCTTTGACTAGCCTTTGAATTGATTTTTAGATTTGTTTCACACACACTTTATTTCTCCTTCTTACATAATATCAAAGCAAATTATTCAGTCAGAAATTCACTGTGTTAAAATAGCATTGTTTTCTTCATAATTGAATCTGACTATAGTCAACCTCTAGGGAATAACCTTTTAATGTCTTTTGTTTATGAAAGCGCATCAGACAAAAGAATGTATGTGACCATGCTCAGACAACCAGGGATAAAGACTTTATGCAAATGCTGGCAGAATGCCACTAGGAATAACCCACAGCAAAAAAATATATATTTCCAAAGGAGACTTTTATAGTATCCTATTGACATAGCTCCTCATCTTTCTTTGCTTGTGCCAAACTCTGTTTTCCAGAGATACCCGCTGAATAACTATCACAGGGCAGTTAATGCCAAAGCAACTGTATTTTCCAGTTGAGTCTTTCATTTTTAGCCACAGCAGGACACCAAATTGAAGGTTGACTCTAAATGATAGGACATGGAGTACTTGCTGATGTAGAGTGAAGATCTGCCTTTCAGTGATGTAACACCTCAATAATCTAGTGTAGAACTTTTAAAACCTCGTAAGTAATTTAGGCACAGTCAAAAGTGTTTTAAGGATAGTGAGAGTTAGGCGACTAAATATCTCAAAATCTGGGCCTAGTGGGCCCATGGAATTCAAAACTGCATTAACTCTGAGTGAGACTTTGGCTTCTAACTGCCTGCAAGCCAGATTTTAAAAGTATTTAGGGCACCAAATATTGTAGTTATGCTTAATTCACATTGAGTTTTAATATCTAATTCTTTAGGCATATGAAGACCTTTAAAATTCATTTTAGAAAAACACAATTTTGGCTGGCATGTCACTTAGGTGCTTTTGAAAATGGTACCCTTAGTCAAAAGCCACCTTTCCTCTAATTGGTTTCTTTCTTAGAAGGCTTGTGCTGTTTTATATGCAAATAAAACTCATTTAACTTAAAGAGAATAGTTACCAAACTTCAAGGTAATTTGACTTTTTGGCTGGGCTGGACTGTACAGATGGAATTTAGATATGAATATGGGATCCAAGGTCTCTGCACAAATGTACATGTGCAAAACTGTTACTGATATCAATACAGGTTCAATACATGTATAGAGAGCACTGTCTCAGAGTGTGGATCTAGTATGGATCTGTCAGAAGAAGGTCGTTCCTTGTACAGGCAGTCCCCGGGTTACGTACAAGATAGGGACTGTAGGTTTGTTCTTAAGTTGAATCTGTATGTAAGAACCCCAAGCGTCCCCAAGTCAGCTGCTGCTGAAACTGATCAGCGGCTGATTCCAGGAAATCTGGGGCAGAGCAACTCTGCCTCGGGCTTCCTGTAGTCAGCGCTGGTCAGTTTCAGCAGCGGCTGACTTGGGGACGCCTGGGGCAGAGCAGCTGGGGTGCTGCTGGGTTGGTCCAGTAGTGCCCAGAGCGGCGCTGCGGGACCAACCAGCAGCGCCCCAGCTGCTCTGCCCCAGGGTCCACAACAAAAGCCTGGTCTGCTGGGGGGGGGGGGACACTAGCTGCGCCCCCCCCAGCAGACATGGGACACGGGGAGCAAAGCCGCAGTGGCAGCGGGATGCCGCGCCTCTGAGGCTTTGCTCTGGCAAAGCCTCAGAGGCGCCGGAACCCGCCGCGGCTGCGGCTTTGCTCCCGGTGTCTCTGGTCTGCTGGAGATGGTCCCCAGCAGACCAGGGGCACCGGGGGCAGCTTTTTTCGCCCCGGAGGTCGAAGTGGCGGATCGCTGCCTGCGAGCTCCGGGGCGAGAAAGCCCCGTTCGTAAGTACGGATCCGACATAAGTCGGATTCGCGTAAGTCGGGGACTGCCTGTAGCTATTATCGAAAGAGAGACCTCAATAATCATTTGTCAACAAATCTCTACTTTATCTACACACTGAGTCTGACAGTTACCTGATTGCAAGTAATGCACATAAACAATGAAGGGGAGGCAGGTTCAGTTCTTCATATAGTATGTACAGTATATATTATGAATGTTTTTATTATGAATGTTTTAAATGTTGTCAAAATATATGTAGAGTCGCAATTCCTAACCAGTGAGTCTTTAATTGGCACGCAAGATAGGCTATCAGTCACATTGCACATTTGGTATTTGAAATATGTCTGTTAGAGCATGAGTTCTATTTCATTTGCTTAAATCAGCTGCAGAGGATGGGATGCAAATGATCTCATCCCAAGCCTTAATTTTACCCTTGCACAAGAAGCACAGATTCCTTTATCAGACTTCCCTTCTTCTCACGAAGAATGTTGTGGCTCCCAGGAAGCACAGGGATTGTTTTATCATTTTTCTCACATGTATAGAAAGCCGCAATGTTCACTTAAAAGGCTTTAATCAGAATGGTGTGTGCAGTAGCAGTGTCCATGTTCCAAAAAAAGATGCTGAATATCTGGAGAAAGTTCAGAGAAGAGCTACAGGAATAATTTGGGGCCTGGAAAACATGATGAAGAGAGACACAAGGATCTTAACCTGTTTAGGTTATACAAGAGAGAGTCTAAATAAAGGTGGCTTGATCATAGTCTGTAAATCCCTACATAGGAAGAAAATAGGAGACAGGAGCTAAATAACAGACACAAGCATAACAAGTGGAGTGTGCTTAAGCAGTTCTGCTTTAGTAATGCAGAAGGTGGTGTTTTAACAGCAGTAACTTTGAGTGGTCCGGGTCAGACCACAACCTTGGAGTTATTGGATGAGTTTCTGTAGTGTCTTCACACAATCTTTGGAGATACAGTACTTCTGTTTACACTTCTCCCACTTGAGCTGGGAATCTTTTCTGCCTCATTTTACTCCTCTCTGTGGTGTGTAGATCAGGGCAGCCTGTGGCTCTAAGGATATGTCTACACTTGCAGCCAAGTTCAAACTAGAGATACAAGTGTAGGCATTCGAAATGGTCAATGAAGCGGGATTTAAATATCCCGCATTTCATTAGTATGATCTTGCCGGTGAGTTACTCCGATCAACAGCTGTTTTGAAAGTGAAAGTGCACGCCAGGACTTCTTTTGAGGAGTAACATTAGTTCGAATCAAGGGGTTTGGTTCGAACTAACGCGTCCCAGCACGCACTTTCACTTTCAAAACAGCTGTTGATCGGAGTAACGCGCCAGCGAAATCATGCTAATGAAGCACAGAATATTTAAATCCCTGCTTCATTGACTATTTCGAATGCCTACATTTGCATCCGTAGTTCAAACTAGGGTGCAAGTGTAGACATACCCTCATACAACAGTGATAAAAAGAAGCATGTCTTGGTTTTATATCCTGGCAATTCGGAGATTTTCTGTTGAGAACCACCAGAGGGTACTATAGTCTAACTGTTGAAAAACACATGCCAATCCTAGTAAAATAGGTGGACAATGTAACAGGTCTTCCCTTTCTCCCTTTATTTCATACCCAGTTCAATTGCCTGGCTCCTTGTTAAGCTATCTGAAGTAATGGGCCTCTAGCTCTTCTATAACTGAGTGCACCTTCCGGTCTGGAAGTTCTACTGATATTCAGCTGGCACTTTCTCTGACTGGGCAAATAGCAGACAAAGTCTTACTTCCATATTAATAGTGTCAAGTATCAGAGGGGTAGCCGTGTTAGTCTGAATCTGCAAAAGCGACGAAGAGTCCTGTGGCACCTTATAGACTAACTGAAGTGTAGGAGCATAAGCTTTCGTGGGCAAAGACCCACTTCGTCAGATGCATCTGACGAAGTGGGTCTTTGCCCACGAAAGCTTATGCTCCTACACTTCAGTTAGTCTATAAGGTGCCACAGGACTCTTCGTCGCATTAATAGTGTGAGGTTCTAGACTGGTGTCCTGAACTCCCACAGATGCTTAGAACTGAGGCCTGATTAAGAAGAGAGACCTGGGACCTCTACTTTTATACTAAAAATAGTTACAAAATTGTGAACATCAGGCATTTGTAGGTGTTTTTTCCTATGTTACTTGTCATTTGTGGCTGAAAGCTGTTTGCTCTTTATTATACAATTTCTTTTGAAAAGCCCTTGAAAATGTGCCACATACAACCCTAATCTCACTGCTGACATGGACCAGATCGATGATAGTAATAATAAATGATACCATGATTAGCGCTAGTGGTGCAAACATATGAATAGGTGTCATAGTTGTACAGACTGTTTGATTGTGGTCTTCACACCCATTTACTGATATATCTCAAGTCCCAAAGGTAACTATTTTGAATAAGTTTCATAAACTGACTTTTTTACTTGAATGGGGGGAAATAGAGTCTGGGGGCTTGTTTTCCCTTACCCCAGATCAATGCTCTGGAGATTAATCTTCCAGGTTTCGATTTAGTGGGTCTAGTAAGACTCTACTAAATCGACTCATGATGGTGCCTCCATCATTCTCAGTACTCCACTGGATCCTGAGGATTAAGGGAAGTCAATGGGGAGTTTCTTCCATTGACCTTCTGCACTGCTGCAGAAATTCTACATTTGGTATGTCGACTCCAGCTACACTATTCTTGAAGCTGGAGTAGCATATTGTAGGTCAACTTTCTTTGGTACTATAGATCTGGCCTGGATACTTGAATCTCTATTGCCCTTTTTCATCATCATAATGTGTCTGCTAGCCTGCCAATCCTTACTATCCCAACCTAGCAGCTGACCTGTGCTTCCACTTACTTTGCTGGAAGTTCTGCCTGAGAGAGGGTTTCTAGATTGTCCAGGTGAAAAAGTGATATCAGAAAATGCATCTCCTTTGTGAAAGAGAGTGTTACTGCAAGGCACTGAAATTTATATTACTCAGAAGTGGCAATGGCCTGGGTGAAACAAATGATACATGTTCAGATAGTTTTAGAAGCTATAGGAAAATTGGATGGGAGTGGAGGAAAACAGAAATGCGGATTAAAGAGAGAGGCTTTTAAAGACATGAAAAATTAAAAGATGAGGAGATGGGAAAGGAGCAAGCTGAAGAAACCAACATACAGAGAGTTCTTGGATGCATTTCTGATCAGCCCAATGTGCTTCCGTGTCGTGGTGACTAGAAAACTTGACACACACTTAAGGTATTACAATTCTAGGCCAAATTTCTTTCTTTCTTGATAAAATCTTGGGTATATCTTTGTCAATCAGACAGTTACAATATACACACAAAAGCCAAGGTTGAAAAAACAATGGATGTCAAAAGTTACACGCCTAATTCTGTAGTTAGGCAGCTAAACAAATGTGGTGTGTTGTTTTTTTTCAATTGGTCTTGGCACCTAGCAACTTTCACTGATTTCTGAGGGCTCTGCATAGGACCCTGCATAGTATGCCTTTTTTTTTCATTTATAGTATACATTCATTTATCTCCATGCTTTGTTTGTGAATATGTTTTTCTAATGCAAAATGAACCCTTCAAAATAATCAATATTTTTTTTAAAAGTCCTTTTTATCTTCTTTTTTTTCTCTTGTGTTCAGTGCCCAAGCAAAACCTATGACCCACTGATTAAATCTACCAGAGACTTTCCAGATGATGTCATTAGCTTTATAAAACGCCATCCACTGATGTACAAGTCAGTTTACCCAGTGACTGGAGGACCTGTATTTACCAGAATCAATGTGGAGTATAGGCTGACGCAGATTGTAGTGGATCATGTCCTGGCAGAAGATGGGCAGTATGATGTTATATTCCTAGGCACAGGTAAATTAAAGAGCTCTCGTATTTCTTCCAGGGCAGTATAATAAAAAAGCTAAATAAATTCGAAAAAGATAATTTGGAGTCCATTTGCAACAGAGGTAACATTATTCCCATTTTAGTGATGGGGAAACAGAGGCACAAAGTGGTGGTGTGACCAAGATCACCCAGCAGGCCAGTGGCAGAGCAAGTAATAGAACCTTGATAGCCTGAGTCACACTCCAGAGGGCCACACTGCCTCCCCTTTATCACATAGGATAGGTGGATTCTGCAGCATGCTTGGTCGTTCAACAAATCTGGACTATTTGGGACATATCTGGGGACTGGAGTGAATTTCAGAGACAACTGTCTCACAGGTGCAGGAATTAAGTCTTCAGGGCTTTTTATTCAGTCTTTCTAACAAGTACTAATTTCACTAGCAAACAAGGTGTCATGAATTCTCTTCCAGCATCCATACACTTTAGGCCAATAAGTGAAGAGTGAGATGGACTGAGATTTTAGCAAGAGGAATAACGTTTTGATGTCTTTTGCACTCATAGCACAATTGTCTCTGCAAGAACAAGCCGTGTCCCCAATATTGGAGAACTTTTATTGCTTTGTTTTTCTGAATGAAGTCTTTCTGACAGCTATGAAAGGAGGAAAGTAACCATGCACTTCCATATATCATGAAACCCCTACAATACAAGTATAAAAGATACATCTGAAGCATGCACACAATACACACATATGCGCGCACACACAAAATCATTCATAAGTGACACATACTGAGAAGTTATGAAAAAAATTAAACAGAGATATAGAAATGGAAGATTTGCTTCCTAACACATTGTTTTGGAGTATTCTAGAATGTACATGGTTTTGTGCTAGCCTCTACTGAAATAGGTTTTCATGCAAAATGATCTTATGTTAGATCAATAGCTAACCTCCTGTCAGGTTAGCTATTGATAGATAACATTGACATCTAATTCTTCATTATAATTATTCTTTAGTGTAGAGATTTGGAGGTGGCTAGGTGCCATGTACTCACTAGGTGGTGCTCTATAATTGGAATAGAGAGAAAATCAATAGCTCCAGCAGATTGTCAGTTAAAAAGTGAGCTCTTTTTTCATCAGAACTATGTGTTTTTATTTCATTTTATATTTTAAATCTCTTCTGTGGAAATTCAAGCTGAAAGATAATATTTCAAAGGTGATATAATGCATGCATAAAAATACACAAAATAACTCGGAGGTTTTGGGCATCAGACAATCAGGAGTTTAAAATACGTTTCAGAGGGTTCAACCAAAGATTCTGGAGCATTTAGAAAGGCTGCCTGTTACGTAGATGTTCCTGCTGCTGCCCTGGGCAAGCCCAGATAAGGATGGTGACATTACAAACACAGAAGGCAGATACAGGTTGAACCTGTCTAATCTAGCACCTTTAGGATCAGACCAGTTCTGAACGAGAGAACTTTCCAGATGAGGGTAGATCAATATTATCTAGCAGCAGTACCAACACTTCCACTGCTTACTGGGCTGTTAGAGGACATTTAGGGGTAAATTAGGGCTAAATAACAGCACAGAACACTGAGAGGTAGGACTGGTGGTTGTAAACAAACTTTATGGGACTGGGGAAAACTTGGCCACACCTTTGAAAAGTGGACATCCAGCTAACTAAAATAATTCTGGATGACAGATATTTCTGGACCAGACAGTTCTGGACTAGAGAAGTTCAACATGTATTGATATTTTCTGTCTGTCACTTGACAGCCTAGTGATGTTGTTTCATCAGCTGTAGACTCTTACTTTGCTTTAAGATGTATTTCTTTCTTGTTTTAATATTATACATAATATTTTGTACTGAATGGGCTTGATTCAGTCCTGGCTTGCATCTTTCAGATATCCAAGCCAAGCCTCTTCAACAACTTGTCTGTTTGGGGTGCAGAGTTGAGGTGCTAGGTCTCTTGCAAATCTAGGAATCCATCAACCAGAATTTACACTATTGAGGAGTCGCAGGAGATGATCAAACCTGCTATTCTTAAAGGGTTTTGCAAATGTCAATGCATTTCATCTTCCCTTTGAGATAGGGAAGTGTTGTGATTGCTGCTGAGGTTGGAAAATTGAGGCACAGGGTTTCTGAAAGGCACGCGGTGTGTCAGTGACAGAGCTGGGGTTAGAATTCCAGCATGCCTAACACTCGGTCCAATACGCAGCTCATTAAACATTCAACCCCCATCTCTAGGTGTGCTGTATTCTACCAGGGAGACGTATAACCTTTGCACAAAGATTTATACAGCTCCTAGTCCCCTGCTAGGAATAAGTGGGATGTGAGTGTTGCAAAGGGCTTTTTTCTGGCATATCTCTCCACTGGGCTTTGTTGTTATGGGTGTCACTCACTGCTATCATCAAATTATTTAAATTCCACACAGTTGTGGTGTCCCTTCGCTACTATGGCTAGAATTTATTAACAACAGAAATGCAGATATGAGATGACCCAAAGAGTCATTTACATTAAAATGAAGGATCCCACTTCATTTTAAATCTCTTGCTTGAGTGAAATTTCTATGACTTTGGGTCACTGTCTCATGAGTCATCCCACGTTTGGGCCTTAGCAGATGTGAGCCCCTTCCTCCCCACATCCAGGGGCCCATGGAGGCTGTCAGCTCCCCTGAGAATGATCCAGTAGCTAAGGCACCAAAGTGGGACTCAGTACACACTTGTTCAATTCCGTGTTTCCCTCACAAGTTTCTGGTGAGACATTGATCAACTCTTTGCTGTGCTTCCGTTCCCCATCTGTAAAATGTAGGTAATTAACATCTCCTCATAGGGTATTCTGAGGTTGAATTCATTTTAAACTTTGAGTTGCTAAGATATGACAGTGTGGGGGCCATACATGCACCTAAAATGGATGGATGTTTTTAGAAAGCAAATTCCGGAATATGTTAAATCACGATCTCTTTCTCTTAATTTTATTTATAACTGAGGTTTAGTATATTAGGGTATGTCTACACTACTCTCCTAGTTCAAACTAGGAGGGTAATGTAGGCATACCGCACTTGCAAATGAAGCCCGGGATTTGAATTTCCCGGGCTTCATTTGCATAAGCGGGGCGCCGCCATTTTTAAAACCCCGCTGGTTCGAACCCCGTGCAGCGCAGCTACACGGGTCACGAACTAGGTAGTTCGAACTAGGCTTCCTAGTTCGAACTACTGTTACTCCTCATTCCACGAGAAGTAACAGTAGTTCGAACTAGGAAGCCTAGTTCGAACTACCTAGTTCGTGCCCCGTGTAGCCGCGCTGCACGGGGTTCGAACCAGCGGGGTTTTAAAAATGGCGGCGCCCCGCTTATGCAAATGAAGCCCGGGAAATTCAAATCCCGGGCTTCATTTGCAAGTGCAGTATGCCTACATTACCCCGCTAGTTCGAACTAGCGAGGTAGTGTAGACATATCCTTACTTAGAAAAAGAATGGGAAGGGGAGTCAATATGAAATCAGTCAGAAGCACAACAGCAACTAATACTGAAATACAGCCACTACTTTTATACTATATGCCTTTATTTCAGACATAGGAACAGTACTGAAAGTTGTGAGTATTACAAAGGAGAAGTGGACTATGGAGGAAGTAGTACTGGAAGAGCTGCAGATTTTCAAGGTAAGTGTTAACCACCACTTTAAACAACATCAGAGAATAGTTTAGGGGAATTTTAAGCCATATGGAGTTCAACCTCTGAATTAATTCTTTTCTCAGAACTAATGCAATTTCCCAAACTTATTTGATTTTTAATATTGAGATCCTTGGGTTTTCCAAACGTGATTGAATCAAAAAGTATATTAATTTTCATGCTTCTGCTGCTAACTCTTGCAGTTTTATCATACATCTCACCAATAGTGCTTGACTGTTAGTGTTTTTCCTAAAGAAGTAGCTTCTGGAATCTTGTGAGAAGTAGTAGAGAAAGGAGGAATGGTGGAGTGGTGAGGAGTAGTGAAGAAAAAGTTGAAAATACAAAATATCAGGGTTAAAAACAAAACATGAACCACAAGGCAAATGAAATGAAAAAAACACCTATTATTTTTAAAGTCTATCTAATGCTTTTTAAATCAATTGCTTGATTTACTTTGCATTCTTTGAAGCCTAGTTCTAGATTTTGTGTGCTTGGGGCTGACAATCTGATGAGGTTCAACAAGGACAAGTGCTGAGTCCTGCACTTGGGACAGAAGAATCCAAAGCATTGTTACAGGCTGGGGACCAACTGGCTAGGTAGCAATTCACCAGAAATTCACCAGGGGATTATAGTGGATGAGAAGCTGGATATGAGTCCACAGTGGGCCCTTGTAGCCAAGAAGGTTAATGGCGTATTAGGTTGCATTAGGAGGAGCATTGCCAGCAAATCTAGAGAAGTGATTAGTCTCCTTTATTTGGCACTAGTGATGCCACATCTGTAATATTATGTCCAATTTTGGGTTCCCACTACAGAAAGGATGTGGACGCATTGAAGAGAGGGTCCAGTGGAAGGCAACCAAAATGATTAGGGGACTGGAGCACTTGACCTACAAGGAGAGGCTGAGGGATTTGGGCTCATTTAGTCTGCAAAAGTGAAGTGAGGAGGGATTTGATAGCAGCCTTCAACTTCCTGAAGGGAGGCTCCAAAGAGGATGGAGAGAGACTGTTCTCAGTAGTGATGAATGACAGAACAAGGAGTAATGGTGTCAAGTTACAGTGGGGGATGTCTAAGTTGGATATTAGGGAAAAACTATTTCAATAGGAGGATGGTGAAGTAATGGAATGGGTTACCTAGAGAGGTGGTGGAATCTCCATCCCAGACGTTTTTAAGTCTCAAAGCCCTGTCTAGGATGATTTAGTTGGGGTTGGTCCTGCTTTGAACAGGGGGCTGGACTCGATTACCTCCTGAGGTGTTTTCCAGCCCTATGATTCTATGATTCTAATGCAATTTCAGTAGAATTTCAGAGAGAGAAGAATTCCACTAAGTAAGGACAGCTCAAGAGAATTGCCTATAAATTGTATATGTACTGGGCCAAATTCTGCTCTCTATTACACTGACATAAATCCTGGTGAACTCTATGGCAGTGGAATTGATTTAGATTCACATCAGTGTAATGGAGAGAATATTGGTTGTTTTTTATTACAATGTTCCTCTCTTTTTTCCTTTTGGGCAGTCTCTTGCTGTTCCCTTTTCATTGCATCCAGCTCTACTTTATTTTTCGCCTTACTGTTTCGTTAGTGTTTTCCTTTCTTTCTACCATCTGCTCTTTTTTCATAGAGCACTTTTCTCCTAAGTGCAATGCAAGCCCAAGAACAGTGGGGTCATAGTCGAACTTTCTAACTTACAGTTGTCAAGTGAGTTTAAAATCAGGCACAGTGAATTCATCCAGCACTAGTATAGACTCTGTAAAACTGATATTACTGAGTTAATCTCTCCATGTGCCTTTTGATACATCATCTATTGGATTAGAATCCTCTTGATTTAAAGTCTCTCAATATCCTTTTTCCACTGCCATGAACACCAATTTTAAATATGACTTTGAAAATACCAAGATTGCTCGAGAGTCTGCCAAGTAATCAGGAGTTTCAGTACACACACCAATTTGCTGCATTCTTATACCATAACGTCAAGGGCAAACATGCCATATCAAATTTAACACTAAAAGGTTTGGGATTTGCTCAGCGGACATTCCTCCACTTTGCAAATTTTATCTCTATATTTTTAATACAGAAAATGGAAAAGAGAGAGCAGCTGCAAACCATTCATTATTCCTAGAGCCACATCAAAATTAGGCAGTAGACTTAGATGTGATAAAGCATAAATAATATACAGGGGGCATCCTGTTCTTACCACAGTTATTGGCACAACAACCATTAACTTCACTAGATACGCTTGGTGCAGGGAGCAACCTGCACATATCTTAAGACACATTCAGCCTTCGGGATACTCCTGAAATCGTTTTTAGACCTCGTTCTGGTCCTCTGTGCAAGGTGAATTACCATCTTTCTGCTTTAATCATCTACTGGCAAGTAGCAGAGAATGTTTGAGGCATGCATTTCTGGAAGCAAGTATTTTGTTATTTCTGATCTTTTTACACATCTGCATAAATCAATCAAATTGATCAGTAGTTTTCTTTATTTTGTTGTTAGACAGGTCTTAAGATACTTCATCTTTTCTATTAAAGTTGGGAGCAAATGTAAATGAAGAATTACACTGACATTCATTCATTAATTTTGCAGCATCCAACATTTATCTCAGCTATGGAGTTATCCCTGAAGCAGGTAATTCTCATACTTCTTTAATTCACATTAATAGTTTGATATTTTGAGCATTCTACTTGTTGCCTTATTGGTGACATCTATTGCTTATAGGCCAGACTTTCAAAGGTTGCCATTTAACCCGCCTCTGAAAGTATGTGTCTCAACAAGTTTGTCTGGAAAATTGACATTTGCTCACAAATAGTAGTTTGTACAAACTCATAATTAATCATGGATACAAATCATTTGTCATATGGACATGGGATTTATGAATGAAGTTGATACACATCTTCCTGATACTGCAAAAATTTGACACTGTATAATCAATCAATTCAACAAGATATTATTATTACTATTATTATTATTGTATTATTGATCATAGTAGCATTATTACAAGTGGCAATTCTAGGGATGCTAAATAGGGATTGGGGCTTATGGTGACAGGCAATCGTATACCTAGCAAGAGGCAGTTCCCGTTCTATGAGCTTTCAGTCTAAATGCACAAATCACACAAGGTGGGAGAAAGGAAGTGATGTTGTACACCATTTTAAATATGGAACTGAGGCACAGAGCGGGAAAGTTATTTGCCTGGAGTCATCCAGATATCCCAAATTCCAGGTCAGTGTCATAATTTAAAGCCAGAAGTGACCACCAAACCATCCAATCTGACTTCCTGTATGCCACAGGCCACCAACGCCACCCAGCACCCGCACACTAAACCCAACAGCTGAAATTGGAGCAAAGCATTACAGCCCACTGTAAACTGAACTCTTATGTGCTACAGACAGAGAATAGAAGATAGATTGAGGTATACGGTATCTGAGGTCCCTGCAGTGCTCAGTGCCACTTTAGTGCCCTGGTCCACTCTATGCAATACCCCTTCTCCAGCAATGGCCAACCCTGATGCTTCAGAAGACCATGCTAAAAGAATACATTGGAGGGGGAGAAATGCCATCCTGACCTGTGCAGGTGACTTTCGGAAACCCTGAATCATGAGCTTTTCGACATAAGTGCTGGATTAGGGGGTGAGAGTGCAGTAGCAACCCCTGGCTTGAAGTAGTTATACAGGGTTTAAAGTATTGTTCAGTGGATATCAGCAACCCCACAGATTGTTTCAGCAGCCCTATTTTAGGGTCATGAGACATAAAACAGAAATGTTGTTGAGCTTAATATCAAGACTTGTCTTCCTCTTTATAAAATTATTAGTAAAGTTACCTTCGCTGATTTTTGCTACTCTAAATTCATGCCAGCAACCTAGCCGTGTAATAGATCCTAGTCCCTCCAGTTCCATAGCCCTTTTCCACCATCATGTCATATCTGCAATGGATGGGACTGGCCAGTGCACATAGGCTACGTCTAGACTACATGCCTCTGTCGCCAGAGGCATGTAGATGAGGCTACCAGGCATAGGAAAATGAAGCGGCGATTTAAATAATCGCTGCTTCATTTAAATTTACATGGCTGCCGCGCTGAGCCAATCAGCTGTTTGTCGGCTCAGCGCGGTAGTCTGGACACGCGGATGTCGACATCAAAGGCATTTGTTGACCACCCAGGTATGCCTCCTGGGATGAAGTTTACCTGGGTGGTCGACAAATGCCTTTGATGTCGACACCCGCGCGTCCAGACTACCGCGATGAGCCGACAAACAGCTGATCAGCTCAGCGTGGCAGCCATGTAAATTTAAATGAAGCAGCGATTATTTAAATCGCCGCTTCATTTTCCTATGCCTGGTAGCCTCATCTACATGCCTCTGACGACAGAGGCATGTAGTCTAGACGTAGCCATAGTGCCTTGAGAAACATTTTAAAGTGATTGTGAAATTCTCTCCCATTCAGGAATAAATGGACCAAGAGATAGATCGTGAGGGTGGTGCTGAGAAGAACATTTAAAATAATTGCCTGGAGATTGCTTCTAATTCATTTGCCTTGCCTGATTTGCAGCAACAATTGTACATTGGTGCCAGAGATGGATTGGTTCAGCTCTCTCTGCACAGATGTCACACTTATGGGAAATATTGTGCAGACTGCTGCCTTGCCAGAGACCCATATTGTGCTTGGGATGGAAACTCATGTTCCAGATATGCACCGACTTCTAAAAGGTAAAAGCATGTATATTTCCCATGGAAAATCCACCCACTCGTATAGTCTACACTGAGGGCTTCAAAGGTTCCCATTGAGTTTCTAGGCCAGAGAAAACAAATTGTGCTTTTTCAGCACATTGTTTAGATAAATTGTAGACAATACTTTGTCCATGTTGTGGTGGGAGTGCTGTGAAACGCCAGTGCATTTAACGTAACAAGGTCGCCATGCTTATTGCTACGCTATGTATTTTAAGATACCGAGTTATGAGGCTAAGGGCTAGATTATAGCTGGCTCTGCATGAGTGTGCAAAGGAGGGAAGTGATTCCAGGAGCCTTCCCATACTTGTTCCCCTACATAGGAGCCAGGCACTGTCACAATAGGGTGTGTGACTCTCACACGATACACCAGGTTGGTCCTTGACAGCAGGGACTAAAAAAGATGGTCTGCTACTGTCTGAGCTAAAAGACACAAGTTGCATGGCTCAGGTGTTTTAGAGCTTACAAAGCTCTGCACATGGTCTAGCCAAGAAACAGAGCTTACACAAGCGCTGTGCTGGGTTAATGCCAATTGCAGCACCAGCCTTCCAAAAGGGAAAGGACTCCGGGAGATATGGGAGTCATATTTAAACCTCCCTGAGCCAGAGGGAGTGAGTGCATGCTGCACTCTAAAAGGCTAATAGAGTTACTAAGTTGGCATTAGCTCCCGCTACTGCGACTGAGTCTTATAGAATTTCTCAGGTCACTCCACTGTTGCAAGCCTTCTCCTCAGCCTTCCCTTCCCCCTTTTGAAGAAACCGCCTTGTGGTTACAATGAGAGCCAATAGCCAATTGTTTAGTTTGCTGGCAGTTCCAAAACAGAAAAATACAATTTGATTTGAATCAGAAAATTACAAAAAGTTTTTCCCACTCACCCACACAAACTCTATTTTGGCTGAAACCATTTTTTGGGGCATGTAAACGATGCATCTGAAAAATGTTGACCAGCTCAGTTGTGGGTTATGTTGTGTTGTGGAACCGTGTACAATTCCCCCTAAGCTAAAGAATAAATTCAGAGAAATGTAAATTAGAATATAAATCATAGACTCATAGAATACTAGGACTGGAAGGGACCTCGAGAGGTCATCGAGTCCAGTCCCCTGCCCTCATGGCAGGACCAAATACTGTCTAGGCCATCCCTGATAGACATTTATCTAACGTACTCTTAAATATCTCTAGAGATATTTAAGCTAAGACTCAATGACCATGTTATGCACCCAAGGGGTTGCTGAAGGCTGTAGTGCTTTCCTTCCCTGGCATGGGGAGACAGAGAATTAAGGCTCATTTATTTATTGAGACCCTGGTTTGGTGGCTAAGTCAAAGCATTGTAGGAGTGAGGCACCAAAAGAAGGGATTGATATTTGGTCTTGTGCATCTTCTATAGGCCAGTTATTTGGGTATTTTTCTTTATCTCAGACTACTTGCCTGGCACACTCTTGTTCAAGCATATTTAACTCTCTTCCCCAAATAGACACATAAGCATGAGAAGTTAACTGTTCCACTAAGACATTGTTGGGCTTTGCTCTTGTAAGGTCCTGTTGCAACCTCTGACACTGGCTCTCAGTTTGCCCCTGAAGAAGTCACTTGGCCACTCTTTGCCTCAGTTGCTCTATTTGAAGAACGGAAATAATTAGATGTAACCTGTTGTGATCTACGGCTGAATGTTCTTAAGAACTATTATTTTAATGAAACCTAAAAACCGTCACAGAGAGGTTAAGCAGTTCACTCAAAGATCACTACATTAAGTAGCTGATCTGGGAAAAGAATTCAGGAATCTTGACTCCCAGTCCCCTGCTCTGTTCACCTCTATATAAAGTTCCCCAAACCATACTCTGTTGCTGCTGTTCTCAAAACTGTTCTTTCTGAACCAGCAACCTCTCTTCCAACATTGCTTGTTTTAGAAATTCAGTCATAGACATTACGTTATGTTGGCTTTGAATGAGGTCAGGATTCTGCTCCATTGAGCCTTGATTTATGTCATAGAATGTGGAGGGTTCTGATGGTTTCCAAGATGATGTGGCCCCACCAGATCACAATCTCTCTTCTGCCTTGGATCTGGCAGAGCTCCTTTAGCTGATTCAGAGCTATCTCTGCCACAAGATTATATTCGTCCTCTTCTAGGCAGATCTCTTTCCCCACAGTGTTTTTCGTAAATCATGGCCTATCTCTGTGTCATTTATACAAATCTCCCTGTGCCACATCCCGTGTTGAGAGCAAGGCTGGATTTACTTAGGGCTGTAATAGCCAATGATAGGGCAGGAGTGCTGCAATCCCACATCTGCCAAGCTCCTTTCCCTTTTGCTATGGAATTCCAGCAATTATGCCTGAAGTGTTACCAGTTTTAATGTTCTTGCCTTAGGCGAGCCAGGAGGCAAGACGTCAAATATGGAGACCCAGTCGCTCAGTGCTGGGATGTGGAAGAAAGTGAGTATTTGCGCCTCTTTCTCCAATAAGATGGGTACGGTCAGTGAGTCTGTTTATTTACTATAGTCTTTGGAACTAAGCCTCTGCTCTGGAGATATCTGGGCAACTAATGCCCATGCACTCAGAATCCCTGAATATTCTTACTCTCCGTTTAGCCCTCATTCGGCAGTTAGATTCTCTGAATCATGGGAACTTAAAAAAAGGTAAATGGAGAAAACTACTCCCCCTCCACATTCCATGGGGGAGCAACACCAGCAGAAAACTGGATGAGGGGAGAAATAAGGCCATTGACACAAATACTTCAAGCCCTATCATGAGTGAGATGCTTCTTGAAGCTGCAGCTGCCAAACCCTCCAGTTCACCTTCCTTGTAGCTACTTAAACGCTCCTTTTATTAACAAGAGCCTTCCCCTTCCCTCTCTCCCAGCTGCCAAACAATCTGGCTCACTCCCATGGCAATTGCTGCAGTTCACTTACTGTGTACTGTCAATGTTAAATCCTGTGGTTATTCTGCAATTTCTCTGGCAGCGTCAAATAAATGAAAAGCATTCAAAAGCATTGAGTTAGTCTGGGGTTTCTACATTCCATTGTTAAAATGAGCCACCCAGTCACAACAGTACAGATCTTATTGCTGAGTTTAATTTTCAATCTAGTAGAAGCTGCTCACTTTCATCGATCTCCAATTATTTGCAATTGCACTATGGTGTTGAAAGCCTGCTGTTGCACTCAGCATGAGTGACAGCAAAAAATAGGGCTGCTTGCCACGAGATCATAGGCCCGCTGTTGCATGCTATACTGGGCTTTCACTGTGCATAGGTACTGTAGGCATAATTAAAAAGTCAGGATGAAATCCTGGTTCCATTGAAGTTAATGGCCAAACTCCCATTGATTTCAATAGGGCTGGGATTGCACACTCACAGTTCACCTAGTCACTATATAGAGATATCTGAGAGATGCCACAGAGCTTAGGGGTACTGCCGATTTGCCAGCCTGATGGATGGCATCAGGCAATTCTTGGTAGAGAAATGGTTATTGGAGAAATTGTTTTTGTTCAACAAATACAAAATCACTTAAATGTTGCACTAATATGAATTCAATCCTGAGTCCCAATATGGCTAGCTTTATTAGTTAGTTGGGTAATTCCCCTGGTGCTGTAAACCAGATTCAGATGGCCTTGTGCCACTCCAATTCCAACCTCTGACAGCTTAATAATAACTATTAATAATAGATGCTGTCATCATATAATTATTATCTACAAGCTGCAGTTGTGCCTAGGCCCCTGTTGTGCTTGATGCTGCACCACCAGAGTGTAAGAGGCAATCCCTGCTCTGAAGAGCTTGCAATTTAAACCGGCAAGACAGACAAAGGTTGGGAGAGGAAGCAAGGTCACAGAGAGGTGGAGTGACTCTTTCAGGGTCACAGAGAAGGTCATTGGCAGAGCCTAGAGGAGAAACCAAGTCTCCTTACTTCTAGTTCAGTGCTCTATATGGAACAGAGTCACTGGCTAATAGACGGCCATTAAAAGGACTGATTTAAGTGGCCTTGAGGCTGCTCTAAAGTATTCAGCGTGCTAGCTACAGCAGTCTGTGGTGTCTCTCAGAATTAATGAAACTACATCCAGCTTTTATGGCTTCCCCACCTCTATACTGCTTAGTGTCCACTGGGAGCCTAGAAGCAAAATGTAGATAAAATATTGAGTTTCACCAGCAGTGAGTGTATCTCTTACAACAAGTCAGTGGACAGGTTTTATTAACCTCTAGAAAACAGTTGAACTGGAGGAAAATTAGAAGCCGCCTCTAAATCCTGGCAGCTAGATTTTAAAAAAATGTTTCCTTTTGCCTTTTTTTTAATTTTTTTTTAAGAATTCACTAGCTCCTATGACATCTGTTCTGAATCAGTCTATTTTTCCATTGCTTTAAGAATCAGGTAAGGGTTAATCTTCTGTACCATGTTTGCTTTCCAGGCATTAGTCATGAAACTGCTGATGAAAAGGTGATTTTTGGCATTGAATTTAATTCAACTTTTCTGGAATGCATTCCTAAGTCCCAGCAAGCCTCTATTAGGTGGTATATTCAACGCTCTGGAGAAGAACATCGAGAAGAGGTGAGTTATAGACACCAAGGCAAGCTTCCTCTGTGGACAATTCAGTGGATTATTCAAAGGCAGGAGTTACTGGGATTAGTAGATCTTTTCCTTTTCCTTGCTTCACCTTAGGTATAACATAGCATTCTGGTTTCACCATTTGGGCCATAGAGTGGGTGGGAATGAAGCCATTTGTGCTGTATCACTGGCAGATTTATTTTATTTATTCTGATTTATAAACTTATTCCAAAAAACCCCATAACCTTTGCTCTAAGCTCTCCTGAGTGCATTTTAAAAAGACAGACTACTCCAGTAACGCCTTTTCCTCCAATAATTAACACATGGACTCAGCAGTCAAAAAATATTCAAAATTTTCTACTCTCTGTAAAATTCCATTCCACACTCATCATGCTGGTACCTGAGAATCTTCCAGTTATGTGTTTTGATGAATATCTCTCATGCAAAATGTGCTCTTTCTCTCGATGAACAGCTGGGTGCTTTTTGTTTAGATTGAGCTTGTTTTTGTTTTGTTAATGTTTGTGCTCCTCTGTGTTTAAGTTAGAGAAGGCAGGTTGAAGATGTTGCACTTGAAGGTGGGGTGTCTTCCAATGCTCCTTAGTTCCTGAAAGATTTAATTCTGTAGTCTGGGACCAGCACCTGAGATGTCTCTTGCCTCACAATCTTTATAATTTCCCATGGAGTCCTCTCACAGCTAGTGAAAAAACAATGGGCATGAAAGCATGTCTGGAAAGTCAACAGGTTGGGACTGAATTTCAAACCTAAGGACCCTTTACAGAGATTGCTTTTTGCCTCTTACAAGCTATTTTCCACCTCACGCCACTTCCTACCACCTGCATAGTCATCACAAATGTGGTGGGAATAAAAAGGGACAGATAAGTTGGTCCAAGGCTTTAGATGTGCTATACTGTTCAATGATCAACTCAGTCTTTAGATAGCTATGCCTAATCTGGATTGGAACCAGACTGATTTTTTGTTTCAAACTAGCAGAATTTAAATATCAGAATCCTACAAAAACTATTAAATATGCATCATCATTTATGGCCCAGCATTCCATTGATTGTGATCCCTGGCAACTCTCCCATTGATTGTGATGGAAAAATTAATCTCTCTCTGTCTGAGGGCTAAGAAAGTCTAACCATGGCTGAGTCTTGTGAGGTAATAACCCTGTCTGGGGTTACAGTGTATACTGCAGTGGACCATGAGCACTATCTGGACTATGAGAAAAGTGGCCATGAGGGCTTTGATATCAGTAGTGCACCATGGAAAGTAGCCTTGGCAATCAGATAATTTATTTTATGTGCAAATGGCTTGGGCTGCAGCTGCTTTTCTACCACATGCTGTGGAAGAAGAGGACTGTGCAAACCTTGCTTTGGGGTACTTTTTTTGCACCAACCTCTACATAGTCAAGGTTGGCAAAGTTAACTTAACCACTGAGCATGAGCACAAAACTAATGTATTTATGTATCTAGCACGTCTCATGTCCCAGGCTTACTATGTTAGTGTTTTAACCATTATAACTTTACCTATCTTTGACATTCATCAGCACCACATACTTAAAAAATTATATTGTATTCTCGTCAGCAGGTCTGCTGATATGTCTGAAGAATGTTCATAGAACATGAATAAACACAGGTGGCTAAACTGAAAACTGTGCTACGGAAGTCCTATATTTATCACTCCAGAAATATTGTAATTCTTGCCCTAATTGTTTTACCTCTGACTCTCTTCTGCAAAAAGCTGTATTCCTCACCTCACTAGTGTCCCACTTCAGAAACACACTTAAGTATATGATCACATTCAACCAAATTTATGAAAGAAATTAAATAATTATTTACATCCCTTTCTTTTCAATGGGAATTTAAGCACATGCTTAAAGTTATGCATCTGCTTAATTCTGTTCCAAAACAAGGAACTGGGGTTTAGGCTGATTTTTATAGTGACTGCAGTCAATTTTCTCCTCTGTAATATGTATCCAAGTTTCTCAAAAGGATTTGTAAATATTATTTAACCAAATTTCACATCTGAAGAGGGTATATTTAATCATGATAATGTGTAACACCTCTTAGATCTGAAAGTGCTTTGCAAAGTTGGCTAACCATTATCATCTTCATTTTTCATGTTGGAAAATAGAGATACAAACAGTTGGTGGATTCCTAGTGTCCATGCCTGTGTCTAAACTGAGAATAGAAACTCCTGATTCTCTATCTGATGCTTTAACAAGATTAGTTTTCCTCCATTTATTTTGTTCAACCCAGTTTGGAGAAACTAAGATGTTGTTAGAAATCAAAGACTCAGTTGGCATATCTGATGGTGGTCAAAGCCAACATTCCTTAAGCTGCCTTTCTATTTGATATGTTCTTGGTGCTGGCTTAAGGCTAAAATGGCCTTTGATTATCTAAGAACAGATCAAGGACAGAGCAAACTTTTGCCAACTCGCAGTAGCCCCAAGGAGCCAATAAACCAGCATGCTCTGGCCCCAATCTCTAAGCCAGGCTTAGAGAACATGTAATTTAGGGTGTGTCTACACTACCACCCTAGTTTGAACTAGGGTGGTAATGTAGGCAACCGGAGTTGCAAATGAAGCCCGGGATTTGAATTTACCGGGCTTCATTTGCATGAAGACGGGCGCTGTCATTTTTAAATGTCCACTAGTGCGGACTGCGTGCCGCGCGGCTACATGCGGCACGGAGTCCGCACTAGTGAACATTTAAAAATAACAGCGCCCGGCTTCATGCAAATGAAGCCCGGGAAATTCAAATCCCGGGCTTCATTTGCAACTCCGGTTGCCTACATTACCACCCTAGTTCAAACTAGGGTGGTAGTGTAGACATACCCTTAGAGTCAGAGTGGCGTCACGCAGCTGCAAGGGGGTGGGGTGGGGAGGGAAGAGTCCAGGTGCGCAGCTGCTGAGGGAGAGTGAGAGTCCTGGCACATGGCTGCCTGGGGGAGCTGAGAGCCATGATGTGCAGCTGCCTGGGCGGGGTTGGCAGGGCAGCAGAGCCTGCAGCAGGTGGGGAGCCAGCTGGGAGGCCAGTGGTCCGGACCAGAGCTAGGGGGGCTAGTGGCAGGGGGCCAGAAATGACCTCCCCTGGTCTGACAAAATCCCTCATTTAGCACCTGTCGGGTCTCAAGGGTGCCTCAGGAAGGTCCAACCTGTAGTATGGGATGTTGAGCCATGGATCTGGCATGAAGAGCATAAGGGACTGCATGCACAATTTTTATGGTATTTGCACCTCTAATGTGCACCCAGAACACATTTGCAACCTTTTAACATGATGTTTACTAGGCTTGCATTATATAAAAAAATCTGACATGAGAAAAAACAGAGTTTCATTAAAATATATATTAACCATCAGTCACATAAAATCATGGTATCACAGAAGGTTAAATGTGGCAGGGACCTCAGGATGTCACCTAGTCCAACACCCTGCTCAAAGCAAGACTGAGTCTAAATCATCCCAAACAGGGCTTTGTCAAGCCTCACCTTAAAAATCTCTAAGGATGGAGATTCCATCACCACCCTAAGCAACCCATTCCAGTGCTTCACCACCCTCCTAATAAAATAGTTTTTCCAAATATCTAACCTAGTCCTCCCCCACTGCAACTTGAGACCATTGCTCCTTTTTATGTCATCTGGCACCACTGAAACACCATCCTCTTTGGAACTTCCCTTCAGGAAGTTTAAAGCTGCTATCAAATCCCCCCTCATTCTTTTCTTCTGAAGACTAAACAAGTCCAGTTCCCTCATCCTCTGCTCGTAATTCATGTATCCCAGCTCTCTAATCATTTTCATAGCATTTGTTGGACTCTCTCAATTTGTCCACATTTTTTTTTCTGTAGTGGGGGCCCCAAAACTGGACTCAAAAACTCCACATATGGCCTTATCGGTAATAAATAGAGGGGAATAATCACTTCTCTTGGTCTCCTACTAATGCAGTCCAATATGTCATTAGCCTTCTTGGAAACAAGGGTACACTGTTGACTCATGTCCAGCTTCTAGGTCTACTGTAATCCACACATTCTTTTTCTGCAAAACTATTGCTTAGCCAGTCAGTCCCCAGCCTGTAGCAGTGCATTGGATTCTTCCTTTCTATTTCCTTTCTATGTGTTGTGCTCTGCACTTGATCTTTGGAAGAAAATTCTCCAGATTGATTTTCTGTGTTATGAATGTTAACTTCAGCCAGATAGTTTCTTATCACATTCTGCCTCTTATTTCCATGAAAGTATCCACATTATGTTTGATATTTGATAAAATGAACATTGGAGTCCATGTTCCCAATTTTTTTCTTATGCTTTTTCTTTCCCATCACAGTCCCCAGCCAAAATCCTTTTGCACTTAAAAGATCATAAGAATTAGAGATGAGATGGATGCTTTAGCTCATCTCCATGCTTGCCAATGAATGCTTGTTCCTATGTCCCATCTGTATTTTCACCAAGTCTAGTTTTTTTCTTGTTGGAACCAATGGGGCATCCTTTGTTTCCCTTTTCAGAGACCTACTGATGGTGCATGTCAATGCAAAAATAAAAGGAACATTCTTTCTTTTAAAGAACCAAGGTGGGTGAGGAAATATTTCTTACCGAACCAACTTCTATTGGTGAAAGCTCTGTATAAGCTTAAAACTGGTCTTTTATCAATCATTGTTGGTCGAATAGAAGATAATAGCTCATCCACCTTGTGTCTCTAATATTCTGAGGCCAACACAGCTATAATAATATTGTTCTCTATTGCTGCTGCTGTTTTCTTGAAAGAGACAGTAAATTCATATGTAGCTATCTAAATAAATAAGCCTGATTTTAAGAGATGCTGAGCATTTACTACTCCCATTAGCATCAATGATTTGAATGTTTGGTGTCTCTGAACCACAAGCTCTTTTTATTGAGATGGTCTACCTCTAGGCACCCCTGTGTTGGATATCATACGGATGTCCTCTATAGAAAATCCTAAAATTGAGATATTAGGTTGAGGTTTTTCTATGCACTTTATATTGACCAAAACACCATATGTACCAAAAATACAGTAGTTGTATTCAGGACTGGCCAAAGAGTTTGTGGGACCCAAGGCAGCAAGCTGTGTTTGGCTGAGCCGCATGGCTGTGCGGCTCCCATTCAGGGCAGCGAGTGAATGGCTGGGTGGGCAGGGCCGGGAGCTGGGCAGCACGGGGCCCTGAATGTGCAGGGCCGTGAGGCCATAAATGCATGTGGCCCAAGCCAGCTGCCTCACTGGCCTTGCTCAAAGGCTGGGCCTGGTTGTATTTAACAGGTAGCCAGATCTTTGCTCAGTCAATACTTTACTATAGCTTTTCCCAATACAGTTCTGTATTCTGCTCTCTCTTCCTGCATTATATTTCCTAATAGCACTAAATGTTATTTCAGAGCATGTCTTAAAAGTATAACTTATTGTGATGACGATACCATGTTTTACGAATGACTCAGTGCAGCTGGAACTGAATTTACAGACTTTTAGTTACAGTGGTATAGCTGGAACGTTTCAGCAGCTCTTTAAACCTCACTTTACAAATAGATGGTTATGCTCTGTCCATGACATGCAATACAGCTTCCTGAGGGGAGAGAAAGGGCAAAATCCAGACTAAATTGGGAGCCTTTGGCCCAGCAGGATGCCTCCTGCATTTCACCTCTAAGGTCATGGCTCGGAAGCCTACTTCCAGTCAGAATGGCCTATGGGAGGGGGCTGGTATGGGAGCTGTCATCAGGTCATTCTGCTGCCAGGGGGAGGGCATTTCCCTGCGGTGTGGTGGGTCACGTGTCAATTATCTGGTGCTTTTGTATCTAGTGCTGCTCACGCAATTTATCATGTTTGTTCCCATATTTGGAAGGGGTCACCAAATTTTGGGAGCACATTTTTGTGACTTGGATTAATAAAAAAACCTGTCCATCATTTGTTCGTAAATCTTTTATGGGCTGAATTTCTTGCAACTTAAGCTCAGCTGTTTGTTTATTCCTTTTTTAGTGCCTATGTGCTGTGTTGTGTACATAATAGGTGTCAGGACCATGAGAAGCAAACCCAGGGTTCCCTGAAAAGCTATTAACATTGGCCTCCTGTCATTTTTAAAAATCTTAGGCTGACCCAGACCCAGAGTTTCTGGTGGCTGCAGATTTGTCAGGCCGTCACGCCCCCTTCCAGGGGACAGAGCAAGCCTATTTTGAAACAATGGCCCATGAATTGCTGTGGTTTAACTCCTTGAATAGTGTCAGGCCTGTCCTTTGGTCAAGGCAAGCAAGGTGGTTGCCATGGGCCCCGCACCTTTAGAGCCCCGCACTGCCCTGCCTGGGCCATGCAGCACAACCAACCACAGCATGCTGCCTTGGGCCCTGCAAACTCTTTGGCCAAGTCTGCATTGTGTAGGGGATGGAAGATAACCCCGTGGGAAGCCGCAGCATATTTCAGATTCTTCACCAGTAGCTCACTCTTTTCCACAGTCCTACCTCATGTTCACTGGCTGATGTTGGCCATGGATTGAGCTGTCTAGCCTGGTTGGTAAAGCTGTTCATAGAATCACAGACAGGGTCAGCTTTAGAAAGTGCGGGACACAATTTGAACAATTCCGACGGGGCCCTGCAGCAATTTTGGTTGAGCGCAAAAAAAAATAAAATAAAAAAGCGCGCACACACACAAAATCCCCAGCTACCTCTCCCACCAAGCTCTGGAGGAGGATAACACCCATGCACCCCCATCCCCACCCCGCAGCGCAGAGAAATCCTGCTCTCAACTCACACCTACTGCAGCGCAAACAGCCGCCGCACTCCTCCTCCAGGGCCGACGCCCCCTCCCGCAGTGCACCTGGCACACTTCTATCTTCAGGGCGCGGGGCCCGATTCGGGGGAATTGGCCTAAGGCCGGCCCTGATTACAGAATACTAGAACAGGAAGGGACCTTGAAAGATCATCAAGTCCAGTCCCCTGCCCTGTTGCAAGGTTGGTGTTTGGTAGGACGTTAAGCTCTGTTGCCATGGAACTGAAAAAAAACTTAAAAAACAAGTGGTCCTGTAACACTTAGAGACTAACAATATACGTATATACATATAGTATCATGAGCTTTCGTGGGCACCACCCACTTCTTCAGATGAGTCATTGTCGCAAAAATGGAGACAGGGAGACATTTTTTCTTATGGTGTGTTTTGCCCTAGTTTGCGCGAGGCTTCAATTGCATCTGGCAGCTACCTCTGTCTTGCAGCGTTAATATTTTTGCTGGTGAATTGGTGACTGACGCATTGGTCTCTGCTGGTTTAGTCAGTGGGCTGATTTTGTATTCTGTGGTTACAGCCTATTGTCTTTGGCCTGACTTCATGGGCATGTGTTTCTAGTGGTGACTCTTTCACTTTCCTTTAACCATCTGGGTGGTGGTGGTGGGTGGTTTGTTTTCTAATGTCATGAAGTCCATAAATCAGGCCATTATTTGTTTCCACAATTTCCAAGAAAAAAATTATATCCTGAGTTGCGATTCGCCACATGGAATTTCAGAGAGATTGGTTTTGTTTTGGTAAACAGGGTGAGAGTTTTAGAATTATCCTTCTAATGGGAGGTTAGCTTCAACTTTAACTATAGTCCATCCATTATGTCCCCAAAACTGAAGAGCTCTGTGAAAAGCTTGTCTCTCTCACTCAGAAGTTGACCTAATAAAAGATATTTCACCCACCTTGCATCCCTGTTATGTTCCCAACACATTCTTCATTTTTCCTTTAGATTTTTATTAAGTATGTAAGAAACAGCTCTCTCCAGAACAGAGCTTGAATTTAATTATTTTTCCCAGTATAACAGTAACAACATGGCACATAATAAAAAAGATCTACTTTCTCAATGGATATAGGCTACTGAGAGTGAAGACCAAGGAGAATTCTCAGTACACACTTCTAATTTTTTTTTCTTCCACTCTGTCTTTGTTCAGAAATTGCACTTAACCCCTGATTAGCTCAGCTTTACCTCTGGACCTTTTCACATGTTGATTAATGAGGGAAGGCAGATGTTGAAGCCACTATCTTCTCACAGACAGGTGCCATGTTTTAAATGTGGAGGAGCTGACATGTGATTTGTAATGAGGGAGCCCTCTAAACATACCATCAACAAAGGACAAAGACATTGATCTAACCTGATACCATGCCACTTTTGAATCTTTTCCATCTTACTGTTTTAAGATTTGCCATCCATATGGCAATGCATATTTCCCCCCATTGCTAAATTCATGCTGTGAAAATAAAGCTATTATTATAAATGAAACTCTTATTTATTTGTCAAGTGTCTTCTGTATCTGTGCTCTGCACACTTTAATATTTTATATCAGTAATTAAAATCTATTTAAAAGTTGCTGACATAAAATACAGAATAATCTAAGACACTGCTTCCATGTCATTGACATGATGTAGCATGTGCACTGCAATCTACTTGCAAACTGAATCAAAACAACTACATTACACCAGAAAAGTTAAGTGGGAAAATGTTCATAATCAACTGCTTAATTTCTGTGGTTCACAATTTTCCCACTGATTCAGCAGAACACTTACTGATATATTTATCTTTAAATACCTCTTAATGTTAATCACATTATTAAAGTGGGATCTGTGTTCTTCTGAATTATTAAAAAACAGCAGAGAGATTGGTTATGATATGCAGAAAAATAATGAAACCATGTTTGATAGAAATAAAATGATCTTGCCAGCATAACCAAGCTTTCCACTATACTCAGCATTAGTAAAACATGTTTTATGTCTGCCTGCCAGGAACTAAATAACAAATTAAGTATTCAAGTGAAAGGTTAAAGATCTACTACCAAGTAATGAAATGCCAGGTGTTTATGGAACTCCAGAGTCCTGTGGGGGAAAACGTAGAGAGGAAAGACAGGAAGAGCTCTGAACCTATGGGTAAAGCAACAACAATAGGACACCAAAAATAGAAAAGTGGGAGGAAAAACGATAACGAAGTGTGGCTCAATATGTATGAAATCAGAGAATAAGAAAGGAATGAACAATGAAGCCACAAAAAAGGATGACGTGACAGTCACCATTAATCGATAACTAAAATTTAAATAGGAGGTTGCATAAGAATCTTATTTACTAGAAATAGAGGTAGAGATGGATTAGGATTAAGGGAACCTTTAGTTTCTGTTAGCCTGTGGTGCCCAAGGAAAGTGGTGGGAACCTCAAAGGTTAGCACATTTATAACTTTACTGTGTCAAACTGCAGATGAAGACTATAGTTTTGCAAATAATGCATAGTAGCAATTAGTATGGAGAGGGACAAAGTGGCCCAACAGCACTTGACCAATTCTAGAGTCTTCAAGACACTCCATAGCCCTGTCCTTTTTTTACCTGAAAACTAGCTGAACCCTACTATGATCTCTTTGCGCAGTGTACAGCTAGCTCAAAAAGCTAGCTGGAGAGTCCTTTACTATAGGAAATATGATATGTAGCTAATGGAGGTTTCCCAGATAGAAAATGTGAAAAATCGGGACCTTTTTTTTTCCAGGGGGAGGTATAGTTGCATATATAAGAGAAAGTCCCTAGTATTGGAATGATGATGATAATATCAGGATATCTGGTCATCTTACACCTATGTAGCAGATCCTCTGCCTTCTGAATCAGAGATGTGGCTAGAGCAAGCTGTGCTCTGGGTGAACCTCACCTGACAAACAGCTCTTTGGAGGGCATTGCAGCCCGCAGTCTTCTCCAAACTCTACTGCCAGCGACACATAGAAGATCTTAGTCTTCAGGGTCAAGTGTTGACTCTCCACAGGGAAAATACACACACACACACAAATTATATAGCTGTATCTTTGGCTATGTCTAGACTGCAAGCTTCTTTCAGAAGAAGCTTTGCCAGAAGAGATCTTCCGGTAAAACTTTTTTCCAAAGAGAGCGTCAGTACAGCAAAAGCTCAACAAAAAAGCAATGTGCTTTTTTGAAAGATAGCGTCAACGTGCTATATCTCGCATTTCAGTTGTGATTACTGTGGACAGAGTGGCCACCAGGGCACCTGTGCCTCTTCTTTCGAAAAAAACACTCTCTTCCGCATTTGCACACATCTTTTTCCAAAAAAAGCTTTTTCAGAAAAAGGCTTCTTCCTCATAGAAAGTGGCTTACCACTATCGGAAAAACCCCTCCATTCTTTCAACTTTGTCGAAAAAACACAATAGCAGTGTGGACATTAAGTATAGCTTTCCAGAAAAACTGCAGTGTAGACATACCCTTTGGTATTGATGCATTTTTATTGTTACTTTACAGTAAGGGAAGGGGTTTACAAATAAGAGGATGCTATCCTAAAAAGGTTGGGGCATGGGTACATCTAGATGGTAAGACTATTTCGGGATACCAGAGATATCCTGAAATAGCTACCCTGCGTCCAAGGAATGTATCCGCTATTTCAAAATAATTTTAAAAACCGGTGTGCTATTTCAGCATACCTGTAAACCTCGTTCCATGAGGAATAAGGGATGTCTTGAAATAGTGATTTATTTCTAATTTTGGCGCCATGTAGAAGCACCAATTTTTGAAATAAAATCAAAATAAGATACGCAATTTGCTTAGCACAAATTGCATATCCTATTTTGTTTTTTGAGTGCAGTCTAGATGTAACCATACTGTCCTACATCATAGAATTAGGTGAAGGAAAAGGCTTGTTAAATTACCTGCCTAGTCCATTTTCCTGTTATTGCATGATTGTTAGCTGCTGTAAATTTACTTGTATTTTGAGCATGACAATCTAGTTCAACTCAGACAAACTTTTGGTTGTGTAGTGTCTGGTGTCACAAGATCACAAAGCGCTTTCCAGACACTTTATTAAATAAGCCCAAATTCACCTTTGTGATGCAGTTAAGTATTTTTGTCACCAATTTATGAATGAAGAAACTGCAGCCCAGAACTGACTTGACCCAGGTCGTGTTATGTATCAGTGTCGGAACTAAACAGAACCTACTAGTAAGCCCCAAATCTTGGGGCTGGATTCGATTTAGCAGACTACTCTACCCCTCCAGTACTGACATGCACTCTCTGATGTAAGTTGGTCATCAGTGGCACACAGGCAGCTGCTCGTATCTGGATGATGAGTGGTCCAGCTTGTATGCAGGAGCAGGATATATATGTAATGCACAGTAATTAGGGGATGTGAGACTGCATACAGATTTTTCACATAAAAACAAGTGTGTAGTCTACCCAATGTGAATAGTTAATTTAGACAGCTTCATACTTCTCTGATCTTCATCCTCTGAAATATACTGGAAGGGCAGATTTATATTCTGGGACATTTTCCATAATTCTTTCTTCCTTTTTTTTCCCCTAGTGAGGCACTTAGCATGATAGTGAATTGAACAGGGTCCTTGTGAATAGTAATGATGATTCATAAGAGAACTGTACTAGGTTTAACTCCCTGAATCTGACTGGAATTGTTCTGATCTCATTTAGAGTGGTGTAAATAAAGAGTAACTACACTCAAGCTAATAGAGTTTGCACTGTTGTAAACTCAATGTCAGATCAAAATAAGACTCATTGGCCCAATTGATATTACTGTTCATTTATTATTTTTATTCAGGTAGTGACTGAGCACTCCAGTCAAGGACCAGGACCTCACTGTGCTACATGTTGTACAAAAAGAATAGCCTCTGTCCCAAACAGCTTGCAGTCTATGAGGGGGAGTTGCAATCTGTTCAACTCTTGCTTTCAGAAAGTAGTCTATCTTAATATTGTTTTGGTCTGCTTAATTTCATTATTCCAAGACTTGATCTCTGGAGGGCCTGGCCGTATCTTTTAATAATGCATGCTGATGAGACTCTAATTATCTATTGACTAGTTGAACTTTGAAATTCAAACAGTTGCATACACAGCTCTTTATCAAAGGTACTTCTGTGCCCGTGACCTAGACGTAAAAAGCTGCCAACCATCCCCTCTGACTCCACTGCTCCCCCCTTAACACATACACAACAATTTTATTTTTCTGGTCCTTTTAATGCATTGTTTTCTGCTTTGTCCAACCTCACAGCTGAAGGCTGACGAGAGGATCATCAAAACGGAATACGGACTGCTGATCCGCAGCCTGCAGAAAAGAGACACAGGAGCTTATTACTGCAAAGCGCAAGAGCACACGTTCATACACACCATTGTGAAGTTAAATTTGAACGTCATAGAAAACGGGCAAATGGAAAGCACTCAAAAAACGGAGGATGAAGAGGGACGGGTGAGAGATTTGCTTACTGAGTCGCGTCTGAGGTACAAGGATTACATCCAACTTGTCAGCAGCCCCAGCTTCAGCCTGGATGAGTACTGTGAACAGATGTGGCATCGGGAGAAGCGGCGGCAGAGGAATAAAGGTGGGGCAAAATGGAAGCACATGCAGGAAATGAAGAAAAAGCGAAATCGAAGGCACCATGAACTTACCAGCATTCCACATGCTGCATAGCTTTTATATTGTATTTAAAGAAAGGACATTTAACATGCAAAAATACTGTGTTCTGTTTTGTGCATTCTTCCTATTAATTAATATTGCTTCTCACTTTGAGATTAGATAACGCACAGCCATTATTGCTCTGTACAGGACTGCACTATAATACTGGAATATTATAGCAAATGAAAAATTCCTTATTTGAGTATCTCACTCAAGGCTATAATTCCAAGTCTGTTTTATTTCCAGAAATTCAGACTTTGTAGTTAATGCTTAGTGAAAAGCTAATTCAAGAAATATGTCAGGATGATGTTCTATGGCTTCCTTGGCATAATTTTTATATGAGATTTAAAGTCTGTTACAGTGCATTATTAATAGACTGCTCCATTCCACCCCAATTCTGGCTGCAATTCAGGGGTAGGTGGATGTATTTGTAAAACTGCTTTGGGACTTGAAAGGATGAGAGGTGCCATATAAATAGAAGTCATTTGATGATAGATCTACAAAACTATACCAAATTACCCATTGAGCATCTATTTAGGGTCATGGGTGGCATTTCCTAACACGGAGAAGTAAAGCAAAAAGTCAAATATCAGCTTAGCAGTAAAGCTTGTTTTCTCCATAAAAAATGTAATCATGTTTTAAGAGGAGGAAATGTAGAGCTTTGTGCGGCATAAGCAGCCACCAGTTTGCAGTCCATATGCTGAAATGAAATGTTGACTCAAATTGAAACTGCCAGCAAGATACTTGAGAGTAAATTTGCTAAGCAGCACGAGGGAGGTATGTGCACAACCCCTATTAACTAATAATGGGATTTCTGCTTTCATCTCTATTGTCTCTCTGAAGATTTTACCCTGACTGTCTCCACTCACATCTACAACTCTAACATGCATCTGGCTTCTTTTTCTGGAGAACAGTTAATTTGTTGTGGAAAAAAAAAAGAGAACACATGCGCACAAAAACCCTCCTGAACTTGATGACAAAAGACAATGAGGAAAACATATTTAGTGACAGGCAGAAACTGACAATGCTCTTACACCAAAGATAAAAATGGGTAAAGAGCAGAAATTCTTCAGTCTTGTGTATTCTTTGTTTTTTTTAAAGGTCTTGTGTATTTCAAACAAAATATTTGTGTTGTTGAAATTAATACTATTTTATTAGAATACAACAAAAACAAAAAAGCCCACTTGTAAATAAACAGAAGTAGAAGTTAGAGATGAGCAGCTTTGCAACTTACAATAACATCATTTGAAAAGTGTTCCTTGTTTTACTTTCTTTTTTTTAATAAGACAAATCTTCTTATATGAGCAAGAGACACTGTGTTTCCTTCAGATCTGATTTACACCAGTGTAACTCCATTGGCTACATTAGACTTTTTCTCAGTTTATGCTTGTGTAAGCAAGATCAAAATCAGGCCTACTGTCTTTTCTCATGCTTCACAGCCCCTCTTCCCCCCTCTACCATACTTCCCCCATTTTGCCTTTCACGCCTCTTTGAGTGTGAAATGACAAATTAGCCACTTCCTCACATGGATGGAGGCTTTGATGGATACTAAAATGACAGACATTACTTGTTTCTCATGCATTCTACATGTCTTGAGAACAAAGTCTGTGGGAAACTCATGTAAATGTTGTGCAATTCATTAAGGAACCAAGAATTTTGTCTCTGAATGCTGAAAATTAGCCCTGTCTGCTACCCCGATGTATGTGTGCATTCAATCCGTGATCAATAATTGTGTCCATACAATGTGCCATTATACATATATATTTTTTGGTAAACAATACAACTACGGTGATGCATTTACCAGATTGTAGAAAGGAATCGCAGCTGACTCAAGTTTATTGTAAAAAAAAAAAAAAAAAAAAAAATGAAATTGAATGCATGTACAAAGCCAGGGATACCATGTGTCATTAATTTTAGATTTTTTTTTGTTTGTTCTTTCATGAAGAGATACATTAGTTAATTAGAAAGTATTAGCTAATTTGTGTACAGTACTTTGATAGTGTGCTCTGAAAGTGTTAAATATTATAAAAGGTGAGTGGAGAGTTTCATTGTATAGAACATTTAATCAAAGAGACTGATGTTTAGTAAGCCTAGTTCTTACTACTCTGAGTAGCCTATTCATGTCTATAGAACTTTTCACAGTAGTAAGCATTATGCTCAGATGTAAGTGTGTACAGCAATAGAGCCTTAAGGCCAACATTTACAAAAGTGGCTAGTGTTTTTGGCTACCCCCTAAGTTTGTTGCCCCATTTGAGACTGTGTACGGGATATTCTCCTGTATATATGAGGTCCCTTTAAGAAATCTGAAGTTGGGCACCCAAAAAATGAGACAATCAAAATCTTGAACCACTTTTGAAACTGTTTGCTTAAGGATGACTCCAGTCATGATACAGAACCCACTGATGTATTCCCTGGTGTATTTTATCAATCCAGAGAGTACCATCTCTGAGACTCAGTCCTTCTGGAAATGAGTGACACCATATCATGACTAAGCTAAGGTGCTCGCATCAAAGATTCCATGCGTGGCCCATTCTTACCCGTACTGACAAATGGCCTGCTTTCACTGCCATCAATTTCAGTGGGACCAAACGCAATATATTTAATTTTTTATTACAGTATAAATCCTATTTATCTTCTTCATTAAAGTAGAACCATTGGACTTCAGTGGCGCAACTCAGTGAGATAAGGTGAGCAGGATTTGGCACTAAATAAGTTGTTTGTTGTTGGGTCAGTATTTTTTTCATCATTCTTGTTAGCTGAATAGGATTTATTTCCTTTAGCTTTAAATAACTTTGCAGGGTTTACTGCTACAATCCTTGCACAAAACTCCCCATCAACTCCCCTTGTGGGGCTAAAGGCTGCACCATCAGGATTGTAAGCTTTAGAAGATGAATTAAAATGTTATTACACTTAAATTCAAGAGTTGTTGTTTTCTTTTAAATATTCTTGCAATAGGAATCCTTTTGGGGGACTGGCCTCATCATGGAGTAGCAGAGTGAAGCGCCAAACTAGGAATGAAGCCACTTTCATCCCAAGAAAATAAATTCAATATTGTCCAAGTTGTTAAGCCTTATTGGATTCCTACCACCCCAGGGATGGGTATTTAATATGTTGTGCAAATAAAAATCTGAGGTTGAATACATTTCATAAGTGATATACATTGAGCTAGCACACTACTTCTCATACAGAGTAGATGATAACATGGGTAATGATTCCAAAGGGCACTGGAGACCAATACATTAGCTAGACACTCTAGAGAATAGCAAGGAAGGATAGAAGGGGATTTATTTAGAAAGTTGTTTGTTATTTAGTCAATAACCAAGACCTGAGGTAAGAGCAGTGGATTCTTCTAAAATGTACAGTCCCAAAGAATGAGCTAACCCAAGAAGGATAGCAACAAGAACCAGACAGTACAGGATTCCCTTCCTTTAAAATATTCAATTAAGTATATTCAGCTATATCCTTATAATTTAAAGGCCCAAAGCTGGGTCTACTTAATTTTCAAAATGTGGACTTGAGAGTCCATTGTGTTGCTGGGCTGTACAATGATCCACAACATGCTTGCTGTTAAATTGAAACTGAACCCAGCCTCTTCAAAAGACTCAATGAAAGGAGTACAAACCAAAGTCCGGGGTAAGCATGGTAAAAGTTCCCTCCATATTAATATCTGACAGTTTTCAACAGATCCCCAAGTGCAGACTTAAACAAATTCATTGGTCCAATCAGAAATAAATACCATTCTCCCACCTCAGGAAAAAAAACCATAAAAAACAAAACAAAATAAAGAAAATCTTCTTTTGCATCCCACTTCAGAACACACCCGGGCTAGGTCTACACTCGCAGCTTCTTGCGCAAATAATATATAAATGAGGCTAAGCATGGAATATCGCCAAGCCTCATTTGCATACCTAATGAGCCACCATTTTTTTCAGAAGAGGCTCCTGCGCAAGAAGGAGCATCTACACTGCCCCTTCTTGCGCAAGAAAAACCCTCTTGCGTAATGCCGTTCTTCCTGAAAAGTAATAGGTGTAACGGCATTGCGCAAGAGGGTTTTTCTTGTGCAAGAAGGGGCAGTGTAGACGCTCCTTTTTGCACAAGAGCCTCTTCTGAAAAAAATGGCTCATTAGGTATGCAAATGAGGCTCGGAGATATTCCACGCTTAGCCTCATTTGCATATTACTCGCACAAGAAGCCGCGAGTGTAGACATAGCCCTGGGAGTATACCTGAGGGGCATAAGTTTCAAATAGGCTCTCAGAACAGCCAGAGCAGTTTTGATAGTAGTTAGAATGTTGAAAAATGATATAAGCTTTAAGATTCAATAGGTTCCCAAATACTGTATTAGCTCTGAAGTCAGTTAAAACAAAATGGTGGGATTAGGAAAAAAAGGAATAAAAAGTTCCACTCTTATCCTGATAGAAAGTTTTCCAGCAAAGGAACCAGTTTAAGTACATGTTTGAATGTGTATACATACCATAGGCAAATAGTTTTTCTGTGCGGACCGTTAAACTTTCACAAAGGCTGAGGATCCAAAATCCTTGATTTTTTTCTAGTCCTCAGCTAGATGATCAAAGTTCCATTGACTTCAAAGGAATATAGCTCTTAACTAATAAAAGTAGTTATAAAAACGTATTCCAAGACACCGCTTCAGGTATAGTCAGCTGTGTAAAAATCCATTATACAGAGGAGAATCTGGAGTCAATTGCATGGAAGTCAATGGAATTACATCTGTGTGACAAGAAAATCAAGCTCACATGTTCTTCCAATATATTCTGATACAACTTATAAAAATGTAAGTGGTCCCTTATTATATTTTATCTTAGTGTTGAAAATATTACTCAGATATAGGCTTCTGTGATTAGCTAATGCTATTGAACCAAATCTTTCCTTGGTTTTCCACTCAGTTCCCATGTAGGCAAATTCTTGTTGGCATTAAGAAAAAGAAACTAGAAGAATCAGGGATGATATATGGTTCATTGCTTGGTGTATAAGGTTAAACACACTACATGGTCCCTTAATATGTCTTCATCTTTGACTGTTTTTTCTTTGATACTTGTGTTTGTCTAGTTTAGTTTCAATCACTAACTTTCCTACTGTTTTGACACAAACGTATTCAGTGACTGACCGATCTAAACCAGATCTGGAAAAACAAATCACACATTGGAAGTTGAAATTTGCCTCACTAGTGAGATTTTTAATTTTTTGTTTGAAGTTGACCTTCTTCTTCATATATTGACACTTTGTGCCGCTCCCCCATTTAAATCAATGCTTTAAAACAAAAAACATTTTGGGTGATGTAAGAACCAGAAAAACTTTCCCAGGTGACATTTATTATGGCTACGAACTGCTAGTTAATGGTTTCAATTAGTTTGTGCCAAGAAAGTAATCTGTCTACACATAGGCAGCCATCATATTTTTAATAGACTCAGACATGTCTCAATTTTGGTGGTGTGTCGTATTCTGCTCCATTATTCTTATGCCTTGTAAGTGCCTTTGGCTGGTTTTTGTGCTCCATCATTTTGTTCTTGCTACTCATTCTGTTAAATGGAACCACGTCCAAGACTAGTAGTTTTCAGAAGATTCAACATATATGGTAATTGTGAATGGAAAAGAAGACTTAATTGGATAACTTATCTACTAAGGTTTGTGGGTTTCATATCTTTAATGATTTTTGAAAGCACTCAGCTCCTCATGGGCATATATCTGCTTATGGGCTGAAAGCCAGGGTGAGCTTATAAAAATTGCATTTACTATACTTCAAAGCACTACCTAAAGTTATAAAATCTATTATGAATGAAAAGTTCAAAAATCTGATGGCTAGACATGGTCAAGTTTTAAAAGGAAAAATATCAAAGTTTGGCCAATTTCCAGTAATTATTTTATTTAAAGAAAGTTCCTCTCCAAAAATCAATGGAAAATTGCACACACACACACACACACACACAAAAAAAGATTTGCCTATTTGTTGCTTTTCAAAATAAATATTTTGGAGGATTGAGGGGTGCATTTTAACTTCACACTTTAGGTTATATAGTCCATACTAACTTCCCCACACAGACAAGGCCTTAGTCATAAGGGATCTATTAACATTTTTGAAAAATTCAGCTTGAAAATAAATTTTGTACAAGAAAATTCAGGAAAATGGAAATATCATAAATGATGGCAGGATGAAAATTACTCTCAAATTTTCCAAAACTCAACCAACTTAAAAAAAAATCAACCAGCTTTTAAAGATTCTCTGAGTTCTGTTATCTATGATGTCTTATGTGATACATATTGAAGAGATTTCTATGTAAACTAATCATTTCAATCATTTCTGCAAAGATGCATATTTCTCCCAGTTAATGACAACACATTTTAAATATCTTAGGATAGCTGGGAAGAAAGGAAACTCCTTAAAAGCTCTTTAAGGGCATGTCTACACTAGGATTATGTCTAGACTACATGGCTCCATTGATGGAGCCATGTAGATGAGTTTACTAGACATAGAAAAATGAAGCGACAATTTAAATAATCGCCGCTTCATTTACATCAAAATGTCCACCACGCTGTGCCAATCAGCTGTTTGGGTGGCACAGCAGGACAGTCTGGACGTGCTGCGGTAGACAAGGGAAACCTTTGTTGACTGCTCCGTTATGCCTTGTGAAATGAAGATTACCGGAGAGGTCAACAAAGGCTTCGCTTGTCGACCGCGGTGCGTCCAGACTGCCCTGCTGTGCCACCAAACAGCTGATCAGCACAGCGTGGTGGCCATTTTGGTGTAAATGAAGCAGCAATTATTTAAATCATCACTTCATTTTCCTATTTCTAGTAAATTCATCTACATGACTCCGTCGACGGAGCCATGTAGTCTAGACATACCCTAAGAAACTATTTTGAAATAACTAATTTTTAGGCTTCCCCAAAGCGGGGACATGTTATTTCAATTTTGTAAAATTGGGAGTTTTGACTCAAATTTAATGAGACAGGCTAAATTAATGAGAATGCACTACCTCAACTTAAAGCCCCATCATGATGCTGTGGGGATTAATTAGTTCAAATTACCCCCAGGGGAGTAGTTATTGCAAAATAGTGGCACCAAGCATCCACTGTAATGCTATTTCAAAATAACTATTTTGAAATTAGTGTTATTCCCCGAGAAAAGCTGTAGTACAGATTTTGAAATAAGTGGCCCATTATTTTGAAATAATGATCTTGTTAGTGTGGACACTGTTTATAAATTCAACTTAAATGTTCTCAAGTGGAAAGTCATGGCCACACAAACTGAACAAAAGGAATATGATTAATGTCTCACTTCCTGTTAGTAAGGCTATTATTTTTATTTAGGGCAAAAGTCACACTGTTTCAGAAGAACAAGAACTATGCATCCCTTAAGCCTTATAAGCCCCTGAATGGGCCTTATATTGCTCAAGTGGTTCATTGTCTTACTCTGTGTGGGAGTCAATTTCAAAGAATCATAGAGCTGGAAAAGACCTCAGAAGGTCATGAAATCCAGCCCCCTGCTCTATGCAGGACCAATGCCAACTAAATCAACCCAGCAAGGGCTTTGTCAAGCTGAGACTTAAACACCTCTAGGGATGGAGACTCCACTACTTCCCTAGGTAACCCATTCCAGTGCTTCACCACTCTCCTAGTGAAATAGTTTTTCCTAATATCCAACCTGGACCTCTCCCACCACAACTTGAGACCATTGCTCCTTGTTCTGCCATCTGTCACCACTGAGAACAGCCTTTCTTAATCCTCTTTGGAACCTCCCTTCAGGAAGTTGAAAGCTGCTATCAAATCCCCCCTCACTCTTCGCTTCTGCAGACTAAACAGACCCAACTTCCTCAGCCTCTCCTCATAGGTCATATGCTCCAGCCCCCTAATCATTTTGGTTGCCCTCCGCTGGGCACTCTCCAATTAGTCCATTTTTGTAGTGGGGGGGCCCAGAACTGGACACAATACTCCAGATGTGGCCTCACCAGAGCCGAATAAAGGGGAATAATGACATCTCTGGATCTGCTGGCAATGCTCCTCTTAATGCAGCCTAATATGCCATTAGCCTTGGCTACAAGGGCACACTGTTGACTCATATCCAGCTTCTCATCCACTGTAATCCTCAGGTCCTTTTCTGCAGAACTACTACTTAGCTGGTTGGTCCCCAGCCTGTAACAATGCTTTGGATTCTTCAGTCCCAAGTGCAGGACTCTGCACTTGTCCTTGTTGAACCTCATCAGATTTCTTGTGGCCCGATCCTCTAATTTGTCTAAGTCACTCTGGACCCTATCTCTGCCCTCAACCGTATCTACCTCTCCCCCTAACTTAGTGTCATCTTCAACTTGCTGAGGGTGCAATCCATCCCCTCATCCAGGTCATTAATAAAGATATTGAACAAAACCGGTCCTAGAACCGAACCTTGGGGCACTCTGCTAGAAACCGACCACCATCCCGACATCGAGCTGTTGATCACTACCCGCTGGGACCAGCATTCTAGCCAGCTTTCTATCCATCTTACCATCCATTTATCCAATCCATATTCCCTTAACTTGCTGGCAAGAATATTGTGGGAGACCGTATCAAAAGCCTTGCTAAAGCGAAGGTATATCACATCCACTGACTTTCCCATGTCCACAGCGTCAGTTACCTCATCATAGAAGCTAATCAGATTGGTCAGGCACGACTTGCCCTTTGTGAATCCATGCGGACTATTCCTAATCACTTTCCTCTCTTCCAAATGCCTCAAAATGGATCCCTTCCATGATTTTTCCAGGAATCGAGGTAAGACTGACCAGCCTATAGTTCCCTGGATCATCCTTCTTTCCTCTTTTGAAGATGGGTACTACATTTGCCTTTTTCCAGTCATCCGGGATCTTTCCCGATCTCTCCCGACTTTTCAAAGATAATGGCCAAAGGCTCCTCAATGACATTTGCCAACACCCTCAGTACCCTCGGATGCATTAAGTCTGGACCCATGGATTTGTGTACGTTTAGCTTTTCTAAATAGTTCCTAACCTGTTCTTTACCCACCAAGGGCTGTCGAACTTCATCCCATCTTGCATCACTTAGCGCATTAGTCTGGGAGCCGACTTTGTCCGTGAATACAGAGGCAAAGAAAGCATTGAGTACTTCAGCTTTCCCCACATCATCTGTCACTAGGTTACCTCCTTCATCCAGTAGGGGCCCCACACCCTCTCTGATCACCTTCTTCTTGTTAACATGCCTGTAGAAACCTTTCTTGTTATCCTTTGCCAGGCACAATTCCAAATTCATCTTTATAGTATCATTATTCATAGAGTAATATGGAAAAATATGATGGAAAGGGTTCATTGGCAAATCACCATAGCTAATTACAGAGAATTGCTGAGTGAGGCATTATCTTTTATTAGACCAACTTCAGTGGTGAAAGAGACAAGCTTTCGAGCTTACACAGAGCTCTTTACTCTAGGTAGACCTGAAAGCATATCTTTTTCACCAAAAGAAGTTGGTCAAGTAAAAGATGTTACCTCATATGTTGTTACCTGATATCCTGGGACGGATGTGGCTGCAACAATGCTAGAAACAACATAGCTAACTACATAACACAATAGCTAAAGCATTGTTCATGGTCAGTAACTAGCTTAGAGTTTGGCAGTCCTGCTGTTTTAAGAGGAATTTCAATCTTGTAATCCAAAGATATCTGAAATTGTTAAATGTATATTTTGTTTTTATTTTAATAAATAGCAAATAAGGACAGAATTTTTGCTGTCTTTGTCCCTAATCAGACCAAACAGCAAAATATTTGCATCCAAAGAAAAAAATTGTCACGTGAAACAGAAATGGCAAAACATTGGCCATGGTTGCTGTAGAAGTGTTTTAGTGGTATAGGAAAACATTTATACTATACTAGCAAAACAATTCAGGTTGCCTATTGAGAAAAACAAGCCATACCAGTAACAGGACAGATTTGCAAAGTGCTTTTACACTAGGGACTTCTGCCAGTACAGCTAGGTCAGTCAGGGATCACATCTCTTCTCACTGCTAACCAATATATATGCTGGAAGACTTCTGTAGGTCCTGGTCTATGAAACTAATACAAGGTCAACTGGGCAAATCTTAGTCATGTAAATAGCTTGTCGACTTCAAGTGAAATTCACCTGAATAAGGACTCTAGCTACTGTGTCCTCTCCCCACCCCACCGGTGGCTGCACTTCAGGAGTGTGATCTTTGGGTCTTGGTTCCACTGAAGTCACCGATTTCAGTATCACCAGGCTTTGGCCCCATGTGCTGCTGATAAAGCAGTCTGAACGCTGGCAGGATGAAATGGGCTGTTATTTATCCACTGCAATGTGCAGGCTGCTCAACAAGGCAGAGAGAAAAAGGGGGAAAAATAATGCCTCACCTTTCTTTTTGCAGCCACATATTTAGTTGATAGAGTCTAAAGCACAGCACTAGTTCAGGAGTACCCATATTCAGAAGAGCTCGTTAAGTTGAAATATTTCATTCTATCTGAAAAGATTTAACAGGGTCAGACTTGGAGACAATTAGTGACGTCTCTGGTTTGCCATGTCCTTTTACCGGTGAGCTCCTTGAACGAGTAAGGAGCTCTTTGAAGCTCACCCAACAGCATTTATGAAATGGATTCGCTTTTAAAATGTTCAGCATGCCACAGCTCACCCTGAGTAGTACGTTACTCCGTGTCTAGATTCCATGAAATCGCGGGGCCGCTGACTAAATAAGGCACTGCTCCAAGAGAGAAAAGGAAAGGAGGGGTGAAATCTGGCCATTTGAGAGATGTCTGGGGCCTATTCACTCACAACATTTACGTTAATGGGCAGATTCAAACTTAATTTGACCCTGGTACTAATTTAGGTTTCTATCCAGTGATGTATTTAATCCAGTTCTGGAGTGAGGGAAAAAATAGCCAGTTGCTCACAAGGCCTCCCACATCACCACATTTTCTCTGTGTTGTTATTGCTGGCAGCTATAATGCATTGGCGTTCCTAATCTAGGTCTGGTTGCCCACTGAGAGTGTGTGCTTCAGGCTCTTTTCAGTGCTTGTGCACAGAGGGTAAGATACTACATTGTCTTGGCTATCACATCAAGGACTGAGTGGGATCTTTGGCTTTCCCGAGGTGCCAGCCCAGCCAGCTGCAGTGTGAGGAAGGAAGGAACCTGCTGGACAGGCTTTGGGTGAGCTGAGGGCTTCAACCAGAGGCTGGTTTTCCACACAGCCCTGGGAATGGGATATAACCCACTGGGGAGCATATGGAGGATCAGCAAGGAGGTGGGGGGGGGGGCAAAGTAAGGAGAGGACAGCAAGGGAGAGAGGACATAAATGGCCAAAGGGTGGGCAGCAGAGGCAACATAAACGTTGGAGTATGTAAAAATTAATAGGTCTGAAATTGCTCTACAATAGTGGTTCAGAGGTCTATCCAGCATAGACATTGCCATTGCCCTTTAAACGTGTTTTTCCCCCTTGTCCTGGCAGCTTTGGAAAATAGATAAGCATGCAGCTTGACTTTGTTTTTTGGTTATCCTCATTGGTGCTATATAAAATATTGTCAGGGTTACATTTCTTGTAATCTCTGTAACCTGCTGGTTTAGAGAGTTGCAGTGTAGAAAGTGTTGATCCAATTAGAAATTCTGTAACTAGTAATTAGGGGTGGGTATGATTGTATCAATTATTTGTTTACTAATATTCATTTTATGCGAGTTTACTTTTCCTGAAACCTTATTTAGTAATGTTGTGATAGACGTGTGAATTGACATCCTAAAATAGATAAAAATGTCTGACTAATGCCAATTTGTTGCTACTTGGACAGTGTGTTGAATGTCCAAGGTAAACGTGAGTGGGCAATAAAGATGTTCCTTTTACCCCATCCGCTCCTGGTTTGCCTGTTTCTTCTCTAACAATAACCAGCTGCTTACTAGTGCCTGCTTGCACACACATCCACTTGCAGCACGCAGCTAGTGCAGGCCAGAAATGGGACGTGGGCAGAGCGTTGCTAGCCAAGACCCAGCATGGGGCAAGTGCTCCACTAATCAACCAGCAGGGAAGCAGCCGGCCCTGTGCATTGCATCTTTGCCCTGCCACAAGCCTTGCACTCCCGGATGGTAGGCAGATGGTTGGCTAGCAGGGATCCAGCCAGCAGCTGGACCCGCCGCTACTGATGTAGGGAGAGACAGGAAATACAGGACACATTGCTCATTTTTTAAGAAACGGGGGCTTAAATATGGGACTGGCCCTTTAAAAATGGGTTATTGGGTCATGCTATCTACAACCTTAACACTCTGTACAGTAAAAGCTTCAATAAGATGATTACATACTGTTATATCTGCAGAGCCATGCCTAATTCAGCATACAGCAGGGACAGTGCATAGTAAATGAGCCAACTGTTCCCTATTTGCTTTCCCCCCATGCTATTCAATGTGTGGTCTCTTCCATTATTCTCTGCACACCAGCCAGCCCCTGCTCTGGGGGCCCAATTTTACAACCATCTCTCTGGGTTTTGGAAGAAAAATGACCACAAACACCTCCTCTGTCAGGGAATAGAGCTGCCAGTGCAGTTTCTATGGCTTTCCTTCCTCACACCTCCTCTCCATAACCCCTTTCTTTCTCTCTCACGCATTCACAAATTAATGGCATGCTGAGATTTTACTAGAGGTAACAATCATTGGCCCTGATCATGAAAACACTTATGCACCCAACTTTACTGCCAGGAATAAACCCATTTACTTCAGCGAAGCGTGAGTAGATACAAGAGTTTGTCACGGTGGCCACTAGTTTCTAGGAACCTGTGAATTTTGACTTTTCTTGCTTCTCAACCATGAAACCAGTGAGCCCATTTTGTGGAAGCAGGAAGTGAGCACAACTCTTTGGCTGTGTTAGCAGCTTTAGAATGCTAAAGAGGTAGTAATAAATTAAGAGTCAAGTGACTAACAGAAGCACAGTCAGACCCTGCAAACATTTCATGACAGTGGAGATAAGTCATTGTGTACTATGTGGAACATGCATGTTGATTTTACCGGACAGGCTGGCTGTGACAAGCATCTGGAAAGTGCAACACATAAGCTCCAATGAGGGGCAGCACAGATAGAGAAAAACAGAAATCTGAAACTTCGGAAAATGTTTCCACAAATGTTTAATACTAACACAGAGAGTAGCTTTGCAGAAGTTGTGACATTTTTTAATTTTGGGGGTACAAATATACCCTTGACAGTTTAAATTTGAGAGGGTTTTAGAATGTGATCTGGAACATTGTTTTTGAGTGGAACACCAACAACTGAGGCCAACAACTAAGGCATGGAGAAGGACTTTGAAGAATCAGTCAGGCTCATGGGAATCGTCATCAATAACATTTAGTTCATGAGGATAGACAGCATGGAACCAAATCGCCACCTTGACTGGAGTCAATGCACAAAGAGGAGTGTCATGAATAACAAAATTTTACCTTTAACAGTAAACCCAATGAACTCAACATCAGAGTGAAAATTTTGCTGTATGCCTCAAAGCACAATATAGGAATGGAATTTTGAGTGATTGAGGTTTGAAGATGGGTGATCGGAGCTGAGGGGCACGCTGATTTTTAAGGTTGGAAAAATGGCAGTGTGTTTAAGGCCTTATTCATCTAGGCTACGTCTACACTGGCATGATTTTCCGGAAATGCTTTTAACGGAAAAGTTTTCCTTTAAAAGCATTTTTGGAAAAGCGCATCTAGATTGGCAGGATGCTTTTCTGCAAAAGCACTTTTTGTGGAAAAGCGTCCGTGGCCAATCTAGACACGCTTTTCCGCAAAAAAGCCTCGATCGCCATTTTCGCGATCGGGGCATTTTTGCAGAAGAGAAATCTGTACTGTCTACACTGGCCCTTTTGTGCAAAAGTCTTTTGGAAAAAGACTTTTGCCCGAACGGGAGCAGCATAGTATTTCTGGAAAAGCACTGACAATCTTACATGAGATCGTCAGTGCTTTTGCGGAAATTCAAGTGGCCAGTGTAGATAGCTGGCAAGTTTTTCCGCAAAAGCAGATGATTTTGCGGAAAAACTTGCCAGTCTTGACACAGCTCTAAAGTATTTAAACAGATCCCATGATCAGAATACTGAAGCAAGTCAGAATTTGTGATATATTTATCCTTACACCAACCCTATGAGTGAACAAATCATATTAGCCCCAGTTTAGTGATGGCACAAAGAGAAAGACTGAGTTATAGCCATAAACTTCATCAATATTTCAATTTATTCAAAACAGTACAGAGAAGGTTTTCTGATCATAGAATCATTGAATCATAGAGCTGGAAGAGACCTTAGGCGGTCATTAAGTCCAGCCCCCCGCCCAAGGCAGGACCAATCCCAATACTGATCATTGGTATTAATATATTACTTGTTCAATCAGGAGGAAATGACTGCAAGATTTGTTCTTATTATTTAATTTCCAACTTTGAAAATACGGATACATATAATTCAGAGGTTTTGTAGCTACAGGTGGTTTTTGTTAGCCAAAGACCATTTTGAACTGAAGATTCTATATCATGGACTTGTTAGTATAGATCACTGTTGGCTTTTTTTTGACAAAGTCCTGTATGAAAGTAATTTGTGACATGTCTTCACTAGGGACTTCTTGCAAACACACAACCTACACCTTCAAGGTCTTGAGTGCTTCTTTGCTGATCAAATCAAACTCAATTTGCCAGAGGGAAGATGCTTGGTATTTTCCTTTGTTCATTTTGCCACTGCGTTTGTATCCTCTTTAAAAATCTAGTTAAATCTACACATACTGGCTTCCTTTGTGCATTTAACCTCTGCAAAGGTAAATCTAATAAGATCATCTCCAGCTTCACAGTGTAAGAGGAAGAACTCAGACTAAACATATGGCACATTAGGACTTGGGTGTTTAACCCTGGAGCCTGAGTCAGTGACATAGTTTCCATCCTAACTTGGCAAAATATGTCTGTTAGCAATATATTTTTCTTATATTAATTAAGTCTGGAATAACTAATTATCAGTTGGTATTAGAATATGGAAAAAGGCCAAACCTGCGCTATCCAATGTGCCCAAATACCTCTAATTAAGTAACTATACCTATCTTTATCGAATCTGTAGCAATACTGTTCCATCCTACCATTTCTGGGAGCTGGAGGGAACTGATCAATAGCTGGAGACAGGAAGAAATTTCCTTTTGTGGTATAGTTTTGTGCAGTAAGTAAAGGGGCTAACAGATTTCATGGATCTCTGGGCAAGATGCGGGGGTTGGTGGTTGCATCCATGCTCCTGGAAGGGGCGTGGCCTCAGGCAAAAGAGGTGGGATTGGGGGCAGGCATGATGCTTCAGCAGAAATGTAAGGCTCTAGCTGTGGCCGCCGTAGCAGCCACACTGGCTGGGACCTCCAGGCTCTTTTAAATCACCAACCTGTGGGGCAATTGCCCCTTTGCTCCTCCCCACAGCAGTGAGCCTGGCTATAGGGTGTATTTTCAAGAGCTTCTGTTTATTTCTTCTGAAGAATCTGGCATGATGACTTTCCGAGAAAAGATACTACTCTAAAATGGGCCATTAATCTGTGCTAGTTTTGAGATTCTTATGGACCTTTATGGAGTTAAACTTATAACTGTTTAAAAATTGAAAAAATTAGTTTAAATTCAATTATTTTGACCAGTTGCTGTAGGATGAAGGGGAAAAATATGAAAACAGAAAAGGAGAAAATAGAGAACTTTTTCCCCCCAAAAAACCTTCTTAATTGTGGGAATTCCCAGGTGGCTAGATCCATTGGGTGTATGGTCCCTTGAATTCACAGATTGATGCAAGGGGGCTGGAAGGCTATGTCTACACAGCAACATTATTTCAAAATAACACAGTCTGCATCTATACAGCCGGCAGTTATTTCAACATAATGTTGAAATACAGTCAAGATGGAGGACTTCTTACTCTGACTTCTGTTACCCATATTATATGAGGAGTAGGGGAAGTCAGAAAAAGAGTGCTCTATTTCAAAGTAAGTGCTGTGTAGGCAGCTCCAAAACTCAAAATAAGCTATTTTGAAATAAGCTATGCAATTGACATAGCTCAATTTGCATAGCTTCTTTTGAGTTAAGATCTGCTATGTAAATGCACCCTAACAGACTGAGCATTGGGGATGTTTGTACTCATGAAAACAGTATGTAAAAGGAAAAATAAAAATAGTCTTTACTGCCTAAAAAGAGGTAAGTAAAACTTGTTTATAATTTGATACTGTGTTTTTGAAACATAAAAATCACCCCTTTTGGACATTGTATTGTGGATTTCTTGTGGAGATTTTTATACTCAGGTAAAAATCACCTTTGTTTAATTTAACTAACCTCATTCAGCAAATGATCATTCAAAATCTTTCTATTGTCTGGTTTTTTTTTGTTTGTACTCCAAAGTATTGGTATTGATTTTGGTTTTTCTACCTTGAACTTATCCTACATTTAGTATTTTTTCAGATAATTGGCAAAGACAATAACTTCCAGTGTTGGCTGGAGGTTGCATGATTCAACAAAACTACCGGCTTTAAAGAGAAGCAAAACCACAGCAAGTTTCAAAAGCCAGACTAGGACTGCAATCCCACACTGCTTGAGAGTCATATGGCAATTCCAACACCTCTAGTAACTTTGTTTACTACTAAATGGGTAATCGCAAACATGATTATTTATAGAACCTGAGTATGTTGTTTGTGGGATCTACTCGGAGCATAAACAGTGGACATGGATAAAATACTTCTCCATAGCTTGCCCAGATTTTAAAACAGATAACGCTAATGCAAATAATAGTTTCCTTTACTTAAATCAACATATTTTCTGGCAAACCAAATGGGCTACAAAATAGGCTGAATTCATGCCTGATGTACCTCCATCATCATGGTTGCCAGTCAATCATGACATTTTCATGAGTCTCACAAAATCTGGTGTTTTCTTAAATTCTCCACTCCTTGAGTCATGGGGTTAAGTATGAATTTCAGCTTTTATTTATTGAATACGTGTATTTTCTAGGCCCTGTGGTTGTGGAGCAAAGGCTGAAATTGTGGACAGAGTGTCTGCTGAAAGGCCTGAAAACAAGAGGGCAAATAAAAGCAACTCTCTGTATTTTAGTTCTATTCTTTGTAAGTCACACTGCAGGACATGGGAGCTGCAAGTGGCCCAACCTGTGGATGCTCAGGTAGTTCAAGTGTCTGGTGGCCCAACAGTGGCTAACTCTGGAGAATTGTGTCTTGCCCGTGGGCTACTTCTTGAGCATCCCTGCACTATGGAGCAACCTAAGAAGCTGTATAGACTAGAAGAGCAACCTAAGATGCTGTATAGACTAGAGCAGTGGAAGCAAACCAATGGTGAAGATGCAGCCACGGAGCAATGAGCCAAGAAGATGGTGTAAAACATTCAGTTCATTCAAATGCACATAATTTGAAAAGAGCAGAATGAGATACAATATCATCTTTCCATGATTTTGCACTCAGGCAGCTCGATTCTCTTTCCATGGAAGTTCATGGCATACTTCCAACTGGCCTCAGTGACAGCAGAATCAGGCTATAAGCTACTGTGTGTGTAGAATTTACAAAGCGCTGAACTGATAAATTGGAAACAAAGCCCCCATTTTGCATCTAAGAGCATGCCAGGGAAACTCACAAAAAACTAACCCTAGTGATGAAAGGCAGTGAACTATGCCGGAGGAGGCAATGACTTATGACAGTGAAAGAGAATGAAGCAGAGAAAACAGAGTCACCATCTACTGATGAGAGAAGTAGAACAAAGGCTCTTTAAATATAAACGTGATTCACTATAGACTCAAACTACTGATCGTAGAAGTAAACCACATAAGCAATATTGCAGGGGGCAGTTTCAATGTATTTGCTGGCAGTAACAAAAAAGACAATTTGCTGTTAGTTGTGGCACTGAGGCGGGTTACTGGATTACAGAATCAAAGTTCATAAACTTCCATGGAATTACCTGGAATTTTTAATTCCAAGGAATTGCTGAATTGGCCCATACTGTTTCATAAAGGTTATTTAGAAGACAACCCCCTCTCCCTTTAAAAGGGCAGATCAAGGAGACAATGATAATTCTGGAGGCAAATTCAATTTTGAATGTAAAAATCAATTCAGAAATGACTCATCAGCCTAGTAAAGAAGGCAAACACACAAGACAGATTCTTAGCTGCTTTAAATAGGAGCAGCTGCATTGACTGCAAGCTGACAATCTGGCCCGCATTTTGTAGAAGGCAGAAAAACTGGTGATTCTTGCACGTCACCAAACCAGGTAACCAGTGAAACGGTCACATACTTCACATCAAAAAAATGAAACTGAATTAGAACTTTATATCTGTGACCTCTTTCTACACTTACCTATTTAAATGAGCTAGGAGACTGTCTTAATGGATCAGCTTGAAAATGCAACACTGTAAATACAACTCACCTTGGTCCTTGTCATTATTAGTAACATGCTAATCATTAGATTTTTGACTTTGTGTGTATATATGGCACACAATTAGTTAGCTCAGCAGCTCTGATGAATTCTTGGTATCAGTGTACCATTGCAATCCCGTATCCCTTTAATCTGGATCTATATCCTTGTTGGGTTGGCCCAGAGTTTTACATATATAGAAAGTGCATTCATCACTGTTCTGTGTTAATGAAGTGATTAGTAATGGTTCTGAATGCCTTTTCAACATTCATTGTAACGCGTGATGGGCAATGTTAGAACCATGGCCTATGTTTGCTCAACAGAAGATGCCAAGTATATTTTGTACCTAGAGCATTCAGCCTTGTGAGTGGACATGTACTATCTGGTTTGTCATTCATTTATTCATCTGTGAAAAAATAGGCAGTTGTGTTTGGGGGGAATGTGGGGCGCTAAGAGCAGTTCATATTGTGATTCTTTCTCCGTAGCCGTTGGACTATTATGTCAATCTTAACAAATCTGAAGTACAGAAACATGACAACCATGAACAACAAGGGCAGCAAGCAAAACTGGAGGAGTTGAGGATTAACAAATTGCTCCCTGATGTCAAACTAAGAATTGCAGAAATAACGGCTTTGGCATCAGACAAGAAAAGTCAAAGGGCAGGATTAGTGCCATCACTACCAGATTTTTCAAATAGGCCAAGTAGGTACTTAATAAAACATGAGTATTTGTTGTTTTTAGGGATTCACAGCAAAGCATGACGTGAAGCAGGAAGTGGAAATGCAAAAGTCTCAGGGACAACCACACCAGGGCAGATGGAGGCTGGGGCACTACCACTTATTGCTTCTTCATAAAAAAAGCAGTGTGGTATTCCTCTTCTGCCCTAGATGCAGGTGCATTAGCTGGACTCTTGCCCTAGCTAATACAAGAGTATTAACTGTCTTCATTATGAAGGCCTCCTTCACATTGGTGAGCACATATTCCTGGGAACAGCTGATCCATTGATTCCAGAACTTTTTCAGTCATAGAATGTATAGGTCCATGTTTAGAATGTCAGCTCATTGAGACATGATAGGATCACAGTGCCTCTTCCCATTAAAAAGCTTGAGAACCTGACCCACGTGTAACCAATTCCTGTGAGTCTTCAAAACAGCCGGAGACAGCAGCTCCAAGAGGTATGAACTGCCCCAGCTCTGAAATCTGCTTTTTAGCCTATAATGAGGGTGGTGTCATGGCCCGGAACAGGATCACAGAATAGAAGCTGCTGAGGTAATAGGCACGGGATGTAGCTTAATTTAGGCCTGGCTAGGAAAAGGTCACAAATATGTACCATAGTCTGTGGGCTAGTGATGAGAAAGTGGACTCAAAAATTTTAAAAGTTCAGAATAAGTAAAGATAAATTAATATTTGGCAGTGTTGTGCCATCACTTTGACTTTCAGTGAAATCCCATTCTGTGAACACAATGAATAGCAAGGGTTAAATCTTCCTGTTTTGCACAGATTGGTGGGGTGGGATCAAAACAAATAAAAGACCTGTTTTCTCCCTAGCTATTTGTGGTCCTATGTCCCATGGTCTAGTGCTTCTATGCTGGTAAAATGCATGTTGTCAGATGAATGTCTTTCCTGTTTCAGAACCAAATTGAAGCTCAAAAGCTGCTTTTTGGAGTGTGATTATTCCAGATGAGCAAACAGCTAGTGCACCCTCTTGAGACTGGAGTCATTCATCCATTTACATGTATTTACGTACCAAGAACAGAAACATTTAAAATGCCACTGTCTGGTAGTGGATGGAGGGCCAGATTGTGCCCTGAAAAGTGTGAGGAGCAGTACAGTATTCCCCAAGGGGATGCTCCTGCTCATGCCTTGAAAGATGGCAGTGCCATGAAAGCGTTCACTATTATCACGAGAAAAAAGTCAAATATGTTGAGTTTAGAAGAGCATGCATAACAATTCAGGCTCCAGAAATTTGGGGAGTAAGCGTAAACTTAGTCAGTTTATTCATATGGAGAACTTTAAGTTAGCCTCAATGGTAAAGGGCACAATCTGTCTCTAAACCAGGGGTAAGGAACATTTTTGGGGCCAGGACTGCTGACCCACAGAAAAATCAGTCAGGGGCTTCACAAAAGTGAGAAGCAAAACAACAACAAAATCCCCTCACTGCTGTAGCCCCTGACTGAGAAAAACTCCCCACATTCCTCTCATATACCAGAGCCCTTGGGGCACAGGCGAGTAGATTTTGGGGGCCAGATCCAGGTAAGCTGAGGGCGGCATGTAGCCCTCAGGCCTTAGGTTCCTCAGGCCTGCTTACTAACTGCTAGTAGAAGGGACTGGGTGACAGGGTGTGGATCTCTCAATGAAGTGCTTGGTTCTGTTCACTTTTTCTAAAACATCTGGTGCCAGTCGTTGTCAGAAGATAGAAGGCTGGGCAGGATGGACCATTAGACTGCCCCAGTATGGCTGTTCTTGCACTCTTATGAGTATATTGCCTTTGAATGAATATGGACCATTACTCTGCAATGGCACAAAATTAGTATTACTTAACTCGGAGAGTGCACGTGTGTGTATGTGTGTGTGTCAAAGTCACTAATCTGGTAACAGCATTTACCCTAGAGTTCAGGCAGTCTGTGTTTCTGGAGCTGCAGAAAACTTTTTATAGCCCTCTGTCACTACGAAGGTCTGAATTAAATCTGATAACAATGGCTTTTTTGCAATCTTTATGGCTTGATCACATGCACATACGTTACCATATATACAGAATATGGTGAAGGGAGGAAAAAAAGCAGAATTGTCATATATTGGAAGAGAGAATTGGCAAAGAATAAATGGCTAATTTGTGATGTTTATTTTTTCTGACATTTTGGTATTACATTTTAAACAAATTTGGCTCAATTTGTAGTTTTAAAAATATTTACATTTATAGATCTTGTTTCACTAGGATTATATAGAATATTGGCCGTTTATTAAGCTCCCATCCTAAAGGGAATGAAGTCCCAGAGGGATGGGTGGTTTTCTGCATCTGGAAGTGATACTCATAACTGAAAAATTGAGATATTTTGTTTCATGCTTTTAAAAAATAACCAAAGACCCACTTGATGCGTTTTTAATCATATCTAACTTGAAACTGCAAACCCTTTGATTGATACTGAATTTGAAATACCTTCCAGAGGACCAGGAGACCTGTAGAGTATAGTATAGCAACTCCTAGCAGGGAACTGCTGAGCTTGCACTTAAAAAAACTGTAAGGAAGAAACAATAAAGTGGAAACAGAAGAGATGGGCAAAAAAAAAAAAAAAACCCTGATGAAAACTGTTAGCTTAAAATTTGATTTTACTGTTTTTTATGGCTAGTTTTCAGCCATTTTTTATTAAAATCTGTTTTAAAATTTCTCATTTAATCAAAATCCTTTTGTTCATAAACAAAAAATTGTAACATCGTCACAGAATAGATCCCAACTTAAATCCAATGAAATGGAAACAACTTTAGAACATTTTGCTGTGTTTTAAAATTAATTTTTGACCAGCATTTAGGAAGCGATATTACAGATTGGGTTCAGGCACATAATAATTTGGGGATTCGCATGTCAGGTTAGCACTGCAGGGATGAAGTTAGAATGAGTGAATGCTCCTAAGGAGCTGATCCCAGCTTCTAAGGGTGTGTCTAGACCACCTAGTTTTGTCGACAAAAGTGGACTTTTGTCGACAAAACTATACCAGCATCTACACTACCGCTGACATAACGTCGACAGAACTCAGCAGTTTTGTTGACGCTGGTATACCTCATTTTACGAGGCATAACACCTTCTGTCGACAGAACTCTGTCGACAGAAGGTGTTATTGCCTGTAACATTGCGTCCAGACTACGGAGTTCTGTCAACAAAGTAGCTTGCTTTGTCGACAGAACTCAATGTGTCTGGACGCTCTTTGTCGATGGAAGTTTTGTCGACAGTATCTGTCGACAAAACTTCCGTCGACAAAACGCGGTAGTCTAGACGTACCCCAAGATGACCTTAGATAGAAGAGACCCAGGAAAATAAAAGCAAGGGGAATTCCCTCTCTAGCATGGGCATGGTTAAATCAGGTGGAAAAGACCTGCAGGGAGGAGCTGTGTGTGAGGTGGAACCTATAACAAACAGGGAGATCCCTCAGGGAAGCTGCCAGATTCCCTGAAGAGGGGAAGCAGTGGGGGAAACCTGCTGGGAAAGAGCAGCATAGGGAAAGCTTTGTAGGGCCAAGGAGTAGGGGCAAAAGCAGAGAACTTCAGTGCAGCCCAAGAGGGCCGGAAGAGTTGCTAGTATACTCTAACCAACATTTGGATTGTGTTACTCCAGAAAGCAGCTGAATTGAAAGTGGCCTGCTAGGGGCATGGAAGACCCAGAAATATACTGGCCATTACAGGGCTGAGGAGGTGGTTAATATGACACTAGGAAAAAATCCTCTGCAATACCACTATGAGTGTATCTAGACTACAGGGTTGTTTTTTTTTTAAGTGGCCTTTTTCCGAAAATACTTCACCTGTGTCTAGACTGCTGTCGCGTTCTTTCTAAATTAAATCGAAAGAAAGTGGCAGTTTTTTTGACTGTGGAAAACCTCATTTTATGAGGAATAATGCCTTTTTTCGAAAGTGCTCTTTTGAAAAAAGGTGTTATTGAACTCAAACAGTGCTTTTTTGAAAGAGAATGTCCAAACTACCTGGAACAAAAAACAGGACTGTGTAGCACTTTAAAAACTAACGATGGTTTAATAGGTGGTGAGCTTTCGTGGGGCCAAACCCACTTCCTCAGATCAAATAGTGGAAGAAAATTGTCACAACCATATATACCAAAGGATACAATAAAAAAAAGTGAACACATATGAAAAGGACAAATCAAATTTCAGAACAGAAGGGGGAAGGGGGGGAGAGGGGGAAGAAGGCGAGGTAAATGTCTGTGAGCTAATGAGATTAGAGGTGATAATTGGGGAAGCTATCTTTGTAATGGGTAAGATAATTAGCGTCTTTATTGAAATTTGCGTGTAAAGTGTCGAATTTAAGCATGAATGACAGTTCAGAGGATTCTCTTTGAAGTGAAGTCTTAAAAGGTCTTTGAAGCAGGATGCAGGTAATCAAGTCGTTGAGACAATGTCCTTTCTGGTTGAAATGGCAAGAAACTGTTTTTTCTTTGTGATCCTGTCTGATATCTGTTTTGTGGGCATTGATCCTTTGGCGAAGTGTCTGAGACGTTTGTCCAATGTACATAGCAGATGGACACTTTTGTCACATTTCTACCACCAAACTACCTGGGTGTTTTCTTTTGAAAAAGTAGTTCTCTTTTTCAAAAATACTGGTTGCTATCTAGACGTAGCTTTCGAAAAAAGTTGTTGTCTAGACGTAGCTTATGTGACCTCCAGGGATGCTGTGGTGGTAGGTGTAACCGATAATACCAACAGAGGGTCACAGATAGACTCTGTCTTAAGCTCTATTAAGCCAGATTCAGTCCTGGTGGAAGCAGGAACAACTGTCTACTCCCAGTTGAAATCAGGCAGGAAAGAGACACAACCCATTCTACTCAGATGCTCACCCACTGCCCACAACCATAGTAGCTTAAGGATTGTTTTCACCAAAGAAGAGGACTTCATTGCACTTTACTCCATATTTATTTTACATGTGTCACTCCCAGATCTAGCAGTTCTATCTCCCTGTGTGGTCCACTATCAGGTCTTTTAAGGGCACAGTCCATTACCTAACTGGGGTGGTGGTTGCTTATGTTTGCCATGTATTGCCTTCTGTTGCCCAAACTAATGTCCCTGGCATTGTTTTCATGAATCAGGCCCTCCAAAATAATGAAACCTGCTTAAAAATTAAGAGAAAGAAAGGTTTGTGGGGTGTTTTATTTGCTTCTGATTTCTGAGCCTTTACAGTTAAGTGGCTTCATGCTTTCAATCACGGGAGCTAAAAATTACTGGGGCAAAATATGTGATTCTCATGCAATCTCCCTGAAAGGTCAAATGTATAGTTTAATATTCTAAAACAATCATAATCACTATCTCTAAGTGCATAAAGAATCACCCCAGCAAATGAGGAAAAATTCAGATCCCATTTTTTAAGTGAAATTATCAAACGATTTGATAATTAAATCAACATTGAATCATAGAATACTAGAATTGGAAGGGACCTCGAGAGATCATCAAATCTAGTCCCCTGCCTTTAGGGCAGGACCAAACAGGATCTATATCATCCCTTATAGATGTCTGTCTAACATGCTCTTAAATATTTCCAGTAATGCAGATTCCACAACCTCCGAAGGCAATTTATTCCAGTGTTTCACCACTCTGACAGTTAGGGTATATCTACACTACAGTGTTAATTTGAGATAGCTTATTTCAAATTAGTTAATTCGAATTAAGCTCATTTGAATTAATGCGTCTTCACACAAAATGCAGTTCGAATTAGCGTTTTGCTAATGCAAAATACTGCGTCCACACTGAGTGGACACTGATTCAGATTTAAGGCTGGCCAGAACCAGGTCAGGGGTAGGGCATCAGGTCAGGAGTGTCTTTGTGTGGCTGTTGCCTGAGGCTATCTGAGGCTTGTGCTTAAAGGGACACCCCCCACTCTCCCCCGGGCAACTGGTTCCCAGGTGTCCCTGCTTGCTTGCCTGCCTCGCTGAGGGACAGCAAAGCATTTGTGTCTTGGAGTGCTTTGGTTGCCCTCACGTGGGACACTAAGTCACTATGCAACATGGAGCCAGAGTGCTGTGGTGTCCCGAGTGAGAGCAACCAGAGCATTCCAAGCACTCGGGACACCACAGCACTCTGCAACATGGAGCTGACCCTGGGCACTCTGGTGCTTCTCGTGAACATGTTGCTGCGAGCCTGGCTGCACTTTCTGCAGGCTGCCATCTGGGAGGTCCATCGGGGGCTGTCAGTATCCAGGAGGCCCTGCAGGAGAGCTTCCACCCTGAGGAGCACTCAGAGCCTCCCTGGTCTGCCCCAGTGGAGGCTTGTGCCTCCTTCCTCCCTCACATCCTTCCACTTACACCTCCCTAACCCCCCTTCCTGATGTCAAATAAAATACACGTATTTTCATGAACACAAACTCTCTTTATTTAACAAAACTGGTGGGAGGGGGGAGGATGAAACTCTGGTGAGACTGGGGAAAGGAGGCGGGAGAGATGAGAGAGGGTGGGAGAGGGGAGAGGGAAACCTGGGAGGAGGGAGCTGGTAGGGGGAAGCAAGAGAAAGAAGAGAGAGGGGAGCTCAGAGCTCAGGGTTGGGGGTCTTGCTGGACCACCTTGATTTTCCTGGGATTGCATGTGGCCTTTGGTGGCCAGGCTGGCAGCTATCCTGCCATAGACGACCATGTTCCTCCATCTAGTATGGAGATCATGGATATTGGGGGCATACCTCCTCCCAAAACCTGAGTAAGGTCCACCCTGATCACCCCCATGGACCAGGAAGGTGCCCGCCTTCTCCAGGCCCTGGCAGGCTCCTGGGTGCTGGCAGACTACTCCTGGGGAGCGGTAGAGGGCTGGCTGCCAGTGGCTTGCTGGCTCACGTTTTGGGGCCACTGGGCTGGGGCAGTGACTGCTGGCTCTGGGCCGGCAGGCTTGGAGCTGGCACAGGCACTGTAGCCATAATCTACCCCTTTAAGGTCTCTGGCAAGGCAGAGGAGGGAGAGGAGTGTTCTTGCTTGAGGCTGGAGTGGCCACCAGGGAACCCTGGGAAGGCTGGAGGCCCCCTATTTCGAAATAAGTGTCTACACAGCACTTATTTCGAATTAGCTAATTCAAGTTTGGTGTTACTCCTCATAAAATGAGATTTACCAAATTCAAATTAAGTGCCCCGCTATTTCAAATTTAATTCGAAATAGCGGTTTGCCTGTGTAGACACTATTAAAGTTAATTCATAAAAATTGCCGTACTGGGTCAGACCAAAGGTCCATCAGCCCAGTAGCCTTTCTGCCGACAGTGGACAGCACCAGGTGCCCCAGAGGGGGTGGACCGAAGACAATAATCAAGTGATTTGTCTCCTGCCATCCTTCTCCAGCCTCAGACAAACAGAGGCCAGGGACACCATTTCTACCCCCTGGCTAATAGCCTTTTATGGACATAATCTCCATGAAATTATCTAGCTTCTCTTTAAATTCTGTTATAATCCTAGCCTTCACAGCCTCCTCTGGCAAGGAGTTCCACAGGTTGACTACGCACTGTGTGAAGAACTTTCTTTTATTAGTTTTAAACCTGCTACCCTTTAAATTCATTTGGTGTCCTCTAGTTCTTCTATTATGGGAACTAATAAATAACTTTTCTTTATTCACTCTCTCGAGTAACGTCTGTTGTTTCGAATTAACTTTGATGTGTAGACATACCCTTAGGAAGTTTTTCCTCATGTCCAACCTAAACCTTCCTTGCTGCAATTTAAGCCCATTGTGTCTTGTCCTATCTTCAGAGGCCAAGAGAACAAATTATCCCCCTCTACCCTGTAACACCCTTTTAGATACCTGAATGCCACTATCATGCCCCCTCTCAATCTTCTCTTTTCCAAACTAATGCCCAATTTCTTCAGCCTTCCCTCATAGCTCATGTTTTCTAGACCTTTAATCATTTTTGTTGCTCTTCTCTGGACCTTCTTCAATTTCTCTACATCTTTCTTGAAATGCCCAGAACTGGACACAGTACTCCAGTTGAGGTCTAATCAGTGCAGAGTAGAGCAGAAGAATGACTTCTCGTATCTTGCTCACAACACTCCTATTAATGCATCCCAGAATTGCGTTTGGTTTTTTTTGCCACCGTGTCACACTGTTGACTCATATTTAGCTTGTTGTCCAATGTGACCCTTAGATCCCTTTCTGCAGTTCTCCTTCCTAGACAGTCACTTCCCATTCTGCATGTGTGAAATGGATTGTTCCTTCCTAAGTGGAGTACTTTGCATATGTCCTTATTAAACTTCATCCTGTTTACCTCAGACTATTTCTGTAGTTTGTCCAGATCATTTTGAATTATGACCCTATCCTACAAAGTATGTGTTGCTCCTCCCAGCTTATTATCATCTGCAAATGTAATAATTGTACTCTCTATGCCCTCATCTAAATCGTTCTTGAAGATATTGAACAGAACCGGTCCCAAAACAGACTGCCGCAGAACCCCACTTGTTATGCCCTTGCACCATGACTTTGAATAGCTAATATCTACTCTCTGAGAAGCACTCTCAGCCAGTTATGCACCAACTTAATAGTAGCCTTGTAGTAGTAACATATCATGGTTGGGTTAGCTTTGTCTGTAATGCTAGCATTCAGATACATCATTTACAAGTACAATCATCAGAAATGTATACACTTCAAATAACTCAATAGAGCCTACTGAGATGCATTCAATACAGTTTGTTTATGTTACTTTCCAGAGTTGAAGGGCTTTCTCCTTATTTGTGATTTAAATTAAAAGGTCAGACAATCCAAGTTAAAAAACATCTGTATTCCTGGCTGTGGTAGCCTATTGTTCATCCTCCTTTGAAACTGCGTTTTGGAATGATTCAGTCCCTTGAGGTATAATGGTCATTTTTCCATTACAATCACTATTCATTCATTTTTTTTCTGGAGACTCCTTGGTTCACTTTCAGTTTATCAAGGTCACTTGTAAGATTCGCTTTCAAAGAGGCATGTATCAATCAAATTCTTCCTCTGGCATTTCACCTACTAATTGCAAGCAGAGAGTGAATTCTCATTTTCCAAACAAAGACACGATTTAAAAAATCTTCCCTTAGTTTAGCTGAGGTTATAGAACCATATAGCGCATAAATTGTGATCATGATAATGTGAAGCTTTCATCTCAGTTTGAAATTGTGTCTGTCCACTATAATGTCTTTGCAATCTTGATTAATAAAGGATCTAGATCGCTTCTTAATTACTGCATAATGTACTTGGCAAAAGGCTAATAATTTGCATTAGAAAAAATATCCAGATATAATTCCTGTAGCTAAAGCAGAGAAGGGTGCCCGATTCAGGTTTGTTTTTGCCTACACTTTTCAGCATTAGTGAAAACGGATTTTAGAAACTGAGAGATTTATTATTTTTGTGAGAATACTTGTTTTGTATATAAATTAAAGCTTGTTGGCTCTTTGTATTTGGGACTAAAAGGAATTCACGTGCATTCATATATTTTAAAAATTCCCACATCCTAAAAAAAAAAAAATATGTTTCCAAGGTGATCATTATAACCTGATTCATATTTTTCTACTAAGTGGGCCAAATTCATTGTTGAATGATTTCCACTAAAGGCAGTGGAATTACACCATTTGTTACTTCAGCCACATTTCTCTGACAAAGTGAAGTTTAAAATGTGGTTCAGGTTGCACATTTCATTAAGAACAAAGATGTCTACAAATTCTGGTTTTGGTATCTGGACTCCAGCCAGTCAAATAAATCATGCATGATATCAATGGCCTTGAGTAATTCTGAACATGTCCTGAGAAATGTCATCACAAGATAGATATGGTTCTTCTTCCTTCTTTCAGCATGTTTTAAATACTGTCATGACTTTTTTTTTCTGGATGTCCATGTAATCAAATAATATTTTACACTTTTACTTAATGTAATGTGCAAGCTCTTAATTGCTGAAATGTGTACAGAAGTGCCATAATGTGATAAAGTTTTGCATTTAATGTGCTAGGTATGATTTAAAAGTTGAGTATTAGCAGGATTACAAGGATAATGTTTGTTCAGGAGTGCTGTAGTATGGTTTTAAAATATCTCTAAAGATTAGCAGGATGGATCTGACGGTTAGTAATGGGAGAGTTATTTTTAATTCCTAGGTTTCTGTTTAATATCTACCCCATGTCTCTAAATTCCAAAAATCATCATCTGACAGCTTTTCATTGCTCAAAGCTCTATTCCAAATGTCCAAAAAAAAAAAAAAAAGTCCCACCTTGAAAGGAGGCACTAATTGGTATAATCCATCCAGTCTCAGAAGTGAGGACAGGGATTGAATTGACATGGAGATTAAATGATTCTTACTCACAAGAGGTGGTTTCTTCTGGTTGGAGTTGAAGTATATGGATCACTAGTCTAGTTGGTATTATTATTCTGTTTTTATGTAGTGTGGGGGGATGAGATATTAACTGCACTGTTTATTGAATAGCATAATGCCTTCAATTAAAATTGTCATGAAAAATAACATTTTTACAGGAATACTTTGATAAATGTTTGTTATCATCCGATCTGTTTGGTAAAAGGTTTTGAGTTAGAATGTCAGTTTTATTGTGAAACTTAAAAAAACCTCTCAGGTTCAAAGGAACCAATTTCAACAACCATACTTATATCATTTCTTTAGACATCTTTAATGAAGCCTGATTTTGAGGAAGGGTTGGACATGTGAAGCAAGTTCATGCACACTGAACCTCAAGCCATCTTTAGTGTCATAAATTGGGCAGCCAAAAACGATTATTTCATACATTTGGAGGGTTGTAGTCATTTGGCTTCTGATCTTACTTCTCCTCGTGTGTCCAAGACACATAAAACATTTCTAGAATAGTTTATTTATTGAAAACATGTGTTGGGTAGTAACAGTAGGTATCATTTAGGGGAGACTATCTGTCAATACATTGAAAACTTTGGAAACTATTATATTAATAGCCGGATATGGTTACAAACTACAGCAAAATTCCATTCCCTATTTTTCCCTGTTATTTCAGGCATTAAATAAAAACAGTATTGTAAGCTAGATCTTAAGCATTTTTTCTCCACATGCACTCTTAGTCCAAGATGTCTTTAGAAAGGCAATAAATATGGATGAACTTAGCCCATAATCCTATGTCCATAGTAACCAGTTGTTTTTTTGGGACCTATTTAGTACCCTGCAAAGGAAATTAATTGGATGGTCTAGATGCTTGTTTCAATTGAGGCTTTAAAGGACAGTACCACAGATGTACTCAGTGGCATGTTGCAAAACTTATTGGAGTACCCAGTCCAAAGGCACTGGAAGGTAGATGCAGATACATGAACACCAAAACAGTATGGTCTTAAATTGATATTGGCTGAATGTGGTCAGTGATAAGGTCTTTTCTTGTGACTTAGGTGTCAAAAGAACTTGCCAATGCAAACTCTTGACCTGTGTGACAGGGCGCCTGCCCTGCACTGGCCCTTTAAGACCAGGACTCAGGCCCTGAGCCAGGGCTAGAAAGAAAGAGGCCAGCTGGAGCTGTTTGGGCCAGGGAGAGCCCAGCTGGCAACTATCTAGGGCAGTACAATTGGCTTGGAGAGCCCAGCTGAAGCTGTTAGGGCAAGTGAAAGCCCAGCTGACGACTATAAATAGAGAAGCACAGTTTGCTTAAGGGGGAGCCAGTGGAGGGCTGACCGCAGAGGAAGCAGGAGCTCGTTGGAGGGGGATAAGCTGGAGAGGACCAGCAAAGGCTGGAGGAGGGCCAGCCAAAACTGCCCTTGGCTAGGGGCTGGAAACAAAGCCCCTGGCTTGCGGGCAGATCATGAGGCCGACTAGGTAAGCTGAGCCGTTGAGACAAATGCCTATGATGAGCAACCCCAAACAGACTGTAACTGGCCCTGTGAGGGGCTATATGAGGACAGTCAGGGGGCACTGAGGCACACTGGGGGTGTGCACCCCTGACAAAGGGGAGATGTATTTGATGTCTCCTAATTTATCCAGGAACTCATCCATCATAGACATAACATACTTATCAAATTTCAACAATGCATTTATTTTCTAGAAGTCAATGGGTCTAGTTTTGGTACAAATACAATGGGACTCCTCCACATACTGGGATACAGGCACACATCACACTGTAGGCACTGCAGATAGCTAGATGGTATCTCCAAGCCTTGCTTGCTGTTTCCATACCAATGTATGACTGCAGTCCTGGAACATTTATCCCATTAACCTGCACTGGAACAAATGTCTTAGCCAAGCCTCTTTTCAGCATGGTGTTGTAGGGGTTAATTGCAGAAGAACTGTGTATGTACCAAGTATAGGGGTGGTGAGGCATTCATTCCCCCATTCCTGTATATCTGAGCCAGAAGCAAGCCTCTAGGAACATACGCCATTTAAGATAAGCAATGGTGCCAGTGTAGCAAAACCAAGTTATAGCTAAGGGCTGGAACACATAACAGTCTTGTTTACCCAGATGTACTGATCTTGTAAACAAGGTCAAAGGACAAGTAGTACCAAATCAATAGTTAACAGCTAAGCCATACATCAGCAAGTAATGAGTAACGCCTGGGAATTTCCAAAAAGCAAAACAAGGTAAAGAGACTGAATTTAAAGTTGCACCACAGCATAGCAATTCGGACATCACTGATGGACTCTGGTACCAGTGCCTCAGAAGCCTAGATGACCTCTTGCTCATTTGCAGTTGAAACGGGGTTCCCAGCTTGCAGAAGGGATGTAAGACGCCACTTTTTCTATTATGTTGTTCTTTTAGTTAAGGGGTACAGCTGAAAACTGTCAAGAAATAAACTGCTTGTGTTTGACAGATACTTGTGCAGCATGTTTTGTACTTAGAGAACCCTTCTATGAGGTCAGCCCTGAGTGAGATAAGCTGCTCCTTTTATATTTGGGCTCCAGCTGGAGTATGCCCAACTGGGATGAGGGGGTGTAGCTTCCTTGGCCCACAGTGCAGGGTTAACAGTTCCCTGTTCAGGGGGGAGCAAGTACACCCTGTCACTGAGGCTATGTCTACACTACACTGATACATCGGAGAAAGGTACGCAAATTTTGCCCCTCAGCTCAGCACCCGTATTCCAAAAACTTGTGGAATGTCCATGTGAAGCCACTGCTACATCCACCCTATCTTGCAAGGCTAACAGCATACTTCTGGCCAGTCCCTTTGGATGTTTGAGTTGTTCACCCTGTATCACCCCACTCACTCACTGTTGGGTCTGGAAATAATGCAGGCCACATATGAAAAAATGCTGCTCAGTGTGCTACACTCAGTTTTTCATTGATTTATGGACTTTAAGGCCAGAAGAGACCATTAGATTATCTAATCTTATCCCCTGCATCATACAGGCTGCCTTTATTGAACAGTGTTTTTGACCAAAGCACACTTCAATAAAGCATTTAGTCTTCATTAGAAAATATCAAGATATGTAGAAACCACGTCCCTTGGTAGTTTGGAGAAAGCAGATGCAATGAGGGGAAGGTAATTGACCTCAAGGTCATACTTGTGAGTGTTTGTCATGTTACTTATGCACAATGGTACTGCACTAAGTTGTTCAAGCAACCTTAATGTTAGTGTTTCCAAGCATTTAAAGTTCTAGTTTATACTCAGTTCTTTGTTCTTACATAACTACTTTGGAAGCTTGGGAGAAAAGCCTATTCTTGTCTACAGACAACCCCCCTAACCTGAAGCGAATTCTTTCCAGTAACCATGCCACACAACCACGTCATAAGCAGCCAGGAGCACAGCCCTGCAATCAAATGTGATGCCAACTCTGCCCACATAACTACACTAGCAAATTCATCACTGGAGCCAACAACATAAGCTACCAAATCAAAAGGTCATTAGATTTCACATCCAGTAATTTGATCTATGCAATCAATGTCCCACTGCTATATATATTGGACAAACTGGACAATCTCTGCGGGAAAGAATCAATGGACACAAAACAGATATACGTAAAGATAATATAGAGAAACCTGTTGGGGGAACAACATTTCAATCTTCCTAATCATGGTTTAAAAGATCTTCAAGTGGCTGGCTTGTCACAAACTAATTCTACTAGCCAGATATACAGAGAAACATTGGAATTAGAGTTCATCCACAAATTCAATTCCCATGTTAATGGACTCAGTCGTGATCAAGGCTGGTTGGGGCACTCTCTACTTAACTTTCAATAGAGATGCAAACAGCTCTTTGTGTAAATTCCTATGTCAGGGAGGATACTATCAATTGACTTTGATTCTTATCGTCTTCCTTTTAACTACCCAATCTTCAGATACTCACTGATTTCCTTACCCCCCCTATTTTCTATACCCTCTGTTCCCTGTCTCCCTCCCTTTTCTCCTATTTATTTTGGGTCTGCACTTCCTAAACTCAGAACTCTGGTCATCTGAAGAAGTGGGCTGTGATACCATCTACATGTTTTGTTAGTCCATAAAGTGCTATCAGGCTAATTGTTGTTTTTATAACTACTTTGGTTAGGGTTGCACGTATGTATTCATTTTTACTTAAATAGTTGTCCCAACAAAACTTCTAGTGTGTATACAGTTATAGTTTTATAAAAGTGCCTTTCATCGACATAGATTATTTGTTTTTGCCAACATATTTTGCGATCTTCTTGATCAAAAAATACATCTTTATAACGATTTCAATGAAAAATCTTTTCTAATGAAAAATATTTTTTCCCCAAGTTTTGAAAACAATCTCATGATAATTTCATTCCCTCCCCTGAATATCCTGAGACTGATGGATATTTTCAAGGCATTGGTTTGAACGGATGGGTCCTGTGGTGAGTACTTTAAACACAGCCTGTTTGACTCTCTCCTTCTGATCTTTTTCTACCATAATACAAACACGTTTAGAAGTCCAAACCTTAGTTGATACTTCTTTTATTGTTATGGTTTAATTCTAAACTCTTGAACTATAAAAATGAAATTGCTTCCAATAAAATATAATTGGAACTGTATTTTAGTTAATGACAGTCATATGCTGAAAAAATGAGAACAATTATACAACTTTTTGAGCACATTAAGGATGTGAAGATCTTTCCACAGAAGATTTTTATTTCCGCTGCAGCATTTCTGGTAAGCTTTACTCCCCCTCACTCTCTATATCTTGTTTCAATACCTTATTTGTTTGATATACATTTTTTTAAAATAGTTTAATACTAACTGGCTACGTCTACACTTGCACCCTTTTCTGGAAATGCTTAAAACGGAACAGTTTTCTGTTATAAGTATTTCCGGAAAAAGCGCATCTACATTGGCAGGATGCTTTTCCAGAAAAGCACTTTTTCCGGACAAGCGTCCGTGTCCAATGTAGAGGCGCTTTTCCAGAAAAAATCTCCGATCGTCATTTTCGTGATTGGGGCTTTTTTGCGGAAAAGACTACTGTGCTGTCTACACTGGCCCTTTTCCGGAATAGTTTTTCCAGAAAAGGACTTTTGCCCGAACGGGAGCAGCATAGTTTTTCTGGAAAAACACTGACAATTTTACAGTAGATCATCATTGCTTTTCCGGAAAAGCAAGCGGCCAGTGTAGACAGCTGGCAAGTTCTTCTGGAAAAGTGGCTGCTTTTCCGGAATAAGTGGCCCAGTGTAGACACAGCCCCTGTGTGCAGCACAATGGGTGCAAAATATATAAGTGCAGTAGTCATGAGAACCATATAGTTAGAATTTGTATGGTTTTTAAGAATCAGATACTGTAACTCTGAGGCACTTGAACTCCAGGCATTTAAAGCAGAGTGTAAATCAGGACTAGTATCACTGAAGTCAATTGTTTACAAATGTCAAGCCAGGGGGAGATTCGGGTAGCTTAAATTTATAAAACCTTTGCATCCTGTGTACTTGATTTTGTTGAGTAAAAATTAGAAATTTGTGAGTGAATTTTTCTGTGGGGGTATTTGTATGATGTTTGAGTGCTTGCCCAATCCACTAAAACTCTGCCAGAAATACAGACAATTCTTCTGAATGATCTAGTTATCTAAGCTGAAAATAGTGCGGGTAAACATGTTTACTTTTAGGAGTATCACAACATGAATGAAATCATCTTGTTTCAAGTTAATGTTGCTGACTTGGTGACAGTGTTGTTTCAGGGCTTACAAGGTCAGAGGTTTTGATTTACAGAGGTTTGTGCAACTCTTTTCTTGGGGTTTGTGTAAGCTTGCACCCCAAGCATAACTTCTGAAACAGGGACTCCAAAAGCAAACCTCAGGTGAAAGTCTAGCGAATGCTACATTGTAATAGGAATCTTGCTTCAAATATGCCCTTCAACTGGTGAAAATAAACATCATGTTTAAAAAAGAGAACTTCAAAGTATTTCCATTGTCTCCTCCCTCAATCAACAGGATTTTTATTCCAGGCATGTGGAGCACATAATGGCTGCTGTATTTGTCTACATTTTGGCCTTATCCTAAAAATGCTCAGTACAGTATATGGAGCAGCCATTCATTTGTGCTCATTCTGATTTTATAACAAATCAACAGATACAATTAAAATAAGGAAATAACATTTAAAATAATGGCATCCTTTACAATATTTTTCACAGGAGAAGAGGCAGTCTTTCAAATTGCTCAGATTGAAATCATTTGGGTCTGGATATCAAAAGCCACACCTTAAACTTAACTTGGAAATTATCTGGTACCCTGTGCAGTAGATTAAATATTTTCTCTAGCCTCTATGAAATAATTCTTGCACAACTGCACTGGCAGCATTTTATGAATGGTTTGAAGTCCCAGACCTATGCATAATGCTCTGCAATAATCCAATTTCAAGATGATGAAGGCATGACTATCTCATGTAAGATCTGAATACAAACAATTCAGCATCTTGCTAAATGATAGGAAGTGCTTTCTTGCATTTTGGATATAGCAAAGCAGTTTGAGGAGATGGTAAGATGAACGAGAAAAAATTCTTATGTATTTGTACCCTTCAGGATTCATTGATAATTTACATATAGTGGATATGTCCTTTTAGGAGATTCAGTGTTACTTAGAATGTGTGTGTTTTACAATCTTGACAGAAGTAGGAGAAAAACTTTTTTTTTAAATTTAAAAAGAACAGAAAATGTAGGAATGAGAAAATACAAAGTAACCTTTACTTTGTTACCCTAGGCCAATGGTTCTCAAACTTTTTGGCCCTTGGCCCACCTGGGTCAGTGCAAATCTCTCCTCAGAACACCAGTTGCTAATGGAAACTTGCTGTTAATTACATAATTATGTCCAACCCATTTCCCTCAGCCTGCTCCTGTGCCCTCCCTCCTGGTCAGACACCCTACCCCTATCCCACTCCCGCACCCTCCCTCATGGCCAGACAACCTACACCACCCTATTCTGCACCCTCCCCTTGGCCAGACACCCTACACCCAGCCCACTCCTGCACACTCCTGCCTGGCCAGACACCTACACCAGCCCACTCCTGTATCCTCTTAACTAGTCAGACACCCTATTCCCAGCCTGCTCCTGCACCCTAGCTCCCATCCAGACCTCACTCCCTCACCCGCTGCTGTACCCCACCTCCCGCCCAGATCCTGCACCCTGATCCCTATCCCACTCACTGGCAGCTCTGTCTAGTACACTGTACCCTTCATTTTTGTTTCCACCCCAGAGCTTAGGGAGTCGACTTAGCCTGAATCCCCAGAAGAGTAAATTTGGCCTATGGGAAGCCCTGAACCTCAGTCCTCCCTGTCCCTTCCTATCCCTTCATGGGGCTGGAGTACCAGAGATGTGGGGTGTCTCAGTTGGGGGCCACATCAGTGAGGTTTGGAGGTTTGGGGGAGGGGGTTGCTTCTCACTTGTGTGGTCTCTCACTGATTTTTCTGGTGGGTCACTGGCCCCCAGTCCAAAAAAGGTTCTCCACCCCTGCCATGAATAAAGAAAACATGGAAAATCTTTTGTGTTGGACATTAATTGATATTTTACATTATTTAAAATGAAGTGTGATAAAATAAAATAAGAAAATTAAAGCTCTTAACCTCTTTAATAATTTAAATTAATATTTCCTTTCTTATTGGTTAAATTAAACCATTCTCCCTAGCTGTAGCACTAGCAAAATGGGTTGGGCATAATTATGTAACTAACGGTGAATTTCTATTAGCAACTGGTGGACCACAGAAAGGTTTGCATTGAGCCAGGTGGGCTACAGGCCAAAGAGTTTGAGAACCACTGCCCTAGGCTAGCATCTTCTTGGATGAACTTTAACAACTATGGCTAAAAATCTCTCCACAAATATTCAGTAACAATGCAGATAAATCAGAACCATTTGTTTTCTGGGAACGAAAGAATCAGGACGCCAGCATTCAGAGGAGACATTATGAAAGGCAATATGGAGAGTTAAAAGAAAATGGAAGTCTGTGCTACATCTTGAACTGGCAATACTGTGAGTGACATTTCTGGATGGTTCTAACCATCTAAACGATATACATTCCCTATTGCATCACAGACAGTGCCCATAAAAATCTGTAAAGCATCATGCTGATTAGTGGAAATGATTTCTAAGGTCCAGGATGGAATTTCTGGTAAGACAAGGAGACCTCCTTTTCCGCAAAGTAGCACGGAGGCTATCAGGGATTTACCTGTCAGATGGCAAACTCACATTCTGGGTCTTTTGTAGCCCAAGTGAGCATCATAACTAATGGCTATTCTGATCTCTTTCTCTCTTTTCACATCTTTGGAAAGATCTAGTTTTCATAGCAATATGAAATGAAAACAAACCTTTCAAACCTCAAGAAATGTCATGACAGAGCTGTCTAGTTCCTTTGGCAGCCCCAGTCTTTAACCCATCAACAGTGCATTGTTTTGTTTGGTGGTTTTGTGTCTGTGCCTGTTTCAATGGCCTAACCTCTGCATGCTCAGTAAAGTGTCTGGATGGAATATGATCTAGTGATGAAAACACAGCAGAGCATCCAGACTTATTTCCAGCTCTCTGATCTTGGCTCAATTACTGCTTTAAATTTTCAATGTATCTGTTCCCTCAACCTTTCCTTATCTTGTCTTGTCTACTCCCCTAAAAGTATTCTTTTTTTTCATGCTTTTCTTTCCATCTCGTCTTTTTTTCACCAGCGGCCCTTTCTTACCACACCCAAAATACCTTTATCCCCCTACCCCTTCTTCTTTTCTTCATTATTTGTAAATGAATGTGCTAAGCGAGGTGGGGAAGGAGTTTCATTATCACTAAGGGCATGTCTACGCTGGGAAATTATTTTGAAAGAAGTTATTTCAAAATAATAACTCCCGAGATAACAATTTTGAAACAGCACTTTTCCTCATGACAAACAGGAGTTATTACTTCAAAATAACGGGCTTGGTAGTGTGGATGCTCTGCTTGTTATTTCAAAATAACAGTGTAGACCAGGGCTTAGTAACCAGGCAAATAACATGAAGAAATACTGTAGGATAAAAGGGAGGGGAAATAATGGAACCCAAATCAAAATCCTCCAGTTGTCTTGTCACATACTTCAGGGCTACGTCGATGCTGGCATGATTTTCTGAAAATGCTTTTAACGGAAAAGTTTTCCGTTAAAAGCATTTTTGGAAAAGTGTGTCTAGATTGCCAGGATGCTTTTCCGCAAAAGCACTTTTTGCGGAAAAGCGTCCGTGGCCAATCTAGACTCAGTTTTCCGCAAAAAAACCCCGATCACCATTTTCGCGATCGGAGCTTTTTTGCGGAAAACAGTACTGTGCTGTCTACACTGGCCCTTTTGTGCAAAAGTCTTTCGGAAAAAGACTTTTGCCTGAATGGGAGCAGCATAGTATTTCCAGAAAAGCACTGATGATCTTACATGAGATCGTCAGCGCTTTTCCGGAAATTCAAGTGGCCAGTGTAGACAGCTGGCAAGTTTTTCCGCAAAAGCAGATGATTTTGCAGAAAAACTTGCCAGTCTAGACATAGCCCAGTTGTCTAGATAAGGCTTTGCTCCTGCCAATAAATTTCTTGTAAAGAGCCCAAAGTGAAACACAAATGTCCCACCTCATCAAAGAGATCAAGGATGCCACTAAGCCATGCTGGGGGCTCATTCAGAAATGTTTGGATCCTTCAAGAAACCTGGCCTCACAATTGGGAAATTCAACTGTGAGAGTTGGAATGGCAATATGTGTGATTGGAAGCTGCCCTTATTACACACTTTTATATTAAATATACACATGGAGCCAATCCTAGCCTCAGAATATAGTTAATGCCCTATGCAAAATTCATAGTGCTTTGGTGAAGTCCACAGCACTTACTTTAACATTAATAGGCAGAAATAATGGTTGGTTTGCATTGGATCAGCAGAGGAATATTTGAGAGACATTGTTCTCTCTCAGCATTTGAATAGGCAGAGCCTCCTTTATGCATCTGGCTCACTGAAACCTAGAGTGTGACAGAGCCATGTAGATGAGTTTACTAGACATAGCAAAATGAAGTGGCAATTTAAATAATCGCTGCAGATGGTCAGCTGCTCCAGTACAGTGGGCAGTCTAGACGCTCCACGGTTGACGAGGGAAGCCTTTGTCGATCGCTCCGGTATGCCTCGTGAAACTAAGTTTACCGGCGCTTCATTTTGCTATGTCTAGTAAACTAAGCTACATAGTTCCTTCGACAGAGCCATGTAGTCTAGACACACCCCTATTGTTTATCTCCAAAGCTGTGTCTACACTGCACCCCTTTTCCGGAAAAGGGATGCAGATGAGACAAGTCGGAATTGCAAATGCCGCGGGAGATTTAAATATCCCCCGCTTCATTTGTATAAACATGGCTGCCGCTTTTTTCCAACTCGGGGCTTTGCCAGAAAAAAGCACCAGTCTAGATGGGGATCTTTCGGAAAATAAAGCCTTTTCTGAAAGGTCCCTTATTCCTGATTTTAAGAGGAATAAGGGACCTTTCGGAAAAGGCTTTATTTTCCGAAAGATCCCCGTATAGACTGGCGCTTTTTTCCGGCAAAGCCCCAAGCTGGAAAAAAGCAGCAGCCATATTTATACAAATGAAGCGGGGGATATTTAAAACCCCCGCTTCATTTGCAATTCTGACTTGTCTCATCTTCATCCCTTTTCTGGAAAAGGGGTGCAGTGTAGACACAGCCCATATGTCTTACAAGAAGAACTCATCCAGGAGCAGAAATTTGTTCTTTTTTCCTTCTGTGGTGATGTGATTATTGGGGCAAACTTTTGTAGCTTGGATAATGCTTTTGTTGGGACTGGAAATGCCCCAATAAGATTTTCTAATACTTCCTGAGAGAGACATTCTGGGGCAGTTAACTCATTTGTACATTCTCTTTTTGTTGGGGGGGGGTTCCCTTTTTTCATGCTGAAGTGAAGAGCTATCTTTTTAAAAAACAATGTTGGATACCCACCACCCATGCTTGTGTACTGTGCTAAGCACGGACACTATCAGCACATGTTCTATATGTGTTCAAGAAGAGAGTGGAGGCTACACAGGGGTGAAGGTGTGTGTAGTCAAAAACACTTGAATTCACCCAAAATTCAAGCAGGACTTGACTGAGAGTTTATGGGTTCCACAAAATACTGTTCAAATTTAAATTACACTGGATAAATAGATGTGCTTAGTGATCTTCAGTCATCCAGGATATTGTTCCAATCAGCAAACAATTGTTTTTACTAAAGCGCACTGGTTTCCATTGAATATAGAATTCTCATAAGCCTTAGACTTTAATATCAATTAGGACATTTAAATGTTCCATATGCAATATACAGTACAGTAGTGAAGACTTTAATACAAATTATTAAATGCTGGTCTATTGGAAGTTGCCAAGAACCAAAGATGAGGCGCCTCATTTTAAGCAATGGTCTACCACACAATCTGGAAAGTGTCACTCTTCAGCTTTGAATCTCACTCTTTCGGGATGTAAATCTCACTCTTAAGACTAGCTAACACCTTGGCATCTGTTGGTATGTTTGCTAGAAAAGCATGGGGACTGTGACTATAAACGGCCCCTACATTGAGAGGACAAAGAGAGAAAGTTATTCATACCCACATGGCCCATATGATTTTTAAAACAAAATTAATTCGTGTTGTCTCTTTCAAAATGCAGACTCAACTAGCTTTACTACTCATGGTATGCAATCCAAATTTTTGTGCAATTTTGGTCAGAAATGATAATTTATTTATTTCATTTCCTGGGGAAAAGTCCTAGAGTAATACATACACACACTTTCTTTTAAAAAAATTACATTTTAGCAACTTTTTCTTTTTTACTGAGGATAAAAGGTGCTAGGTCTCTTTTATCCAATTAGCAGTAAATTGAGTGTAACAACATCCTTGTAAATGATCTTGCATTTATTATGTTTCATTTCTTATTGTTTGCTCTACAGAAAAGGATAATTCATCAGGATAGTTCTGCAAATAATCTCAGTGACATGAATTCTTCTGCAGAGTGAATGGCCGTAATAAATAATCCATAGAAAACACACAGGCCTCTCTTGTCATGTCAGCTTGGCGCTTTAATCCACTTCCTGTAGCATAAAAATGACCAAAATCAACATTTATAAAAAATTCCTTAACAATGTCACTGATCAGCAGAATTGCTGCATCTAGCAGATACAATGCCTCAAATTAATAAATTAACTCAGTAGATAGAAGAATTTTTAAAGGGTTAGGGAGAAAAAAAATCCCACTGGAAAATTTTAAGCAATGAAAGCAATGTTAATGGAATGCTTAATTTCAAGATATTCTTAGTGAAAGCATTTAAGTGTTTACTTAGAATAAAAACCACCTGCAGCTTTTCAAATACATACTTCTGTTTGAAGCTCAGAAAGTCATACAAGACTGGATTTTTACCTGAATGTAGGTATAGAAAACTGTTGTATTCTGTTGGGGCCAGATTGTGATGCTTTTATATTGACTTTAATGGCACTTTTTAGAGGATTAAGTATTCACTGCTCTGAATAAGGGACCCATAATTTAGCGTTTAGCTTCTACTATCCTAAAATATCTGTCAGTCTTTGTGTTCTGGAAAACTTTAAAACAAAACAGATGGAAATACTAAACTGCTGGGACAATACACTAGTTTAGGAAAGGTTAATTTACTATAATTACTTGAATGTTTGAGGATTCTGCATGACTTGGAAAACGTGTGTGTGTTGTTTGTGTTGGTCTGTACAATTTTCCTTAACACTTAATAGACATTGGGATCTTCCTGTAGTCTTCCTTCAGCCTTTGTGATTAAAACAAAACAAAACAAACAAACAAAAACTTCATGAGTTTCACTCAATTATAGTAAGAAACCCCCCCACATAATAACACCAATATATCCAAGCAATTTGAAAGTTATGGACGTATTACATTCATCAAAATCCTTTGGAAAATCTCCCAGTATTATTTATAAGCACTCCACTGAATCTATACATGCCTTGATGTGACTGTTGAAGTGAGGAATTTCTTTTACGAGGAGAAGGTAAAGGACCTTTTGCTAACAAGGCTTGAAAAGCTTCCATGGTAAAGTTATGTTGATGGAAGACTCCTTTACTTGGCCATTGGTAGCATGTTACATAGGGTTACAAGATGGTCAGGCAACATTACAAGATGTGGTGCCAATATTCAGGGTTCAATTTTTGCTGAGGTTTTGTTAGTCAAATAAATCAAATCCCTAACTGGCTATAAACTAGCTTGTGCCTTTGCAGATTAATTTATACAAGCTTTCACGAGCTCGGTAGAGGTTTCTCTCCCCTCCTCTAATCTCTGCCTAGGTGTTCTTTTCATGTGTGGTGTGACAGCAGGGGAAGGGGAGTGGGTTGTGCTTTTTTGTTCTCCCGTTGTCAGCTAGTGTAAGAGTGTGTTGGGAAAAACCTGTGTGCAGGATCCTACATGTGTACAGGAAAAGTCAGTGCTGCTCACTGTGCCTCTGTTTCCCTTTCATTCTTGCTTGCTCTGAAGCGGGAAGTAGGGTTAGCTTGTGCCACTGGCTATCAGAGTTGCATGGATAAAAGGCATAGCTCCTTAAACGCCACTGCTGCAGCCCTTGTTATTTTCCCCTTTTCTTCCATACAACAGTTGTGCCTCATTATCCACGGTCTGGCTCAATTTGTGTGTGCCTGTGTGTGTGTGTGTGTGTGTGTGTGTGTGTGTGTGTGTGTGTGTGTGTGTGTTGTAAGGATCTTAAAATTTTCCCTGCTCCACTCACTGGGGCAGAAGAAGGAGAGATGTTCTATAGAATGGCCTTGAAGTCTTGATTGTTTTGCATTTATGATTGAAACTGACCTAAATCACCTGTTACCTCCATTTTCTAGACTGTTTGAAGGTCTGTGGCTGGGCTCTACAGGACTGAAGGCAATAGGACTCCAATATACAAGGACCCTATAGTATCCTCTACAGCATGAGGTGGCTGAATTGGGAGCATTACTAGCAGAAAGAGTGAACTGCCAGCATGTGAAGAATAACGTGCCAAGACTCAGGAGAGTCTGTTATCTTTAATTTCCTCTCTCTCAGATCTGTCCCTATTTCTCCAGCTTTTCCTTATAATTAAAAAAAATGGAAATCTGTTTTATAGAGAATATTTTTAAACACCTAAAAAACATTTTATACTCAATACCACATAATTGAAATGCAGAAACTTTGTTACTTTTGCATACAAAAATTCTAGAATATGCTGAATTTTGAAAGAATATTGTATTATTTCGTAGGACTTTACTATTTAAAAATTATTACATGTCTTTGACCACCAGTTAAATGTTGTGCTTCTCTGGGAATACTGTATAGTGACAACAGAGTATCTATCTAATTCCAATGGAATAAGGGATCTTTTGGAAAAGACTTTCAGAAAGATCCGCATCTAGACTGGCACTTTTTTCTGGCAAAGCTCCGAGCCGGAAAAAAGCTGCAGCCATTTTTATGCAAATTAAGCAGGGGGGATTTAAATCCCCGCTTCATTTGCAATTGCGATGTGTCTAATTTGCATCCCTTTAACAAAAAAGGGATGCAGTCTAGACACAGCCATAAAGTCTAGAAGGCTTTTAGATTCTTTGCTAGATTGGAATGTACTTGCATCTCAGAGTGCTTGGGACATATTGAGGTACATGTTAGTACCACAAACCTAATAGAATTTAAAATAGAGAATGCAGCATATGCAGGTTATTCCAATGTTAATGGTTTGCTAATGCCTATCCATTATTACATGTGCACACACAGTACACATACATGGAATTATATCAGAGAGGACATCACTAAGTGACTCCTGTCAAGTCTTTTGAGTTGTAGGGGATGAATCACTGCCCAACTTTTGCACATGTGTTTTCTAGATGAGATTTATTTTAATTTAACTGTTGAGTTTGTGCTTCCTTTTGTGAATTGCATGATTCTCATAATAAGGCTATTGAGAATAAAGATCAACATTGTAAAAATACCAAAGGACACACATGGGTGAACAAGGTTTTTATATATTTGCACAGACTTTTTTAAAATGTTGAATGAAGTTCTCCTATATGATGGCTAAGGTACCCAAAGGACAGGTGAAACTCTGGGCCAAATTCTCAATGGTGCAAATGAGCACAGAAGCTACATCCATTTAATGCAGCACTGAATTTTGTTGTATATGCATGAGCGCTCGCAATTTGCTTGTACTGCAAAATTCTGGGAAAAGATTAATCACGCCTCTAGTGCAATCCTCCAGTTCCAGCTGAATTGTAACACCTACATAATATTTCCAATATAGAAAGTACTTCAAGTGGAAAAATCTCACATGGATTCATGTATTTATTGGTAGTCAAACTAATATTTTGGAGGCATTTCCCATAGAAAGATAATATTACAAACAGAAGCAGATTCTTACGAAAAGGAAACGCTCACAAAATTCTGGGCAATGAAGACAAATTTCAACTCATTTTTAATTATTTCTTTTGTCACATTTCTTTTCTTGATGTACATTTGCATTATTATTTGCATTACAGAAGTACCTAAAGGTCCTTATTCCAATTGGAGCCCATTGTTCTGGTCCTATACAAACACATAGCCCCACTTTGAAATTCTTCAGATGGACCATGATGCTGCCAAGCATGTGCTTAACTTTAACTGTGGGTATGTCTACACTACAACGTTAATTCGAACTAACTTAGTTCGGAATAGTTAATTGGAACTAAGCTAATTCGAACTAACGGATCCAGACTAAAAAACTAGTTCGAATTAGTGTTTTGCTAATTCGAACTAGCATGTCCATATTAAGTGGACCCTGAATCAGGCTTAAGGATGGCCGGAAGCAGTGCCAGCAGGGCATCAGAGGAGGACTTAGAGCGTGGAGATGCTGTCTCAGGCTAGCTGAGGGCTGTGCTTAAAGGATCCCGACCCCCACCCCGGACAGACAGTTCTCAGGGGTGCCCCGCTTGCAAAGCAGTCCTGGCTTGGATTGCCCAGACTACCCACACTGGGCACATCACACCACTCAGCCATCAGCCCGACTGCACTTGCCGCAGGCTGCCATCTGGGGAGAGGGAGCAATTGGGGGGCTGCAGGAGAGCTTCCACCCCCAGAAGCTTTCATCTCCTTCCACTTACCCTTCCCTAGCCCCTCTTCTTGATGTACAAAATAAAGATAACGTGTCTTCCAAAATGGAATCTGTCTTTATTGAACAAAACTGGGGGAGACTGGGAAAAGGAGGTGGGAGAGGGGAAGAAAGAGGCTGGCAGAGGGGAGGGCAACTAAAATGATCAGGGGTTGGGAACAGGTCCCATATGAAGAGAGGCTAAAGAGACGGACTCTTCAGCTTAGAAAAGAGGAGACGGAGGGGGGACAGGATAGAGGTCTCTAAAAGCAGGAGTTGGGTGGAGAGGGTGCATTCAGAAAAGTTCTTCATTAGTTCCCAAAAAGAAGGACTAGGGGACACCAAGGGAAAGGAATGGGTAGCAGGCTTCAAACGAATAACAGAAAGTTGTTCTTCACAGAGTCAACCTGTGGAACTCCTTGCTGCAGGAGGCTGTGAAGGCTAGAACTAGAACAGAGTTTAAAGGGAAGTGAGATCAAGTCATGGAGGTTGTGTCCATGGAGTGGTATTAGCCAGGGGGTAGGAGTGGTGTCTCTGCCCAAGGTTTGTGGAAGGCTGGAGAGGGATGGCACGAGACAAATGGCTTGGTCACTGTCTTCGGTCCATCCCCTCCAGGGTCCCTAGGGTTGGCCACTGTCGGCAGACAGGCTACTGGGCTAGATGGACCTTTGGTCTGACCCAGAACGGCCATTGTAAGCTCAGGGCTCAGAGTCGGGGGTCTCAGTGGACCCCCTTGATTCTCTTGCACACCTGCTCCTGGGTGGCCAGGCTGGCAGCTCTCCTGCCCTAGCCGGCCACTTTCCTGTGCCTAGTGCGGAGATCGTGGACAAGGTCCACGATGTCTGCACTAGCCCAGGCGGGTGCCCGCCTCTTGCAGTCCTGGGCAAGCTCCCGGGAGCCACCAGCCTGGTCCCGGGAAGAGAGGGAGGGCTGGGGGGCATTGGGTGGGTGGCTCGATCCGTGCCAGGTGCAGGGTCTTCTGGCTGGGTGCTGGCAGGCTTGCACCTGGCACGGGCACCGTAGGCAGCCCATGCCCCTTTAAGGGGTCCGGGGCCGGGAGGGGAGCAGACGAGTTTCCCTGGTGTTGGCCAGAGTGGCCACCAGGGAAACCTGGGGAGGGCTAGCCTCCCACTAGTTCGAATTAAGGGGCTACACACCCCTTAATTCGAACTAGCTAGTTCGAACTAGGCTTAATCCTCGTAAAATGAGGTTTTCCTAGTTCGAACTAAGCGCTCCGCTAGTTCAATTTAAATTTGAACTAATGGAGCGCTAGTGTAGCGCCTATTAAAATTAATTCGAACTAACCTCTGTTAGTTCAAATTAACTTTGTAGTGTAGACATACCCTGTGTGCTTAAATCCCATTGAGTTGAATGAATAGTAAGTATGTGCTTACAGTTAAGCATATATTTCAGTGCCAGGCTGAATTAAGGACTTTCATTCCTGAAGAGACATGGCATGAATATATGTAACAGGGCTGAAGTAGCACGGCTCTCCAGGCCCTTTTGAAACACCAAGCCCGTGTGCAATTGCCCCTTTACTTTACCCCCATTCGTGGACCTGCTTGTACTGGAAAACAGGTGCTCTCATGAACAGACAACCAAATTCACGGCTCCATTAAATGGGTGCAGCTTCTGTGTTCAGTTGAACCAGTGACAATTTTTCAGTTTAAGCAGGAATCATTTTTGGGCGTAAAAATAGTAGCTTTATGAGCTACTTCAGTGGTTACATCTCGTAACAGTAAAGACAGTGTCAAATATTTTCGGTCAGTGTTGTGAAATCAATTTGCTTATTGTTTAAAAAAGGAGTTGGTTGAAAAGAACTCTGGTTTTCTGCGTGGAGAAGAACATCAGCACTTTGTGTTTTGCAAACCAGAAGTGAGAGTGGATGTGGCTGAAAGCAGACAATTGTTTTCTTCCACAGTTTCAAAGTCCTCACTCTGCGTTTGGTAAGCAACAAGTCAGAGACCGTTTATTTGTCAAGCAATTGCAAGGGAAGACTGTGGCCGGACAGGGGGGATCCCCCTTTCTAAGCAGCTCTTCAAAAACAAGTAGTATAAAGGGCAATATATACCTTCCCGTTACATACAACAACAGCTAGAAATTATCTGTCTGCCCACACAATTCCCTTGAGATGCTGCTTTATCTCAAGGTTCCCGCTGGAATCAGCATTCCTTCCTAATCTTTGAGAGCAAGGCGCAGGAAGCATCTCTTGCAATTCTCACTCTCGTGTTGCTATGCCTCTGGGTTAGCCTGAGTCTTGCTTTACTGTTAACAAATAAGAAATGGCTGTACACAAATTTTCCTTTTTCCTGCTTCCACAAAATTCTGCCATAGTGCTCTGTGGGTTGTCAGAAATCTAACAGCAGTGGAGGTGTGTTTCTAGGTATTGTTACAGAATAGTCTATGAGTATTGGGGTGTCACAGACTCCTGGGCTACGTCTAGACTGGCATGATTTTCCACAAATGCTTTTAATGAAAAAGTTTTCCGTTAAAAGCATTTGCGGAAAATAGCATCTAGATTGGCACGACGCTTTTCCGCAAAAGCACTTTTTACGGAACAGCATCCGTGCCAATCTAGACACGGTTTTGCACAAGAAAGCCCCGATGGCCATTTTCGCGATCGGAGATTTTTTGCGCAAAACAATATCGCGTTGTCTACACTGGCCCTCTTGCGCAAAAGCATTTGCGTAGAAGGGCTTTTGCCCGAACGGGAGCAGCATAGCATTTCCTCAAGAAGCACTGATTTCAGACAGTAGGAAGTCAGTGTTCTTGCGGAAATTCAAGCAGCCAGTGTAGACAGCTGGCAAGTTTTTCCGCAAAAGCAGCTGCTTTTGCCGAAAAACTTGCCAGTCTAGACGCAGCCACAGCAGTTTGTTCCCAGGAGGTGGTGGGACTAGAGGGTGCAGCAGCTCTCAGCGCGGTAGACCCTAGGTCTCTCCTACATCCAGTTGAGCTCTGGCTGCTCTTTCTCCAGTCCAGAAGCCTTCTCCTTCCAGCCAACCCTCCTATACCACCATCCTCAACAGTTCCTTCTCCCTCTCTGTCCCTGGTAAATAGGTCACTGGGGCAGGCCCTCTCTCTTATGTTTTGTTCCCTTTCTAGCTGGAACCTGTTGGTTAGATTTCTAGGATTCTCTCTCCTCAGCCCATTGTCCTCCTATAAGCCAGAACAAACTGACTTCCAAGTTGAGCTGGGCCTCTGACTTACTATGTCACCAGTTGCTATGATACTTCCATCTCCAGGCCATTGTCCAGGATCCTAGTTGCTAGGCAAAGTCACATATGGTCTTCTGCAAAAACAAACTCTCTTCTTATCTTATTATTCAAGCAGCACACAGGGAAAATGAGGCACACATGCACTCTTCATTTAAACAACTATGAAAATCTACAACTTCATCACAGAGGCTGCTGAGAAATATTTAAGCCTGGCTGTGCAGATTGTAGTGGGTAGTCAGAACAGCTCCAGGTCTTCTGGGAAGTATACAAGAGAGCAGTAATGGATACACCCTGTGATATAGAATGAAGCCTACATTCTCCCTACCCCTTTACAAACTAGTCTGAAAGCTGCAATGAAATTAGGGTAGGATTTGTTTGGCTCTATAGTTCTGTCACACTTCTCATTGGACTTTTTTATTTTCCTCCGTCTCACCACTTCTGCTTTTTTAATAGTTTCTCTTAAGCAGAACTAGGATGAAGTAATAATTGACTTTGGAACCTGTGATTAATCAATACCAAATGATCCTTGCATTTTATCTAATCAGTCTAATCTAGTTTCTGGTATTTATGAGGCATCTCTGAATTTGGTGGCTGATTTTTCAGATGTTTAGAGGGTGTCCAACAACTGCTCAAATCAATGGAAACTCTGGATGTTTCCTTGCAAATCATGTTAGTTATATCTAAGTTTTGATGCCAAGTCAAAACGAATTGGCTTGTTGATATTTAGTGGTCTTTTCATCCTGGCTACATTCTATATATTGTTTTGAAATCATACTGGGCTCAGGAGATCACATTCAGCCAAGTTTAGTGATATTATGACATAAGGCAAATTAGAGCCAAAATTAAAGATGTTCTGAGCAGAAATATCTTCTGGAGACAAAGGAGAGATGAAGTGGCTTGGATAACAGGGAAAAAAAAGCTTGAAACTTTGCCAGAACTTTATGCCAAATTCCTAAGTGTTGGAAAATATTCTGACTGGCATTCCCATTAAATTATGTTTCACTTTTGTGCCCCTCTATTTTTTTTCAGAGACTACAGAGAAAAAACTGCAAAAATGTTCATCATTTCAAGTGCTTCTCCAAATAAACACCAAATAAGAGAAAGAATTGTAAGGTGGAGATTTTGATATTAACCATGTTTGGGCAAGTGCTTTGAGATTGAAGAAAGAAAAGTATGAAGTCTTTTTTTTTTACTAATAATAAATTATAACATGGATTACAACATGTGTGGTGTTCTTTAACAAATGATTAAGTAAACATTCTATTAAAGCACTTTCATTCAAATAAACTATGCACCTTGTTTACTATGTGATGTTTTGGTTTCAGGGAACATTAAACCATGGACAATTGTTTTTAATTAAAAAGCCTTTAAAGTCCTATATAAAACAATCTAACATATTTTAAAAAACAGTAGTTCTTGGTATCTAAGTGCACCCTTCTCCCTTGTATAATTCCAAATCACATTTTAAAAATATTGTATCCATAATGGAGGATCAAACAGATCTGGAGGAAGAGGGTGACTGGAATTGTAGTCACTCCAAAACTGAGTACTCCAGCCTTGCCCTTTATTTATTTGCTACATTCCAACATGTGGAATAAAAATCTGCTCTGCAGCATCTGTCTTCGTTAGCATCTTCTTTTGCATTTCTTTAAAAAATGGCCTGGGGTTTATTAAATGTATTACAGATTCTTCAGGTTACAGACAAGGAATAATATAAAAACCTTTATAAAAATTTAAATTCATGTTTTTTATAACCTAGCTCTCTTCTTTACAATATACCTGGTCTCTGTAGTGATGAAGCTATCAGTAAAGAACTATAGAGAGGTTTTGGTGGGTTTTTTTAAAACCTTTTGCCATTTGATGAGACCATTGCATGATGCATCCGTTTCATGCCCTGCAAATTGTCTTGGATTAGCATTCTGATTTCAGTTGGGGAATAAAATTAAATGCAAAATTTCCATTGACTGGAAAATAAGCCATTTATTGTGAGTCTCTGAAACAATCATCTAAGGGCTTGCATCATAAAAGCTACTTGTATTGCATGTAAATGCAAATTTAATGGGATTGGAGATCATTATACTTTATAGTTGAGTGTGATACCATATTCCATCACCGGCAGCTTAATGTATTTCTTTTAGCATCTGTGCTTTTTCTTTCTCTCTGCCAAAAAACAATAGCACTCAATGAGAAAAACTGAGCTATTCCATTAATTTAATTGTGGTGACTTTCTGTTGTGTTGTTGTTGTTGTTCAGAATATATTGATCTGGTTCGTACATTGGTTTAATTTAATTAACAAGCCTTTTGGCTAATACAATTGTACAGAAGAAACTGTAAATACCAAGTGTATTGTAATCGTCACATGCTACCATGAGTGCAATTAAGTCTTTATGAGCCATAATTCAGGCCATGATCAGCTCCTAGTTACTGACAATAGCAAAAGCCTAGCAATATGTGTCTGCCTATTGGTCAAAGATCCAAACAAACTGTCACTGCCAGGGGTAGCAAGAACAGCCTGCGCAAATATTGAGAAGTAGGGTCAAGGGCTGTCCTCTCTCAGGGTATGTCTACACTACAAAGTTAATTTGAACTAACAGAAGTCCACTTTTGTCGACAAAACTCTGTAGTCTAGACACACCCTAAAGGTACTTAAGGAACTAGCTGAAGCAATCTCAGAGACATTAGTAATTATCTTTGCCCTGGTCTATATTAGGGAGTCATTTTGAAATAACTCCCCTTATATTGAAATAACAAGCGGAACATCCACACTGTCAAGCCTGTTATTTCAAAATAAGTAGCTGATTATTTCAAAATAAGCATTATGCCTCGTGGCAGTATGGACACTCCCAGAGTCATTCAAAGTAATTATTCCTCAATGTTTCCTGGGGTTCTAAATCAAGAGAGCATGTCCACATTCAGGGTATGTCTACACAGCAGGGCTAAAGTTGAATTAAACTATGCAACTTGAGCTACATCAGTTGTGTAGTTTACATTGAAATAGCTTAACTCGGCTTTTGGCGCTGTCTACACAGCAGGAAGTCAAAGAAAGAACACTCTGCCTTGACTTCCCTTATTCCTCATGAAATGAGGGTTACCAGGAGTTGAAATAAGAAGTCCTTCAGTTCACCATTATTTTGAAATAATGACTCATAGTGTACCGAAATAACACTGCTGTATAGATATAGCCTGCCTTAGGCTAATTTTGAGGCTTCCCTGTAGTGTGGACATGCTCTTTCAAAATAGTTATTTCAGGAGTTATTTCCAAATAAGTTATTTTGAAATAATTTCTTAGTGTAGACATGTCCTTTGACTTCTCCTGGAGGACAAGACCAGTCCTGGAAGGCTGCAGAAAGGCAAAGAATATCTTTTAAGAATAGAACAAGGAGGAACTTCAATACCTGAAAAGTTTCTAGGTAAATTATTAAACAATCGGTTTGTAAGCAGCTGAAGGATAATAGTGTTAAGGAATGGTCAGCATGGATTTGTCAAGAACAAATCATGCCAATCCAGTATAATTTCCTTCTTTGATAGGATTACTGCCCTAATCAGTGCTTAATTTGTGCTTGGACTGGCCAGAGTTGAGCCCCAGCACTTCTAGGCTTGGCCATCCATAGCCCCAACTTCTCTGAGCTTGTCATGTCAGGTATGAAATATCTAGATTAGATCCACCCATTCAAATTAGACACCACTCCAGCAAGGGCTCAGGAAGCTTCTGCAGCTTCTATAGGTCAGCAACACAAAGATCAGGGTGGGGTTGAGGGTGGAGTTGGGGTCTTGCCTCCCCCAGCCCAACCAACCCTCACCCAACCCTCACCTATTGCCGATGGGCCTTAGAGTGAGTGTCCAAGCAACTTGCACTCACTTTAAGAAACAAAATTACATATAAATTAGTGTAAATGAGACTCACATACTGCTGGTTTTTAAAAGTCCTCTTAGAGCTTTTCTTGGAAGAGGCAAGTACAATGTTATTATTAGCAGGACTACTGGTGATATTTAGTGTATTAGGATCTGTTGTGCACAAAAAGTAAAGTATGCTTACTTTGCTCTGAATGAAGGGTTTGCTTCCATGATTATACTCACTGGGAACTAGTCAAGCAAATCAGCATTTCAGTGAGCTGAGCCCTGTAGGAAAGGATGTGACACAATGAGAATAATATCACTCCACAGCATCTGCTGGTTATACTGAAATTGATCTATCAAATTACACCAGGTTCTAGCACTGGGGAAGGAATTGCTCTCCTGTTATTTTCAGTGAATACTTAGCTATAATCCATTATGTAAACATCCTACTCACAGCAATCTAGTAAGGACATAGATACAGACTGTTTATTTTGAGAACAAAACCACTCAGAATTAGGTGGGAATTAGGATGCAGAGGCAAGTATTGCTGGCAGTTATGCAGTTTTCTGGTGTATGGAAACTCCAGATTGTCCATTTCATTTTACACCATAAAAGAGAAATTAGACATTTTACCTAGGAAATTGTTTGTGGTGCTGGTTCATGTAAGCACTTGAAGCACATATAAAGCATTAGACATGTGCCCAAAGCCCATTGACTTCAATGGGCGTTAAGCACATATTCCTGAACTGCGACATAGACCAAGCAAACATGAAACATATCCATTCACGTTTGTGATATTTTTTTTTGTAATATGATATTATTTACTTGGTGCTAAAGGTATAATAGTTTTATTGTAAGTGAGATCAATAGTGCTACCTGTTATCAAAGGTGGCAACAGTTCCCTTATAAGACTCTGGTTTTGGTTACTTGTAACATTGTCAGATTAACTGTTTAGGCCGAAATTTGACATGTTGGGTGTTCTACCCCCAGGCTGACTTTTTTTTGGGGGGGGGGGGGGGGAATTTCAGCCAAAACATTTAGGCAGTTTCCAAGGATGAGGCCAGAGAAAATAAACTCCCCTTGAGCACTGGGGAGCCTGTGTTGGTGCTCCAGCCTCCCCGCCATCCTGACATGGGGCTGGAGCACACTACTAGCTTCTACCACCTGCCCAGGCATTGGTGTGCAAGGGGAATGTGGAGAGTGTCTTTCTCCTTCTCAGTCAGAGGCCACGTCAGAGAGAGTTTGGGGAATTTTGCATCTCACTTGTGTGTGGCCCCTTATTGATTTTTTTGTGGGTCAGTGGACCCCCCAACCCAAAAAAAGGTTGAGGACCCTTGCCTCATTTGTTTCAGAAGTTGGAAGATGTGTAATGGATGAGGAAGGGGATTGCCGAGAGAGCACAAATGTCTCATGGTTGAAGGTAGTTGAAAGCTGCACTGGAGAATTTGATTCTGTCCCTGCCTTTACCACAATATCCCTCTGTGTGATCCTAAGCATGTCATTTAAATCAGACTTGCATTGGTGGTCACAAATTTTGTGTTTCCCCATTTTCTGGGGGTCCAACTTGGATATCTTGGGGGTCTGATTTGCAGATATGCTGAGTTCTCTGTTGCAGTGAAGCCCAACAGGAATAGCACTTTGAACATTTAAAATGCTACAGGATGCTGCAAATTTTGAAAAAAATCAGATCTTAGATGTCCCATATTGAGCAGTTAGAATTTTTTACATTTATCCCCTGCCTCATTTCCCCATCTCTAAAATGGGTATAATAGCACTGTCTCATCCCAAAGGGATGTTATGAAAAATCTAGTTTTCAGAATGGATTTAGTTAGTGCTCAGGAGCAGTGTGTGGAGCTCTGTGCACTCTTCTGCCCTGCCCCTCACCTAAGAGCCAGGCCTGCTGCTGACTGGTTCTGGGGTATAGCCCAGTCTGCGGTACCAGGACAGGCAGCTACCCTGCCTTAGTACCCCCCCTCCACTGGTCACCTGATCACCCTGCAGCAATGAGACTCAGTGCCTGACATTCTATGACCTAATACTGGGTTGCGACCCTTCGTTTGAAAACCACTGATCTAGTTTGTGTGCCTGTAAACGCATTCACTGCATACAAGTTCTGAACATGACTATGGAGACTCCCTTACATTCATTAAACCAAACTGTGAATGATAATGTCAGATGTTGAAAGCCTGTATATGCCTCGGTTGCATGCAGGAGCAGCCTAAGGTTGGCTGCGGCAGCTGGCGCCCCAGGCGGAAAGCATGATTGGCGCCCCCACCTGCACAGCTGTCAATGGCCATGACATAATCATCGGGCACCCAGGCACCCCGTGACGTCATCATCGGGCGCCTCGGGCCAGTGGTGCCCTAGGCGGCCGCCTAGTCTGCCTAGGCTCACGGGCCATCCCTAGTTGCATGACATGTAATGAGACTGACATGGCACTGGTTATAGATCATGTGAGCTGCCTAGTAGATGTTTCTTGCACTTTCATTTCTTGTTAACTTCTACCTCTTTCCCCCTTACTGAAGACTGACTTTCACAGCTCTATCACTTCAGGGCCTTGAGCAATAATAAAGTTCCCTTACAAGACTTGATAAATGACCTTCCCTGATGAGTAGGTTTAACTGCATTATTTGGAGGAGATTTTTCAGAAGACCTTGTTTTGGAAGGTTCTTTTTAATAGATATCAATTTCTTAAATAATTTCTGATAGGTTTATTGAGGAAACAAATTGCCAGAATCTGGAAATAATAAATCCAGAACTAAGATTTAAGCTGATGTATATAGGAAGAGACAAAACATTTATCTCCAATTGGTTCACAGGTTCTACTAGCATTTCAACAACTTCCATTTCTTTAATAAGGCCCAGTGGGAAAAGGCCCAATTTCTCTGCTGTGCTAACAAGCATTTAGCATATTGGAGTGGAGGCTGGGTCAGACAGCTGAGTCTCTGACCATAACTTTGTATGTAGTCTGACTATTGCTCCTTTGGGAACACTGAATAGTCCTTAATCTCCATTTTACATACAGAGTTAAGGGCTGGTAGTGAAATGCATGTTCTTAGATGCTGTTCAATCATCAAAAATACAGAGTATAAAGAATTTCCATTCTCTGAGTTTCTGTAATTAGACTTAAACGTTCAACTATACATAACCTTTTAGCCAGGGGGAGTCCACAGCATATCTAGGGGTTCGTTTTCAACAGTACAACGTGGAAACGGCTTGAACCCCCACCCCATTAATGAAGGAAAATTATACAACAGCTATGACCTCTATGGGTAGGTCTCTTGAGGTTCCAGCCAGTTCTCAATAATTTTCAGCTCTTAGGCTTTGTCTACCTGGCAAGTTATAGTGCTGTAAATCAGCCCCCAGTGCTACACCTTCTGAGATATCCACACTGGCAAGGCACTTACTGCACACTAGGGCTATGTCTACACTGGCGGCTTCTTGTGCAAGAACATCTTGCGCAAGTGTTCTTGCGCAAGAAAACGTCCACACTGCCATGTGCAAGCTGTGCTTTTGCGCAAGAGCGCCCATGGCAGTGTGGACACTCTCTTGCGCAAGAAAGCTCTGATGGCCATTTTAGCGATAGGGCTTTCTTGCGCAAGAAATCCCTGCCAAGCGTCCACACTGCCCTCTTACGCAAGAACTCCTGCACAAGAGAGCTTACACCTGTTAAAAAAGAGCATAGCTCTTACACAAGAAGCCCTCTCTTACCATGCCGTACTGTAAATTTACTTGCACAAGAGTGGGTGGACAGTGTGGACGCTCTGCAGATTCTTGCACAAGAACGGCCGTACTTGTGCAAGAAGCTGCGAGTGTAGACATAGCTTAGGTCTACAGTTGCTGGGTTCTAGGCATAGCCCGGGGGTGACGAATGATCTCATTTATGTGGGTAGGGCTCACCAATCTAACTAGAAGGTTTCAGGTTTGTCCTCCTTCCCCACATGACACAAAGGTTGAGGGCTATAAAACTCTATTTCTGGAGGAAGATCCAGGGGATCACAACAGCAGCCATGCTCAAAATGGGGGTAGTACCAAATTAAAACAATTTTTATTATGATTGGCATTAAAACGGTAAGGAAAACAAAACACACAGAACTGATCGTACAGATTGATTCAATCACCCCTAATGGTAGCATTAATAAAGTTTGGTTATATAATTGCACTTGTCTAAGTATACAGAGATAGTTACCAAGTAGAATACCATACTCACCTGCACTCCTCCAGGAGTTGGAAGAACCAGTCTCCCTCCACTGCTGAGTCTTGGATTTTCAGTGAAAGGTGAAGTATGGAAAACTTAGAAACAGAGACACTTAGAAAGAATAAGTAAAGTGAAGTGAAGAGCTTTGATGAGGAGAGAGATATTTGATGAGGAAGAAGATTTTTCTCATTTGCCAACTTCTGCATAGCATTTTATGGTTTTTTTGCATCATAAATACTTAACCTCTTGTGGCCATAAACAGATTTCCACACCCTGGGATTTTCTGGGTGCACATGCTTGATTGGGTGGTGATATTGGGATATCTTTTGAATAAGCATGGATAAGATCACTTGATGCCCCTCTTGGATCCATTCTCTGACATGGAAATAGCAGGAACCTGCGATTAGGAACAAAGCCTTCTGTTTCCTTGATCAGGATGTCAGTTTGGCTGGGTCTTGCAGTTTTGGAGCTATTTTAGAGCTTACCCTTTCTGTGTTCTGACCCAGTTGAGAATTTCACCATAAAGCCTTTCACAATTTCTAAAGAGAGGTTAAGGATATTTAGTTTAATTTCTAAACAAATATTAACCCTTGCTTATGACACTGCACTGCTGCTAAAGTCAACTTGTACAGGATAAGTCCTGCAGGCCTTGTATTACTGGCATTACTAAAATATAATAAAAGGGATAAGATAGAAAAGTAAATAGATTTGCAGGCTACAAAGGTAAACTTACTCAAGGAGCAGCATAGAGCATGCTGAGCTCTGGATACAATGCTGGGATGTCAGTATGGACACCATGGTGTAGTACTGCATGGTGACTGGCCTCTAGCACCTTTCCCACAATACCTGTTCTTGCCTCTCTGGCAGGGGCGCCCCGAGGTGGGCTGCCGGCAGCTGACACCCCAGGTGGAATGTGTGATTGGCATTCCCCTGCCTCCACAGCCCTCAATGGCGTGATGTCATCATTGGGCGCCCTGTTTAACGCGGCACCCTAGGCGATGGCCGAGTCAGCCTATATGCACGGGCTGACCCTGCTGCTTGGAGCCATGTCAAGGTGCTGGACTCATCAGCATCTGGAGAGAGGAGGCTGTCCAATCCCAGCCACACGCCAGCTGTAGGAATGATGATACCTAAGGACAGCTATCAAGATGCATGGCCAAAAGGGGCCATGACTGGGATGCACTGCAGTGCAGAGTCAAAGTGAAGGCTCTGCAAAATGCCTACCACACAGCACAGGAGGGAAATCGCCACTCCAGTGCTGCACCCGTGACCTGCCAGCTCTATAAAGAGCTGGATGAAATACTTGGAGGTGACCCCCACCTCTGCTCTGGCCAGCTGCTCTGAGTGGCCTGCAGGGGCATGAAAGGCAGGGATCCTGATTGAGGATGCTGCTGGGTTGCTAACGAGTACCCATCCAGGTAAGTGTCTCCCAGACAGAGCCTGCCTCTGGCACTCCAGCACCTACCTCCCCCCAACCATCTTCCCCTCATCCTGCACTTCTACCCCACATAACCCAAACCCTCTGCACCCCTGTTCCTACATCCATATCCGCTCCTGGACCCTGCACCCCCCCATCTACAGCCCTATTCAGGTCACAACTCCCCTCCCCCCGATCTTACAGCCCCATTCCCACCCCAGGTCACAACCCAAATCTCTACACCCACTCCTGCATTCTTGCCCCAGGTCACCACACCCTCCCAGACCCTGCACCCCCTCCCATACTTCTCATCCATGTCAGAATCCTCTCCACCAGCCATACCCTCCACCCCAGCCTCCTCCCCAAGTCATAACCCCCTCCTTCACCCAAACTCCCACCCAGCTGCCACACTCCCGTCTGCACCCATCCTCCATCCCAGACCTTGTCGCTCCTCCATTAATATCATGGAAGACTGGCCTCTGACCACTTACCAAATTCTTGGAGTGGCCACCATCAAAAATTATTTCCCATCCTCTGATTTTGGGGGTTCTGTGTTTTATGTGTGCTTTCTCTGGGACAGCCAGTCAATGAATGATAGGTATGTGAACAATGGTTGTGTTTAAACTGGATCTATGCTCTTTCTAGTGATAAAAATGGTCCCCCTGTAAAATGTTGCTTTTTGGCTTCACAGATTTAACCTTGGGATCCCAGTTTTCTTTGTTATCATCTGCTGAATGCCTATGCATGGCAAGGAAGTGTCCTCGGAAACAATGCCATTCCTAAGGGAGTGCAGGGCCCAGGACAACATCTCATGTCACACTCCCACACCATCCTGTTACAGGTTTCTTTGAAATGAATACACTGTGAAATATATTCCCTTTGATGCTGGCCTTCCAGAGGTCCACTGGCTTCCTTTAATCATTTATACAGAAGCTGGACACTGTTTCCCTAATTTAATAATCTACTCAACTGACGTTATCTCCTAAGTAAATAAAGCTTGTAAATGTATATTCTGTGACCATGGTAATACTGAAATTGACAAAATGCTTTGTGTGGCAATTTGTGTTAGCAATAAACTTCGAGCATGGCCATGGTATCAAGACTCTGTAATATTAAACAGTTTAGAAGCAGCAGGATCCTGAGTCTGCTTCAGATTCTTTCTTTTATTGTTTGCCTGCCCTCTGCTGTTAGTTATGGAACCAGTGATACAGCTGGTTCATGAAAGCACACACGCCTAGGCATGGTCCGCGTGTGATGTAAGCCATCCCTGTCCCATTGGTGTTAACTGGAAGCTCCAGGAAATAATGGAAATTAAATATTAGTTAAATAATTGAAATGTGCTGGCATTTGGGAGCTGAAGACAGGGACAACTCAAAAATAACAGCAGGCAAATCTGAAACTATGAAAAGCAAAACCTACTTCATTTTGATTTTTCTTTAATGCTTCAAAATTGAGATTGCGTATCTTCTGTTGTCACTAGAAAGCACTACATAAGTATTCAGCCAGAAAACTACCATTAACATTGCAAGACAAAATTTCCAATGCTTACAATGTATTCGGAAAGTTTACATATGTATACTCAGGGCTTTATAAAGTTGCAGTCAGGCAGAAGGAACTATAGCAGGATTTTGATTAAAATTAGCATAAATGTCTTTTAATCTGTCTACTCCTACGGCTATCCTCCTGAATATTTAAACACCCCACAAATCAGGGTTGCGGTCTTTTTTGTTTTTCAACGCATTGCATTTTTTAAAAAACGCTAAAATGGATACAACTGACATGAGATTCTCAGGTCTGATCTTTTGCTCCATCTATCGCACTTTATAGTAGAGCTCCTCCCCATAACATGTAACACTGATCATATTTCACATCTTACGTCCCCTCTGTCATTTCAATGTAGATGCAGATTGTGGGGATTCTGTATATATCATTCTAACTGGACGGAGTCCCATGGGAAGCATCTTTCAAAGCCAACACTCTCTGCCAAAACCTCCCACTAGCCCGCTCCCTGGTTGGCTTTGCTGCTGTAATAAGCATGTTTATAAAACAGCAAGGTTGCACAGTTTCACTTTATTATTTGTAGACTAACCTCCCTGTTGCTCCTGATCTCTCTGGGCTGGAATGCTTTCCTCACTTCTCCAGTTCATCTCTCCTTTGATCTCCGCACTGTAAATGGGAGGCTGGATTAAATGAAACATTTCACTTTATGGAGTTTTCCCGAGGAAAACTCCTCCACTACCTTACTAACATACTTTGCCAGATATGAAATATTTTTTTAGTTAAGAGCACATTTTCAGAACTCAGCAAATCTTAGTGGCCTTTTGCACTTGCCAAGCTTTATGGGGAGCCATCATATTGCCACCTGCAAAGGCAATTCTCTAATTTATTCCTTAATATCAACACTACCAACACATTTACGGGAAAAGTGATACCGCACATTTAAGGCAAGCTGCAGAACTTTGTGGAGCAGACTTTGATCAGCAAAGCAGCTGATTCAAAACAGCACCTGAACTAACATTTTTTTTTCATTTGGTTCAATCTAGGATCAGGCATCAGCCAGGGGAATTTGAGTTTTTTAAAAAATATTTCTCTTTCTTTTAAACAAAAAAAAGTTGGTCCTTGACCACCTTTGCTGCTTTGCTGCTCCCTGTGTGTGCCTAGCCAGTGGGCCTGCATAACATGTCAACAAAGTTAGTGCAAAATTGTGCAAAATTGTGCTTTCCGAGCCCTCCCCCCCCCCCCGCCCCCGTCTGGCACCTGAGGTGGCTGCCTCAGTTTGCCTCATAGTAAGGCCAGCCCTGCCCCCTCTTCCCTCCTTGCAACTCTGGCTCACATGATTAACTGTTTTGCAGTGTGCAGGAGACTCTGGGGGAAGGAGCAAGAGTCCAGCAAGATTGGGGAAAGGGGGGAAAAGGTAGAGCGGAAGCAGGGCCTGGGACAAAACTGGGGTTTGAACAGTGACCACCCGCAGGAACAATGGAAAACTTGTGCCTATAGTTCCAGCCCTGAAGTTAGCGTCCATACAAGGAGCCACATATTAATGTCTGAAGAGTTGCATGTAGCTCGGGGGCCACCAGTTGGCTATGCCTCTACAACTGAAAGGCATTCAGATACTATTGTGATGTGGGTATTATAAGAACCTGTACTGAGTAGAATTCCAGTCCTCCCATGCAGAATCCTTGATGTTCCAGTCCTGCGCCTCTGATGTGAATGTAGAACTGCCACTCTATTCAGAGCAAGCTGTGTCCCTATCTGATGCACAATCTAATCCTTCCAGATGTACACTCATGTCCCCTAGGGAACGGATGGAGATCACACCTCTCATTTTCACTTGTGACATGTGCCAGGATGTGACCTCAGGTTCCAAATTGTGAAAAAACCACTATACCCACCCACTTTACTGCCTAGCTCTGAACATCATGTGTCATGCTAATTATTATACAAGGAAACCCAAGCTTACTGAGATTGGTCTGTAATGATGGGTGGAGAATGCTTTAAGCAGCTGTCTGGTGACTTGCCAGAGAACAAAGTCCTTGTGGTGGCTGAGAATCATTTTTCATTCCCTTCGCCAAGACTCTGTGCCACTGTCAGAGTTGCTTAGGGGCACAGCCAGCTTTGCCAGGCACAACAGGGTTGCACCTGGCCAGCTGTTCTCAAAGGACCTGATTCAAACCGACTGATGTCATTGAAGAGTGTTTAGACCTCACTCCAGCCACCTACTCTGTGCAACCTTCCATGGAGACCCATCAAAGACAGTGGGCAGCATGTCCTGCTGGCCCCTTTGCTTGCAGGGACCATTTCCCAGTGCTCAGGAATGGAGAATTGAATCAACTGGGGACAGTGTTGCAGACAGTCCACATCAGCTAAATGTTTCATGGCCTGCAATACTATTACCCTGATGGGCTACATGAGGCCCACCACTACAGTGGAGGATCCAAGCCTTCTGAAGAAATACAACTATATCAGTTCCAGATTGATAGACATTTTGTTTTCGATCCTACAGATTTTAGCTCTCAGAACATCTATCACATCTGCCAGACTCTCATGTTCATATAGACTTTCAACATGGTATTCAGAATAAAATGGGATTCATTTGTGAATGGAGGACACACACACAAATTCCTCAGATGTGTGAATTGTGCCATATAATATGTAACATATTTAGCAATTGATCATGCAAATCATAAAAAAATTCACAAATGAGTGAAAAATAAAGTCTATCAATGCAGGGGAGGGGGCTAATTAACATCTGGAACCAGGGAAAAATTGACCTGATCATAATAAAATATCTATCAGCCTGATTCTACTCTCATTATGCTGATCCAAATTCCAGTGATGAAAATGAATTTTTTTCTTTTGCTTCAAAGGGCTTTGCCTCAGACGCTAAATGGAAACCTACAACACTGTAACCATAGAATGGTAGAATCATAGAACACTACAACTGGAAAGGATCTCGAGAGGTCATCGAGTCCAGTCCTCTGCTCTCATGGCAGGACCCAGTACCATCTAGACCTGCTTTTAAATATTTTCAGAGATGGAGATTCTATAACTTCCCTAGGCAATTTATTCCAGTGTTTAATCACCAAGACAGTTAGGAACTTTTTCCTAATGCCCAGCCTAAACCTCCCTTGCTGCAGTTTAATCCCATTGCTTCTTATCCTATCCTCAGAGGCCAAGGAGAACAATTTTTCCCCCTCCTCCTTGTGACACACTTTTAGATACCAGAAAACCATTATCATGTCCCCTTTCCAAACTAAACCCTCCCAATTCTTTCAGCCTTCCTTCATAGGTCATGTTCGCTAGACCTTTAATCATTCTTGTTGCTCTTTTCTGGACCTTCTCCAATTTTTCTACATCTTTCTTGAAATGTGGTGCCCAGAACAGGACACAATACTCCAGTTGAGGCCTGATCAGTGCAGAGTAGAGAGGAAGAATGACTTATTTTGCCTTGGTCACAACTCCTGTTAATGTATACCAGTTACTAAGGTCCCAGAAAAGTGTAAATTGGAAGATTAAAACTTCAGAGGGATGGGGATAAAGAAAACTTTCTAGGCTTGCTGTTCTGAAAATGTACTGTTTAGCTATGGTTAGTGTGTTATCTGATTTTTTTTCTGCTGCCACTATAGATCCCTTTGAATTTCTCTAAAAATCTAAAGCTTTTTGACTAGCCTTTGAATAGATTTTTTTAGACCTGTCACACACACTGTATTTCTCTTTGTTACACAATAGCAAATCAAATTAGTCTGTCAGAAATTCCCTATATTAAAATAACATGCTTTTCACAAATGTATCTAACTACAGCCAACCTCCAGGGAATAACCTTGTAATGGCTTTTGTTTGTGAAAGCACATCAGACAACAGAATGTGGGCAATCCTGCCCAGACAACCAGGGGATAAAGATTTTATGCAAATGCTGGCAAAAATGACTCTAGGAATAGCCCACAGCAAAACAAAGTATATTTCCAAATGAGACTTAGAGTATCCTAGGGTATGTCTACACTACCCTCCTAGTTCGAACTAGGAGGGTAATGTAGGCATACCGCACTTGCAAATGAAGCCCGGGATTTGAATTTCCCGGGCTTCATTTGCATAAGCGGGGAGCCGCCATTTTTAAATCCCCGCTGCTTCGAACCCCGTGCAGCGCGGCTACACGGGGCTTGAACTAGGTAGTTCGGACTAGGTTCCTATTCCGAACTACCGTTACTCCTCGTGAAATGAGGTGTACCGGTAGTTCGGAATAGGCACCCTAGTCCGAACTACCTAGTTCGAGCCCCGTATAGCCGCGCTGCACGGGGTTCGAAGCAGCGGGGATTTAAAAATGGCGGCTCCCCGCTTATGCAAATGAAGCCCGGGAAATTCAAATCCCGGGCTTCATTTGCAAGTGCGGTATGCCTACATTACCCCGCTAGTTCGAACTAGCGGGGTAGTGTAGACATACCCCTATTGACATAGTGTAACTGCCCCCATCTGGATTTGAACCTGGGACCTCTGAAATTTAGGGTAGGTCTACACTGCGTGGCTATTTCGGGATACCAGAAGTATCTTACTGGAGGTAACCAGTGGTCTATACACCCCACCTGTTATTTCAAAATATTTTTTTAACTAATGGGCGCACTCTTTTGCCATCCTGGTGAACCTTGTTCCATGAGGGATAAGGGATAGCTTAAAATAGTGTGTTATTTTGAAATTTGGTGCTGTGTAGAAATGCCAAATTTCAAATTTAAAAGTAAGATACACACTTTGCGTTGCGCAAATTGTGTATCTTATTTCAAGCTTAGGGCGCTGTGTAGATGCACCCTTAGGCTACGTCTACACAGCTTCTTTCTTCAGCAAAAGCAGGACCGATTAACATATTACCATGCTTCATTTGCATAATTTAGGAGCCGTTTTTGCGCAAGAGGTTTTTGCGCAAGAGCCATTCTTCATTTTTTCAGGAAGAATGGCTCTTGCGCAAGAAGGGATTTTTATGCAAAAAGGAACTGTGTAGATGGCGCCTTTTTGCACAAAAACCGCTTGTGCAAAAATGGCTAATTAATTATGCAAATGAATCACGGCAATATGCTAAACTGTACTTCATTTGCATAGGCTATTGCGGAAGAAGGAAGCTGTGTAGACATAGTTTTATGTAAGAGCCTCTATAGCTTGAGCTATAAAGCCATCTGGCTCGCAGCTTATGCTGTTGAGCTCACTCATTGTTCTCTCTCTCGCTGTTAAGTGGTCTAAGTGCCACTACATGGGACAGTGAACCACACTCAGTAGGTGTATGGGTTACAATAGTTTCTTGTCTCTCTTTTCCTGTGCCAAACTCCATTTTCCAGAGATGCCCACTGAACAACTCTCACAGAGCAGTTAATGCCAGAGCAACTTTATTTTCCAGTGGAGTCTTTCATTTTTAGCCACAGAGGGACATCAAATTGTAGGTTGACACTAAATGATAGGACACAGAATACATGGTGATGGAGAGTGAAGCTCTGCCTTTCACTGATGTAACACCTCAAGAATTGGGTGTAGAACTGTCAAAACCTCAGAAGTAATTTAGGAGCAGTCAAAAGGACAGTAGAAATTAAGTGACTAAATATCTTAAAATCTGGGCACATGGAATTCAAAGCTGCATTGATTCAATAAGACTTAAGCTCCTAACTTCGAACTTTTACAAGTATTTCGGCACCTAAAAATGCAGCTACACCTAGGGACGTCCTTAGGATTTTTGGGGCCCTACACAATACTATCAAACTTGTGACCCTATGCCCAATGGCAGCCCAGGAAGTGGGAGGAATGATGATTTTTTAAAAGATGTTATTTCATAATCTTCAGGAACACACTAATGAAATATTCTTAAAACAAACATGGAACTAATATCCAGTATACAGCTCAGGGTTGACAAATGCCTGTTAAATGGCTTCATTACCACTTGAATGGCTCTTTCACAGGTATGATGTTTTGCTAATAGGTTCCGCAGACTTTTTCACTTTTATTATGCTTGATCCTCTTCGAAGGAAGCAGAGCCACAGAACTGGGATAGGAAGAGGCAGGTGGGTAGATATTAAGAGCCAGAGGTGTCCCAAATTTTTGGGTGCCCTATACAACTGCATATGGAAAAGGCTACACCTAACTCCCATTGAGTTGAATGGGAGTTAACGCCTAGGTGCTTTTGAGAGCCTAATATCTGTTTCTGAAGGCACTTGAATACCTTTAAAAATCTGGCCCTAATTCACTTTGAAAAATTGGATTTTGGCTGCTAAGTTAACCCTAGTCAAAACTCATCTTTTTGCTAACTCCTTTCTCCCTTAGGAGACTTGTACAGTTTTATATGCTGATAAAATGCCCCTTACTTGAAGCTGTGTTTACCACAAGCCAATCTTCAAGCTGATCTGTGTTTTTGGCTGGACTAGATAGTACAGATGGAAGAGTTTTCCTCTGTCGACTTCCTGCAGTGTAGACAACTCCAAAAGGCGAGTTCAGCTACTTTGACTTCAGCTACACAATTAATATGGCTGAAGTTGTGTACCTTAATTCAACTTTGTTCCATAGTGTAGACATACCCAGAGTGATCTTAAAGAAGAGCTTTGTTCCTCATAGTTTAGTTATTAAAAGAGGAACCTTGATAATCATTTGACAGCAATGAATTACTTTATCTGAAAAATAAGAGATTGCCTACACCAGGGCTGGGAAAAATACAGCTCGGGGGATAGATCTGGCCCGCCAAGCCACCAGACCTGGCCCACAGACAACCCTGCCAGGACCCTCCGGCATAGCGCTGCTGCGGTTTAAAGTGCAGTCCGTGTGGCTCTGTGCCTCGCAGGGAGGGGGAGGCTTTATGTGATCTCCCTGCCCCCAGCCCAATCCTCAAGCTCCTATTGGCTGGAAACTGGCCAATAGGAATTGACCCCAGCCAATTTCTCAGCTCCGATTATTGGCTAGAAGTAATCAGCCAATAGGAGCTGAGAGAATGGCCTGGGGTGGGGGAGAGAACAAACCCTTTTCCCTTCCCAGAGCTAAGAGCCACATGGAGGTAAAAAGCCTAAAGTTTAAAGTGATCTGGCCCCCCTGCCGTGGGGGTGCTGCAGGGCTGCTGGCTTAGGTAAGCGCCTCCCAGTCAGAACCTGCCTTTTGCACCCCTGCACCTCACATTCCCCCAGGTCACCATCCAAACCCTCTGCACCCCCCTGCCCCAGGTCACAACTCCCTCCCAGACCATGTACCCCCTTCTACATTCCTCCCCCAGGCCAGAATCCTCTCCTGCATCCCTATGCCCTCCCAGACACTGTACCCCAATCACCTGCACCAGGTCAACATCCAAAACCTCTGCAGTCACTCTGCACCCCCTTTTCCCTTCTCCCATGTTATAATTCTCTTCCAGACTTTGCAACCCATCCTAGAGCCCCTCCCCCAGGCCAGAATCCTCTCCTGCACTTATACTCCCTCCCTGACCCTACAGTCTAATCCGCTTACTTTGGTCACAGCCCCCTCTTTCACCCAAACGCCTTCTCAGATCTCACACCATCACCTGCACCCAGTCCCTTGCCCCATTGCCCTTCTGGACCCAACCTCCACACTAGACCCTGCATCTCCTCCACAGAAAAGTGTGGTCCTTGACCACTTTCCAAATCTTGGAGTGGCCCTCCCATCAAAAATTATTGCCCACCCCTAATCTACACTGACAAGTCACTGTGCTGTAACTTACTGGTTCAGAGGTGTGAAAAGATCCTATCTCCCTGTAAAGACCAGTGTAAGCAGGCTCACAGTACTATTAGCTACGCCCCTTGTGGAGGCAGTTTACCCAAAGTGCCGGGAGAGCTTTCTCCCAGTGTAGATGCCATGACCACACTGTCACGTTAAAGTGCCGCCACAGCAGTATTGTAAACTTGGAAATGTAAACAAAGTTTAAGTATGGCTGTTACCTAATTGTAAGTAATTTACACAAACAGTGAAGGAGGGGTAGGCTGAGTCTTTTGGCATAGTATTTACTATACACAATAGGAATATTTTCAGTGTTGCCAAACCTTATGTAATATAGCAAGTTCTAATGTCTTAATCTTTAATTGGCACGCAAGATAGGCTGTCAAACTGCACATTTGGTATTTGAAAAATGTGTGTTGTGAGACAAGTTCTATTCTATTGGCTTAAATCAGCTGCAGAGGATGATTGCAAATGATCTCATCCTTAATGTTACCCTTGTGCATTAAGCACAGACTCCTTTGTCAGATTTCCCTTCTTCTCAGGAAGAGTATTGTGGCTCCAGCTGGCAGGAAGCACAGGGACCATTTTATCATTTTTATCACATACATAGAAATCAGCAGTGCTTACTCAAAAAGGCCTTCATTGGTCAGAATGCTGTGCCCAGTTCAGGCGTCCATACTATAAAAAAGGATGATGAAAAACTAGAGAAATTTCAGAGGAGAACTACAGGAATGACTTGGGGTCTTTCAAACTGATTTACAATGAGAGACACGAGGATCTCAACCTGTTTCAACAGGGGTGGACTGGCCGGGTGGGATACCGGGAATTTCCTAGTGGCCCGTCGTATCCACCCATGATTGCCCCACACTCTAAGCGGACCTGAGTCCGTGCTGTATGCAGTGCACGGAGCCTAACACGCCACTTGTGCTGCATGCCGGACATGACGCAGGGAAAGGGGGCGGGGCTTGAGGGGGACATAAGGTTGACATCATAGGGAGGGCCATTCCCAGGCTTATTTTGATTGCCAGTCCACTCCTGTGTTTCAGTTACACAAGGTGGCGCGATCTCAGTCTGCAAATACCTACAAATGAAAAAAAAAAGTAGATGAGAGCAGTCTAATAGACAAAGGCATAATAAGGGAAGTATATTTAAGCACAGGCAGTTATGAAAAACAGCATGTCTTATATTTCTTCATATCCAGGCAATTCAGAGGATTAACAAGATGAGGACTTTCCGTTGAGAACCACTGGAGGGCACTGTAGACTAACTGTTGTTAGACTTTAAAGTGCTGCCAGACTATTTGTTGTTTTTTAAGTTTTTCTTGTTGAAAAACACACACCCATCAAAGTAAAATGAGTAGACAATATAATAGGTCTTTCCTGTCTCCCTCTGTTCAATATCCAATTCGCTTGCCTGGCTCCTTGTTAAATATCTGAAGTTATGGGCCTCTAGCTTTTCCATAATTGAGTGTATCTCCCTGTCAGGAAGTTCTGCACTGGTGACTAAAAAACTTGAAACACTATTGAGGTGTTCCAATTCTAGGCCAAATTACTTTCCTTCTGGATGAAATCTTGAGTTTACTACCATCAGTCATGCTTTGTAAATAGTTTCAGTATACACAACATAGCCAAGATTTAAAATAGTGGTTGTTTAAAAGTATACTCTTAATTCCATAGGTAGGCACCTCCATAAGTGGCTCATTTTTCAAAAGAGATTAGCAGCCATCACCTCCCGCTAACTTTAGTGGGATCTAGGGAATACCCTGTATGTTAAACATTGCTTCTAAGACAGCGTGACTTGTTTTTCATTTTTACTAAGCATTCATTTGGTTAAGCAACATTGGTCAGGATCTGGCTGGCCAGTACTGGGACTGAGGTGAATGCTATCTAGGGTTGACAAATGCTTTCACAAAAAATCCTGAACATGGCAGGAAAAAAATTTGTTGAGAAAAAAAAAGGAGGGGGGCGGGGGACCAACCATAGTTGTTGAGCAAAACAAAATAAATGCGTCGTTGAGCTCCTCCCTCGCTCTGCCCCTGCCAGACATGACAGGGGAAGAAGAATGTCCGGTATTTTCTGCCACGAATAAGGGACTGTCCAGGCACCTGGCAACCCTAATGCTATCTTCAGACACCCAAAAGCTTCATGGAGCTCTAGGTACCAATAACATTTTGCAGGTTTATGGGAGATGTGAGTTTTGAAACTTGAGAATAAATATCCTGTAAAGTTGGCAAATCCCATGAATATCCAAAGGTCAAAAATATGCTAGTCCCGAACTAGCCACCTTCTGAGGATCTATCACCTACTGATAGAATGAAACTCCCCCGACTTAATTGATGGCTGATCAAATGTGTATTTCTCCATTTTATAATACTCAAGCTGATCATACTTGATCCCAAATCATTGGCATTAATGGCAGTGAGTACACATCATGCACCTTTATTTGGGCTACATCTACACTACAGCAGAAAGTTGACTTAAGCTATGCTTCCTGACAGGGAGATACACTCAATTATGGACAAGCTAGAGGCCCATAACTTCATATATTTAACAAGGAGCCAGGCAAGCGAATTGGATATTGAACAGAGGGAGACAGGAAAGACTTATTATATTGTCTACCCATTTTACTTTGATGGGTGTGTGTTTTTCAACAAAACTTAAAAAACAACAAATAGTCTGGCAGTGAATAAGATAGCCAGAGTGGACATACATTAAGTTAAGTTACTGCAAGATCTATACCACAGGGTGTTGACTGGAGATACTCTCCCATTGACTTTCCTTACTCTACTTGCCTGGGGTAGAGTAACAGAATCAACAGGAAATCTTCAATCAATTTGGCAGGTCTTCACTAGACCTGCTAAATCAAACATTGGTGTATTAATCTCAGAGCATTGATTCAGGCACTAGTGTACATGTAGTCTTAGTTATGTAAAGTCTCTGAGAGCCTTTTTCTTTTGAACAGTATACCATGATACCTGCAGGGAAGAGATGAAGCTGCCCTTTTTCTAGATTTTCCTCAATACTCTCTCAAAGGGCTGCAAACTCCAGCTCAGACATAGATTTATATGTATCCACATGGAATTTTATATCTGGATTGAAGAACATAAGAGCAGCCATTCTGGGTCAGACCAAAGGTCCATCTACCCCAATATCCTGTCATTCAACAGTGGCCAATAACAGGTGCTTTAAGGGGATGAACGGAACAGGCAATCACAGAGGGTATGTCTACACTACCCCGCTAGTTCGAACTAGCGGGGTAATGTATGCATACCGAATGTGCAAATGAAGCCCGGGATTTGAATTTCCCGGGCTTCATTTGCATAAGCCGGCCGGCCCCATTTTTAAATGCCGGCTTGTTCGAACCCCGTGCCGCGCGGCTACACGCGGCACGGGCAAGATAGTTCGAACTAGCAAGCCATTCCGAACTATCTGTATACCTCGTTCTGCTGTTTTGAACATTTAGTCCTCCCTTGTTTCTTATCTCCTATCCAGTTTCTGATCCATAAGAAGACCTTTCCTCTTATTCCATGATTGCTTAGTTTGCTTAAAAGCCTTTCAGATGCTTGTGAAAGGCTCTATGAAAGTTTAAGTATTCTTTATGTATGGAAACACTCTTGCACACATTTGTTGATCCCATCAAAGAAGTCTAAGAGTATGTCTACACTTACACTCTAGTTCAAACTAGGGATGCAAATGCAGGCATTCGAAATAGTCTATGAAGTGGGGATTTAAATATCACGTGCTTCATTAGCATGATCTCGCCGGCGTGTTACTCTGAAGGCCAGCTGTTTCGAAAGTAAAAGTGCACACTGGGATGCATTAGTTCAAACCAAACCCCTTGATTCAAACTAATGGTACACCTCAAAAAATGAGGAGTAACGTTAGTTTGAACCAAGGGGTTTGGTTTCAACTAACATGTCCCGGCGCACACTTTCACTTTCTAAACAGCTGGCATTCGGAGTAACGTGCTGGTGAGATCATGCTAATGAAGCTCTGGATATTTAAATCCCTGCTTCATTGATAATGTCGATTAAACTAGGGTGTAAGTGTAGACATACCCTAATAGATTGGTGAAGCTTGATTTTGCTTTACTAAAGTCATGTTGAGTCTTTCCCCCAATATTATGTTCACCTACGTGTCTGATAATGCTGTTATTTACTATAGTTTCAACAAGTTGGCCAGGCACTAAAAGCCCCAGGAATGTACATAGTTGGTCCACAGGTTCAACAAAGAGCTCTGGAAACAACAAAGCACGGCCTGAATAAACAGTCAGGGCCTTTGCTGTGCCTTTATGGTTAGTAGTGCTCTATTTTGAAGTTTGGTACAATGTAGACAGTGCCAAATTTCAAAATAGGCTATCTCAAAATAAGCTATGTAATTTGCATAGCTTATTTCAAGCCACACATGACTGTGTAGACATACCCTCAGTGTGGCAGTTAGGCAGTTTATCATCACAACAAGTGTGACGGCTGAAACCAGAGTCTGAGGCCACACCAACCACTGGAGTCAGAGTCATATCAACAGTCAAGCTACAGTCAATAACTGGAGTTTGAAGCAGGAAGCAGGAACAACAAATGAGATAAATTGAGAAGAATAAGGAGGGGGAACCAGGCAAGGAGCAGCAGCTGAGTCTCAGAGGCTATGTCTAGACTACATTCCGCTTTTGAAAAAGATATAAATTAGACCGATTGAAATTGCAAATGAAGCTGGGATTTTAATTTCCCGTGCTTCATTTGCATAATGGCAGCCACGCATTCTTTCGAAAACGGGTATTTCGAAAGTGAAACCGCCATTTAGACGCAGTTCTTTCTAAAAAAAATCCCTGTTTCGAAAGATCCTTTACTCCTCAAAATATGAGGCTTACAGGATCTTTTGAAAAAGGGTTGTTGTTTTTTTTTCAAAAGAACTGCCTCTAGATGCTGGTTTCACTTTCAAAATACCCGTTTTTGAAAGAATGCATGGCTTCCATTATGCAAATGAAACATGGGAAATTCAAATCCCGACTTCATTTACAATTTCGATCAGTCTAATTTACATCCCTCTTTCGAAAGAGGGATGTAGTCTAGACATGCCCACAGTCTGGTCAGAAGCCAGCTTAGTGTTGCTCAGAAAAGGTTATGGCAGGAACAGGAAATGATAAGAAAAAGGGTCCAATCAACAGTCTGTGGCAAATCAGCTGATCCCTCTGAGTCAGTGTGGATCCAGTGTGGATGTCAGCTGCAACTTCCTTGTCAGGCCACCCAGCACACTGGCACAGATCATAAGGCTCTTACTCAAGACCCACAGCTCCTGACACTCTGAAGAGCTCCCACAGTTCTTGGTTTGAAGTCTCTAAACTTGGAAAATCGGTTGGCTGGCATATAACTTGCAGGGCCTTTTGACTGCTGTTATTGAGCATGCTGCCTCAATGAGAGATTCACTATCAGGTGCCGTGTTTGATTCTCCCTCCCCAATAATTTTAAAATCAGGAATGGAGGCTTTTCTAAAAGATCTGCACTAGGAATTATTTTGGGGGAGGTCTGTGGCCTGTTTTGGACAGGAAGTCAGACTAGACGTCACAGTGGTCCCAACTGGCTCTGTGATCTGTGAATTTTGGGGGAAATAACCTTTCCAGTTTCTGCTCTGCAGCAAACTCTGATTAATTATTTGGGATCCTACACTCCATGCAGGAATTTGATGGGAAGTTCCATGAATCCCATCTGGAAGGAAACAGCCAAGCGTGTTTCATTCTTCATAAAGGATACACAGCTAAAGCCCTCAAACATGTGTTCTTCAGAGGTGAACTGAAATGATGCAGTGTTTGGCAATACATCACCCAGCTAATCCTGGAGATAGGACATTTCATCACCATGGAAACTGTGTGCTTCAATCTTGTAAAGAATTTTACTAATGAGCATTAAAGCCAAACCCTTCTCCTACCTTGAAGGGAATGGAAGGCATCTCTAGGTGCTGCATGGGATAAGGCCAGGAGACTGTATAGGAAGTCTGAGTCCTCTATGTGTTACAGAATACAATTCCATGATGGTACCCAATGCAGGGTTGCACAGTTGCTCTGCTTGAGGAAGGCAGGCAGGCCACAGAGCAGATACACCAATCCTCCATCCTGTAGTGGCATGGCACACACACTGAAGATTCACCTTAGATTGGGAAAAGGCTGCAAAGTAGATACGCTGTAGCTCTGCTGTCTCCTCTTCTTCCATTGTGTCAATACAGATTGACAGCTCCTAGCTGAGTCTTTTGATATGGGATGGAAGGTGGGGTGAGCAATGGAGATCATTTGGGATTTCAGCTGGAAAAAGCTTTAGTGACATTAAACCATCTTCAGCACCCCTGTGTTGTGCGTGACTGATACTCTGCCTACTTTACTGATGGTAAAACAGAAGTAGTGTCCTATAGACAGAAGGTTGGGAATAAGGCGCTCCAGGTTCAATCCCTGATTCTGCTATAGACTCTCTGTTTGATCTTGGGCAAGTTTCTTATCCTCTCTGTAACTCAGTTGACTATCCATAAAATGGGGATAATGATACTTCCTTTTCCTTGTATTTTTTCTTGTCTGATTAGGGTTTGTTTGCACTTAAAATGCTACAGCCCTACAGTTGCGCTGCTGCTGCTGCACCAATGTAGCAGTTCAGTGTAGACATAAGCTGTAAGCTCTGGGGGACAGACCCATAGTCTACTATAGACAACCATCTAACCTCAAAAAGACTCTTAACAATAATCACAGGACATACCACTTTAATACCAACCCTGGAACTTTCCCTTGCAACAAACCCCATTGGCAACTTTGTCCACATATTTACTCTGGTGACACTATCACTGGACCTAACCATATCAGTTATATGATCAACACGTATTCCTGTTCATCCAGAAATATAATTTATGCCAACAGTGTCCTTCAGCTAAGTATATTGGACAGACTTCTCAGACACTTCGCCAAAGAATTAATGCCCACAAATCAGACATCAGACATCTTCACAAAGGAAAAACCAGTTTCTTTTCATTTCAGCCTACCTGGACATAGTCTTAATGACCTTACTACATGCATCTTACTTCAAAGAGACTTTAACACCAGATTACACCAGGAAACTTCAGAACTTTCATTCATGCTTAAATTTGACACTTTACGAATGGGCCTTAACAACGATGCTAATACCTTATCCATTACAAAGATAGCTTCCCCACTTATCACTCCTGATTAGACATTCATTTACTCATAAATAGCTGTTCCCTCCCTCCCTCCAACTTCTGTACTAAATCTGATTTGTCAGTTTAATAAAGTGTTCACTTTTTTCATTGTGATATACTTTGGTATATATGGTCATACCAGTTCTCTTCCAGAAGATGATGGGTCTGGCCCACGAAAGCTCATCACCTATTATACCATCTTGTTAGTCTTTAAAGTGCTACACAGTTTTTCCTTTTGTTTTAGCAAGATCAGAGTAACATGGCTACCTCTCTATTACTGTAGGACCGACTGTAAAACTTCTTTGAGCCAGCAGAGAGAGTCAGAGTGAGGCTAAGAGTTCTGGTCTCTTGGTTCATCATCACTAGGGCTTTTCTACACAGAAAAGTTTAAAGTGCAGCCACAGAAACCTTAAAACTGAAAGTGTGGCCATGGTACGAGCCCTGGGAGAAACCTCTCCCAGTGCCCTGTGGAAATGATCACCACGAGGGGAGATGCTAAGAGTACTAGGCACTTAGCTCCCAGTGCTGTAGTCTGGTTCACACCGATGCTTTATAGCACTGTAAATTGCTGTGCTGAGGGGAAGGGGTGGTTTTTTACATCCCTGACCTAGAAAGTTGCAGTGCTGTAAAGTACCAGTATAGACTTAGACGAAATCTCTATGCAGAATCAACATACATCTTAAAAACAAATAGTGCTTTTGGCCTAGAAAGCAGAGTTAATATAAAACTATATCATTCTACTGGCAATAATTCACTCCATACCTCCATGAAGTTTACAAGGAACCTAGCATGTAAACATAGAGACAGCCAATGTCAATTCTTTTGAAGAAATGTTTATTTAACAATTGAATACATGCTAAAAGAAATAATTTACAGCAGCAGTTTCATTACATTTTTCTCTCCAGTTTTCTATTTCCCATCTGAATTGCAGTGATAAATACGGAAGTAGAATTATTTACTACCCAGTGAGGAATGTGCTTACAAAATGGCACATAACTTTGGCACCGAAATAGCAAATAAACCACCCTATAAACTGTGTGACAAAACCTTGCATTTTAGTCTTGTGTTGAACACACTGAAATGGAGTACCTCTAGATAGCAGTACTTTATACTGTACCTCCTTACCCTAGTCAAAAATATTTACATCCCTTTTGGCTAATGTGTAGGTAGCAAAAAACTGAACTATTAAACACATACCATTGATATTCACTAAATAATACATAAAAAAGGATCCGTAAATGCGCATTCACATGCATTTTAATTTTTTTTACATAGTGACTTCATTTGGGCCATCAAAAGTTAACTCTGTTCTGCAAAGATGCAGTTTCTTAGCTTGATACTGTAGTTTAGCATAACCATACAGTCATTATGAGCTATTGACCAATTCCCGTCTTCATCAGTCCATGCAAACCCCAAGGGTAGTGTAGTAGAAAGATATCAACGTTTTTTCTTGCTAATTTATATCTTTAAATAAAATTTCTATAATGTTTCCTGGTTATAAACAAAATCATTTATTTCTCTTTACCTTAAATATAACCTTCTACTTGGTTCATCTAAAACTTGGAACTAGAGGCTTAGAGGTTTTTGATGGTGAGTTAAAGTGACGGTTTCCTTTTATTTGTAACATTGTGACATATTAAGAAAAAATACAAACAGGATGTGTGAACTATACCAAAATTCTACGTCACCCTTCCATGCACAAATTTATCACAGTCTATGGTCTTTGAAATCAGTTCATTTCAAACAATATCAGATGCTGTTGTAACTCAGACAGATTCTTGTCTGAGTGCACTCTGGTTAAAATCAACCTGAAAATCAACTGTTTCCTCTTTCAGTCTGATCCTTTCAGCCTTTGCTTATGTGAGTAGATGCACAGACCTCAGCGGGAGGTGTAAACTATACACCCATCTGCAGAGGCTGCTTCTTTCCTTTAAATATTTATCATATGGCAAAATCTCCTGGCTGCTATAATTTTGCTCTTACAGAATGAATAAACTTTTACAGAGTATTTCTTTTTCTGTGAAGGAATGCCAGTTTTCAAAAGTAATCTCTAATTAATCTGCTTTTCAATGGGTCTCTATAAAAGGGAAGATAGCCAAGGGGAAATTAATAGAGGACAGTCACTATTAAATCTACAAAGCAGGAAATTAGATAATTGAGGGCCCAATAAAATCAGAGTATTTCCTCTGGGTTCAATGGGCTTTGGAAGTCCTCTTTGTTAAAGGGGGAAACTTTTAACATTATTTTAATGGATTTGGGATACAAAGTAGCTTTAATAGACTGAACAATGATCCATAAGTACAACAAAGTACTTCTTCAGCTGATAGGCAGCAATGAATTTCAAACACTTGAGCTGAGAAATTAATGCTCATGTAGGGTGCTGATACAAGAGAGTTTGTTAACACTTGCTTAAAGATGTGCTTACATTCATCATACATAGATGCTGGAACTAGTAGTGGGGGCTGGTGGCACTGCAGCACCCCCTGGCTTGAAGCGGTTTCCATTATATAAAAAGTTTGCAGTTTGGTTCAATCACACACAGTTCCCCAGTATACAAATTCTCCCAGCACCCATCATTATACTGAGCAAAGCATTTGCATATATTGCTTAACTTTAAGCAGCTTAAGTCCCAGAGAAGTCAAGTTAAGCATATTCTTCAGTGCTATGCTGAAAACAGAAGGACTTAAGTGCATGCTTTCAGGTTAATTGTTTCAGTTTTTAGCTGAATCAGGGATTTACAACCTGATCTTGCATCAGTAATCTCCAGTAATCTCCTCCTCACGGATGTTCCTAAAAGCCATGCGTTTGCCAAGAGGAGTTTACAGACCATAGTGACATGAGATATGGGAGATAGGATTTTTGCCACTGAATTAAATGATAGCAAGATTGTATGCTTTAGTGTAGTGGTTCTCAAACTTTTTGGACACCAGAGCCCTTTACATGCGTAAAAATTTATGCGGCGCCCCAGCGGTCCACTGATTGTATGTGTTGTACCTGTCGATGTTTTCAGTTTGTCAACCTCGCAGAGCCCCTGGAGATGTCTCACGGAGCCCTGGGGCTCTGCACAGCACAGTTTGAGAAACACTGATCAAGCGCATTTAAGTTCTGTGAGCCATATTAACAAATATCTGAAACTGATACAAGTTCCACACAGAGTCCTGGTAGAACTGGGCCCTTAACTAAAAACTCATTGCTATGGAAACTATACTTCAGTAATTAGGAAGAAGAGTTGTGTTTTTTTTTTAATTGAGTAGTAAAGGGATTTGGATCATACGGTGAGAGAGACTGTGTGACAGCAGTTTGTGTTGCACTGTATGTGTGAATGTAGATAATTATTGTGAATCCCGAATGCAACAAGTTGCAGTGAATAATAGTAAAAGAGGCCATTAGCCTCCGAACAAGAAACATCCTTTTAGCAAACGACCTGGGCTCCAGTAATCTCCTCCTCACGGATGTTCATAAAAGCCATGTATTTGCCAAGAGGAGTTTACAGACCATAGTGACATGAGATATGGGAGACAGGACAACTGGGAATGGATTTCAACAAAACTGGGACCAAAGACATACCTATACTGGGGTGGACCAAAACTATCATCCATAGATTTTTAAAACAAAGGTTCTTATAATACAATTCCACTGTACTTGTCTTTTCCTGAAGCCCCATTGCACAGACTATCCATTAAATTCAAAGGACATTATATATACTGTTCCAAATTCTCCATTGTTGCAACCGCATATATTTCAATATGCCAATTTACAAGAGCATAGGTGTAACTGACCCCTATTGCTGATGCCATATAAGGGCCTATTTGTCATTTAATTGGCTCTGTGATGATTCTCTGCATTTGGCTCATCATAGCGCACAGCAAGAATGGAGAACAGAGAACCAATTTTGGACAATACCCTACCACTGAGTTGTGAATGAAGCTCCTTCTGAACTGAATAGGGGCTTTGCTCATGGATTAATGATTGTGTATTATTTATGGAATTTAGATTACTTTCTTTTCATTGGTTCAATCTATTCATACCAAGATATTATACACACTGAATTTTCTCATAAACAGTGTTGATGGTGGAGGGGTGAAGAGTCAAAAAAATTCCATGCTACATACAGACTTTCATGTTAAAATAGCATAGAAGTTATTTGTACTACAGAATGTCAGAGTACAGGCAATGGGCTTAGCTGTAGTGTTACTGCCCTGAAAGAATATTCAAACAAGAGAATAAAGCAGCTCATAATTATAATTTGTTTTTTTCCTTTGCCAATAATTAGGAAGTACAATATTTCCAAAAGAAAAAAAAAACTATTCTATTTTAGAAAAGAACTAATGTTTACTGCATATTTGTCATGGTACATTTAAATTATAGTTTTAATAAAATACACCTTTAAATCAAAGATGAAAGAAGTCAGTAGTAGGCCAGTGTACTCCACTATTTTTTTGTTTTTCCACCTCTGCATGCTGGCTGGTTCATGGTGTTCAGATTTCCACAGACCATCCCGTTCTGTATTGTTTTTACCTTTCCAAAACACACAAGCAAGTGCCCCTTTATATCATACAAAAATCCTTCCATCCATACAAACGTTGGGATGTTGATCAGCTTAGCTAGTCCAGGCAGGCTTTTCTAGTTAAGTTCAGGAAAGGTAGCACAACTGATGACAGGTGAATTTTGCTTTCCTTTCCTTTTAAATGGCAGCATGAAACATGACACTTTTCTATCTTGGGCAAAGGAGAAAGCAAAAACTTTCTGATGAACTCTTTGCAGAACTCGTTGAGCAATAAGGAAGTTCTAGGGTGAGTTTTCATCCTTGCAACTCGGTCTGGGAACTGGTAGGGGAAGGTCTGTCAGGAAAGTTAGAAATGGACTTTATTTAAACCTGGTGGAAATCGTTTGAACTTCCCACCCTTGTAAACATCCACATAATGCCATGAAAAAGTTCATGTATATTGCATTTTTTTCCAGTTATCTGTCTATACAAGTTTTTACTTGGATGAGGCTCCTAGAGGTAATGCAGCTCAGACACTCCGCGGTGCCCTCTCAAATTCGTGGGTCCTCCTGTTCCTACCTTTCTTATTTTCTTGTAGGTGCTTCCACTTATTCGTGTTCACCTGGGCATTGGCGGGTTTTTGCCGACGTTGTTTGCGGTCCCTTTTCCAAACCTGTTCACAGAACTCATCCATTGTATTGAGGTTGGGGTGATTGATTAACTGCATGAAGTCTCTATACCAGACTTTCTGACTAGGGGTCATACTGTTGGAAATTTCTTTGGGCTTGGAACCATCACCATCATCTTCTTTATGAAGCAGCTCTTCCAGGTGTTCAGTATCAATTACCTCCAGAGTCACTTTGAGCAGAGTTTGCATGAAGCCATGCTCCACAGCATGACAAAAATAAATGCCGGAGTTTTTTCGCTGAAGGGTCCGTAGCAGAAGCCCCTGCTCTGTCCTGATGAAATGATCATCCACTTTTATCTGTTTTGGAGAAAAGGAAACAGTTCAACAATTATCTCTTATAAATGTTCAGTAGTATTCCCTAACCATGGGAATACTTTGGCACGTTACAGGCAAACTTGGCATAAATAAGTGAGTGTTAGGACGCTGTCATATCTTGAAAGTTTCTGTTGCCTTCAAGAGGGTTTCCAGAGTGGAATCAAAGAGACAAAACTCATCTCCTGATCTGTTACAAAGCTCAAGAGGGTTCAGAGCCAAGATATCAGTTCAGTCCGATCTTTGCCTACAAATGTCTGCATTGAGCATTGCAGAGGGAGGGCTCTGAAAGGGTGCTCTGGTCAATTTAAAGCAAGCTATGTAGAAGGAGAGCTGGTGAAGGTTTCCTGTTGAGAAGCTCTTTGAGGATTCATGTAATGGGGACAGTCTGGTGTAATGGAAGAGATGAAATATCTCGTATGGTTGGGTCAGAGAGTATGCACGGTTTTTCTGGAAAAATGGCTGTTTTTCTGGAAACATTACACTTACATCCACACTGCAATTGCATTCTTTTGACAGCAAGTCAAAAGAATGAGGAGCTTTTTCCAACAGCGGTAAACCTCTTTCTACTCTTTCTACTAGGAGAAGCCTTTTTCTGAAAGAGCTCTTTCGGAAAATGATGTGTGTGGATGGGGAAGAGGAGGGTTTTTTTGGAAAGAAGAGGCCTCCAGGAAAAAGCACAGGTACCCTGGTGGCCACTCCGTCCATAGTAATCACAACTTAAATGCGAGATAGTGTCCAGACAACATGGACGCTATCTTTCGAAAAAGCAGATCACTTTTTCGATGCACTTTTGCTGTGGGGACGCTCTCTTCCGGAAAAGCATCTTCTGAAAGAAGCCTGCAGACTAGACATGAGCGACAGAGAAAGAGGCAAGGCTCCATTTGAAAAAACAAAGATTGTTCTTGTTTAGGTGAAGGGCTGGAGTTTACGTGGATTTTTGAAAGACAGTTGAACTGAAACAATTTCAGTTAATATCTTCAAGAACCCATGGAGAACAGGTGAGATTTAAGAGGATGGGACCTACTACTGGTCAATATTTCTTTTAACGATGGGGATAGAGGAGTGGAGAGTATGATTATGTATTTTGCAAATGACACCAACTTGGGAGAGGATGCAAGCAATTTGGAGGACAGAATTTGAATTCAAAACAACTTTGAAAAGTTGGGCAATTGATCTGAAATCAGCCAGATAGAATGCTATAATGACAAGTGCAATGTTCTGCACTTAGCAAGAAAAAAAAATCCATGGACTGGTACCAGGCCACAAACTGCTGGCTGCTGGGCCACGGCACACTGCTTGACCACGCCCCCATGGCTTGATGATTGGCTCGGCAGGGTTCCCTGTTGGTTGCATGGCAGCGTGGCCGTGGAGCTGCTAATTGAGCCCAGCCCGCAGAGAACTTGCGGGCTGGGAAGGGGCACTCCCTCAGCAGTAGAAGCTCCCTGCTGTGAGTCCAGGCAAGAGTGTGCTGGTAGGGAAGGGGACTTAAGGAGGAAGGAGGGAGAGAGTAAGGATGTGGCCGGGATGGGAGGGGGCCAGATCACCCTTTCCCTCGCTGCATCAGCAGTCCCACGTTTTGTTGAGCATCTTTAAAAAAAAGACTTGGTGGCTGGCAGCCCTCCGTTCCCTGCTTCCTTCCTCTTCTCTCTCTCCAGTGGCAGTCTCATGTTTTGTTGGGCTGCTTTAATAAATTACTTTGGGTAGCTAGTGATGTGTTACAGCAAATACTGTTGGGGAGGAATAATAATAATAAATCCATTACAATGCCATGTATTGTGTGTGTACAGCTGCAATGGAAAATAACACGTGACTGCTTAAAACCAATCACCGCAATGAATATGCAACTATGCAAATACATTAATTACCATAATGAATATGAAAATGTTTCTATGCTGCTCCACCAAAAGTTTTTGAATGTGTTTGCTGGTCTCCGGTATAAAAAACATTGGGAACCACTGCCTTAAGGGCTATTATAAAGTGGCTGGTGTTCAATTGCTCTCAATGTCCTCTGAAGGTACTGCAAGAAGTAATCAGCTTAAATTGCAGCAGGGGAGATTCCGGTTAGATATCTTCCCCCAAAACAAAACAAAACAAAACAAAACAAAACAAAACAAAACAAAACACCTCTTTCTAACTATAAGGATAGCTAAGTACTGGTATAAGCTTTTAGTGGAAATTGTGGAGTCCCTATCACCAGAGATCTTTTAAGAGCCAGTCAGCCACTTGTCAGGGTTGGTCTCAGTATACTTGATCCTGCCTCTGTGAAGGCAGCTGGCCTGGATGATCGCTTAAGATTCCTTCCAGTGCTATATTTTGATGCTTCTATATTGCATGTTATGATGGTGTATGATTGAAATATGACCATTTATATAATTAATATTGCTACGGTTAGACAACTGCAACAAATCTTCCACAAGGTATGCCATGTAAAGTATAAATGGAAAAGTTACAATCTATCACATATAATCATCCTGTTCAAATCCATGAAGCATCACTGTATCTGAAGTTATGAATATTTACTATATCCCTCTATTTCAAATATCCTGCAAGGAGGTTTACAGGATCTGTGGAAAAAGGCTTTCTTTCTCGACAGATCCTGCTCTAGACTGCTGCTTTTTGCTCACAAAGTGCTGAGTCAGCAAAATGTGGCGGCCATTTTTATGCAAATTAGGCATGGGATATTTAAATCCCTGCCTCATTTGCAATGTCGACCTGCCTAATCTGCATCCCTCTGCTAACAGAGGGATGCAGTCTAGACATACCCTTAGATATTAGATAATAGAGGACTGGCAATTGCATGATTATTGGCCTGGCTATATGACTGATCTATATTGTGATGACATTGGTTTTCAGAAATCACTCATCAATCATACAAACCAGTGTCTGGGTGGTAACTTATTGTTAACCAGCACAGTGAGAAAGAAGATTACCTCTGTTACTGGCTTCATCTATCTTATGATAGAATAATCATGAGTTTGGGGATGAGTCTGCCTTATTTCTAAGCAGTTTGTCCTGAATCTGGTATTCTTAGCTGTGACACACTGGGGAACATGTATTTGAATTCATTCTACCATACCTCTTCTTTTCGGTCCTCATTTTGCTTCTGGAATTGCCAGTAAACTAGAGCACGTTGAGATTTTGGACTGCACTCCAAGAAAGTGCTGCTGTTCTCTACTCCGTAGATAATCTTTTCTTCAAGGCTCTGCCCACTTGGGTTATCTGTAAGGCAAGAAAAGAAGGAATAAAAGCCAATGCTAATGAAAATTATCAGAAAAGAAAATCCTAGTTGTCATATTTATTTACTCTTTTGGTAAATAGTTTCATTGCTCCATCCTGGAAAGATATTCCAGACTAGTTTTATTGGCATACGCCACAACAATTAACCTGATTCTCCACAGCTAAGCACCTTTTCAAAATATATTTAGACTCATGTCTAGAATGAGAAAGTTTGTGTTTTCTATGGTGTATAAGGGTGCCAACATTTTGTGCCCACTTTGCCTGGTGTAAATGACTAAGAATGTTCCCCAAACAGTGGAAAATCAGACGGAATTAGTACTGGCAGCAAAACTTACAACAAATCGCACTCCCACTCTAAAAATCAGGTCTCCTTATGGTGTCTCAAATGTGCACCCTAAAATGGAGACACCTAAAACAATAGTATTGACCAAAGTTCCTATCTTCTCAAATATTACTGTGCTTTTTTTTAAGAACCAAATGTAAAAACCTAAACTTCTGAAGTTAAGAAATTTCACTGTGAATAGTTTGCGCAACCCTGTTAGCTTTCAAGAAATCAACATCTAGGGCACAACAAACACTTTTTATGGTCAAACTTATGCCATGAGAACTTTTGGGGGGTAGCTTCACAATGTCTGTAATGATGCCTCCTGGGCTTCATGAACACAATTCTTTGGAGCAAAGTAATAAAACATGAGACTTTTAAAAAGTACTAATAATGTGTTTAGATTATATAGCATTGCAGTTTGTTGAAGCTGTTAATGACCAGGAATAATGTTTTTGAGGAAACAATCTTCAGTTAATCATTTCCTCTTGTGATATAATTTATGGAAATGTAATGAAACTAATAAAACAGACATTATGGGAGGAGGGAAAAGAAAGAGAAAAGTTAAATAAATTACTTCCTTTAGTAACAAGAATGCTGGAAATATCACATTGCTATAGGAGTTATATAGCATTTGATTGTCCTCCAATACCACAGAGGCAGTAAAGCATCATATTTCAATGCTCCACCTTAGCTCTTTAAATTATTATGGATTTACGTGATACAATAATAATGGAGACTATATAGGGAGAAAGGGATTGTTAAGCTATTTAACACTGTTGCTCTCAGGGGGTTTCCTGTCTTTTTTGCCATTATTTGTGGTGGTTTCCATATTACCCTTTTGATCTTTAGTATAGGAAATCTTTAAAGAATCTGATATTTTTAAATCAGGGAAAAATGTATAATTAAAAACCTCTGCAGAGTAATCTTATGTCAAGGGTTGTTTGATTCCACAATATCTTTATACTCTATTGGCTTTTTTATTCGGCAAACACAGTCTTGTTTCTGAACTGCTGAGACAGAGAGAAGAACAAAAACCATGGTAGTGGCATATGTTGACAAAATAATCATATGTTTTTCCTTAATTGACATTCAGCCTTAAAAGTCCAAGAGGGATTGGAGAGAAATTGGTACCTACAAACATACAGAAAATGTATTGCTTTACTTTTTCTCTGCTGGATTGTGAGCCTTCAGATCAAGCAAATAGGATAATATGGAAATAAACTGAGTGAGGCAAATTTTTGGATTCATCAGCAATCTGTAGCATTATGTAAATGTGTTATGGGTGGGAGTGCGGGGATATCATCAGGGGAGACATGATGTGAGAAAGCAAAGAAAGGGGAAGAGCAGGAGAAGCAAAAGTTTTGAAGGCAGCCCAAAACTTCATTGTAGAGGACTGGGTAGAACCTTGGAGAAGTAGGGAAGTGACATACATGTCAAGAAAGCAGAGAAATTGGAAGTGGGTGAAGCAACCATGTTTGTATAAGTGGAAAAGATGTGATGAAATTTAGCAGAGAAAAACTTAGGCTGAATACTATGTGAAAAGACTAAGGGTGAGATCTGTTCTAGATTGCAGCAAACCTTCAGTGATGGAAGCTCAATCACTAAAGTTCATTTAAATTAGGACATAGCCCAAGAAAATGTATTAAAGACAGTAAACTTGCATTCGTGTGTTGCTGATCAAACAGGACTTTGAACTCTAATTTCTGCTGAAGGCAGAAGGGGTTGTCAGAGTTAAATAGTATTGGGATAATCTGAATAAGAAGGTGGTGAAATGATGGAGTAGTCAAGAGAGCAGGAAACAGGCCTAGAAGTGATGGAAAGATTGGAGAAAAGCAGGGAAAGAAAATTAAAGGAAGAAACATTCAGAGGAGTAGTTAAGAGAATCAGGAGGCTGTGTAAGTCATGAAGCTGGCTGTGATATTCAAACCCAAATTCTGCCAGAATGACAAAATTCCCAGTTAATCGAATGACAGGATCAAATGACCATCTTGATTAATACATTACTCCTGATACAACAGAAGTGCTTAGAATGGGAAACTACGTTACACAAATGATGTGTGTCTGCATAAGCCCAAATTCCATGAGGTGCTCTAAGTGCCTGTTGATGGAACTAGTATGAAGACAACATGGAGCTTTTCTACATTTAATGGTAATTAAAAAAAAAAGAGATTAATGAATCCACTACAGTTGCTACTGGGGGACTTGTCCTTTAGCGGAAGCAGTAGAATTCATGGGTTTATGACTGCGATTCCTGGATTCTAAACTTAATATTTGATCAAATGTGAATGGTTGCCTTAAGCATTAAAGACGTCTTCTAATGAAATTTGTGGGTGTTTTGCACTTTTCAATATCTGGTTCCCTGTGCTCATGTTCTACTGTGGTACTGAAGTTAATTTCTTTACACATCCAGGTAATAGGTTTGGTACATAACCTCTCGGTATCCCACTCAGCTGGTATATTCAGCTGGTTCAGTCAGAGGATATTCAGCTGGTTTAGTCAAAGGCTTTTTGGTGAAATTTGCTCTGTACTGTCTTTGAAAAGGGGGTTACTACATGTAAGAAATCATCCTTTACTTAGGGTATATGTCTACACCACAGAGTTTTTTTGGAAAAACATCTGTTTTTCCGGAAAAAAGTTCACTTATGTCCACACTGTAATCACATTTGTTAAAAAATATCAAAAGAACTGAGAGGTTTTTCTGACATTGGCAAATCTCTTTCTGCGAGGAAGAAGCCTTTTTCCAAAAGAGCTCTTTTGGAAAAAGGCGTGTGTGAACAGGGAAGAGGGAGTTCTTTCAAAAGAAGAGGAAAGAGAAAAAAGCACAGGTGCCCTGTTGGCCACTCCATCCACAGTAATCACAGCTTACATGTGAGATAGTGTCCTTTCAGTGTGGGCGCTATCTTTAAAAAAAGCAGATCGCTTTTTCAATGCACTTTTGCTGTGTAGATACTCTCTTTTGGAAGAATTTTTTTCAGAAGATCTCTTCCGGAAAAGCTTCTTCCGAAAGAAGCCTGCAGTCGAGACATAGCCTCGCATATGAAAAATATTATCTCTTCATGCAGTTCTCTGGCACAAGGAGAGAGAATCAATCAGTAGTGAATGCACAGGAATGCTAAGAAGTGTGAGTGGATGGAAGGACCACCAGAGCATATAATTATAATGCAGAAGAACTTCGTTCTGCATCTAATACCCAACAGAGTGCCAGGGTCAACACCAAAAATAATATAGAACAGGGGTAGCCCATAGGTGGACTGCAGGCCATGTCTGGACAAACAGATGCTTTTGAACAGACCCCAAAATAATCAATCAATCAATCAATCATCATCATCATCTCCTCCTTCTCTTCCTTTTCCTCAACTGGAACTTGACTACGACCTGCCCAAGAAATTTGGATCCTGACCAAAAATAACTGACTACACCTTGCTTAAAGGGATTTTCCATAGAACCAAGTAGCTCAATTGTACAATATGTGATGCATATTTCTAGCTGCAAAACTGTGTGCATCTAATAACATTACCTAGTTTTAAATTACAGCAATTTTTTTAACGTGACAACTGGAGAAGAGAGAATTAAGGTGGGAAAAATTTCAATTTAGATCAAGCAACTGAAGCTATCTAGTATGTGCATTATTCTGAACCGATTGTCTTTTAGCAATAAAGCCTTATGGAACTAAAGCCAGAGGGCAATGTCAAAACATTTTAACTATTTTTCTGTATGTTTATGTTGTTTCCAATAATTTCCAACTTTATATTCTCACTGAATTTTACTTCACCCAGGATATATTGCCTTCACTGGTCTCCTGCTGAGGTATTTGAAAAAGTGTAGAAGGTACGCTTATAAAATCTGTGGAGGCTACCAAGCTGGGAGTTGTTGCAAGGAAAGCCTGGACCAGTCTGGAATTGAGTGTTGATAAATATTTTCAACTCCCCTGCCAAGGTGGCTTTCATAGCATGCTCTGTGGAGAAGTAGGGTGAAGAATGCTCTGGGAAGCACTCTATGAAAATTTAAGTTTTGGTTGCAAGTGCCTTGGATGTTAGGCTAAAAATTCTAAATTATTTGGATGAACAGTCTGAAGTAAGCAGGATGAAATTCAATATGGACAAATGGAAAGTGCTTCACCTAGGAAGACGAATCAATTGCACACATACAAAATGGGAAATGACTGCCTAGAAGAAAGCTAAATATTCATCAATAATGTAACACTTGGAAAAAAAGCAAATATCAATCTTGGATGTATTATCAGGAGTGTTTTACATCATGTGTTTTGCTTAATTCTTCCACTCTACTCTGCACTGTTACAGCCTCAACTGGAGTAGTGTTGCAGGACTAGAGAGTGCCAGCAGCAAAGATTGCCAGCAGCTCATATGGGAGCAGACTGTCGGAACTGGTGAGGCAGTGGAGCACGCAAAGCACCAGAACCCATAGCCGATGGGGCAGGGAAGTCAGTGGGGGAGCCAGATCTCATGGGGCTGTGGAGCTCATAGCCAGCAGGGCCACCAGAAGCTCGAGTGAAGCATTAAAACTGCCATGAGGCTGCTGGGAGCTCTGATGGGACTCTTGCAAGCTTGGTGGAACTGGTAGGAGCTCTGGCAAGGCTGCTTCAAGGCTGGAATGGCCACCAGGAACTCCAATGGGGCTGCTGCAGCTTGTAGGCCAGGAGACTGGGGAGAGGAGCCCTGGTAGTTGTGAAGAGGAGCCCAGCAGAGAGGCTGGGCCACCCAGCCCAAACCTCCCCTGGTCCTGAAAACTCCCTCGTCCAGGACCAGTCAGGTCCCAAGGGTGCCAGACCATGAAGGTCCAACATGTATTTCTATAGTTTATCTTTTTAATTTGTATTAAAAGTAATATAAAGTGAGCACTGTGCATACTGTATTCTGTGTTGTAATGGAAAACATCCACAATTATTTAAACAAATGGTATTCTATTATTGTTTAACATGCAATTAAAACTGCAATTAACCATGATTTTTTCAATCTTAAAATTAATTGTGATTATTTTTTAATAATTTGACAGCCCTAAAAATAAGCAATGTTACTGTAGTGTAATCTGCCATGTGAGCATGGATTAGTTGCTGTTTTGATAAGTAGTTGAAGAGACATGGATGGGATCCAGGTATTGCCAAGTTCAGGTAGCTGCACTTCATTTATCTCTCAAGTCTATTAATTGGTTTAACCAACACTAGTATCACTTATGTCACCGAACCAACAGTGGTCAATTTTCCCCAGCAGAGGGAACTGTCGTCAAAGTGTTCTTTTTCATGTAGAGCAAAAAGTAAAGTCCTCATTGTTTGAATAAGGATGCTGTGAAGTGTGGGGCAGAAAATGGGGCACCTGGAGGAAGACGTTACAAAAACAAAGATCTGATGAACTAACTATTTGAAAATACATTCAGCTAGGCAGGGTTACCACTTAAGATCTCAAACAAGATATAGATTTGCAGGGTGAAATCTAAAAACATTACTGAATGTTTCTCAAAATATCCAGGAGCTTCAGGGGATAGCTGAATTAGTCTGTTACAGAAAAAAACAACAATTGGTCTGGTAGCATTTTATAGACTAACAAAACATGGAGATGGTATCATGAGCTTTTGAGGGCACAGCCTACTTCTTCAGATGACTGGAGTTATGAGTAGGGGATATGAAAACTCGAAATAAATAGGAGAGGGGAAGGAGAGGGAGGAGAAAAAGAAAAAAAGAAAAAAGGAAGGGGGGTGTGAGACAGAGCATCATTAAGTATCTGGAGAATGGGTACTTAAGGCCAAGTAGATCAAAGTAAATAGCCAGATGCTAAGACAGGAAGGATACCACTCACAGAGCTGTTAGCACCTTCAGTGGTTATGAAGTAGGTAGTGTCCTAGCCAGCCCATATCACGATTGAGTCCATTAGCATGTGAATTGAATTTCACATGGAGATGAGCCATAAAATTGACTTGCTAGGTGAGTTTGGGGCTTTTCTGCACCTCTCCCCTTCCACTATATTCTAATATCCCTGGTGGTGGGGCTGGGGCCTTTGCTCTTAGGACGGAGCCAGTCCAGCCCTGTCCTACACAGTTACAAACTGAAGGTGGCAGATTCAAGATGCGCAGTGGGGACTACACAGGCTATACAATGAAAAAGTTCTAGAAGTGGCAACACATTTCTCCAAGCCACTAGGGTTCTTTCCCCAGCTCCAACACTCATGGCATTCTCCACCCCCAACCCTGAGCCAGAGCTCCTCTGCATCTCATCCCCAATGGCAGCATGCAGAGAGCCCTGGAGAGGCAGCATCACCCCCCGGTCTGGCAGGGATGAATCTACACTGCACTGTTATTTCGAGATAACTAGCATTATTTTGAAATAACAATGCGAGCATCTACACAGCCATTCTGTTATTTGAAATAATTTCAAAATATCAGATGGCTTATTCCAAAATCTGTAAATCTCATTCTATGAGGAATAACACCTATTTCAAAATAGCTATTTCAAAATAAGGTGTGTGTAGATGCTCCACTGCTGCTATTTCAAAATAGTCCCTCATCAGGCTATTCTAAGTTATTCCTCCCCAGTGTCCCCTGGGGCTCTAAATAGAGATGGCACATCCACATGAGGGAAGCCTGCCTCTGACTAATTTTGAGGCTTCCCTGCAGTATAGATGTGCTATTTCGAAATAAGCTATTTTGGAATAACTATTCCGGAATAGCTTATTTCAAAATAAGCATGCAGTGTAGACGTACCCAGCAGTATCATCCTGAGTTCTTTCCCTATTGCCATTGTCCATGGGCGGGGAGAGGAGATCTCACTGCACTACCTCTGAGACTACAGAAGCAGCAGCTCTATCAGAGGAGGGACACATTTTTACCAAATGCATTAGACCAGAGTGCTCTGCCCGTCTTTGTCATCTTGTGGTGTCCCTACAATCAGCAACAAAAGGAGGGATAAAACAAGTGTAGAAATCTTAGCCTATTTAAAATTAGCCCAGTCTGACTATATTACAGGGAACAACCCTGGTCCCAGGAATGTACTAGATCAGTGTTTCTCAAACGGTGCTCCGTGGAGCCCCAGGGCTCCACGAGACATCTCTAGGGGCTCTGCGAGGTTGACAAACTGGAAACATCAATAGCTACAACACATACAATCAATGGACCGCTGGGGCTCCGCATAAATTTTTACACGTGTAAAGGGCTCCGGAGCCCAAAAAGTTTGAGAACCGCTGTATTAGATTTTGCAACCATTTGTTTCACTACAATTCTGAGTCAGTATGTTAGATCCTCAGTTATAGCACTGTCAAGTGGTCACCCCTGGATATAGAAACCTGCATGTTGATAATGATGGTGATGATGATGGGGATGGCCACTATGATCATTTCCCATATGATATGTGAAGCTTCTTCCTATGTTACATCAGCTGCATCAGAAACATCAAAAAAGTTTCAATGTGTTATTAGCTTGCAAAGAAGAGTGTACTGAATCCTGGATCTGATTATTACAGGCAATCAAAATTAGGTTAACCATCAAAAGCAAGTTAAATTTTCAGGAATAGTGAACATCGTTTCACTCCTGTTTCATAATTTTGCTTCCCAGGGCAATAATGCACAGTTTGAACATTATGTGCCTGCTGGTTGTTCTTAAACAAAATATCTATAACTTACCATGATGCTGCAAGTCAGAACAGTGAGTGAGTGGATCTCCATTTCGGATATCTTGTCGTCTAGTACGCCTAAAAAAAAAATCACATTGGAAAATGTTATTCACTCTCTCAAGATGAAAATACATATTTGTGTTACATAATCCAAAAAATAAGGGCAGAATTATTTACACTTTAATGAGCATGCAACATTACATTGAACATAGTATGTAAGGGAACTCATAGTTTATTGTATTCTATAACATATAACATATAAACATTTGAGATAAACTCTCAAATTAAGGATCCAGTCTTGATAAATGCATGTGAATGTATAACAACCCACCCTAAAAACACTGGTTATGAGTAAATTCATTGGTCTGTTGAAATATAGCTCAATAAGAGTCCATCATGTACAAAGTGCTGCCTGTTACACATATATTGAAAATACAAGTAATTTAAAATGGCACCATCTTGTCTACAAACTGAAATTATGTTAAATAGTCTACATTTATCCTTAGATTCTTTTAGATCAGGGCTACTTAACACGTGGCCCATGGGCCTCATGCAGCCCGTGGTGCAGTTTGGATTTACATGGGGCTCAACAATGTGGCCCGTGGGTGGGAGCCAAAACAAAGAAGTAGTAAATATAATAGTCTTCTGTTGATATGCATTTTAGTAGTTAAATTCCTGGACTGTCATTGGCATTCCAGAGCTGTCATAGGGGTGGAAATCAGGTAAACATTGCATTTTATTAACATCAGCAGCACTGACTTAAATGGGGCCTGCGTGTTGTGTAGTCTTGCCTTAATCTTTGTATTCATGCCCATCAGTGTGAAAGAAGCTATTTGCATATATTTGCATACACATTTGCATGTATATGCAACCACACTTAATTTGCGGCCCTTGGCATGTGCTGTGAATATCATTGTGGCCCCGAGGGCTTCCAAAGTTGAGTTGCCCTGTTCTAGATTATAAGCAAGTGTCTTGGTTGGCAAACTGCAATATTTAAGGACATAACGTATTTATAAATGGATAGAATAATATGTAACTCAAATTTTGTCTGGTTTAACCAAAATCTTGGATCTAAATGCATTTGCAAGTTTTTGCAAGTGGCTTTCACCTTTAGTATAGAAGGAATTAAAATTCTATGTCCTTGAAACATAGTGTATCCAAGGTCCAGATTTACATATTTGCAGCTTGAGGCCCCCTCTAGTTCTTATCACAGTCTCATTTAATGTAACTTTATATTCTACCTCCAATTTGCTCTCCATCTGTTCTCTTTGATAAAGTGTTGATCTGTTTGAAAAATGTTATATTTAAAGAAAAACAATACAGTTCTCTTTTATTTGCATTTGTTGTGCTTGCTTTGTCTGTGTCTTTTCTACCTAAACAGCTGTGGTACAAAACTCAATTCAGCCCATGGAAAGGAGTTTCATTTAAAAAAGAAGAAAAGAACAGGACAAACAAAGATGTGTTTTGAGAACAAGCACTTTACTTGGAGAATAGGAGAAAAACAGAAGGGTTGCAAAGTCAGGAGAGAGCAAAGAGGATTAGGTGGCTGAACAATGTTGAGATGTCAGATTAGGACATCCAGTGACACATGTGAAAAAGTGAAGTATCCTTGTAAGAGCCACACTTGATCTCACCCTCTAGTCACAATGGTCCAAATGAAGCAAACATAATGGTTTCTGCAATGCAGAGATCTGTACTTACTGCTCCTATCTTTAGAGTGAAAATCAGCTAAAGCACACTCATTAACAACCCCAAAGCAGAGGATTCTCTGTTGGAGATTAACAGCAGTGGAATTTGATTCTGGATCTGGGTGGGAATTTTTTGACACACACAGTGAAAAAATGCTGATTTGTTGAAATCAAAATTGTTTGTGAGCAGAGAGTTATTTCCACAAAATTCCCTTTTCTGAAATAAAAACCACCTAAATTTCATTTTCAAAAGCAATTTAAGCAGAGAGGAGCATAAATTTCAATGACATCTATGCATTATTGAACTTTTAATCCAATACTTATATATTTAACCCAGAACTTCTTCATCCACAGATTTCATGGTGCATCTCCTTAGTTCTCCCTGGTAGGCTAGATGAAATTTCATAATGCCATGAGGCTATTGCATATTGTGCATGTCTGAACAAACTTTGGGTGAAGGGAGAAATGTGCCGGAAAATGGCTGTCACATCCCATACAAATGTTCATATTTCAGAAAAGGAATTTTTTTTGGAAATCACTCTTCTCACAAACAATTTTGATTTCAAACAGATCAGCACTGTTTCTTGTAGAAGTTGTCTATACTACATCAGAAGGTCGAAATAAGAGTTGACACATTTTACATTGCATTTCCACTCCATCCCTACAGTGGGAGGCCAATTGGAGCAAACGGTCACATCAACTTCCATTACTCCTCATGAGGAAAAGGAATACTGGTGCCAACAGCAGCACCCACTAAGTTCAATGTAGTGTGTTCACATTTGGCCCATTAAATCAAACCCTGGAAGATTGATCGCAGCAGCATTGATCTTCCGTGTAGTGTAGATGTGCCCATAAAGAGTGTAAAAAAATTCTCCCACACATCCAGAATCAAGTCCTACAACTGATACCCCCAAGTCTTATTTTCTAAGGGTACGTCTACACTTGCTCCCTAGTTCGAGCTACGGATGCAAATGTAGCGAACCGAAATTGCTAATGAAGCGGGGATTTAAATATCCCACGCTTCATTAGCATAATCTTGCCTGTTTGTTATTCTGCTCAACAGCTGATTCAAACCAGGAAGTGTGCTCCTGGACACGTTGGTTCGATTTAAACCCCTTGGTTCAAACTAACATTACTCCTCATTTTTTGGTCTGCTACATTTGCATCCCTAGCTCGAACTAGGGAGAAAACGTAGACATACCCTCAGTGATTTAGGGATTAAGGAGTCTAAGTTTTAATTTATTTCTGAAAATGCTACTTACGCAGTTTTGAGCACTTCACCTTGGGTGTAAAATCCCACTGAAATGCACTGTAAACAGATGGTCAGTGGGACTTAGACACGTCTGATAATGTTACTCATTATTATGTTTTCCAAAGTAATAACCCAAAAAGGTCATGAAAACATTTTAATTGAGGGTACATGACTGTGCTTAGGAGCACATTCTGAAGATATACATCATCTCTCTCACACACTCATTCCAGTGCTGGATATTTTCCCTGTATTTTTTTCCATGGAAAGCTAGTTGCAATATGGGTGACTCAGAACTACACCCAGGTCCAAATGAGCTGCAAATGCAATTTTGACATCCCCTTCATAAATTCCACAGGGCAACTTTTTATAGAATTCTAGTATAGGAATTAGGCCTCATAAAAATCACATTAATATTAATGGATTTTGAATCAAGTTTTCAGTTAGCAAATATCACACATTTCAGCATTAGGAAACAGGAGCTCCAAAACATCTGCACAAGATTCAGTCAAACGGTCACACTGTAGACTTTCATAACAGTCACTTAGGCTCCCTAAAGATACACTGAATGGGAAATATATATGAGACAGAAAGATAAATAAAACAGCTATAAGCAAACCATGCACCAAGACACAACATTCCCAAAACTTGTGGAGTCTGGAATTAAAGGAATGTCTTGACCATTGCATTTGAATTCTTCCCAGTAATGGTCATTCTGCAGCAGGTGTATTTAGTTTCTCTTCTTTACCTCCTTATGGAGAATTATTTTGCTTCAAATTATCTCAATAGACTGATGCAAAAATGAGAATGCATGTTCCATAAGCAGTGTTTTTTAAGTGTTTGCCTGGGATACTTTGAGGTACAAAGGTTGACATTTCAGTTCTCACCAGCTGAAGTATCTATTCTATAGTGGAAATTCTCCCCACTGTTCGTTACATTATCCCTACTCCAGCAGCCAACCAATCCTTCCCCGAAATTAAATACATTTTGGGACATGACATTTCTAGCTGTAGTTATTGTAAACTTTAGCTACAAGATGAAGTTTGGCTCATCTGTACGTAAATGCTTATGTCTCCTTTGGTTTAAGACACATATGGGACATTTCCTTTTACATTATCAACATCTGAGCTTTTTTTTTTTCTTCAATAATTTACCTAATATTCTGAAAGTTAGGTGATAATATGCTGATCATGGGCCAAATTCTGATCCTTTTTGCAACCTTTTTTATCAATTAATTTCTTCAGCTTTACACCCTAGTAACTCTCAGAAGATAATAAACCTTTGCCTTAAGTTAATTCTCAATAGGAATAGATCTAAAGTTTTGTTGGAGGATAAAAACTTGAAACCAACCAACTACTCCACAGTACAGAGAAACAATTTGGACATTGTTTTTCACTTATGGGTCTTCATGTTTCTTCACGGTGCACATCATGTAATCATTTACATCAGAGCAAAGAAAGTGTAAAATGGAATCAGATCAGAATAGCCAGTCTTTGCACAAGTTTTAGAATAATGGAAAATCAGGTGCTAGCTGTCCATTTTCATTGATCCCCAAATCCTTTATCGTTCAGTTGGCATCACAACAACTTTTGAAAGTGTAGGACAATGATGTTACAGTTGTTAAGTACCTGTATTCTTCAGTGTGCAATGATTGCAGGACCAAGTCCCCCATGTATTTTTTCTCCCATTTTAGGGAGAACATACTTTTTATTGTTGACATTTCTCCTGACAGTATGTTTCTATTTCAAAGATGGCACTTTTCTGGCAGTTTTTTTTAATCACAAACTTTCCAAGACATTCCAAGAAGTGGCAATGTTCACTTACCAAAACTTGATATTACTTGTAACTTTCACAAATATATTGCCTTTGAAATAGAAAGGGCCCCAGTTAACCATCCTATGAAAAATCTCTAAAGCCCCGGATTACATGTGAGATCAGCAAGTAAGCAGACATCTGCAACTGTCCCTACCTCTTAGCAGTGGGGAAGTAACGCGAGCACGAAGAGCCATCCCAAGCACAGTAAGGGTCTCTAGCAAGGCAGCATTCAGCACATGCTTTTCCATACACATCGCAGCGGTGCAAAGGAAGCTGTGAAACTCCAATAGCCGAGCCAATGTAGAGTTGTTGCTGTGAAATAGGTGCAAGGTTGCAAATAGTCAGGTTTCACTGGAAAGACATGCAACATACGTCACAAAATATATGTAGTGAGTGCTGCTTCTGATCTCATTTACATTGGTATTACACCATTGTTCTCCTAGGCTGTGTCTACACTGGGCCACTTATTCCGGAAAAGCAGCTGCTTTTCTGGAATAAGCTGCGAGCTGTCTACACTGCCCCCTTGAATTTCCGGAAAAGCAGTGACGATTTACTGTAAGAAATCAGCTGCTTTTCCGGAAAAACTATGCTGCTCCCGCTTGGGCAAAAGTCCTTTTTCCAGAAAACTGTTCCGGAAAAGGGCCAGTGTAGACAGCACAGTAGTCTTTTCTGGAAAAAAGCCCCGATCGCGAAAATGACGATCAGGACTTTTTTCCGGAAAAGCGGTCTACATTGGCCACAGATGCTTTTCCGGAAAAAGGGCTTTTCCGGAAAAGCAGCCTGCCAGTGTAGATGCTCTTTTTCCGGAAATACTTATAACAGAAAACTGTTCCGTTTTAAGCATTTCCGGAAATTCATGCCAGTGTAGACACAGCCCTACTGATTTCAGTGATATTACTTCTAATTTACACTCAGGTAAGCAAGAGGGCAATCAGCCCCAACATTTAAAAAAATACAAGAAAGAACATTATTTCTGCTTTCTATTGGATAAATTCTGGTGCTGATTCCTATGTGAAACCTCAGTTCAGTTAATGGAATTGCCGTGGGTGAATTGAGATAGACTATGACTCTACATTCCTATCTTTCAATAACATAAAAATGGTCATATTGAGTCATACCAATGGTTCATCTAGCCCAGTATTCTGCTTTTGCCAGTGGCTGGTACCAGACGTTTCAGTGGCGTGAACAGTGACCCATCCCTTTTCTTCCAGTCCCAGCTTCTGTTTAGGGATACCCAGAGCATGGGATTGCATCTCTGACCATCTTGGCTAATATTCATTGATGGATCTATCCTTTATGAACTTTTCTAATTATTTTTTATCCCACTTTTACTTCTGTCCATCACCTAACAATTAGTTGCACAGGTTGACTGTGTGAAGAAGTAGTTCCTTATGGCAGCGTTTCTCAAACTGTGGGTCCTGACTCCCTGGGGGGTCGCGAGCAACTTAGAGGGGGGTCGCGAGCAACTGAGAGGCTGGTTGCAGCAATGGAGAGGGGGGGGGTCACGGTATCACAAGTTTGAGAACCCCTGCCGTATGGGGTTGTAATCCTGCAGCCTATTCATTTCATCGGGTGACCCAAGGTTCTTGTATTATGTGATGAGGTGAATAACACTTCCCACATCACTTTCTGCACACCATCCATGACTTCATAAACCTCACATCCCCACTTAGCTTTCTTTTTTGTAAGATCAACAGCCCCAGTGTTTTAAAAATGTTCTCATATGGAAGCAATTCCATCCCCCTAATCATGTTTATTGCCTTTCTCTGTACCTTTCTCAATTCTAATGTCTCTTTTGTTTCTGAGATGGGCAACAGGAACTGCATGTAGTATTTGATGTATGGGTATGCCATAGATTTAAATAGTTGCATTATACTTTCTATCTTATTATCTATTCCTTTCATAATGGTTCCTAACATGGTTAGCTTTTCTGACTGCTGTTGCACATTAAACAGATGTTTTCAGTGAACTATGCAGAATGACTCCAAGATCTTCCTTGAGTGGTAACAGCTAAATGAGCCCACATCATTATGTATGTATAGTTAGGATTATGTTTTCCAGTGTGCATTACTTTACACTTATCAACATTTTTCATTTCTGATTTTGTTTCCCAGTCAACGAGTTTTATGAGATCTTTTTGCAGGCAGCTTTGGACTTACCTATCTTTAATTTAATATAATCTGCAAACTTTGCTACCTTTTTTTGAATATGTTGAAGAGCACAGCTCCAATACAGATGCCTGGAGGAGTCTGCTATTTATCACTTTCCACTGAGAAACCTGACCATTTATTCCTATCCTTTGTTTCCTATATTCTAACCAGTTACTGATCCATGAAATGACCTTTCCTCTTATCTCATGATGGCTTATTTTGCTGAAGAGCCTTAGTGAGGGACCTTACCAAAGGCTTTCTGAAAGTCCAAGTATAGTGTACCCAATGGATCACCTTTGTCCACATGCTTGTTGACACCTTCAAAGATTTCCAATAGATTGACAAGGATGCTTTCACTTTAAAAAAGCTGTGTTGACTCTTCTCTAACACAGTATTCAACTATGTGTCTGATCATTCTGTTCTTTAACAAAGTTTCAACCAGTTTGCCTGGAATTGAAGTTAACTTTGCTGACCTATAACAGCCAAGATTAGCTCTAGACTAGAGCCTTTTTTTTTTAAAGGTATTATATTAGCTATCTTCCAGTCATTTGGTACAGGGCCTGTTTTAAATGATAGGGTAAACAGTACAGAAACTCAGCAATTTCATATTTGAGTTCCTTTAGAACTCTTGGGCAAATACCATGTGGTCCTAGTCACTTATTGCTGTTCAATTTTTTCAATGTATTCCCAAACCAGGTCTACTGACATCTTATTCTGGGACAGTTCCTCAGATTTGTCCCCTAAAAATAATGGCGCAAGTATGGGAATCTCCCACACATCCTCTGCAATGACGACTGATTGAAAACTCAAGGAAGACAAGGCAGTTGCAAAGCAGCTAAATTTTTTTTACTTAGTGCCTTGATTGCCAAGTGGCCCCATCAGTTGTTTGGCAAACTTCCTGCTTCTGAAGTACTTAAAAATATTGCTATGAGGTTTGGTATCTTTTGGTACTAGCTTTTCCGAATATTTTTTGGCCTGCTTAATTATACTTTTACACTTGACTTGCCAGAGTTTATGTTCCTTTCTATTTTCCTCAACAGTCATACACTTCCAATTTTAAAAGATGCCTTTTTGCCTCTGTCACAGAGTCACAGGGTCTAGTCTCTGCCTGGCATGAGTCTCGTGGGAGTGACTCCGTTAATATGCTAAGCCCTTATGGACACACACAGAATCCCACAGGTGCAGGCTTATGGCCTTCAACCAAGAGTGGACCATCAGCACTGGTGTTCCCTTGTCTCCATGGGAACTCTGTAGGAGGCTTGTACTGTGATCCTTCGGGGTGTAATGCTCTCAGTGAGGATTTACAGCGATACAAGCGACGTTTTTCTCCAAACACAATAGACATGTATTAGTCACCTGGGTGACAGAATCTTAAAGTCCTCAGGCTAATACAGAAAGGCAGAAATCCAGTCATAGTCTCTCTTGGTTAAGCCAGTATCCTGACGGACAAGTCAAGCGATAAGGGACTCTCTCTCTCACTCCCTATACACTCTTTTGCCCTCCTTTTCCAGGTTCCTGAGCATCTCCAAAACACCACCTTTCTTTCAGTCACCTGACCCGTTGTTTCCAAGCTCCACCGCCAGGGTTCTAGCAATTAAGAGTTCATTGTTCAGTCACTGGGGCATCTCTTTGTCTCTCTGGACATGCTGTTGATTTGGGCTGTGTTCAGTAATTCTTTAATGTTCCTGTCCATTACCCTTGGAAGGCAAAGACTTCTACATTTGCTCCCTAGTTCGGACTAGGAATGCAAATGTAGGCAACTGAAATTGCTAATGAAGTGGGGATTTAAATATCCCGTGCTTCATTAACAAGATCTCGCCCGGTGTGCTAGTCCGAATCACAGCTGATTCGAACCAGGAAGTGCGCGCCGGGATGCGGTAGTTTGAACCAAGGGCTTTGGTTTGAAATTCCACGTCCCGGCACATACTTCCTGGTTCAAATCAGCTGTGATTCAGACTAGTGTGCCTGGTGAGATCTTGCTAATGAAGCGCGGGATGTTTTAATTCCCGCTTCATTAGCAATTTCAGTCGTCTACATTTGCATCCCTAGTCTGAACTAGGGAGCAAATGCAGATGCACCCACAGACACACAAACACCATCCTACTTCTTATTCTGTTTCAGAAGCAAACTTAACAGGTATTTTTTAAGAAATAAACTGGCTAGCAATGCCACATATGAAGGGAAACTGAGGCACATATAGGATTTATACAAATATTACAGAAAAGACCCACTTTTTCACCATTACTTTTACGTAGCAGTAGAGCCATATTGGCATTCTCTGTTGTGGTCTTACTGTATTGTTTTGTGGGGTTTTTTAAAATTTGGGGCATATATTTAGTTTCATCCTCTGATATGGTGTTTTAGAGTTTCCATACATCTTGCAGGCATTTCACTCTTGTGACTGTTTCTTTTAATTGCCATTTAACTAGTTTCCTCATTTTTGTGTAGTTTCCGATCTTGAGGTTAAATGCTACTGTGGTGGATTACTTTGCGATTTTCCTCCTGACAGTTGCCTCATTTACACTCCCACATTGGCAGGCCCATGCAAGTGAGTTCACCCATGTTAGAATTTAAAATTCTATCATTTTTATAAAATCACTTATAATATTTGTCAATACTTAGTCGTGTGCCTTTCTGTGATATAATTGAACAGGACTCTTTTTCATGTGATTGCTTCTCTTCAATTCCTACTTGTATTTTATGATCAACTTCTCTTCTTTTTTACTAGGATATATTGTATCCCCTTAATAAATCCTTCCCAAAATGAATGTGTCTTTTTCCAAATCTCATGCTCCTCCACACCCACTGGATTTCTCTCGTCCCTTCATTTAAAAAGAGTCAGATTCATAGAATCATAGAATCATAGAATAATAGAACTGGAAGGGACCTCGAGAGGTCATTGAGTCCAGCCCCCCGCCCTCAAGGCAGGACCAAGCTCCGTCTACACCATCCCTGACAGATGTCTATCTAACCTGTTCTTAAATATCTCCAGAGAGGGAGTTTCCACCACCTCCCTTGGCAATTTATTCCAATATTTGACCACCCTGACAGTTAGGAATTTTTTCCTAATGTCCAATCTAAACTTCCCCTGCTGCACTTTAAGCCCATTACTCCTTGTCCTGTCCTCAGAAACCAAGAGGAACAAATTTTCTCCTTCCTCCTTGTGACACCCTTTTAGATATTTGAAAACCGCTATAATGTCCCCCCTTAATCTTCTTTTTTCCAAACTAAACAAGCCCAGTTCATGAAGCATGGCTTCATAGGTCATGTTCTCTAAACCTTTAATCATTCTTGTCGCTCTTCTCTGTACCCTTTCCAATTTCTCCACATCTTTCTTGAAATGTGGTGTCCAGAACTGGACACAGTACTCCAGCTGAGGCCTAACTAGTGCAGAGTAGAGCGGCAGAATAACTTCACGAGTTTTGCTTACAACACACCTGTTGATACAACCTAGAATCGTATTTGCTTTTTTTGCAACAGCATCACACTGTTGACTCATATTCAACTTGTGGTCCACTATGACCCCTAGATCCCTTTCCGCCATGCTCCTTCCTAGACAGTCGCTTCCCATCTTGTATGTATGGAACTGATTGTTCCTTCCTAAGTGGAGCACTTGGCATTTCTCTTTATTAAACCTCATCCTGTTTACCTCTGACCATTTCTCTAACTTGCTAAGGTCATTTTGAATTATGTCCCTATCCTCCAAAGAAGTTGCAACCCCACCCAGTTTGGTATCATCTGCAAACTTAATAAGCGTACTCTCTATCCCAATATCTACATCATTGATGAAGATATTGAACAGTACGGGTCCCAAAACAGACCCTTGCGGAACTCCACTTGTTATCCCTTTCCAGTAGGATTTAGCACTGTTAACAACAACTCTCTGACTATGGTTATCCAGCCAATTATGCACCCACCTTATTGTGGCTCTAAGTTATATTTGCCTAGTTTATCAATAAGAATATCATGTGAGACCGTATCAAATGCCTTACTAAAGTCTAGGTATATGACATCCACCGCTTCTCCCTTATCCACAAGGCTCGTTATCCTATCAAAGAAAGCTATCAGATTAGTTTGGCATGACTTGTTCTTCACAAACCCATGCTGGCTATTCCCTATCACTTTATTACCTTCCAAGTGTTTGCATATGATTTCCTTAATTACCTGCTCCATTATCTTCCCTGGGACAGACGTTAAACTGACCGGTCTGTAGTTTCCTGGGTTGTTTTTATTCCCCTTTTTATAGATGGGCACAATATTTGCCCTTTTCCAGTCTTCTGGAATCTCCCCTGTCTGCCATGATTTTTCAAAGATCATAGCTAAAGGCTCAGATACCTCCTCTATCAGCTCCTTGAGTATCCTGGGATGCATTTCATCAGGACCTGGTGACTTGCTGACATCTAACTTTCCTAAGTGATTTTTAACTTGTTCTTTGTGTATCCTATCTTCTAAACTTACCCTCTCTCTGCTTGTATTCACTACGTTAGACACACCTCCAGACTTCTCGGTGAAGACCGAAACAAAGAAGTCATTGAGCATCTCCGCCATTTCCAAGTTTCCTGTTCTGCTTCTCCCTCCTCACTAAGCAGTGGGCCTACCCTGTCCTTGGTCTTCCTCTTGCTTTTAATGTATTTATAAAAGGTCTTCTTGTTTCCCTTTATGCCTGTAGCTAGTTTGATCTCATTTTGTGCCTTTGCCTTTCTAATCTTGCCCCTGCATTCCCGTGTTGCTTGCCTATATTCATCCTTTGTTATTTGTCTTAGTTTCCATTTTTTATATGACTCCTTTTTTATTTTGAGATCATGCAAGATCTCCTTGTTAATCCAAGCTGGTCTTTTGCCATATTTTCTATCTTTCCTACACAGCGGAATTGTTTGCTTTTGGGCCCTTAACAACATCCCTTTGAAATACTTCCAACTCTCCTCAGTTGTTTTTCCCTTCAGTCTTGCTTCCCATGAGACCTTACCTACAAGTTCTCTGAGCTTATCAAAATCTGCCTTCCTGAAATCCATTACCTCAATTGTGCTGGTCTCCCTTCTACCTTTCCTTAAGATCATGAACTCTATTATTTCATGATCACTGTCCCCTATACTGTCTTCATGTGGTAAGGTCCCTGCACTCATGCAGAGCCTGAGTGAACTCAGTGCTAGAACTGATTGGAAAATGAGCTTTTTTTAGGTTGAAATTTTAAAAGAAAAGAACAATGAAATGTAATATTTGTCAAATGTGTTCACAGGAACATTAGACTTTTAGGTGGAATACCACCTCACATGTATCCTTCACCTATGCATGTAGATAAATGAGGGTATGTCTACACTACCCCGCTAGTTCGAGGGGTAATGTAGGCATACCGCACTTGCAAATGAAGCCCGGGATTTGAATTTCCCGGGCTTCATTTGCATAAGCGGGGAGCCGCCATTTTCAAAACCCCGCTGGTGTGAACCCCGTGCAGCGCGGCTACACGGGGCTCGAACTAGGTAGTTCGAACTAGGATTCCTATTCCGAACTACCGGTACACCTCCGGTAGTTCAGAATAGGAATCCTAGTTCGAACTACCTAGTTCGAGCCCCGTGTAGCTGCGCTGCACGGGGTTTGAACCAGCGGGGTTTTAAAAATGGCGGCTCCCCGCTTATGCAAATGAAGCCCGGGAAATTCAAATCGAACTGGGAGGGTAGTGTAGACATACCCTGAGGGATTAATGAATGGAACTAGTGACTAACAGCAGTCATGACTGACCTTTAGTAATGAATAAGCATAATGTATTACCATAAAGTAGTAGTTTTGTGTATAACTGGGGCACTCATATATATAAACAATTTGGCATGTACCTTACTGAATATAGCATATAACAATGAATTCAAAGGTGTATATTGAAAAATGAATGTCCAAACTATAAAAGGGCACATGTACACCAATGTACCTATTTCTGATTAGTCATACAATGATTTCTAATAACTCTCCCTATAATGAGAGGCTGCAAACCAAACAGAAACACAGAGTGTCATAGGAAATCTAAAATAAATTACCGAGACCAAAAGAGAGCTGCTTAAAGATTTTACTCTCTGTGGAACAGTTCAGAATATTCAGTCGGTTAAGTATAATATGTGGTTTAGGAATCCTATAATCAAGAGATTATCCAAATCACTCTACTTGCCTCTCTTAAAAGCAATGTATTTAGGATCCAGCTGTTGACCATTATGCTGTACACTAATAATAAAGAATTCCAGGCAATATGAAATTCAAAAAAATGGTACTGAAGGCATCTGCATCAAATGCCTGACATCGCACAATACAATTTGTGTTTAATACAACCTCTGATTATTAGATCAAATTACAGCAAGAGAAGCTGTCCATTGAAGTGATTATTTCAAACCGCCGCAATAACAGCACTCTAGAGAAAATGTATGGGTCAGGGAAAGGACAAAATATGTGGCAGTGGTCACCATTTGCCCTCACCACATATTGATGTCTGTGATACAACTGTTTTTCCTATGGCTTGGAGTTACAGATGTAAAATACATCCCTGTACACTTTGGAGACTCAGGGTGGTGCTCAGGAGGTGCACCACCCCTTTGTGCCTCCACCAAAATTTTAATTACTAACTGGAGTGTCTCCTCATGCCCCCTCCCTGTTCCTTTGCATGGCCTCCCCACACCCCCTTCCACAGGCATCAGTCACCCATGTCTGTACAAGCCCTGAAAGCAGGGAATAGGTTTTGTATGGCTCCTCAACACAAGCCTGAAAGTATGAAGAGGTGCAAGAGAAGCATAAATGAGAACTGAATAAGCTATAGTACATGTATGCAAACAGATTGTAAGGTTTTTTGGAAGATTTAAGGATTCTCTCTCCTTCTCTCTCCTCCCCCCACCCCTTACCTTGAATGGAAATGTGAGTGGTGAAAACACAGTAATTCTCTGTTCCAGACAAAACATTTGTGATCTCCTTGCCCCATCCCACCATGGCTCCTATGAGCATAGGGGTTCATAAAGCCCTTGTGTATGATCCCAAGAGGAAGAAGAGGGGAGGGTTTCCTCCACAATATTCCACTTCCAGCTCCCCTATGCTATGACAGCTGTTTTTTGGGTAATCATAGCAGCAGGTGGGAAGGAGGATGGGTATGGAGGTGCAAGGGATTTTCTGTGGCCTGTTCCTCTTCCCAAATTCCAGTTAAACTTTTCAGGTTTCAATTTTATACTGTGGAGCCCCATCTGAGTGACTTTCTGAGAAGTGCTGGTTCTTGCAGTAATGCTGCTTTTAAGGCACTACAGAGAGTCAGAGGGTAAGGATCTCTGTTCATATGGTCTGTTCCTATTGCTGATCTGCCAAGAATGGTGCAGATCTCAGGAATCAATGGCTTTAGAGGATGGAACACACAAGAGAGCTTAAGGCTATGTCTAGACTGCAGGTTCCTTTCGGAAGAAGCTTTTCCAGAACAGATCTTCTGGAAAAACTTCTTCCAAAAGAGAGTGTCCACACTGCAAAAGCGCATCGAAAAAACTATCTGCTTTTTCGAAAGATAGCATCCACACTGAATGGATGCTGTCTCACATTTAAGCTGTGATTACTATGGTCAGAGTGGCCACCAGGGCACCTGTGCTTTTCCTCTTTCTTCTTTTTTCGGAAGAACTCTCTCTTCCCCGTCCACACATGTCTTTTCCCAAAAGAGCTCTTTTGGAAAAAGGTTTCTTCCTCATAGAATGAGGATTACCAGGGCTCGCCAAGCGTCGGCAAGCCCTGCTCACCAGTCACACGGTTTGGCACGCTGCGCATGCGCAGACCGCGCTGTGCATGCGCTTACCGCGCGGTGCGGCTGTGCTGGCTTGTAATCTACTTGCCATAGGCCATAGGCGAGTAGATTACACTAATTGTCGAGCCCTGAGGATTACCAGTTTAGGAAAAACCCCTCTGTTCTTTCGATTTTCTTTCAAAAGAACGCAGTTGCAGTGTGGACATAAATCAAGTTTTTTCAGAAAAATGGCTTTTCCGAAAAAACCCGTAGAGTCGACATACCCTAAGTGATTAACTCAAAATCTAACCTCTGTAAGTTAAAGAGCTGACAAGAGGCATGTCAAGGCTCACTCTGACTGCACTGTTAAGGGCTAGATCAGGAAGTAAAATTCACCCCTGTGCAGATAACCAGCCAGCACTAGGCCTTAGCTAGTCACATAATGGGGAATGCCAACTGAGTTATTAACACAGCCAGAGAGGTAGCAATGATAAAGCCTTGAAGTACACCTCTGCTGCTACTGCAGCTGGTGCCTCAGGCCCTTTATATTGCTGCCACAGCCCTGTGTGGTGCATTCTGGGCAGCATAAGGACTGCTTGGGGTAAGCACAATGCTATCTGGGCAGTGTTAAGGCTCTTCACCTCTTCCACCTGAGGCCCTGTCCCTTCTAGGAGTGGAGAGCAAGCCCTCCCTCTCCTCCCACACTGACCAGCAGCCCAGCCAGTCTGTCATCCCCGCTGGGTATGCAAGAGTAAGCATAAAGCTCTGTACACAAAGCTGTCTGAATCAGATCAGCACACTCCTAGTTTATTTTTTTAAAAAGTGATGGTACTGAAACTATTGAATAATGCCTGCTGATTTTATTATTTACATTTGCATGTTTGCACTGTGCAATATTATTTATGTGCCTCCTCCCCACTTACACAATGAACAATGTACTGGAGCTGTAATATCAAAAGCATCTTTTAATCATAAATATAATGTTGAAACACATTGCCAAATACTTCTTTGATACAAACTCTGAGTGCCAAAAGCTTGTCAGGCTGTATCATGATTCTGTCATTTTTAATACAAGGTTGGCTGATAGTTCAAGAGCTTAATTTTGGCTGAATAACTCATACTGTGCTTTCTAGCGTTATACAATTTTAATGTTGTAAATTTATTTTCAAGAGACTTGAGAGGAAAATTGTAATCCCTCCTAAGTAAATAAAGATGCTTTGAAGAAGTTATATTAAAACGCACAGCTCTTTATACAATACAATCAGCTGTCTTAAAAGAATGTACTTGTAAAAATAATCCAAAGCAGAACATTTTGGTATGATGTGAACATATACATTACTTGACAGGTTTGTTTGTAAATGGTACATTCTTTTTAAGCCACCGTTTTTGTTGGTTTGGGTAAGATGTCAGGGAAGTGGCCCCAAACAAAATGTTTTGTGTCAAAAACTTCCATGTTTTCAGGCAGGTTTCCAATATACAATGGATTAGTAGTTGTAAATCTTCAGCATTTTAAATGGAGAGTTGAGCTTTTTTTATGAAAGTATACAATTTAGCCCTTTAAAGGGCTCCCTCAGAGGCCAATGCACCACTTAAGACAAGACTCTCTTTCTCACTCTTCACTGAGGGTATGTCTAGACTGCATCCCTCTGTCGGCAGAGGGATGCAGATTAGGCAGGTCAACATTGCAAATAAGGAAGGGATTTAAACATCCCACGCCTAATTTGCATACAAATGGCCACCGTGTTTTGCCAACTCAGCACTTTGTCAGCAAGAAGTGGCAGTCTAGAGAGGGATCTGTTGAGAAAGAAAGCCTTTTTCCACAGATCCCTTATGCCTCCTGCAAGGAGGTTTACAGGATCTGTTGAAAAAGGCTTTCTTTCTTGACAGATCCCCCTCTAGATTGCTACTTTTTGTTTACAAAGTGCTAAGTCGGCAAAACGCAGTGGCCATTTTTATGCAAATTAGGCATGGGATATTTAAATCCCTGCCTCATTTGCAATGTCAGCCTGCCTAATCTGCATCCCTCTGCCGACAGAAGGATGCAGACTGGACATACCCTGAGAGGGGCTGTACATCATTATTTATGGAAACATCCTGCACTAACCACCAGGTATTACTACCAGAGCTCAAATGAGAATATTCATGGTAAGAATTAAGACACTCGGTATTTTCAGAATCAGATCTGTCATCAGCAAAACTGGGAATTAAAAGAGTTTACAACACCCCATCTCTCCCCTTTTATATATTTTAAGCTTATCTTAAAGGCATACAGGATGAGCCTGTGCTTCCACTTAAGTCAATGGAGGGCTTTGACATTAATTTTGCAGGGAACAGCACTGGCCCATCTGTGTGAGGGACAAATTCAGACATGTTGTCAGTGAGTGAAACACCTCTAAATACAATAGCTTCTCAGATGCTGGAGCATTTGGTAATGTGGCATTTTTCTACAAGCAGTTGGTTGGTAAGTGCTTAGTTTCTACCATGCCAGTAAAGCACAAAACGAACATTTTTTCTTCTGCACTGCTTGACACATCTTCCATGAGAAACTACTGATGTTTATGTAAAGAGATGGGATGTTGCTGGTATAATTAATATGCCTCTACTAAGTGCCAAATAACTGTCTCTGAAATATACAGGCCAATAAATATTTTAAAAAGTGATTTAAAGCTGATGCATACAAGTACCTGCTTTGTGGAAATCTTCATTGCTGAAATAACAGTGGGTTCCTAGGGAAAAAAAAAATCAAAAAGTGTTAAAATGTAAAATGTGTTTTTTATAAACATGAAGCTCGTAATAAAGATCATCTACCAGCTAAGAAACTCTGGGGTCTATTGATGGCATTTCTTGTGGACTATTACAATAAAATGTTTTTATTGTCAGAGAAAACTAAAATGCATGTGCATTTATGTCTGTGCATGTCTAAATTTATCACCACAATTTATCAACCATTTCCCATATTTTATTATTCTAGAGTTATTGGTTTTATTATTTGTTTCACTTTTTGAGATACATTTCTGCTCCTACTGTTAAATTGAAATGTACAGGAATTTATGCACATGGCACATACAGAGGAAAGCTTAAGAATAAATATTAATATGATAAATATCTGGTGATGGGAACCTAAATAAACCAATCCTTTCTGCAATACCTAGATGAAAGCCCGAGTTCTGCAAATACTCACGTGACTAGCTTTCCTCACATGGGTAGTCTTAACTATTAACTGCACTGGGATTGCTCACACACACAGTTGCTCATGTTTATGGATTGTGGAGCTCAAAGAGGAAACAAATTTTATACAGCAGCATATTTAATCAACATAATGGGCAATTCTGCTCACCTTACTTAGGCACTGACTTCAACTGAACACCATGTATGAGTACAGTAAACAGAATTTGGACCAATACATAGATTCCCATATAAATTATTTATAAGCAATGTTAATATACTGGATTTAGTCTTGATCCTAAAATGTTGGGGTTTTCTTGTTTGATTTTTGTTTTTTGTTTTTTTACATTGGCAGGCTGAGTGACTTCAGCGATATGTGATGAAAAATTATAAGTCTAAGATCTTAATGAGTAACTAACAAAATTTAAGTTTCAATGCAGTGCAAAACCTTACTACGTATAGTGCAAAAGAGTACTACTTACTGACCCTATGCATCTTGTTTTTAGAAAGATCTATTAATATAGTTCACATTTAAGCTTTCAACCTGCTGATCCTGGGAGAATTTGATATGGCTGAGTGGATGCTAAGCATGTGGCTTCCTTTACAAATCGGTTAATAGACCTGGTATTAGAAAGCATCAATTATGCGTTACATTTGAATGAAAATTGAACTCATTTGCTTGTTTGCTCAGCTGTTCAGGGGAATATTCCACAATTCGGGTTAAAAAAAGGCATTTGTTATCAATGTAACAGATCTGGAAGGTTTTCAGTTTGGTGGATTTATAAATGAAAACAATTGTATTCATCATACTACAGCTCAAACAGTGAAACACATTCTTCATGACACACAGACAGCCTCCTCTGTAGCTAATAAAAACTCAGATCTTGTGGGTTACATTTAAAATGTATTGCCAAATTTCCATTAAAAGTCTAATTTTTATTTATTTCAAGGTCTCCTTGTACTACTAAACTAAAGGAGCTTTAATGTAGATGAGAGTCAGGCCCAGACTACATAATATAAACACAAAAGATGCACAAGTAAACTTAAAACCCAAATTCTAATTTTCCGTTGAGTATAGTGGTACTGCAAATCCAGTTTAGAAAATAACATTGATTCAGTTTTTCTTAATTTACTGTCCCATTTCTTGGATCTCTTAGCACTTCTGTTTTATTTAAGGAAGACACTACTATGCTATCAAAGTTGCCAGATTACCCTGTGGAGTACATAATAACTTTGCTTCATTTTAAAGAGAGAAAAGCCAGAAGCCACAAATTACTCTTCTCATTTTTTCCCTCGTAGCTTCTAATTTACATTTGGGTTAAAAAAAAACCAAACAACAAAAGAAATAAAAACCCAAACCCACAGAAAAATGTAACACAGGCTGACAGGGACTAATCTCTGGGCGGTGAATCTTCTGCAGACTTTGCCTGCGAAGCATAGAATACTGAAAGTAACTGTTTCTATAAGATGTTCCCAAATATGCTGTGTCTTCTGTCAAGCCAAAGATAGATTGATGCCAACATATCATGGACAGAGATAGTTCAGGAAACTCAATGGTTTTATTGTAGCACAGAAAACATGAAATATCCCCTCAATTTTCAGAAGAGATTGCTGAATGCTTCCGTTGGGCTAAGATGGGGGAGCAGCTCGCAGTACCTTAAAGGGACTTGATTTTCATAAAATGCTGAGCTCCCATCTTCTGAACATCAGGCCTTTTTAAGCTATTCAGGCACCTAACAATGGAGACAGTGCTGCCTTTAGGCATACGCAGAATATGCAGCCGTGTCAGGCACCACTCAATCTGTGGCACCAGCGTGTCCCAAATTAAGTCCTGCTCTATGCTGCATATGCCTAGTACCAGTCTATGGAAATACCGGATGAAGCAGCCCCAATCCCTTCCTCCACAGATCCTGCTCCCAGCCCCAGCCCAATACCCCAGCCACTGCTCTGCCTTCCAGCCCTGATGACCCAATCCCTTAGCCCCACCCCCCCTACCACACCCCACCTCTGCCTCACCTAACAGCCCTGACAGCCCAATCCTTCAGCCCTACAGCCACTGCTCTGCCTCCCAGCCCCAGAGACCAAATTCCTTAGCCGCAAACCTCTGGTCTGATTCGCTGGGCCCAGAACTCCCTACCATGCTGCCCGTTCCCCCCTCTTCTCCCCTCCACACTCGGCTCCCAGCTAAGTTGCTGGTTTCCCCTATGGCACTCCTGCCCCACCATCAGACTTTCCTGTTCCTGGGCTCTGTGGTCCAGGAACATCCGTGGTCCATGCCAGACCAGAGATGTTTCCAGAGCAGGGAGTCCCAGTTAAGGGAGGTACAACCTCTAAAGTGTATATTTCATGAATATTTCTTATGCTCTCACTATTACATCAGAGAAGCTAAAGGTGTAAGATTGAAGAGTCTCCTACTACCCTGGTAATATGAATTGTTTCTAATAGCCACAGATGTAGTTCTTACTTTCTATTACCCTGTGAGACACAATAGGTGGGGCGATTCCAGAAAATGCACATTGTTTAACTGTAACTGACAATCACTCAGATATTCAGTGGTTTTAATTTATCATTGAAATAGCACAACAAAAGTCAGGAATGTGATTTCTTTTATCATTAACCTCCAACTAGCACTGGGAGCATCAAGGTTTATTTTGACTAGTGTCTGGGCTGTAATTGACAAGCTAATTAGAAGAGTATGCCAGGCTACTCCTTGGCTATCCTGCTACAAGTTAAGATTGCAGCTGTCCACAGAAAAATCTACAACCAGACACTTGAAATTTAGCAGCACTTACCTGAAAGACTGTCATTTCTTCCAGCAAGACTTCTTCTAAATCATGCCAAGTCTCCTTAGGAATGGAAACCACTTTAAGAACTGTCCCAATATCTTTAAAAGAAAAATAAAAATGTTTTCAGGTGTTTAATAAGTAGACTCAAATTTAAGGGCAACTAGAATTTCTTGGTCTCTTGTAATATGCAATTATTTCCACACAAAGGTCCTGACGCTACATATTGCTGAAAACTGACTCCACACAATACCCACTGACATTTGAAATGAACTAGCTGGGTTTTGAATTTCCATAAGGCATTGTTCTGAAATTTCTTAATTGTGGAAACTCAACAGAAAAATGATTCATTATTCTGCTTCAGCTGTTAAAGAATGAACAGGACAGCACAATATTATTAGATTGGTGCTATGAAATGTCAGCTGCCTCGGAGGTATTATTATAGATGGGAATGTGCTAAATTTACTCAGCCACATTTTATTAGCCATTCTGAAGGAGGAAGTTTTTCATACTTGTTTTAAAATACACGTGCAGATGTTATTAGAAGGCTCATTGTGGATACTAGGACAGCTGGAAGAATGTTGTCAAACTGATGAAGTGTCAGCTCTTTTAAGTACATGCTGATCTTCCTGATGTCAAGCAAAAGCATCTAAGACTTATATGTCCCTAAACACATCTGTATTTCTATTATGTGATGAATGGCATTAGACTTGTTTCAGGGTAAAACAATAACAGTCCTGTACAACTTGTATTGTTTCATTACAGATAAGTTTGTACCAAAGACTCGATTCTACATTCATTTAAGTTATTGAGAGTTTTTCCACTGACGTTAATGTGTAAAGGTCCAGGTCTCAAAATCCCAGAGCTAAACACCCTCTAAACATGTGTGGAAGTCTGGATTTAGAAGTGAACTTTCTAACTTAAGACCGTCTTTCTATTTAACCTTTAAAACATATATCTGTGCTTCATTTTGAATAAACCAAATTTTTAGAAACAGTTGCAACTTTTTCCAGCTTAATCCAAAACCTAGTATTTCTGGCTTGTTGAAGGTTAGCAAAGAATGTTAGCGGTAACAAGAAACATGTGTTCTTATTTAATGTTTTAGGTCTGCTAAGCATGATGTAATATAATCATTTTGTACAAAGCAATAAGCATTCACTCTCTGATAATCCACTCCCCTTTAAGGTGTCTCAGAATCAGCAACCCCCAGCCATTAGTCACTCTGGAAAATTTAGGTTGTTTTTAAAGCCAAGAGGTAAATACAGAAAGTCAACAATCTTCCTCATACAAGAATTCTCCTAGAATCACTATTAGAGATGGTAAACAATGTTCTGATGGAAAATTCTACATTTTCCCATAAGAAAAAAGTTGATTCAATGTTTACCAGGCAAGTATCTATTTGGATAAAAAAAAAAACAACAGAAAAATGTTTATATTTGGTAAGGTTTAACTGTTTAATTTAATCTTTATCCTTTAGAAATTATCATTTGGAAAGTTATACTTTACAGCATATAAAGTTTACCTCATATGAAAGTTGAAACAATAAAAGTCAAAGTGAAACAAAATATGTTGACCTTTATAGAAATGAAATGTTTTTATGAAGTAAAAACACTTTTACAATATTTTATTCTGTGAAAAAATCAGTTATTAACTTTGTATCTTGAATTTAAATAAAAAATGTCAACATCTGAGATATTCCCATGAAACAGAAATTTTGCTTTTTAACCCACTCTAACTCTCTTATGCAAAAGCTGTAATCTAAATATCTACGGATAGCAGGTTTTTTAAAACAAAACAAAACAAATCGTACATCCTTGTTTAATTTTTCAACAAAAACTAAATTTTAATCTTGTTCATAAGCTCCAAATTTGCATGTGCAATTTTTAAAGCAAAATAAAAAATATTTTAAAAGGAAGTTTTACGTTTCATTTAAAATATTGCATGTGTGACTTTGACTCATGAAAAATACTAGAGGGACCGTTATAAAATTTTTGGCTATGCACTATTATTACTATTATTTTAAAATATTCATTTTGAGCCATATACTTAAAATTTGCTTTACAGAACATCATAGATTAAACAGAACATAAACTTTAAAATAAAACAAAAACTCCTGAATGTTCTGCAACTAAACAATCCAGAAAAAAATAATTCAAAGTTATTAGCACTATGAGAATAGGAAACTGCCCTAATTACCCTGGCTCCAATTTGGTAATTGTGGTTTGGAAAAAAAAACCCCTACTGCAAACATCAGAGAAAGGATTTTAAGCTAACAAACATAACGAGGTTTCACGGTGTTTAGGGCTTGACATGGTATTAGTAGAAGACTGTCATGAGCACCACATTTATATTCTATTGAATGCTACTTTTTGGGACAGCATGAAATTTTGATAAAGTGAAGCAAGGGGAGCTGTGGAATCTGAGCAGGGCAGGTAGATACTGTAGCTTTAGCATCATATTTTTTAAATAAATGCTTTTCTTTTAAGAAGATCCTTCAATGATCATGGTAGCCTGGTGCTGCAGAAAGCCCTTGAGGTCAAAGGTACAATATGTTAATCGCTATGGCGACTCTGATCAGGCCTCAGGTACCAAAGTGGTGTTTTATCTGAGTTCTAGATCAAGTTTTGCAGAGTAGTATTTCAAACAATTTCACACAAATTGAATTGAGTTTCTCTTTTCGGATCAATGGGCTCTCTAGTAAGTCACTCAGTTTAGAAGATAAGATTACTGTTATTAATTCACTTTACTGACGGATATACCTAGACTGTGCCAAATGATCCCCCACATCAGACATTCAGGATATGCTTTAAATGGATACAATGGAACTGGTTTTTCAGACATTTTTTCAAGCATTCCAATATAATTTTGTTTCCACTGGGGAATAGGGGATAGTCAACAATAAGTGACAGTGAGAAAGAAACTGTGTGGATGAAGATTTCATCAATAGGAAAGGAAAACAGAACCATTCTGGATAGCCTGTTAATTACCTAGGGTTAATTACCACCATTTATGTCAATACCAAAAAAAGTGTCACCATTTTATTGAAGTCCTGCAGCCTAATAACTACAATGCTCACAGCTATAGGGCTCAGAACTGCAGGCAATTCCAGTCACACCACACAAGGCTAAATCATGGCTTTGTGTCATAGGCCGCAGTGCGGGGGAGAGGGACACGGATCTGCAGGAGACAGTGCTCACAGCAAGTTAGTTTTTAAGCCAGCTCCCTGTGAGCACCCAGTCCTCCCTCCCCCACTGCCTCTGAGGTGGGAGCCAGGGCCCATTGGTTAACTGTGTACTTAGCTACACATTTACATCCTTACTAAAAACATCCACTCAGTGTACAGCAGCAGTCAAAAAAGTGAACAAAATGTTGGGAATCATTAAGAAAGGGATAGATAATAAGGTAAAACTATGATATTGCCCCAATATAAATCCATGGTACATCCACATATTAAATGCTGTATGCAGATTTGGTTGTGCCATCTCCAAAAAAGGAGAGATATAGGAATTGAAAATGGTTCCAAAAAGAGCCACAGAAATGATTGGGGCATGGAAAGATTCCGCATGAGAAGAAATTAATAATACAGGTTGGACCTCTCTGGTCCAGCATCCTCGAGTCCTGACCAGTCCTGTAATTTGCTGGAATAGAGAAGGCCCCCTGCTACTAGCTCCCCAGAGCACATTCTCTACCCGCTACTGGCCCCAGCCCATATCCCAGGGCTACCATGCTGCTGCGGCCCCAGAAGCCTGGACTGCCCCAGTCCCAAACCCTCTATTGAAGCTGCTGCAACCCTGTCCCCTGCCTTTCTACTGGGGCTGCCAGGGCCCCTCTGCACTACCGGGACTCTGGTGCTGGTCCCAGTCCCACTGGGCTCTGAACTGCCAGCCCTCTAGCCACTGGAGTTCCCAACCAGGATGCCCTGGTCCAGGAACATCCATGGTTCTACCAGTCCATGGATGCTGCCGGATGAGGGAGTCCTGGTTTTGGGAGGTTCAACCTGTATTAAGACATTTCATCTTAGAAAAGAGATGATTAATGGGGGATTTAACTGAGGATTAGAAATTCATGATTAGTGTGGAGAAAGTAGATAAGGAATTTCTATTTACTCCTTACTCCTTTTCATAACATAGGGGTCACCAAATGAAATTAATAGGCAGTAGGTTTTAAACAAACAAAAAGAAGTATTTCTTCACACAACACACAGTCTACCCATGGAATTGTTTGCTAGAGGATATTGTGAAGGCCAGGACTGTAATGGGACAAAAAAAGACAACTAGACAAATTCATGAAGGATAGCTCCATCAATGGCTATTAGCCAGGATGGGTAAAGATGGTGTTCCTAGCCTCTGTTTCCCAGAAGCCGGGACTGGGTGACAGGGGATGGATCACTGGATGATTCTATTCTGTTCATTCCCTCTGAGGCACCTGACATTGGCCATGGTCAGAAGATAAGATAGGATATGTCTACACAAGTCGTTAGTTCGAGCTAGGTAGGGTAATGAGGGCAAGCGGAGTTGAAAATGAAGCCCAGGATTTAAATATCCCGAGCTTCATTTGCATGTTCCCGGGTGCCGCCATTTTTAAATCCCCCTTAGTCTGAACTCCGTGCCCGTGGCTACACGCGGCACGGAGTAGGAAGTTCTAATTAAAGGTTCTAATTCAAACTGCAGTTACTTCTCATTTGAATTAGGATCTTTAATTCGAACCACCTACTCCGTGCCACGTGTAGCCGTGGGCACGGAGTTCGGACTAAGGGGGATTTAAAAATGGTGACACCCGGTAACATGCAAATGAAGCCCAGGATATTTAAATTCATTTGCAACTCCACTTGCCCTCATTACCCTACCTAGCTCGAACTAACGAGCTAGTGTAGACATACCCATACTGGGCTAGATGGACCTTTGGTCTGACCCAGGATGGCATTCTTACGTAAAGCCTTGCTCATGCACCACCAAATTCAATGAAAGTTTTACTTTTCACCAATGAGATTTTTACCATTTACATCAGAGAGAGCAGGATCAGTCCATAAATGACTGAATGAAAGTGTTATAACAGAGCAGCTTACTGGGCAGAACAGATAATGGGGACTTAAAAGACTTGGGTTATATTCCTGGTTTGACCTCTGACCTGCTAGGTGATTTGATTTTCCTATCTGTAAAATAGGGACAATGATATTTCCTGCCTTTGTGTGTCTTTGAGAGCTATGGATAAAAAGTTCGATAAACGAGCCATCTTCTTACTGTTATTGCAAGATGGGCGGATATTATTCAATTTTCCTTACATGATGGAAAATATTTGTGCAGATAAAAGCAGGTTAAAATGATTGTTAAGAGTTCTATACAATAATCCACTATAGCACACACATGTCATAGTTCAGCTCACAATTTTAAAGAGCTGGAGCGCTTTCGTTACTGGTACATCTTCTGTAGTGCATGTTTGTACACATGCAATACGTTCTGTGTACTAAGCGTCAGCACAGGTCTCAGTTTACTCATGATTTATGTTAGGCATTAAGAAAAGGAGAGTCTTGAGATTTATTGCTGTGGAATCTGACCCCCAGCTATGGAGCTGTAGATTTGTAACTGGTGCCATTCAGAAACTGTATGCTTATAAGAAAGAAAGAGAAACAGAAGGAGAACTTGTTCATTGTTAGAGTTGGGAAAGTTCTTTAAATTCATGAGGCTAGTAATAAAGTCACTATATTCAATGCAAGTTTGAAACATTAGCCAATTGAGTGGAAAATCATGATAGAGGCATGGCCATCTCCTCAGATGGTGCTAATCAATAGGAAAACAGAGCTGAGTGACTGGTGCTGGCCCCCGGTGCTTTCATGCAAAACTTTTAGCAGTAGTAAAAAGTGCTTTATTTAGAAAAAAAATCTTCTCTGCCTGCTGGAAGAATGATATGAAACCTACCCATAAGGTAGCGTCAATACCAGGGGGACCAGGCTTCAGCATAGCTTTTTGTCCTTCCTAGGACTTCATAGAGATACCAGAAAACCCGTTGTGTTGAGGTTAAAGCCACATTCTTTTGTCTGGTGGCCAGTTTAGATTAGTATAGTGCAGAATATGTTTAAAGAGGACACAAGAAATATCCTACAATTTGGACAACTCACTTTGCTCATGTGACTAGTTTCTATGGAATGAACATGTACCCCCAGATATTTAGTTAAAAACAAATTTATAACGACCAGGGGGAAGATGCCTCTAAATCCAATTCCCCCCACCCAGCAATAATGGTCTTTTCCTTCTCCGACTAGAATCAAAAGCAAAACACCCACTGACGTCAATGGTACAGCTGCACATCCTAATGAAACAACATGTAACCCTGAAGTAACAAAAAGAAAAAGAAAAAACGTGTTGAGCCATCCCCACAGAGTACTCTATAGTACACAAAAATAAGCTTGCTTTCTACTAGTAAAGAAAAACACTAGTCTACTCTACTTCTCCATACTCATGTAAGAACATCAGATGTAGTGTGAAATATTCTTACCTGTTCCAATGAACATGACATCATACTGGCCATCTTCTGCATCAACCCGATCTACTACTATCTGTGTGAACTGGTAATCCACATCTGTTTTGATCATGATTGGACGATTATTGATAGGGAACACAGGGTTGTACATTGCTGGATGACTTCTTGCAAATGTGATGACTTCATCAGGAAGGTCCTTGGTAGAGTCAAAGCCTCCAAATGTTTTACTGGGACACTGAGAACAAGAAATTCTCATGTTTTGCATCTTATAACAGAGTAATAAGACATATCAGCTTCTTTGGCATCTGTATGAGTCTTCAATCTATAATAAAGAGCTACCCAGGATATAATTGTTCCAGTATGGATAACTGTGCAAGGGAGTTAATACTGGAACTAAAAGTCTTTGGAGAAATATTTTTCTTCATTGAAATCAATATTTCATACTGCAGAATATTACCATTGGTGCACATTATCTTTCTTATCGCTGTGCTGTGTGAATAATTGATTGTCAGGAATTTACTGACTAGTATTATCTTTCTAATTGGCAGTACAAGACTTTTGGGATGCTGAATATGCTGAAAATTACCGCACAAAAGACACAGATTAAAGCATTTAGTTATCTATACAGTAGAAAACTAATTATCCATAACAATCACCCCACTATCTAAGCATCTTCTTCTGGGACACAAGTCAAAGCGCATTCACTTCAAAGGACTGTGGATTAGCTTCTAATGAACTGCCAGTATGACTCTTTGTTCTGTTTACTCTGATTATCTAAACTGCTGATTATGTGGACATATCTGGCATCATAAAGTGGTTCTGATGATGAGGCTCCTGATGTGTTGAATCCTTCATATACATTTTCTAGCTAGAGTGGTGAATAAAGTACTTGTGGTGAGTTTGTTGCCTCAATATCTTCTTGTGGTGATCAATACAATGTCAATGAGGGGCAATATGTTCCATATGGGTCTAGACCTTCCCTAATCCACACACAACCGTACAGAGGAGTAAAGATTCCATGTGCCACCTCATGCGATCATTTTAGGACTAACCAATTCTGGCTCCGAGTCCTATGCACATACGGTGGCTTTGCAGACACTCCTCTCTCCACCCATGAGCAAGTGGTTGAGGATGAGGGAAAAAGTGGAGAGAAGAGCGGGCAAAGCCATAACTCTGTCCTCCCACAAGCATTCCCTTCTGCCTTCCCCAGCCACAATTGCTCAAGGGGAGGTGTGCATTATGCATTAGGGCTGTGGTTAAATGCTAAAGACTAGCCCTTACCTACTGCGTTCTCTTCAAAACTCAAAATACTATATGAACATCAGAGAATTTGACCTAACAACACCTCTTTGGAAACTGGGGAATTATTATTAGCCCCATTTTACAAATGAGGAGACCGAGGCACAAGAAACTTAAATGACTTTTCCAAGAATTTTGAGAAGACATCTTCAGGTTCCTAATCCTAACCCCTTAAAACACAAGACATCCATCTCAGACATACAAAGCTACAAGGCATGTGCTTATGCTTTTATTCACCAGATTTGATCTTAAATTACAAATAGCTTGGTAATACAGAGTGAAGAATAATGCATCTTTTATTCACATTGATAGAATATCCACCACTTAGGGTAAAAACTTTGAACCCAAAAAAGTAATTGATCAGAAATCCAGATCTTGCTGGATTCTCAGTAGAAGAAATCAATTGTCTTTGCATCACCTTGATCCAGTTTATTAATAATTCATCAGAAATGGCATAAAGAAATCAATATGGCCAAAAGGAGAAGTTGTTATTTGCAGCCAAGGAACACTTCAATGCAGTGGGAAGCATGGGGGAGGAGGGTGAGATAGGTTTTCACTTTTTTTGCATGTTTTCAAGGAAGCAAATTCCAATATTCTCTTTTGTTGTGTTAGAGAAAGAATGAAATACTGATTAAACACAAGCAGCCAAATAAACAATAATCATAAATATGGCAAGTTACTTACCTATTCTAATTATCTCTGCATTCTAACCCTATTATTTCATATCTATATTTTCTTTTATTTCCAATTAGAAAAATACAATATACTTCTAGTTTTAAGCCTTTGACTCCAGCAATGCTAAAGATCATAAATCTGAAATTTTGTGTTTCTACAGGGCACTCTCAAAGTTTTCTTTATGCTTGGATTAATATTCCAACTAGAGTGTGATACTGATTACTTACATTAATCAAACCTTAATTAGATAATGTATGTAAAGTGCCTTGAACAGGAAAATCACTATAGAAGTACTAAGCATTAATTGCAGCTGGGCAAATACTACAAATATAAAATGAGATCTATGTATATTCATTTCAATTTCTAAATGAATATATTTCTACTGTATTTCAATCCTGTTTGCTAAAATATTGGTAGAAAGTAAATACAAAGGAACTTGCTGGCAGCAGTGTTCATCAAGACAACCTGTTAGGCATAATATTTACAGAAAGCCTATTTTAGATTTGTAATCATGAGCATTTGTTAGAGAAACCTAATTCCAAGGGCTAGATTGTGAGTTGGACTCCATACTTGCATAGAGCAATTCAAACAATTCTTCTGGTGAAGTCTGTTTTACCTATGGAAGTTCATGATTCTATATATTTTTGTTAATCTCTAAGGTGCCACAGAACTATTCATTTTTAAAATTACAGACTAACACAGCTACCCCTGTGAGAGAAATAAAAGGAAGTAAGAATCTCTCCTCTGCACCTCTGTGTGAGTTACCTGAACCTAGTGCTTGGCTCTGCAACAATAAATGGGGATACATTCCTTCTCTGGTGTAGGTGGGCAGAAAATGGGTGGAGCCATGAATCCATCTTCCCTGCTCATTGGCCAGAGCAGCTGAGCCATCACAGCATGAAAGTATAGCAATTTGTTGCTGCTCTATATCCACAGTAAATCTCAAACCCTCCTGAGCAAGGGGGAAGAAATGTTGGAATGTTGTTTCCCAAAGGGATATCTGCTGTGCTGTGCATCCCAGAGCTACTCCTGATGTGGTGTTGCTTCTGCCTCACCACATGTTCAGTGCTCTGCTCAAAGTCAAAATCTATCCCTAAGAGTTGCTAGAAAGGATACAGAGCACTGGATACCGTGCAACCTCTGTGGACAATCAACACATCCTGAATTTCAAATACTAAATTCTCACAGTGATCGCTTCCTTATTAGATTACAGACCAGCAATTATTCACAGACGTAACAGAATAAATACACCTGAATCACACAAAAAATGCAAACAGTTCACATTCTGAAAAAAAAGAAGCAAAACTTCTGGAATGAATTATTGATCCAAGTCTATTGGTCTTTTTTTACAATAGTTTTAGGGGGAAGGATTTAGAGGAAAAAAATTCTGATTCAAAATTTCTTTAAAATATTGTAGCCAGAGGATAAGTCTTGTCACTTTCCCATGTGTAGATATGATGGATTTTTTTGCAGAGATTTCAGACATCACAATGGCTGTATGTGTAGCAAAGCATTAACCTGACACTGCTCAGATGTTAATGACTAGACTCCTTCTGACTTCATAGGCCCCAATTCAATCTAACAAAACATTTGTGCAAGCATCTGAATAGTCCACAACGGGATTACTCAAATGCTTAAAGTTAAGTGCATGTTAAGGTGATCATAAGTCCTAATTTCATAGGGAAAGTCCAGATATTCAGTGTTTTGTCTTGTATAAGCACCCATTACTCCCCATTTCCTGTTCTAATTTCTCACACTAGCTATCTGGTATCCCTTATTCATGTCTATGTGATTTGCTGGTTGAGAGCAATACTTTAATATACCTGGTCAGAGTTTTTTAATCGGTGAAGAAAGTATGCTAGGAGTCATCAAGAAAATGCCTGATGCTAGAGAATTGAGCAATATCTAGTATCTATCTATCCAGCAATGTACTAACACCTCAATTTCCTTTTACTTCACCAGGAGTTGAAAATATTCAGTCTTGTCGGATGCAGGCCAAAGGCAGAAAGTACACCAGGATTTAGTAGCTCGGTTATTCAAGGGTGAGTTGTGAATCAATTAAGAGGAAAAGGTGTATTTTATTTCAAAATAAAATAAAATCTTTGCTTTTGTTGAGGAATCTGAATTTAGCCATGCTCATATATCGTATCTCATATCTCATACCACTATCCATTCTATTAATATAATCTTTTATTCCTCCTGGGATTTTTTAATGGATTTCAACAACATCCCAGGAATAAAATTCCCCTAAACTCTGGAGCACTTGAGACATTTTGAAGAAGAAATCTGCTTATCTCTTTAGCAATCACGTGCACGGAGTGAGGAGAATTATATAATCCTGTTGCTGAGGAATTATTCCCTTCTTTAATGTAGCAATCAATTTTTGTAAGGTCAGACATCTATATCATTTAATCCTTTCACTACTAATCATGGAAGCTAGTTTTGAGAACAAGCTTGATGAAAGAACTAGTTTAAAGGCTACTGACAATTAAAGGGCAATCTATATTATCAAAGAATCATAGAAATGTCCACTTATGAATAATGCCTATGTGCTATCCTTGTTTTTTTAATGGCACTGTACTTCCTTGAAATTTAAGGTACGTCTACACTGCACGCTTATTTCAAAATAGCAATTTTGGAATAGGTGTTATTCTTTGTAGAATGAGAATTACAGATTTTGGAATAAGCCATCTGTTATTTAAAAATTATTTCAAAATAACAGAATGGCTGTGTAGGTGCTCGCATTGTTATTTTGAAATAATGCTAGGTATCTCAAAATAACGGCGCAGGATAGATGCATCCTTAGAGATTATGTCAGGCATAGATATATCTGAATGGGCTTGATCCTTAGCCTACTGTACACTGGAATGTCAATGGAGTGAAGTTGATTTACAACAGCTGAAAATCTACCCTGATATGTACAACCCAATCCTTTAACACATTCTACTGGAGAAAAGACACGTATAGGGAAAGCTCAGCAGCATTTCTGAGATCTGACAGTGACTGGATTGAATGGGAAGTCACAAGTAGTGGTTCCATGGTCACCACAGTATCCAAGGCATTAGAAAGAGACAGGAAAGTAGAATGACAGTTTTCAAAAATCCCTCTTGGAATTATTCCACTATTCCAATGGCTTTCCCATCCACTGCAGAATGGTTACCTTAATGCTCTATAGAGATGCAATTTAGGAGAGGAAAGCTGCATTATTCCTTAACTACTCTAAAAATACTCCACAAAATCCTGTAACCCTGCTTCAGTCAAACTTCTGCTGAAATCAATATGGTTTTTGCCTGAGTTGAGGTTTACAGGGTTAGGCTCAATGACAAAGCAGCTGCACACTGCAAGTAGAGGCAGCAAATTCTGGATTTGCAGCACCAGCAAGTTTGCTTTTCTTTCAGCTTCCTTGGTGATGTAAAGTTAACATACAATGTAATGAGTGAAACCACTATCAGATTTTCCAGTGCACTTACAGTTCCTGGCCGTGGATATGGCACACGTCCTTGGTAAGGCACCCACTGGTAGTTGGGGCCATCTCTGTGAGAATATGGCCCAAGGAATACCCTCCTTACATCTGTCATGCTGTACATGCACACTGCCGATCCTTTGAAGATGTTGCTAAAAATGGGATGGAAGGGGGGGGGAGAAAAAGAAATCAGTTTCTTTAAATTATTTGTCAATTTAATCACAGGAGAATGGTGGGATCGAAGGCTCTTTAATTTATTGTGTGCATTGATTTTTCCAAACTCTGAAATGCTGTCTCAGCAAACCTAAACACATGCCTTTGAAAGTTACTACTACAAATCTCTCAGAGTTTTTTTCTAAGCAGAATTGAAGCTGGCTGCTACTTGAAACATATTGTTATAAGGTCTAAATCCAATTTCAAGGGACTTTGCTCAGCATTAGGGCTACTTTATATGGATAAGGCTGAGAATGGTGGAATCTGGATCTCAATAGATAATAGGTGTTTTCTGCTTTCCTCTCTGATTTTGAAACAGAACTGCTTCATAAAGAAGGTAGGAGCAATCTACTTGTAACAGCTGATATTCCACAAATCTAACTTATTGGTGTAAATATGAAATAAAGAGATCTCATGTGTTTTTCATAATGGTGAACTTCATGCAAATAGCTCTGTTGATCCATTACTCACCCTATAGTTAAACAATAACTTTATATGCCCTGGTTAATATTGGGCATATTTGTTTTAGTTTTGCCCTTGCTCTCTCTCCCCCACATCCCCTTTGTGAGAACACACACGCTGAAGCTGCACCGCTGTACATTACCTTGGGGCTTTTATAATGAGAGTGGATAAGCTTAATTCTTGTGCATTATCTGATCACTAGAAACTTGTGTTTCAAAACAAATATGTCTGCCTCCATGGTTATAGGTAGTTTTCCCCTCAGAGGCAAATTCAATGGTCCTTAATGAGAAAAAAGTTCTAGGGACAATTCCATCCTTAGTGTAAGCTCAATTGAAGAAAGTTCTGCGGACTGCATGAGATCAGAGTAGTTGACCACAAAGTGATCCATTCTAACCTTAGAATCTATGAGCCTCTGAAGTGAAAATATGTATACCATGCATGTACTAGACTCAGTAGTTGTAGAGTGATTGAAAAATTTAATTTTCAAAATGTAAATATTTTTGTAAATTATTTGATTTTTTTTCTTAAAAAATCAATTGATTGGCCAGAAATTTTCCAAAATTTTAAAATTTCAGGAATTAAATTAAAAAATGTTGAAAAAATGTTCTTGACATTATTTTTCCAGCTCTATTTGGCAAGAGGCTTTGACATTTCACCCTCCATCTTTAAAGTCAGTGCTTCAGCAGCACTGAAAAACTAACACATTCGCTCCAACTGCATGGCTACTTTGCTTAGGAGAAAAGAAAGTAATTCACTAACTTGGACTGCCTTGTGATAGTTCAAAGGTTAAGAAAATGCTGTGATTTTAAGAACATTGTAACAAAGAGAGCTCTTTAAAGCAACCAGCCACACAAGTTTCCATACAAGTAAAATGATACACTCTGTACCTGGAAGTTGTAAACACTCCATAGACTATTGGATTTTTAGGGTCTTTTGAGTTCATTAGAAATACGTCCTCTGTAACAAAAAGAAAAAGAAAAAAACCAAGAAAACACATGGTAATTTCGGTAATTAAAGTACCAGAAAATACTTCCGCAATCAAATCCATTTTGGCTACTTACGTAGTTCATCAAAATGCGTATCAATGCCATTGGGTCCTGGCACAGAACAAATCAGACGTGCTTTAAGGAAAGTTGTCCATTTATTAACAAGGCTTCTGTGTCCACCAAAGTCATTCTAACAGGAGAAATATTGCATGTTAACACATGATAATATTCATGTTTGAAATAGGAAATTATATGAAAAAATGACACTTAAAACTATGTGTTAAATATAACATAATCAACAGTTTTATATAGTCTCCTCATTACCGTTTAGGAAATTATAAAATTCCCCTCAGTTTTACAAATATTCCAATAATGTATCCATTTTAATGTGTCTTGGGCTACACCTAGTCTACAAAGAAAAGTTGGAAAAAGATACGCAAATTGCAAACCGCAATTTGTATATCTTTTTCCGCTTTGCTTTCGAAAGGTGCTTTTCCAAAATTTCAAAAAATTTCCAAATATTTTGCTTCTGTGCACGTTTACATGTTGCCAAGTGTTAATAAAGTTTAAACAGCTCATTATTCTTTACTAAATATCAACAAAGTAGCCCCACAATTTGTATAGATTCAAAGTATAAAAGGTTATAAGATGGAAAAATCAGACACTTAACAGCAGGGCTGGGAGTGGTAGCAGATCAAGGTCTCCATAAGGGTGGGGCTTCAATTTTTCAAGTTGCTATCTAGTTTTTAAGAGATGGAGATGTGGAGTCTTGCCCACAGACATAATCTGATATTCTACTCAAAGCATTATATTTACCAAAGCTATCAAAATTGATGTGATTACTTAATTCACAGCTATTTTCTTAAGGTACCTTAGGAAAAACATATGTGGATATTTGTTGGGAGGGATGAGCCAGTCTGAGATTTCTGACACTTTGTTCAGTAATAAAACTTAACCTCAACAATTATTTACATTTTCAGAAGCCTCTGCCTTTAGGAGCTGTATCCAGAATGGAAACTCTGAGGTGTAAAAAATAACCCAAGAAAATTTCTACAGACTATCTGCTCCACCTGGAAGCAGGAAGTACCATATTTCTTGCATGAGACTTTTCTCTCATCCACATTTTGAAAACTCAGAAGGTTCTCATTGCAAATGTGGGGTGCTACATTAAATAGAAGATAACTAATAGCGTTCCTCTGTAATGCTTTCCTCGACTTTTGGTCACTCTGCAAAACCCATTTGCCCACAATTAAGTCACCATATTACCTTACAGATCTGCCCTATTCTGGCATGGGTGGCTTTTCCAGAGTGTTCTCCATCAATTGCATTTTCACGGAAGAAGAAATAGATTTTGTCATCTTCTGGGTTGTCACTCTCTGGTATTAGGTGGGCACTAACAAACCTAGGATCTGAGAAGAAAATGCCAGTGTACATGTTACTACCCAGCAAGTGAAACCTGTTGGCTCATTTATATGAAAGCACTCTTCCTTTCTCTTTCATCAAATAAGGAATTTTCCAGCTTTTCTTCCCACACAAAGAAAAACCCTATTATGACTTCTTTCTATTCTTTTAATCTACTAGTAGGACAAAATACACAGCACATTCCCAACACTGCACACCAGCAAAGGTCTACAGTTTATTTATTTGGTGTTTAACAGTGCTTGCTATTTATCCTCTGTAGTGATTTAGGAAAACCTATGGGCTACGTCTACATTGGCCCCTATTACGGAATAGGCATGCAAATGTAGCACTTTGGAAAAGGCAAATCCGCGGGGAATTTAAATATCCCCTGCGGCATTTGCATTTTCATGGCCGCCGCTTTTTTCCGGCTTGGAGATAAGTGTTTGATATTGTCCATTTTTTTCAGCTAACAAAAACAAAACATTTTGATTTTTTTGTGTGTGGAAAAACAAAACCATTCTGGTGAGAACATTTTTAAAATATGTTTAAAATTCCTACTTGCAAGTAGGAATAAGAGATCCTCCGGAATAGGGCTTTATTCTAGAGGATCGCGCCAGTCTGGACGCTTTTCTCCGGCTTATCTCCAAGCCGGAAAAAAGCGGCGGCCATGAAAATGCAAATGCCGCAGGGGATATTTAAATTCCCCGCGGATTTGCCTTTTCCAAAGTGCTACATTTGCATGCCTATTCCGTAATAGGTGGCCAGTGTAGACACAGCCATGGAGTAATATAACACATATAAAACTGCTCTATGAATGGTAGTGTAACATTACAGCATAACTTCCTAATTCCATGCATGGAGTGTAGAGTTTCTTTCATCTTCACTCTTACCTAGTTCTTATTTCCTTGTTTATTTTGACTTTCTCTATGGCAGAAATATCAAATTGAAACAAAAACTCAACAGAAAAACTACACTACAGAAAGAACATCGTTTGCCCAATGGTTAAAGGTGCTAGGCTGAGAATTGGGGGAACTATGTTCAAAATTCATGAACTGCCATGTACCTCCTCTGTTACCTTTATCAAGTCACATAGTCTGTCTTGTCTTAGTCCTCCATGAATAAAATGTAATGGCACTAAAAGTATAAATACCCTAAACAGTGAGATGCCCTCAGCATCTGTAGTAATTGGAAATAGAGAGAAAACACTCAAGAATAGCCTAACATTTACCAAACATTTTAAATAAAAAATGGCCAATGTGTTTGATATTGTCCATTTTTTCAGCTAACAAAAACAAAACATTTTGATTTTTTTTGTGTGGAAAAACAAAACCATTCTGGTGAGAACATTTTTTAAATATGTTTTTCATTTTTTAAATAAAAGATTAATGGAATATCCACTTTTCTGACCAGCTCTACTGACATCTTTATTCAGAATACATATTACCCTTTGACACATAGACCATGATATTATTGTAGACTCATAAAGCATCAAGAGAGATTGATGAATAGAAAACAGTAGTTAAAGATACTAGAACACATACTCAATTGGTATAAATCACTATAGCACCATTGATTTTAATGGAGCTATCAATTTACACCAAGGGAATATCTGGCCCAATATTTTCATTCAAGTATTTGAGTCGGCCTCTTTGATCATCCTCAGGGAAAAGAAGGTAAATCAAACAGAATTACCAAGCCTTTGTTCTTCCTACAGCATTTTACCTCCTGCTGGGATAATTCAGTGAGAACTATATTTAACTACTCAAAGAGTCTTGTTCCTGTGTCAAATTATAAGCTGTTCTAGTATCATATATTAAAGTGTCTTCTTAATACATATCACACATAGTTAGGAAGATAATGAGCCTGACTGTGCTACGCTGATTTTCATAAACTGAGGAGCTAACTTATTGAAGCACTACTTTATTTATTAAGGATGCTCCACAGTTTGTACGCTAATTAAATGTATACACTATGTGTGAGGAGAACTGCATCATCAATTAATAATACTTCTCATATAGACAGATGTTTGACCTTGCCTTTTGCTTGTAGAGATGAAATGTTGAAGTGTTTCCTATTTGATCTTGTACTGAGATTTACACCACGGGTGGTAAATGAAAAAGCATGATGACTCAATGATGAGGAGAATACACCGAGAAGTGTTGGTGCCAAAGCACATCCCTGTTTGACATCGCTCTGGATTTGGAAGCTTTCAGATTGATCATACGATCATACTGGACCCCATTATGGAGGACTGAATCAGACTGAGGAGGATTGTGAAGCAATCAGTTCTCCCAAGCAATTGAAAAATATCCTCTCTGTGAACCAGCTCAAAAGCTTTTGTAAGATCTATGAAGGCCATGAACAAAGGACATTCTTGTTCTTGACACTTTTTAGACAATTACCTTTGTGAAGATCATGGTGATAGTACATTAGCCATGTTGGCTCTCTGGACATGCATATTCAGCAAGAACTTACAATCTTTTAAAAATGACCTATGTAAATGCCTTGCCAGCAACACCTGGGAGAGGGATTTCTCTGTAGTTTAAAATAATTCTGTCTTCTTTGTTTCTATACAGCATTATGAAGTTGGCATCCATCAGGTCTTGTGGTAGGCAAAAAGACAAGCAAGACACTGTGCAGATATTAGGCACAATCTGTCCTCCTCGTTTCTCTACTTCAGTTGGAATTCTATCTTTTCCTGCAGCCTTTCCTGGTGCTAGGAAGGGATTTGATTTTTTAGGTTCATTTATAAATGATTGTAAACCAAGCTCTTTAATGGATGCTCATGAATAGAGTTTGTGATAGTGTTTCAATCAGTTTTGCATTTGTTTGCTTCTCTCAATGTTGACGATCATTAAAATATTTGAGTTGGACAATCTTCTTAGATGAAGGATCTATTGCTTTCTTAATTGCATTAATCATACATCTGAGATCTCCATTCTGAAAGGTCATTTGTATCTTTAGCACAGATGAAGCCTGCGTAATTGGCCACTCTTGGCCACTCTGAGAGTATATCTACACATCAGGGCAAAGTAAATTTAAGCTATGCAACTTCAGCTATGTCAATTGCGTACCTGAAGTCAAAATAGTTTAATTTGGTTTTTGGTACTGTATACACAGCAGGAAGCCGAAGGAAGATCACTCTTCCTTTAACTTCCCTTACGCCTCAAAAAATGGGGCTTACAGGAGTTGGAGTAACTAATCCTCGACATTATTTCAAGATAATGGCTTGCTGTGTAGACACTGTTTGTTATTTTAGAATAACATCTGCTATATTGACATAGCCTAAGTTGGCATATGTCTCAGGAGAGGTGTGAAGGTTGTGGTGGAAATATGAGGTGCATTTTGCTTCAGAAACTGGATATTCCTTCAGGTCGTGCTACAAATCAGTTTTTATAGTCTGTTCACTAAAAGTGAATGTTTCAGTTATATGGATATTCTGAATGTCTTCTAGGCAGTATCAGCATTGAGGGAAGATGCAGTTGCTTCTGGAAGATGGGTACTAAATTGGAAACACTTTCCCTGCTCTTTTTTTTATGTTAATGCATGGGCAAGATTTCTGTTCGGTATGATGGAATGCCCATGAAGCATACAAGTGCATGGTCTATATCACAATCTATCCTGTGATAACAGCAAGCATGGAGAGCATCTTGTAGGTGTTTTCTACAGGTGACAATTAAAGGTAATTGGTCCCAGTTTCTAAATCTGGGATGTCTTCATGAAACCTGCATGTGTTGGCAATACACAGTGATTGGTGAATGGAAAGCTCCAGTTGTCTTTGACCATTGTGGTTAAGTTTTTCCACTCTATGATGGCCAGTGATTAGCAACCACATCTTGTGATGTGAGCTGATTTAGCTTTGAAGTCTCTCCATGGACAGACTTGCTTGCCTGGTGGTAGATTGCTGATGAGAGTTGAGTTGCTGATAGAATAAGTCCTTCTCTACTGATGTGAAGGAAAAGTGTTGGCACTTAGGTACTAATGATGTCAGTAAATCCACCTGTGCTAATATGATACCTTTTGATGTTGTAATGGGACATTCAATGAATTGTCTCCCTGACATGAATGGCCATCGGGCTTTCTTGCGCAAAAAATTAAGGTGCCTGTCTACACTGGCCCTCTTGCGCAAGTATTCTTGCGCAAAAGGGCTTAATCCTGAGTGGGAGCGTCAAAGTATTTGTGCAAGAAGCACTGAATTCTTACATTAGAACGTCAGTGCTCTTGCGCAAATTCAAGCGGCCAGTGTAGACAGCTGGCAAGTTTTTGCGCAAAAGCGATTGCTTTTGCGCAAAATCTTGCCAGTATAGACGCACCCTCTGTGTATTGTATTCTTTTTCTATGTTCTAGGCCCAGAAAACACTCTTAGTGAAAAGGATCAAGAAACACTTTGAGTTTAAACAGTTTATAAGGATTCTATATGTTTAGAAATCTAACAATCAATGTCAAAATGTGCTTTAACAAAACATCAACTATCAAAAGAATATGTCACAAGTATATTTAAACATGATCAAAGGGGGAATGAAACCAAAATGTAAACATGATGATAAACATTAATGGCAGATCTCATAACCACTGTAAGCAGGCTAAAAATAGAAATGCTGATTTAAAACAATTAGTGTCAAGAATCAAATAATTAAGAAATGCAGTTCACCTTTTTAAAATATCCTTTGCTCAAGTCTCTTGACACTGAGCTACTTCTCATACCACAAATGACACCTTCTGCTAGCTCTGGTTTTTCTGTGGCTCTGTGGGATTCTTTAACAATTTCTTCAGCAGTGGCCCATTAAACTGTCCTTTATGAGAAATCTACCACTTTATGAAAAAGACACCTTGGTCCAGCTGCCTTTATGATTTATATGCCATTGTTTGCTTAGTTAAGCAATGGAAACATGTTTTGCTTGTCTCAGCACTTCACGTGTAGATAAAGCTAAAGGAAAATCAATCTTCATTTGCTCCCTCACCAGCATTATTCTTTAGCAATAACAAAATAACAACAGCAAAAACAATAAAAGAAAGCAGATTAGATTCCCGAACGAATCATATTAGCATTTTAATGATGATCCATAAAGTAAATGACACTGAAATTGCCTTTAGTTGTCAAGCTACACTAACTAAGCTGAGCAAACAGAAGTCGGGGGTCGTCCCTTCATCATTTCAAAGGGCAGTTCTCACAGGAGGCATTCTGTAAGGAGGTTGAATCAGATGCCTCTGTTACAGGAGATTTGTGGTCAGTATGACAAATTTCCCCAGTTCACAGCTAGGAAATTTGAGGAAACTATAGGGAAATTTTATGCTCAGTAAAGTTACAGTTGCTATAATTTAAAGAAAATTACTGGAGGGTGACGAGAAGCCTGTGGCAATGTAATAAGTCTAGGGAATCTTAAATTAAAAATTTAACAATAACAAAAATAGACAGCTACTCAGACTTCATAAACACACAATGCCTGTCTACAGAGACCCAGCAAAATAGAGAAAAGCGGGAACTGTCCTCATAAAAACTGAACGTGAAAAGCATAGCTAACTCTATTGCCTTTACAGAGAAAGACTTATAGCCCCAACCATACCGCATCGCAAAGCTGCAAGTCCTCACTGCTTTCTGTAAGGTCACCAAGAGACAAAGCTTTTAATATGTAATGACAAGAGAACTAACTTGTCGGATGCTTTTACACAATTTACCATACTTTACAAATCTCCTAATCTTTTAATAGTGTGCTTCTAAATCTCTCTCATTTCATCCCTCACCTGGCAAACGCTCTCTTTTGCTGTGGAGTCAGTCAAACTTTGTACCTGTTTGTCACTTACAGGTAAGCCCCTTTGTTATCCTGGCAGCCCCTTAGTGCCAACTGGCAAAGGGTCCTCCAGTCTGTAACTCACGCCTGACACAAGCATTGCCCTAATGCATTATTGTCATACCAGGTATCTCAGAGATATCATCCTAAGTAAGCTGATGATACACTGATCCCAAAAATCATTGTGTGAGGTAAGTACCAGTTGTGTACCAAGTATAGATGTGTGCTGAAAATATGTTATTTAAATTTGATAGGGAAACAGTGCACAGACCTAGCCTTTCCTAGAAAAAAGAATTTGCATTTAGTTGTCTGAATTCCAACCAATGGACAGGAAAAAACACCATAAAGCTAAACAAGCAGGGGAGAAACCTGTTTAACAATCAGATTCAATCTGCACTCCAGGAAGCCTTGCTGGCTCTTGAGGCAGACACAATGGATTTTGAATAATATAAGGGGAGCAAAAAAGCCTTTTAGGGCCTGTCTACACAGCAGGGCTAAAGCTGAAATCACCTACGCAACTTCAGCTACGTCAATTGCGTAGCTTAAGTTGAAATAGTTTATTTCAGCTTTTGGCACTGTCTGTACAGCAGGAAGTCCAAGTTAGAACACTCTTCCTCCAACTTCCCTTACTTCTCATACCATGAGGGTTATAGGAGTCAGAATAACAAGTCCTCCAGCTCAATATTATATCAACATTATGTTGAAACGTCAGTTATTCTGAAATAACACTGCTGAGTAGACATAGCTGTAGTTATCCAACACTGAGGGGACACAGGGTAAAGCATTCTGTGAGCCTTTGAAAGTTGGATTCCCATTCTGGTGGGCTAGAAATGCTAGGAACTTGCAGTAAGTAAGAAAATTGCTTAAACAAACATTATAACTAGCTAAAATTAAATTTTAGTCACCAGAAAGTTTATTTTATTTTATTTTATTTTATTTTATTTTATTTTATTGTTTGTAACTGTACCTGTTCTCTTTTCTTTTGCTTAGTATCATGTCCTTCTTGTTAATACACTTATTCCTGTTTTAGTATAAAACAATCTGAATGCTGTGCATTAAAGGCTATGTCTAGACTGCAGGCTTCTTTCGGAAGAAGCTTTTTTGGAACAGATCTTCCAAAAAAGCTTCTTCCAAAAGAGAGCATCTACAAACCAAAAGCACAATGAAAAAGTGATCTGCTTTTTCGAAAGATAGCGTACACATTGAATGGACACTATCTCGCATTTCAGCTGTGATTACTATGGACAGAGTGGCCACCTCTTTCCTTTTCTTTCGAAAGAACTCCTTCTTCCCTGTCCACACACGTCTTTTTCCCTTTTGGAAAAAGGCTTCTTTCTCATATAAAAAGCTTTACCAATGTCGGAAGAGCCCCTCTATTCTTTCAATTTTTTTTCTAAAGAATATGATTGCAGTGTGGACGTAAGAGAAGGTTTTTTTGAAAAACAGCTGTTTTTCCGACAAAACTCTGCAGTGTAGACATACCCTAAGTTACATAAGAGTCTCTAGCTAAACCCACAGGCTATGTGGTGTGCTCTTCCTCTTTGGAGGCAGTAAAATAATTTCTGATAGCATCCCATGAGAAACATCTACAGGGAGATGTTTCTGCAGAACCTGGAAACTGGGGTTCACTAGTTATTGTCTGCAAGGAAAGTTTTAGATTGGCAGAGGCCTGAAGAGCTTGCTACAAGGGCAAACAAGCTAGTGTGCCAGGGAACAGACATAGTTTAGCTGCATCAAAGCCCTCGCTTTTGCTAAGGCACAAGCTAACACAGTAGCTGGGTATCCTAAGCATTACCTCACACCTTTTACAGCATTCTACTGGCATAAAGATTCCTTTAAAATTGTGAAAATGGCTCCCTAGGCACATCCCTTCCACAAGGGAACTTCTTGGTTGTTAAGAGATGGCGTAAGGGTGTTATACCTGTCCTGTTCCCAGCTCTTAGCACAGGGGCTGTGTCAGGGCAGGACCATGGACAAAGAAAGAATGTGATTGAAGTGCAGTACATTCTGGCTATTTGTTTCTCAAGGCTCATAGAGAACCTCAAGAAGCTTAAATATATGTAAAAGCAGTTGTGAGGCATCCATACCATTTCTGTATGTATACCATATCTGGATTCAATATTAACTGCTCTTGCAAGATAAGTAGAATTGGTTATGGTCAGGGAATTCTGCTACTGGAGAAAAATCAAGAATGCTCAAGGCAATGGTATTTATGATTTGGTTGATGGCACTTTTGTCTCTAAATCACTAACTAAATTAGTACTGCAAAATGATGCTATGGGGCTACAGTTTTAGAGGTAGTAATGTTAGCTGTCAAGTTAAACTAGGTCTGATAAGAGATGAGATGTTTCATCAGATTTTTTCAAAGACTAGTCATACTGGCGTTAGTTTATCTCAATTCCTTCTACAATTTAAATTATATAATTTCACTCTTTGAATTAAATTTGTGTAGCATTTCCCAGTGCAGTTAAATAACCACTCTGTTTTCACTACACATGTGTCTGCATTTTGCTGATGCGTGAAGCAAAGCTGCTTTGGGACATTTATGCCATAAATGATATTACAGTAGCACTTTTTCAACATTCCCATACAAAATAATAACACAGAAAGAATTAAAAACTATAGCAGAGAATATGCATAAACTCACAATGTTTTTTTACTTCCAGCTTCTGTCCAGACCTCAATAATGCTGTCACACAATTGAAAATAGAGATTGAATCCCACTGGGTAAGGATTTGCAATATTTGGTTATTATTCATCATTTAAGAGTGATTCTTATTATAAGAAACTTTAAAACAAAGCTGTGTTCTTTATGCAAGCTCTTTAGACCCCGTTCAGGCATGGACCAAACCCAACGCCTCCCCCCAAAAAACCCCATTAAAGGCTCTTAAGTAAAGTAAGTTGTCATGGGATAAGAGGGAAGTTCCTTTCGTGGATTGATAACTGGTTAAAAGACAGAAAACAAAAGGTAGGAATAAACGGTAAATTTTCAGAGTGAAGAGAGGTAACTAGTAGGGTCCTCCAAGGGTCTGTCCTGAGACCAATCCTGTTCAACTTATTTATAAATGATCTAGAGAAAGGGGTAAACAGTGAGGTGGCAAATTTTGCTGATGATACCAAACTGCTCATGATAGTTAAGAGCAAAGCAGACTGTGAAGAGCCTCAAAGAGATGCCACCAAACTAAGTGACTGGTCAACAAAATGGCAAATGAAATTTAATGTTGATAAATGTAAATTAATGCACATTGGAAAAAAAATCCCAATTATACATACAATATGATGGGGACTAATTTGGCTACTGTTGGCAGACAGGATACTGGGCTAGATGGACCATTAGTCTGACCCAGTATGGCTATTTTTATGTGCTTATGTTCTTATGATTCTGATAACTAACCTGACTCTTAGACTTCTCCTAAAATAAAAGCATGTCTGTACTTCAAGGTCTAAACAGAGATGTGGGTAATATAATCACATGTTTACTGTTGCAAAATCTAGTTTGCTTCCTGATTATAACCGTTCTCTGGATAAAGAAGGGAAACACCAATTTTTCTCACTCTCCATTTATAAAAATTCTAAATTCTTTATGAACTAAAAGAGATGTTGTGAGCTCTAGTCCTGTGGACAGAATCTTTTTGTTGAGTTATGTAAAATTCTTACAGACTGAAACCAAACCTCTGAGGGGGTCAGTGGCACTGGAATAATTCTTGGAGTGAGGGTCCTGAACTACCTTTAGCTCTGTCCTTACCCCTCACTGCTGCCTACAGGCGGGGCCAACCGCTGGGACACTGCATGCAGGGCTGATGGCTGGGACCTTAGGGAAAAGGGCTGGCAGCTATGTGGAGACCCAGAACACCCCATGAACACCCACAGTAGAGCAACTGGGAGCCCCACATGTGTGGTAGGCGAACAGGACCCTGGGGACAGCAGTAGACTTCCTGGAACTGGCAGTCCAGCATGGCCTAGGGCCAGCAGCAAAATCTCCAGGCAGCATTGGCCTAGTTAGCCAGAACATCAGATGCAAGACCTGGGGATGATGCAGTAGCCCCTGCATCTATGGAGGGGTCACATCTTGGCATAGAAATGATTCAACATCAGTTCAGGTTAAATGAACAGCACCATTCATATTCCAAGAATAGCATTCACCATAGGAAATCAGAAAATTAAAATAGAAAAAAAAACCCTCAAACAACTACAGGTATGGTTTTAGGGAATTTTATTTAGGTTAAGTTGTTATTTGGCCCACAATAAATGAGAAGTGTTGAGAAGGGAGCTAAGGGTAAGTCGGAGTCAGGTCTTAAACCTAAGGGCATGCCTTCTTTGCCATCATGGGGTGAGATTACCATGTGTGTAGTTTTAATATAGCTAGCTGAGGCCCTGGAGCAGTGAAGCTGCACACTTCACTAGGGGATACCCCCCACCCCGAGTAACTATCAGGGTTCCGTGCATGCTTGCACATCCCATGTGGAAGTGCACATGATTACAGCTTCACTGTTCTGGTATTTGAGTTAGCTAGATTAAAACCAGCTCACATATCTAAGTCGACACAGCAGCGTTATTTCAGAATAACTGACATTCTGAAATAACAAAGAGCGTGTCTACACAGTGAGCCCACTATTTTGAAATAATGAGCTTTTTACTCTTGCTCCTGTAACCCTCATGTCACAAGGAGTAAGGAAAGACAAAGGAAAAGCATTCTTCCTGTGACTTCCTGCTGTTTAGACAGTGCTAAAAGCCAAATTAAGCTATTTTGATTTAAGATACACCATTGACATAGCTCAAGTTGCATAGCTTAATTCAATGTTGCCCTGCTGTGTACATGTCCCCTACATGATCTGCAATCACCCCCTGTATTGCAATGCAGTTATGTCCTTAGGCTTAGTTCCTGTCTCTCATTTACCCTAACGTCTCTTAACACTACTCCTCCAGGTTTTAAAAGACATCAAATTAAAGGTATGTCCTCTTTAAGGCAACTTTACAATGCCAGAGTGATGAAAGGGGGCTTTACTATCATTAAGAAACAGATCCGAGTTGTCTGTACAGTTGCTATGAGGGAACATGAGGAAAGATAGTCCTGGTTACTCCTTTAACATTAAGCACTCCCCTTTTTTGCACGTGTGTGTGAAATGGTGCTCTCAAGTATCTGAGCAACAGAGAGGATGTGAGACCTCCTGATTCCATGAGTACCTACAGTTTTTAGGTACTAACATCGGGGTAGAGCCCCCAATTTACCTCCCACATAATTCAGTCTTGAGTCTGAACATTTCTAAGGAGTAATATTGCAGGCAGCATGGAAAGAAAAAAAAAAGCGTTGAGCTAAGAAATAATTATCAGTTTCTGAGTCCTTTGTTCTTAAAGAAACAACAGTCATTTTGATCCTCTATAATTAATTATACGGTGAAGAAAAGTGAATACAAAAGTTCAGTCAAATTATAGCATAATTCACAAAGTAAATTAGATTTCCCAAAAAACAGACCTACTGATCTACCCATTCTATTTAATCTGAAAGAGGTGATTATTATCTCTTTAAAGAACAAGCACCAAAATACAGTAGGATGTCATTAGCACCTCTTTTCTGTGGATGCCTGAGGTGTCATATTTCTATCACCGGTGTGTTAATTTTAAGATGATCAAGTTATTCCTGAGAGCCTCGTAGCCAGAAGACTGATGTCCTCCTTAAAACACCTATATATCATATAGTTTGTAACCCATGTATGGTGGGGATTTGGAGGGGGAAGTGACATGAATCAGGCATTAACTGCATTGGCTGATGAAGGACATGTGCTACTAATGGAGGCTGAGGGATCTCCACCATTGGAGGGTTTTAAGAACCGGTTATATAAACGTCTGACAGGGATAGGCTAGATAATACTTAGACCAGGGTTGGGAAATCTACAGTTTATGAGCTGGATCCAGCCTGCTGCTTAATTTCATCTGGCCCATGGTTGTGTCTTTCCAAACAGGCATGGACCCATCCCCATCCATGCTGTGCCCTGCTCACCCCACCCACCATTTGCCACCATGCATTGTTTGGCTCCTCCATTCCCCCTGTGTTCCAGCTGGGCTAGGGGTTATGCAGCAGAGCCACTTGTGTGCCCAATGGCCTGTTGTAGAAAAAAGGTTCCCCACCTGTAGCTTAGAGATACCTCACGGTAGGAGACTGGATTAGACGACCTATGAGGTCCCTTCCAGACCTACATTTCTCTGACAGCTGAGCAGCAGTTCAGAGAGCTCTTCAATGATATTTTCAGCCTCCACATATCACCTGAGATCTAGGCATTTAGGATCCCGGAGCCAATTTTACAGGAAACACAAACTCCTCACTGGCAGAATAAATCTGCTGTTTCCTGTTGCCTGTGCGTATTTTCCCTTTATAGTGTCCCTTAAACCTCTGGGGTATCAGCTCATTCATTTTCAAAATAGGAAGAATAATATTTGTCTACTCTACCTCATAGGGGGTGCTGTCAGACTTAATCCATTAACATCAGTGAAACGGCTAGACAATACTACACATATGTATCAAAAGCACTAGACTGAGCCTATCAACTCACTTCTAAGGGAACACTCATCAGAGGATGGCCAGCACACAGTTCCATTTCAAATCAGTGAACCAGAGGACAAACGGCCCTGTACAGAGTTCCTAACCCTTCTAATCTTTGCAACACAATTTAATTCTTTTGTCATGTCCTGTTGATGTAGACACAAACCTGAGGTCATTTTGTCAGATTATGAAAAACAGTTTTGTTATTATAATTAACTTTTACTTCCAGTGGACAACAACTTGACACAAAATCCATTAAGGCAAGCTTAATAAATACAGGCAGTAAAGACTGAAATAGGGACTGAACTAATCTCCATTTTTAACTAATCTCTCAATTTACTGAAATCATAGAAATTCCCACAAGGGATTTCCACAACCTTTGGGAGGTGGAAGCAAAAATCCTCCTTGCTACTTTTGATATTCAGTGTGATAACATCAATTATGTTGACCTCATTTTGTAGTCACATGGATACAATTTGTGTTTCCAGCTTATTTTAGCATCAATCAACACAAAAAAAGAATTATCAGGCATTATAGCTCAACAGAAATAATTGATAGGGTTATCATTGGTTTCGTATATTAACACTGTTAATACAAAAAAAGATGGAGGAGGTGGAATAATATGGTCATATGCTGTGATTATAACCATGAATTCACTAGAGATGGAAAAGACCTACTACGTTACTTTGTACATCCCCCCACTAATACAGGATTGTACATCCTCAGTTATATTTTAAGGGTCAAATCTTGTTCATTGCAGTCCCATAAAATAATCTACTTCTCTATCTGGATTAGGGATGTCAACATGTAGTCAACTATACAATTGGCTTATTGGTTAATCTTGTTGACTACATGCATCCCCCCCTGCCCGCACTGCCTCTAACAAGAGGCAGCAAGTGGGGGAGGGAGTGGGATCCCATGAGGAGCTGCACATCTTTCTTATGCATATTCTATACTCATTCTATGTTCAGAGTCCTCGTTGACCACTATGGGAATTCTGTGCACAGAAATAGGGCAAAATATATACATGAGACCAGAAATGTAGCTGAGTGAAGAGAATTTTGCCTGCAGCAGTGCTGATATCTGCTATCGTACCATTCAGGAAAAAGACATTGTCAATGAAAATGACTTTTAAATTTTTGCTTTTGGAAGCTACAGAAATGTTTTATATTATTACATTATAAGAACAAAAGAGTGACTGCTTTCCCTTTGCAATGGATCCACCTCTCTCGTATCTCGGTATCATAAGGAAGAAAGTATAATTCTGGCAAAAAGGATATCACTCCCTTTCCTTCCGGGGTTTTGTTCTTTAGTTTTTCTTCTTGTGTGCATACGAAATGGAATACAGATGACAGCCTATCCAACAAATTATGAAAGATTCATAGTGACTGGGAGTCAGCTGTCATCAGGCTTTCTATTTACAGTTCATTTATCTTACTGTTCAGTAATTGAAGATTAAGAAGAAAAACTGCACATAAGGAAATCACATATAATTCTTACAAAGCTTCTTCTAGATAATTTTGGCCTCTATAGCAAACCTGTAAGCCTCATTGTAAGCACTTGCCTTCATATGCTGCTAGCATTTAGTGACTCCTTCTTTTCTCCACGCTTGTAGATCTAATTTCAACCATTTAAACACACTTTAAGAGATCTTTATTTGCCAGCTTTACAACACACTCTGCCTATTCCATAACTCCTCTTTTTACAATTCCAGTTTTTACAGTTATCTTTTAAAGTTTACTATTTCCTGTCTTGTAGTCTATAAAATCAAACCTTTCTTTCATCTCTTCTATTCCCCAGATTTTGCTTTCTTGCTTAAAACTTTTATGGGAAACTTCCACTCTCCCACCCCATCAAATAACATTCTTTAAATATTCACAATGCACGTTAGCTCCTGTAAATGTCTCTACCACTTCTAGCGCCCACTATTCCCCAGTTACTTTGCTACAACTTCCCGGAAGTTCTGTGGTTTTAGTAGCTTGGTCTGAACTGCCCTATAATTTTTCTTTGTCTTAGCAATTCACTACTTATAAATATTGAACACATTCATGTTTATAAAGACCCAAAGCATGATCCTATTGAAATCAATGGGAAGTTTGCAATTCATTACAATAGAACACAGATTTTACTCAAAGATAATTTACGAATCAGTAGACACCAGGGTTAATATATATTTGCTTCCACATTGAGAACTCTGATTTCAATGTTGGCACAAAGCTTCCACAGATTTGCCAGGTTAGAAGAAAAGCCAATCGAGTCCAAACCATGGCTTTGTCTCTGTTTATTGAAACCAAAATGTTATTAAACTACTGACGGTATACAGGCAGTCCCCGGGTTACGTACAAGATAGGGACTGTAGGTTTGTTCTTAAGTTGAATCTGTGTGTAAGTCAGAACTGGCGTCCAGATTCAGCCGCTGCTGAAACTGACCGCCAGTTCTGACTTACATACAGAATCAACTTAAGAACCCCAAGCGTCCCCAAGTCAGCTGCTGCTGAAACTGATCAGCAGCTGATTTCAGGAAGCCCGGGTCAGAGCAACTCTGCCTCGGGCTTCCTGTAGTCAGCGCTGGTCAGTTTCAGCAGCGGCTAAATCAGGACGCCTGGGACAGAGCAGCTGGGGTGCTGCTGGGTTGCTCCAGTAGCGCCGCTCCTCGGCACTACTGGACCAACCCAGCAGCACCCCATCTGCTCTGCCCCAGGCGTCCTGATTCAGCCGCTGCTGAAACTGACCAGCAGCAGCTGAATCAGGACCAGAGCAGCTGGGGTGCTGCTGGGTTGGACCAGTAGTGCCCAGAGCGGCGCTGCGGGACCAACCGGCAGCACCCCAGCTGCTCTGCCACAGGCGTCCGGAGAAAAGCCTAGTCTGCTGGGGGGGGGGGCATACTAGCTGTGCCCCCTCCTCCCCAGCAGACCAGGAAGACACGGGCGGTGGACCGAGATGCACCGCGGTCCCACCGCCTGGGTCCTCTGCGGCTTTGCTCCCCGTCTCCCTGGTCTGCTGGAGACCAGCAGTCCAGGGAGACGGGGAGCAAAGCCTCTGAGGACGCCGGCAGCGGGACAGCCGCGGGGCGTCTGGGCTGTCCCGCTGCCGGCTTCCCCCGCGACTTTGCAAAGCCTCCGGGAAGCCGGCAGCGGAGCAGTCCAGGCGGCCTGGGCTGCCTCGCTGCCGGAGGCCCCCGCAGCTTTGCAAAGCCGCGCGGGGGAGGGGGGGCTCGGGCAGCAGATCTGACCCGCTGCCCGAGCCCCTCCGCGGATTTGCTCTGCGTCTTCCTGGTCTGCAGACCAGGGAGACACAGAGCAAAGCCCCAGAGTACACGGGCGGCAGGACCGCGAGGTCCCGCAGTCCGTGTACTCTGGGGCAGTTCCGTTCGTAACTGCGGATCCGACGTAAGTCGGATCCGTGTAAGTCGGGGACTGCCTGTATTCAACATTTATTTGTGTGGCATTTTTTTTTTATGAAAAGCACCTTCTCCATATCTCAAAAAGTGCCACCAATTTAATATATACAAATCTGTTTTTTTCTGATGGGTGACAGAATGATATCATCACTCCGTCACGCTCTCTGGCCATAAAGCCACCAAAGAGAGGGGTGGTGGTGAGTGTAGCAAGTAGCACGGGCAGCTCCCTAGTATTATTTAATTTTTATATGTGTTGTGGCAGCTCCTAGGAGCCTGAATCACATTATAAGAATAGACTAACCAACTGCAATCCACTCTGGGATACTGACAGTGAAATGGGACTCCAAATTAGGTTTGGATAAAGCTGGCAGTTCGGTTTTTTGTGGCTTGTCCACACCTTTCAAACACTCAATAACCTTTTAGATGCTGATATACAATATCCTGCATGCATGTCAAAACAGATATAACCACTGGGTTATACTACTGGAAATAATGTTCCTGCAGGAAAACTTCCTAAAAGCAATTTTGTTACCAGCTTTCCTGTAATATTGTGGTTACTGAACTATATAATATCCCAATTCATAATGCAAAAATTATTGTTTTTTCTGATTACCAGGGCTGTGTCTAGACTGGCAAGTTTTTCTGCAAAATCATCTGCTTTTGTGGAAAAACTTGCCAGCTGTCTACACTGGCCACTTGAATTTCTGCAAAAGCACTTACGATCTCATGTAAGATTGTCAGTGCTTTTGCGGAAATACTATGCTGTTCCCGTTTGGGCAAAAGTCTTTTTCCGAAAAACTTTTGCGCAAAAGGACCAGTGTAGACAGCAGAGATTTGTTTTCCGCAAAAAAAGCCCCGATCATGAAAATGGCGATCGGGGCTTTTTTGCGGAAAAGCGCGTCTAGATTGGCCACAGACGCTTTTCCACAAAAAGTGCTTTTGCGGAAAAGCATCCTGCCAATCTAGACGCGCTTTTCCAAAAATGCTTTTAATGGAAAACTTTTCCATTAAAAGCATTTCCAGAAAATCATGCAACTGTAGACGTAGCCCTTGATGTTTCTTAAATTGTACCATAATATTGTAATTATGTGATGATTCTTTATTGTTTAATGTCTAACAACAATGGCTTTCTGGGCATACATGCAAATACGTACATTAAGATCTATTCCAATATATAGATGTACAAATATGTTAAGTATCTAATCTAAACTAGTGTAAACTGATATAGCTACACTGAAGCCTATGAACCTATGTTGAAATACACCAGTTAAGGAACTGGACTTGAGTCCATACACACATTATATTCTGCTTGTGTTAGTGGCAGTGTAAATCTGTATTTCCATGGTCTTGTTACTTAGCATGAAAGATCTGAGACCAAACCAGCCAAAATGTAATTTCTGTTACATTAAAATATTTTGGCTTTTTATAAGATTCCAAAGATCAAACACAATAACATACAGGCCAGCAACTTTGGATTTTAGCGAGCTTCTGTTTAATTTAAAAGGCAGCTCTGATTATTAAATAAAATATCACATTTTCGAAAGACAAGGGTGAGGTATTTTTTTTCCTCTTGGATCAACTTCAGATGGTGAAAGAGACAAGTTTTCAAGCTACACAGAGCTCTTCTTTAGGCCTGGAAAATGTATTCAGATTTTAGTTCATAATATGTTGTTGAACTTTTTTAAAAAAATACAGGATTACTGGATTGAAATGCACTGTACAAGAATATTTTTTGCTAAATGTAATCATGTTTATATGGACAATTGCATTCCTTCCATCTCCTCTGAAAAATCCGCTGTGTGTTTGTATATCCTAGTTTCACTCAGCAGCCAAGAAAAAAAAAAAAAAACCCGACAGTGCCTTAGCTACAGATTACCATGGAATATGTTTGAGGTTTGTTATAATATTTTGACAAACACTAAAAGAAGTTAGTCGGTATCCATAGTTATATACCTAGCCTGGACCATTAAAAAAGCTGTTTGTTACAGCATTGATAGAAATGGCAATTCTGCAGCAAAGTAGGATGAATGCAGGACTCCAAGGAATCACACTAGGGATCCAACTACAGGCAGTCCCCGAGTTAACGCAGATCCGACTTACGTCGGATCCGCAGTTACGAACGGGGCTTTTCTTGCCCCAGAGAATGGAAGCGGTGGGATGCCCAGATACACCGCGGTCCCGCCACCCGTGTCCTCCAGGGTGAGAAAAGCTGCTCCGCGTCTCCCTGGTCTGCGCAGATAGTGTGCCCCTCCCCCCCCCAGCAGACCAGACTTTTCTGGCCGACGATGCCTGGGGTAGAGCAGCTGGGGCGCTGCCGGGTTGGTCCCGTAGTGTCGTTCCTCGGCGCTACTGGACCAACCCGGCAGTACCCCAGCTGCTCTGCCCCAGGAGTCCTGATTCAGCCGCTGCTGGTCAGTTTCAGCAGCAGCTGACTTGGGGACGCCTGGGGTTCTTAAGTTGAATCTGTATCTACGTTGGAACTGGTGTCCAGATTCGGCCCTGTTGAAACTGATCAGCGGCTGATTCCAGGAAGCTTGGGGCAAAGCAACTTTGCCTCGGGCTTCCTGTATTCAGCCGCTGGTCAGTTTCAGCAGCGGCTGAATCTGGACGCCAGTTCCGACTTACATACAGATTCAACTTAAGAACAAACCTACAGTGCCTATCTTGTACGTAACCCGGGGACTGCCTGTACATGCTGAACCTCCCAAAGCCTGGACTCTCTGGTCTGGCAACATCCATGGTCTGCCAGGGCAGGGATGTTGCTCGGCTAAAGAGCCCCTGGAGAATGGGGTCTGCAGAGTTCCGGCTGGGCCAGCCTTGGCTAAGCAGGGGAACCCTGGTGTCAGCTGGGCAAGAGGGTATCTGGGAGCTTCCATCCTGGGCAGGTAATCCCCAACATCAGTGGGGTCAGGCATCAGGAGCGGCCCCAGCTGGGAACCCTGGGAACTTCTGGTGGCTATAGGGCCATGCAGCTGCCCAGGAGCCCCAGACAAGGAATCCAGAGAGTGGGGCCAAGCAGCATCTGGGAGTTCCAGCTCCAGCAGGGGAATCCCTAGTGGCAGCTGGGCCAGCCGGGAAACCCTGGGAACCCGCTGGTGGCAGTCAGTTTGGCAGTGGCCAAGTGGCTCTAGCTGGGAAACCCCCAAAGTCAGCGGAGCTGGGTCACAGCAGCAAGGCAGGTAGCCTTGGGGCCTCTCTGAGGAACCCCTTGAGATACCAAGGCGTGCAGTGGCTGAATGGGGCTGGCAGTGGCCATGTAGCCCTGGCTTGGGAACCCCCAGCAGCAGCAGGCAGGGAGCCTCAGCTGGGCCAGCATTAGCAGGGCAGTGGCAGGTTGGGGAACGCCCGTCTTGAGAGCTTCAAAGAGAGGAGCTGGCAGCAGGGCAGCCAGCAGTGGAGCATTGACCTTCTCTGGTCCAGCAAACTCACTGGTCCGGGATGGCTCAGGTCCCAAGAGTGCCGGACCAAGGAGGTCCAACCTGTACTCTTTTACTGTGTCTTCCCCATAGTATATGACAATCATGAGGTGTGGGGGAGGAAGGGGAGGACGACAACAAAAGACAAACATTGTGTGGTTTCATTCTTAGTGATTTTCTGCCAAATGTGCTAAAAAAGGTTCCCACCACCCCCCGCAACTTCCAGAGCTGCAAACTCAACTTAGTATCTGATTAAGAATCAAGCTGGCTTCTCTCCACTTGTGCATCATTGTTAGTGATAAAGTTGTGCCGGTCAGATTAGGCCCTCAAAGACAGTCACACAATGCCCTTTGCTTTCAGGGTTTGCTGCATATTGGGACGTAGATAAAATCAGTTGAAGATGTTTAAGAAGGAACAGATTCACCTCTGATGAATGCACAGGCTTTGAAGAATTAACAGGAATGAAAACTACTGAACTCTTCTTTTTGCCACTACGCTACAGTTATGAATACAGATGGAGATTTGTTGAAGAATAAGTACCACAAAAGACTGACTTTTCGAATTTTCATTCGGTCCCTTTTAGGTATTCTTCCTCAAGCTTTTAGAGGAACTGCAGTGATGGTACTGAAAGATTTCCAATATATATTATCTGAAACAGTTTAGTATTTAACAATAATTAAGCTACAAAATTCTACAAAGGATTAACTTCCTATTGTGTAAAGGAAAAAGGAAATCTATCCTGTACTATTTCTTGATCTTACATACCTGTTGTGTTGCAATACTTAGGTACAATGCGTTGAGTTGGGACCCAATCCTGTTCCTCTGAAATCAAGTCATGAAAGAGGAGCAGTCCTTTAACAATGGCGCATAGTATTGCCTTTACAATTCCTTCTTGTTACGGCTTTTAAATCAAGTTCTTGAAATCAGCTGAAAGTATTTTCCATGGTTTTAATACACAGATATTTCTACTGCATTGTAAAAATAGGCTTTTAATACAAGAGAGTGTTTAAACAACTTACTACCAGCCATCAGTTTGATATCACCCATGACATTATTTAATTTTGAGAATCACAGAGGTTAAAGCTCACTGAACTATAAACAGTTGGAAACATGCAGTATAATCCCAAGGCACAGCTCTGCACAAGCTGTAATTTAAATCATATTGCATGCTAAGCTGAAAAGGCAGCATGGGTCCCAGAGGGCATGAATAAATCTGCAGTCACTGATTTACCACACAAATTCGTGTTGGGATTCTATAACTTTGCAACTGTGATGTCTACCATTAGTGTGAGGACCTATTATTTATTGAGATTTGTGTATGCATATTAAATAAACCAAAGTACAAAAGCAATTATTTAGCCTTACAACTTTTTAGACCAGAATTTTTAGAAATTCATGAACAGAGAATGGGGGAATGATAGACACAAGCAGAAAGTGGAAGATCTTAAGTTTACAGGGCAGTTCACCTATTTTTAAAACTAATTAGGATTTTAATGTATATACCAGGCATTCTGTTTAACTCAAATTCAATGGCTTACTTTCTATGCATAATTGCACCAATTTGGAGCTGTTATTTGCACATGTGAAGGCCAGTTAGGGAATTTTACCTGATCAGGTACCTCATCTGAGCACTCATTTGTGGTAATGCTATGAAATGGTGAATGTTTTTTTCAAGTTTCAGGAGTGTTCATATGTGATGTTTTTGTTCCGCTCATTATATATGAGAAACCAGCCATAAAAATTGGATCAAGAAACAAATTTCCCCAAAGTCAGTGACTATTTAGATGCAGGCTCATGGGGCTCTCACGTAAAATATTTCAGGACACTGGTTCAAGACCATTTATTATCCCCATATTGTACAGTTCTCAGTTAGCTGTGTTTTTTTCTCCACTTGAACTTACTGTTATACAATGTAATTCACTTCAGTAGCACTTGTTTAAACACAGCTAAAAGGATTGCCTAGGCATTATTTGACCTAAATGCAAATTTTAAGGGAATTCAATAGGCATAGAATGGGGAAAGAGAAATAATATGAATCCCATGAAAAGGTAACTAAAGTGAAGATTCTTATTTGAGAAAACCAGCTATCATTTTTGCTATTAAATAAATTAATTACACTGATAATGCATTTATAGTAAAGTATGTCTCCTCAGGTAAGGTAAACGAGTACATCTACCTTGATTTCAAGGCATCTTTGCTGATTAACCCTGGCTAAAGATCCTGTCCATGATGTCTTTTAGGAACAACAGATATATAGCTCGGTTGTCTTTCTGATAGCTAGTTTATCTATTTAATCTGTGTATCTTCCAGTGTGTTAGCCTTATGATAGAAATGTAGCCGTGTTAGTCTGGTGTAGCTGAAACAAAATACAGGACTATGTAGCACTTTAAAGACTAACAGGATGGTTTATTATTATTATCACCTCTAATATCATTAGCTCACAGACATTTACCTTCCCCCCATCTCCCTTCTGTTCTGAAATTTGATTTGTCCTTTTCATATCTGTTCATTTTTTTAATTGTATCCTTTGGTATATATGGTTGTGACAATTTTCTTCCACTATTTGATCTGAGGAAGTGGGTCTGGCCCACGCAAGCTCATCATCTAATAAACCATCTTGTTAGTCTTTAAAGTGCTACATAGTCCTGTATTTTGTTTTAGCCTTATGCGTTATCTTTAGTGCTGTTTAAGAGAAGTCACATTTGTATCCAAATCCCAATTGCAGGAGTTTTGGGTTGCACTACTATAAAGATAAGGGACCATTCAGAAAGTGTGGTTCCTAATATAAATATCCACAATATTTGGGGATGGTTGAATCCAGGAGTAGTTCTGGGCCCATCTGTAACATCCTCCATAGCCAGAGTCACTAGCGTTTTCTATTATTACATTAAAAAGTAAAATAAAATGACCATCCTATTCTCCCTCTAACCAAGATTAAAACACACCCAATATGACTGTGTCTCATGCTGTGAATGCCATTAAATTCAATGAAACTTGCTTAGTAACATCCTGCTTTGTGTGGCTGAAACCCACTAATTCTCCATCCCCCCCACACCTAGTCACATCACACTTAACCTTTGGCTTGGTTTCTCAAAAAAGAATTTGTTTCACTCCATTCACGGTCTCAACTGTTTGGCAAACCACACTCAAGTGCACTGGGCCTTTATATTGAACACACTAATCTGATTGTTTTTCCACTCTACAAACTTTGGGTCAACAATCAAGCCACTGCCAGAAACTAATTAATTTGCAAACAGGCCCTATTTTCACAGAGGGAGAGCTTTTGAGAGCTATGTCAGCAGAGCCAGTCACACCATGGTGACATGAATTGTCATGGCATCCACTTTTCTGGGTAATTTTCCTCACTAATTTTTCACCACACACATGAACTCAAATTACCCAGTCAACAGTAAATCTCTATTGAACACCCACCAGACTTTGAATGTGGTGGCCTGAGAAGAGGAAATTGGTACTGACAGGGTCAACATGAATTAAACTGATGGGTAGAGCAGAAGGGGAAAAAACAAGGAAAGAAAAAAGCAAATTCTGATATTTGTCATAATCAAAGGAGAGGGGACTGTGACAGACCCGATGCTACTTCCAGTGAAGTCAATTACAGTTTGCCAGGGGAGTCTCTGGACATTTTTTTTTCTTGAAAACACTTTTTAGTCACCTCTCTTAACAGTAATCACTAAACTGACCAAGGGTTAGATGCTGACATCTGTAATCAGGCCTTGTCCACATGGAGACTTACTGTGTAGCAAGACAGGGAGTTAATCCACAGTACACTAGCTTGCCATTCACTTACTGCCCATGTGGACCCTGCTCTCATGACATTGGAGCAGTATGTCAATGTACAACGTAGATCTTTTGTGTACAGTAGCCAGTCACTGTGGCAAGTTTGTGCACTGTAGATTCACATCCGGGCTTGTTGGTATTTCTGTGGAGACAGGCTCATCTTATTCACAACAGCACTTGCCTTTGTCTTTGTTCATACTGAAATCAAAGGGACTACTTGTTGAGTATAGTCGCACTCAGTCTGAACAAGATGGCACAAATGCCCTACATAAGAACATTCTTCAGGGACTTTATTTTATTATTTCCAAGATCATGATTACCCAACCTAGTCCACACACACACGCACACGCACACACACATACACACACACACACTGTATTATTATATTATTTAAAGAGAAGCCTGCTGTTCCAGCAATAGAAGAAAAGCTTGTCTGGGAATGTTAACATGCCAACTGTTCCCTCCTCCTCTAGTGGGGAGGAATTCTGGCAAGGCTACACAACAGTAAACTAGTGAATGTGGGTGGCCCTTATTTCACATATGTATAGAAACCCAGACTATTATCCACCTTTCCTTATGAGGAATAGACCATTACTCCACATTAAGAAACAATCACTTTGATTGAAATCAATAACATAATGATTAAAGCCAACAGCTTATGGATACAATATTGAGAAATATTTCTTACTCAAATCTAGAAAGGGTACAGAACCAGACCCACAGGGCCTGATCATGATCCTTGGACTGTGCTCATGTTAGGTAAACCCTTACCCATGCCCTAGGGATAAAGATGGTGGCTGTGTCTTTAAGAGGAACAGAACTTTCATCACGAGGGGGTAGGGCGAGGGTGTCCTATGGGCCTGTCTAAATTACAGCCATCTCCCCAGGTTGCCTATGGGCCAAAGTGCGGGCCAGAATTTCTGCAGCAGTGTATGCTGCACTCCACCCATTCCATGCCCCTCCCTGCTCCAGTATACCTGCTTTTGCCAGGATGTGAACAGAAGGTAGCCTTCTAGCTCTCTTTCACAGAGCCTGCAACAGGAATTCCTATCCCCCCCCCCAAAAAGGGGGGAAAAAAATCCAAACTAGACCTTAGATCAGTTTGTCTTGCCAGAGTGAGGTGAGGCACTTGCTGAGTAGGTACAATTCCTTACTAAAGTAAATGACTGAGTGCTGTATTAAGCTGTTAAATGAGAAAATAGGGTCTAGTTGCAACTTGCTAAAAAGATTTAAAATAATTTCATTCAGACTTTTGATGGGAGAGTGCAGTTTTTCTGATGGAGGAAATTTAAAGAGTACTTTCCCCCTTTGTGTGCCTATGTTTCCTGCAAATGGAAGAGCCTTAAAGCAACTGCACATTTCCTAACTGCTATTGGTCCTCAGTTCCCAATGGGAACAGCGTCTTATATTTCATTTAAAATACCCCAAATTGCCAGACGGGATGCGTGAACTGGGTCTTACTGAAAGCTCTCTCGGCCATATTCCCTCAAATCAGTAGCTATATCAACATCAAGTAACAACAGCAGCAACAGCTAGGAGGAGGATTTTTGTGCTTAGAGTAATTCATGCATTTACTCCAATAATTAGGTTTTAATTGAAGTAAAATGGTTGTAACACTCTCGGAAGGTTTATGAGCACAGGAAGGGGCTAGGATAGAAGACAGACTAGGGAGCTGTTGGTGAGCAAGAAAAAAACATTTTAAATCACTTTCAAAGTCTCAAATTTCGAACTAGAGATGAAAGAGAAAAATCTGAACATCCTATTTGGATTCTAATCTATTCAGGTTTTTCTACCACTGTCATCAACACAGCATCTGAGCACTTTTCAATCGTGCATTCAGTGATATCACAAACATCAATCGCATGTGGAATTTGTCACATGTGAAATTATTATTACTATTCTTTCTTAGTAAAGAAGAGCATGAAAGCGGGGAAGGAACATGTTCAAGAGGGAAAGAAGTTTTCCTGTTTATATAGGCACACATTGTTGTGTCTGCAGGAATGAGAGTATCTATGGCATTGTGTTTGGATAAGGAAAATGTGGTACATTGATATTCTCTTATGTGGATTAGCTCTATAGAGAAACAATCTGCTACTACTTTCAGCTAATGGACGTAATTATACTACAAGTTTTCAAGCCACATTTTTCTTACTTTACCTATCTGTAAATTTTGATTATAATATTTGTATTGTCTTGCATGCTTGCTCAGTGAAATCAACATTCACTGGCATTTACCCATAGATGTCTAATCCTTTTAAGCCTAGTTATATCTAGATCGATAAATATAGTTATCCCAAGTAGCACTCAACTCTTTTTTGTGAAATAATACTGGCCAAGTTTTGGTCATATCTACACTTGTAGTTAAATCATTTTCAGCACTAATTCAGCAGCACCATTTCTTGCCATGTGACACATTTCCTCGTCTAGACTTGGTTATGGAGGGCTTGGGAGGTTTGCTTGAAAGTGGGAGACAAGGAAGGTATTTAAGAACATTCAGTGTTAGGGAGGTAAGGTATGCAAATGTGTCAGTGGTATGGAAAAATGGTGCATGTATAGAGGGAGAGAGACGTCAGTATGGCTGACCAAAGAAGAGTTATAAAGGCAAATACAGTAAAAAACCAGCACATTCAAGCCTGAGCAAAAGACAAAAAGGAATAATAGTTCACTTCTAAATGTCTTCACACATTATATATGACCTTTTTAGAAAAGAAAATAACGGCAAATGTGTAGAATCTTGTCTGTGATTCCATACACCACACTACACAGTGAGATATGCTAATATGCAAAGATATTTGCACATTGCCAGCTTTGAGGCATCTTGTAATCTGTCACAAAGAGAAACTGTGTACAATGACTATAAAGTGCTGCACAAATGTCATAAGAGGATCAAGTCCATGTTTCCTGTCTCAGAGCCTGTGAAATTTAAGAGGGCATTTTCCTTTTTATTGAATACTCGCTCAGCTTCTATAATACTCAGCTGTTTATGTAACCGTAAAGTAAAGATTATCAAGGACAATGTCTCCGGGGGACTATGCACAGCTACTATCTCACTTTAAATATTAAACCGCAGAAAGGATTCTAAAAGAACATCACGGGTCTGGTTTAAACCCACAGAAAGCAAGGAAATTCCAAATTAAGACTGGAAATCCAGCCTGACATTCTGTTTTTAACTCAAACTGTTAGTGGGATGGTATATCAGGCTTGCGTTGCCTTGCCTTTGTGGGTGAAAAAAATGATGCATAGTGCTCCCTTAATGTCCCTTTTGTGGTTTAATTTCCTTTCAAACCTTCTGTAGCCCAACTCTGAATATTTTTCTCTTAAAATACACATTTATTGACTATTCATTTTTCAAATCTCGTTGTAAACTTTAAAGCTGTAAGGCTGGATCTGTTGCGTTCAGGGAGGGTGAGGGGAAAATTGGCTCTAAGCCATCTTTCCACTCCCATAATCCTCTGCCCAAACAGTGGCTTTAGTCCATTGCTTCTGTGTTGCTTAGCATTTGCTTCAGCACACTTCACTGCAACTTCTTGCTTCCTCTCTTCCCCTCCCCATCCTCACTTCCAGCCACATCTTCAGCCCAGTCAGGAATTCTCCCTAGGTCAGGGGACAGGAATGGATGGTATAGAGCTGAATATGCTGTTTTTAGATAACTTGAGGATTACCACTATACCAGGGAAAACACAGGTGCCGACTGTTTCCTTTTCCCTGCAGCGCTCAACCCCCACCCTGTCCCAGGTCCCACCCCCAGATATCCCCACCCTACATGCCTATTCCTGCCCTGCCTCTTCCCACCCAGTTTTGTCCCTTCCCCGAAGCGAGCCCCATTTTTGCCACTTCTCCCTTATCCCCAATGCTTCTTGCCCATTGTGGAACAGCTGATTGTGGTGGGCAGGAGTTGCTGGGGGGAAGGAGTTGATTGGCAGGGTCACCAGCAGGCAGAAAGCACGGGGGACATAACGGGATGATCTGGCTCCTGGTGGGCATTCAACACCCAGTAATTTTTTTCTGTGGGTGCTTCTAGACCTGGAGCACTCACAGAGTCAGCAAGTATGAGGAAAATCCCCAGCTACACCATCCCTCTATCCCCTTTGTTCTGAGAAAGCAGCACATAGGAGATGGAGCCAGTATTGTAGCCCCTAACCTATGCTTGCTCAAAATATCACCTTTCCAACATTAATTTCAGATGTTCCCAAACCTTACAAGTGACTGGTTGGCATGAGAGTGAGGGAGCCTTTCAGCAGTTGGAATCAGGTCTGTGTGCGCCATGACAAAGCCATTATCACTGTACATCTCTCTTTGGAGATCTATGTTGAACAAAATGACAGTCTTGGGATAAATCCAGTGAAGCTTCCCACAACATAAGAAACTAGAACTTGGCTTGTACGCTTAGTGGAAGTCTCAGCAGAGGCCAAAATTTCCAGCAGAAGGTGATGGGAAGGAATAGAAAAGCCTGAACTACCAGGCTGCATCTAGATTGGCATGATTTTCCGGAAATGCTTTTAATGGAAAAGTTTTCTGTTAAAAGCATTTTCGGAACAGAGCGTCTAGATTGGAACGGACGCTTTTCCGCAAAAGCACTTTTTGCAGAAAAGTGTCTGTGCCAATCTAGACGCGCTTTTCCGCAAAAAACCCCCGATCGCCATTTTTGCGATCAGAGCTTTTTTGCGCAAAACAAATCTGAGCTGTCTACACTGGCCCTTTTGCACAAAAGCTTTGCGCAAAAGGGACTTTTGCCTGAACGGGAGCAGAATAGTATTCCCGCAAGAAGCACTGATTTCTTACAGTAGGAAGTCAGTGCTTTTGTGGAAATTCAAGTGGCCAGTGTAGACAGCTGGCAAGTTTTTCCGGAAAAGCGGCTGATTTTCCAGAAAAACTGGCCAGTCTAGACTCAGCCCCAGTGTATACAGTGCTTTGTGTGTATAAAGCTCATCTCATCCTTCAACACTGGAGGAGAGGGATAGCATAGTGGTTTGAGCATTGGCCTGCTAAACATAGGATTGTGAGGCCAATCCTGGAGGGAGCCAGTTAGGGATCTGGGGAAAATCTGTCAGAGATGGTACTTAGTCCTACGGAGAGGACAGAGGATTGAACTCAATGGCCTCTCGAGGTCCCTTCCAGCTCTATGAGATGATATATTTCCATATATTATTATTATCATCCTTCAACACTGACACATTTAATTAGAAATGTACTCATTAAAAAAAAAACTGAAACCAGATAATGTTGTAACTATATGTAAAAAAAGGCAAATAGCATAACAAAAACCAAAGGAGCAATGTCTGGATAGTTTCAGCTCCAGGTGATTATTTTGCAGCTTGTCTATTGGCCACATGACTTCAACGGGAATCCAGGCAGGACATCGTTAATGAGAATGTAATAGAAAAGGCTGGCCTATAGCATTTAACTGGGAATAGTAATTCTCTAAGGCTGTGTCTAGACTACATGCCTCTGTCGGCAGAAGCATGTAGATTAGACAGATCAGCAAAGGCAAATGAAGCTGCGATTTAAATGATCGCGGCTTCATTTACATTTACATGGCTGCTGCGCTGAGCCGACAAACAGCTGATCAGCTGTTTGTCGGCTCGCGCGCTAGTCTGGACGTTCCCCCTGTCGACATCAAAGCCCTTTGTCGGCAGCCCCGTTATTCCTCGTGGAATGAGGTTTACCGGGGCTGCCGACAAAGGGCTTTGATGTTGACAGGGGGGATGTCCAGACTAGCGCGTGAGCCGACAAACAGCTGATCAGCTGTTTGTCGGCTCAGCGCGGCAGCCATGTAAATGTAAATGAAGCCGCGATCATTTAAATTGCGGCTTCATTTTCCTTTGCTGAACAAACAAATCTACATGCCTCTGCCGACAGAGGCATGTAGTTTAGACGTACCCTAATAGAATTCTTAAACCAACTTTCACAGGAATCTAACTCCAATAAATCACACAGGATCATTCTCTAATCCTTTATATGGGCTTTACAGTACAATTTCTTACCTTAGTTAGTTCTATAGGACCTTACCACACACGAATACAGTTGAAGGATTATAATTAAATCTCAAACTCGTGTAAATTCTGCACAAGATTGAAACGGTCCCCAGTTTTGTGCTAGTTCAAGAATTTTTCATTTGAGAAGGACTGGGGTTTCCAAGCTCTTTGTGTGCATTCTTGTGCTTCTCTCCATCTTCTGCGTGAAACAGTTTTGGTTTCTGCACCCTCTCAGATGTTAAGTCAGTGCTAATTTGGGGAAAGCAGTTTTCACATTCAGCACTGACAGACTGATAACTGAATCCACAAAGGAATGACACATTTTCAGGGATGAAGTGCAGGGGATGTGGACAATGGCTGTGCTTTCCCACTGCATAAATCCTCCTGACTCAGCTGTCACTGTGTGACTCTACTGCACAAAAGCAGCTTTAAGTTGCCTGACTGGGCTTTATTTCACCTAGGACATCAAATTGGACATGCATTCTGTGCTATTCTTAATATTAATCTACCCCATTGCAAGATACTCTCTTGGCAAAATCTATCTATATAGATCGGTGACAATCACTCACTTCCACTTCAATGTTCCCTGAAGTGCAGACACCCTGTCTATCATCAGAACAACAAGAAATCAATGAGCAATATTTCTAGGCAGTGAGGTGACAACTACTTGCAGAAGCAATAACCAAGTTGATGCAAACCTGTTCTTCTTGCTACGTTCAGACTGCAGTGCTTTTTACTGTAGTTATCCTGGAAAATTTCCGAAAAAATGGACATGTTCTTTTGCCATCTTGGTAAACCTTGTTTTATGAGGAAGAAGGGATGGCTCAAAAGAGCAGGCTTTTTTGAAATTTGTTGCTGTTTAGACGCGCCAAATTTCGGAAATGCCTCTTTCAGAAGAAAAATGGAAAAAGATACGCACATTTTCCTTCACAATTTGCGTATCTTTTTCCAACTTTTCCTTGTAGTCTAGACATAGCCTCTGTCTTCCAAAGGAGTTTTTCAACTGATTTCACTGGGAGCAGAATCAGATTTAATGTGTTAATCATTATTGTTGTATCTATGTTATCACTATTGCTTTAGCATTAAGAGATCGGAATTAGGTATCAATTGTATTAGATACTGTACATGAATCTAATAAAAAGTAAAGCTCTTACCATGAGAATTTGCAATCTAAACAAAATAATACTAACGTGATACCAGGAAATCTTGACAATAATAAATATGCTTGTCCATTAAAGGTCATATTTCAAAAGACAGCTTCCCTTCTGCACTTGCAAAATTTGCATTTGTATTTTTGCATCTGCACTGAAGTATGGATGCAAATATGGTTACCTGATCCTCATGGTAAGTGCAAATATTTGGACACAGTTTTGGGGGGTTCCAAAATAGAATTTACAATTTGGACCTACAGAAAGAGAGACTGTCAGCCCTTTGTAAAATTTAGCCCTAAGTCTTTTAAATAACAACACAAACATGAGGTTGTCCAAAGTGTCTTCAGTGTCTTTGAACAAGCTATTGGAACCAGTTAGCTTTTTTAAAACTGTAAATGCATGAATATGTTAATGGAGAAAAATAAGAATGCATTTGCACACCTATTCAATTCTCATTGAAGTCAGAGGAAACTGACTTCCACTGGAATTGGATCAGGCTATTATTTGCATGTGCAAGTGCGTTGATAAACACATGGACCAAATGAGCACTTAGGAGTCTTAACCACACATAGTAACTGAAGTTACTATGTGAAAATAGCAAAGATTGCAGAGATGCAGGCAAGCTTTGGTGCACCCAGAGCTCCTTTGACCCAGAGCTCCAGCTGTAGTAACCCACACACCTACTGGATATGGGGCCCTGTCCAGTATAAAGGCACTTAGACCACTTACAGAGAGGAAGAATGAGTTTGCTCTACAACAGGGGGCCTCTGACCCACAGAAAAATCACTCACAAGACAGAAGCCCCCACTGTGAAGGAAAAAGGCACCCCTCACATTCCTCTCACACACCAGAGCCTAGGCAGACCAGGCTAGTGGATTTTGAATGCGCCAGCTAGTGGGTGGCAGTGGGCTAAAGTACCAGCAGGGCTTCCCAATGTGAGAGGGATCCTTGAGCCTCTGGCAAGCCAGATCCAGGGAAGCCAGGGGCCACATTTGTCCCATGGGCCTGAGGTCAATCTGTAGAGGCTCATGCTTCTGAGGTACCAGGTTCAGTTCCACTTGTTGGCATTGCACTATGGCATGTTTGAGGGGTCCAGTTATCTAATTTTCCTTCTCCTCTTCCTCCTCCTTCTCTAGAGGGCCAATACTGGAAGTGTACCTCAAAGATGACCTGGTTGCATTATGAACCCTCCTGTAGAGGGTGCAACTCCAGTCAACATTCTCTCTAGCATCTGTGCTGAGTCTTCCTGTTAACACTTTCTCAAGCCTAAACATCCTGTTTAACATACATGTACAGCAGTCTGCTCCTGCCACATGATGCTGCTTTAGCTGCTGCCTCTGGATATGGTTTAAATTTAATCACGCTTCACAAATCTCAATGTAATTAAAAACCAAGAAGCACTCCTTCATAAATCACTCTTGATTAGTTGAACCGGTTTTAGACAAAATTCTGTGCCCTGTCAAGGAGAGGTATACATATGATGGGTGTTACTGGAAAGGAATTGTTTGTGTTATGCTAGGCTTTAAAAGTTACATGACTGTAACACTGGATAAAAGTACATCTCACAAACCATTCAGCCAGCGGGAATCATGCTGCTCAGTCCTGATTGGATGATGGTGCCCCAGAGTTCGGAAAATGGCAAAATCTCTACCCATGAAGTCTGCTGCTGTCCCAGAGTACAGCTCTCCATCTGTGGAATGATAGAAGATAACTGTAAATGTTCTGTCAAGAAGTGAACAAATATTGCTGCCTGTTACACTACTCCCAAAATCTGCAGAGATCATGTGCCAAGCACCAAAAATCATGAGATTGGCTTAAAAGTTGAGAGATTTCTAAAAATAATGAGTGATGGGTATTCTTTATTTGCCTTTTGGATGGTCTGGGGTTACATTTTCAGGATTTTCCCAGAAACCGTGAGGCTAGAAACTTAGGTTGTTTTTTTTTTTAATTAAAGCTGAATTTCTCACATGATCACTTGCTGTTAGAACATTGGGCATTTAAGAGAAATACCAAATATTGCGATACTTGTGATAAAATAGAAAGAGCTGGCAATTTTGCTTTTATGTTATAGACTAATGGGGGACCAAGCCATATTGGTATTATCATATTTAAACTTTATTCTTCCTATTAAAGATGTATGCGCATACTACCACTTGTTGACACCTTAAAGGGGCACGGGCTGGCTACGATGCCCGTGCCAGGTGCAAGCCTGCCAGCACCCAGCTAGCAGACCCTGCACCTGGCACGGCTCGAGCCAGCCACCCGATGCCCCCCAGCCCTCCCCCTCTTCCCGGGACCAGGCTGGCGGCTCCTGGGAGCTTGCCTGGGTCCGCAAGAGGCGGGCACCCGCCTGGTCTAGTGCAGACATCGTGGACCTCATCCACGACCTCCACACTAGGCACAGGAAAGTGGCCGTCTAGGGCAGGAGAGCTGCCAGCCTGGCCACCCAGGAGCAGGTGTGCATGAAAATCAAGGTGGTCCACTGAGACCCCCGACCCTGAGCCCTGAGCTTACAATGGCCGTACTGGGTCAGACCAAAGGTCCATCTAGCCCAGTAGCCTGTCTGCCGACAGGGACCCTGGAGGTGATGGACCTAAGACAGTGACCAAGCCATTTCTCTCGTGCCATCCCTTTCCAGCCTTCCACAAACTTTGGGCAGGGACATCACTCCTACCCCCTGGCTAATACCATTCCATGGACCCAACCTCCATGACTTGATCTCACTTCTCTTTAAACTCTGTTCTAGTTCTAGCCTTCACAGCCTCCTGCAGCAAGGAGTTCCACAGGTTGACTCTTTGCTTTGTGAAGAACAACTTTCTGTTACTAGTTTGAAGCCTGCTACCCATTCCTTTCCTTTGGTGTCCTCTAGTCCTTCTATTATGGGAACTAATGAAGAACTTTTCTTGATGCACCCTCTCCACCCCACTCATGCTTTTATAGACCTCTATCCTATCCCCCCTTAGTTTCCTCTTTTCTAAACTGAAAAGTCCCAGTCTCTTTAGCCTCTCTTCATATGGGACCTGTTCCAAACCTCTGATCATTTTAGTTGCCCTCCCCTCTCCCACCCTCTCTCTTCCCCTCTCCCACCTCCTTTTCCCAGTCTCCCCGAGTTTTGTTCAATACAGAGAGATTCTATTTTTGACCACACGTTTTCTTTATTTTGTACATCAGGAAGGGGGGCTAGGGAAGGGTAAGTGGAAGGAGGTGAGGGAGGAATGGGGTATGAGCCCCCGATGGGGAGGACTGGGCTGGCTCTGTGGGCTTCTGGATGTGGAAGCTCTCCTGCAGCCCCCCAATTGCCTCGTGGAACGAGGTTTAACGGTAGTTCGGAATAGGAAGCCTAATCCGAACTACCTACTCCATGCCACGTGTAGCCGTGGGCACGGAGTCCAAACTAACGGGGATTTAAAAATGGTGGCACCCGGCAAGATACAAATGAAGCCCGGGAAATTCAACTCCCGGGCTTCATTTGCAACTTCAGTTGCCTACATTAACCACCCTAGTTCGAACTAGGGTGGTAGTGTAGACATATCCTGATTTACATCTCACTTTGTACTGCTGCAAGTGGTTACACAAAGTTTATGGCTCGGGAGAATCAGGCCCCTTGGTTCCCAATTCAGAAAATTGATGAATTTTTGTCTTGTAATGTGTCCATGATGTGAACTGCTTTCTCATATCAGATTTTAAGGATAAATTCTTTGGAAGCACTTTCATGGGCATCATCCTCTGCCTGGGGAGCAGAACATGCTTTTTCTCTTTTCTGTCAACTTTCTGCTTGCAAAATTGCCACTCAGTGGCACACATTTCTCTTAGCATAGGTAGTAGGGAAGAAGGATAACCTCTTCTGTGGCACTGCGGCCCATAAGTAGCACACAGGTGGCCAAGTCTGAAACCAAAGTCATATAATAAAATAGACCCAGAAATGCCACTACACATTCAACCAGAAAGGTCACAGAGGACAAAGAATGATGTGGTCCCATCGCAAAAGGAGAAGCTCAGATCTCATGACAGATGCTTGCATTGTTGCATTGTTTTCACTAATGCTAGACCACTTGGTGGAGAGCTGAATTCCATGAAAAAGAATTAGATACATAATTAGAATTTTATCCACAAGTTTCAAGGAGCCAGATACTAAGAGACAGATGACGGTGTCAGTTTTGTTAGGAATAAGTGCACAGCCATTCTACTGGTCCCAACATAACCTGATTTTAAAATGCCCTTTTGGAAACAAGCTTGTGATTCTCATGCCAATTTTAGCTATTTCCAAGGTGGGACAGCCATGTCCAAACATGCCTAGTGGATAAAATTAGCGTCTTTCCTCTGAAACACTGACAGCATAAAATTATCAATTGAAGCTACAATGACTGTGTACCATATGGTATTCATGAAAGTCAGGAAGGGTGAAAACATGATAGCAGAAAGGCGTGGAATTGAATGAATTCACAGCAGAGATTATAAGCAAATAGATCAGTCGTGCCCAGCAGGAGGTGTAATCAGAAGCGAAACAGAACAGCATATCATTAATTAACGATTTCTCATTCTTCTGTGTCATTTTCTACTTTTTTTTCAAACAGCAGACAATCACTTAATTATAGTCCTTATTATGTACAGCACATGCAGCAGAGCTTTTAAAAAACAACCACCCTTTTGCTTGTGAAAATGACTTTGATGCTCCTCTTAACCTTTCCTTAACCTTATTCTCATTTTCTTTTCATCCACTCCTAAGCAAGTCAAGATAAATCAATATAAATCAACAATACAAGCTGGGTTTTTTTTATTTCTTAGCTGTCAACAGATGGAAAGGACACTCAAGAATAAAAAGATTCCAATTTAATAATAGACTATTACAATTAAACAAATAGCTCAGCAGCATATCGAGACTGCATTTGCACTACTTTGCATTGTAGCGTCTCTCAGCACTTGAAGATCTCATTCAACACATGAAGAGCAGTAAAACTCCTGAGCTGCAGTCATCTCAGAATGCAATCTAGTTGCTAGGATGTGCCAGCACACCCCGTAACAATTTAATATTACTATGGACTATTCTGATCTAATGGACATTGTCATTGCCAATGGTCATAGATTGGGATGGAATTTCATAGAGAAGCTGAAGAACATACTCTATGTAGAGTTCTGAATGGGGAAAAATTAAGTTTTTGTAAGGTAAAAGGTAAGTGTTTTCTTTCTATTATGGCTACCTCTAAAGTAGAGATGGGTCTCTATGTTTCAAGGAAATAACTAATTGAACCTTTGCTTACAACTTGAACTGATTCACTGAGATATGCAATAGCTCTAACAGAGGTCAATCCAATACCCACTAAAGTCAATGGACATTAGATGAGGTCCTCATTGTGGGCAAGGGTGGAGACTGGGAATGTATGGGTAAGAATTGCAGGATTGAGCCCTCTGTGTTTTAAAATCATTTCTCATTTTTGTACATTTCCATGTCTCCTTGTTCCAGCTAGGATCAGAGGCCCATCACAGTAGAAAGGGGTGTTCTTAATCTACTAGCCAATTACTCCATCATTAGATGGGATTTTCAGGTCTCTCCTCCACATTGGTCTTCTCTCCTGAGCCTCCGGTCTCTCTCTCTCTCTCTCTCTCTTCCTCCTCCTACTGCCTCCCCCCGCCCTCAGTTCTCCTCTGCATCCTGTCTCTCTCACCTTCTGCCTCTCTCTCCATCTCTTTCTTTCTCTTCTCCCAACTCCTGCCTCTCACTCTCTTTCTCTTCTCCTCCTCCTCCTGCCTCTCTCTCTGCTGCATCTCTCTCTGCCCCCCTTCCCCTCCGCCGTGGTGCTCGGCTGAGTGCTGCGCCGCTCAGCAGGGCTGCTACAGAGGAGGGGGGCGGGGCGGTGATGTACACGGCCTGGGGGCAGGGCCGTGTACGTCACCGCCCAGCCCTCTTCCCCTCCCGGCGTGGCGCTCAGCTGGGCCGCAGCAGGGGCGGGGCGGAGACGTACACGGCCAGGGAGCGGGGCGGTGTACATCACTGCCCCACCCCTTTCCCCTTCCACTGTGGCACTCGGCTGAGTGCTGCGCACTCAGCGGGGCCGCTGCGGGGGAGCCCAAACGGCCACTTGAGCCGCTTGCTCCCCTGCTGCAGCCCAGCTGAGCGGCGCAGAACTCAGCCAAGCGCCACGGTGGGAGGGAAAGAGGGGCATGGTGGTGACAACTAGTCACTTACATCTCTACTTCATTCCCCTGCACACAAGGCAAATCTAAGCATTATTTAGACCATCCCTGACCAGTCTGACCTGCTCTTGTCTAACCTACTCTTGTGAGTTTCATAGCAGAAACCCACCCTACCTATCCGTGTTCTTTCTGTGCTGCAATAGTCAAAAACAGTGCTTTTGGAGCAGATTCTCCTAACACTTTCATGCATTAACACACTTACATGAGGGTTGTTTAGCTACCAACATATAGATAAGGAATTATAGCTAAAAATGATTTGGATTCTGCAGGGCCTCGTTGTATCATGTTCACAGTTGGCATCTCCTCAGAGCAGAGTAGCAATAGCTTCCTCTAATGAACATTAAAAAATAATGAATAATGTTTGCATGCGGATGGAGCAATTTAATAATGGTGAAATGTTTCTTTAAAACATTACTGAATTTTATCAGGAAACCCTTTGCCTACTCATAACTAGCTTTTCTTTCAGATGAGACAAAAGAGTGACTCTCTGACGATGAATAGCTATTCAATATCATAGAGCACTTTTGAATATTAATCTTGATGTCCTGCTGAAATTTCAACTTTGGCAGTCACATTCTACTCACCTAAAATTTGCCTTGCTGTTTCTGAGTCAGGAATTTATTCTTTGACTTAGCTCTTTAAAAAGTCACTCTTTAGGGTTTCTGGCAGTATATGAACTGTGTTAGACACCAAAGATGGCTGCATTTTAGTGATGGTTCAGTGATTATTTTCAATATTCACAGATTAAACCCTGCGAATACGTGTGGGTGCAAATTGCAATTCCCGGCCTTAAATAAGGCAGTGGCATTAAAGGAGATATTTCACTGATAGGAAAAAGTAGCAGAAAGAACAGCTGCCTCCTTCTGAAAGGCTTTACTATGAAAGTGGTCCCCAAACTGTGGGGCGGGTTACCCTGAGGTTTGTGTGGAAGAGTATTCAAAAGTCTGTGTTAGGGCCCGGGACAGCCCTTATGGGTGGGTAGGGTGGGAGTGTGCCACTCAGCCTTTCTCTATCTCCAGTTCTGCTCCAGCCCTTTCCTGAGTCCCAGCTGCAGATCTGGCCCCAAGTTTAGATTCCCATTGCCAGCTGCAGCCCCAGTCCCAGCTGTAGCCCTATCCATAGCCCAGGCCTCAGCCCCCTGGCTCCCAGCAAATTGCAATTCCCAGCCTTCCTCCAGCTCTTGGCTTTGCTCCCAATCCCACTTTCAGCCCCTGACTCCCAGCCCCAACCAGGGGCCCCAAACACAGCTCTGCTCCTGACCATGGCTCCCAACTGCATTTAATGGGGGTATGTACAGGTTCAAATATGGATAAAGGGGTGGTCTGACAGAAAAAGTTTTGGGACAATTACACTATGTGCAGAGTAAGCCACTGGTGTAAATCACTGGGTGAATCTAGCCCCCGCCTTGTAAAGCACATAGGGAACTTTTGTAGTAAAAGGTCCTACCTTAATTCTAGCATTATAATGTCGACCAGAACACAATGTGGCAATAAGGAAACCTTAGAGAGGCAAAGATTTCCCTGTGGTTTAAGAAAAGAAGTCAATTTGCAAGTCAGCCTACAGATCTAATTGAAGCCCTATGTCTACACTACAGGGATCAATTGGAAAAAGGTACGCAAATTGTGCTCCGCAATTTGCATAACTTTTTCTGATAGTTTTTTCGGAAGAAACTTTTCCAAAATTTGTCCCCTCTACACTGGGAAGAGGAAGAGGAAGAGGAAAAGAAGAGGAAGAGGAAGAGGAAGAGGAAGAGGAAGAGGAAGAGGAAGAGGAAGATAGGGCTTCTGAAAGAGCACATCTGCTCTTCTGCAAAAAAAAAATAAAAATAAAAATGGAAGAGCAGACGCCTTCCCTGGACGTGGCAGAGTTTTTCTGGGATACCTTCGGAAAAGGCAGAGAAAAAAAATACTGTGGTGGCAAGAATGTGACTAACCTGACAAAGGCAAAGATTTGTTAGAAACATTGAAAATAAAGTCCAACTTGAAACCTGTACTTGAACCCTGAAAATAAAGTTAGAAACATGAAAATAAAGGAAACATAATAATCATATTTGCGCAGGACTAGGTAAAAAAAGGAATGCGAAAGGTTAGATGTTTGACTTTGAGTGGTTGCATACCATGTGCATCGCGTAACACCAGCTTGTCATCATCTTCTTTCTTTATTGAATATTAAAAGAAATAGTTGAGTCAATCCCAGGGGAGCAGCTCCATCACAAATTAAAGTTGCTCTAGGCATTAATTTATATATCAGCCTTTTAGGCACAAATTTCTTTCCTTTTCATTTGGATGTAGTACAGGGTTCAAGCTGGAGCAAGGTATGCGCTTTTTTCTTGTTTACAAAACTGTGAAGCCCCAGGGCAGCTCATCACCTGTCATCGTTCGGACTAACTAAGCACACTAGGGTAGGTATTCTTGTTGTCTTTTATAAGCAACTGCAGTGTGAATGAAGCCTGGCTGTTTAAAGGGTACCAATTACCAATGTCTGAAAAGTAATAGAGAATATAACTCACACACAGGACTAGTTTTTATCTTCTGGGAGGGGGAGGGTTGGAGGAAAAAGAATACTTTTATGAACTTTTGATAGTCCATAAATGCCTCCTTGTTGCTGATATAGCATCAGACCATTGCAGTTACAAACACTGACCTTGATACACAAAGTCCTATGTCCAGGACAGAGTCACTGTAGCAAAAACACAAAGTTTTAACTGTTCAGCTAAGGGGAAAGGGAGACATGGCTTTTTATTTCCTTCTCACACAATACTCCTGTGTTTTGTTGTAAGAACAAGGTAAGAAAAGGAAAGAAAAAGTAGACATTAAGGGAAGCTGAGATTTTCAGTACATTGTAGGAGATTTTGACACACATCTTTCATTAATTTAGTCACTTCTAATTTAATAATAGCTGATTCAATTAAAGATGTTCATCAAAAAGTACATCTACACAGCCACGTTATTTTGGAATAACTGACATTATTCTGAAATAATATACTGTGCGTATACATTACAAGCCTTTATTTCAAAATAACGTTGAGCTGAAGGACTTCCTACTCTGACTCCTGGCAACACTCATTTCATGAGGAGTAAGGGAAGCAGAAGGAAGAGTGTTCTTCCTTAGACTTCCTGCTGTGTAGACAGCACCAAAAGCCGAATTAAGCTACAGTATTTTGACTTAAGCTACGCAATTGACATAGATGAAGTTGTATAGTTTAATTCACGTTTAGCCCTGCTGTACAGATGGACCCTAAATCTCCTAACCTGCCTTGCAAAACTCAGTTGGAATATCTAAGCAGGCTCAATGAAACAATAGTAATTTGAGGACAGAGGGTTTTTTAAAGGTATTTGGGTTTCTAATTCCAGGTGAAATCAGTGAAATAACTTAAATATCTTTAAAACTCTGGCCCTTAGATCCTAACCCTGTGTTTGAAAGTGTGTGGACACCCACACCCTCACCCCAGTGACTTCCTAGGGCCCTCAATAACTTCAGTGGGGCTCTGTATGAGTCTGTTAGGAACTGGGAAAGAGGCAGATCCTAGTGGGCAGAACAGGGTATCACGACAGAGAATGGAATTGTGTTTTAGAGATGGGTTGCCAGAGCAGAGTTGAACAAGAGTGAGGAACAGGAATTTAAGGTAAGGATTAGAGTCAGGCCAACACGTGGAGTCAAAAATCAATCAGAAGTCAGAGGTGATGGTCCAGGCCATGGATAGTAGCCATTGGTCAGGAGCAAGGTAAAAGGGCAGGAACAGGAGAGCGGTAAGGGTTAGGCATGGAGCAGGAGCAAGATGGAAGCTAGGAGTGAGAAGCAGCTCAGGATGCAAGAACAGATAAGAATTTCAGGAGGCAAGTAAGAGCAGGGGCCAATGTGGCAGCAGGAGGTTGGCACAGTTGTGTAGACAGTCTAGCTGGCTTCCTCCTGGCTCAAGTTGAATATGGGTGCTAATCAAGCCACTGCAAGCATTGGTTGGTCTGAGAAAATGTCCTCTGGAGCTTGGCTTCCAGGTTTAGCAAAATTCAACTTTATCCACCTCTGTGGGTGCTGATGAGTGAGAGTCTGTTCTCCAGGCACCCCACAATCCCAGATTCTAGCTCTGCATGCTAGTATCCCTAGACAGCTTTCGGATAAGGGTCTTAGGGTTTGTATGTGTAAATTCCTGATTATCCCTTGCTCCCACTGACTTCAGCTGAAATGAAGAGTGTGCAATACGTTGCCATCTCAAATTCCTTAGTGGGAAAACAAGCAAAATAGCTGATATTTGAGGCATGCTTTAAATAGTAATCTGCCAAATAATCAACTTGGAAGGATTGTAACATAGAACCACCCCCCTTCCAAAAAAAAAAAAAAAAAAAAAAAAAACACCAAGCCTGCCACCACTGAGAAATAGTATGAAAGGCAAAACGTAGCAAACTTAATTATTTGGGCATAAGTTTTTTGCCTACAAAGTTTATGCCCAAATAAATCTGTTAGTTTTTAAGGTGCCACGAGACTCTTCATTGTTTTTGTGACTGAAGACTAATATTGCTACCCCTCTGATACTTGTAGCAAACTTGTGGTTCTCTGTGGAGAAAATAGGTCTCATTCATTTTCCACTACCATACATACCTATTAAAAGTGACGCTGTCAGCAATTTGGGATCATAGGGGCTTTTCCCACGTCCATTTTCAAAATGTGACTCTTCCAATTTAAAAATGTTGTCCTGTCAAGGAAAAGAAAAAGCAATACAATTATCTGACAAACCAAACACTAATATTGAGTTTGATTCAATGCAATGTTGTATCCAAGATAACTCCAGAGGGTCAGATACCTCTGAAAGGGCAAATAGGTGCAAACTGGCATGCACCAAGGAAATCAATGAAGCCAAAATTATGTGCACCAGCTAAGAATCAGGCCCAGCTTGTTTGTCTTACAACTCAACTGACATTGCTGAACATCAGTCAAAAATCACCCAGGTAACTCGTGAGCTCCAGTCTAATCCTCCTATATTTATAATAACACTGCATTGCTTTCAGCACAAGTTACCCTGAGAAAGGACTGAGTAAAGATCTTGGTATTTGGACTTCTGTTTTTGAAAGGAAAAAAAAAGGGGAAGCATGTTTCCTTGATCATGATTGCCACATTTCCCAAGAAGAAACCATCGCATGAATTGCAATATTACATCCTGCTCCAGCTAACTTGGGCTTTTCATGACCAGCATTTTCCTTATCCACAAACTCAGTTCATTCACATTATTAGTAGTCATTCCCTTTCAGTACTTTTCAATACATTACTTTTGAGTTTGGTGAGCTGGGGGAACAGCAAGATGAGATATAAATGAGATCAAATAAAACCTCAGCCAACTCTAAACAAATCAGGTGCAATAAATACAAAACAATTGGACTTTAGTACATCTAATTATTTTTCATTGGCTCAGGGCCATATCTGCCAATCAAAATAAGCACAAAGATTCTAGTTTATGCCCTGTGGGTAAAATACACATCTCCCATGAAAGAAACATAATATATTCTAGGGATAGATTTCCTTATCTCCTGTACATGGCATGGACTATAATTATAGAAGCTTGCTGTAACACCTTTTTTCTCCCTTCCCCTCCCACTGCATTTATAGTCGGGGACCCATTGTGTTAGGTGTTGTACACATAGAAAGAAACGATCCTGTATCTTAGGCCTAACATAATATTAATAGTTTAAAGAAACTAAAGCACATGATACTTTTATTTCAGTCACAACAATCTGCCTCCATATTTTTTTCTCATCTTCCTATTCCTGTCCTCTTCATTCACTCCATGTCATTTACCTGGTCACCTCCTGACTCTATACTTTCTATTATTCTATCTTCCTATGTCTAAGTGTCCTCTCTGATCTCATGCACCATGATCTCTCTTTCTTCTTCAGTGTGTCCTTTTATGTTTAGTTTTCAAACTATGATCTTCAGTCTACCGCTCCAAATCTGTTTCCTGACTTTGCTCCCTCAAATCATTAACTGTAGCATATTAACTTAAAGGAAAAGAGAAAACTTGGTCTGAATTTTAGCTGTCCACCCCAAGTCTAATTCTTGCATTATATATTAAAGGAATAAGCAAATGACATTATTAGTACTGGACAATAGTAACAGAAAATTGGCACTAATGCTATAAACCAGTTTTTAATAAAATTTTATTATATATATAGATTTTCCTGGCATTCTTTCATTAATGTAATTAATTGCTCAACCTGTACCCTGATAATATTACAAAGTTAGTGTCATAACAGATTTAATATCATCCCAGTGTAATCTAGTGTGCCATTATGAGACAAATAAGAAACAGATGTGAAGAATTATTCGATACATGAAGGCTGCGATTTTAAACTGCACTACAGTGGTTTGATGACTCTGTGATTCCATTAGGAATGGTTTACGACAGAGTGTAATATCTGACCAATGGATGTAGATGACCGGCTCTTGGCTTTTTGGGAATAACCCTGTTGAAATAAGAATAAGGGAAAAATCCCATCATGTGTTCATGTTGCAGATTAAATACTATGAAAAGATGTTAATGAAGTTCCTAAATCTATCAGCGAGTAATAATAATAAATGTATAATTGTTAGGTGACCCATAAAGGTGTATTGTTAGTCTGAAGACTTCTGGAAGCATGTTCCACTGGATGCCTAACTTATTACAAGTAGTAGAATTTAGAGTAAACCTCATCCCTTAGAATACAAACAAGTAATAAACAGAGCAAATTATTAAGAAGATCTTGTGCACACACTTAAATAAGAGTAAGAAGGTATAAGAAGGACTCTTACTAGAAATAAGCACTAGGTTATGTGCTTCTGTAAATTGTAGTGTTTAGGCCCAGATTCTGCTCTCAAAGGAGCTAGTCAATAGGAGATTGTAATCATCATACGTGGTCTGATGGCAGAATTTAGCCCTTAAAAGCGTCAACAAAAATGCACCCTTGAATATTTATAAGAATGCTGGACATATATCGAAAATGGAAATTCAATTCAAATAATAAATAAAGGTGAGAAGCTTTGGGCAAGAGAGTATGCAAATTATTTGCCCTTGGAAAAATGCTTGAATGTATAATTTGGAAGCTTCCTGGGCTTTATAATTTGAATGTAAAGCATCATACCGCAGTGAGTCAGCAAATCTCCTATCCATTAATAGCAAGAAGAGCATAGTGGGTTCACAATATGCTCACTCTAAACATTGTTTGATATCTATTATATAATCAAAGACTAAAATTCATGAAAAAGTAGGCCTAGCACCTAGGCTTGCTGTAAACTGAAATTTTGTAAAAGAACAAATATAAATAATTTCAAAGAAAGATTATTGTAACCAGGCTGCCAATAGAATTGCTATGTGAATTATAAAAGTCTTTAGGTTTCATTTCCTATCGAAGCTCCATATACAGTAATTCAAATTAATACTAATGTAAAAGAGGGAAGCCTGAGACACAGAAGGCACAGAGTTTAGTCCTACTTATATTTTCCCACTGACTTCAGCTGAATCAGGACTGGGTCTTTGGCTTCTACACCTGAGTTTGCCACAGATTTTGAGATTATCATTTAGGCCAAACTTTTCAAAACTGGGTTCATACAGCTAGGCACTTAGAGCCAGGTTTTCAAAGCTATTAGGTCTCTAACAATGCAGGTTAGAGTTTAGTAACTCTCATTAATTTTAATGGGCATTACGTGTCTAATCTGCTAGGGTACCTTTGAAAATCCCACTAGGCATCTTACTGCTTCTATAAGTGGCTAAATTGCTTTGAAAATCTGGCTCTTAAACTTTGATAGAATTTGAGCAATTAACTCTCCTGGGCTCCTTTTGAAGACCCTAATCATAATTCATGATGTGATTTTTAGGCTCTGTAGATTTAAATGGGAATCTAAAATCAGGACAATTTACTTAGGGCTGAATTTTAGAGAGCCAATTTTGAAAAGTTTGACTTCAATTTATTGGTGGCTCAGATTCACCTGGTTAGACTCAAAACAACTCCTGGGTTGTTGGAGTCTGAATGATTTAATAGTTTCAAGGGATTTAAGATCTACAGAATAATGGTGCTGTTCTATACAAATGAAAATTATGATTGAATACATGTGATTCAAATGAATTGTTCACAAACAGTTGCCTTTACTAACTTGCTATTCATTATTTATTATGTGTGGTTTGTCATACAAATCACATAGTATGCTTCTGTACTCTGATTGGATGAAAATGCTTTTAAAACTGTTTGTCAAAGTCAATTAACAAATATTATTTTTCACACATAAATATCTTTGATTGAATGGTAATACTGGTGTTCCTTGGAAGAATAGGCACTCCCTGAATCTCTGTGCAACTTAAGTAAATAAAGAAGGACAAAGGCATAATCAAACTGAATAATTGTTTGAAATAAGAATAAATATTTGCTAACATTTGTTTTTGCAATCTTTGACAAGCTTTAGTTGGCAGACTGATCTGAGCGTTTTTCTGATAATAGTTGTAGATTGGTATGTAAACCTCGCTCACTCAACCTGTTCTATAACTGCCTAAATCCTGACTGTATTAAAGTCACGAATAACTACTAATTTTTTTAAAAAAAACTATAGAAATCCCCTACAATTTCTTTGTCCCATTTTCTCTGTAGAAGATGATCTAGCAAACGTAGAGTGAAAAAAATGTGCACAACATGAATGTCATGTTAACCTTGATTGATTAGCAAAGACACCAAAAAATCCCATCTCAGTGACATACCAGAGATTAGATACCATCTAGAATATTGAACAGTTCTCAGGGACACTGAGAATTCAAATGCCTTTGAATAGCAACATTCTGCGGTGTCAAGTATAATATATCATCCACATCACTGTCTAGCTCACACAGGATGACCTCTGGAAACATAAGCGCTATACAATGATTTGTCTGTTTTAGATCAGCTATTAAGTACACAGCATATGCAAGTAATAGGAAACACTCTCCTAAAACCAATTCATACAATTGAACTATACAATTTAAAAGTCTGAGATCTTTAAGTGATTCCCTCTCCAGCCTTCTTATTTTCCATAATACATTTAGAACAGGAATAATGGATTCCAATTGCTTTAGCAGATTCTACTATTATGTTAAATAAATTATTGGGGATACTTTATTACGTGATTGTGTTAGTTTTCTATGGTTATTTTTAGCAATCAAGACCACTGCTTTCCCCCTTTGTCTTCTGGATTTCCTGTATGTTATTAGATTGTGATGAGGTCAGCCATCAGAGGAAATAACAGCAGTGTTAACTCCTAGACCCAGTGTTTTATGAATTACTGAACATCAGTGATGTAATGGTAATAAATCTTGCCTAGTCTCAGTCTTGTCCCATTGTAAATAACTGGAATTAACAAAGGTGTTGTTATAAGCAAGAGACTTTCTGATGAGAAAGAAAATTGTATTTGAGGGAATGTTTCTAAAATTCGCTTCTACAGGTTGAACCTCCAGTCCAGCACCCTCAGGACCTGACTGGTGCTGAACTGGAGATTTTGCCGAACCAAGGGGGAGGGGGAGGAGTGTCAATATTATCTAGGAGCATTGCCAACACTTCCACTGCTTGCTGGGCTCTTAGAAGACATTTAGGGGTAAATTAGAGCTAAATAACAGCACAGAACACTGAGAGCCAGGACTGGTGGCTATAAACAAACTTTATGGGAAACTTGGCCACATCCACTGTAAGTGGACATCCAGAGAACTAAAATCATGCTGGACCATGGATGCTACCAGACCAGAGAGTGCTGGACTAAAGAGGTTCAACCTGTATGATTAGGGTTCAGTTTAGCAAAAATAAGATTTGGCAGTTATGCTGGAATTTTCAGGACTGATTTGAACCATATTGAATGTATCCTGGGCATGTGTACATTCACACACACTTTCAAATGTTGCTAGTCAAATCCATTGAAGAGCTCTGATTTTCAGAAAGTTCTTAGTACCCTCTAAAATCAGCCCCTCCTACAGTGTGCCTATCTGAGCACTGGGGTCTGAAACATTGATTCCTGGATTTTAACCCTTGTTCTGACACTGATTTCCGGTGAGACCTTGGGCAAGTCTCTTAATCATTTTGAGTCTCAGGCTATAGCTACACTACACTGTTCTTCTGGAAATAGCCACGCAAATGGCAAATTGCAATCTGCTTAGCTTTTTCTGCTTCTTTCTTTTCAGACAAGGCTCTTCCGACATTTGGTCTGTCTACTGGACCAAATGTTGAAAAAAAAAACCTTTCGGAACATCCCTTCTTCCTTGTAAAATGAGGTTTACAGGGATGCCAAAAAAGCACGTCTGCTCCTCTGAAAAAAATTTCAGAAGAGCAAACACATTCCCTGGACACGGCAGAGTTTTTCCAGGTACCTCTGATATCCTGGAAAAACTCTGTAGTGTAGACATAACCTCAGAGTCATCAGCTGCAAAATGAGAATGACGCTACTTCCTTTAATGGCCATTGAGAAAATCAACTATTTGAAAGGGCTGGCATACAACGTACTAGTGGAAGATTATCACAACTTAAAGTTTGAAGATTTTGGAATGATAGCTTATCTTCAGTTTTCATTCTCTGCAGTGATTTCTCACATGAAACCACCCCATTATATCATGGTCTAGTTTTTCCTTTCTTTATAATGGAAAAATAATGTCCCCAACACATTAATAACTAGTATCGCGGAAGAGAAAAATATCTTTGAAAAGATTAATTCTATTGGGCTCATGGAGACATAAGTAGTGGTAGACATAATTATAACATCTCTCTGTGACAAGCTACAATTACTTCTCACAGTGGAATTTTTAAGAACAATGCAGTTTTCTAATGCTGATTGGAATTTTTGCAATAATAAATGTAAAGAACAGCTCTTTTTCTCAGTGAAACCAAAATGTTAAGGACACAGAAATAGATGTATTTTAGTATACTTGATTCAATGTGATCAGAAACAAAGTTGACATTAAAAGAGTACTTTTCTATTAAGTTTCTCACTGGCATTTCCCTTATTCTCAGCTTCCCCATAAACAAAAGGTCATTGAGGCTGGAAAAAATATGTAATACACTTTCTCTACATATCTATATACACGCATAGACATAAAGCAATCCACAACATCAGTGAATCAGATCAGTATTGGACTAGAAAATTCTCTTTGCTGATAGGTAAAGATGCCACATTTTAGAAATGGAAACACTCCTATGCATTTCATGAGTTTTAGATCAGGTCCCCACAAGCCCCTGTTTCAGCTAAAAAAAGCATGGTAGCTAAATCCAATTATTTTATTAAAAAGTTCTTCAACACTGAGATAGTTTTCTATTAAGGTCTGTGGGTTTCCAGAGTAACTTGAACTCTTTAATATTTGTATAGATCACAAATTATTTGAACCCTATCAAATTCTATAGAACCTAACTTTATTCATTGTGGGGTGTATACACCTTAGCTCAAATGAGTTACGCAACTTGAGTTATGCAAATTGCATAGCTTATTTCAAGTTCATTTCAAAATAGCTTTTTTTGTAATTTGGCACTGTGTACATAGCACCAAATTTCAAAATAGACCGCCATTCCGAAATGTTCCTCAATTCTCGTGGAAAGAGGTTTACAGGGATGTTGGACTAGCGAGCCCATTATATTTTGAAATAACGGGCTTGTTTCAGAGATGCGGAATAGCTATTTTGGGATAGGGGAAATATCCCAAACAGTGCTGCATTGTAGATGTACCCTATTACAACCTGATTTCAAAGCCCATTAAGTCAATGGAAAGCAGTGGCATAGCCAGAAAGGCCCATGACTTTGGGTGGGTGGGCAAGAATGGGGAGAGGAGTGGTACAGGATGGGTGGAGGGGATAAGCCCTGACTCCACTCCCTGGTAAGAGTGGAGTGGGGTACGTCCCAGTCCCCCTCCCTGGACCTGCTTGCCAGCCAGAGTGCCATGATGGAGCTAGGTGAGCCCCAGTGCTCTCGCTTGGATCCCCAGAAGGAGCACTGGGCAGGCTGGTGGGTGGAGTGGGGGGTGAGCCTGGATACAAAGTGGGTGGGCCCGCCCAATCAGGCCCACCCATGGCTACGTCACTGATGGAAAGATTTCCATCAAGTCCGGTGGGCTATGGATAAACCTCTTACCTAGCCCTTTGCCATATTTATATATATAAACATTGGGTCTCTGATGGTGAGGAAGAACAACTGTCTGGATATATAGTCATTTGGAAGGGTAAATTTCAGGTCTTGCAATTTACAAGGCTTTCACTTACTGGCATGCCACTCCTGAATCTGCACCCATGACAAAATGCTCCTGCTTTTTGTCCTCATTACATCTAATGGTAATGAACAGAGAAAAAGAAACAGCATCTGTGTTCCTATTTCACACTTTATCTTTTTAAAATCTCACCTTGAGTGTCTGCAGAGGCCACAAGTTATAATTGTTTAGTTCTAGTTAGCTGTTGAAAGATCTATTTACAATTAATATACAGGCTGAACCTCCTGAATCCGGGACTCTGGTCCAGCAAAATCCATGGCCCGGAAGGAAGGACCACGTATGTTGCTGGACAAGAGAGCCTTGGAGGTGAGAAGCACGAGTCAGCTGGGAGTCTCACGGGTGCTGGGAAACCCCAGCTGGACTGGCAGAGGTTGGTCATGCAGTGGGTGGTGAGTCCAGCCATGGTGAGTCCCAAGCTAAGGAGCCCCTGCAGCAGCTGAAAGGAATTCCTAGTCCTGGCTGGGAATCCCGGCGACAGTGGGGCTGGGGTGGGCTGGGAGGAATTCCCAGCCGTGAACCACGGTGGCAGCTGAGCCAGTGGCAGATGAGGGCAATCCTCAGCTGGGAACCTCAGTGGAAGCAAGGCCAGTGGCGACTGGAGGGGGATCCCCAGTGGAAGTGGGACCAGCAGTGGCTGGGGGCGTTCTCTAGTGGAAGCAGGAGCAGGGGCGACCGGAGAGGGGGTATGTCTACACTACCCCGCTAGTTCGAACTAGCGGGGTAATGTATGCATACCGCACTTGCTAATGAAGCCCGGGATTTGAATTTCCCGGGCTTCATTAGCATAAGCGGGGAGCCGCCATTTTTAAATCCCCGCTGCTTCGAACCCCGTGTAGCGCGGCTACACGGGGCTCGAACTAGGTAGTTCGGACTAGGGTGCCTATTCCGAACTACCGGTACACCTCGTTTCACGAGGAGTACCGGTAGTTCGGAATAGGACCCTAGTCCGAACTACCTAGTTCGAGCCCCGTGTAGCCGCGCTACACGGGGTTCGAAGCAGCGGGGATTTAAAAATGGCGGCTCCCCGCTTATGCTAATGAAGCCCGGGAAATTCAAATCCCGGGCTTCATTAGCAAGTGCGGTATGCATACATTACCCCGCTAGTTCGAACTAGCGGGGTAGTGTAGACATACCCAGGGATACTTGGTGGAAGTAGTGGCTGGGGAGAATCCCCAGTGGAAGTGGGGCAGGTGGCGGCCAGAAGGAATCGCCAGCCCCAGTTTGGAACTGCAGCGGCAGTGGGGCCAGCAGGAAGCCTCGGCCCAGCTGGGAACTGCAGTTGAGAGGGGCCAGCAGCAGCTGGGGAATCCCATTCCAAGAAGGCTGATCCTGGGAGCTCTGGCATGGGGCCAGCAGCAGGGAGGGAAGCCCAGGGATGCCCACAGCCTAGAGAGGAGCCTTGACCTCCCCTGGTCTGGGAAACGCAATGGTTCAGGACTACTGAGGTCCCAAGGGTGCTGGACCAGAGAGATCCAACCTACATATATGACACAGCTACAAATTAACAGTTCCAGGACTTCAAATACTAAGAACCTCAGTCTTCACCTCAAATCCAGCCAAGGGAATTGCATAAATGTAACCGAAGGAAGAATTTGGTCTTCTGTTCATGCAAACAGTATGGGTATCTGAACAGCCTGCTTGCTATTTGTATAGTTCCATCTAAATGCCAGATAAAAAATAGGGGATTGTTCCAAAGTCCTCCTTCTCTTAGCTTTACAAATACCTTATTTGTTAACTATAAACTCACTGTTAGGTACAACAACTAGTTTTCTCCTGTTCAGCTGGGAACAAATTGTGCCATTTGATTTATTTAACCAAGTCTGTTTGGAACATCTGTGAGGTTATCCTGCTAAGGATTCTATCACCTCAGATGCAAACAGCACGAGGTGACTGTACTGTGAGAGGAACTTTCTCAATTCTGCCGTTATCCTTTCTTTACATTGAAACTTTACTAACCTCCAGTTGGATATGGATAAGAAATCAATAAAGAGTAAGACACAAATGTTGGGAACACATTGTCTAAAAACGTCTTTGCACTAGAAAAGGATTTCTCGTTGACAGGAAAGAACTTACTAAGAATTGATGTGTGGAATCAATGAACATTCATCTGCAATGGTTCTGGAACTCACATGTAAGCAAGGGTATGTCTACACTTCCACCCTAGTTCAAACTAGGGTGGTTAATGTAGTCATTCGAAGTTGCAAATGAAGCCCTGGATTTAAATATCCCGGGCTTCATTTGCATCTTGCCGGGCGCCACCATTTTTAAATCCCCGGTAGTTTGGACTCCATGCCCGCGGCGACACGCGGCACGGAGTAGGTAGTTTGAATTAGGCTTTCTAATTCGAACTACCGTTACTCCTCGTGGAAAGCCTAATTCGAACTACCTACTCCATGCCACGTGTAGCCGCGGGCACGGAGTCCGAACTACCGGGGATTTAAAAATGGCGGCGCCCGGCAAGATGCAAATGAAGCCCGGGATATTTAAATCCTGGGCTTCATTTGCAACTTTGAATGACTACATTAACCACCCTAGTTCGAACTAGGGTGGCAGTGTAGACATACCCCAAGAGGGTAAAAGGGAGGCAAAGTTAACTGGCCCCATATTGCATATTCAGAGATCCAAGAGATGCACAGTGTGGGAATGAAACACATGTTCCTCTTTTTGTTTTTGTTTTTACTTGCCTGTTTCAAAATTAACATTTACAACTGAAGTCTGAAAAATAAAACCCCATCTGTCTTTTTGACACTAGGTGTGTTTATAGTGGCAGGAAAGTCAAATTGCAGGGATTGATGTGTATATCCTTAGCTAAGCATCTTCTCCAAAGCCCCCAAAAATCAATAGGAGCTGTTCCATTGATTTCTATGTCCATGAATGAGATCTGGAAAGACTGACGGGAGTCAGTAAGACATATTTGTCAAACACGATCTGGTTTGCTGTCTCTTTGAACTCTCCTTTTAACCTAGGTTGATGAATTCATCAACCCTCTTCACAATATTCACCTTCATGTGCACTGGGGGGATATGGTGTCCCTGGTTGGTGGTTCTGGATTTTTGTCTTCTTATCTAAAACATTCAACACCACAGTGCAGATGGTGTCTTGGGAGACGTTAGAGGATACAGCTGAAATCCTCTGACTTCTCCACAAGTAAGGTGGCAGCGGCAGCAGCAGCAGCAGCTTAGTTTTGATTAGTGACCATTTCTTTACCAACCATGATTCTTATGTGTGAAGCAGCATCTCCTGAAATCCATTCAGTATTATGACAGAATATTGATGAGGCAAGAAAGCATGACTACTGAACACTTGCAATTGTTTAGAAACATGGCAAAAGCCAGAAAGCAATGTGCACTTTCACAATGGTACTGAATAGATATTGCTGCTTCCTGCAGAAAATTGCAAAAACATAGTAAAAAAATTTTTTTAAAGTATGGATGCAAAAATATCTTCGCACTAACAACAAAGTTCAGGATCTATCAAACTTGTGGATTCTTGTATTGCTTCTGGGGTCAAAAACTCGGACATTTTTTCAAGCAGACTTGGAACAATTAGAGACATTCCATATCCACTTTCAGCACCAACTCAGTGGTTTGACTTTATGCAAAGTGCCATCATTATGCAGACATCCGGCCTTCCTTAAATCACTTGTTAAATTGAAAAGCGGTGTTGCCAACTCTTGACTATGTCTCCAAAATGAATAAAAACAGCCCAGAGCACTGTATTTTCAAACTCCCTAGTGATCTGCAAAAGGGTTACACACCCAGATCAATGTTTCTCCTACTATTTTCATCCATGTGTGGAACAATTTTTTTATGCATGTCTGAGTGTGTACCACCAGTAGAAACAAAAAACTTAGCTGTGGGCTCTCTGCTAATCAGCTGGGTGGCATTTGAATCTCTCCTGAGTGAATGCACAAGTGCATAGCTTACAGGAAACACCGACCCAAGATTCTATCTGGCTCTGCCTCCAGGGCCACTCTGTACATTTGTAGATTTTCAGGATTCAGCCATTACTTGGAACTTCACTACAAAAATGCTGAAGTAGTTCCATTAACCATGGTCACCCAGTGCTGGTGGAGTGGTCCTCAGTAGACAATGTGTAACGATGATGTTTTTGCTTACAGATGGATTGGATTATACTTTCATAGACATTAATTTTTTTAAAAGTTGTACATTTGCATTAAAATGTTTTACCTGATATTATTACAGCAAACCCCCAGACCATTGAAATAGACTACAATAAAAAAATTACTGACTTACACTTTGGGCATTTGACAACTTTGCTCACAGCTAGCTTCACTGTTTCTCCTTGGTAGAGAGTTACAGGCAATCCTGCAAGCACACTATTCCAGCACCGTATATAGGAAATGTTATCCTCATTTATTTTTACAGATCAGGGAAATGAGATTATGTGACTTGGCCGACATCACACAGGAAGCGTGAGGCAGAGCTAAGATTTTTATGCCATATATCCCAAATCCTACGTTTGTGGCTTAACCACAATGCTTCCTTCTCAAATCTCACTGACGTAAATGACAACTCAATCCACTGGACACCTCTGAACATAGACAAATTGTGCCTGCAGGAAGGGGGTGCAGGGAGGGCCACCCAGAGCAACAGGGAGGAATATGAGAAGATACTCTATTTAACAATTACAGTTTTGATGGAGGCATAGGGAGCAGTACACATCCCAAATGCCACCACAATTCACCTATGCTTCTGAAGAGACACCTGACACATGCAGGGCTAAACATGATTTGCAGGGATTACCTTGAGAGATAGAGAGCGAATCAGTTTCCATGTCTATTCAGCTTTTGTTTTTCTTTCTGAGACTACCAACACACATGCCAGTTGCATCCACAAAGTACTGAATGTCCATCAGATGATTAACATTCAGTCACTATTGACCACAGTTGAATTTAAACCAGCAAAATGGAAGCAAAAATCTTCCTTACCAATTTCCTGTCACAGAGAGTGCCTATTGCCATTGTATTTTTTTGAAAAGCAGAAGTTACAAATGGCCATTTGTAGGACTCAAAATGGAGATGGCACATCTGGTCTGTGTCTAGACTGTGTCTGCTTTTGCAGAAAAACTTGCCAGCTGTCTACACTGGCTGCTTGAATTTCTGCAAGAACGCTGACTTCCTACTGTAAGAAATCAGTGCTTCTTGCGGAAATACTATGCTGATCCCGTTCGGGCAAAAGCCCTCTTGCGCAAATCATTTGCGCAAGAGGGCTAGTGTAGACAGCACAGTACTGTTTTGCGCAAAAAAGCCCTGATGGCTAAAATGGCGATTGGGGCTTTTTTGCGCAAAAGCACATCTAGATTGGCACGGACACTTTTCTGCAAAAAGTGCTTTTGCAAAAAAGCATCCATGCCAATCTAGACGCTCTTTTCCACAAATGCTTTGCACGGAAAACTTTTCCGTGCAAAGCATTTGTGGAAAATCATGCCAGTCTCGACGTAGCCCTTGTGACTCAGAGAGAGGGAAGTTTTGAAATTATTGCCATGGGCATTTGTGACTCAGATTTATTTAGTGGAGATTCACAGAACAAGTTGAATTTCACTAGTCCGACACTCTGGGGATCTGAACCAGAAAGTTTGCTGAAATACAAGTGGTCAGCATTGTCCAACAGCATTACCAACACTTCCACTGCTTAGTGGGCTCTTGGATGACATTTAGCCTAGGTCTACACTAGACCAGGCAGGTCGACTTAAGGAACGCCATCCAGCTACGCAAAATAACTGGATTCAGCTTACCTTAAGCTGAGCTGCCGCAGGGTCTACATTGTAGGAGGCCAACTGGAGCACACAGTCCCCCCGGCTTCTCTTACTCCTCACAGAATGAGTACAGGATGCCAGCAGGTGCTGCCTGCAGTGTTAGATTTGGGGGTCTACATTAGACTTACTAAATTGAACACTAGAAGATCAACCTCTGGAGGGTCAATCTTCTCCATAGTGAAGACATGACCTTAGGGGGACATTAGAGCTAAGTAACAGCACAGAACACTGAAAGCTAGGTGGCTGTAAACAAACTGCAGGAAACTTGGCCACACCAAAATCATGCCAAACCACAGATGTTGCTGGATCAGAGAGTTCTGGACTAGAGAGGTTCAACCTGTACTGCACTACACCAGTGTTCCCTCTAAGATTTTCCATCCATGAGCGGAGTGAGTTTTGTCTTGTGCACCAATATTGAGGTCACATGTTCTTGTTCGGATGTGTGCCACCACTGACACCATGACATTAACTCTCAAACATGCATCTACTAGCAGACTCACCGGCATTGCCCAGGTTCATCAGGGCAGGGGACTCTGGTGGTCTGGGGGGTGCAGGACTCAGATCATGGCCATGGGAATGTGGGGGGAGGTGAAGGAGGCTGGGGGAAGAGCGGTGAGAGTGAGGTTTGGGGATCAGGAAGGGCTGAACCTGGGGTTTTCAATCTAGCACAGGTCTTTTCTCCCCCCTGCCTCCCCCGCACCATCCCAACTGCCAGAGGCCTTTTTCCTCTCCCCGCCCGCACATCTGGCACTGTGGCCAAGAGCTGGGAGGGGGGAAAAGTGTTTGGGGCAGCAGTGTGCTGGCAGGCAAGATGTCTACTATCTTAGTGGTACTGCAGCCCCCAGTGGACACTCTTCAGGATAGCTCTCCCCTGCTGGCTCACTATCCCCAGTGGCCCCTCTCATATCACATCCCTCTGAACAGCAGCTGCTCAATTTGCATGTTATGGAAAATAGTCTTTTCCTCAGGATTCTGGTTGTCCCGGCATAACCAAATCCTGACCTTGCTTTAAATTAGGATAAGAGGAAGCTTCATACCAAATTGGTAGCACTGGCTCTTACTGTTTAGGAGGAGTTCTTGAACAAATAAACTCATAGACAGACAGACTGACTCTACGGGTACGGCTAGACTACACACTTCTTTCGAAAGAGATCATCTTGACAGCCACAACTTTTTCAAAAAAACAATCCGCTTTTTCGAAAGAAAGCATCCAGGCAATCTGTTTAGAAAACGCCCTGTTTATGGGCTCCTTAAAAAAAGAGTTCTTTTGAAAAAAGGCATTTTTCCTCGTAAAGTGAGGTTTACCACTGTCGAAAAAACCATCACGTTCTTTCGATTTAATTTTGAAAGAACGCAGCGGCAGTCTAGATGCAGGTGAAGTTTTTTTTTTTTTAAAAGGCCACTTTTTTTAAAAAAACCCTGTAGTCTAGCCTGAGAGAGAGAGAGAGAGAGAGAGAGAGAGAGAGAGAGAGAGAGAGATGTAGGTTCTTTCTGAACTAAATTACTTATTTGCCTTCAGAGAGACAAACTTCTCGTGGGCATTTTTGTTTGTATTGTTTGTTCGCAAACATTTTCTCAATAAATATCAACTCTGTTCCTTGACTACTTTACAAAGAAATGTGATCACAGTCTTTGGCAGTTCTCCACACTCTTCTTTCTAGACCCTGATTTAGCAAGGTACTTAGCTGTAGGCTTCTGGGCTTAATCTCTATTATCTATTTATCTAGTGTATCTAGTTACTTAGAGATCAGCCTGGGAACCAAGGGGAAGGCTGATTATCCCACATTTGTTTACTGTAGAGTTTTATACTTTCCACTGGAACAATTAGTGGAGGAAAGAGAAGGACATCAGGTCTGGCCCAGAATAGTGATTCCAATTTTCTTTAACCATCTAAGTAGTCCAACTGGGATTAAGTTATATACTTAAACACAGATACTTGCTTAAGTGCTTTGCTGAATCAAGCCCAAAGGACTTAAGCATATGCTTAATGTCAAGTTTATAACTATTACCATTGACATCAAAGTTAAACATATGCTTCAAAGTTCTGCCAGACTGGCACTAAGGGCCTGATTCTGCATCCAATGAACCCAACAGCAGTTTTGCCATTAACTTCAATAGCTCAGGATTAGACTTTATGGAAAGATAGGAAATTTTTAATGGAAACAAACAGGCCATTTACATTTTATTTCTTCTGTCTCATTGCAATTTCAATTTTCATCATGAAAAATGTTTTAACTCTATATACTTCCAGTTATTTGAACATTTCGTAACTGAAATAGTCTCCGGAATGCAACATTCAGAGTCCCACTTCAACAATACTATTTAGCTATTTATGCTTATTTTATAGCTCTTCTAATCTCTATTTTTCTTATCTGATCCTTGATATTTTTAAAAGCCTTCTGCTCATGGTAGAGATTAACCTTTACATCTCACCTTTATAGCCCTCCTTGACACACTGGCTCATGTTACGACATTTCTGTTTAGAGTTACACAGAATGAATTTTGATTACAATTTCTTCAGCTCTTCCTGTCTTTGAATTCCAGGACAAAATTTTCAGTCTTTGGAGTAAAATCCTCAAAAGTGTCTAACAGGAGCTTAAAATCCCATTTTCAAAGCAACTTAACATTTTCAGTCTAAGGGCTTGTCTACACAGTTGCACCAGTAAAAAGTGGGAATTAAAACTAATTTAGTTAAATCTATGTAAATTCCTGCATGAACATTCTAGTTCTGATGTGAGAGTGACTTAATTCATGTTACTTTAAGGCAACTGAGGACAGATTTAAACTAATCCCAAAAAAGCCACTCTTAACCTCCCCCCCCCAAAGTTGTGTCCAAACAAGAGTTTGCATCCACTTTCATTAGTCATCTTCCAGTCTGTTTGCTGACAAAGGGTACATCTACACTTGCCCCCTACTTCGAAGTAGGGAGGCAAATGAAGACGACTGAAGTTGCAAATCAAGCACGGGATTTAAATATCCCATGCTTGATTAGCATACTCGCATCCGGTCGCCATGTTGGAAATTGACTAGCCCGAATTAACTCGCCGCGTGTAGACGCGGTACTCCTAAGGAAAACCCCGTACTTCGAATTAACTGTACTCCTCATTGCAGGTCAAGGGGGAAAATCATGACTGTAGAGGCACTTATTTACTACATTTGACACATGGTTTGTATTGTAGGTACAATCATATTCTTTATGAAACCAGTTGCAAGCTTGTAAATATACATTAGCTATAGAGAATAATTTCTGTGTAAACAAACAGTAAAATATTTGCAGGTTTCATTGTTAGTCCATGTGTCACACATGAGGTTTAGGTGGAAGTATAAAAAGACATGATTATAGATTTACTGCTTTGAAAAAATAATCAATGCCATTTATCATTAGCATGTAACATTTACTGGTTTTCTTTTAAAAAGCCCAAACCCAAACAAATATTTCATACTTCCAAGCAAAAGAACCTAGTGGAAGGGAAAGTCCACTAGATCTCTGCAAGATTCATTGCAGATTATTCCCTTCCAATTCTCTGCTCCAAAGTGGTTTCTAGTTCTAATATTATGCTGGGGCTGCGGTGCTGATTCTTCATTGTATCCAAGAAAAAGCAGACACTTCACAAATTGGAGAGTGATTCCCTCCCTTGAGAGCCTTGGTGCTATTGGCTCTCCTATGCCCACATCACATAGCATTATCTCCAAGGCAGTTTGCAGGTGCAAGAAGTTGAATTTGTTTTAGAGAGGCTGCTTCTCTGGCTCCATCAGTTTATACCCTGATGCACTCATGGTCAATCTTTGGAGCCCCAGGCTGCTTGCATTTCTGAAAAAAAAAAGGTCGTCTTTGCACCTCCAAAGTGCATTCAAAAGAACTATGCCTCCAACTCATGTATGTCAGGGCCAGTGCTCCCTCTAAGACTTTCCAACCATGATTGGAGTGGGTTTTGGCTTGTGCATCAATATTGAGGTCATGTGCGCTGGTTTGGATGTGTGCCACCATGGTACCATATGTATTTACACACACATTCCCAGCCGCCAGAGCAGATCCCCTCCCCCACATGCCCTGTGGCATGTCCTGTTCCCGGCTGCTGGAACAGATACTCTACCTCCTGTAGCAAGTCGCATTCCTGGCCCCAGCTGCTAGAACAGGCCTCAGCCCTCCTGCCACGTGGCAGTCCTGGCCACTGAAGCAAGCCTCCCCCTCCCCACTCACCACACGAATGCAACAGGTCGCATCCCCCCACCCCAGTAGCTCCCTCACCATACCATCTCAACCAGTTCCACCAGTGGAGCAGCCTCCTGCCACGTGAGTTCGGCTGAGTGGCTTTCCAGAGGAGGTGGGAGAGGGAAGAATATTTTGTGTGCAGCTGCGCAGGCGCTCACCTTAGCAGGAACATTGGTCAGGGCTCCCCAAATCTTGAATTTCACCTTTTATGCAGCCAACCCATTCCTAGTGATGCTGTGGGCAAGGCTTTCTGCAGTGTGGGGGAAAGAGTAGGTATTGTGTTTCAATTTGTCAAAGGCAATGATCCAGCAGAAGGATTTAAAGCAGAACATTACTTTTCAATGTGTGAATGGTTCCATTGACCAGATCAGGTCCTGCGTCACATTGGCAATGTTGATCTGAACTTTAGGTGTTATGATGATTTATTAAAAGAATCCAAATTTTTAAAAATCATGATTGTTAAAAAATACAGAAAGCAGTGAAATATAGAGTGTGTTTTTGTTGTTGGTTTCTCTACTGCTCACATAACACACTGTAAAGTAAAAAGGCAATGTGTGAAATCAGTTCTCAAGCCAGCATAGAAAAGGAAAACTCTATTTCTCTCACAGCTTTAATGCTTTGCCAGAAGTGCTGCACATGTTATCTTACCATTTAAAGAGCTGGAGAGTAATGTTTATGCTCAGTTCAACTGTTTGTTCAACCTTTCCTGCTGTGGTTTATATTAAGTGCAGAAGAAGGCACCAAGGTACTAGACCCTGTGAGAGTCCTCCTGATGAGTCAGATAGAGTTGCTAGCAAAACCTTGTCACTCATTACCAATCCTTTAACTCCATGTGGCATATAGGTGTGAAAAAAGGATTGAATGAATGTTAAGACTTATCTGTGTTATTTGAGGTTTTCATTAGACTAGCACATGGATATGAACTATGATAACTTTCCTACTTTGAGGCTCTTAAGCTCCTTTCTCATGGTTCTCTTAAAACCTACAGTATAAATGTTCAAAAACTTCAGAGGGGTAGCCGAGTTAGTCTGTAATAGGAAAAACTTAAAAAACAACAAATAGTCTAATAGCATCTTAAAGACTAACAAAACATGTAGATGATATCATGAGCTTTCGTGGAAAAAACCCACTTCGTCAGATGACGGGAGTATAATAAGTCCAGATCCAAGAAAAAATAAGGGAAGGAAGGGAGTGGGGAGAGAAGGAAAAAGGGGAGGGGAAGAAGAAAGAGAGAGTGAATAGATAGTTCAAATAGTTACCAGAGGCTGTTAAGAACCACTAGCACATCCATTGGTTGGTTGGTTGTCTAAGTCATTGAAAAGTGGAAGATAGTGTGCAAGCCATCTTATACCCAGTTCAGACCATTAGCATAATAATTAAACTTGTGAATGAAGTTAAGTTCCAGTCTCTTCTCTGTGTATTTGGCTTGTGGAATTGGTATAAATGTTATTTCACATATAAAAGCAACATGAAGGAGTATATCTTAGGCTTACTGCCACCTACTCATCTATTGTATTTATATGCCAGCTATTCTGTGCAGAAAATAGATTACTACAGTCTTGATATTTATTTCGTTAATTAATTACACTCTGAAGGCATGTTTCAAGTTGCATTGTTAAAAGATTCCTCCAAGGTAACCATTTAGTGGCTAGGTAACCTTTAATTACTTTACCAAAGTGATACATATCTAAGACACACATCATATTATTTTAGACTGAGATTATCTCAGTGCTTTAGCCTGAAAGGTAGTTATTAGCACCTGCATGATACATTTATTATGGGCATATTTAATTAATGGAGTGTGTTCTGTTCTTGTCTGATTATGTACTTGGAGATATTCAATCTCTCTCCAGAAACCAGTCCATGCTGTAATTGAATGGTATCCATAACTTTCATATGTAATGCTGTATTCATTGAGTAAAATACATGCAACTACATGAAGATGTGGTATGTGACAGCAGATTCATCCTTTGTAAGGTGTGGCCCCCCCAAAAGAGAAAGAAATCATTAGGGATGAACAATGGGTACAATTGTGGGATGCTAATTAAAAAAAAATAAGGCTGTAAACACTTACTAGATCTGATTTTTAGATCAGTACAGGCAGTCCTCGACTGATGCGGATCCGCACTTACGAACGGGGCTTTTCTCGCCCCGGAGCTTGCGGGCGGCGGGACCGCCCAGAGCGCAGTGGTCCCACCACCGCGTCCTCTGGGGTGAGAAAAGCTGCTCCGGGTCTCCCTGGTGTGCTGGGGGGGGGAGGGGGCGCAGCTAGTCCGCCCCCCTCCCCAGCAGACCAGGCTTTTGTTGCGGGACGCCTGGGGTAGAGCAGCTGGGGTGCTGCCGGGTTGGTCCTGCGGGGACCTACCCGGCAGTGCCCCAGCTGTTCTGTCCCAGGAGTCCAGATTCAGCCGCTGTTGAAACTGATCAGCGGCTGATTCCAGGAAGCCGGAGGCAGAGCAACTCTGCCTAGGGCTTCCTGTAGTCAGCCGCTGATCAGTTTCAGCAGCGGCTGAATCTGGAGCCAGTTCCGACTTACATACAAATTCAACTTAAGAACAAACCTATAGTCCCTATCTTGTACGTAAACGGGGGACTGCCTGTATAGGTGAAAGGAAGATAATGCCTTCTATAACATAGCCCAAAAAGGTGTCTACAGACTAAGATAAATGAAATATTGCAGCAACCCATTTTCAACTCTAATCTGTTTTAGTTCATGACATAGTCTCTCAGACTGTGTGATTTTTTTTACCTCTTCTTCAATAAATTAACCAGAAGCAACTGGATCCTTTCCCAGTAATTCTCTCTCATTCTTTTCACCAGCCCCCCAAAAGTAAAACAAACAAAAACACCATCAAATCTTCCCCATCTCAAATAAACATATATAATCAAAGTATGGAAAGTGCTCTGACACATAATACAGAAGCAGCGACAGTGAGAATGAAAACAGAAATGGACACATCTGAACGTCTCTGTCTTTTGCATTTCTAGTATAGAACTTTAGAAATCATGGAAATGTCCAGGTGCTTGATAGTCAATATAATCAGCTGAGAGGGTGACAGACCAGGGCCAAATGTGTGTTTTTGTGCTTAGGAGGTGAGTGAAAAGTTGTCCCTTAACCAGACTTATTGCAAATGAAGTGCTACAAAGAAAAAAGCAACTTTGAAGCAGTTGATAGATCAGAGAAAGTGAATGAAACAACGTGCCATGGATTTCATGGGGGTCCAGGATTTCAGCCACAGATTCCAAGTCCCAAAGATACCGTTTTAGACTGACCCCTGCCTAATATATATCCTATAATTTTACACAGTAAAATTCCTACCTCAGCCCCATAACTTCTCACTGGGTTAGAGCATAAACCAGATAGAGATTGATGGACAGGCAGACCTGTGTAATACCAGATGGTATATAGGACTAAAATGTTCTGCTCCTCTTCAACACTAAAGTTAATTTCTCTTACCCGTTTTGCAATACATTAAATAAACTCCTCATAGTAAACCAATATATAAACCTAGTTGTACTGGAGCATAATTATTTATGCTTTCTGACTGCACCACTAATTGCTTGGCACGCCACTATAAAAAAATAAACCAAAAAAAGAGAAAAGAAATTCAATCCAAATCAAACTAAACAACTGATCCTTCCCCTCCAATGTCTGCCACTTCTGTACTGCACTCTTTAAATTGGATTACTTTATTGCTGATGGGCATTGCAACAGTGATCAAATATGCAGTATTACCTGGGCTCTTATGTTCACAGGAAAGTATTGTTTAAAGAAGGATGATGGAATTTAGCTTCCTGTCAGACTCCCTTAGTCTTGAAATACCTGATTGTTAATCTAGCTGTGTCATCTTATGCCAGATAAAACCCTGATACAGAGAGATGAAAGGTTCAATGTTGATGAAAAGCTTGTTCCTTTATCCTCTATGAGGTATTTAACAATGTTAAATTTCAGACTATATCAGTCCTTGCTATTACAGCTTCCTTCTGTTAGCAGCCATCTTCTCTTGATGTGTACATGTTGCATGTATTGCTCCAAATTTATCTGGAGTTTCATGCATCTAGATCTTTTCTTCTCCTCATTCTTCTTGCCAAAAAGAGGTAGAAGGGTGCAAGCTATTAATCATAGCATCACAAATTACTGCTCTCTGCTTTTCAAACCATATTACAAATTAATAGTAGCCTGGTAGGGAGCAGAACATTCTACTTAATCTCTTAGGTAACATGTTGAGTTAGTGACAATATGGCTGTGTCTACATTGGCACCCCTTTCTGAAAAAGGGATGCTAATGTAGACTTCGGAATTGCAAATTCCGTGGGGGATTTAAATATCCCCCGCGGCATTTGCATTTACATGGCTGCCGCTTTTTTCCGGCTTGGAGATAAACCGGAGAAAAGCACCAGTCTAGACGTAATTCTCCAGAAAATAAGCCCTTTTCCAGAGGATTTCTTATTCCTACTTTTAAGTCCAAGCAGTGAAAGGAGACCACAATTAATTATTGTACAACTTGCCAGTTGGTGGAAATACCTGTGGAATTTATCCCTGCTCACAGTAGTAACACCAGAAAACATCTCACAAAACTGGGTGACTGGACAACAAAACGGAAGATGAAATGCAGTGTTGATAAATATAATAATGCACAATGGACAACATAATCCAACCTATATATATAAAATAATGGGGTCTAAATTAGAGTTTACCATTCAAGAAAGAGATCTTGGAGTCATCATGGATAGTTCTCTGAAAACACCCACTGAACATGCAATGTCAATCAGAAACGCTAACTATATTAGGAACAATTTGGAAAAGGATAGATAATAGGATAGAAAATTATGCTCCAATGTAAACCTTTTGTATACCTACACATTTAATACTGTTCGCAAATGTGGTAGACCTCTAAAAAAAGGACATATTATAATTGACAAAACAGAGAGAAAAGAGCATAAAAATTATTAGTGGTATGGAGCACTTTCTGTGGGAAGCAAGATTAAAAAGACCAGGATTTTTCAGCTTGGAAAAGAGACAAATACTGGCGAATATGCTGGAGATCTGTAAAATGTTAGATAGATTCATTAGCCAGGATGGATAGGAATGGTGTCCCTCTGTTTTTCTGGAAATAAGTGACAAGAGAGGGATCATGTGAGGATTATCTGTTGTGTTCTCTCCCTCTGGGGCATCTGGTATTGGCCACTGTCGGCAGACAGGATTCTAGGCTAGATAGACCTTTGGTCTGACCCAGTATGGCCATTCTTATGTTGATTACTTTGGAGAAAGTGAATAAGGTTATTTACTCCTTCATGTAACACAAGAACTAGGAGTCACCCAATTAAATTAACAGGCAACAGGTTTAAAAACAAACAAAAATAAGTTCTTCACATAAGACAAGAGTTCGCTTGTGGAACTCATTGTCAGGAGATGTTGTGAAGGCCAAAACTATAACATGCTTCAAAAAAGAACTAGATATGTTCTTGGAGGATAGGTCCACTGAAGGCTATTAGCCAGAAAAGTCAGGAACAAAACCCTATGCTTTAATTGTCCATAAACTCTGTTTGCCAGAAGCTGAGAGTGGACAACAGAGAATCAATCTCTTGGTAATCATTCTGTTCATTCCTCTTAAGAACCTGGAATGTTGGCCACTGTCAGAAGACAGGACACTGAGCTAGATAGACCAGTGTACAATAAAGATTCCTAATAAAAGAGTCATCTGAGCAGAACTTATGATAGAGTTAGTGGCGACATGGAAAAGAGACATCCAAACTGCTGATAAAGGAATCAAGCTATTGGCAGAATGGAGACATGTGTATTGGCCTAAATATGTGAGAACCTGATCATTTTTTGAGCCATCTGGATGATTTCTAAGACTATAAGTGTTCTGCTCTGTCCTCATTCCCATATTTCAGAGGAATGGAAGTCAATCAGCTTCTACAACAGACATGGATATTTGATATCTTTTGTGCATGTTCATGTGAATGCAAACTTTATGATCTATACAAGTGGGGCCAACAGGTTCTGCAAGCCCCTGGGCAAGATCCGGGGCCTGGCTCCCTGATCCCAGAAGGGACAGGGCTTTTGGCATAAAGGGCAGGGCTGAGTATGGTGAGCCCTCCCCCAGCCTTCAAAGCTTCATGGAGTGAGGCACATGGCACTCCATCAGCAATTTAATGGGCCAGGTGCTCTGGCCACTGCCACAGTAGTAGCAGTGATGGCTGTGAGCTCCAAGCTCCTTTGATTTGCTGGGCCCTGGGGCAACTGCCCCCACAGACAGGCCTGGGTCCATATTGGGTATGGGCAAAGAGGCTAACCAGGATGATGTGGCTGAAAATCAGGGAATAGGCAACAAGAACCCTGAAATGATGCATCAACTTCCACAGGGCTTTATCCAAAGTCCACTGAAGTTAGTGGGAAGATTGCTGCTGACTTGACTATTTGTCAGGTCATGTCCTTCCTCCTGAAATCCAATAGAAGCCCCCTTAATGTTTGCAGCTTTCTAATTGTATATGGTTATGACTTTAATGTAGAACATCAGCCACAGCTGAAAGCCTGCTGTCTCATTCCCCGGAATGTTTAAAGCATACTTGACAAGATGTTTGTACTGGGCTAACAAACACAATACAGGCGCTTCCCTCAGCTGCAAAAAATGACATTTACAATTTGATTCTTCTTTCTGAGGTCATTTCTAGTCAAACAGGTTTTGTGACATGGATTCTGAATAATGCAGTCTTGATTTCGATCTACCCAATTATGTACTATATAGCTTTCCATTACTATTTTTTTCTGTACACTATAGTCCTAAATCATGTATTACATTATTACATCTATTTTAAAGTCATTTCCTCAGTTAAGTCAGGGAATGTTCTGTAGTCCAGTATCCACCCTTATTAAATCTGTTTTTCAACAGATGGCAGTTGCTTGTATTATTTTTTCCATGCTCATCTGCAGATTAAAGGGCTCAGTTATTCTTATCCATTGTAACTGGAGGTGTGTGGAAGAAACTTTTCATATGCTGCATGAGTATGAAGTTGGGTTAATGTTTTCAATTACTTTCCCTAATAAGACAAGATGTGATGAATTTTCTGGCTACTAGAAACATTCTAGTCTCTGAACGAACAGAGATAAATCTCTCCCAACTTGAGCACAGGGCAGCAGTCTTAGTATGTGAGCCAACTCTTTTAAAGCTGTAATCTTTATAGGTCTGCCCCTGAAAGTCAATGGGAGTTGAAGGCTTTTGGAACTTGGCAGGATTGGGTCCTACCTTTGAAATGAATCAAGAAGTGAGTTATGTTGCACCATATTAAGTCAGATTATGTTTGTCTCATGTGATGAGGTCACCATGTTGACAGTGTGACTATTCATATCCGGGAAGTAAATAATTCTCCTAAACATCCTTTTACTGACAGGAAAAGTCATTATCATCCAAATGCAAACAGTGGGAGTATTCCCAGCACGACTAAGAAAGGATCATTAGAATTCATGCTCCTAAAAGCTATGGCAAAACTATCTGACTCATCAGACACGAGGTGCTAGAAATTCATGCTGTATCTCTGACAGTACGAGAGAGAGAGAGAGAGAGAGAGAGAGAGAGAGAGAGAGAGGGGGGGGGGGCCTTCTTTCATTTAGCCTCGTGTGAATCAAAGAAAACTCCATTGAAGGCAGTTGCAACAATGTAAAATCAGAATAACAGAAGAACTGCCTAAAGCTTGAGTACTGTTACCATTGTGGCACATCTATTATCTATGAGATCCCTCAGAATAATTTTGAAGCATTAACTCAAATAAATATGGCATTCCCTGAAATCTAAGTGAAAATTCTGTACTATGTGTGCGATCCTCTCTATGAATTTGCTTTTGTGGCAGTTTCTCTCTCTCTCTCTCTCTCTTTCACCCTCCAGCACCATCAACAAAAGTTTTCCCACAGTTCTGAGGCTCAGTTCTTTGAACCTAATGACTGGCTTTAGTTTCTCATTCATGGAAGTCATTCAGCTGTGGCATACTGTATACAGTTCTTAGCTGTAATCTACAAGCATTTCTCAGTGACAGACGGCTGAAAGTAATGTACATTTAAAGAATAATGGTGTTCCCACTTATGGTCATGAAAGAGTGTTAGCACATAGATTCTACTCATTAGAAGGTGATGGATTCAAATTTGACACTGTCCTTCAGCTAGAATCTTACCACACTAAAAAAAGCCACGCCTTTATGATTTGTTCCTGTTTGTGGGTGTGTGACATTTTTAGAAGAAAATATTCAGGATATCTGCCCACAAACAAAATAAAGTTTTATATTTTTGAATATATCTGATCAGCCTTTAAGGAGAGAGACTGAGTCCATAATGCCACCCATAATTTTTCCCAAAGCACATTCCCATCTTAATGGAGTTTTCAGTTAAAATAAAAAATGCTTAGAACATTATGTTGCAGCGCTATTTTAGTTAAATCATTCCTTACAAATATATCTATGTATGAGATAATTCCATGGTTTAGCCTTCTTATTCAAGAGTAAGCTTCAGAGAAGGAGTGTAGTGATTTGGATAAGTTTATCGGGTACCAAATAAAAGAGGTCTCTTGAATAGCTGAATTGATTAGTTTAGAAATATAAGAGGGATTCATTAGGGGCTTCTACAGTTCAAATAGCCCCTGCTGTTGTAAGCTAAAAGGGCCTGCTCCGCTCATCATCATGTGTTAGATCTTCTTATACTATTATTTGCTAAGCAACTACTCTTGTTGCTTCCAATTCCATTAGATCAGTGTAAGTTGCTTGACTAGAGAATAAAGACAAAAAAATAAAACACAAACTCCCTGTTTTGACTTCTGACAGTTCAAAACTTGATTTCGTTTCCTGCATGTAAATGTGCAAATTGTGAATTTCAAAGCCAAGCTCAGACATAATTACCAACTTACATTTCTGTCACTTCAGACATAGATTCCAATGTGTAATTAGGAAATATGCAAGGGCAGAATTGAACGTGCTAAATGACAGCTGAAAGCCTAACATGCTCACATTCCCTGGCAATGTTTAAAGAACATTAATGACCCTTTTGCTAAACTCTTTTTTCCTAAAAATGTATCTGTACACATTCAAATTTCAAGATAATGGGCCAGATCCTCTGTTGATATAAAATGGCATAGTTCCATTCTTTTTTTGTGTAACTTTACATCCCGTGGAAAGGAGACCAAATGGATCAGTCACCTATAAAATATTATCACAATGATTTAGAGACAAATTTTCAGTTTCCATAAAGACCTGCCATCATTTCTAAGCCTGACATACAATAATTCGTATCTACAAATCCAAGCAGCTGTTCTTGTAGCTATCTGATTTATATCAGCAACCAGGTAGTTAGAGTCACAAACATTTCAATTTGTGTCCACATGTTAATTGTGTATGCAAAATATGGGTCCAAATCTTGTAAAGACAAGAGCTGCTCTTCAAAAAGAAGTCCTATATGCAAGTACCAGGCACTACTATTTAGAACTTTAGTGTAGACAAACTGGTGTCAGGAATCAATTATCAACACCACCTAAAATATTAAAATAAAAGCACGATGAACCCAACAAAAAGAAGCCTACTTAAGAAATGGATTTCACTTGGCACCACTTCACTGAGCCCTGACAAAAGTATTAGTAGAATTATCTTGTGTAGCACTCAAGTAAATGCAGATCAAAAACAAAGTATTGCAATTAATTGCAAATGATTAAAACTTGAACCTGAATCATATATTTGAATTTTTGACTTGGGTTATGGAGTTTTTCAAACAATCTTTTATACAGAAATCAAATTACATATTGATGTTGACCTATTCCTGTAACTGTATAACAAGAAAGAGAAATGTAACTAAAGGTGCATAAGAAAACATAACGTTGGACTCTTAGGAAATACATGTTGATATAAAATGATGTTTAAAAATGAACAAAAATTCCCACTACCCACCTTTCACTACTTTATTAAAATGATTTTCAGGCCTTACCAAAGACAAGCTGTTCATTTTGCCTAAGGGGATTGTGGAATCATCAAATTTCATAAGGGGGTTGTAGAATCTCCATCACTGAAGGGGTTTGCTTAGAGCAGGATTACTCAACACAAGGTCCGTGGGCCACATGTAACCCGCTGCTCATTGTTTTGCAGCCATAGTGTGGTTTGGGTTTACACAGGGCTCAACAAGTGGCCCACAGGTGGGATCCTTTGAACATGGCCTCCACTGTGAACCTGCTCCACAACGACGAGACGTCTTCCAGGTATGGTGAGCACTGAAGGGCGCAAGTGGATGGGATGGCTGGAACAGATGGGTACAGGGTGTTGGCGTTTCTAGGCCTGAGGGGGGAGAAGCTGGGAGCACAGATGCAAATTGTGAGAAGTGCTTTATATTCATGCTTCTCAGTGTGAAAGAAGCTATTTGCATGTATTTGCATATATATTTTCATGTACATGCAACCACACTTAAGTTGTGGCCTTCGGCATGTGCTGAGAATATCATTGTGGCCCCCATGGCTTCCAAAGTTGAGTAGACCTGAGTTAGAGACACCTGTCAGAGATGATCTAGACAAGTGTTCTGAAAGTGTTGTGCAGCATCACTCTCAGAAACACATTAACTAGCCGTCCCAGTTTGTTTATTTACCGGCACTGCAGCCACGGAGCCAGGGGCGGATATAAGGCAGGGCGAATGGGGCGGCCGCCCCGGGCTCCGCGCTTCAAAAAGCCCCACGCATGCGCCATGGCAAAGGGGGGCCCTGCAAAATTATGCTGCCCGGGGCCCCGCAAAACGGTCATCTGCCCCTGCACGGAGCCTCGCGGCTCCCATTGGCTCCGTTTCATCCTTTGCTGCCAAGGGGAGCCACGGGAAGTGGTGGCCCAGCCCACGCCACTTCCCGCAGCTCCCCTTGGCTGCAAAGGATGAAATGGAGCCAATGGGAGCTGCGACTCTGTGGTGGCCCCTCCCGCCTGAGTCCCCAACAACGCTACGATGCAGTTTATAGCTGGCCCTATGAGCAAGGCCTAGGCACTCTGGCCTGAGTCCACAGCGCAGTCACGATGCAGTTTGTAGCTGGCCCTTTAAACAAGGCCAAGGCCCTCCGGCCTGAGTCCACATCACAGTCTATAGCTGGCCCTTTAAACAAGCCTAGGCCCTCTGGCCTGAGTCCACAGCGCAGTCACAATGCCGTTCACGGGTTATAGCGGGGCACATCCCCGGGTAGGGAGACCCGAGCCCACCCTACTCCACCGGGTCCCAGCCCAGGGCCCTGTGAGCGACCGGGTAATGGGTCACTCACTTAGTTGGGCAGTCCGGCCGAAACGCACCGAGGTTCTCTGGGTGGGAGAGGCGGCAACCCGCTCCTGCCCAGAGCCACTTCCTACCCAGTCCCCGGGGGTGCCTTCCCCTGTACCTAGCCAGCTGGCTGCGAGCTCTGTGCCGGCGTCCCCTCGGTCGGTAGTCCTGGGGTTGCCCCAACTCGCCTCCGCGTCCTTTTCCGCCTCTCCTGGCGTCCCCAGCAACAGCTGAAAGGGAGCTCCCTGCCCCGGTCCTTCTCCTCCGGCCGTCTCTCCAGACTGAGTCTTTCCCCAGGCTTTTATAGCCCTGCTGCAGCCTGGGCATGCTCGGTAGAGCTGTGGGGGAGGGACCTCTGCAGCCAGGTAACCCTGGCTGGGCCCTGTAGGTTCAGGCAGGGCTGCCTCGCCCCATCACAGACTCCAAGAAATAAACAAACTGTTTATTAATGTTTATTAATGTATTTCAGAGAGTGATTTTGTGGAACACTTTAGGAAACACTGATCTAGACAGTGCTTGGTCCTGCCATGAGGGCAAGGGACCAGACTCGATGACCTCTCAAGGTCCCTTCCAGGTCTAGTGTTCTATGATTTTGAAGGCCATTCCATGTATGCAAATACTAATCATCACATAGTGGATTGCCATGCTAATACTATTCTGTGTGATGCCAATTCATATGTCATAAATGATTGTTCATGCTCATTGAAAGGCTAAATTTACATGCTTGTCCCAAATAGTAGTTGTACACATAACCTGTAAAGAGAATAGGCCCTAAAACACCTGCAATGTTTTGAGTATGTCAAGATTTACTCTTAGAAGCTGAAACCAAATCTAACTTCTGCGCAAAACTTAACTTCATGGGAAGGTTCTTCACATGGTATAAATGGTGAAATCTACCAAACTGGGATAAAGCACCAGCAGCGCTGTTCCATGCATTCTAAGGGCTACACTGAAATCAATAGCCCCTGTGCCTCTGCCATATCAGGGAGGTTGGCCAGGAATCCTGTGGAATCAATGGCTAGATTGGCTGCCATTCTGACTCATAGAATCATAGAATCATAGAATAATAGGACTGGAAGGGACCTCGAGAGGTCATCGAGTCCAGCCCCCCGCCCTCAAGGCAGGATCAAGCTCCGTCTACACCATCCCTGACAGATGTCTATCTAACCTGTTCTTAAATATCTCCAGAGAGGGAGATTCCACCACCTCCCTTGGCAATTTATTCCAATATTTGACCACCCTGACAGGAATTTTTTCCTAATGTCCAATCTAAACCTCCCCTGCTGCACTTTAAGCCCATTACTCCTTGTCCTGTCCTCAGAAACCAAGAGGAACAAATTTTCGCCTTCCTCCTTGTGACACCCTTTTAGATATTTGAAAACCGCTATCATGCCCCCCCTTAATCTTCTTTTTTCCAAACTAAACAAGCCCAGTTCATGAAGCCTGGCTTCATAGGTCATGTTCTCTAGACCTTTAATCATTCTTGTCGCTCTTCTCTGTACCCTTTCCAATTTCTCCACATCTTTCTTGAAATGTGGCGCCCAGAACTGGACACAGTACTCCAGCTGAGGCCTAACTAGTGCAGAATAGAGCGGCAGAATGACTTCACGAGTTTTGCTTACAACACACCTGTTGATACAACAACACACCTGTTGATACAACAACACACCTGTTGATACATAGCATTTCTCATAGCATTTCTCCTACACTTTGACATAGGCAGCTCTTCCTACAGCTTTGCTTAACATAAAATTGGAGGAATAGAGTCTCTTTGTGGCTAGGAGTCCCCCAGTGCAGAAGAACACTAGTTATTCCTCCAACTTTTAAAGCTTTCCACATGCCATGGGATTTCACTTTTGAAATGGTCAAGGCAGGGATATCCCTGTACAATTCATGAAGTAGCAAAGACAACCTTGGCAAATGAAGTGCCACTTCACATCAGCTGAGGATCTAGCCTCTTAAGTTTTTCTGTCCCTTACAAGACTAATGAGACAGTGTCTAGTTTGTAGTATATAAATGACATTACTAGTAATTGCTCCATTGTAAAACTACAGCTACTTTTGCTGGCATATCCCAATAACTGTAATTATGACTAAAACTCTGATATCATGTAGGTGCTTCATCCTTGAACAGGATCCTATTCTTTTGCATTTGTTAATGTAATTCTGGGTTTCCAATAATTGGTGATCACCACGAATGACACAGAAACATCCCCTTAATTGGACAAACAGCAAGTTGGAAAGGTTATGCTCGGACGAGGCTTAACTTACAATTAAAAACATCATTTGCTCAAATGTTTCACTTAAAAACCACGGGCTAACTCCTGAGCTGATATAAACTGGTGCAAAGTAGCTGATATAAACTGGTGTAAAGTAAAGTAAAGGTCTTCAAAGGAACTATGCCACATTTACTCCCACTGGAGTAATTGTATTGCTCCCACACTTTGTATTATATGGTGAAACATCATGTTTGCTTTTCAACCAATACTAACTCACATTCTTCAATCATTGAATGCCCCTTGGGTTATGTCTACACAGAGACTTGACTGCAGCATGTGTTGGCATTTCTGAACTAGCTTTGATCAGTTGCTAAAACTAGCAGGGAAGCTAAAACAACACCATGGGACCCATGGACTTGGTGTCTGGAACCCTGGGTGCACGTTTGGATGGTGAACCTATGTTGTTGTGGGTTCACTGTGATTATCAAATGAGTTAGCTTGATCCAAAGTAGCTTGGGTCTACCTACACATGCTGCAATTACTTCTGCCAATACCCTTGCACATACTCTGTAGGGGAGGATGGTCCTCCAACGCTGTGAAAAAAAATGATTTAACTGTATCCTTACAGGTTGCCTATTACTTGGAAAAGTGTACTCTGGACTTTTTCTAATGTGATGTATCGGGGTTGAGGGAAACATAAGGGAAGGTATAATTTAACAAAATTTTATGAGTTGTACCAAAGGTTTGTTAAATGTGCAGAAACCGGAAAAAGCAAATATGTTACAGGTGGTAGCATTATAGAACTTCAGATGTAATAACTTGAAGTTTTATGTACTTCATAAATCTAAGTTAAATTTAGAACTCCTTTATCAAGTGAGGAGGAGAAATGAACTGCAAAACAAAGTGGTCCCAGACCTTTTAGGTTCATACAGGTAACGATTATTTTTAATCGGAAGAACAATCACAAGAGACTTGGGAGGAAATACAGAGGTTGAGCATAGCTGGTGTAAATCACATATGCTCTGCTGAAGTCGATAAAGCTTCACCGATTTACACCCATTGCGGGTCTGGTTCTCTCTTTTGTACGTGCTTGACTGAGTATGCAAGAGCTGGGAGAGAGTACAGGGAGACATCTCCCACCATCCACTGCTAATACAAGAACCAGGAGGAATTGCTATTCCTGCTCTGAGCACATGTACTGTTGCCTGCCAGCTACCCCAAAGGCCAAGTCTTGCTCTTTCCCCCATCACTGCTGGCTTGATATGCAGTCAAACATATGCTGTATCTTGACTTAGTGCTGCTCTGTGTTTCTCTATACTTATGGTTGTTCCTTCACAGCACCATCTGACTCACAGTGATTTATAATAATAAGGGTAATACTACTTAGGGGCTGATCCTAAGGAGTCAATGGGAAATTTGCCATTGGTTAAATGGGAGCAGGACAGAGGCTTACATTTCTCTCTAAAAACCTTTATAAAAAAGTTGTGGGGAGAGTGCTGCCTCTTTGGGGCTCTCTTTTTATTGTCTCTGGCTCTTGTCTTTGCATTTTTAAGGGAGATCTTTTGGAAAACAGTGCTATTTTTTTCTCTCTAAGTGCTTCAGCTCTTCATTTCCAAATCTGGAACAGGTTTAAACAAGATCCTGCCTTTCCCTTTCCCAGGAAACTGGTGTAATTCACAATGTATTTATTGGACTATGTATGTTTGCAGGGAGCATGTACACTCTGATGAATCAAACTGTGAGCGTCAACTTCTTGCTTCTGAGGCAGCACAGTGATACACCCGGGGTTCTGGAAGGATTTGTATAGTAAGGGGCACTGAGAGACATTCAGCCAAACTGTAGACCATGTATATGATGGAAACCACTTCAAAACAGGGGATGCAGTAGCACCCCTAGTAACCATAGTTTCAGCGCCTATGCCCCTTACTCTTATAGGATGGTAAGATTACAGCTCAAAGGTGGTGTTCAGGCTCATCAAGACCAAATGACAGTAAATTCAATGATTTTAAATGTCTGGATAATTATAGTTAATCAAAAAGAAGCAAATGCAAATAATTGGCTAGCGCTCTAGGGACAAATTCATCCCAATGTCAAAGTCAGTGATGTTGCACCAAGTTTGGATCTAGCCTCTGATCATCTCATCCATAAATCCTTGATAAAGTGTGTGAATTTTACTGTTTGCTCGTAAAACAGCCAAATGTAAAAGTAAATGACCTCATACATGCTATCTCTCTGCAGATAGCTACAGTTGGCAGATAGCCAGGAATTGATTGACACACATCTTACGGAACTAGACTTAATTAATATGTCTACCAATTCCCAAATGGATCTCAGGAAGCAGAGAATCTGCTTAACGCAGTAAGCAATGGCATACTGTGTGTGGTCAAGAGACAATCACTAATTGCCAAGACTACAAGGCTTAAAGAGGCCAAAAGCACTCCACTCATTTCCCCCAAAACCTTATGCCTAGGACATTAAGAAGGATGCATGTTTTGAATGTTAAAAGATATTTGTGTAGGGAAAAAATCACTCCCAGACTGTTAAGCCATCACTCAAATGATCTGATATTTTTAAAATACAAAGCAGAATCCAATTTTTAAGTGATAGAGGGTGTCCTCATTCATTTAAACAAAGATGTCTTTATTTTCCTGGCAATCTGCAATCCTGAATGTCAACTCCATGAGGTGACTGTAATGATTATGCTTCAGTGATCAGAGCAAGTCAACATAACACAATTGTGGATTCTCCCTCACTCCCAAAACACAACAATACCCCCCAGCTTTATAAATTAAGCAAGTGATGGCTGGGAACACATCAAGAGAACTCGTTCTATGAATTGAAAGGATCCAGAGAGCAGTCGCCACATAAGCCATATAGAGAACAAAGGCAAAGTGGCTTCACTTATATTATAGACTTATGCTAATATTACAATAAACATTTAACCTTTTAAGACAGAACAAAGCAGAAAATCGATCAAACTAAAGACAACAACCCCTCCCCAAATCCTGGCTAGGTAAAACAGCACAGCTCTACTGATTTTAGTGGGGCAACTCCAATTTACCTCAGAGAGGATCTGGCCTACCCATTTTATATTTAGTTAAAAAAAGAAGAATGAGCTCATCTAAGTCTATTCCATGCTTCCTGCAGCATAGAGCACAAAATTGGCATTCAACAAGTAAATAACAACAGGAAGGGGAGGGAAAGCAGGGACAAGGGTAAGAAATAAAAAAACAGGCTTGATTTGAGCCAGCAAAACTGTGTGTGTGTCAGGACAAATTGTAGAGCTGAGAAATATGCTTGAGTGGCATTGTGTCTTTATTCCCCGATGGGAGAAAGCTGTTTTGGTGTCAGACTCTGCTGACCAGGAAGAGGCCTAGAGGATAAAGCTGGCAGCAGAACAAAGGTGTCGATAATATTGTGTCTTCAGATAGCTGATATCTGCCATGAACAAAAAAGGAAGTACATCTGATTTTATATAACAGACAAAGCGGGTGTATTTTTAATTTTGTTTGTAATGGTTTAATGATGTTTCAATGCAAAATTAGTAATGATTCATTTTGGCAGGAGAGGTCATGGCTAAAGTTGATAAAGTTTTCCTCCTCCCCCAAGGAAAAGTAGTATAAAAAATTCTGTGTTTACCTCAGGATGCCGTCCAATTTCAATATACGTGCAAACTGGATGAAAAGCCCCAGTTCCGCAGGCGTACAAGTGTGTCTGGTTGTAAGCTTTAAGCACCTTGATAAAATTGGCGCATTCTTTCTGTGAAGGAAAGAAACACATACACAAAGTGAATTCTAGCAGGGAGCATGAATAACAGACACTCCTATGCATTAGGCATCATTAGCAGAATGAACAGATAGTATATTTATGGTCCTTTCATGATTTTTGTAAGGCTTGTTTATTATTGGCATTTCATTGCTATTTTGAGTTAGGGCCTACCCATCATAGCTAAAACAAGAATACATAGTGACAATTTCCCCTTTTTTTGATTGAGGTAGTCTCTGCTTTTGGATGTAAGTTATTTCTTCATTTGCAAAACAAATCTCATGGGGTATGTCTACACTAGCACCCTAGTTCGAACTAGGGTGGTTAATGTAGGCAACTGAAGTTGCAAATGAAGCCCGGGATTTGAATTTCCCGGGCTTCAGTTGCATATTGCCGGGCACCGCCATTTTTAAATGTCCGCTAGTTCGGACTCCGTGCCCGCGGCTACACGCGGCACGGACTAGGTAGTTCGGATTAGGCTTCCTATTCCGAACTACCGGTACACCTCGTACCCCGGAAATTCAAATCCCGGGCTTCATTTGCAACTTCGGTTGCCTACATTAACCACCCTAGTTCAAACTAGGGTGCTAGTGTAGACATACCCATGTATGGAAACATGGTTGCCCAGAATAAAACAATTATGAGAAATGTCTTCCAGGACTTTAACAAGATTCCAAAAAGAGCTAGAAAAAATCATGGCTATTAGCCATGATGGGTAGGAATGGTGTCCCTAGCCTCTGTTTGCCAGAAGCTGGGAATGGGTGACGGGTGGATCACATGATGATTATCTGTTCTGTTCCTTCCCTCTGGGGCACTTGGCATTGACCACTGGTGGAAGACGGGATATTGGGCTAGATGGACTTGCGGTCTGACCCAGTATGGCCGTTCTTATGTTCCTGTATTTCATTAATTAATCATTTGAAAAAAGATGGCCCAGATGGGATGAACTGATATAAAATAAACCATTGATATAATATTTAAAACAATAACACACATACTATAGGATGAACTACTCTAGGCTATGTCTACACTACCACCCTAGTTTGAACTAGGGTGGTAATGTAGGCAACCGGAGTTGCAAAGGAAGCCCGGGATTTGAATTTCCCAGGCTTCATTTGCATAAAGCTGGGCGCTGCCATTTTTAAATGTCTGCTAGTGCAGACTCCGTGCCGCGCGGCTACACACGGCATGGACTAGGTAGTTCGGACTAGGCTTCCTAGTTCTAACTACCGTTACTCCTCGTGAAACGGTAGGAGTAATGGTAGTTCGGACTAGGAAACCCGGGCTTCCTTTGCAACTCTGGTTTCCTACATTACCACCCTAGTTCAAACTAGGGTGGTAGTGTAGACATACGCCTAGTCCCTCACTCTCTGGTCTGGCAACATCCGTGGTCCGGCATGATATTAGTCATCCAGATGTCCATTTATCATGGGTGTGGCCAAGTTTCCTGCAGTCCCATAAACTTTGTTTATCGCCCCCAGTCCAGGCTCTCAGTTCTGTGCTGTTACTTAGCTCAAATTTACTTAGCTCTAAGAACCCAATAATCAGTGAAAGTGTTGGTAATGCTCCTGGACAATATTGACCTCCTGTGGTTCAGCAAATTGTCTGATTTAGCACTCGTAAGGTCCCGACGGTGCTGGACTTGAGAGGTTCAATAGCATTTCATAGCCTCTGCTACCTCAGTTCTACAATAGTTACTTAGGCCTCTATCCTGCAATGATTATGCACATGTTTAACTTACTCACTGAAAAGCCACTTGGACTACTCACAATACATAAAGTTAAACATGTTCCCAAGTCTTTGCAAGACCCAGGTCTTAAATTTTATACTTGCTTTAAGGAAATAGTCACAACTCGTATTTACCTTTAATAAAAACATACAATTCTTTATCTGTCTAGCTAATGAAAACTTATACCATTACAAAGGAAAGACACTTTAAAAATTAATTTGCTCATCGTCATGTATTTGGTATCCATTTATTTACTATTTTGCATTTTCTTCAGTTTGAAACATGAAGATGAATGTCAGTGTCACTTTGTGATATTTCATGCTCTGACATATGCTGTAAAGCAGCGGTCTCCAGCCTTTTAAAGGATGAGATCACTTTTTGAATTTAAGTACAATCCAGGATTTACCTCAAACTCAAATACGTTTGCCCCACCTCCTTCATGCCCCTTCTGCAAGGCCCTGCCCCTGCTCCCTTCATTCTCCCTCCCTCCCCCATTCTCTCTCCCTTTCATCAGGCAGGGGCAGAGGATTGGGGTGCAGGTTTTGGTCTTGGGCTAAGGGATTTGGAGTGTGAGAAGTGTTCTGAGCTCAGCCTGGGGCACAGGTTGGGTTCAGGAGGGGATACATGACCATGACAGGGATTCAGGATACAGGCTCCAGCTAGACACTGCTTACCATAGGTAGCTTCTGTGTGGTAGTGCAGTGGTGCTAAAGGCAGGCTCACCCCTGCCCTGGCCCTGCACCACTCACATAAGCAGCCAGCAAACTCTCTCCATCCCAAAACCTGTTGCATCTCTCATTCCCCCCCACCTCCTACTTTCTGTGGAAGCAGAATACGGGGTGGGAAAGGGAAATAGCTCCACAGCAAAGGGAGATGCGCAGCAGTGGGGTGAGGGGCAGCTGAAGTGCTGCACTTGACAGTCTCTTGGCCAAACCAGTCAAGATCACCTATCAGAGGCTCCAAGATCTACCAGTAGATCCCTATCTACTGGTTGGTGACCACTGCTGTAAACCATGAATTGCAAACACCGCAGAGAAACATTTAAATCCAAACAAAACAAAAGCTGTTTTCACTGAAAGATAATTGTTAACAAAATTGATGGAAATATTGTGTTACTATTTGGCTGTGTTCAACTTTATAAAAAGATCTAGAATTTTTGACCCAATTTAACAGTTTTTTTCCTACTAAATACTGTTCTTAAAATTTAATTTACCTTTATTTGTGAAGGAAAAATTGAAGTCAACAGCAAACAATACCAAGTCAGAGAGGGAACTAATGAGAAACATTGAACTTCTATTGCCCCACCACTGGGAACAAGCAGAGATTATGGTCTTAGTCCTGAATATTGATTCATGAGATATTGCTGTGTGGAGACCCATTAACTTCAACGGGGCTCCATGCAGGTGCAGTCTCCACTCATGCGGAAAGCTTGAAGGTTCAGGGAATAGTGGCCCAATGCTTAAATCCCTACCTACATAGAACCTCCATTGACTTCACTGGATTGTGACATCAGACCCTGTGGCTTGCTTGTGAAGAGCGAATGAAAGACAGACTCTAAAACACAAACCATGGCTCTGCCAGAGCAGGTGAAATTACAACCCTTAAGACTCCTGTAGGCTACCACTAGGCAAGCTATAAACAATTCAGTACAGACAATGCCACCCTAATGTATTGTAAGATACACAGGACATTGTTCTTCAGATTTGTTTTGCTTATGAGCATTTGCATAAAATGTACTGACATTGTATTAAAAAGAACACCCCCAGAGACACACACACAGTCTTACAACATGGTTGGCTCCAGGGCTGACCAGACAAGTACACAGGTTATCCATCCAACTGAGATAGAAGAGAAAACACAGAGGTAGTAAAGAGAATCCAGCAGGAAATTGAAAGCTGGAGATGTATGTTTTGCAAATGTTCTCTCTCTATTTTTTCCAGTTTGATCTCTCTTAATAAGAATAGAAAGACATTATATACCGACAGACACACAAACCTATACAGACATTTATTGTTTTATATAGACACGTGGGCTACCATTCAGTGCTACAGTGATAGGGGTTAAATGGTTAAATAGAATAAATGATTGTAGTTTCATTTAGAGTTAGTATATTATTCTTCAATTCTCTCATTTTTTGTGTGTACAGTTGCGTAAATGAAAGAAGGAAAAAATCTCTTGAAAGTATTTGAGTATTAACACAAGCAATACTAGAGATGAGCAACAGCTGAAACTATCTGCTCAAACTCTTTCATAATGGGGTTTCATGAAATGGGCCAGTATATGAATTACCCTTGAGTTGGCTGTATAAAATTGGTAACTGGCTGATGAGATTTGCAAAAGGATGCTGATTTTGCTCACATCATGGGCCAAATTCACTTCCACTGTAACATCACTTAGCATTGCACAGGCCTTGGCGTGTAATTATTTAAAACAAATCTTCATTTAAAAAAAATCAGCTGAACAAAATACATTGCAAAGTCAGGGGGAACAAACACATACCATGGACCATATGGACTGATCCCTAATTAGTGCAAATCGATTCAGCTATATTGAAATCAATGTAATTACATTGATTTACACCCGCTGAGTATCTGGCCTGCATGTACTCACATGCTAAACAAAAACAAGCAAATACTGCTTATCTCCAGTGCTGAGTGAGAAGGTATGAAATTACTACATGCAGTAAGGGCTAGATCGAAAGCTCATTAAGTCTGAGGCCAGATTCTGCTCTTATTTCCAGGAGTGTAAATCAGAAATAATTCCACTGGCTTCGGTGCAGCTACAACAAATTAAACTGGTTCTGATGAGAGAAGAAGTGAACACCTTCCATGTCCTTCTATGTGCCACAGTAAGCCCTCACTTGCTTTAGATTTACAGCACTGTAACTCCATTAATGTCAATAGAGGTACTCCAGAATTACACCACTATAACTGAATGGAGAATTTAGTTTGCTCTCTCTGACTTTTAATTCCTCCTTGATCTCCAGTGCAACAGATTTTAACCATAGATGTCTGAGAAACAGAAGAACTAATTAAACACTAGGGCTGTGTCTACATTGGCCCCTATTCCGTAATAGGGATGCAAATGAAGCACTTTGGAATAGTCAAATCCACGGGGGATTTAAATATCCCCCGTGGCATTTGCATTAACATGGTTGCTGCTTTTTTCCGGCTTGTAGATAAGCCGGAGAAAAGCTCCAGTCTGGACGCGATCCTCCGGAAAATAAGCTCTTTTCCGGAGGATCTCTTATTCCTACTTGAAAGTAGGAATAAGACTTGAAAGTAGGAATAAGAGATCCTCCGGAAAAGAGCATATTTTCCAGAGGATCGCGTCCAGACTGGCGCTTTTCTCCGGCTTATCTACAAGCCAGAAAAAAGCGGCAGCCATGTTAATGCAAATGCCGCGGGAGATATTTAAATCCCCCACGGATTTGCCTATTCCAAAGTGCTACATAGAATCATAGAATCATAGAATAATAGGACTGGAAGGGACCTCGAGAGGTCATCGAGTCCAGCCCCCCGCCCTCAAGGCAGGATCAAGCTCCGTCTACACCATCCCTGACAGATGTCTATCTAACCTGTTCTTAAATATCTCCAGAGAGGGAGATTCCACCACCTCCCTTGGCAATTTATTCCAATATTTGACCACCCTGACAGTTAGGAATTTTTTCCTAATGTCCAATCTAAACCTCCCCTGCTACACTTTAAGCCCATTACTCCTTGTCCTGTCCTCAGTAACCAAGAGGAACAAATTTTCTCCTTCCTCCTTGTGACACCCTTTTAGATATTTGAAAACCGCTATCATGTCCCCCCTTTTTTCCAAACTAAACAAGCCCAGTTCATGGGCATCCCTATTACGGAATAGGGGCCAATGTAGACACAGCCTAGGGCGGAGATACTTACAGCAATAAACCTTTGACTATAATAAATATATATATATATAACATTCAAAGTTTTGAGTCTAGCTAAAACTGCTAATTTAGCTTCCCTCTGTTTTACAGCTGCATAAAGTATCCATTAAAATCTGTAAGAGTAAATTCTTATACACCTCCCTACCAGATTAGGTTTCTTTATATATTTTACAGGACTGTAAAAAAAGTGGGGGGAGGGAGGGTATTAGACCACAATAAATGACATAAAATAAAAGTTACAATTCGGATTTAAGCCCTCATCTAGTGAATAAGTTCATAGTGAGGTCTCCTGCTCTGTCATCAGGTCAATCCTGCTTGCACTTAAGATCATGGCTAGACACTCCTTCATTTTTAAATCTGTACAATCTTTTTTTGTTACATATTTGTACAGTGCTGAGCACAATGTGGTCCTGACCCATGACTGGGACTTCTAAAGTGATGATGATGAGGCAGAGGAATCAGTCTGTCTGATTCACACAGTTGCAACAGTGGCAATGATGCAATGCAATGTGTGGCACTGTTGTGAGTCACCCATACTACCTGTGCAGTTATGGAGTAAGGATGTTAAATATTGGTTAATTGAATAGCCAAGTAACCTCATGAATTCTCCTGAGGAGCCCTCTGCCACTCTGCGCTGCTGCCTCTATATCAGAGGCAGCAGCAAGTGGTGCCAGGCGGGAGCTGGCCTGTCAGGGGAGCTATTATAAAAGCCAGCTCCCCTCCAGGATTGGTTGTCTGTTGCCCTGTGCTGCTGTCTCTCATAAAGAGGCAGCAGTGCAGGGTGACAGCAGCCCCTATTGGGGGAATGGGGCATCTGAGATCCCAAACCCAGTGCAAGCCAGAACTGACCTGGGCTGCCTGCCTGCCCGGCTCCTAATACACTTTAAATACAGAGCTGCAAGGGAGTTGGGTCCCAGATCTATCATGAGCTAGGACTGAGCCAGGCTGCTCACCAGCCTGCTAAAAAATTTACTGGTGGCGGGGAGGGAATGCATGTTTTTTATAGCATTAACCTACATGCTTTTGCTTATTGGTTAATCGGTTAATTGACTACACTATTACATCTCTATTATGGAGTGAACCTTCTGAGAAAAATGACATTCTGGTATTTCAGAGCAACCTTTCATTTCTCTAGGTTTGTGGTCTTGTCTCATGGGAAAAAAAAGAATCTGTAATGTAACAGTTTTCACAGCTTCATATGAATTCCTGCAGGCTCAACATCTTAAAACAAGTTGACACCAAAGAATCTACTACAATAAGGGAAGGTGTGGGTGTGTACTGGTTAGATCAGTGCTGGGTTCAGGGCTAGTCTACAGTATTGTGGCACATCGGCATAGCTGCACCATTGCAGCTGCACTGCTGTAGCATTTCTGGTGAAGACGTGCTGTGTCAGCAGGACAGCACTCTCTCTCATCAGTAAAATGCCAGCAGTCTACTGCCAACATAGCACCAGTGTGGACACCATTTTATGTCGATGAAACTTATGTCACTCATCAGGGTGGCTTTTTCAAACTCTGAATGACATAACTGACATCCGTTATGCAGTAGGGTAGGTAGAGAAGCCTTCAGACAGTTGGCTTGGACCACTGGGTTCTGCCCATAGTTTGTTATAACTGACTTTGGACAACCCACTTACCCTCTCTGTGTCTATCAAACAGAGATAACAATATTTACCTGTCTCACAGATATATTTTAAACATTAATTAATTAAGCTTTAAGGTGAGTGCAGAGTCTTGGAGGAAAGACTACATCTAAGAAAAAAGGCCCAGAGCCTTAAAGGTACTCACCTTCGAGACTCTGGGCCAAAGTTATGGTTGACAGCCTGTTCAAGCCTTAAAGGTGCTACCAGTTTTGTTAGGTTCTGCTTTTCCATCGCTTGCTAAAGAGGCTGGTACACTGGCTTTCACATACCTCTAACTGTGAAATCTGGCACAGAAATCTTCTTCAAGTTGGTGACTGAGTGTGTCAATTTCACTACAAAGCTTCCATCCTGCCCTCCTGGCTCAAGGCCTGGAATGACATAGTCTGTCTCAAACTGGGCTTGTCCCACTTGGCAGCAGGACATATTGATGTCATGCCCTCAGGGCACACAACGCCAGCAGAGTGGAGTATTTAAGTACATTGAGCTCAAAGTATAAGACACTGGAAGTGAAACAAAGATAATACAAGAAATATCATGTGTCAGTTAAATATAGCAGTAAAGAGAATTTATCTATAGGAGTGGCAGGAACAAAACGATCAGGAAGTAACCAAGAGCCAGAAACTTTAATGAACAAATTGTAAGGGAATTTAAAATGCTGCATGTGCCTTAATTTTAGATGTATTGTTCATTTGTTTAGGTTTTTTACTCATTTCTATTAAAAAACAAGATATTTTTTAATGATGGACATTTCTTCATCAGGATACAACAAATGTTTCTTTTCAAGAGAAATAATGGAAAGGCCATTTAATATGTTGTAGCTTTGGAACTGGGTATCACAAACTTCTGCATGCATGTGACAGCAAGATAGGTTTCTTCAAATTATTTGTAATTTACTACTACTACTGCTACATAGAATGCTAGAGCCTATAAGATCTTTACTAGCATTACAAAACCTCTGTGGGGGCAAGAAAGCACCATTTTACTTTATTAAATATGGGAACACTGGAACTGACACACTGAATCAGACATCTGGTCCTTCTAGACCAGTCTCCTGTCCCTGACAATGGTCAGTATCAGATACTTGACAGGAAAAAATTGCATAAGGTAGTCAAGGAATAATAGGGCATTGGTGATGTTTTTTCCTACTCCCCATCACACTGAATGATGATATATACCCCGAGGCATGAGGGTCAATAGAGACATGAAGCACAAAGCATACGTGACTGTATGTGCCACATAATGATTCAGTGTATTAGCTCTCTGGAGTTCTTGGTTCCTGCTCCTGTGCTCAGGCGTCATTTTTATTATTATGATCCTGCTCACACTGAAGTTAATGTAAATCAAGATGCTACATACATTGGCTTGAACATCTTCAGCTGGTGTATATTACTGTAGATTGAAATCAAAGTAGCGATGACAATTTACGTCAGCTGAGAATCTGTACCAGAATAAGGTACAGGCCAGTGACAACTCACTTGCAGACAAAACTGTAGCTAATCTGCAGATGAGAAGGCTTTAAACTGTCAAATATGATAAGAGCCGGATCCACAGGCTGCTAGACTCAACACTCCTTGTTACAATCCCTAATTTTCTACTCTTTTTCCATACAAATATGCATATATACTTTCAAAAGAACTACCCTAAAGAGGAGATAAAGTGTTAATTATCTGTTCCTGCAGAGTCCCCTCCACCTGAGGATTAATATGTCTGTCTTACTAACAAAACATTTACATTTATTTTATTTTAAGAGGTTTTCAGTATTTGTGCATCAAATTCATAGAAGGGACTATGCAGAGAGAGATTAGCCTGAAAAAATAAATTACAAAGAAAATATCTGTAAGCAAAAGCATAGAAGCCAAATGAAGAATGGTTAAAAAACAAACACTAAAGATATGTAACACTGATTAGGCTGTGTTATGCAGACTTTTCCCGGACAGTTACAAAAATAAAGTCCATCCATCTGTCAAAACATCTGCTCTGTGTAGAAAAATTAAAACAGATTTTAGGTGTTTTTCACTATTTTACAGTAATTATCTCTCCTTCAGAGTCCTGGAATTTACAGTCTTTGATCTGAATTAACAGATAAATGCTTTTTAATAGTATTTTAACTGAAATTCTAAAGTGCAAAACCCTATTATTAGATCCAATTTCTAGACTTTTTTCCTTACTCTAAACAATAGCCATTTATTTTTATTGAAGTGTAAAAAGCTTCATAACTAGTTCTCAGATATTACAATATGTGGGAATATTAGAAATATGCAGGTAGGCAAACGTGCAGGTCAGTTCTTCATCTGGTGACTCAGCAATGTTCCTATAACGTCAACAGTTTTAATACTGATTTACACCATATGAGCACCAAAAGAATCTTAGTTTACTCCAGCACTTCCACAGAGGCAAGTGTTTAAATTATCAGGAGTTTTATCCAAACTGGATATAAAAGGGGATTTAAAGGTATCATCTAACAGCTGGAAAAACAAAACAAAATTCTCATGTTTTTCAAATTAAACTAAGTGGACATTTTCTATATTAAAAACCATAGATTTCATCTTCACAGTTAATGAACATGTTTACTATTCTTCCTTCTAATTAGTTGAATTCTGGAATAGCAAAGACAGGGATATCCATAAAGAATAAATAATCCCAGATATTATTTCTGTCATTCAATTTACTCCACTGTTGAAAGACATTCTCTAGATATTGTGGCATTTGTTTTGTTCTTGTACTACTGCATTATTACCAGCTGTGATCAGTTCAGTCTTAACAGGCATCAGTTCAATCTTAACTTTCAGAGTACAGTAGTATTAATTGAAGGAAAAGATTGCTTATATGTTACAGAATTAAAGGAATGCAGTCTCAGCCCCAGGATGTTAGAGAGACCAGGCAGAAGAGGCAATATCTTGTACTGGACCAACTTCTGTTGGTGACAAGACAAGCTTGAAGCTTGAGAGCTTTTCTTACCAACAGAAGTTACTCCACTAAAAGATATTACCTCGCCTATCTTCTCTCCCTATTGAAATAAATATTATTTCCTAGTAGCTGGTGACTCACAATCAATTCACCAGCTTAAGCTATGCTGGTGTTACAATGGAGAAACTGAAGATATAATTTAGCCTCTGATCCAGCAAATATTTTTTAATTTGAGAAACTCTGTGCATGTGAATACTCCTATTGCGCACTCCATGATGATAAAATGCATTCTATATGCTATAATGGCACTGCTTGTCTGTCTATGATTGTTTGTAGAAGCCTCATTCACATGATTCATTCATATGATTGGTTAAGAACTATTATTTTTGTGTTTTGCATTTGCATTATGGTAGTGCCTCCTAACCCCTGTCTAAGATCAGGGTTTCTTGTACTAGGCAAGTAGCAAAGAAGACAACCTCAGATTCACTGTAAAGCTCTATGTCATAACATTGCTTTTCAGTTTTTATTGTAAACCTTATCTGGGCACCAAGGGTAAAATGCATTCATTATAAGACCCTCCACACCATTAAAGTCCCACTAATGGACTATGTAAAGAGAACATGGATGGAACAGCTATACTAGGGCATCTGTACGCTGCAATAAGAACTTCATGGTACAGAATTCCACAATGGGAAAAAGCCAGCACTCCCTGCAACTACCATGGAGGGATAGGCTTAGAATAGCAACTGCAGCCACTCCCGTTGGCTCTGTGTAGGCGGAATGGATTTTCACCACCCATGGATTCCTTGTGGATTCCGCCCAGATTATTCAGACTCTATTCAGAGGAATGAATTTTACCACAAGAGAAGTGGGCTTACTGCTGTGTTCTATATGTGTACATAAATCAATCATATAGCGGGTCCATGTTATAAATCTATTTCCTTCACATTATTTAACAATCTTAGTGATAACTATAATTTGGAAAGGTATTCCTGGTCTCCAGGATTTGAAAAAGCAGATGGAATCTGAAACATAATCAATGATTATTACATGGTCTTCTGATAAGAATGGCTTAAAGCCTTCAAACTATGTCCAGAATGGCATTGCTCATCCGCCGGATGTGCAGAGCTGAGAGTACAGAAGTAGCAGGGATAATCACACAAATGAATTCCTCTCTGCTATCAAGAGGGGACCTGAGAATTTTCCTAATGAAGCTGCTGATGGGGTGTGGACATTGATAAGACGTTGGGAGCCCAACACTTCCCACTTTAGCCCCAGTTATCTTCCTGATTAAGTGTTTAATGACTAGAGTCTAATCTACCTGATTTCTTGACATGACAGAGTGAGTGAGAATTTTGAAAATACACAATATAGACATGACCTAGGATGTGTCCTCTGAATGTTCTTTATCCATTATTCACAACTGATAAAAGAAAAAGAAGCCAATTTACAAAGAAGATTAGAAAAATCAACCACTGGGAAAACCAAATGTGTCTTAACTCTTTCAAGCCTCAGAGGTGTATATTACTGTCAGCAAATAGTTTTATTGGAAGCACACTTACACACCATACTGAAAAGTCATGTGGTCTCAGCACTGTGTCAGTGGGAGAAAATGAAAGATCCTATCTAAATTCTTTCTATCCTGGTCAGCAAGTAGGAACAATGAAAGTTCCTGTGCCCTGAGACTACTCAGCTTGGTTACTTATGTCATTAAGACCATCAAACACTGACATGATACCAAGAAATGGAAAAATAAAGCCCTTTAGAACAGTTTTGTTTCCATTTTTGTTTTTCTTCCTTCCAATTCTATTAAAATTCAAATCAATAAGTTTTCAAGGCTGTAAATCATGCATCTTTATTCAAAGGATGCAGCTAATAATTGCTTGGGGTTCATAAACAACTGAAGTGATGCCAAGAAAGAGTTATAGTCCTAAAGACCTGCTTTAACCCCTTCATGTTTTTGTACATCTAGTTAAAACAAAGAATACAATACAAGATATACTGAAGCTTTGTGTGCACACATTCTAGCAAACAAGTGGGATTTCAGTACATATGAACTGAGATGCTGAGTTGAAGTACAGCACTGTGAATGGGTGACCCTAAGCCTCTTTTTCTAATATTCTAAGAATAAGGATACGTCTACACTAAAACATTATTTCAAAATAACTAGTGTTATTTTGAAATAACTTAGTCCAAGTCTACACAGCAGGAAGTTATTTCAAAATAATGTCGGAATACTGTCAAGCTGGAGGACTTCTTACTCTGACTCCTGTAACCCTCATTGTACAAGGAGTAAGTGAAGTCAGAGGAAGAGTGCTCTATTTTGAAATAAGTGATGTGTAGATGCTCCCAATTTTGAAATAAGCTATTTTGAAATAAGCTATGCAATTGAACTAGCTCAATTGATGCACCCTTCTTTGAAGAAGCTCAAAAGAGACAGTAGCCTTGATAGTGGACTATGAGAAAGTTCTTTTTTTCAAGCCAGTTCCAAACCAAACTTTGTACACTCTTGTACTGAATAGAAAACTCCCCCTTATCCTGGGAGATCAAGAAATTAACCAAGAAATTAATAATGATATAAAGTTCTTCTCAAGCCTTCTAATCAAGCTTGTCTACTGAGTTCCTTCTTCAGGGTTGGTCAGCCTGCACTCTAGAACTTCTAGAGACTCACTCCCATCTTGTTTATATCTGGATAAGCCCCATGACTCATTGAATCAGTAGGCTTCACTCCACATTCCCTAGCAGGACTAACACCTGTTAGCAGGGTAGAGTATCTCAGACATAAGCCATCAGTCCCTTACATGGACATAAACCTCTTGGAAGCAGAAACAATCACTTTTTTATATTCTGCTTTATGCACATCCTGAAATGATATCCAGACACAGTCATCTAGGATAAATATACCTAAATTTCTGAAATGAAAGTGACAAATTAATGCATGAAGTGCTGAAAGGAAGCAACAGAATGCTAGATCTATAGGATGCAGTTGCTTAGCAATATGTACGCACATAAATAAACATGCCCTATAAGTCTGACTATGAAGTTACATGCTCCATAACATGGGAGTCCTGATTTTTAGGTGTGGATATAACATTATTCTGAGTTCCATGCAAGAAACTAGGCAGAAAATCCATAACTGATGGAAGTCTAAAATACTCATTCAATTAAAATGTGGCACTTACTGAATCAAGAATTATCTTTTTATGTTTCCTGCAAAATTCACAATTCCCTTACAGTGACCTAAAGCTTCAGAAGCAGTTCATCAGAAGGGATTGTGTAAGTTAGAAAGGAAGTAATAGGTGATTTGTTCTAACAGAGACCAGACTGTTCTCTGCCCCATAAATAAGTCTTTATTTATTGTACTTAATATTGTGGCACCATCATAATTGGAATAAAAATTTCCCTCTAAATTGCAAAAGTCTCTCTATCTCTTTTCTTTTATTATCTTGAACAGGTTTTAAGTTTAACAGGTTGGAAAATAAGAAATCAGAGATAACATTTTGGAGGGTATTTTAAGAACTTTCTTTTTCACCAATAGTTTGATTATTTTTACACAGTTCAAGGACAATGACATTCCGTGAGCAAACAGGGGCAATTAGAAGGCATGTGATACCAGCAGTATCACAGGAAGATGCCTATGTGTGGAATAATGCAAGTAGGAGAATTTTAAGCTATGCTGCAAGTGTATGAAGAAAACAAGAAATGTGCTTTTAGAAATATGCTTGTAGAGGCTGTGAAGTAAAACAACCCTTCCTTCCATTAAAAAAAAATCTGCCCAAAGAGAAAGAATCTAAGACAGAAATAGAAACAGATGTGTCCTTTAGAAGTGAACTTGAACTGGAAGACAGAACTCCTAAGAGAATTCAGGGAATGAAATGTGTCCATCATTTTTTCTAGTTATTCAAGTGAGTATGATAGTTAGAAGGAAAGATATGGGGGGGGGGGGCATTTACCCTGTCCATCTTGGGACAAAATTAAACATAACAAGAAATCTGTCTAGGTAGTTCCAAAACATCAATCACTGGTGGTACAGTAGCATATAGAAAGAATCCTCAATCTTTGTCAAGACCAATCTCGGACTCAGAGAAAACCTCCATCAGTAGAAATTTGAAAACCATTTTCCTGTAAAATAATTTTAATTTCCCTTTCTCCCCCCCCCACCCCAAATGACTTCAGAATAATTTCTACAGTTCTAAAAATCAAGGTGCTATTTGTACAAGGCTCATAATTCAAGGCAAAGGTTCATTGCTGAAAAAACCTGCCTCAGATTTGATGAATGTAAGCTTCCCTCAGAAGCAAATCTCACTAGTCACTCCTATAATAAAAAAATAATCCAGAGATAGGAAAATTTAGTTTTTATCCTTGATCCAGATTAATTTGTTCACCATAATCTGAGGTTTAAGACAATCTAACTATACAAGAATGAGTAAAAAGTATATCAATCATATTGTTTTCCTTAATGTATGGCACTTTGCTATTTTTTGCCATAATTTCAAGGATATTGAATTATATTCCTATATTGTGAAATTGCCAAATTGTGTAATACTAGTTAGGATATAGTACTTGAATTACCATTGCTAACTTAATTCTTCCTCTCTACTCAACTGCTCAAGGCACTACCTTGCAGTAATTGATTTGTCTTGAACAGTTTACAAAAAGCATCATATGCCAATTCCTAAGTGAAAGCAAAACCAGTATTGGCATCTGAATGTAATGATTACAGCACATACTGTGGCTAAAGCCACTGGCTGCATTGTGGGGGTCCATGGAAGAATTGTGCCTAACTAAGCCACAATACCCCTGGGGAGGAAACATATGTTACAGAAAAAGGCTTCCATGTGTGGCTCTCCTCCTCACCATTGCAGCTCACCTCTACCACTCAGTGTCACCTAGTTATAGAGCCTTCATCTCCATCCTCCCTCACTTCCTTTGTGAAGCCTACACAGTGCAGTTTTCCACATTGGTGAGACTGCATCAGCACACTGCTTGCTTGTATTCCCCATCTGACTGGAGATGACCCCTTGTCAGGGGACATGAAGGAGTGGGAAAGGGAAAGACACTACCTGGTCTGATCTTTTCTGGTTAATTTATGAGCAGGCTATGTATATTCAATTGCTAGTCTATGATTCATTTTCTCTCTCTCTCTCTTCAATTTTTCATTTAAAATAACACATGAAAAATATTATTTCTACATTATGACTTTATGTTTTCCCTAAGGCTAAAAGGCTAATAAAAAGAAGTTGAAGGGAACAACACTATTTTTTGCAATCTTCATTTTCCAAAATGTCATCAAAAATGGTTTTGGGGAGGAGAGGCATCCTAATAAATTGCACCCTCTTGACATCATAGATTTGATCCAGCTGACAATCAGTCCAAACACAAGACTGCAGTGGTCTTCGGAACTGAGCACTGTCAGATGATTCAGGAAGGGGCTTGGAAGCTGAACTTTTCCATTTTATGGAGATAAAATATTAGGTGGCCTGTTTGGCTTAGATGTGTACAATTGAAGTGCAAAGTACTATGATCTAATTTACATCCTTGCAAACCTCAAAGAGTGAGATGAATACTTTGTGACCTGCAAAGGTGCATAAATGAAATGTATCTACAAAGCACTTAGCTTTGCTGCTGCTGCTCCTCTCTGCTGCTGCTCCTCAGTTTCTAAAAAGTCTTCTTTTAAATTTTGATTTGACTCCAAATTAGCAGCAGCAGATATATTTTAGCAAATCAAGTAAACACACTTTGAATTCCTGTGGCCCCTGATGAGCAGACAAACTTCCTAGTGCTTTGCAGCCAAAGTACAATTACAAGCAAATGTCCACATGACAAAAATTATGGCACAGTGAGCACTAATTGGCATGCAGTTTGGTCGGTGTAGTTTAGAAGCCAAGGAATTAATGACTGGAGATGAAGATACTTACAAAGAGTAATCTTTTAACGACAACAGGCCTGAGGTATGTAGTTGGGATAATGCGCTTAGATTATGGCTGCCTATGAGGATTTGCACCAGATTGCTCGGTAAATACATGACTATCACACTGGTACTGACAATGTGTCACAATTCACTAACACTAAATTATGCTTAAAAATGCTCAGAGAAGATCTGGAATGTTCTGATGGTCATCCAAAGCTTCACTTGATTCTATGAGATCTACACACCTTGTGAGAACCAACATTTCAGGTAGAATTTAAAAAAAATATTTCCGAACACATTGGAGGTAGATAGGAAATTCAAAGATCTATAGATATTAAGGCCCAAAGTGCACATTACCATCATCTAGTCTGATTTCTTGTATACATAGCTTATAGAATTTTCTCCCTTAATTGCTGCATTTATCCTATCAACTTGATTTAGATTTAGAGGGGTTTTCAAAAGGAGTTAGGTACTCAGTTCCCATTAGAAGTTTGTATCCTTCGCTGCTTTATTAAAACTTATCCTTTAAGTCTTCAAGTCATAGAATTTGCCATATACCTTAGTGAAATCCCATAATTAAACACCACTAGAACTATTCCTTTGGTGTCTTGGCCCTTTCTCTTTCCCCTGTGCATGACAAAAATTAGGAAATGCACAGATGTGCCAAAGAGAGAGATAGGGGGAAGTTAATCAAAACTTTTCAAACTGTAACAAAATAATGGTTTGAATTATAGGTGAAGTTTCTGGTCAGCTCCAGTTTATGCACATGGTTTTCCTGTCTGCAGTTACAGTTCCATCTTGGTTTATGACATCACTGGAACCTCAAGATGGAACTATTGCCACATTTTTTTTCTTGTTTGCCTATTATTTAATCCATATGTAATGTAGAAATTGCCATGTGTTACCACTGTGTCCCAGATGACAGTGAACTCTTTAAATCAAAACACTGAAACTCAGTATTGAGTTATATCACTAGGAGTTTTATTTATCATGTCTGCACTGTTTTGTTCAGTGTAAAACCTGGGGTGTATTCTTTAGGGACAATTAATTATTTGATTGTTCCAAACTCTGGATCGGGAATCTACAGGGGAAGGTTTCAGGTTGTGACCACAGTAGATCAAAAGAGTGTATCTACTGATGGCGGAAGATCAGAACAATATGAAACTCTTTGTTTCCTTTTATTGGGCTTTCATAGTTTTGTATTTAGCTAGGCAACAGAAGTAAGTACCTTTGTTGCTATTAAAAATTTTACAATTTTTCCCTTTCCTTTAATAACATTATTATACTGTTTGTCATATTCCCTTTACTAAGGATAGAGAATATCACAGAGTTCTTTCAGAAGAAGAGGAAAGAGGAAAAAGCACAGGTGCCCTGGTGGCTACTCCGTCCATAGCAATCACAGCTTAAATGTGAGACAGCATCCATTCAGTGTGGGTGCTATCTTTCGAAAAATCAGATCACTTTTTTGATGCGCTTTGGAAGTGTGGACTCTTTCTTTCGGAAGAAGTTTTTTCAAAAGATCTCTTCCAGAAAGGCAAGTTACCATTTGATTTAGAATAACATGATATGCTGACCGCAACATTATCCCATGTAAACTGTAGTTTTACCAATTTCGTATGCCTAGATTGCCATGAGTGGCATTGTGGATTTAAGGAATCATTTTGACCCAGTCAGTAAAAGCTACAGTAAATTATTTCTTTTAATTATGAGAAGAAATTTCTCAGGTCAGGTCTAAGGTTACCAATGGGGCAATATCAGGGAAAGACTTTCATTGCAGCTGCTGCACTGCACCTGGCTTATTAGTGGGGACTTGTATTTGTGGTATTGGCTGTCCCCCTTGAGAACAATAATTACAAATGTTAAAAATGAGAACTGTCATAAAAGATACAGAACTTCATTCAGGGAAGTGTGAGCAATCACAAAGGAGAAATATCTAATATCTCAGCAATGGACCATGTTGATAGCAATGTTAAATCATATGTGCTTTATACTCCACTTTCACTGTCCTCTCTCTGTTTAATGAAAGCATGTTGAGTTATTTTTATGGTCATTATATTTCACATTTCCTAGGTATTGAAAACAACTATAAGGGATATAGGAGGGAAAAATGAGAAGTTTCATTAATGATGTTCAATTTTTAATATTATTACAGCTACAATTGTTATATTAGGTTAAACCATTCAATACTTTGTTTCTAGTGCATTTTTAAATGGCAAGAACAAGATTGAAACAGAAACCTTTGACTCAGGTACTTTTGGTTGCTTACTGATAAAGAACTAGAGTTAATCCTGTTTCTGATGTCCAGCTCACCTACCAAACTACAGTGCAGATCCCCACCCACATAAAATGTTACCATTCTTTATTTCTATTTAAATACATGGAATGAATTCTTTGCAGCTTACCCTGTACAACTAACTCTAGCAATGATCAGAAAAGAGAAAATAAAGTGTTTGCTGTTCTCCAACATTTTTATTTTTTCAAAATTTTCTGACCAGCCCTGTGTAATCTGTAAGGGTATGTCTACACTAGCCCCCTAGTTCGAACTAGGGAGGCTAATGTAGGCATTCAAAGTTGCAAATGAAGCCTGGGATTTAAATATCCTAGGCTTCATTTGCATCTTCCCGGGCACCACCATTTTTAAATGTCCCTTAGTCAGAACTCCGTGCCGTCAGCTACACGCGGCACGGAGTAGGTAGTTCGAATTAGGATCTCTAATTCGAACTACCAGTACACCTCATTCCACGAGGAGTAACGGTAGTTCGAATTAGAGATCCTAATTCGAACTACCTACTCCATGCCACGTGTAGCTGCAGGCATGGAGTTCAGACTAAGGGACATTTAAAAATGGTGGTGCCCGGGAAGATACAAATGAAGCCCAGGATATTTAAATCCCAGGCTTCATTTGCAACTTTGAATGCCTACATTAGCCTCCCTAGTTCGAACTAGGAGGCTAGTGTAGACATACCCTAATACTGTTGCCCTCACTTTGGGTTAGATTTTGGCACATACTCCCCATTATGCCTTCTAGTGACCTTGTGCCAGCACATTGTCCTGAAGTGCATAGGGATACTCAATGCAGGGATATAGAAAAAGAGGAGGATGGGATTGATCGTTGATCTACTCCATCTTCATGCCCACTGGAATAGCTACCTTGATGAGTCAGTCAGTGCCTACTGTGCAGGGTATACATTTGTAGTGTAACACACACACATACACATAGAGGTGATTGAAAGTGAGATTGTGACTTGCTGAGTCACAATCTTCTTTCTGGATGGCTCCAGAGGCAGCATGATATAGCCTCTTACTATGAGTACATTGGAAACCGATTTTCTGCAGTGTCTGAAATATTCCCTTCCTGTCCACCATCCCCACTTTATTACTGTGAATTTTTAAAAGATTTTTTTTTTAAAGTAAGGGAAACATCTTTGTTTTCACTGCTGTAGATTTTGGAGTTTCTCCTCAAGGCATGATATTGTTGCTTACTGTAATATAATAATACTTAGTACACCTCTGGGTAGCCATTATTACTTAATGTCTTCAAGTACTCTACAACCCAACCAGCACTTTTGGGGGTTATCCTGTAGGTTAGATTTTCTGTTCTCTAGTTCATAGACTATTTCTAAGGGAAGTGTTTATGAATACATAGGTTTGAGTAAAAAATAGATGTAGTGATTGAAAAATCAAGGGACGATGAAGTGGCTAGAGACACTCATACTATAGCCAGTCACATGGAAATCATGAGTTCCTTCTTCACATACACAGCTCTGCTTATATATGTCAGTCCTGACCAAAACTACCTCTGCTGCTCCAGAAGTGGTTTTCTGATGTCAACAACTGTCCTCTAGGGGCCAGGTTAAGCCAGTGAACCCACTTTCACTTCTGACCAAGACAATATTAGAACACAGTTCTTCAGAGGCATAAGATCAACGTTATGAATATTTTAGTGAAGCATCTCTGAAATTCAGGTCAGTAATGTATACACATGGTGCCAAATTCCACTTTCAGTCATACTTTTACGTCACCGATTTCCCATTTGGCCCACTGTGAGCATGTCCATTTGTCTTATTGTGTATATGTATCCTGTGTGTGTATAATGGAAGACAGGACTTGACTATCAGTATTCACCAAGGCTATGTCAACACTACTAGGTTGTTTCAAAATAATAACTCCCAAAATAACTATTCTGAAATAAATGTATTCCTCTTCTCAAGCAAGAGTTATTATTTCAAAATAACAAGCCCATTATTTTGAAATAACAGGCTTGGTAGTATGGATACTCACCTTCTTATTTTGAAATAAGGGGTGTTATTTCAAAATAACTCCCAAATGTAGACATGCCCTAAGGCAGTGGTTCCCAACCAGAGTCCCACAAAACCCTGGGGTTCCGCAGACCATCGTCAGGGGTTCCGCGAGAAATCGTGAAATATTTTTTTTTCTTACATATAAGATGACATATATAGATATATAAGCAGCTCTTTACAAATCAATTTTCTTGACAATAATTTAGCAGTAATTGAATTGTGCTCTCCTCTGTCAACTTTTTCTGGCCAAGCAAACGTTTTTATAGGTAGGGGTTCCTCAGGAAATGAAAAATTATTTTAAGGGTTCCTCCATGGGAAAAAGGTTGGGAATCATAGCCCTAAGGGTACATCTAGACTGCAGGTTTCTTTTGGAAGAAGCTTTTCTGGAAGAGATCTTCTGAAAAAACTTCTTCCGAAAGAGAGCATCCATACTGCCAAACACATCGAAAAAGCAATCTGATTTTTTGAAAGATAGCACCCACACTGAATGGATGCTCTCTCACATTTAAGCTGTGATTGCTATGGATGAAGTGGCAACCAGGGCACCTGTGCTTTTCCCTCTTTACTCTTCTTTCGAAAAAACTCCCTCTTCCGCATCCACACATGCCTTTTTCCGAAAGAGCTCTTTTGGAAAAGGCATTCTTCTTTGTAGAATGAGGTTTATCAATGTTAGAAAAACCCCTGCGTTCTTTCAATTTTCTTTCAAAAGGACGCAATAGCAGTGTGGACGTAAGCAAAGTTTTTTTTTCAGAAAAACAGCCGTTTTTCTGAAAAAAACACTGCAGTCTAGACGAACCCTAAGAGTATTGTTAGGACACAAGCCCAATCTCTCTCACTCTCATGTATACAAAGATGGAGATATGTGAGTAAGAGACAGATGGAAGATATAGCAAAGCATGTGTTATATGCCTGTTTCTTTCTTGAGGCACCAAAACTGATACAAAAAGTTAAAACCATTTAGTCTTCAACCCTGCAGTGAGCTCCATACAGGCAGAAACCTAGGAAACCCTGCATGGAGGACTATTTCAAGGAAGTGCTAGGTGCACACGTGGGTCCCCAGGGAACTTATTGCATTATGGGGGCTAAGTAATTACAAAATTAATGAAATCAGAAATAAATTAAAAAAGAATCAATGATACTCTTTTTAGTGGGTGATTTATTAATTAGTATTCTCTCTGCCAGGAGTGGATAGAGGGCAGGGCGAACGGGGCGGCCGCCCCGGGCCCCACGCCTCAAAAAGCCCCGCGCATGCGCCGTGGCAAAGGGGGCCCCGCGAAATATACTGCCCAGTGCCCCGCAGAACGGTCATCTGCCCCTGCTCTCTGCAAAAATTAGTTTGCATGATTTTAATTCTCTTCATGCATTTAAACTTAAGAATTCATTTCTTTGGACCAAAATACCCAACCAGCCAAAAAACCTGATGTGACCCAAGTCTCATGCTATGATAAGAAGAGTAATCTTAGGAAAAATAAGTGCTTTAAATATTAACACTAGAGTTCATGCAATATTAAAATCCTTCACAAAAACAAACCAAAACCAAAAACAAAACGCTATTATAAATATTTGTACTTACCAGAATATCTTTTCCAGCCCACTTGCACTCATCCCTTCGGGTATGAGACACAGGCCAAACAAGCTATAGAAAGAAAATAAAATCACTTTATGCCATTTCATGCTTCGATAGTAACAGATTTTATGCCAAGTGCTATGTAGTCTTGTCACCCAGTTCCTTTCCTTTTTCTCTCATTATTTCTTTCACTAAAAAAAACCCAAACATAAACAGAACAAAGTGTATATGATAGTCATGATGACAAGGAAGTTTATAAACATGTGTGTATAATGTGGATTTTTACTGCTAATTATGAAAAAGATGGAAGCAAAGGGCTTGATTTTCTATTCAGTTATGCCAGTATATCAATATTGGCCTTAATGTAATTACAACACTGGTTTACAAATGAAATGGAGACTCAGAACTAAAACTTGCACCATCTTAATCTCACTGATATTAAGTATCTATTATCGTGTGCCTTTTAACAGTGTTTGGGAATATTGTAATATAAATGGGGCCCGTGACTGTTTTGCCTGTATTGTAATTCACTTTTGCTTCCCGCTCATCAATTAAATGAAAATGTCTATGCTAGTTTCATGCTAACGTGCCATCAAGCACTAATGTGGATGATGAGCTAGACCAGGGTCTTTGCAAATATCTATAAAATTATTACAGCAACACTCCCTAAGCTTGCTGTGGTATTACTTCTGGTAGAAGGAGTATCTCAGTTTCTACACAGAAAACTCAGAGACCATTTCAGTCAATTATTCATGTATGTTGGAAATCTTTTAGGCATTACATATAGAATAAAACATGATCTTCTCATAACGCCAGGTTAAGATTCAACTGATAACTTCAGATAATATAGTATGAATGTCTACAAGACTGGATTATAACCTCGATATTCAATACATTATATTTATAAAATAAGGGGGAAAGAAGGATGATTATGGGTGAAAAAAGAGAATTAAGGGAATATTGTTAATGATGTTTTGAGATCTAGGGTAGATCAATATCCTAACATTGCGATTATAATATAATATACAGGCAGTCCCCGGGTTACGTACAAGATAGGGACTGTAGGTTTGTTCTTAAGTTGAATCTGTATGTAAGTCGGAACTGGCGTCCAAATTCAGCCGCTGCTGAAACTGACCTCCAGTTCCGACTTACATACAGAATCAACTTAAGAACCCCAAGCGTCCCCAAGTCAGCTGCTGCTGAAACTGATCAGCGGCTGATTCCAGGAAGCCCGGGGCAGAGAAACTCTGCCTCGGGCTTCCTGTAGTCAGCCGCTGGTCAGTTTCAGCAGCGGCTGACTTGGGGACGCCTGGGGCAGAGCAGCTGGGGTGCTGCTGGGTTGGTCCAGTAGCGCTGCTCCTTGGCGCTACTGGACCAACCCAGCAGCACCCCAGCTGCTCTGCCCCAGGCGTCCCCAAGTCAGCCGCTGCTGAAACTGACCAGCAGCAGCTGAATCAGGACGCCTGGGGCAGAGCAGCTGGGGTGCTGCCGGGTTGGTCCAGTAGCGCCCAGAGCGGCGCTGCGGGACCAACCGGCAGCGCCCCAGCTGCTCTGCCACAGGCATCTGGAGAAAAGCCTAGTCTGCTGGGGGGGGGCGTACTAGCTGCGCCCTCCCCCCCCCAGCAGACCAGGAAGACGCGGGCGGCGGACCGAGACGCACCGTGGTCCCGCCGCCCGGGTCCTCCGCGGCTTTGCTCCCCGTCTCCCTGGTCTGCTGGAGACCAGCAGACCAGGGAGACGGGGAGCAAAGCCTCTGAGGACGCCGGCAGAGGGATAGCCGCGGCGCGTCTGGGCTGCCCAGCTGCCGGCTTCCCCCGAGGCTTTGCAAAGCCGCGGAGGGGCTCGGGCAGTGGAGCAGCCCAGGCGCGCTGCCCGAGTCCCTCCGCGGCTTTGCAAAACCTCGGGGGACGTCGGCAGGGGGGCTGCTCCGCTGCCTGAGCCCCTCCGCGGCTTTGCAAAGCCTCGGGGGAAGCCGGCAGGGGGGCAGCCCAGGCCGCCTGGGCTGCTCCGTTGCCCGAGCCCCTCCGCGGCTTTGCTCCGCGTCTTCCTGGTCTGCAGACCAGGGAGACGCGGAGCAGCTTTTCTCGCCCCGGAGTACACGGGCGGCGGTACCGCGAGGTCCCGCAGTCCGTGTCCTCCGGGGCGAGAAAAGCCCCGTTCGTAACTGCGGATCTGACGTAAGTCGGATCCGCGTGAGTTGGGGACAGCCTATAATATAATATAATATAATATAATATAATATAATATAATATAATATAATATAATATAATATAATATAATATAATATAATATAATATAATATAAATTGAGCCTCTTGAATCTTTAAAATTGGGCTGAAAATTTCATGAGAATATGGTCTCTTAAAGGACTTTTCCTCTTATTCTGGCTTAAGAAGTACAGAGAACAGTGAAAATGAAAATATACTAGATTGAAAATAATTGACCAAATTTTTCAGACCTCCCAAAAGGTTCAGCTCAGGATCAATTCAAGTTTTGGAGAAAGGTTGCTCTATTGTCTAAATTATTTTTTCCTGTCTCTAATGTGGGTTGGTCAAATTCTCTTCCAACTATGCTTCAACTTTGTTGACCTGGCTTGAAGGGAGTGAACTTGTAATGACAAGGTGAATTTGGACTTATTAGGGCTATGTTGCTGAGGTCACAGCTTGTTTCCAGTGCTTAGGCAGAAATCCTCACTGATGTCAGTGAAGATTCTCACTCAAAAATGATGGGACTATCTGATAATTGGTAATAACAAGAGGTGAACCTGAACCACAACCTGAGATCCAAACACAGCTAACATTTTTGAACAGTTTTAATTTGGATCTCAGTCATTTTCAGTGACCCTGGTCTTTATATCAGGCTGAATTAAAAAAAATTCTTATAATCTTTGGAAATGTTCAAATCCCACTTTGAATCTAAAGTTTTGAGCTATCTATTATAATTACTGTTCTTTAATATAATGATGTCTGTTTATTATTTCACACAATGTTTTAGAAGTGTTTGAAGACTGAAGAATTGAAGATACAATTCTCTTAATGACAGAAATCAGTATTCTACTGTGGAAACACCATGCTTTCTTTTAATTATTCCAGATGTTTTGTGCGTTAAAGTATGAATCCCTCAGAGGACACAAATAAATAGCCAGTTTCCTTTATAGCTGCTCTAAGGAGAATAGAAAAGAAAATACTCATTTTCCCTTTTATCTTTTTTCCTTAGAGAATACAAATGAATGGCCTGTCTTCCTTCAGAATACAGAACACAAGGTATTTATTGCTATCATCTTAGGAAGCTAATAGGCAAATGGGCAAAAGGTCAGGAATACCAAGAAAAAAATCCACTGGTACTGAAGCAATATATCTTTCATAAAAGTTGAAGCTAAAATGCACCATAAAAGTTGTGGGATTTTAAATATGACTATAATAAATCAAACCTTCATCTCTGTGTTTATTTTCTTACTGTTTGGCAAAGCTCATTAGAATAAATGAAAAGATAAAACAAGTTCTGAGATTCAAGCAGAAGCATACCCGAAAGCACAGTTGATCTGTACATCAGCTTTTAATTTAAGTCTACAACTTTTATTAAAAGTAATGTTCTCCATCAAGGGCAAAGAGCTTTTACCAACCTGTCACTCTTTTACTGGCATTCAATCTATTACAGTTTATGAGAAAAAGAAATGCACTTCTCTAAAGCACTCCATGCTAAGGAAAAGAAATCAACACTCACAATCACTGAAGTGGCCTTACTCTCAAAAAAAGTGCATAGTAACATGACCTTTTTTGTGACAGCTGTCGTAACAGTCATCTTCATTTTATTGAGCAGTAAGCATAAAAATATGGACTGTTTGGTGGTCAATAGCTGGCTTAAGGCAAAGTGTATTCATGTACTGGTGCTACTGCTATTGTGTACAAGCACTATATTTCAATCGGCTTTTTCTCATTATAAAAAAGGACTGTGCTACTGTGGATATACTGGACATGGACCAGAAGAAAGACACATATAAAAAGGGAACTGTGTAGATATTAGCACCATCATTTTTCAAAGCCTTAACGCTTGATTGCTCAAATATAAGCATACAAAATCCCATGGTTTTATGGTTCACCTTAGGATCTAGAGATTAACCTTTCATGATACTTTAATATATAATATAAAATGATTATATAATACGCCTGTAAAAATATGCTAAAATGTTAACTATTCTGCCTGTGCTTCTAACACATGATAGACACAAATAATTACACCACAATAAAATGAGATGTACTGCATGTTCTCTAAAATTAGTAGCTAAAATCATACATTCTATATTTCCTAGCTTGGTGGCTTGCAGCTTGTCTAACAAAAAGGTTTTTCATGGCATGTTGGGGTGCGAATCTACCCTGTGCTACCCTGCTGAGCACTATCTGTCCACACGGGACACGATGACACTCTCACAGTTTATCTGTGTGCCCTAATCTGCCTCACTGGGAAATGAGAGTAGAACAAAGCACACACACCAGTTTGTTTGTTATCATCATTTAAACCATGTCCAGACTTGACCTATTATTTTCCCCCTTGTGTTGCAACCAATTTTTAGGGGATCAACTGTAATAAGATGTCATGATAATGTTAATGTATACATTGACAATAGAAATAAACTACATTATGTCTCTGCATAACTAGATTAGTACTACCGGTTTTGTTAATAAAACAATGATAGTAGGAGTGAAGATACCTTTTGATATTCCTTGATGTTAACCAGGTTGAAAGAAAATATGTGATCCTTTGCTCCAACATATAGTCTACTCCGTTCCTCATCCAAAAGGAAAGTGTGGTAATTGGAGCTATTGGCTAATCCATTGAAAGTGATTACATTGTTGGTTTCCAACATCTCTGCAAGATAAAGTTAAGGGTTTTTGTTAATTTGATACTGGTCAAGAAGAACACAGGCTAATGTCCTGATCCTGGAAAAACTTCACTGTGAGGATATATGCAGCTTCATTGACTTTATGGGAAAAGTTAGGTGCATAAAGATTAGCATATTTGTAAATTTGTGGCAAATGAAGGCCTAAGCTCAGTTACACAAGCGCTGAACTATGAATGAAATTCTGCACAAGGCCATGACACCACTTAAAGCCCATTGAAAACTTATTTTAAGAATTTATGTGGGGCCTGGGGAATTTTTCCACAGGGAACTAATGAGGTGTGAGCCAAATTTTGTACTTTTACATTCAAAGAGAGTTGCAGGCATATATTTGAGGATGAATCTGGATAACTGAGGTAAATTAAATATGGAGGCTAACTCTTATTGTAAGTTTGTGGGCATTCACAAGCCATTTACATAGGCTATTAAAATATACGGGGAAAGGTTACAAATGTGACTAGCTGTTGAGATAAAAGCCACATGTTAAACAAGCTCCTTACTTATATCACTAATAACATCTGAGGGTATGTCTACACTACCCCGCTAGTTAGAACTAGCGGGGTAATGTATGCATACCGAACGTGCAAATGAAGCCCGGGATTTGAATTTCCCGGGCTTCATTTGCATAAGCCGGCCGGCGCCATTTTTAAATGCTGGCTTGTTCGAACCCCATGCCGCGCGGCTACACACGACACGGGCTAGATAGTTCGAACTAGCAAGCCATTCCGAACTATCTGTACGCCTCGTGGAACGTGGAATGAGTAAAAATCAGCCGCTTTTCCGGAATAAGCTGCAAGCTGTCTACACTGGCCGCTTGAATTTCCGAAAAAGCATCGACGCTGTACTGTACAAAATCAGCCGCTTTTCCGGAAACGCTACGCTGCTCCCGCTCCGGCAAAAGTCCTTTTTCCGGAAAAGCTTTTCCGGAAAAGGGCCAGTGTAGACAGCTTTTCTGGAAAAGCAGAAGAAATGGAAAAAAGTGGTTTGGATGGCGGGAGACACCGTAGAAGCCGCGGACTTCCGCGTAACCTGAGGGCTTAAAGAGCGCGCACGCTACTGGCCGCACGTGGCAGGAGCCCCCCGGAGACCACCCTTCCCAGCTCTGCCACGTGGCAACTGTGCTGCCCAGCCACCTCAGCGCAGGCATGGCAGCTCCAGGTGGTCGTCAGCCACCGTCACCCGGGGCAGGGGAGGAAGCCCCCAGGGGACGCAAACGCAGGGCCCCATCCTGGACCCCTAGGGAGCTGGAGACCCTCCTGGACTTGTGGGAGGAGGAGGAGGGTCTCCATGACCTGCAGTCCCGTCGCCGGAACGCAGAGCTGTACACCCGTCTGGTACAGAACCTGGCCCAGCAAGGCCATCCCAGCAGCAACTGCGAGCAGGTGTGCTCGAAGGTGAAGGAGCTGCGGCTGGCGTACGTGCGGGCCACGGAGGGGAGGGGAGCAGGACCCGATGCCTGCCCCTATTTCAAGAGGCTGCACTCTTTTCTGGGTGAGCCAGCCCCACAAGCCCCAGCTGTCCCTGTAGACACCTGCCAGCACCCCCACATCAACCATCCCACTGAGCCGGAGGAGGGAGACGACAGTGGCGGCACGTCAGGAGAGGAGGCCAGAGTTGCCACCCAGCAGGCCCCCTCCAGCAGCTCCTCTGTGGCCGGGGAGGAACCCACTGGTGAGTCTTTGCAGGTTACACTCCCAAAGGGCGGGGGGCGGAGGGCGGGGGGGAGGGAGAGCCAGGTGCCCGGAGGGGGGAGGGGGAGAGCATGTCACTCAGGCCACGTGAGCTGCACGCTGCGTAGCATGAGGCAGTTAGCAGCACGTGCAACCACGTGCAGCCTGGTGACCGAGCGGCAGGTGGCCGTGGCAGGCAGCTGCAGGACATGCCTGGGACCGTGCTCCTCACACACATTCGGTGGGACCAGGGGGAAGGGTGGATGCCGGCTGGAACCGGCCAGGGCCCCAGGGACTCAGCCCAGAGCCCGCAGCTCCACCAAGGGGTGCAGCACAGAGAACGGCACACTGTCCCATGCCTGGCTGTGAGGCACAGCCAGCTGCTCCTGGGATAAGCGCAACGTCACAGTCCTGTGACCGTAGACCCCCACCGAGCCCCTCACCTGCTCCCACTGCCTTGGCAGGTTCCCGGAGGGAAGTCCCCACTGTGGCCACACCTTTCCCTGGGCTACCAGGCTTGCGGGAGGGATAGTGGGAGGGAGAAGGGCCCCTGAGTTTTGCTGCAAGGATGAGACATCCCCCGACCCAGTCACCCTTCTGGTTCTGTCCAGGAGATATCCCACGCGAGGGGATCTGAGAGCCCAGACCGCCACTGACAGGTGTGCTCCCAGGCACTGCCGTGGGGATGCATCTAGCTCCCTGTCAAACACCACTGATTAGCCCTAAGCTTTTCACAGTGTCCACCGGCACGGAGTTCCACAGGTGAACGCAGCACAAGCACCCTCCCGCCCTGCACGGGGCCAGGATACAGACCGGTGCTTACAATACTTGAGGGAGGACCCTACTCCAGGGGCGGTCCTCCTTGCCAACATACAACACGGGAGCAGGAGGGGAACCGAGTGGGCCCAAGCCACAACTGTGCAGTCACCTGGGTTCCGGGGTGGAGGGCATGAGGTGTGGGGAAAGTGGACGGCCTGCCTGACTGACCCGTCCTTTCTTCTCTTCCCTGCAGCGGGACCCAGCACCAGACCCACGACTCCAGAAGCAGCGGCACCCCCAGCTGCCCAAGCCCGGAGGCCCAGGCTCCGACACCGGGACCAGCTGCTTCGGCGTCACATCACCGCGGTGGAGGGGATCCAGACCTCTATTGCGGAGCATGTGCAGGGGGACCAGGAGTAGCGGCAGGAGGGATGGGCTGTGTTCCTGGAGGAATGCCGCGAGATGCGCGCCACAATGGGCACCCTGACGGCACATTTAATACATGCCATCCACTACGGCATGGCCGGACCGTATGCCCCCGCCATCCCTCCCGGAGCACAGCCCATGCCCCCTCCTATCCCTGCTCCTCTCCCTGCCCCTGCTCCTGCTCCTGCTCCTGACCCTGACCGTGCTCCTGCTCCTGACCCTGACCCTGACCGTGCTCCTACTCGTGCTCCTACTCGTGGCCACCTCACCATGCAGGCTGCCCCGACGCGGTCTGCCCAGCGTGGGCAGGTCCGCTCCCAGAGGGGCGCTCGCAGGGGCCACCCATCCCAGTAACTGCCCCCCCTCCGTCTCCCAGTTAAAGGTCCCCCCTCCGTCTCCCAGTTAAAGGTCCCCCCCCTCCTTTGTAAATAAAAAGTTCTGTTTTCACTTGAATCTTGTGTGGTTATTGTGTTCCTCTAGTAACTGTAAAGAAATTATGTGAGATGCCAATTAGCCACTTCAATTTAACAGGGTTACAAACTGTGGACAACAAATTCATGACTCTATCACCGGGGGGGGGGGGAGGGGCCTTTTTCAGTGGTCATTGGTTTGCGGCGCATAAAGAAATACTGAGACTTTTCAGTAAAGATGTAAACCACAAACTATATTTACATAGCAACAAACAAGCAAAAATGGTTAAAAGATGCAGCACAGTACAGATTCTAAAACATAGTCTAGGCACAGGGAGGACGATTGTGGTGTTGCTGGCCACCTCAATACTTTGGTCCTTCCGGGCCTCAGGAGAGGAAGAGCCAGGAGATCCCTCGACGGACGATGACAGCAAAGCTGGCCACCTCAATCCTTTGGTCCTTCCGGGCCTCAGGAGAGGAAGAGCCAGGAGATCCCTCGACGGACGATGACAGCAAAGCTGGCCACCTCAATCCTTTGGTCTTTCTGGGTCTCAGGAGAGGAAGAGCCAGGAGATCCATCAAAGATGGCACTGACGTGAGCCTTCCGCACAAGTCCCAAATCCTGTTGGCTGTTCTTCAGGACAGGCGATGGTGGCCTAAACCCTAGCCTAACTTAAAAGAAAAACCCTAACTACGCCCGACGCACCCGACGAACAGACTCGATGACGGCCCTGCTACGGGGCTTGGGCAAACATGTCCACCAGGGCCTCTCTAATGCGCACCGCCTCCTGGCGCGCCTGTCGGATGGCAGCTGTGTCGGGCTGGTCCAAGGTCTGTGCCTCAGCTGCCACCCATGCAGGGAGGAAGGCCTCCCCACTGCGCTCCACAATATTGTGGAGCACGCAGCACGCGGCCAGCACCTCTGTTGCATTCTGTCCACCCATGTCGAGACGGGTGAGCAAACAACGGAAGCGGGCTTTTAGGCGTCCAAACGCCAGCTCCACTGGGTTTCGGGCCCGGTTCTGGTGGTTATTGAACCGGGCCCTGTTCTGGTCCGGCTGCCCCGTGTAGGGCCGCATGAGCCAGGGCATCAGGGGGTAGGCCGCGTCCCCGACGATGCAGATGGGCATTGGCACATCCCCGACAGTCAAGTCCCGCCGGGGGAAGTAGGTGCCCGCCTCCAACCTCTGAAACAGTCCAGAGTTCCGGAGGATGCCGGCGTCGTGTGCCCGGCTGGACCAGCCGCCGTAGATGTCCAGGAAGCGGCCCCGGTGATCCACGAGGGCCTGCAGGACGATGGAGCAGTACCCCTTTCGGTTCATAAAGTGGGCTGCTTGATGCTCCGGGGCCCGGATGGCGATGTGGGTGGCGTCCAGGGCTCCCCCACAGTTGGGGAACCCGAGGGCAGCGAAGCCGGCCATGGTCTCATCGACGTCGCGCAGGCGGATGATTCGCGGGAGCAGGACGTCATTGATGGTGTGGACAACCTGCAGAAGGGTGCAGAGAAACACAAGGGAACACATTACATACAGCCAGGGGTGAGTGTGCGCTCCCTTGGGTCCCCCCCTTGATTCCCTCTGTCCTCACACACACACACACACACACACACCCCAGGGCCCCCCTCGCCCCACGCCCCCCCCCCAGCGGGCCTGTGCAAGGAAGGGACGGCTGAAACCCCTGGGCAACCCAGCCTGGAGTCTTGGGTGTCCCTGGGCCTGGAGTGGAGCCCTCCCCCCATCCCACTCCCCCTGGGACTTACCTGGATGACAATCACTCCAACGGTGGATCTTCCCACCCCGAACTGGTGTGCCACCGAGCGGTAGCTGTCCGGTGTGGTCAGCTTCCACAGCGCGATGGCAACCCTCTTGTTCACGGGGATGGGTGCCCGCAGCCGGGTGGCGGTTCTCTGCAGCACGGGGGTGAGCCAGGTGCACAGCGTCATGAAGGTCCGCTTCCTCATCCGAAAATTCCGGATCCACTGGTGGTCGTCCCATTGTCCAAGGACCACACGGTCCCACCAGTCGGTGCTCGTCTCCAAAGTCCAGATGGGCCGGTCTATGGTTGGGTGCTGATGCCAGGCGGTTGCCAGGACCTCCCTGGTGAGGGAGTCCAAGGCGATCTCTGCCGCCTGGTATATGAACGCCAGGGCACCAGCCTGCAGCACGAGCTCCAGGCACCTGTGCAGGTCCAACAGGGGCCCGAGCAGGTACATGGCCACCCACGGCTCCATGGCAGATAGAGCAGGGCAGACAAAAGAAGACGCTGGGAAAAGCAGTTGGGGGCCAAAGGGTGGTGTCCCCAAAACTCACAGGGCAACCACCGACCCTGTGAAGGGTGCCAGTCCCTGGCAGAGGTCCCAAGGCACGGGAGCACAAGACCAACGGCTGCCCGGTGAGACCCCTTTAACCACTCGTCTGGATGTAGCTCCGGCCCCGCCCCCGGAAAGGTCTGGTGGCCTTTGCCCTCTTCAAAATGGTTCTGGGCTTTTGCTTTTCTGGAAAAGCACGCCGCCAATGTAGACGCGCTTTTCCGGAAAAGCGCATCGTTATCACGGAAACTCCGCGGCCAATGTAGATGCTCCTTTTCCGGAAAAGCTGAAAACGGAATAGTATTCCGTTTTAAGCATTTCCGGAAATTCATGCCAGTGTAGACGTAGCTTCTATGTTTGTAGCCAGTTTCATTTTCTAATTCTTTCTCACTTCCCCACAGTTGTTTAGTTTAACCAAGAGTGAGTTCTTTCTTCAGTCCAAGCTTTCACAGAACCACCTCAGCTATTCTGAGATATAAACACGGACAGGTCCACTTCCATGAAAATTGTTGTAAAAATAATGTATATTAAAACACTAAGACTGCATTTATATTAGGCTTTATAGACACCTTTCCTTCATCTCTCTGTCTTTCTCTCTTTCTATACATATTTGGGATCCAAAACATTTACTTGGTACTTTCAAGACATGGCTAGACTAGCAATTCACACAGAATATATCTGTAGTAATATGAGCCAGTTCTTGCTTTGGACTGTGCTTATATTAGCTGGGGCATCCAGAAAAATGGGGGACATCTTCCATAAGAGTTGGACAGATTTACAATCTAATTTTTAAAGCCCTGATTCTATAAAGTATTGAAACACACACTTAATTTTAAGTATATGAAGAGTTCCACTGAATCCAGAGGATTTATGCTGGCTCATAGCTCAAGATGACAGTAGAGAATGGGCCTGGAGAGTATGTTGACATCCACAGTTAAGGGTGTGCTGTCAAGCGGACATGCTCATGCCTCCAGATAGGTAATCTGTTTGGTGTCTTCAGAACATGCTACCCAGGATGACTTTCAATGAGGCTGCAATATCCAGCCTCTGCCTCATGGTACAGTAATCTTCTTTGAGTCCTACCCTGCCTAGATGGCATGTGGAATGCATTAGCAGACTATGCTGGTTGATATGACAGAGGACCAGTTGTCATATGACCCTGTATCTATTAGAGTGCTCACCAAATCAAAGGCATAATTGTTTTATGAAAATAAGGTGTTTCCCTTTAGTCTGTGGTCTAGGAAACCAATGAATGTATTGATGTAAACCACAGATCACTTGAGATATATGGTTTTGGTTTGGTGTAACACTAGTTTTTATAGCTTGGCAGGGTTGCAGCAGCATCCATTTTTGTACATTTGAAAATAGATCTCTGTCTAATTTCTGTGCAGTGGAAAGAAGTAGTATACATGCATATCCAAGGAGGATTAAAAACAAAATTAAGACGTTGTAAAACAGTATGCACTGAGACAAACCTTGAAGTCTTCCTTAGATTTTGCTCAATATTTCCTAGTCTTATTTATGTAAACTCATTGGTATGAAGAGGAGCTTTCATGTACAGGGACTGAGCCAAAAATTAGTAAGGAACTCAGGTTGTGCACCACACTTTTTACTGCCCTCTAGGTTCCTTTCGGAGGCAAGATGATATATAAAATATTTTATAAGATATTACACTTTTAAAAATCATTCTACCTAAGATTTATCTTCTCTCATCTCTTGTGTAACAAGAAGAGACCAAATCTTCCCATGAAGAAATAATTCTGGATTCCTGTTAAGTTTTACAATTCAATTACATTGCACTCCATTTAATTTATCTGCACTTTGTTTGAAACTTTGCTAATTTTCCTTTACATTGTAATGACTGATTCAGATGTTGATTCTCTTTGCTGAATGGTGAGTGATACTAATGACTGACACTCTTAGGACTTTCCAGTTAGAAATGCATTGATGTTACTTTTATGTGATAATTCTTCACATAATATAACTGTCAAAAGCCTTTATGCTTTTTCCCGCTCTAACTTTTTCTGTTAAAATTCCCAAGGGTGTGATTCTGCTCTCCGGGTACGTCTATTCAGCAGGGCTAACGTCATAGTAAGCAACGCAAGTTTACCTACGTCAACTGTGTAGCGGAAGTCAAAATAGCTTAATTCAGTTTTTGGCACTGTCTACACAGCAGGAAGTTGAAGGAAGAACACTCTTCCTTTGACTTCCTTTACTCCGTAAAATGAGAGTTACCATGAGTTGTAGTAAGAAGTCCTCTAGGTCGACATTCTTTTGAAATAAAGGCTTGTAGTGTAGTCGTGCTCTTTGTTATTTCAGAATAACTAATGTTATTCTGAAATAAAGCTGATTTGTAGACTTACCTGCAGTTACTCTGGTGGAATCAGGTGTGTAACTCCACTGAATTCCATTGAGTTACACAAATGTGAAACCAGCATAAATGAAATAAGACTCCATCATCCACCACCTCTGCTTGGTAGGGAACTGAAATGATGTGCTGCCACTTAGTTCTAATTATTTCACATCTACTGTTTCTGCTTTATGAATTACTTTATTTTCTAATATAATGTCTACTGATGGTTTCAAGTTATAGCACTGTTATCAGAAGTTCTCATTAAGGAACTGAGATACAGCATACTCAAGAGCAATTACATTTTCTTTAACACTGCCCAACAAATGTGGGTGTATTTTGACCTGAAAGGGTATGCAGAGATAGTTCATTCTTTCTTCCCATTCTGTAGTTGGCTTCTTTGCAGAAAAGATAAAGGTGTTAAATGTGAAACCACCTACATTGAAATTCTTGCCTCCAGCGAAATCAATGGCAATGCTCCAACTGACTTCAATAAAGCTAGGATTTCATCCCGAGGGTCCAATTCAATACCCATCAAAATATCCCATTGACTTTAGTTGGCATTGGATCAGGTTTCTATTGCTTGATTCTAATCATATGTATGCCACTGTAAATCAGAACTCGCAATATTGGAGCTGTAATATTGAAAAACTTGATATGAAATCAGAAACAGCCTTCTATTCACTAGGAACTGGGGCTGAGACAAATGAGTCTGAGGACATGAAACAAAGTTCAAATGTTGATCGGTTTCTCCCTCACTACAGCTCTCAAGTAGGGTGGTGTTAAGCCAGAGACAGAGAGGCTACATATTCTCCAAAGTCACATTACTTGTTTTTTCAGACTTTGCATTTATTATTCTGGCAAAGAATGTAAACATTCACTACCTCCTATGATGTTCTACACAATGGCACTTGCACAATCAATATAAATTAACTATTCTACCTCCACAAATTAATTAGTTTCCAAGGTCTTTTCACCCAACACTCTTGTTAGTATTCAGACAGTAGTCACAGAAGAGATGTAGCAATGAAAAGACCCATTCCTGGAAGAGCAATGATGTTGATCAGTTCTTCTCATTGTCAGCTATTCGTATTCATTACGTACTTTTGGTCAATATTAAAATAAACCCATACTTACAACAGAGGTTTGATTACAATGGCAGGGGCAACATGAGGAACATCTTTACAAACTCAGAGTAATTAATACTGATGTCTAAAATGCAAGGCCCTCATTCATTATTTGTTTTCATATTTTTTCATACTTTGTGGAAGCGCCCTGGGATCTGCACTGCCCAAGTCAGTCCTGCTTCCCACCGGCTGATACGCTCCTCCCCCAGCCCCCTCCTGGCCGGTCGGTTGGTTCTCTTCCACTTCTCCTGATCTTCCCCAGCCAGCCCCGCTGCACCTGCAGCCAGCCCTGCTTCCGGCGAACAGTTCTCCCCTCCTCTCCCGATCTCCCCCAGCCAGCCCTGCTATACCCAACCCCTGCCCCCGCCGCCAGCTCTACCTCCTGCCGGCCGGTTCCTCCTCCTGATGTTCCCCAGCAAGCCCCGCTGCACCCCCCCGCCAGTGCTGCTTCTGGTGGTCAGCTCTCCCCTCCTCCTACTGAGCTGCCCCGGCCAGCCCCACTCCCGCTGGTCACCCCCTCCTCCCCCCCCGATCTCCCCTGTCCAGCCTCACTCTGCCTGATCCCCTCCCCTCACCGACCAGCTCTGCTTCCCGTCGGCCACCCCTTCCCCCCTGAACTCCCTTGGCCAGCTCTGCTTCCTGCCCCCCCTTCTTCCCGGCCAGCCCTGCTCCCCTCTCAGCCAGTCCCCACCCCCATGAAGTGTGTCCAGTATTTTTGTAAGACTACCTGGTAACCCTACTCTAGGCATAAGTGAAATATGTGTCTGTGTAAGGTACCATGTGTGCCCAATGCATTCATGTGTGCTTAAATGGCCATGGCTGCAGCAGGGTGTCTTCCTGTCCCCTCCCCCATGTGCTCAAGACCAGCAAGAGCTGGCTGTGGGCTCCCTGCTTTCGGACTGACAGCAGAGAGGAGACCCCAGCCTCTGCAGCTCCATTCTGGTCCCAGGAAGCTCTCAAATCCCAGTAACTTGTGGGGACAGAGGGAAGCATTAAGAGGGCAATAGGAAGGAAGCCCCAGCCCAGCAGGAGACATGGGGGTTGGAGAAGGGCAGGAAAGGAAGCCCCAGAACCCATATCCTTCCTCATGAAGTTAATAGCAGTTTTGCATGTGCAAGGAATGCAAGTCCTGACTTGTGTTTACTACACTTTCTTTCCTTTGAGAATGAATTAGACAATCACAGATGTAGCTAATATGAATTGCAGTGAGTCATACACTGCGGTCCATACACAAGGCTTGATAATCTACTCTTTTATGTTAATTTTATGCCAGTTTAACTCTACTGGCCTTGGTGGAGTTTGCAGAGAAGTAAGTGTAACAGAAGAGACTCAGGGTACGTCTACACTACAGCGCTAGTTCGAACTAACTTAGTTCGAATTAGTTAATTCGAACTAAGCTAGTTCGAACTAACGCGTCTAGAACTAAAAACTAGTTCGAACTAGCGTTTTGCTAGTTCGAACTAGCAAGTCCACATTGAGTGGACTCTGTACAGGGCTTAAGGATGGCCGGAAGCAGTGCCGGCAGGGCATAAAAGGAGGACTTAGAGCATGGAGATGCTGTCTCAGGCTAGCCGAGGGCTGCGCTTAAAGGGTCCCGACCCCCATCCCGGACACACAGTTCTAAGGGGTGCCCCGCTTGCAAAGAAGTTCTGGCTTGGAGTGCCCTGAGTGCCCACACTGGGCACATCACACCACTCGGCCATCAGCCCAGCTGCACTTGCCGCAGGCTGCCATCTGGGGAGAGGGAGTAATTGGGGGGCTGCAGGAGAACTTCCACCCCCAGAAGCCCGCAGAGCCAGCCCAGTCCTCCCCATCGGGGGCTCGTACCCCATTCCTCCCTCACCTCCTTCCACTTACCCTTCCTTAGCCCCCCTTCTTATTGATGTACAAAATAAAGATAACGTTTCTTCCAACATTGACTCTGTCTTTATTGAAAAAAAACTGGGGGAGACTGGGAAAAGGAGGTGGGAGAGGGGAAGAGAAAGGCTGGGAGAGGGGAGGGCAACTAACATGATCAGGGGTTGGGAACAGGTCCCAGATGAAGAGAGGCTACAGAGACTGGGACTGTTCAGCTTAGAAAAGAGGAGATGGAGGGGGGACAGGATAGAGGTCTCTAAAAGCAGGGGTTGGGTGGAGAGGGTGCATTCAGAAAAGTTCTTCCTGAGTTCCCATAAAGAAGGACTAGAGGACACCAAAGGAAAGGAATGGGTAGCAGGCTTGAAACTAGTAAGAGAAAGTTGTTCTTCTTGACAAAGCAAATAGTTAACCTGTGGAACTCCTTGCTGCAGGAGGCTGTGAAGGCTAGAACTAGAACAGAGTTTAAAGGGAAGTGAGATAAAGTGATGGAGGTTGGGTCCATGGAGTCCTATTAGCCAGAGGGTAGGAGTGGTGTCCCTGCCCAAAGTTTGTGGAAGGCTGGAGAGGGATGGCACGAGACAAATGGCTTTGTCATTGTCTTCGGTCCATCCCCTCCAGGGTCCCTAGGGTTGGCCGCTGTTGGCAGACAGGCTACTGGGCTAGATGGACCTTTGGTCTGACCCAGGACGGCCATTGTAAGCTCAGGGCTCAGTGTCGGGGGTCTCAGTGGACCCCCTTGATTTTCATGCACACCTGGTCCTGGGTGGCCAGGCTGGCAGCTCTCCTGCCCTAGACGGCCACTTTCCTGTGCCTAGTGCGGAGATCGTGGACGAGGTCCACGATGTCCGCACTAGCCCAGGAAGGTGCCCGCCTCTTGCGGTCCAGGGCAAACTCCCGGGAGCCGCCAGCCTGGTCCCGGCAAGAGGGGGTGGGCTGGGGGGCATCGGGTGGGTGGCTCTGTGCCGTGCCAGGTGCAGGGTCTGCTAGCTGGGTGCTGGCAGGCTTGCACCTGGCACGGGCACCGTAGCCAGCCCGTGCCCCTTTAAGGGGTCCGGGGCCGGGAGGGGGGCATAGAGTTTCCCTGGTGTTGGCCAGAGTGGCCACCAGGGAAACCTGGGGAGGGCTAGCCTCCCACTAGTTCGAACTAAAGGGCTACACAGCCCTTAGTTCGAACTAGCTAGTTCGAACTAGGCGTTAGTCCTCGTAAAATGAGGTTTACCTAGTTCGAACTAAGCGCTCCGCTAGTTCGATTCAAATTCGAACTAGCGGAGCGCTAGTGTAGCACCTATTAAAGTTAGTTAGAACTAACGTCCGTTAGTTCGAACTAACTTTGTAGTGTAGACATACCCTCAGGCTCTTGGAATCAGTATTTACTCACTCCTGATTCAGGCAAACTCTTCTCATAGTTAGTGGGAGTTTGAGCAAAAAAAATGCAGATTTAGACCAACATTCTCTTAGTTTACAGTAAAGTGTCTTCCTGTGTTTTCAACTGTTTACAATCCAGAGCCCTCTTCAATTTGTATAGAAGGTGTTGGAAAAACTCCCCTTGGCTGCAATGGGATCTGGAGCTGGCCCAAGCCCATTACTGGTGACTATACAGATGCATTATAAATTCAGAACTGTGTGTCAGAATTTGCTTGCTAATCAAATGAGTGGGTTGCTGCTTTCAGAAATTCCCCCACCTCCATTGCTTTGTCTCAAGTTACAGTGTCTCATTGTGTATCTCCTAAGGATAGATAAAAGATGATTCAACAAGTATTATAGCCATCATAAGGGGACTTTTCTGAAATGTTAATGATGCTTCCCACAACATCTTGCTAGAACATTTCTTTCTTGTATCACTAGGCTTCTGTTAGTCAAAAAGCACTCACTTATCTTGTGCAGATTATGTATTTTGCTCTAACTACTGCATATACTTCTTGTGCCTTATTTTAATATATGTAATTTTGGAAATAGCTCCAAGTTAGACATCACTGTATGTCTGACCATTTGCTTAAACGTGGCTGCACATGGGGAAAAAAGATATCAACTCTCCCCTCCCTGAATTTTTTCAGGGAACAGAACAAATTCTATGGAGTCTCCACACCCTATCAATAAACAAGTGGGTGAGAAAAGAAGTAGAGGTTGGCAGAGCCCCTCATAATGCACCAAGCCACATAGTTTAGCTGCTAGAGGAGGTAAACTAAACCTAGTAGAAGGCTTCAGTGACATAATTCCTTGGTCTAAAACAAGTGAAAAACAGACAAGACTCTTCGCCCCTATAGTTGGCAGCAAGCTGCAACTCAACCTAGGTCCAAATGTGGTCAGTGTCCTCTATTTTGTTCTGAAAAGCAGATCTACAATTCCAGTGTTAATTGTACTTGACTGCCTAGATTAATACTATCCTTTGGAGTGATTCTGCCACCCTTACTCACAGAAAGTAACCCCTTCTAACACAAGTACTAATGTGAACAAAGGTAGCAGAATCTGGCCTTTAGAGAAAAGAATGTATTATGAGGGAGTTTAATAATCCCCTATAAGAAATGCCACAATCAAAAAACAGATTAATAATCAGACTAGCCCAGGAAAACCTTTTGTTGTGATATAATTCAAACTGTCACTATATATCACAGCTTCTTCAGAGTAGGACTCTGTATTGAGTTTTTCTTCAAGTAATTAATTTTGCACCATTTATTCCAATGTCCATTTAAAAAAGTCTAAGAATTCTCTGATTAGTTTTTGGATGAGAATGCTATATAAATAATTAAGGTATTAGTGCGGCTTGTGACAGCATTTGTCTTACAACGACATGTGTATTGCACATTAACAATTGCTCGTCATTTTCAAGATAAAATCAGCAGAAAAAACAAAAGAGAAAACGTAACTTCTATGGGTAAATGGTTACACGGGGATGATTCTAACTGGGACTATCACCAAGTGATCATTTTTTATTGCAGATATAACAAGAGCCAAATTTACACAAGAATTTAATCTTTAACAGTGTTATCCAAGCCACATCCATTTTTGTCATTCTAAAACTGGGAAACTTTTGCTTTTTTTCTACATTATGAGTTAGACAAGTATATAAGTGCACCTTGTTGATGGCAATTCTGTTATTGCAATTTGAGTGTAACAAATCATTGGGGGGATTACCTTATCAGTAATCTAAATACAATTGGACCATCATCTCTTTCACAGATGTTCAATAAATTCTAGCTTTCATACTTTTCTATTACCTTATTATAACATTGCCAATCACCAAATTCCATTGACGTCCACTGGAAAAAATCCCAAACAACATTTGCTTAGCTTTGCACTGATACATACCTTTTGGATTTGAAAGATAAAAAGTAAAGGCATAATATTTTAATTAAAATGTTTATTAATTAAAAGTGGACCTCCAACTACACTATATAGGACTTTCCTAGGATTTGTGTTTTAAGGCAAATCTCTTAAATCGAGGTGGGCAAAAGGGGCGCCGCGGGATGGATCCGGCCCGCCAAGTGGGTGGATATGATCCGTGGAGGCCCTGCTGTTCCCCCGCCCCCAGGCCAATTAAGGCTTGGGGCGTGGGAGCACACAAAGTCTTCTCTGCTCTGCTCCCGCCGTGCGAGCAGCTCATAGCGTTTAGAAGCCGTGGGAGAGAGCAGAAGCAGGGCGGGGGCAGAGTGGAGAAGGCTGCGGGTGCTCCCCTGCTCCCAGGCCCTAACTGACCTCCTCCTACCCTGTGAGGAGCATGTGGCGCTTTGAAGCATCACACGCTGCTTGCAGGGCGGATGCGGGGAGAGCGAAGGAAGCTTCATACAGCTCCCCCCGCTCCCAGGCCCTGATTGGCCTGGGGTTGGGGGAGCGTGACAAGCCTCTTCCAGAACATGGGTGCCTAGTGGGAAGGGGGGGGCAAAGGAGCTCCCCCACACCCTTCCCATTTAGGCCCTGCCCCTTCCTGTTTAGGCCATGCCCCTCCCAGGGTAGCCTGTGGCTACTTCAAAATTTTTTGAAGTGGCCCTCGAGCAAAAATTATTTCCCACCCCTGTCTTAAATGAAACACCTACCAGATTTTAGCAAAACAGATTTCAAAGCCACAAATATACATTGACTGAAAACATATACTGTCTTTAGGAAAGCTCATCCAATGTTTGGTTTCTTACGTTGGTATGAGCATGGAATAACTCAGGGTGCATCTGCACAGCAGGGCTTAACTCAAAATAAGCTACGCAAATTGAGCTACATCAATTGCATATCTTATTTCAGAATAGTTTATTTTGAAATTAGGATCATCTACACAGCACTTATTTCAAAATAGAGCACTTCTCTGACTTCCCTTACTCTTCATACAATGAGGGTTACAGAAGTTGGGAGTAAGAAATCCTCCAGCTTGACAGTATTTCAGCATTATTTCAAAATAATTGCCTGCTGTGTGGATGCGGTCTAAGTTATTTCGAAATAATGTTGCTATGTTGACATACCCTCAATATACTGTAGAATTTATATACAACTAAGAGTAGAGTTTGACCTACTAAAATCCAGTTGTATAGCAGTTCTTAAAGTGTTCTCTGTCCTAATAATTGAAAGAGTCACATGATATTTTAAAGACATAAAACATTTAAATGTTTAAAACCAACCTGTTTTCTTTTATTATGTATCCTTGTGGTCCCTGAAGTGAATCCAGATTATCGCTATTAGGCAATCATTACCTCATAACAACATGAACATTATTAACCTTTGAACCAGAAAGTGATGCCTTTAAAGATGTATTTCATGTATTTTGATTATTTCCCATTAGGCTTGGGGTATATTTTAATATAAGCTTTGTGTATCTTTGAGTCCTGCTATGGAAATTGAGATGATGGAAATTCTTTATATTCTGTATTTTTGATGATTAAAGGCATTTAGGAAAATTAGAATATATACACTATACATACAGAGTTAGAGGGCTGGCAGTGAAGTGAAGATTAAGGATTCTTTAGTGGCCCCAAAGGAATAATAGTCAAACTACGTAGGATTTTTTCTTTGAACAAATTCTCTACAACAGATATTTGGAGTCAGATTCTTTCCTACTATCTGACCTCTCCCTCTTTGCATTGCACCAGTGGCACAAAGAGGCCAAGAAGGACTTAGCCATACCTAGTCAGACGAGAATTCCTTCATCCTGGAGGAGTTCTCACCTGACATTAAGCCTGTACAGCTAGTTGCTAGGCCACCTCTCTTTCTTACTGGTATAGAGGTAGTGCCAGATTAAGACAAACTAAGCTACAGTTTAGAGTCTCACAATATAAGACATCTAAAAAAGGAAAAAAATGACTCAATTTCAAATATGATCAAAATCAGTTAATAAATAAAGGAGATATGGAGAAAAGAATATTCTCTTTAAATGTGTACATTTTTGTTTAAATATGACAAAAATATACACAAATATGCTTACCCTACTCTTGCCATTCACTAATTGTTCATAACTGACAGGAGGAAGGCTAGGGCTGAGAAAAAAACAATACTTGCACTGGTAAAATTAATATTTCTATGATTAATTCTGCTATCAACCTCCTAAGGCAGCATTTTGTTGGCTATATGCTACTGGTAAAATTCTGAAAGTACCTACATAACAGAAAATGTGAAGTTGTAGAGGGCAGTGCCATGAAGCAATCCTGCCAAGTTCATACTCGTCTGAGACTTGTCCTAGCAACATAGGTATGTATAGCATCCCCATTGGTGGATAATAGCCCAAAGGCTGCCATCTTGTATTTAGGGTCCAACATGCCCAGTCATAGAGTGCCTTCTCTCCTGTTTTTCTTCATTTTTAAGTGTGTTCCTTTTTCTTTTAATCTGTACATATGTACAATTGTGTATTTTAGTACACATGCCACTTTCTGCTTCATGCACTATTCAGGCTTCACATGACTGAGTTTGCAGATGATCACCTTAAGGGCATGGGTCAAATGGATCTTGAGGAGCATAAGTTTGTTTTGGCTTCCCTCCATCAGTTTCAGGAACCTTCATTGTGTTTTTATAGTAAGGCAAAAGACAAATTCTAACAACTGATTATTTTGTAGTGAAAATTAAATCAGAATAAACATTGGAAAAACATCATCTGGATATATAAATGGATATATCATCTAGATAAACATTGTATTTCCCTAACTAAATTAATCAAACATTTTTTCATATGAAAAGAAGGATAATTTTCCTTATTCATTGTATAAAAATTATATATCTTCTCTTGTTTTCCTATTAGAAGACAAAGCCTTATGTCTATATATTCATAGTCCTTTATGTGAAAATTCATGATATGCCATCTCTTATATTTTAGATAGTTTAGGGCCTCCGAATGTCACATCCCAGCCATATATAGAGGATACGAAGGGGATCAGAGGGGCAGGAACGCATATGGAAGATGCATGGCCATACTGCACTGTGCTCTGTTATTCTGTTTTTAAAGATCATTGCTATAGCCCTAAATGTGCTCTAAATCTCACCATGACCGGAGATGACAGAAATGGCCAGAGACTCAGTGAGCTATAACCAGCTGTCTGACAGAGCTTCCATTCCAATGTGCTAACTGTTTGTTAGCACAGCAGAGAAATTTACCCTTTTTCCATTAGCTTATTCAAGGCTATAAATGTGTTGAATTGGTAGTAGAACCTGTGAACCTATCAGAGATAAATGGCTTGTCTCTTCTTATATACGTCAACTGAAAATTTAGTGCTGGCCTTATTATTTCCAGATTTTGGCAATACAAATGATTTTCTCATTGAAAATATCAGGAGTTCATTAAGAAATTAACAGTTATTTAAAAGAACCCCCCAAAACAAATAATCTCTTGCCTTATTCTGGAAATCTCCACCAAAAATTCTCTTAATCCAACTCACCAGGGAAAGTATTTTATCATATCTTGTAAAGGAACTTCATTATTGTTCAAGCCCCATAAGAGACATTGCTGTGAAAATCAGTTTTCAGCAAGGGAAAAAGGTACAAGTTATCAAGAAGTGAAAGTGTAGTTAGCGTCCCCATGGGAGATCACATTATCTATAAACAGTGTTATTTCTATCTCATTAAATGTCATGCAACTGGGGCATACACAGGCTCAATATCTAACATTAGCATTTGCAAACTGATTTAATAAACGTAGCCAGGGAGTCTCCATAGTCATGTTTAGAACTTATATGTACTGAATGTGTTTACACACACCAGACAAACAGCTTAATGTTGTATTGCTAATGTTATATTGTGGCTTAACCACACAGGGGAGATAGGAGGAATAGGGCCAGCCCCGATCTTCTGTCCAGGTCTGGAATGGCGGACAGTCCTGTTCTCTAGTTATTCCCTCTATATGAGCAAGTGGATGGAGAAACAACAGAAAGGAAGGTGTGGAGAGAGGGCAGAGTCTTGGTTCTCCCATTTTACTGACAGGATTTAGCATGGTAATGAAGGACTTACTTCATTTGGAGCAAGAGAAGAATAATGACTCTCTGTTGTATCAATAAAATAAACTGAATTAAGGCTACTTTAATACTGAATGATTTAATTCATTTAATCTAATCCACTTTAAATTCATGCCTTTAGTTAATTTGAATTAATTTTCCTGAGTATCCTGGTATAGATAAGATCTAAGTCCTATTTTCAAATGTGATTTTCAAGTTCAGGATCCTAAGTACCACTGGCTTTCAGTGAGCCTTTGGCTCCTAAGTACCCAAGTCTATTCTCAAAATAGGACTTAAGTTTCTAAATTCCAATGTCACATTTGAATGTAGAACTTGGGGCTTCTCTGCACCAAGAACAATCAGGAAAATAAATCAAAACTAACTAAAGGTATGAATCGAAAGTGGATTAGTTAAAATGCTTTAAACCTCAGTATCTTAAAAGGCAAATATTATTCCCCAATTGTAATAAGTCCCTTTTTCATAATATTAAATAGAGTTTGGTTATGGGGCTAGCAATATAAAAATGCAAAGGGAATCATAAATATCTAATGCATGGTGGGCTAATTAATATACAGAATGAGGGTAAGGATTTGAAATCCTTAGTTGAACCTCAATTATATACTCAGAGCTAAAAAAAATAAAACCACTTTAAATTTGTTACAGCTTAAGTATTTTAATGGAAAATATATTTACCTCATTGCGGCTGTCTTACTTCAATGAAGACAATATTTTCATGCCAGAGAATTACGCATGAAATACTTATGTCCATTGTCCAACACCCTTAAGTGTTCTATGATTCACAAAAATGAAAGTAGCCACCAGTTATTCTACTTGTAGGTAAACCATTATTGTGTGTATAAGAGCTACTTAGATGGATTTTGTCTAGATTTTCTTATGAAGGTGCAAATCACTGACCTAATACTTCCAATTCAAGATTTAGTTATCAACAGTTTTTCCCCCAAGTCAAAATTTTATTCAATAGGATCCACCCGGCTCTCTGATCATAAACCCAGCACTTTGAGAAAGTGTTCTTTCAAATTAGAATAAAGGATAATTAAAGCTTAGCTGAGATTTGCATCTTCTCCAGTCTCTTGATAGCCGCTGTTTCCTCTAATCCACAGGGGAGGATTTGAATTAATTTTAATGAGAGACTGAGAGCAGCAGTTGGAGTAAAAAAAAAAAAAAAAAAAAAAAGTCTGGCCAGGTGACATGAAAACTTTCCCACACAGCTCTGTTAATGCACTTTGATTGCAATATATAAAAAGGGTTGCTTTTTCAATTGAAGACCTCCCCTGTGTAAATATAATGCCAAACTATCCATGTGATGGGACCACACTCTAGTCTCAGTTACACTTATGAAAATCAAGAGTAACAGAAGTCAACAGGATTATTTCAGTCAGATCAGAATGAGGTTCTGGGATGTGAGATGCTTCACAATTACTCCACATTCCTCAAATATAGTCTTATTCATAACTGGTTACTACTATTTAAAAATCACTTAGAAAGGTTAGATGTCTGTAAGTCACCAGGGCCTGATGAAATGCATCCTAGAATACTCAAGGAACTGATAGAGGAGGTATGTGAGCCTTTAGCGTCTTTGGAAAATCATGGAAGACAGGAGAGTTTCCAGAAGATTGGAAAAGGGCAAATATAGTGCCCATCTATAAAAAGGGAAATAAAAACAACCCAGGAAATTACAGACCAGTCAGTTTAACTTCTGTGCCAGGAAAAATAATGGAGCAAGTAATTAAGGAAATCATCTGCAAACACTTGGAAGATAATAAGGTGATAGGGAACAGCCAACATGGATTTGTAAAGAACAAATCATATCAAACCAATCTGATAGCTTTCTTTGATAGGATAACGAGTCTTGTGGATAAGGGAGACGCGGTAGACGTGGTCTATCTAGACTTTAGTAAGGCATTTGATACGGTCTTGCATGATATTCTTATCAATAAACTAGGCAAATACAATTTAGATGGGGCTACTATAAGGTGGGTGCATAACTGGCTGGATAACCATTCTCAGAGAGTAGTTATTAACGGTTCACAATCCTGTTGGAAAGGTATAACAACTGGGGTTCCACAGGGTCTGGTTTTGGACTGGTTCTGTTCAATATCTTAATCAATTATTTAGATATCGGCATAGAGAGTACACTTATTAAGTTTGCAGATGATACTAAGCTGGGAGGGATTGCAAGTGCTTTGGAGGATAGGGTCATAATTCAAAATGATCTGGACAAATTGGAGAAATAGTCTGAGGTAAACAAGATGAAGTTTAATAAGGACGAATGCAAAGTACTCCACTTAGGAAGGAACAATCTGTTTCACACATACAGAATGGGAAGCAACTGTCTAGGAAGGAGTACAGCAGAATGGGATCTAGGGGTTATAGTGGACCACAAGCTAAATAGGAGTCAACAGTGTGACACAGTTGCAAAAAAAGCAAACATGATTCTAGGATGCATTAACAGGTATGTTGTGAGCAAGACACGAGAAGTCATTCTTCCACTCTACTCTGAGCTGATTAGGCCTCAGTTGGAGTATTGTGTCCATTTCTGGGTACCGCATTTCAAGAAAGATGTGGATAAATTGGAGAGAGTCCAGAGAAGAGCAACAAGAATGATTAAAGGTCTAGAGAACATGACCTATGAAGGAAGACTGAAAGAATTGGGTTTGTTTAGTTTGGAAAAGAGAAGATTCAGAGGGGACATGATAGCAGTTTTCAGGTATCTAAAAGGGTGTCACAAGGAGGAGGGAGAAAACTTGTTCTTCCTGGCCTCTGAGGATAGAACAAGAAGCAATGGGCTTAAACTACAGGAAGGGAGGTTTAGGTTGGACATTAGGAAAAAGTTCCTAACTGTCAGAGTGGTTAAACACTGGAATGAATTAACTAGGGAGGTTGTGGAATCTCGATCTCTGGAGATATTTAAAAGTAGGTTAGATGAATATCTATCAGGGATGGTCTAGACAGTACTGGGTCCTGTCATGAGGGCAGGGGACTGGATTTGATGATCTCTTGAGGTCCCTTCCAGTACTAGTATTCTATGACTTAGCAAATTGTTTCCAGTTGTACTCACAATGTGCTAGGTGCTGTACAATCATTTAGGAAAGCATGGTTCCTGTCCAGAGAGATTACCATAGTCAGTACACAAATCACACATCCTATGATACTGTTTTCAGTTCAGAGTGATTTCTTTTATGGTGCGCAATTCCCTCCGTGAAAACCTTCAATGAGTTTCAAGCCATATTAACCACTCCTGCTTTTTCTGGTCTCTCCCTTTTTATTCTTCCCTGCACTGGTGTAATTATAATTAACTCTAGGGCAAAAGGTTCCTAATCAGTTAAAGTCAAACATGGAAAACAAGCATTAAAGATGCTGTCACTGTCATGTTCTGTATTCTCATTTTTCTATCACCCCAGAATGTGGATGGGAGAAGAGGCGGTCCAGCTAAAAAAACAAAAACAAAACTTTTTCAAAAGATCCCGTACTCCTCAAAAAATGAGGTTTAAAGGATCTTTCGAAAAAGGTTTTTTCCCCCCAAATGAACTGCTTCTAGATGGCAGTTTCACTTTCAAAATACCCGTTTTCGAAAGAACGCGTGGCCGCCATTATGCAAATGAAGTGCGAGAAATTCAAATCCCAGCTTCATTTGCAATTTCGATCTGTCTAATTTACATTTCTCTTTTGAAAGAGGGATGTAGTTTAGACATAGCCAGAGTGGCATTCTGTAAATACACTTCTTCACTAACAAGGTCTAAAGCCTCTATTCCTCCTTCTAGAAAATGTTAACTGAAGAGATAATAATGAGATATAGAATGTGTGAGAGAGAATCATGTGCTATTCATCCCATGCCATCCCCTTTGCTTGTTGTCTACTTAAATCATGAGCTCTTTGGAGCATGTTCCTTGGCTTTACGTTTATCTATTACACAAAAAAATACACTTAGAACACATTAAAGTTGCAAAATCAAGTATTCAAAAGTTAAGAAATTCTAGTATTAAGGTTACCCCTTCATTGGGATACAGTCTTTAATTACATGATTGCATACTATTTTTTCCAAAAGACCTCTGCTTTATACAGTGCACTGAATAGACAGTGCTCACTTAATAAGCAACTCTTCATATATTGTTTTCTCCCCATTCAGTGTGTGGCCCCATGTTTTAATCTCTGCATACAATTCAAAGCCTGTCTAGAAATACTTGATTTACTCCTGGGCTTTTCCATGGCACTCAGCCCTTTAGCCTTTGAATCCTTCACACACATGAATGAACTTATTTTAGCTGCCTCCTTGTGACATGAGACGGTGCTATTACCCATTTTACAGATGGGGAACTGAGGCAAAGGATTAGGATAAAAACTCCGGTGCCCAATGTGAGACACCTAGGATGTGATTTTTCATAGTATGTAGCATTCAGAAGCATTTTATATATTCAAAATGCTTCTCCTGTTGGCTTCAATGCAGCTGAGAGCTCAGCACATCTGTAAAGCAGACTTAAGAAAGAAGGGCTGAAAGCGTAGACAAGGTGGGGGGGCATCTCCTTGCTCCTGGAATGGGTGGGGTCTCATGTGGAACGGGCAAGGCCAGGAGCAGCCAGCCCTCAGTGCTTCCCAGAGCATGGCCCTGGGACCCACCCCCCAGCCCTCAGAGCCACTCAGTAACAGCAGCTGCCAAGCAATTGCCCTTTTTGCCCCCCTGTCAGTGGGCCAGCCACAAGGCATGAAGTTGAACATCCAGAAACTGAGGAACAGAAAGTTAGTGACTACCTGTGACAAGTTTGCTTTAAATTATTTGCTTGACAACACACAGGAACTCTGTGGCACAGGAAGGCTGTGTCTAGACTGCAGGGTTTTTTTCGAAAAAACTTCACCTGCGTCTAGACTACAGCCGCGTTCTTTCAAAATTAAATCGAAAGAACGTGGCTTTTCTTTCGACGGCGGGTACTCCTCATTTCACAAGGAAGAACGCCTTTTTTCAAAAGTGCCCTTTCGAAAAAAGGCGTTCTTGAATGCAAACAGGGCTTTTTTGAAAGAGAGTATCCAGACTGCCTGGGTGCTCTCTTTTGAAAAAGTGGCTTGCTTTTTCAAAAGTACTGCTTGCAGTCTAGACGCTCTTTTTCGAAAGAGGCTTTTTTGAAAGTATCTTTCGAAAAAGCCTCTTTCGAAAGAGGCTTGCAGTGTAGACGTAGCTGAAGGGACACAATCAAATTCTCCAGCTCAGTACTGAACTACCTTAAGCACAAGACCATCTTTTCTCTTCCTGCAATCCCCTTCCTCATTCACTCCACATCTTCCAACTTCTGACTGAAATGAGGCAGAGGTCCACAGGTATCCTTAATTACAGAACCCTGATTCTTGGCCCTGAAAGTTCAAGTTTTTTTTTTTAAATGGACAGAATACTGTATTTTCTCCTAGCCTCGTTCTTGGAATCTGCCAAACTGTTTTGGCTGAAATTAAACAAAACAAAACAAAAACACCAGCTTGATGTAGAACACCAAGCATGTAAAATTTCAGCCCAAATAATCAATCTGAAAAAGTTATAAGCAACCAAAACCAGTGTCTGATAAGGGAAACAGTTGGGCAACTTGAATAATTGGCAGTACTACCAGTCTCACCTATAACAAAACTCCTAACACACAGTTTCTTAGTTCCTATTACCCTAGATCCGATGATAAAAAATAATAGACCTCACAAATGTGTATAGGCAGGCCCATGAACAAGGGCGGGGGGGGGGGGGGAGAAGGCAAAAAGGCAACTGCCCTGAGTGCTTTAAATTGCTACCAGAGCTGTGGGCAGCATCGTCTGAGTGGTGCTAACAGCTTCCTGGAGGTAGGGGGCATGGTGCGGTCCAGACAGCACTGAAGCACTTTCCTGGCCCTATCCCTTCTGCCCAAGGCCCTGCCCCTTCCAGGAGTGCAGAGCCAGACCACCCCCGCCCCCCAGACACTTTGCTCAGGTGTCCAGCAACTCTTAACTCCCACCAAAGTCAGCCGGGTTTAGGCATGTGTCTAATGCTTTAAATGTGCTTCTGTTCCTTCATGAATCAGGCCTTAAGCTATTTGCTAGGTAAAAAGGATACTTTTTATTTAATGGAGAGTGAGACAGAGTAAAATGAAATAGACAATCTAAGATTTTCACACAGCAGAATATTGCATAATAGTAAGCAGTATCTGGATCAACATCCTAATTCCCACCTAATCTGAGCGGTTTACTTCTCAAAATAAACAGTCTGCACCTATGTCTTTACTGGATTACTGTGAGTAGGATGTTTACATAGTGGAAATAGCTAAGCATTCACTGAAAATAGCAGGAGAGCAATCCCTTCGCAAGTACTAGAACCCAGAGTAATTTAGTAGATCAATTTTAGTAAAACCAGCAGATGCTGTGGAGTGATAATACAGGATGTACCTCCTAGTCTTACACTTTCTTGTCTGGCAACATCCATGATCCAGCATGGCTTTAGCTGCCAGAAATCCACTTATTATGGGCATGGTCAAGTTTCCTGTGGTCCCATAAAGTTTGTTTACAGCCCCTACTACTGGCTCTGAGTGTTCTGTGCTCTTATTTAGCTCTAATTACCCCTAACTGTCTTCTAAGAACCCAGTAAGCAGAGAAAATGTTAGTAATGGTGCTAAACAATATTGACCTCCTGCAATTCAGCAAATTCTCTGGTTCAGCTACTGGTCAGGTCCCTAGAGAGGGTCAATCTGTAGCTGCTCCCTTGTGTAGAACTGAAGCTAGCTCGCCTATGTCACATCTGGTGACCCCAATACAGAAAATGGAGCAGGGCTATACCTGGGCCTATAAAAGTCAGTTAAGGTATTAGCAGCAGCGTTATTTTGGAGCAACTGACATCATTCTGAAATAACATAGTACCTGTCTACATTACATTATGCAAAATAATGTCGAGCTGGAGGACTTCTTACTCTGACACATGGTAACCCTAATTTCATAAGGAGTAAGGGAAGTCAAAGGAAAAGTGTTCTTCCTTCGACTTCCTGCTGTGTAGACAGCACCAAAGAGGGCTGAACCGAGCCATTCCGGTGCCCCAGGCAGACAGTTTCATTGCACCCCAGGTTGGAAGAGGGTGCATGTGCGGCCCCGCCCCTGCCCAGCGTATGGTGGAGGGAGCGCAGAGCTGGCGGCAGCAGGACACACGTGCCCGGCACTGCCCAGCCTGGCTACTGCCGCTGGCACACAGCCCGGGGCCGACCAGGGTGGGCTGAGGCTGGTCATGCAGGGCCCCACAGCTGCGGGGGCAATGGCGCTGTTGGCCAGTTCTGCGGGGATTAACGCGGCCCCCCTGCCCCAGGCAGCTGCTGCAGGATGGCCACTGGGAGCTACTGCAGCCCGTGATCCGTCATCCGGGTGCGCGGTGCCTGATGGCAGCTATGATGACAGCTGCCATCAGGTGTCCCCCATAGGTTGGCACCCAGGGCAGCTACCTGGCTAGCCCATACCTTAATCCAGCCCTGGCGCCAATTGATGTAGCTGAAGTTGCAGAGCTTAATTCAACTTTAGCCCTGCTGTATAGAGGTGCTCTTAGAGGGCAGGAAATGAGAGGGGGAATGGAGTGACTGGGGCAGTTCTGCCTGGTAAAGGGTAGCTCCGGCATTACTGGCTCCCTAAGAGCAAGAAAACTGGACCTCAGGGAAGCAGTCCTGAGGGTACTGCTCTAGCAAGGGAGCAGAGCTGACTAGACCCGGGAAGCTTCCAGGAGTAGCAGTGCCAGAGAATCTGGGAGGGGTGGCTCTGAAATCTGAGCAAAAAGGAGTCAAAATACTGTTTTCAATTTATTTGCATGCTTCTGTTAAAGAGAATAAATGTTCCTAAAGGAGACTGGGCATGGCACTGAGTGCTTGAAAGCTGGGGAGAAGCCCTGCCCTGTGACAGTAACTTTATTTTCCTTCAAGCAATTTCCTCCCTGGTTTCCACTTCCAGTGACTAACAAGAAGTGACCTCATAATCAGGGGTGTGTGTGCAGAAGTCCTTTTTAACAAGTGACTGCTGTACAGCTCTGTCAAAGCAGCTGTCAGATCCACAAACCTCAATTAAGGAATAAAGCAGACTGATCTTTGTGTGGCTGATCTATACATTTGTGAGATGGGAATGCTCCTTAGAGAAGCCTCCTGAGCCTCAGTGGAGTGGATCTAATCTAGCTGTTTCATAGAATGATGCACTACAACCAGATTCCTGTTTAAACAGACAGGATGAAAGGTTAAGCAATAGCCACTCATTCTCTGCAGGTGCAAGAGCTGACAGCCTGGGTTTATTTGCTGTGTGCTGCTTGAATTGATATGTGGAAGTATCCCTCTTGTAGGTTGACATTCATGCCGATCAAATGATGGGATCATAGAGGTCAATTTACCAGCCTGAATTGGAAACCAGAGATGATTCTATTAAAATGTATCAAATCTAGAATTTGGGGATGCTAGCCCCATTACTACTTCAGGATTAGAAAGTAACCAGAGTAAACCTCTCCCCTCTAAACCACAGAGGCACGTCTAAATCTGAAAGCTGTGGAAAAAGGGAATCCACACGCACGTCTAGAGGATGTTTTACTTTTGAAAGAAGATATGCAAATTCAGTGGGCATTTGCATATCTTCTTCCGATTGCTTTTTCAAAAGATTTTTTTTTCGAAAAAGCAAGCAGTCTAGACATGGTTCTTTTGGGAAAAAAATCTTCTTTCAAAATAATGTTCTTCCTCAAAAATTGAGGTTTACAGATTCAGAACCACCTATACTGCTTGCTATTTCAAAAAAAAAAAACTCTTTTGAAAAAGCAATCTGAAGAAGATATGCAAATTCCCACCAATTTGCATATCTTCTTTCAAAAGTAAAATGTAGTCTAGACGTGCCCCACTTCTTGTTTTAACATTATCTCAAGAGAGGGATCCCTGCAGAAGGGGCTGGGAATGGTCTGAAATGTATTAAAATAACTCCCATGTATGATTTCTAAGGTCCCACGGTATAAGATCATTTAATTCCAGGACTCTCAAAAACAAAAGAGGTAGATGTCAAAAGAGTGGTGGTGGTGATGGGAAGAGTGCAGTGAAGGAGGTCTCCAGAAGTTCTGTTTGGCATCAAGTCTGGTAGCAGGAGTTTTAAGCAGGGTACATAGTAGAGAAGGTAGAGGCAGAGGGCCTTCATTCAGAATTCCCTTGGTGGCTGTCATACTCTATAATAATCAAACACGGTTTATAGTTATGAAAGAGCTGTGTCTTGTATGACCTGGCCTTTTTTCTTCTATGGGACCAAGAATGGCTCTTAAATCTTTCAAAAAAGCACAGTGCTGCATCAGATCATATTTAAACTGGTTGTAGCCTACAAAAGAAAATCTCTCAATCATCTGGATCACCTGGTATTCCTGAAATATGAGCTTTGAAGCCCTGCACCTGGAGATGGAGGTAGCCACTGAGTGTTCTGCAGCACCTGATAACTCTACCCTGCTAGTAGTGATGTGTGAGTTTCTAGGTGTCCCTCTAATACAGTAATCTTACTTCCTCCTTCTCTATTTGAGGGAGTCTCTCTATTAACAGTCATATCTTGCCCCAATGTAAGTAGTTATACTTTACCAGGAGTGCCTAGTAACTTGAGGGGCACATCTGCAGATCTGATGATGGTATATTTTCCTGCCCTATAAACTGTTTTTATTGAGTCATTTTGGAGGTCCCTTCTCTCTGGACTTTTCACACACTGCTGCCATATCAGAGATCCTGACACTCAGTGCACATAGGAACCTGATAGCTGCTGCCTGCATTCTTAGACATAGGTGCCACTGATACTGAGTCAGCTGTTTTTTGGGGGGTGAGGGCTGGTTCTAGTACCTCCACAGTAATAGACATAATAAGCTTTCCATGCATGGCATAGTGCAGTAGCTTCATGTTCTGAGGCCACAGAAATTTTTCAGGCATGTCACATGATGCAGAAGTTCCAGAAATATTTGAAAATTGCCTTGCTCAGTGGAAGTAAAGGACATTACTGCATTGCCTGGTGAGGAAGAGGACCATATGCTGGGACCGTACGCTCCTCTGTCTCCTGTAGCAACTCTTCTTCACTTTCCTGTCCTTGGGCATGTGGTCAGCCTATGACAGCTTCCCCTCTGTGAGTAAAGTACAAAGTTTGTGAGGGAAGGAAGAGCTTACTCTGGGAAGGGGTCATCCATGAAGGTAGGCCTCCTCTATAGTTTCATATACCAACAAGGCAAGTTTGCATACTTTAGGAGGAAGGACTGAAGGTTACCATGGGAAATGCTCTCACATGGGTCTGTATTTGCAGTGGCGGCTCCTGGTTTCTCTGTCAGATAGAAGGACTCATGGGAATGAGGTGAATGGGAGCAGGGATACTTGCCTACTGTGCCCTGAAAATGAGAAATAAAGTAGAGCACTTCTCCTCTAATGGTAGAGCTACCCCATTTAGATGTTCTACACTATCAACCAAAAAGGCTGACTGATACTGTAGCAAAACTGGTCGTTTGTACTGAAGTAAAAGATGCTGTAATAGTTCAGCAGAGCAATGGTGACTGAGACTATGTGGTCACCACAAGGTCTCTTGGTACCAGAAGTAACTTTGGTTCTGGACCTCTGCTGTAGGGATCAGCACAACAGTAGCAGTCTCCTGAGTCATCTGCTCTATGCAAACCAATGTCACTGAAGTGTGGGCTGCTGATGAGACAACGCCAAAGGTGTTCAAGTGACTTCATTTTCCCATTTTGAGATATGAACTTTTTGCTAAATGACCTAAGAAGACCATTTTACTGAGTTGCCAGAAGGGTAATTTATGTCTGTGCTCTCTAAGAATGATGTTCTTTTCCACTTCTCTGAGGTGAATAGATGGAGGACCCCTTTTATACTGCTGAAGGTTGTAGCAAGGGCCAACCTTATGGGCTGGTAATGTAGGCACCTACCCAGGGAGCCAATGAAAGAGGGGCATCTGAAGTTGAGACACATTTCTCAAATTTTGGGTCCTGATCCAAAAGGGAGTTGCAAGGCTATTGTAGGTGGATTTCCAGGGTGGCATCTGCAGGCTAAGTGCCCAACTCTGACAACTGTGCTGCCACTGGCAGCAACACAGAAGTAAAAGTGGGATGGTATGATAAAAGAAAGGGCAATAAAACACAAATTTTCCAAGGGCACCATTTTCTTAAATGCTGGCATGTTGTAGCTAGGAAGTCATATTAATGGGGATGATCATGAAGTGTGCAGCTATCCACAATGCATAAAAAACAGTCATTGGGGGAGAGAGATGAAGAATTCCAGGTAAATGGAGAGCTTGGTATAGGGCAGAGGAAGAGGGGATGCCTCCAGTGTAACCACAAGACTCAAATTATTTGAACCTTCGTAGATAAAAATCAGCATATTGACTTTCAGCCATAATCAAGAGGTGATTTCAAATAGCCTTCAGAATTGGCTTCAGGTAGACTATGTTGTATTAATCTAATTCTGAGGTAACAGAGATGTGGTTCTATTCCCAGTTCTATTATAGATTTTCTGTGTGACTTGAGGTCATCTAATCTTTGTTAATTCCCCATCTATACAATAGGGATTATAATTTTTCTTGCCTGTCTTGTCTATTGAGGCTGTAAACTTGTCAGGACAGAAATGGTCTCTTAGGGCATGTTTTCATGCTAGTGTTATTTCAGAATAACTGATGTTATTTCAAAATAATGTCGAGCAGAAGGACTTCTTACTCCAATTCCTATAACCCTAATTTCATGAGGAGTAAGGGAAATATCAAAGGAAGAGTATTCTTCCCTTGACTTCCTGCTGTGTAAACGGCCCCAAAAGTAGAAATAAGTTATTTTGACTCAGCTACACAATTGACGCAGTTGACGTTGCGTATCTTAATTCGACTTCTGCCCTGCTGTGTAAACATGTCCTTGGTGTCTTTGCACAGGGTTCTCAAACCACATGTTGTGACAGCTCAGGAGCTCAAAAGGCTATTACATGGGAGCTGGGAGCTGTCAGCCTCCAACCCTAAACCTTGCTTTGCCTCCAGCATTTATAATAGTGTTATAAATTAAAACACATTTTTGTAATGTTTAAGGAAGGGTCACGTTCAGGCTTGCTGTGTGAAAGGGTCACCATATGAAAGTTTGAAACCACTCACCTAGCACACCAGGTGTATTGTAATACAAAGTATCATTCCACGAGGGCTTAGGAATATTTTTATCTTTACCATGCATAATACTCTATTTGTTTAAATATTTAATTGCTATTTTTTTTCTTTTATTGCACTGAAGAAAACAAATATCTTGATTCTTGGTCATAGCCATTGTATCCATAAACCACTGATCCATCCATTTGTAGGGATAATAAATACTATTTACTTTATAGATGAATGATTGTTTAAAAATGTCAGAATACAAGGATAGTGCAGAAAAACAGCATGAGATGTTTTCACTACGTAACTTCATGGCAATAACAGACATCAATGAACAGTTTCTGTTAATCTGATCATATATTTGCTCATAATTGGGGTGATTGGAGCTATGGACACAATTGCCACTTAAGTAGTAATGGCACATTTTTTGCACAATATTTCATGGAGACATTATGAAAACTGAAATAAGTAATTAGTGCACTCCACCACAGTCCAGTGTTGGCAAGTTATTAACTTTCATGAATATTTGTCAAAATTTGATAATGAACACTATTTTAATGCCTCTCTGAGGTCTTTTATCCCTTTAGTTTGATTTATCTAACTGATTGGATGGTAGAATTTGGTTACAAGACATAACTCTGTGGAAAACAAACCATTCCAGTTTGCCAAACATCTCTATAATAGGAATTATTGTTATATACACTGCAGTGCAGGAACCATTGGTATAGAGAAAAAATAAATCTAATCAAAGCACTTAAAAATGCTCCATAATTCACTTTTTCTTTACAGTCCTGCATGAATATATGTAGTATTTGCTTGGTGCAATAATTACTGAGACAAAACTACTCCTCCTGTCCTTATTATCCAGCAGGAGGGCCAGGGGTTTACTTAATAAAACAGAATAGAAAGCTCATTAAATGGACTCCATGAAATGATTTCTCAGAAGGAGGGGTGTCCCCCAAGTACAATATCACCATTGTCCTGCTCCTGATTGGTGCTACCAGCTGTTTTTAAACAGTAAACACTATTTTGACACGGGCACTCAAGCATCTAACTATTTGACTTACTCATCTATGTAGTAAGCAATCAACTTCTACCATAAGCAACATATCCTATCATCTCCACAGCAATCTACATGTTGAACAACTGATCTACGTTGGACAGAATGGCATGCAAAGGATAGGTTTTGCATTTTGGTGATGAAAAAATGTGGGATATTTTCTAGCATGACATACACACTCCCCAGTCTAGTAATGCCAAAATACCAGTAACAATGCATGCTACATTGGCCCACGAAAGCTCATCATCTAATAAACCATCTTGTTAGTCTTTAAAGTGCTACATAGTCCTGTATTTTGTTAATGCATGCTACAGTCCAACAGATCACTTTAGTATACAGATGGTTCTATGGGCTTCAGTCAGAATGAGACTTGTCGTATTATCTAGAACTGAGGCCTAGTAGTTCAGAGAAATAGTTACCTTTCTGTGATGGAAATTAAATCAAATCAAACTAAAGTGTAATATTTTCCTCCTCTCCCTCCACCCCATTTCCATTTCTAGCAGCTAAACCTACAACATTAGTTGCTTATCCTTTGAAACTAACAGATATGATGAGAATAAGTATATTATGGGGGTGGATAAAAATAAGAGACAGCCCCACACACAACTTCAAAGAAGCATGTTGAAACTGTCTGGGAAGATGAATGACACTTCAAGGGAAAAGAGCATTGTCAGCATGACCCCGGTGATAGGTGTAGAAGGCAAATGCACGTGATGATGAATCGCTATCTGACAAAAGGGTGCATCTTGTGATAACAGCAAAAAGCAGTATTGCATTTTCTCTGGTAGACACTTGTCTTTCATCACATCTGTTTGCCATCTTGAAAGCTTGTCCTTTCTACCAACAGAATTTGGTCTAATAAAAAATATTACTTCACCCACCTTGTCTCTCATTATTTAATCTCTCAATTACATTTAGTTCAGTAGTTCTATTATTTCCACTTCCCCTTTTCAGTTTCAGGGCTCTTAACGTGGATATCTTACTTCTGCAGATGGTTTTAAATACCAGCAGTGTTAGGGGAAGATTCTTTTTCATTGCATTCCCATTGTGGCTCTTCTCTATAATGTTCCTTTGCCTAATTATTAGACTCCCTGAAGATAATAATCGTTATGTCCACTAGGTTTTCTGAAATATCTACACGGTCGTTAAACATACCCCATGACACTGAGACTCAGAGCATGGGGCTCACTGGGCATAGAATCTGGGGCTAAATAGTACAATGTGGACTTCTGGCTTGGGCTGCAGTCCAGGCTCTGGGACCTTCCCCCATCACAGGGATTCGGAGCATGGTTTCCACCCTAAGTCTGAATATCTACATTGTGGATTCATTGTCCTGGGAGCCCAAGTTATACAGGCACAGAAATGTAAGACTGGAAAAGACCCCAAGAACTATGCTGTGGCATGACCAAATAAACCTAGACTTTGCTTGGCAGATGTGTATCCAGCTTGTTTTTTAAAACTTCCAAAGATGGGGATCCCATGACCTGCTTTGGAACCCTATTCCAGAGTTTAACTACTCTTATAGGTAGAAAGCTTTCATTGTATCTCATATAAAATGTCTCTTGCTGCAAATTAAGCCCATTACATCTTGTCCTACCTTCCATGGACATATACATTGTTTTCTTACTGCTCTATTTATAACAGCCCTGAACATATTGAAAACTTACTGTAGCCCCTGAGTCTTCTTTTCTCAGGATTAAACATGCCCAGTTTTTTTCATAGGGAACATTTTCTAACCCTGACATCATTTTTTGCTCTTCTCTGGACACTGTGCAATTTGTTCACATCTTTCCTAAATTGTGGTGCCCAGAAGTGGACATTGCATTCCAGCTGGAGCCTCACAAGTGCCTTTTTTTTGCAGCTGCATGACATTGATGGCTCATATTCAGTTTGTAGTCCACTATAACCCCCAATACCATTTAGCAGCACTGCCACTGAGCGAGGTGTTCCCTATTTTGTAGCTGTGCATTTGATTTTTTCCTTCCTATGTAACATACTTGCTTTAATTGAGTTTCTTTTTGATGAGTTCAGATTAATTCTCCAATCTGTCAAGGTCATTTTTTTAAATTTCTAACTTGTCTTCCAATGTGCTTCTACCGCCTCCCAGCTTGGTGTCATCTGCAAATTTTATAAGCACATATTCTACTCTATTATCCAAGAGTGGCAAGGACTTGCCCTTGTGGGATCCACACTAACTATGCCCTTCCAATTTGACAGCAAACCACTGATAACTATTATTTGAGGATGATCTTACAACCAGCTGTGCACTCACTTTATAGTAATTTCATCTAGTCCTCATTTGCCAGATTTGCTTATGAGAATGTTATGAGGAACTCTGTCATAGGCCTTGCTAAATTCAAGGTTTATTACATCTACTGCTTCCTCTTTATTCACTATGTTGAGTGCTTAATTTGTAATGAAAGGGGTTCTGAGGATTAAGCAATTGTTTTGTTTCATACCTTACAAGGCAAGTCTAGAGGTGCTGAGGCTATGAACTGCCAAACTTAGAAGGTCTGTGGCTCATCCCTGGCACTAACTGCACACAGACAAGGTCAGTAATCCAATAAAATAAGTGAATGAAATTCATGTGGCATGACTTGTTCTTGACCAATCCATTCTGGCTATTTCTTACAACTCTATAATCCTACTGGTGCTTACAAACTGATTGTTTAATAATTTGCTTGGGTATCTTTCACGATATTGAGGTTAGGTGGATGTCTATAATTCCCTGGATACTCCTTCCAATTTTAAAGATATGTTTGCCCTTCTTCAAGCTTCTGGGACCTCCCTTGTCCCCCAGCAGTCACCTTAGAAAACCTCTAACAGCTCTGAGAGTGCTTCAGATAGTTCCTTGAGTATTCTAGGATGAACTTTGTCAGATTCTGCTAACCTGAATACATGTAAGTTACCAAAATACTTTAACCTGTCAATATTAATTGTGCCATTAAGCTTTTTAGTGAAGACTGAAACAAAATAGACATAAGAGCTTTCTTGATTTCATCAGATATGAGTGCTCCTTTATTAGAGGACTTACACTTTTCATCACCTCTCTCTAGTTCCTAATGTATTTAAAGAATCTCCTGTAATTTTCTTTTATGTCCTTGTGCCTTAGTCTTTTGATTTGGTCCCTATGTACTTGTGCTGTTCTTTTGTAATTATCCTTCTCAATTTGACCACTTTCCACTTTTGGATGGGGATTCCCTTTGATTTTAAGATAACCAAGGAACTCCTATTGTATACACGCTGACCTCTTACTATTCTTCCTCTCTTTCCTTTCAGTTGAAATAGTTTGCAGTTGTGCCTGGAATAGCGTCTCTTTGAGGAACTGCCAGCTGTACTGAACTTAGAGGACACGTGCAACCATATCACTGATCTTTTCTCACGGGGTAGACATCCTCTCAGAAATACCTGCCTTAAGTTTTTCTAAATTTTAGTCTTGTGTATCTTAGCCACCATTAGAATAAAATGATGCAGATAAACAGGTCTCAATAACGTACTGCACTGTATGGATGGAATGTTAGCATGAAATCCAGAATAGTTACATTAATAACAATCAATATGAATAAAAAATGGTTTTAGAGTATAGAGGGGAAGTCAATTTAAACATGCATAACTAAATTCATTTTCTCTTGTAGCATATTTATTACAATGATTGTCTTTTCATAAAGCCTGGTCCTTTGAAGTCAATCAAAGCTTTGCGATTAATTTGAATAAGAGCATGACCAGGGCCTTCTGGTGGCATTCAGACAAACAATAAAAAATATAGGTTTTTTGTGGGACATTGGGAGGTTGCAATCCATCACTCACAACTCACAGGTGAGCCAAAGAGCTACAACTGAATCCCACCTATGCCAGCCTATGAGTGAGAAGCCTCTGTATTCTCAGTACAAGAATTCTAGGCTCTGTACATGCAAACATAGTAATTTTTCTGATCTGACTCTAGGAGTGCCTGCTTACACTAATATGTTTGGGACTATCAGGCCCTTCAACCTTCTTTGCATGAATAATTTACAGCATGAGGGTCCTAAAGAAAGCTCTCCACATCTGGGTACTATCAGCCTTAGGAACTGTGATTTATGGTTCACTAAAACTGCAGAAGCATTGTGTAAGCATGGAAGGCACATTATGGGGTATGAGTGAGGTAAGGACAATACATGCAAGATAAGACAGTCCTTGACCCTACTTCTCCATAATTCTGCAGGCTGTTGTTTCTACCCCTAGCAATGATAGTCTGCATGGATCTATGACTAAGATGCAGACCCATATTACGCAGCTTTTGCTATTGTCTGCAACCAAAAGCTGATTATGGCCTGATTTAGTTTGCAGTGATGGTAGCATAGACAGGTTACAACATACTTGGCATTTCCACTTTCTTCTGCTCAATTTTATTAACCAAAGGGCTTGTTAATTAAATCAAACCAATGTAAGAATGAGGTCAATGTATTCTGAACAACAACAACAAAACGCTACAGTTAGATTGCTGAACAGCTCAGTTTTGCTCATTGAGTGTTATTGATTTTTTGGCAGAGAGAAAGAAAAAGAACAGATGGTAAAAGAAATAAATTAAGCTGCCGGTGATGGAATACAATATCACACTGAATTATAAAGAATTATGATCACCAATCCCTTTAAACATGCATTTGCATACAGTACAAGAAGCTTGTATTGTACAAGCCCTTAGCTGATTGTTTGAAAACCTCACAGTAAATGGCTTATTTTCCAGTCAATGAAAATTTTGCATTTAATGTTATTCCTCAACTGAAATCAGAATGCTAATCCAAGGCAATTTGCAGGAGGTGAAATGGGTGCATTGTGCAATGGTCTCATCAAAAGGCAAAAGCTTTTAGCATTTTTAAAAACCCACCCCAAACCTCTCTGCATTTCTTGAAGGATAACTTCATTACTGCACAGATCAGGTATATTGTAAAGGGAGAGACCTGGGTTATTTAAAATGGATTGAAATTTTAATAAAGGTTTTTATATTATGCCTTGTTCATAGCCTGAAGAACTTACAATAAATGTAATAAAACTCAGTACATTTTGGAAAGAAATGTAAAAGATGCTAATGAAGACAAGAGGCCAGTGTAATTCTATCCAAGATGCAGAACAGACTTAAATTCCACATGTAGGATTGCAGCAAATAAAAAGAAGGGGGAGAAAAGGGCAAACTCAGTTCTGGTATGATTACAACGACATTCATCCTCTTCCTCCACATTTCAGTTTGATCCTCCAATATGAACACCATTAAACAAAGTGATTTAATCAGTATTTGGAATTATGCATGGAAGAAATGTGCACTTAGATACTAAGAGACAGGTTTCTTATAAAATATGTTAGATTTCTTTTCTAAGAAAAGAGGTATAAGGATTTTTTTTCTTGCATAAAACACAACTGACTATGGTTTAATGTACCCCAACACCAGATTAGCATATAGTAAAAAAAAAAAAGATACGTAGTTTATTTGAATGAAATTGCCTTAATAGAATTTTCATTTGGTCCTGATTTAAAGACCACATATGTTTTAATCTCTTATCCTATAATTTATTATTAAAATGTGATAATGTGATTTAGTTACTTTTCTTCTTTCATCTCAAAACACTTAAAAAAGGTGGTTAAGTACCAAATCTCCAATTTGGAGATGGGTTATGGAGATGTTCAATAATCTGCACAATGCCACAGAATAAATCATTGACAATAGTGGACTAAACACATATTTTCTGAAAGCGAATTCTATAATTTAGGCCAGGACTACACTAAACCCAGCAGCTCAGCTTAAGGTACGCAACTCCAGATATGTAGAATACATAGCTGGAGTCAGCTTACCTTAAACAAAGCTTGGCAGCATCCCACCAGCAGGAGGCTGATGGGAGCAAAGGCTTTCATCAGCTTCCCTTACTTTTCCTCAGAGCAGGAATACTGGATGCCAGCGGGAACGCCCTTTGAGTTTGTTTTAATGAGTTCTTAACTGGATCTCAGCAGTGTCAATCTTCTGCAGAGTGAAGATGTGGCCTAATTTAGAAATAGGTGAATGTCAAAAAGTAGATTTGGTGAAGCACCCGAAACTCTTGCACCATTTAAGTCCATAACAATCATCCAGTTGACTTACATGGAGCCAGGATTGCACCCCAAATATTTAACTTATCTGAGATACCAGTACCCAAATACCTTGGATCTGCAAAAGTAGCCTGAAGCTCTCATATGCCTGAAATAGACAGCTGTTCCTTTTTGCTTCTAGTTGGTTAAGAAATACAACAAGAACAGCCTACTACTTTGTGGGCAGTTTTATTTCCAGTCCCTGAAGAAAGACAAAGGGGCAGAAATATGAAACACAATTTAGGGGGAATACCAGTCAGAACATTTTCAAGACTCAAAGATTTGGTTTGAAGTTCTGATGATGGTTCAAGCTTTGCTTCCTATTATCTCTCCTTAGTCTCAAAAAGTTATCTATACTCATAACATTCTTGATTTGGCTCTAATTTGCCTTACGTCATAAAGCAGAAAGTACAATATAGATCTCAAAACTGAATGTAACCTCCTGAGCTCTGTGAGATTTCAAAACAACATATAGAATTAACCCAGGGTGGGCAGACTGCAACATATGTGAAGCAGGGGTTGACCAGTTTGTTTTGACTTGGCATCAATGCTTAGATACAAAGAGCATGATTTTCAAGGGTGCTAACTATACACTGTTCCCACTGACCCAAAGATAAGAGGTGCCTCAGAAATACCAAAGACTAGATTAGACTGATTAGATAAGGGATCATTTGGTATCAATTAATCACAGGTCCTAAAGTTAGTTCTCTCTCCATCCTGCTTCGGAGAAATTATCAAAAAAGCAGCAGTGGTGTGCTGGTTGAAAATTAATAGTCCAATGAAAGCTGGGACAAAACTGTGGAGCCTAGATCTTAAAAGCGTATCACAAATCTTACCCAGTTTTTCATCACGGCTGTCATACCACAGTTTGCAGAGGGGTGGGGAGAACATACTCTATTAGTAGGTGTAGCAATTACTGCTCTATCATGAAATCCCTTGCACCCTTGGTGCCATTCTGAGTGCCCCACTACTATCTACAAGGCCTGGCTGAAGCATATCCCATCACCCCCCACAATCATAGACTTTTCCGTAACAATATCTAGAAATACTTTTCTGATGCTGCTAGATTTCAGATAACCCACAGATCACTATGGCAGAGTTTCAGCTGTCTGTTCTTGCATTCACTCTCATTCCTAGTCTGTGAAATACAAGGTGGTGAGATTTTCTTAGACTTAGCAATATGGAATTCAGGAGCTCCTCTTCTAAACAAAAACTAACCAAACTGAACTCACGATATTGACTGAATATATTTGACTTTAATTGTCTTCACTTTGCTGTTAACCTGAGATATGCCTGTTGAAGTGTCTTATACAGAGACTATTTTCACTCCCAAAAATCCTTTTTGTAAAAGCTAAAGAGTTATCACTATTTATTTAGCCCCCAAAGCTTGCTTGGTGACCTATGAAGATACTGCTGAAAAGCACATGGTCTCTGCATTCTTGATATGCTAAGTGTCCTTTAGGATGGTGCAACTCCCCACCCCACCAATACTCTAAACTCTGCCAAAATGATACAGTCATGCCCTATTTCGTATATTCATGACATATCTCTTCAGAAATTAAAGTCTTGATTCAGCTAAACACTTGAATATATGCTTATTTGTAAGCACATGCTTACAACTCTTTGAAGTAAATGGGATTCAAGCACATGATTCAAACAAGATTGTGCTTAAAATTTAAATAACTTAAGAATGCCAAGCTAGTCAGGGTCGGAGCTATGTGTTTGTACAGGGTCTAGCACAATGGGCTGGCAGTTCCTCAAGGAGACAATTGGTCTTGATTTTTCCATATTACAAATAATAATGCAAACAGTTAACAAAAAAGAAACACGACAAAAGAAATTACAATTAAAAACAAGCTGAAATGTGTTTTCATTGCCTTGAAGTCTGAGAGTTACTTTTTCATAATTACCTGTTTCTATTTGTGATATCTTTCTGCTGGAGAGGCTTCCAAAAGATTACCTTGACAACCAATAAATACATTAATCCATGCAAGATTTTTTTCCCCCTTGAAATACTTTCTATATTGGAAGTGTTATGTAGGAGGTAAAATTCAGCTGGAACTGGATGGGTTGTGCTGGAGATATGATCATCTTTCCCCAGAATTTTGCAACACAAGCAAATTGAGAGCTCTCATGCAGCAAGAACCAACTTAATTGATGCATTAAATAGGTGCAGCATCAGTGCCCATATGCAGAAAGAGAATTTGACCTAGAAGTTCACTGTCCTTTGCATACCATTAGCACCATTTATAGAACTCAGCCCAACATTTAAAAAGTCTGTGCAAAGGTGTAAATAACTTGTGCAGCAATGTGCACTTCAATATGTTTACACTATTGGTTTTGATGCTCAACAACCTTATAAAACTAAATCATGTAATTCACAAATGGAGGCACAAATTTAATTATTAAATTAAAATACATCGTATCTAGAAAACACCAGTGCAAGAGTTGGGGATTGAAGCATTCCCTACAACTCAAAAGACTAGAGCGGTGATAAGCCAATAGGAATAGCAAATTCCAGGTCAAATAACACTCCACTGAAAAGAGTCTGACCACAAGCCCCAGACCAAAAAAAAAATATTGCAACACTGAGCTTCATCAGCCCATTTGACCTCTGTTGCTGTGGCTGAGCGTGGATTGAGAATTTGTGCCGAGAATCAAGAGCGAGACTGATATTTTTTAAGAGGAAGTAGAAAGAGCAGTGAAACAACTAAAGAACAATAAGAACCCTGGAAACGATAAGCTCATGGGAGAGATGATCAAATATGGTGGAGAAAGTATGATTCAGGAAATACACTGACTATGTAATATAGTGTGGAAAGAAGGGAAGGCACCTAAGGAATGGACAAGATCTGTGCTAGTGGCAATATACAAGAAAGGAAGTGTGTTGGAGTGCAAGAACTACAGAACGATTGCCTTAACGAGTCATCTAGGCAAGATGCTCATGATGGTACCGATGCAGAGATTGAGATTGCAGATAGAAGAACATCTAGTCGATGAGCAAGCGGAATTCAGGAAAGATAGAAATATCATACAGCAGATATTGGCACTAAGATTAATAGCGGAGAAAGATCGGTGAGAAAACAAGAACATCTACAATTGCTATGTCAATTTTCAGAAGGCATTTGATAGTATATATAAGAAGTGATGTGAGCGCTGTTGGAGTCATATGGAGTGAATAGCAAACTGATACGGTTGTTGAAGCTTATCAATGATAATGCAGAGGCAGTGGTGAGAATATGCAGAGAGTTGGGAAGTTGGTTTAGAATGAGTAAAGTTACAAGACAAAGAGATCTGATATCGCTGAATATCTTCGTCATACACCTAGAGAGAGCTATGGACAAGATAGTAGAGGTAGAAGGGGTATCAGTGCATGGGATGAGAACAAACAACATGAGGTTTGCGGATGATATAGTTATCATCGAGGAAGATGAAGAGTGAAAACGGTGCAGGTGCTAAATGAGGAAGAGAAGTGGTATGGACTGATTATGAATATCGATAAAAAGAAGACAATTGTATTTGGAAATAAGGAAATGGGAAGGAAGACCAACGTAGATGGGATTGAACTAGAGAATGTAGAGAAGTTCACGTATTTGGGGAGCGACATGATGTATGATCTAGAATGTAAGAAGGAAATAGCGACTAGAATAGCAAAAGCAAGAGTGAGTTTGAAAGCGATGAATCTAGAAAAGTAAAGCGGTTAGCTTAGGAACGAAGCTGAGCATCTTGAAAATGTGTGTATTTAGCAGCATGTTGTACATATGTGAGACATGGGTGATAACGAAAGATTCAAAGAGAAGGATATTCGCATTTGAGAGGAGTTGTTGTAGAAAGATCCTGAGAGTAGGATGGATGCAGAAGGTCACCAACGAGGAATTATATAGGAAGATACAGCTGAAAGAGAACCTACTGCAGAAGGTTATACAAGGGAAGTTACAGCTATTTGGGCATATCTGCAGAATGAACGACGAGCGAAAAGTCAAGACCCTGGTATCTGGCATAGTGAATGGTCCGAATAGGAGAGGCAGACCCCACAGAGAATGGGTAGATGATATAGTAGATTGGTGCAGAGCTAATCTACAGAAATTAAACCACTCCACACAGGACAAGGAAAGATGGAAGGAAATAGTGAGGGAGGCATCGGACACCAACAGGCGTTGAGTTCATGGTTGTTGATGATGATGGTGAAAGTCATATAGATAAGTCTTAGAGGGGTAGCTGTGTTAGTCTGTATCTGCAAAAACAATGAATAGTCCTTTAATACCTTAAAGACTAAACTGGTTAGTTTTTAAGGTGCCACAGGACTCCTCATTGTTTATCCAAAGTCATAGAGTGATTGATGGCCTGATTCAAAACCCATTACAGTCAATGGAAAGACTCTTGTTGAATTAAATGGGCTTTAGATGAGTTCATTATAGATCATTACTAATGACTTGTCTCATACTGAGAAGCTTGTAGGGGACTAGTGCAGGGCCAAGCAAGGTATCAGATTACATCGGCACCACCTCACCTGGAAGTAATCCAAAGCCCATTGATATCATTGGGTGCTCTTCCATAGACTTTGGGCAGAATTCTGAACAGTGACCCTATATGGAAGTGACAAAGGTGAGAATGATTATGGTAAGGTCCACACTCGTGGTTGCTGTTTTTTTAAGCACAGTTATAAACAGTTATATGTATTCTATTTTATCCATAAGGGCAAACACTTTTGAGCATTCGTCCATGTGAAATAACCCAATGCTTTGGTCTCTGAAGACATGAAGTGAACCATAATGTGTGTTATTTCCATATAACACATAACTTGTCACTTAATATTACTGAGCTATGGTGTATTTGAATAAATTAACATTGGCAATGAATACTTACACTAAGAAAAGAGCATTTCAAGTAAAGGAGAAATTCTCCTTGTGTAATCTTTAGGGGGAAAAAGGAAACCTTTTGTATATATGGACCGCTGTGCCAGATTTAACTTCTGAAAAAAGGTTAAGCCCTTTGGAACAAGTGGATGACTTTTCTCTAACACTCACACACAGCATACAATTAACTTTTCAGAAATGTTTTCCATGCTTAGTAACACTCATCATAGTCAAGCATGCCAGAACCTAGGGGATTACGCAGCTTGTTTTGGAATACAGTCATTCTTCTTTCATGACATTTTGAAGTCCCCTTGGTAATCTGCAGTGTTCCAGTCTATTGACACTACTAAACACACCTGAATTCATAGATTACAAAAAAACGGAATGTAAAACATGTCTACAGATGAAGATTTTTCAGGATAAAACATAATAGAAATGATACCACTATTGCTGAAGAGTAATATATGATCGTGAGGAACAGTGTCCTTTTCACATTGATTACACAGATGCTAAACTGTTGTAGCAGTGTCTTCACATGGATTTTGCAAAATTAGGCTGGAGTTCTCACAACTGAAATGCTCACAAGGTTTTTTTAAATAGTTCATACTTCTTTAGCTAAAAGAAAATATAGCCAGAATAAATTTTCTCGTGTATTTGGGTGAGTTTGAGCCTATACAGAAATATACACAGTGTTATGAGAGTGCTTCTTGGCCTCACTGAAACAACCACCCATTTTGTTAGACCCAGTATGAACACATAATAAGAGTCCCGGCCCCCCAAATCATACAAAGAGAAGGAAAAAAAAGTATGGTGGAAACCAAGTACTATTATCCCTAATTACAGATGGGAAACTCGGTCACAGAATGATTACACAAAGTCATACAGAAAGTCACAAGAGCCTGGAACTTAACTAAGATGAAAATGTGTATTCCATATCTTAAATACAAGGGCCGGCTTGTTGAGATTTTGAATTTGTATGGAAAATGAAAATTAAATGAAACTTAATATATTTAAATTTTTTAATGTCTATAAGGTTTCGGTATAAAACTAGTGGAGAGATCAAAGTTGAAGTGAGGCCTTATTTTATGTAAAGTTATTCAGTTGTCACTAGATTCTGGGGCAGGGGAGGAATGGAAGAAGCTGACAACTCAAATCATGAAGGCCTCATTTAAATAATTCTATAAAATATAAACTATGACTAAATTTACTAACACTGTTTCCTTAAATAATTTATTGAATTTTCTGCCACAGAATCTGACATCAATTTTTAATTCTGCCTTTGCTACAAAACACATTCAGGGCTATATTTGGGTGTTTATACTACGGACTGGCTCTGTGTTATACGGTGGTTTGGAGAGGCACAACCCCAGGGGTAGTGTCATAAGCTATTAAGCCTTCTGGGGCGTAGCTTCAGCGTAGAAATAACTAGAACTGAGTGAAAATTTAAAAGTTGTGAACCAGGAGGGTGAAATCAGGATGAAAAGTCAAAATATAAAACTATTTTTGCAAAATGAAACATTTCCAAAAATTTAGTTTAGAAATGTCAAAACATATCAATTCAGGTTGATATTCAACTGCACCTGATGAAGGTGGTGTGGTGCCTCATGGTAACTTCATTCTTCCCCAGGTGCCAGTATGCCTTCCTAGACTACACCTTTCATAAAAACAAAAGAATGGCCATACTGGCTCAGACCAAAGGTCCATCTAGTCCAGAATACTATTTGCCAATAGGCCAATGCCAGATGCCCCAGAGGTAATGAACAGAACAGAGAAGCAAGTGACCTATCCCCCATCACACATTCTCAAGCTCTAAGGGTACGTCTAGACTACACGGTTCTTTTAAAAGAAGCTTTTTTGAAAGAATCTTTTGAAAAAGCTTCTTTTGAAAGAGATCATCTAGACAGCTACAACTTTTCTGAAAAAGCGATCTGCTTTTTCGAAAGAGAGCATCCAGGCAATCTGGATGCTCTCTTTCAAAAAAGCCCTGTTTGTGGTCAAGAACGCCTTTTTTCCAAAGAGCTCTTTTGAAAGAAGTCTTTCAAAAAAAGGTGTTCTTCCTTGTAAAATGAGATTTACCACTGTTGAAAAAGCTACTGCGTTCTTTCGATTTAATTTTGAAAGAACATGGTGGCTGTCTAGAGGCAGGTGAAGTTTTTTTTTAAAAAAAAGGCCTTTAAAAAAAAAAACCACCTGTAGTCTAGACATAGCTTAACAAACAGAGGCTAGGGATACCATCTCTTCTTATCCTGGCTAATAAGTATTGATGGACCTAACCTCCATGAATTTGTCTAGTTCTTGAATCCTGTTAAAATCCTGGTCTTCATACCATCCTCTGGCCAGGAGTTCTTCAGATTGACTGTGCACTACATGAAGAAAAAATTCCTTTTGTTTGTTTTAAATCTGCTATCTATTAATTTTATTTGGTGACCACTAGTTCTTACGTTATGGGAACAAGTAAATAACTTTTCCTTATTCACTTTCTTCATACCTGTCATGATTTTATAGATCTCTATATCCACCTGGAGTCAGTCTAGAATAGCAGCATGACCCCCCTCTGACCCGGAAGAGGAAGGGCCCTCTAAGACACGTTGGTGGGTGGTACCAGACTCACCCAGCCCACTAATAGGAAGCAGGAAAGTGAGTCTGGTAGTATAAGAGGCAGAGCTCAGTTGGATCATAGCTGCTGAGCAGATCAGACGCTTGGCCCAAGCTCCAGAGGAGGAAGGCCCAGCCATGCTGCCCTCAACAGGAAAACTGGGGTGGACCTCCAGGGCTTCTGCCAGTCCCCAAAGACTGGCTAAGGCCACTGCCAGGCCCTGATGACTTGTCAGGGCCATCAAGACCGCTGCCAGACCCCGAAGATTTGCTGGGACCCCCAGGACCCTCGCCGGGCCCTGAAGACTGGGCTGGTCCACCTGGAGCCCTTCCCAAGCCTGATCTGGAGCCCATGAACATGTTGCCAGCATTTTAGTCCTTGGAGGACCCCACAGATCAGTCGTGGAGCCGGGTAGACTCCCGGGGAGGGACCAGGAAGCAGCCTAGGGGTAGCCGACTTGAGCTGGCTGAGAAGATGGAGGTCAACTGGGCAACGTGTTGCAGTCAGGATCCCCACTGACCTGGTCAGCATGTTGTGGCCAGGATCCTTGCTGACCAAGCATCAGCCTGCACTGCCACTGTTAGGGCCCTGGGTTGGGATGCAGTGGAGTGAGCGGGCCTGCATCCCCTCCCACCACCCCTCGCCTTGGCCCGCTCACTCCACTGCATCCCAACACAGGGCTTCACAGACTATGGGCTCCACCTGCTGAATGCCCACAGCCCTTACTGCATAGATGTGGTTTGTAAACTGTTTGTTGCCTCATCCCAGTTATGGGCATGGCTCTCTAAGTGGTGGCTTGACCTGTTGTCATGGCCCAGCCCCTGTACTACTGATACTATTTTGTTTGTTGCCACCCTGACCTAGGGTGTGGACCATATTAACTGAGCTCCTAACTGTAAGTGGCCCCACACTTGTGGGCTGGGCTTGTGACTACTATCTGGCCTGATGGAGGCCCCGGTAGTGAGGCAGCTCCCTTTAGCCTGAGACTAGGAAACTGCCCTTACTCTTCTCTTTTCTAAGTTGAAAAGTCCCAGTCTTTTTAATCTGTTTTCATATGGTAGCTGTTACAAACCACTATCATTTTTGTTGCCCTTCTCTGACCTTTTCCAATGCCAATATCTCTTTTTTGAGATGAGGTGACCACATTTGTATGCAGTATTCAAGATGTGGGTGTGCCACGGTTTTATATAGAGGCAATAAGATATTCTCTGTCTTATTTTCCATCCTTTTTTAAATGATTCCTAACATTCTACTTGCTTTTTTGACTGCTGCTGCACATTGTGTGGAAGTTTTCAGAGAACTATACACAATGACTCCAAGATCTCTCGAGTGGTTACAACTAAATTAGTCCCCATCATTTTGTATGTTTAGTTGGGATTATTTTTTCCAGTGTGCATTAGTTTGCATTTATCCACATTAAAATTCATTTGCCATTTTGTTTACCTCTTTCTCCAGATTATTTATAAATAGGTTGAATAGAATTGGTCCCAGTACGGACCAATAGGGGACACCACTAGTTACCTCACTCCATTGTGAAAACTTACCATTTATTCCTAACCTTTGTTTCCCATCTTTTAACAAGTTATCAGTCCATGAGAGGACCTTCCCTCCTATCCCATAACAATTTAAGAGCCTTTTGTGAGGGACTGTGTCAAAGGCTTCCTGGAAATCTAAGTACACTATATCCACTGGATTCCCCTTGTCCACATGTTTGTTGACCCCCACAAATAACTCTAGTAGATTAGTAAGGAATGATTTCCCTTTACAGAAACCATGTTGACTTTTCCCCAACAAATTATGTTCATCTATATGTGTCTGATTATTCTATTCTTTACTATAGTTTCTACTAATTTGTCCAATACTGACATTAAACTTACTGTAATTACCAAGATCACCTCTAGAGCCCTTTTTACATATTGGCGTCACATTCGCTATCTTCCAGTCACTAGGTACAGAAGATGATTTAAAGGAGAGGTTACAAATCACAGTTAATAGTTATGCAATTTCATATTTGAGTTCTTTGAGAACTCTTGGGTGAATGATGTCTGGTCCCAGTGACTTGCTACTGTTAAGTTGTCAATTTGTTCCAAATGTTTATAAATTTGTTTCATGACACATTTGACTCTCATGGCAAAGTATATGGCTCAGTTAGAAGGGACAGCCTCATAGGAAATGCATTCCAGCCAAAGAACCTGGCCAATAGGAGAGAATGGAGGCATAAAGTGCCCAAACTACATCTCCCATCAGTCCTGGTGGAACCTTAGACAGATGCCATTAATGTCAAAGTAACTGAAGATGAAATGTTTGTTGTTCAGTTTAACAAATTAAATTGTTTCAGTTTGGAAACTTCAATTTATTGGAAATTCCTTTTCTTCTGAAAATTCATTTCAATGGATTATCCCTAACTGGCCCTAGGGTATGAGAATACCAACCTCGATGACAAGTACTCTGTATATCAAAATAACACACATACAGGGGCAGATGACTGTTTTGCGGGGCCCCAGGCAGCATAACTCCATGGGGCCCCCCCTTTGCCACGGCACATGCGCCGTGACACCATGCGCATGCGCGGTGGCGCCACGGCACATGCGCGGGGCTTTTTTTAAGCGCGGGGCCCGGGGCGACCGCCCCGTTCGCCCTGCCCTATATCCGCCCCTGCACACATAGCATGGCTATTGGCAGTAATAGGAGGCTCTGTTCTTTGTCAGCATGGTGCAACCCTGACCTACCTGTGAGAAAGTAGCTCTGTCTCTGTGGCACTGCAGGATGAAACTAGCAGCTAGTGACTCTCTTGGTGGTGCATTTAATAAAGTGAACTGGGCAGGAAGATCAGTTTCACATTCACCACAGAACAATCATTGGATGATGGTGTCTTTCAGTCACTACCAACACTGACCTGCATTTCACTGGATTGTGGAAACCTCTGTTTACCATTGCCAGTCACTTCAGTCATGAAGTCTCCATTCTGTGTACTAATTTGAGGATGGATAGATTTGCATAAGGTAAAAGCAGCCACAGAGTTTGCATCTGTGCCAGTAAATGTAAGCGCATGGCTACCATACAAATGATTAGTGGAAATAAATCCATTTAAGTGTACCTAAGGATAACATTCATTTCATTTTTAATTTGTAAACAGAGACATTTCTAAAGGCATTTTGCTATTCATCTTGTTCTTCATGCACCAGGATATTCCACCCACTGCGCAGGTATGCTTAGGAAAGAGAAAGTGCTTTTAGACTAAACCAGCCCCTTCGTCCTTTGCCCAGGAAATGGCCAGAATGAGAGTCTTTGAACTCACAGAGCAGAGGGAATATGGATGCTGTTGCACCATTTCAAAGGGTTCAGAATGCACTCTCACATCTGTCCAACTCTGCCAACTGATGATGGGTGATCACTCATTGCCGAGTATGATCAGCTCTGCAGACCAATGAGGAGGGGTCAGGTCATAGTATCATGTTAACAGCGGTACCAACCCTGCAAACTCTTTGTGCCCCCGGTATATAATTATCACAGAATCAGAGGCCAGTGGCCTGATTTTTCAAAGGTTCTGAGCACCTTCAGTTCTGCTGAAATTAGGCCACTATTCTCTTCTGACTGTGCAAGCATCAATCCCATTAGCCTTTGAAAATGCACTTTAGCATATGAAATAATGGTCTCTTAGTACAAGTGAAGAGGAGGGTGGACCCTCTGTCCCTAAGTATAGATTTAGTGATTCAGGGTTCTCATGCCTCTAACATCTATTCTGCCATGCAAATATCCACCCACTGGGGCTAACAGATGTTCTGGCATTATTTAATAACAGTGCAAATTTGTTGTGTGTACTGAGAAGTAACTAAACTATATGATTTTATAAGCTGTCAAGAACACAGGAGTTTAGGCGCAATGCAGTGCTGAAAATACTTGTGTGTGTGCACATACTTTATATAGATATTTGCATACCTCACCTATGGACAAACCCTTGGGCTTAGAGCATCCAGGGTGCAAAGAATGCTATGGAGCTGAGGCATCATCAGGGCAAACTGATCTTGAAGGGGGATGGCCAGACTCACGAGCAGTTATCTAGGTGCACAGGAAAAGCAAACTTGTACTTTATGGAGGGAGGCTTAAGAGTTGTGCAGGCTAATTTACCGGGGCTTCCCCACCCTCATTATAAGAAACCACATATTGTTCCCACAAAGCAGGCACAGCCCTCTGCCCCCAATTTTCCACACTGGACCTATCTAACTCAACACTGGTTGGTCCCATGCACAGTCATTTATGCAGCTGTCTTGAATTTCTAGGTTCCCTCGCTGCCGTGAGGGCAGGGACAATAGACCTTGGCATAGTAATTGGGATTCCTGACATGTGTTGATGTTTAGTACACTAACAGCAACATCTGAGAGCAATCTTTATGTGCACATGCACCGCACACAGCACATCATTTTGCCTTTTGAATAGGAAAACACACCCTTCCCTAGCACTGGCTTTAGGATACAACCCTTCTAACACATCCTAGTCCTGATGTGAGCTATCCATTAGACTGAGATTTACTCTGTGGTGTGCTGTCAGATTGCTAGAACTGTGTTAGTAAGAGTTCAATTCAGTTCAATGGCTATGGATTCTTAGGTCAGGGAAACAACCAGTGAAAAAATTAGCATCCAAACTGCATGAGACATGAGAGGTGGTACAAATGTGTTTCCTATTGGGGTGTATGCCACAAATGGCTTCCACTCTCAAGCTTAATAAAAAACATTCCTATTGTTTCCATCTTTGAATGGATACCTGCCATAAAATATGGAATCTGTTATTGCCTCTCCATTGTATATTGCATGGGAGACTTGATGCATTTATTTCACATGTGAAATAGGACATAAATATTCCGATAATGCACGTCTCCACAGTTGGCTACTCATTTGAGGGGCTACCATGTGAGATTTCTCTAGCTATTTTGCATAAGGCAGCAAGGAACCATCCACAAGATAACTCAAGTGAATGAATATATAGCTCTGTGCTCTCTCTCCCATTTTGTCAGGCTGCTATTTGAAAAGGGAGAGGAATTTCTCTGTTGCTTTCTACTTTTAGCAACTCTTTGGAGTCCCCATGAAGCCACCTTTGGAGGGCTCCTGCTGTGGAGAGAGGTCCTGAGCAGTTCTCTGATGAGTGCATCTGAGGAATTGGTACTAACAAGTTTCAGTCAGATTAAATAGTGCTGCCTGGAGCCCTAACTTTGATAACTATCACTGCAACAGAGGACAGACATTTCCATAGTACATTGTTCTATTTTGATAATTAAAGGAATCGTTGAAAGAGAAAAATTGCATTATGGAAACGCAATTCCATTATTACCATATTGAAAGAATACATATCTGTTTGTGTGTAACATGGAATAGACATAAGGTCCAATTCATTTCTGGTGTAATTCTGCAGATCTGAGAATTAGGCTCAGTGTCTGTTCTGTATTACACACAAAGAGAGATAAATGTAAACAGAACTTTTAAAACAAACTTATTAGTTGCTCTGTTAAGAAGAGGGGATGAGAAAGATTGGATAAAATAACTGTTTTAAAACTTCACTCAAAACAACAATTCAAACCAATTTTCACATCTTAAAACACCTGATCAATTGCTTGCACTGCCACAGTTCTGGACCAGAGGCTCAACCAGCAGCCACAGGAGTCAATGTGGGGCTTTTGCATCACTGTTGTGTTATTTCCATCACACTGGAACCAGTAAGTAACAAGATCAAGATAGACAATTCCAGCAAGATGTTCAACATGATGTCAAGTTTGGGATGATGTAAAACTCCACAATTTTGCCTAGGTTTTCACCTTAATCTGAACAAAACAAAATAATGTCTATTTTCTGAGTGCCAACTTTCTCCCTTTTGATTTAAGAACAATCATATTTATAATCACATCAAACATAATGTTATAAAAAGGCCATTTCATGCAAACCCTTGAAAGTATTGGCTCATGAAAGCATTGGCTAAACCATGTCTGTTGTTCCATTGACAGTGAAATCAACGGAACTACTCATATGAGGACAAATTTGCTAGATCAAACTGATTTTATTTTAAACTCCTCATAAATATCAAGACAAAAATCACATTTAATTACAAGAATATTAGCCTGAGTGAGCAAATCCCATAGCCTTTGAATAATTGCTGTTTATAAATTAATTGAATGAAATTACATTTAACTTTGTCTGAGTGAGTCCTTTTCAAGATAATTTAACCAAATCAAATTATCACACAGAAGCTTTTCTGAGAAGGAAGATGAGATCTGTAAATGATTATTGAGGTGACATGAGCTATTTACTGAATTACGAAGCTTGCATGAAATACATCATAGTATTCTGAGGAAAATGGAAACAACAGCACAAGTGAAAGCTATTATTACATGGTTAACTCCAGCAGTAGTATCATGTTACCTCATGATTATGGAATAGGTATGTAACTCACATCACCCCTGTATGTGAACTATGCACTAGAAACATTCTCTAGCTTTGATGCCTAAATAATCAGTTTTTGGAGCTGCTGCAGTCTTGAATGGCATGGTAAATTTCTCATAGATACATAGACAGAGATGTATCTATATTTATATATCCATGCCAACCAATTCCAAATGTAAGCAGGATGGTTGTGCTATAAAACATGTACAAAACCAGCTGGCTCAAAGCCTATTCAGATTTTTCATTTTTCTTATATTCTCCGTTCTTTGTTTATCTACCTATATGTTTACCTCTGCTATTTTTAGAAGCACTTTATCTAAAGGAATGCATTCTTTTTTAATCAGAGTATCTTAACACTACATATACAGGTTGAACCTCTCTAGGCCAGCACTCTTGGGATCTGACTGGAGCCAGATCAGAGAATTTGCCAAGCCACGGGAGGTCAATATAGTCTAGCACAGGAGTTGGCAATAATTTTTGACCACGGTCACTTTTGAAATTTTGAGAAGTGGCCCTGGGCCACCCCGGAAGGGGCGAGGCCTCAGGTGGAAGGCGTGGGGCCAGGACACTTCCGTGCTTCCCCACCTACAGACCCTGGGTATGTCTACACTACCCCGCTAGTTCGAACTAGCGGAGTAATGTAGGCATACCGCACTTGCAAATGAAGCCCAGGATTTGAATTTCCCGGGCTTCATTTGAATAAGCGGGGAGCCACCATTTTTAAATCCCCGCTTGTTCGAACCCCGTGTAGCGCGGCTACACGGGGCTCGAAGTAGGTAGTTCGGAATAGGGTTCCACGAGGTGTACCGGTAGTTCGGAATAGAAACCTAGTCCAAACTACCTAGTTCGAGCCCCGTGTAGCTGCGCTACACGGGGTTCAAACAAGCGGGGATTTAAAAATGGCAGCTCCCTGCTTATGCAAATGAAGCCCGGGAAATTCAAATCCCGGGCTTCATTTGCAAGTGCGGTATGCCTACGTTACCCTCCTAGTTCGAACTAGGAGGGTAGTGTAGACATACCCCCTGATTGGTCAGTGGGTGGGAGAGCATGTGAAGTCTTTGCCTCTGCCCCCCCACCCCGCAGAGAACTGCCAGCTGTTCTGAACAGCTGGTGGCTCTCTCTTGGCACTTACACCCCTGGTTCTGGGAGGAGACTTCACCCTCTCCCTCTCCACTCCTCCAGGCCAATCAGGGTTTGGGGACTAGGGGAGAGCGTGAAGTTTCCTCCCCCGCACCCCTCCAGTCCTGCAAGTCTCCTGCTCCCTGCCCTGTGGCATGCAGTGCTTAGAGTCAACCGCCAGGGTTGACTAAGTGCCACGCATTCCCCTGTCATTAGGCCCTGATTGGCCTGAGGGTGGGAGAGTGGCAGAACCTCCATAGGCCGGATCAACCCACTTGGCTGGACAGATCCAGCCCTCAGAGGTCCTTTTGCCCACCCCTGGTCTAGCAGCATTCCCAATACTTCCACTGCTTACGGGGTTCTTACAAGACATGTAGGACTACATTAGAGCTAAAGAACATCACAGAACACTGAAAGCCAGGACTGGTGGCTATAAAAAATGTTATGGGACCACAGGAAACATGGTCACACCCATGATAAGTGGATACCCGATTAATTGAAATCATGCTGGATCTCACATGATGGCAAACCAGAGAGTGCAGGACTAGATAGGTTCAACCTATAGTCAAGAGTATTGCTCACATGCAACAAAGGAAAACATGATTGTAAGGGGTATTAGTGTGATGATTATTTTGAGTTCGATTTGTCAGCACATAGGTAAATCAGCCCACTACATACATCCTATCCCAGGGTGCACTAGTTCAACTGTTATCCCTTGGGTGTCAGATGTTCTACGGGTATAACTCTAATGGGGTGACTAATCTATGTCACCTTAGGGTCTAGTGCTGATATTTCTATGGATTTTTTTCTCTTTATTTAGTTTTGGAGATATTTAACACACAGAGTAGGTCTTACATCTTCCCATAAAGGGATACATTTAAAGTGACAGAGGGGCTCTGCGACTGCATTATAAGGCTTGCTAGTTACAAATGGTCATTATCATAGGAGATATGTCCGTCTATGAATATAGGGACCTGCAGAGCTGTTGAAGGCATGAATGATTCAAGACCTTGGAATTCATATGTTCAGGTGCTAATTTCCAGAATGGTTTGAAATGTAGCAATTCATTGCAGAAGCTGATGGAAGAAACGAGCATATCTACCGCTCTGTTTATAATAGCTGTTCACATGCCAGGTTGAGCTGCTGCAGCTTTTCTAAATGAGTAGGAGGATAAACCCAGTGCCTTGGCCAATCCCTCTCAGAATAAAAGATGTGCTAATGTCCAGATAAGGAAAATTACAGCTGCTCCTATAGACTTCAATGGGATTTGGATCAGGTTATTACTATAATACTGAATATAACTCAAAGTTTCAGAATGGGAATTTGTAGGAGCACTTGTAACCACAACGGGGTGGATTTGAACTTGGGACTTCTGAAGGGGAGTATAGGAGCCTCTACCCTCTGAGCTAAAAGCCAACTGCCGCTCAACCTATGCTGTAGAGGTCTCTTGGTCTTAACTGTTGCTGTGGTCTACTTGCATTGCTCAGTAACCAAGCTAGGTGTGTGTGGGTTACACACAGTTGATACAAGATCAGGTACAATGAAAATACAAATTATTTCATGCTAGACTGAAGTCCCTTGCTTGCATTAGTGAGCATATACTCCCAGGAGTAGCCCCAAGGGAGTAGTCCCAATTAGTAAAAATTGGGATTACTCCAGTTCTCCATTGTGTAAGTATTTTACAATCTGGTCCTTCTCTTTAGATTCCAGCTCCTAAAGAGCTCATTGAATGGCTAAATTCAGTACCATTTTTGCATTCATACCATCTTATTTTTAATCATTCTCTATTCATTAGTTTGAAAGAAAAGGTACTCAACATGTAAAGTCTGTCTTTTTTTCCCTTCTCTTTTTGGTGTGGTTTCAAAGTTTTATAATCAGAAACAAGTACACATTTCTTAACTATAACTCACCTTCTTCTCTTGTAATTTACATACATTGATCACTTCCATATGTCTAGTACAAGGTAAAATAGTTTGTGAGCATAGTAATGAGGGTGAACATACAGCAAAATAAAATTCAGCTTTTGTTATATTTCTTTCAGCTGATAGAGAATATTTTACAAAGGTTTTCAGCTTTCAGAAATTTCCTTTTAAAGGAAAGTGGCAAGTCTGAGCTAGGTAGTCATTCTTAACAAATAAAACCTGTTTTGCTCAATCTTGCTTCCAGTACCTTCTATATAATATAAATTAAAAATAGTAAATCTCTGATTTCACTCTCATTTATACCAGTGTTACTCCTGTATAATTAGTTCTATTAACTTTGATGGAATTGCTCCTAATTTATGCTAGGAGAACTGAGGAGAATCAGATCCCAAGAAACAAACAGTTATGAGGCTTAATACTGCTACAATTGAAGCAAAGTGCAAAAATCCCACTGATTTCAATGGTTGTACGGTTGAACACTCCATGTTTGTTTCAACTGATTTGTCATTTTGTTTACTAGCTGTGATCATCTGGTTTAGCTTCTCTAATGCTTACACACTCTGCACAGAAACCAGATAACAAATGACTCACACAGGCTAAAAGGAGACCTCAGTGACATCTAGTTAGATTTAATTCAGAGCCAGAGAGTTTTATTTAGATAAATACACAGAAGTATGTATGTTAATTATTGTGCTGATTCAGCATTTCTTTACCAGTTTGCCATTGAAGTTTATGTATCATTATGGAACACAGTGATATTCAGAACCACCTTCCATCGCATGAGGGAATAGGAAGTCAGTATACAAGCAAATATAAATCATTTCCTGAATTAATTCATAAAATGCCATATGGCTTCATTGTAAGCATGTGGAAGATGGGAACAGAAACTTATATTTTGAAAGATTGAAGTAATCTCCTGTTTAAGAAACAGGGACTTCTTTGCTTAGTCTAGAAGCAAAGTAAATGAGAGCAAGAGATCTGCAGAATTCCAGTTCTGACTTTATCTTGCTAGCTCTTCCTTATCATTAATGTTAAAGGGAAACAAATTAAGGCCATGATTCTGTAAATACTTGCGTAACTTTAGTCATTACACCAATAATAGACATGGCACAGTTACATGGGTAAGTGTGGCAAGATTTTGGTCCTAAACAATAGCTCAGAACACCACTTAGGACCACTTTTCAGACGATAAAACTAAGAAACCAAGAAAGAAAAATAGGGTTAAAATGAAATTAAAACAGGGTGCAAGCTAGGGATATGAAAGATACAAGTTCAGGTCCCTGATCTACCACAGACAAACTTTAAAGATGTAAAACTACAAGCTGAAACATATTAGAAGTTTATAATAATTTTAGTTGTAATTATCTAAGCTGCAGATAAGGAAAATGGTTTAAATACATAAGACTGATATATTTTAGCTTTATAATGGGCCTTCTCAAAAAAGACCCTTTTCAAAAAGACCAATTTTTCTTCTCTTTTCTCCAGAGAGCAAATCCCAAATGCCAGATTTCATCCAGGAGGCCTCGGGCAGATGCTATAATAGTAATACTGACAGTGAGGATTTGTACTGACACAAACTGCACAGCTAGAATATAGAAAAAAGTATCTGCTGATGAGGAGGACATTTTAGCATGTGTGGACTGGAGCTCTTTAAAAATCACCTTATGCTCCCTTTTTACATTTCTCTCTTGATGCATATAGACTCCTGGCAGATGGACTCTGGCATTTCTTGGAAGAACAGAAGTTCTGGAATTCACTCTTCTGGGAGATAAATTAACATGTGAGCAGCTAGCTCAGGAGTTCATTTAATATTTGATTTTGCCATGGAGTCTCTTCAGAACAATGCTCCTGGTGCTCCTTTTTCACCTCCTCAAGCTGAAGGGAAAAGATAGGTAAAAAGAAGGCTGCGTGGAAGATAAGATTATGGCTTGTGCCTTCTCTCTGAAGCCAGCCATACAGTACAAGAGAAAATTAAACTAAGATACACAACTCCAGCTACGTGACTAGTGTAACTGGCTTCTTGTACCGTAGTACAACATTCCATGGTGTCCCCACTATGAGAGGTCAATGGGAGAAACTCTCCCGTCAACCTCCCTTATACCTCATGGACCAGTGAAGTACCAGACTTGATGATCAGTGGTTGATTTAGTGGGTTCTTACTGCACACACTTAATGGAACCCCAGGAGATCCAGCTCCACAGCATTGATCTCCTATTAAGTGGAGACAAGTAGGAAGTTCTGGTTACAGATACTGTTAGGCTAATAAAATAATTCTTCTGTTGACCTAACTATTGCTTCTTCAAAGGGTGGATTTCCTACAGTAGTGGAAAAATCTCTTCTATTTCTTTAGGAAGTGTTTCCAGTAAAGCACTACAGCAGGGTAGCTACAGTGCTGTGGTGCTCATAGTAGGCTCATAGTCTTTGTCTACACTGGAAAGGCTTGGTGATTAAAATACTGTTGACATGCAAAAGTCATCAGAAACTGAAGACTCACCAAACCTGTTTTTTTCTGCCAACCTTTGTCAACATATCATAGCCACATTGACTGGCATCACCTTCAGTCTTCAAACAAATACACAACATAGCATTAGGCATTTTGGGAACATGAAAAAAAAACCCTGTCAGCCACCTCTTTGTTTCCCAGCCATTCTGGGGCCTCCAGCTTACTTTCATGCCACTTGAATAACAAGCCATCTGGTGTGATGGATCCCAGACTTCTCTCCCATGTTGTGTTCAGTGTGCATAGGAGGTCATGCATTGCAGCTGTTGCTTACATAATTTGTGAGAGAGTAAGGGTGAAGTGGTTGCCTGTGGGTGGAACAATAAGACATGTGTCTGGATGGATAGACAGACTCATGTTGTCAGAGGTGCCCATAGAGTGGCCATCAATATGAGGGAGGCTCTGAGGAACCACTTTGACAATGAGGTCGCTGACATTTCTGTGTGCTGGGGTTGCTTCCCCGCCTTATCCCACTGCTCATCCTGAACGAGGCTTCCCCATGAAAACAAGGGGCCAGAGTGACTGGTGTGGGGTGTGTCACACAAAATAAACTCATGGAAACCTGTGTCACGTGTCTTTGAAAGTTTTATTCTGATTGAAAAAGCTCAATAATCAAAAGCTCTGAGGTACTCCAGACAGGAAAGCATCTTGAGCAATAGCCACCCCGGTTTCCCTGAAAAGACACCATAAGAACCACTACACAGTTAGCCAGAAACCAGGAAGTGGATTTTAAAAGTTCCCAGGGTTTGCTGGTGAAATGAATGCCTCTGTGGCTACAGAGCAGAGGGTTTCAAATCGCTGGCCATGGTGGCTAATTGGGCATTGTGGGAAACATGCTAGAGTTCAATGTTTGTCAAAAAAATCTACTTTAATACACACTTCATGATGGTTGACAATAAAATCGGGGGAGAGGCAAAAGTCACTCATGGAGCTGGAAGTTTTTTATTACTAAAACTGAGTGTTCCTTGTGACTTTTGTTGCATTGCACTGTGAACACTCTCCAGGTTTTATCACCAAAAAGGGTTTTTTGGGGGCCAAAACTTGATGGTGTAGATAATTTCATAGCCCTGTAATCCAGGGGTTTGCACTCTGCTTTCCCTAAGCCTGTTCTAGATCTGAAATATTTGCAGACTGTACCCTCTTTCAGTCCCCCCAGGGTGATGAACCCTTCCCCTTGAAGGGAAAGAAGAAGCTAAGTTAACCTCACCAAGTTTTTGGAGTCCTTTCCCCAAATCATTCACAAGTTTCCACTGAAGCTAGGATGGCTCATGAAGTCAATATGATTTTTACTTTATTACAAGAGAGGAAAAGAAGATTTTCTCTTACATATGCTTGCATAGTAGATACAAATCAAAGAACTGCACGACTTCTCAGACTGTTCTCTACAAGATCCAAGTTTGCACAAAAATATTTATAAAGGACAGGAAAATTATTCGACTGCTCAGTTTTACAGTACCTATAACATTCAGTTGGAAAGATAAGCAAGCAGCCCAACAAATGTCAACCAATTCTGATGTTTTAGAGGAATGGCAAACACTTTTGATTGTTTAATATTTAGTTATCAAATACCAAGGGATGAAAAACAGAGATGATGCATAGCAGAATGGTACCCACTCCATTCAGAGACTGCTGCAGGTGAATTTAGCTCACAATGGGAAAAGCATCACCCAAAGTTTTTTATTTGGAATATTCAGAATTAATCTGAAATCAGGGTCTAATTCTGCTCTTGCTTCCACCAGTAAATTTGGAGTGATTCCATTAAAGTTAATGCAACTATGCCAGAATAAGTGAGAGGAGAATTAGGTCCAGGATCTGCATATATCCTTAGATTTGCACAGATGCATATGCATACTTATGTGCAAGCCACATTATATGCAACTGGGTCATGGAAATGTTTAAAAACTAAAAGCAAAATGTGCCAGTTGAACTGGAAGACTCTATGTAACTGACACAGGGTAACAGTGATTTAGAATTAGCCTATTTAAAGCTGTGAGACTATCAGAAGGGCTCTGCAGCCACAGCCAACCACCACCAGTGGGTGTAATTGGATTTGGAAGAGCTTGTTTGTGCAACGAAGGTAGATATAGGAAGGGGGAACTGCAGGAAAGTATTTCAGAAACTGCTGAACTTAAGGGTGCTGTGTATTTCATTTTATGATCGCAATTATGATTTCAGTAAGCACAGTGTAAATCCAGACCAAACTGACTTCAGAAGAGCTACTTGAGATTCAGCAAAGCACACACTTACTTTAATGAGTGCAACTTAACCATGTACTTAGGTAATTTCACGAACAGGGATGCTTTCCCAAATTGAAGTCTGTGACAAACGTAACTGAGATCAGAATCTGCTCCTCTGGAAGTACATGAAAAGTCTGTAATTGCATAATAAAGAAGCACATTCATCTGTACTGTCTTCCTAAGATGCATGTCATACTTTGGGAGGTCAGTTTGGCTTTGTGTGTGCCAAACTTTCATAGTAGATGGTAATCCTGTGCCAACAGTTTCATTATGTATTAAGACTGATGTTCTAAGTTAAGGCAACTCTTGTCAGAGGTGACTCAGTGACAACTAAAATTCATAGGCCTTTAGAACTGAAAGCAAGTGAACAAAAGTCCACTGGGTTGTAATGCTTTGTGGCTAGGATTCAGATACCCCCTCCTCTATTTTCAGCCAGGCAGCACTTAGCAATGCTGCGGTATCATAAATTAATAATAACAACTAAGGAGAACAACAAGACAAAGAAGACTGGATTTGTGACTTTGAGAGGCATTACTATAACAAATCCAGGCCCACAACCAGATCCAGGGGGTTTACCTAGCTGAGGGTTAAAGTACAGTAAAGTTTTCCACTCCAACTCATCTGATGAAGTGGGTTTTTTTCCACAAAAGTCCATGAACCTATACCTTTGTTAGTCTCTAAGGCAGCGGTCACCAACCAGTAGATCGGGATCTACTGGTAGATCTTGGAGCCTCTGAGAGGTGATTTTGACTGGTTTGGCCAAGAAGCTATTAAGTGCTGGCACTTCAGCTGCCCCTCTCCCCCACTGCCTCGCAACTCCTTACCTTTGCCTTGCAGCTGTCTTCCCCACCCCTAGGAGCCTCCTGCTTTCTGTGCATGGCAGGGAAGGGAGAAGAGAGGCGCTGATGTCAAGTTGCCCCCTCTCTCACCCTGTATCCTATCACCACAGAGCAGAGAGGGGGCATATCGGAACTTGGGATGGAAAGTGCTGGCTGCTTTGGGGAGTGGTGCAGGGCCAGGACAGGGAGCCTGCCCTAGCCTCACTGCACCACCACCCAGCAGCCACCTGAGATAAGCAGGGCCCAGTCGGAGCCCACATCAGGAAACCCTACACCAGTCATGAACCCCCTCTTGCACCTCAGGCTCCTGCCCCAGCCCCAAGCACCCCTGCACCCAAACACCCTCCCAGAGTCTGCACCTAGAACCCCTCCTACATCCCAACTGTCGGCCCCAAGGTCAGCTCAGAGCCCCTCTCACACTCCAAATCCATTCATCCAAGACCAGAGCCTGCACCCCAACTCATTGCCCCTGCCTGGCGAAAGGGAGGGAGGATGGGGGAGGGAGGGAGAATGGAGTGAGTAAGGGCAGGGTCTCGGAGAAGGGGTATAAAGGAGGTGGGGCAAAGGTATTTGGGTTTGAGGTAGCTCTTGGATTGCGCTTAAATTAAAAAAGTGATCTCTTGCTTAAAAAGGTTGGAGACCACTGCTCTAAGGGTATGTCTAGACTACATGCCTCTGCCGACAGAGGCATGTAAATAGGCTACCTGACATAGTCAATGAAGCGGGGATTTAAATATGGCCGCCGCATTGTGCTGGCTCAGCTGATTGTTGGCACAGCGAGGCAGTCAAGACGCAGATCGGTTGACGGGGGAAGCCTTTGTCGACCGCTCCTGTAAACCCTAAGGTGCCACAGGACTACTTGTTGTGTTTCAAATTACAGACTAACACAGTTACACCTTTGAGACTTCTTAGTAATGTGTGCGAGAGAGAGTATGTGTGAGTGTGTGTGTGAAAGAGAGAGAGATGTCACAGGGAGCATTTTAGAGTTGTGAAAAGGGAACTTACAGCACTTTTAAAAATGGTTGTGTCCTTAATAGCTGAAGTTAGCCGCCCCCCCCCCCCCGCCCCGGTTCTTTCACTGGGACAATGGGGTTCTGCACTACTCAGCAAAATTAGGAAAAGAAAAGGGAATTTACCATCATCATAGTTATGCTCACCATTCACAGCTGTTACTGTATGAGAAGAGCTAGCCCTCACGAAGGCTGCATAGAGGAAGTCTCTGTGACTGCTTAGCATGCATGTGCACATTCCAGAAGGGGGCTTTAATGCTACAGTAGAAGGAATTTGCTGAATAGACTACCAGCCACAGCAGAGCACTGAAGGGAACTTCCACAAGTGACCTTAATTAATAAGCACAGAGAAGCAAATTACAGAGCCTCATCTACAATTTTGACCTCAAGATGCCACGGTCCACTATGTGCACTAGTTTGAAAATAAGCATGTGGGATCCTGAGAATGATTTTATCCTTTTTTTAAACTTTGAAGTAGAATGTCACAGTCCTTGACACCACTCCCTCAATCAGGCACCACCTCAGGTAGAGATCTCGTTTTGCTTTACATTGAATTGAGGTCAAGTCAAGCTCTGGCTGACATGGGAGCTATTGCAAACACCAGCTCACTTTTATATGATTATTGCTTCCCTGAGCTCTGTTTCAGGGCCTGCAACCCAGACAAGACAAATGAAAAGAAGTCTGCAGGAGTTCAAAGTCGAAAGTTGAATGATCATTGATGAGCCTCAGGATGCAGTCAAACAAAAACAAAGTGCAAAGAATAGAATATGGAGATATAGATGAAACCTGGAAAACACATATTTTGGAAGGTCAAAAATGTTCGCTATGTTTCCTTTGTTATGATATATGTGATTCCTACTGTCTTGTGCTGCTCTGTAGTAATTCTGTGGGGGGAGGGGGGAGGTGCAGTGCCTAGCAGGTGACGGGATCTTTAGGTGAGAACTCCTGAAGGAAGGCACGTAGGAAATGGCCCGGGGCCGTTCTGTCACCTGACCCTAGGGGGGAGATGCAACCAGTGAGAGTCAGATAACACCTTGGGCCCAGGAATCTCCACAAAGGAGGAGATGGAGCTGCCTAGAGGGCTGGTACCAGTTGCTGGGTGGGTGAGTTTAGTTTTTCAGCTGACTTAGGAAATGTAGAAATCTAGCTTGCTGGGGGGCCAGGCAAGGGCCCAGAGCCAGCGCTCTGGGCCCCCCCATCCCAAAGATGGATTGTACTGACTGCTCCTGGTCCTTTAACAACAAGTCTGTACTAGACTGTGTCCCTGTCAACGAATAAACCTTCTGTTCAACTTGCCAGCTGAGAGTCAAATCTAGCTGCGGAAGGGGTGCAGAGCCTGGTGACTTCCCCACACTTCCTGACAGGGAGTCATTTAGTGTTTTCCTCTTTATATAATTCCATGTATCCATGTACTGTATGTGCCCATGTAATAACGGTATAGGCATTAATAGACCATTAACACTGGAATAGCCTGCACATGCTGGGTTCCCTATTTTATCTTTGTTTTGTCAGATTTTGTGGTACCAGCATATACCGAAAGAAGTCTCAAGCACTCAGAGATGCATCTAAGTCTTATCCAGCAAAGCACATGCTACATTTTAAAACACATGCTACATTTTAAGAATGATGTGAGTAGACCTTCTGAGTTCAAGGAGACTATAAATCTGATTAAATTATTTGCTGGGATCAGGGCTTTAAGTATAATGTAACAAGCAGCAAGCGTAAGCAGCTCCATGGATAAAGCAAGAGCACAGTCTCCGTTGCTATCAACCCAGCACTTTTTAAGAACATTTCAGTAACATAAAAACCTGCATAGAATGCTCATCTACATGGAAATAGATGGTCCTGGAAGAAAGGGAGAATTTTGTAATGGAGAAACCATATGTTCTCTACTAACATTTAATGGAAAATGAGAAGATAAAATACAAATGTAGGGTCCAAGTCTCTTCCTTCTTGTTCTAGTAATTTTGCATCTTTTGTCCTTCTTGGCCAGCTAAGAAATCCTCTACACAGACTAGATCTCAGCTGATGTAAAGCACTTTAACCAGACCCTATACCAGCTTCCCCTCTCTCCACTGTAGGCCATACGCTGGGAGCAGAAAGGTTGTGTCAGAATGGGCCTCTTCTCTGACAGTTCTCAACTGGCATCTGGCCTGCTTGGGGGTCATAGTCAGCTAATGTTAGTGAAATAAGCACCTAGGCTACTCTAACATACTGCAGATCAGAATCAAGGCTCCCTGAAAATCTTGTGCTTGCTCCTGTGTCCCACATGTCCAACTCCTGTGTCAAATGGATCTCGACACAAAGGAGCCTTAATTGTAGATCTTTTTGCTATTTACCCATAACTGGGGCTGGGGAATATTACAAGTCCTTGCTTAGATCCATAAACAGTTTTTTTTCCCTACCCTCCTCTTCTTTCCAGGTTTTTAGTTTCCTTCTCTTCTTCATGGTTAGTGTGAAAAAGAGAAGAATATATAATTACATTATAAGACCCTTTAAATGGGTATATTGATTTCTGAGATAAACTGTGATATTAAGTAAGAAGAGATATATTTCCAGTCAGACCCTCTTACTAAAATGCTCTGTTTTGTTTGTTTGCTTTCTTTTGTTTTGTTTCTGTACTGGGAGCATGCGACTGGCTATAAAATTGGGTAGAAAAAGCCACCTGCAAGTTATGAAGTGCAAGCAGGTCAAGTTAATAAGCTACCTTGCCTATGAAATGTCACACTTAGACTCACGTGTACCTGGGTAATTCAGCACTACTGTTCTATAAAAGAGTGGACGACAGTCTGGTACATTTGGTAGACTGATCATGCATAGAATCTGGGGACAGCTCTTATTTTCATTCCAATTTTAGGCAAAATATCTGTTTTTACTATGGCTTGAATAGAAACCAGGGACTAGTACAACTGAATCTACAGAAAAGCTTTTTCCAATTACTTGTTCTTAAGTAACATGCGTCCAACTGAACAACAATAACAAAAGAGAACTGTGTATGTACTTTTACCAAACAGACTTAAAGGATTTAGTAATTTTCAATAAACAAATGGGAATGAGACAGATGGATATTAGAAACTTTGAGTTCACAAGGTTTACTCATGATAAAAATCCGAGTTACTTTGGGAATAGCTTTGTAAAAAGAGGTATTTTAATGGGAATTCTTTTTATTAAAAATAAAACCAAAATTCAGTGTAGCCAGATTTAGCATTTGTTAATGCCATTGATTCACTGTGTAAAAGAAAAAAGAGAAAGATGGAGCAGACGGGAAAAAAAGGGAAGGAAAGAAAAGAAAACTCCATGTAGAACTAAGACTATTTATTATTTTAAACTTTGCACTCACAACTTGATCACCATCATACAGAGAACTCTATATACAATTGATGCTTTCTGAACAGAATCTACAACCTAGTAACACAGTAGAACTCATTACACCATTCATTGAAACAAGTCATTAGGATAAAAAGAAACTTTAAGAACATGTTATTTCTTCACTGTTTAACCGTTGTTTTATTACAGGCTTTCTTTGCACCTTGGAGATTAAATTTCTTTTTGTTATTTCGCCAGATGCAGTCTTTAAAAGCAGAAGGGAGGTGGAGGTGGTGGGTATCAGTTTAACCTGAAGTAGTTTTAAGCTAATTTTTACCATATTTAGGACATGATCCAAAGACCATAGAATCAATCAAAATACTCTCATTGACTTTAGTGAATTCTGAATCAAGCACTTGATCATATTTATATTAAAATTGCAAAGAAATATTGTCTGAGCCAGATCTCTTCAGTTCATGGACCTATGTGAAATCTCTGTGTTTGAGATTTATGGAGTGAAATTCTGACTTCTACTGAAATCAATGGGGGTTTTGTAAGAGTTGAGTTCAATAGAGAAAGGATGCTATCTCTGTTCATCCCTGATTTCCTTTCCCCGGCAAGCTGCCCATATCTGAGTGGTACAGGGCCAAGATACCCATTTTTCTAACATTTCACTTCCACAGTGAACCTGAAAGCATCTTATTGCTTTCTCTTCCATATAATTGGCCTAATTTAAAATATTTTTGGTAGAGCAAGGGAGGGAGTCCATGTAATAAATATATGCCCAATATGATACTTCTAGTCTGCTGCAAGACTGAGTGTTGGGAAGCCAAACGAAAGTAAGAATGGGAGTTCACTGAAAAGTCTATCTGACAGCTTTAGAAATGACGGAGCTAATAGTGGACTTTTGAAAACAAGTGACCATAGGAAATTAAGGTTGGCAGGGATTTAACCCTTCATGAATCACTTTGGAAATTTTAAGGCAAATGCCTGCATGTTTTAACTACGTTTGACATCTAATTAGTCAGAAAAAACAAGAAGCTAAAATAAATCCCTCTTAGTCTTTAGAAACAAAACAATGCCAATTGGCTACAAGGCATTTCTTAAGACAAAATCAAGTGTACTTTTAAAAACAATACCACAATGATCGCAGGTAAAACAATAGAAGAAAAATTGTTGGACACATTCTTTTTCATCCTGCCTGAACTCATTCATTTTACTGTTTATTTTACTAAACTGCTAGGTTTTCTACGCAGATAATTGGAGGAGTGGGTGTTATTTTTCCTAATTATTAGTAGTTTTAATACCAATTCATCCCACTGGTAAGAAAATATCCTATGGTATCTTCACATGAGTTCCATACTGATATGTAATATATTCATTCACTGCCCACAAAGTGTATTTTCACTGTACACAGCTCTTAAAGCATCATTCAAAGCCCTGTGCCTATTTCTCTATATTGTGCTTTATCATAAGGATAATTAGCCATCTGAAAATCACCAACTGATAAGTCTTATTGTCCTCTATTTTATAATAACTAGAAACACAAGGATCCATCCTGCAAGATGCTCAACACTTGGACCTTGATGCATCAGGATTCTTAAGCATGTGCTAAACTGTAAGCATGTGAGTAGACCCCTGTAGTCAGTGGGACTATTTACACATTAATAGTTAAGTACATGCTTCTGTGTTTTGGTGGACTGGGCTAACATGATCAGGCCTTGCAAGATAGAACTCTTATTTCTCACATGCTTAACATTAAGCATGCCCTTGAGTATTTGTAGGATTGGAGCTAGAGTACTTACTGTCTTGCAGTCATTTCACTTTTACAGCTTCCTCAGTCAGTTACACAAACAGTACCAAGGAGTCTATCAAATTCCTGTGTTACTATTGTGAAAAACTTTGCCCTAGAAGCTGATGTTTATTAAATAAAAACTGTGAGAATTAGAGTCTCGTTCCCAGAAGAAGGAGACATTAAAAACAACCAGACAGCAGAATAATGCAGGATTGTGAAACGGGTTATATGTTTGGATATAGCATCAATGGTTACAAACTATGAGCCAAATTCTGTCACCCTTCCTCAGATCAAAGTAACACTTCATTACACAGCTTGTCCCACTGATTTTAATGAGAAGATTCCACATTAGAATTAGTAGTAGAACTGAGCCATCAATAAACTTTAATGGGGTGAAAAATAACATACAATTAATAATTAGCTATTAAACATTTTAATGGAGCACTTTAACCAACACTTCAAGTTCCTATATAATAATTTGAGTTTTACAGTATGGTCATTAAAGTTTGGAAGTTAGATCAGAAACAAAGTGATATTTAATGAGTTTTATAACATGGCATATGTATCAGGTTGACTCTCAGATTAAACTATTTAAAATAAGCAGTTGACATGTATTAACTAGAAAAAATGTTCTCACAAAAAACACATTGACATATTTTGAGAACCATAAAGTGTTTTTTTCATATATAAAGTGGTGCATATACACATGCATGTTCCTTTTTAAAATATGCACATTCATTTATTTCCCAATTAAGTCAGAACATATCCAAGTTTTATAGGTCTTTAATTTTCTGATTTAAAGTGTCAAAATGTTGACTATCTGGAATCACTTAGGTGTTTTTTTCTTCTCACTTGTGCCACTAGAAAGATAGATTCTGCCAATTATGTTAAAAAGTAGAGAACATACTTCTCCTGGTGTGAGATATATAGAGATTGACTTCTATGACCAGAAACAGACATGTTCACTTTTTTTCCATAGTAGAAATGGTACATTTCTTCGTCCCAACCCCCGCTCATTTTGAACTGAAGCTACTTTCCGCCATCTCTCTGCCATAAATAATCTGGGATTATAAATCAACTTTTAGGGCGGAAACCTCTTTTAGTAATAATAAAAACTAGCTCTTATCATTTACTATTCTATCCCCTTTGCACATTGTCCACCTTTTATGTTTCTCCCTACAAGGTACATACAGTATAAATGAATTGCAATGATAAAGTAGAGGGTATGCCTGGTTCTTCAGAGACCTGACTTTCAATAATAGCAATAATTTTACTAAAATTAAATTACTAAAAATGGCATTGTGTTTTATGATATGCAGTTTCCAAAGATAAATGTAATCTCATAGTTATCTTCCCTTAGTAACACTCTCTCTGTAAGGATTACTGAAATATAGTCAAAATGTGTATGATATAATTTCATTTAAGAAAAAAATGCATTTTGTTAAAGATTCCCATACAATATTTCTAGTACATAGTTCCTTTTATGGATCTGATCTGTTCCTGTCAGTTTATAGTTTCTTGGCAAACCCACCATCTACTGCCTATGTGAGGCATCTGACTGTCAGATTTGTATAAACTGAATATTCATGACTGAGATTTAACCACTTCATGCATAAAAAAAACCCATAAATTTCCCTCTATTCCATCATGTTTGAACTAGATACATTATTGTCACTTTACAACATGCCCAGATTAACATAGAGATTACTTGGGTGGTCAAAGATGTCCAATCATTTTTAAAGAGTTAAGTCCTATGATATAATAACAAAATTCTTCCAAAATCAGCATACTTTTGAATCTTTGCAAATGTAACTAACTCCTCTTTGTCTGCATTTAAACTGGGTGGCATTGAATCTAAAACGGTTTGTAAAGTGTTTAAAATATTTTCTGTAACACGAAGCTCTATTTTTTAAATTATATGAAAAAGCAGGAAAACAGGAACAGTAAAGAGAGGAAATTAAAGACAACAACAGATTTACCTTTATAGGATAATCTGAGTCTTGGCACGTTATTCTTCACATGCTGGCAGTTCACTCTTTCTGCTAGTAATACTCCCAAGAAAAGCAATGCAATCCTAGTCAGCCAGCTCATGCTGCGGACGATACTGTAGGGTCCTTGTATGTTGGAGCCCTGTTGCCCTCGGTCCTGTAGAGTCCAGCCGCAGAACTTCAAACTATCTAGAAACTGGGGGTAACAGGTGATTTAGGTCAGTTTCATTCATAAACGCAGAACAATCAAGACCTCATGGACACGCTATAGAACATCTCTCCTTCTTCTCCCCCAGTCGGTGGAACAAGGAAAACTTCAAGTCTCTTCCAATACACACATAGGCACATACAAATTGAGCCAGACAGTGGATAATGAAGCACAACTGTTGTGTGGAAGGAGGGGGAAAAATAACAAGGGCTGCAGCAGTGGCGTTTAAGGAGCTGTGCCTTTTATCTACGCTCCTCTGATAGCCAGTGGCACAAGCTAATCCTGCTCCCCGCTTCAGAGCAAGCAAGAATGAAAGGGAAACAGAGAGGCACAGCGAGCAGCACTGACTTTTCCTGTACACATGTAGCGAGAGATGACACAGGATCCCGCAGACAGGTTTTTCCCAACACTCTCTTACACTGGCTGACAATGGGAGAACAGAAAAGCACAACCCACTCCCCTTCCCCTGCTGTCACACCACACATGCAAAAAACATCTAGGCAGAGATTAGAGGAGGGGAGAGTAACCTCCAGCAAGCTCGTGAAAGGCACGGAGCTGTAAATTCACCTCCAAAAGCACAAGCTAGTTTACAGCCAGTTAGGGATTGGATTGGATTGGATTTTGCTATTTTGATTAAAAACACCCTCTGCAAAAAATAAACCCTGCATATTGCGTTGCCACCCCCATAAATAATATCTCCTGCCCATCGTGTAATCCTGTGTGACTTGCTCTCAGAGTGAACAAGGAAGGGAGTCTTCCATCAATATAACTTTACCACTGAAGCTTTTAAAGCCTTGTTAGGGAAAGTTCCTTACCCTCCCCCACTTACACCCCCCTCCAATCCAGCAAAAGAAATTCCTAGTAAAGCTCACTTCAACATTCAGTTCTAAACATATATAGATCCATAGGGTTTATAAATTATACCAGGGATTCTCAAAAGGATTCTTATAAATTTAATATGTTCACAACTTTCCAATTACTTGAACATTTTATTATTATAATTATTATTAATAATATTATTTTATTTATTATAAACTGATTAATGGAGGATTTTTTTCTTATCATGAAGTGTGAAGGAACACACCAGGAAGAGCCTCATGTCTGTTAAGTGTTACGGAAAACTGTAAATACAAACACAAACTTGTCTCCCCCTGGCTACACACACACTCTTTTTTCATTTTTTTTTCGGTGTTTGAATGATTACCAAAGTTTCCCAGCCATGAAGAATCTCCAAACATTCATGTAAACATAGGAAGTCAACCTTTACTAAACAAGCATGTTGTCCAAGAAGTTTAGTATTTCCATCTATTTTGTTTTAAACTTTTCCAGAATGATTGACAGATATTTTAGGACAGTAGAAAAAAAAAACAAAAAAAAAAAACGGGTTTTAACTCTCTTACTCACATTGTTGAATAATTAATCCTATAAATATTACCTCTAAAATCAATGCAAAAGCATCAAAGTCTGGCTCTAATACAATACAATATCAGTTTTTTACACCTATACACAAGTACAAATCCAGTCTCTAGGACATAAGAGTTACGCCTTTCTGAGCTTCAAACAGAAGTACATATCTGAAAAGCTGCAGGTGTTTTTTATTTGAAGTAAAAATTTAAATACTTAAACTAAAAAGGGCTTAAATACTGTTGTAAACTAGCTCTAGACATTCTGTTAACACTGCTTTCATTGCTTAAAATTTGCCAAAGGGGAAAAAAGTTTTTTTTTCATCACTAACATTTTTTTCTTCCTTCTGAGTTTAATTCATTAATCTGAAGGCATTGTATCTGCCAGATGCTGCAATTCTGCTGATCAGCGGCATTGTTAAAAAAATAAAATCCAAAAATAATGTTGATTTTGGTCATTCCCACACTTGTTATCCTGAGCATTTTCATGCTCCAGGCAGTGGATTAAAGCTCCAAAATGACAAGAGACGCCTGTCTGTTTTCCATGGATTACTTACTACAGACATTCACTCTGTAGAGGAATTCATGTCACTTTGAGATTATTTGGAGAATTGGCCTAATGAATTATCCTTTTGTGTAGAGCAAACAATACGAAACAAAACACAAAAGATGCACCATATTCAGGACTTTATAAAAACACATCATTTAATAATGCTGTTACATTCAATTTATTGCTAGTTGAATGAAAGAGACTTAGCTCCTTTTCCCCCTCATAAGTATAAAAGAATAAGAAGCTATATATGTATATGGAGAGAGAGAGGGAGAGCACATACTACTTTAGATTATTTTTCTGGAAATGAAATGAATAAATCATTGCTACTGGCCAATATTGCACACACACACACAATGTTAGTCTTTAAAGTGCTACATAGTCCTGCATTTTGCTACAATATATATGGGTTGCATAGCACAAGTAGGAAAAAAATCTCAGAGGGTTACCTGTGTTAGTCCATAAATTAAAAAAACTTAAAAAAACAAGTGGTCCTGAAGCTCCTTAGAAACAAGAAGTAGCTTGTGTCATGAGCTTTCGTGGACACAAGCCACTTCTTCAATGAGTGATATATATATTTTGTTAGTCTCTGGACCACTCATTATTTTTTAAGTTTTTCAAGAGTAGTATGAAAACTACTTGAGACTATTTGAGTCTGCATTTTGAGACAGAAAACAGACACGAGACACAAAGCTATGAGAAACTGTCTCTGTACTCCCCATGCAGGGGCCACTCATAATCACAGTCTTCGGGCTCTTCTAGGGGATATGCCAATAGAAGACTTGACATATCTAGGGAATATGCCATTACTTGGCTGTCCTTGACATCCCCAAAGAGTGAGGTTCAAGGCCAAAGAGATGGTATAGAAAGCCACTGCTTAAGAAAGAGACTCTTATCTTTGGTCTGTGGTAACGTTCAATAGTCCAGGTTTTTAAACCAACCAGCATTTAATAATTTATTTTAAAATGTACACTGCTTAATATTGCATAGGAATCACTTCAATGTCCTAACTCCTACTGAAGTCTAGGGCTTGTGAGAATTCCATATGCAAACCAATGGATTTTAATATATATATATATATATTTGCTGGTTGGAACAAAACCATAGATTATTCGCAATCCCTGAGGACACGAACTTGTCCAGTGTAATTTAAATTTTGAACTCATATTTTTGACCATCAAATATTCACACACACACTCCCTTCCATCTCCCTCCTCCCATCTATGGCAGAGTCTCCTTTCTCCTTTTCAACATGTATAGAATATGTGCCTGTAGTCTCCATGGTTACCACAGTACACAAGCTTGGAAAGCGACTTTCCAAGCTATAAACCCTGGGCCTGTGGTCCCATATGCATTGTTGTCCTTTTCAGTGCCAGAGCAAAAATAATTTACATCTGCATATATTTACTAAAAATGAGTGAGATAAATTTAGGTATGTGTGTTTTGGGGGAGAGAGGAGAAGTGAGAAAGCATGCTAATGAGTGAGTTTCACACCCAGTGAGGGAAACTTGACATGTCTGCCAACAGAAGGTCCTGCCCCATGCTCTGTGCCAGTAAACATAACTGGCCAGCCAATCAGAGTATATGACACTCATCTCCTCTAAAGTGTGAGGCAATGGCTATGCTTCCTCAGTTTTTAGGAGGCTTTATGGCTCAGAGAAGCCCAGTGCCACATGTTGCTGCTGCTGGGACAGTGTAACTCCAGAGTCCCCCAACTAAGGACTTAGCTTAGTAGGCACAAGATGACCTATTCTTTTAAAGCAAGTCTCAGCAATGCAATTTCTTGCAATACAGCATGCTCAGCAACTTACTTTCAAAATACAGTTGATTCCTCTCCCACTTGGTGAATGTAACCATCTGCAAAGAATGCAAGCTGATCATCTTAGAGATGGAGTGGCCAGATCAGAGAAAGTAAAATCTAGCCCAAAACTACATCCAACCCTCAGTCAAATGAATTCCTTCTCCCATTGAAGTAAAGGAGAATTTGGTCATTAACTTCAAGACTTATTACATTGCTATTTGATGTGCTGTATAATAGCTCCAGTTCAAGAAAAAACATTCTTATATATTCTGTTTCCTATACTTGTTGCAGATTTTACACTTTTATGCCTTATCTTGCATAGTAACTTTCATGTCTGTCTAGAATATGGCTTTTAAAGCGTGTGGTTATACTTCCCTAAAGCCAGATAGGCATAGTGGATTCTGTTTAGCATTTCTGGTCTCCTGCTGTGTGGCATTAGGCATCAATGTTCTTTATGCAGCCTCTCACCATATGCAGTAATTTCACAACGATAGTCTCTATACAAGTTTATGCTTGGCAGTGTCTGGGCTTTTTCCATTGGCTATCCATCTAGCATTACCCTTTCAGGCTTTTGTATATTGGGGTCATTTGGTGTTTTTCATTTGTCAAATGTTCATACAGAAATGAGTATTACTTGAGTCACATTTATTTCAAACTCCTCTTGCTGCTGCTCCTTGCTTTTTGTGTTTACAGAAGCTCCTGAGAACTGTGCTGCTGTACAAAGCTCTTTATCAGCTCTGTATTTTCACATTTTAAAATGCACTTTTGTGTTTTCATGATCATTTTCTGCTAGCTAGGTGGTGATTTACTTTCCTGTGAATCTCTGTAAATCATTCTTCTTTTGGGGGGTTCTTACTCCGTTACATCCACCTTTCTCATTTGTCACTGATAACTTGTTCTCTATAATTAATTTCCCTCAGTTTGATCTGACTTTTTCCCTTATTTGACTAAAAGTCTTATACTTTGGCAGAGATAAAACATATACTTTGGATCAGAAGCTTGATGATTTTTTTCTGTTCTGCTTTAAATAGTATTCTCTAGTTCAAATTAATTTGCTCAAGTTTTGTTACCAACACCACACATCATAGTAGTTCTTTCTGGCCTCATAATGTATGAATCTAAGCTGCAGAATTGTATGCTATCATCCTTTGTAGTGATGATTACTTTTACCCTCAATCAACAATTACTTCCATCCAGGTCCTAAAAGGATCAAAGTCTCAATGTTGTACTACATGCTGGCTACGTCTACACTGGCATGATTTTCCAAAAATGCTTTTAACGGAAAACTTTTCCGTTAAAAGCATTTTCGGAAAAGCACATCTAGATTGGCAGGATGCTTTTCCGCAAAAGCACTTTTTGCGGAAAAGCATCCGTGGCAAATCTAGACACGGTTTTCCGCAAAAAAGCCCTGATCGCCATTTTCGAAATCGGGGCTTTTTTGCAGAAAACAGTACTGTGCTGTCTACACTGGCCCTTTTGCGCAAAAGTCTTTCGGAAAAAGACTTTTGCCTGAATGGGAGCAGCATAGTATTTCTGGAAAAGCACTCACGATCTTACATGAGATCGTCAGTGTTCTTGTGGAAATTCAAGCGACCAGTGTAGACAGCTGGCAAGTTTTTCCACAAAAGCAGATGATTTTGCGGAAAAACTTGCCAGTCTAGACACAGCCTTTAAGTACCAAGACAATAAAAAAGAGACATTATTTATTCAGATACAATATAATTCTAGTTCTCTTAATTCCCTTTATCCAAAAATCTTAATTAGTCAAATTCACAGTGGGCCTCCCATGTAGCTCTGTGCTACTTACAAAACTCTTCTGTGTATCTGAAACTTTCACATGTCCCCCAGATCATATGGATAAACAGGAGTGTACTGTATCTATAAAAAAGAGAGGTGAAAAGACAGAGTTGCACTTTAGCAGGCTGGACTTGCCAAAATCTTTGGCTTTCATCCAAATTTGAAATCCAAACTTGCATTTTGAAGGCTAGACACGATGCCCTCAACCACCACCTTGGCATGTCTTTGTTGGCCTTATTCAAATCTTTTGGATCTATACAGATGCTTAACTTTTTTTGTATTATTATACGTGGTCATGCTGTTAACCAACTCAGTTAGTATTTGTATTCTCTCAAGAAAAGAGAAACTTTCTATCCAGTCATATTCAGCTTTTACTTTCTCACGGCTATTGGGGTTTTACATGATGAATGTATTTTTGGCAGCATACTGAGACCTATATCAATGTGTTGTGTTTTATTTACAATGCATTCAGGTCAGTTAACACCTCATCAAATTCTTTGAGAATATTCTCTGCATCCTGTTCTGTAGACAGACAATACATCCAAGTGATCAGCTGTGTTTTCAGACTGCTCTCCAAACCTAAGCAAACCTGTACCATTATTTCCCAGATTATATGGAATGGGGATCCATCATCATATGTACCTGGTCATGTAGCTTTGTTACATGTAGTAAATATGTGATAAAAAGGAATGCTTGTAACTAACTGATCTTTATAGCGTAGCCCAAAAGGCTTATAACCATGTCATGTGGGATGGGTCATTTGCTACTCTTTCCAATGGATACTAGAATAAGCTTTGGGGTACTCTTCCAAACCGAAGAGAAGCTCCAAATCTTTTCACTTTCAACTGCAACTACTTCTGCCCCCCTAATTGGCTATGTTTATTGACTGATATACCTCAGAGGCAGAAATACTGGCAAGACATACACCATTTAAGGGAGGAGGGAGGACAAATGTGAGAGACAATGTACTAGTTCTTGAGAGCAAAGAAGACAAAGGGAAGTCAGAAAAATAATCCAACTGATTACTAAGCCTTGCCCAGCCTCACAGCAAGCCCAAAGAAGCTGATCTGTATCCAGGGGATTCTAGGAAGCAGAAATACTAAGTCACAGAGCAAATATGCCCCACCTCCTAATTTACCAGTTGGTAGATTTCTGAAATGGCAAATGATCCACCAGTCCTGTTCTTGATCCTTCTCTAGTTGACTTCTGCCCTTGATGCTAAGACTCAGACCACTGGAATGTACATGAACGTGCTATAAAGGGGAGCTCTCTATCCATCTTATTCCATTGTCCCATTTGCCATATTGTCAGAGTGTCTGGCAGCATTTAAAACATTTAGTTTCATAATACTCCTGTAAGGTAGAGAAACACTTTCATCCCCATTTTACAGATGGGAAACTGAAGCACAGACAGACAAAGGTATCTAGACAACTAAAAAGATAAATATATGTGCCTAGTGGGTCTTTCATAAATCTAGCCACAAATGACTTGCCCAAGGTCACACAAGAAGTCTTTAGAAAGGAGGGGAATTGATCCTGGCTCTCTCTAATACCAAGCTAGCAAGGTAAGGACTGGACTTGCCTATCTTTTTGGGTATGTCTACACTACAAAGTTAGTTCGAACTAACAGACGTTAGTTCGAACTAACTTTCATAGGCGCTACACTAGCGTTCCGTTAGTTCGAATTTAATTCGAACTAACGGAGCGCTTAGTTCGAACTAGGTAATCCTCATTCCACGAGGATTAAGCCTAGTTTGAATTTACTAGTTCGAATTAAGGGCTGTGTAGCCCCTTAATTCGAACTAGTGGGAGGCTAGCCCTTCCCAGCTTGCCCTGGTGGTCACTCTGGCCAACACCAGGCAAACTCTACTGCCCCCCTCCCGGCCCCGGAGCCCTTAAAGGGCCACGGGCTGGCTACACAGTTTGTGCCAGTTTCAAGGCTGCCAGCACCCGTGCCAGCACACCCAGCAGCTGACACCCATGAGCCAGCCACCCAATGACACCCAGCCCTCCCCCTCTTCCCGGGACCAGCCTGGCGGCTCCCAGGACCCTGCCCAGGGCCGCAAGAGGCGGGCGCCCGCGTGGTTTAGTGCAGAGATCGTGGACCTCATCGAGGTTTTGGGGGGAAGCCTCCAATGTCCACGATCTCTGCACTAGCCACAGGAACACGGCAGTCTATGGCCGCATGGCTGCCAGCCTGGCCGCCAGGGGCCACCAGCGCAGCCGGGATCAGGTGCGCTGGAAAATAAAGGACCTGCGGCAGTCCTACTCCCGGGCCTGCCTGCCAGGGGCCGACCCGGTGGCATGCCCCCACTTCCAGGCTCTGGACCACCTCCTGGGGGCTCATGCTGTCCCTGCCCCCCGGGACGTGATAGACCCCGGGGCAGAGGAACCGCTCCAAGAGACGGAGGAGGAGGAGGAGGAGGAGGAGGAGGAGGGCTCCGACAGCCAGGAGCCTGCCGGCAGCCTGCTCAGGACCCGGGACCCCCGAGGTACCCCACAGAGCCGCTCGCCTGTGTCGTCCGAGGCCGGGGAGGCGTCCACCTGTGAGTACCATCATGCTCCCCTTATGTGTACGGAGGGCTGGGGCGAGAGGGAGCCCCGGGACCGTGCGCCTGGGCCTTGCCCACCACGGAGCAGCAGCTGGGGATCCTGGGGGCCCTGGCCTTGCAGAGGGGAGCTGGGTTTCACACACCTGGGTCCCTGGGGTAATTGACCGCTGTTCTTGTTTCACCACAGCCGCAGCACCTGGGACTGCAGGGCGCACCACCCCGCCTGCAGCAGCCGCCCGCGCCTGGGCAAGCAGGAGAGCCAGGAACCAGGAGGAGTACCAGAGGCGGCACCTCCGGTTCCTGGAGCAACAGCTCCATCTCCAGGACCACTGGGTCCAGGAGGACCTGAGGCTGCGCCGGAGGAGCTTGGAGGCACTGGAGGAGCAGGGCCATGCCGTGCAAGGCCACCTCCAGAGCCTGCTCGACTGCTTCCCAATTCCTCCTGCTCCGGCTCCGGCTCCTGCTCCGGCTCCTGCTCCCCCTCCTGCTCCCCCTGCTCCCCCTGCTGCCCCTGCTCCTGCTCCTCCTCCTCCTCCCCCTGCTCCCTCTCCTGCTCCCGCTCCTGCTTCCTCCACACCCCCATCCCTCCTGCCCCACCCTCCACAACCATTCCCCACCAACGCCCCCGGACCCGCAGTGTTGCGAGACAGGAGAGGCAGCCGGACCCCCACCCCTGAGCTTTCCTTTCCCTTCCTCCCTTCCCTCCCCTTCCCTTCCAGCTCCCTCGTCCCAGGTTTCCCCCTCCCCTGTCCCACCCTCCTACCTCCCTCCCTCCCCCCACCCCAGTTCTGTAAAATAAAAAGACGTTTTTGTTCGAAAAACAGGTGTCTTTATTTTACAGTAGGTAGGGAGGGGAAAGGGGAAGGGGGGTAGGGTGAAAGAAGGCCCCAGTGGGGCATGCAGGGAGAGGTCAGTCCTCCTCCTCCACCAGGAAGCTCTCCTGCAGGGCTTCCCAGATCCGGACGGCTCCCCACTGGGTTTCCTGGATGGCGGCGGTGCGGGGCTGACCGTAGTGGCCAGCCATGCGGTCAGCCTCAGCCATCCAGGCTGGCAGGAAAGCCTCCCCCTTTCTCTCACATAAATTGTGGAACACACAACATGCTGCCACCACGGGAGGGATGTTGTGCTCGGCCAGGTCCAGACGGGTGAGGAGGCATCGAAAGCGTGCTTTCAGTCGCCCGAAGGCCCCCTCCACCACGATGCGGGCCCTGGTCAGCCTGGCATTGAAGGCCTGGCAGGAGGGATTGAGGTGCCCCGTGTAGGGCTTCATCAGCCACGGCTGCAGTGGGTAGGCGGCATCCCCCACCAGGCACACTGGCATGTCCACGTCCCCGACCCTGATGTGGCGGTCGGGGAAGAAGGTCCCGTCCTGCAGCCGCTGGCACACGGAGGAGTTGCGGTACACCCGTGCGTCGTGTGCTTTGCCGGACCAGCCCACATTAATGTCCGTGAACTGTCCCCGGTGGTCACACACGGCCTGCAGGAGGATGGAGAAGTACCCCTTGTGGTTGACGTACCGGGACGCCTGGTGTTCCGGGGCACGGATGGGGATGTGCGTCCCATCGATGGCCCCCCCCCGCAGTTGGCGAAGCCGAGGGCGCCGAATCCCCGGATGACGGCGTCCGGGTCGGCGAGGCGGACCACCCTGCGGAGCAGCACCCGGTTGATGGCCTTGACCACCTGTGGAGAGAGACACAGCAAAGTGCCAATCAGTGGGGCGCCCGAGTGGCTGGGAGCATTCGTGCCCTGGCAGTGCCCCGCGCCCCACTCCCGGAAGCAACCCCTCTGGCGGCGTGTAGTACGGCTGGGACAGACCGACCCCTCTGGTGCGGGGCGCTTTCTCCTCCTCCTGCCCCCCCCCTTTGTCCCTGGGGCGGCCCATCCCCTCCTTGCAGCCCGCCTCCCCCCCGGCTCGGTGGCCAACGAGTGCCATACCTGCATGAGCACTGCTCCGACGGTGGATCTCCCCACGCCAAACTGGTTCCCGACGGATTGCTTGCTGTCCGGCGTGTTGAGCTTCCAGAGGGCGATGGCCACCCGCTTCTGGAGGGGGATGGCGGGCCTCATGCGAGTGTCCCTTCTGCGCAGAACAGGGGCGAGCCACTCGCAGAGCTCCAGGAAGGTGTCCCTCCTCATCCTGAAGTCCTGGGTCCACTGTCGGTCTTCCCAGCGCTCCAGGACGATGCGGTCCCACCAGTCGCTGCTGGTGTCCAGACGCCAGATGCGGTGGGGTACGCCGGTGCCGGGGCGCTGCCGCGGCTCCTCCACGGCCCCCAGGGCGGCCAGGTGGAGAGGCAGGGGGCTGACGTGCACCAGGTGGTGCCAGGCAGCCTTGAGCCTTTGCTGGCAGGCTTGCAGCAGCAAGTCCAGAAAGTGCACCAGAAGGTGCAGGGCGAGCTCTGGCTCCATGTTGCCACCTGCGGCGGCGTCCCCGAAGGGAAGCACTGACACAGTCGGGCACAGAGACCAACGCTTTGCTGTCTCTCGGCGAGGTTGGCAAGCAAGCAGGAAAAGCTGAGAACCGGCTGTCCAGGGGGGTCCCTTTAAGCACGAGCCTCAGATAGCCTCAGACAGCAGCCACACAAAGCAACTACTGACCTGATGCCCTGCCAGAACCAGTTTCAGCCGCCCTTAAATGCGCCCTTGCGTCCAATCAGTGTGGACGCGCTAGTTCGAATTAGCAAAACGCTAATTCGAACTAGTTTTTAGTTCTAGATGCGTTAGTTTGAATTAGCTTAGTTCGAATTAACTAATTCGAACTAAGTTAGTGCGAATTAGCGCTGTAGTGTAGACGTACCCATAGGGATGAGCTCTCTATCATGGCTAGAAAAACCATCTATGCAGCTGACCCTCACCAGTTCTGCTATGTCTGGAACCCAACATGACAGGACCCAGTGGTTTCTTTTTCTTAGTAATCTTTATTGCTGAATGTCAAACACTTGAAAGAAATTAGCACCATTTTCCATGGCACCCATTCATCACTGGGCTTTTAAAAAGCTTAGGTGCATTGCACTTGCGTCATGTGCATAACCCACAGAGTCCCTATGCAACATCTGCTACAATCATTGCCCTTTCCTGTTATTTTTTCCCCTTCTGAATGGTTCATTAGCAGTTTATGACAAAGATATCAGAGCAGCAACATTATAACAACTGATTGCCATTGTCACACATTTATCCTAGCTGACTTGCCATGCTGGAAAAGTCTTTTTAATGAGGGCTTCCTTGTAGAGGGAACGGGAAGCCTGCTTCTACTTAACAGTGTGTGGGTGCAAATATTCTTTGGAAGATCAAAGGAGATCATACAAAACGTAGGAGCTAAATAGTTGGTAGATATATCTTTGAAACCAAAAAATGATAGCTATTTAATTACTACTAAGGTACTCTGTGGAAACTGGGGGTGGAAGGTAAACTGTGATAGATCAGGAAAACTCAGCTGAACTTTCAATAATTTGACCTCTGTGAATGCTTTTAGTGTCAGCAGAATCTGAAAGTGTGTGTGTCGAAAAGGAGAGATGTGGGTCGGGGGTCGGGGTGGCGAGGAAGGCTTAGGAAAACAAACTCTAAGAAAGCATTAACTCTCTCTCTCTGATGAATAGTGGTTTTAGAAAGGCAGGCAGAGGAAGAGGATAATGTATCCCTCCTCTCAGCTGAACATGAAATTATTTAAGAAGAACTCACTGTATATTATTTTTCTGTGTGTTCCTATGACATCATTTTCATGCTATTTTAAGCAGGTAAGCACAGACATGGGAAAGACAGGCTTTTTTGTCTTTGGTGGAAAATGTTCAATTGAAAGGCAAAATTAGATGAGAGCTAAGCTGCGTGCTTGTGCAGCCACTCGGGAGAGACTCAAATGTCTCCCAGATGATTAGCAGAGCGCCCACAGCTAGGTTTTTGTTTCTACTGGTGGTGCACATGCAGACGCGCCTCTGCACACATAAAAAAATTCCACACATGGATGGAAATGATTAGCAAAAAAATTGAGCAGGACCAATTTATTCACATATCTCTGTACTGTAGAATTTTTATAAAGAATGGCTTGGACACATTAACACTGCAGGGATTCTTAAGAAAAAAACTACAAATCCAGGCTGGTTTCTATTCCTCAGGTGTCCTAAAAATAGTCAGTGAAGTATATGTTTCTTTTTTGTGTGCGGATAGATAGAAAGTGCCTCCATTTTCTCCTGTGCTGAGATTTGATCTGAGTGGGAGGTGGCAGGGCAGATGGAAAGACATCAGAGAACAAGTTACCTCTCCCTGATTTTTGTGGTCCATTTTTGGTCACCCCAGACTACAGGCACAAGTTAAAGCAGCTATGGGGCTATGGTTACTACAGAATCCTATGTCAGCTGAGCAATACCAGTGCATGAATGCACACCCACTCCCTCAGCATGCCCCTGCCCCACCCTCTCTACAAGAATGGGAAGAATATCCAATGACGGAGCTGCTAAGACAACTTTATATCAGCTGAGCCGGGGGCAGGGGAAATTCTCAGTCGCCACTTAGGAGCAGAATCCACCACTTAGTAAGTGGCCAGAAGAGTGAGAGAAAATCTAGAACAATGCATAGAGCTAGATTGTAAACTCAGCTAAATTGGTGTAACTCCATTAAATACAATGATGTTACACCAGTTTATATTATCACAGGATTGAGCACACACACACATACACATATTTGCATAACATATATGATATATGTTGTATAACAGATTTATTTATCATTAACAGACTCTTACGTCAATCATTTCCCCCAGCATTTCAGAATTAGTTAAGCATGGATCCCTGTTTGTTTGTTTTTCTTCACAATGTAAAGCTTATGCGCATCCTAGAGTTGCTTCATGGAACCATCTTCCAAATTACTAAAGTATTCTGGAAAGCTTTGTGTATTTTCTTTTTAAATGTAAATACCTGTCCGTGAAGCATTTTTTCTTACATGTTTATCTCCACCTTCAAATGAAATGGAACAAAAATATGTTTGCAAGAGACAAAAATTCCATTGTATCTACCGATCAGTGCAGACTAAGCAGCGAGGGGGAAAAATGAGGCATCTGTTGAATACAAATGAAGGTGGCAGGTTGGTTTGTGAGTAATTACGTTGTGAATCTACTAGTCATTTGCTTTCAGTAACCAGCAAGCTCACCCCACTGCCAATCCAAGTCAGGAAGAGTAAAGCTAGGAAAAACACTGTGATGCCTAGAAAGTTATTTAACATCATGCCCCGGACAACGCTGATACTTATGAGCCCTTTCTTCATCCACTTAAAGGGATGTTTTACCTTTGACATTACTTTACTAAAGCTTAATTCATTCTACACAGTTCCCTTTAAGTACTGTTAAAAAGCCTTAAAACAACTCGCATTACAATGTTAACTATAGGGAGCAATGTGCTGAAGCCTAGTATTAGTCTCCTTAAAGGGTTTATTATGATGTCAAAACCTACGGTTTAGAGAGCTCCTGTGTGCCCAAAAGGTCAGTATTGTGCATCAGCAAAGGAGGCTTTCACAATAAATTGAGAAAATTGGAAGAGGAGAAGAAAGAAAGAAACACCCACCATCCCAAACTTCAAACAAAACTTCTCCATTATTCTTCCTAAGTGTTGAATGATATATGACATCATGCAATGTGTGGCAATTTCCCGCTCCCCCTGCCCCCCCCCCATCTCTATTCTGAGGAGAATGAGTATGTTCTATTTCATTGCGATGACTTAGAGCCAAATTTTACTTTCAGTTCAGGGTGTAAGCTCCAGAGCAAAAGAAACTCAGTGTAGTTCCTCTATATTTACAGCGAGACCAGAATGTGGTCTTTGAGTAAGCAGCTGTCACCTTATGGAAAACTTTGAAAAATATCTTATTTGGAAACATGTGTTCTTCTGTGTCACAAATTTCCCAATCTTTCTGTTCCTTCATTCTTTCTTACTGAAGACAGTGCATTAAAACAGGATCTCCGTTGTTTCTTAAGAATTTATCTGCTTCTGCCACTTATTCTCCACCTGACATCATAATCCTCTGTTTGTGACATAATAATCATTTCCACAATGTCCAATTGTGATACCACAAGAAGGGTTTAAAATCTGATCCTAAAAATGCATTTTATTACAGTATCTTATATAATGTCATATCAACTTTCAATCCTGAGATACTAATTTCAGCCAAGTGACTTCAATTAAGCTTTCATACATGGGAGAGATATACTTGAAATAACTCCCTGGAGATAATTCCTGCTGGAGTTCACGGTTTTATGATTTGACCTTTCAGAAATGTTTCTACTCCTTACCCAATGCTTCCTTAGGTAAGTCACGGTGACATTGCCAAATTAGAAAATGTAGCACAATCTAGTCAACCCAGTCCCCTTCACCACATAAAAGTTATAAAGATCAGAAGTCGAAGAAATATTACAAATGTTTCAGGCATTATTCAGCAAAATTCATATATAGTGATAAATACAGCATAGGAGTCTAAAGAGAATACAGACATCTCTCCTGGAAGGTGCTTGATAAAAACATCTTCATAAGATTCCCAGTTTGAACTTGCAAAACCTCAATGTGATTCAAGAGGCAATTTTGTCCCTTGCTACTGCCCTTGAACTCAATAGTTTAGTCATTCCCCTCTATCATTGTTGTCAGACTTCATTGGTATTATCCCCATGCTCCAAGTTAAATACATGTTTTGCTGGATCAGGGCATAACTGTGCCTAATATATTGTTGAATAGTGATAAAAATGTAGCCGTGTTAGTCTGGTGTAGCTGAAACAAAATACAGGACTATGTAGCACTTTAAAGACTAACAAGATGTTTTATTAGATGATGAGCTTTCGTGGGACAGACCCACTTCCTCAGATCAAATAGTGGAAGAAAATAGTCACAGCCATATATACCATATGTGATCCAGTGATCTTAATGGATTGTTCACTTTCAGTCTTTTGGGTATGATGTCCATCTTCTTGCACTTGGATAGAAAGATGATGTCTGTCTGTATCTGTGCAAGTTTCTTCATATGGTTGATGGATTTATGGACATATGGCATATATGGTTGTGACTATTTTCTTCCACTATTTGATCTGAGGAAGTGGGTCTGGCCACGAAAGCTCATCATCTAATAAAACATCTTGTTAGTCTTTAAAGTGCTACATAGTCCTGTATTTTGTTTCTAATATATTGTTGGTTCTAGATAATTTACCCAAACCTATCCAAAATGACTGAAAGCTGGCTTTTCTTCTTCCTTACTTTACTTGGAACCTTCATAAAAGACATTCTGGAGAAGGGTGAAAGTCAGGGAGAACAGGTTAACAAGAGCTGTAAAGCTACAACCTGTTCTTCCTGACAAATATCTATAAAACTCAGAAAAAGACTCTACCAGGCAGATGAGATTCTGCTGACTCATGCACCCAGATATGAGATCAAGATTTCCAGCCTTTCCCAGTTTACTGTACAAATTGTGGAAGCTTTTTAGATCACTAAGCCACGATTAGTTGCTAATCTTATTTGATGACCATAACCATCATTAAACTCTGTGGATACTTTTTAATATGACTTCAAATTTCACAGTTTGGTGATTCTTTATGTTTCTAAGGAAATTATTTTCGAAGTTTACTTGTCATGCTTTCAATGTAGCTCCTCAAACTGTAGGGGAGCCATCTGAACTATTTTATGGGAATACTTCCTGTTATAAAACTGATATTTGTAATGTAATTACATCTCATTAAGTGATCTGAAGCACCCATTATTTCACAAATTTTGCTTTGATGATTCAAGAGAACTCTTTCTCTTAGTATTGTGCTATTGCGATAGCTTCATCTCGGCTGTCCAAATTCAAAAATATATTGCTTACAAAAACAAACTCTTCTATTGTCACCTCACCAAACCTAATGGCTACGTCTACACTGCAAGCTTCTTGAGCAAAAGGTCTTGTGCAACAGCGCCTCCACACAGACATATGCTTTTGTGCAAGAGATGTGCTTTTGCACAAGGCTTCCATGGCAGTGTGGACTCTCTCTTGCGCAAGAATGCTCGGATGGCCATTTTAGCATAGGGATTTATTGTGCAAGAAACCTCTGTTGCCCATCCACACTGCCCTTTTGCACAAGAGCTCTTGCACAAGAGAGCTTATTCCTCGTGGGGAGAGGAATAACTCTTGCACCAGAAGCCTCTGTTCTGATGCTTTACTGTAAATTTACTTGCGCAAGAATACGCGTGTAGTGTAGATGCTCTGCAAGTTTTTGTGCAAGAACAACTGTTCTTGCACAAGAAGCCTGCAGTGTAGACGTAGCCCCAGTGTTTAGAAGATCATGTTTTTGTAGCATACAATGGATACCTGATGACATATATTGGTGTGGAGTATATCTTCCTTTTGCAAAACTATTTCTTTTTTAATACTGAATATTGCATGACATTCTCCAGTAATATTAAATTACAATGTTGATTATAAAAATGTCATCAACACAGTCTGGATAAAGTTATCCTTTCTCTTTGCCACACAATGGCATACAATTGAATGCATCCTAGATTTATTGGCTGGAAATTATTGTATATTTGAAATAGATTAGTTGGATAAAGAAGAATATTTGTATGGCTTTTGAAGCATCTCCTTTAGATACTGCTAAAAAATGTGAAACCTAGTTCATTAATTCCTTCTGATACATTATATTTGCAACAGGCATTTCTCAAAGATCTATATTTTTCTATGAGCCCATTGTCAAAGATCATGAAGCAAATCTTTAAAATAAAAAGCCATTCACTAAAGGATCACTCAGAATTTCCTTGGCATAACATAGTGCTCAACTACAGAAGGGCCAATGGTCAAGTCTACCAGGTTTTCCTATTACAAAAATAAGGTCTGTACTGTACAAATACATTACATTCTTCTTAAGATAAAGGTGCTCAGATGAAAATTCAGAACCTTCTATGAAATGTAGAGAAGGATTAATTTATGCCTAATAAATGGCAGGATATAGCACTTTAAAAATTGAATAGTGCCCAAATGATTTGCTAACACAGCAGATATAACAAATGTTCTTTGTCTAACCCATTTTCATGAGTATTTTCACTAAAAATAACATGACTGAGCACATTTCCTTGTGAAGAGTGAATATACATTTCATTACTGATATCAAAGCAATTAAATTGTGTTGTTTTAAAGCCTTAGACCTGGACCTATAATTGCCATATTTTCTCTATTGTCATTTTGAAGTTTAGAAACTAAAAAGTGTCCTGTTAGCTTTATCTTTAGCTATTTAGCCTTTTGATTTTTTTTCTCCATCTGATTAAATGATGAGTTATAAATGTCTGCAATATTTTGTCCTGAAATTATGGCACTGTCAAAGGGGGGGTTTGAGGCCAAGGCTGGCAGTACTGCCTAGTGGTGGTACTCTAGCGTACGCTGTCCAGTGGCAAGAGTAAGCAGCCAGCTTGCCTCGCAGCAGGATTCATTGGCCGTGTATCCCAAGGTGCAAATCATTGGCCATTTTGTCTAATGGTGGGTGTGTTCAGTGGCTGTGTCACTAAGCAGCTAGAGTCCTTTGATGCCATTCCTAGAGATGGGATTCAATGGCTGTGCTTCCCACTGATTACAGTCAATGGCCAGAAATAGGAGAACCCAAACCCTCCCTGGTATCAGAACATGGCCCAAAGAAACAATTGTTCTAATTCAAGTCTCAGAGGGGTAGCTATGTTAATCTGTAACTTTAAAAATGAGTAGTCCTATGGTACCTTAAAGATGAACAAAAATATATATAGTATCATGAGCTTTCATGGGCAAAACCCACTTCTTTAGTGGGATTTGCTCACTAAGGCTCATGATACTATATATATTTTTGTTCTTCTCTGAGGTGCCACGGGACTACTTGTTGTTTTCAGATTTCAAGACCTAGGAGACGGGTGCTGCTATGCCAGCTCCTGGGTCATTTGCTACTTTGGCTTCTGATGCTCTGTTGGTGTCATTAGTATGTCTTGGGATCCTGTTTGGAATTCTTTTGGGACACTCCACTGAAGATCTCCCTCTGACTGTGGCAATTTGGCATCCTTGGCTCCTGCAGCTGAAGGGCCTATGGCAACTTGATTGTAGCACCTGATCCTGATCTTTTTGGAGCCTCTGCTGGCTTGTTGCAGAAGGATATAGCTCTCAACTTCTCTTCTGTTTGGTTAGTCTAGAGTGAGCTGTGATTCTCCCTTTTGAATCTTCCCTCTATTGGTTGCATCCCCAGTAGGAATGAGGGACAGGGCTTCCTTTGTCCAGAAGAACCCCTTAAGCCTTGCTTCACCAGTGTGGGGTTGGTATACCCCATCCCAGGCACCTTCATACCTTCTCCTTCCTAACATTATGTACAAAGAAAGCCAGTTTAGCAGTAGCATTGTTCCATACATAGAACCGTAGATGTGCTTGGAATGTGACAGCACAGATAAAGGTGGATTCCCTGCTCAGTTAAGTTAATAAATCTAACTCACACTTAGCAATTTGATGTCAATGGTTTTACTGACACTCGCAAGCTCTCCTACAATGGACTCTATGATATGCACCTGATGCATGGATCCTAGGCTAAGATTTACTTGAATGACTAGTGATTAGTGGTGTCTAAAAGTTCTTGATTTTCAGAGGATAGATGCTTGACAGAGTCTTGGGAGGTGCCTCTGGTTGTGTACACAAAAACTGAACCACCCAAAAATCACTGGTAACTTTGTAAATCTCCACTCTGATCTTTATATACAGAACAGGTCATGTGTTTACTAGTGATGGTGCAAGTGAAAAGAGAATCTATTTTGAAGTTTGTGCTTGTGGTTTACTGCTTCCCAGTTGACAATAAAGTGGATGCTCTTTTTTTCTCACCTGGGATAGATGAGAACATTTTTCTCTCAGTCTTTTTTAATCTCTGTGGTTGAGTAGGAGTACCAATGATATATTGAAACAATCTGGCCAGCATTGCTTTGGTCACTGGAAAGAGACATTTTCTCCTCTGTGGAAAGCTATTAACATCAGCAAGCTATCTGAAATTCATTAGTGGTCTTAGTCCTTTTCCAAAGGAACATGCGTGCATATCACACACACAATGACTCTGGCACTAATGCTTTCTCTTCAGAGTCTTAGGGTACGTCTAGACTGCAGAGTTTTTCCAGGAAACACATCTGCTCTTCCAAAATTTTTATGAGGAAGAAGGATGGTTCCAAAGAAGGGTTTTTTTCTGACATTTGGCCCAGTGTAGACGGAAAAAGACTCTTCCGAAAAAAGGAGCAGAAAAAGCTACACAAATTGCGATTCACAATTTGCATATCAAACATGCGGACAAGGGGGATCCAGTAGATATAGTATACTTGGATTTTCAGAAAGCCTTTGACAAGGTCCCTCACTGAAGGCTCTTGTGTAAATTACAGGGAAGGTCTTTTCTTGGATTGAGAACTGGTTAAAAGACAGGAAACAAAGAGTAGGAATAACTCAAATTTTGGTGCCATCCATACTGTGGGAAGTCAAAGGGAGCACACTCTCCCTTTGACTTCTCTTACTCCCCGTAGAAGTAGGACTACCAGCATCGACGGGAGCATCTTCTCAGTTTGAATTAGTGTGTCTTCACCAGACCCGCTAATTCAAACCCCAAAGATCGACTGTGGCTGTTTCAATCTTATCTGTAGTGTAGACATAGCCAATGAGAATAAAACTTAGTTGGATCAGAGTATAATGTCAGCATATAATAATACCTCTGAAAATAATGCTGTGTTTTATACTCCAAAAAAAATACACAAAGTATATGTCGTTGGCTAACATATTAGTTTGCAAGCAGCTTTAAAGCATACACCATGCAATACTGTATACTTGACTTCTATCTCTCCTGTTCCCATCTTAGTCAGGGAAGACCCGATAGCAGATATCTATAGTTTGTATAACAGCAAATGGAGGGCTTTGAAGTCCTTTACTTTCACAATATAAATAACTTTAGGAGACATGCTTAATGGCACAAGTGGAAGAGTTGGCTGTGATCCACTTCCAAATCTGAATTTTTACTACCACAGTACTGATAAAAAGCTGTTTTCAAGAACCAAGCAAATTGCATTAGAAAGAACAGCAGGTTTCTCACCACTTCACTGCATTCAAGAGTCAGCTGAATGCAGTAATTTCATCTGAATGATTTATGTCAGTAGGACACCAGACAACAAGGGAAAAACTATATGTTATTTACATGTAAAAATAATAGTGGCAGTGGAGAGGCATTGGTTCATATCCCCATGCTGATAAGTAAATAGTTCAAGCTTCAGATGACAGAATCGCTGTCAGGATTGGTAATGGAATACAGACCCTTTCACTTCTAGATCACTGGATGAATGATAAGTAGATGGTTAAAACAAAAGGAAAAACTATGTAGCACTTTAAAGACTAACAAGATGGTTTAATAGGTGATGAGTTAGTAGCAGTTAATACTAGATGCTTAGTGAAAGTCATTAGCATCTCTAGCTCCTTCAATGGTCTCCATGAACTAGTGGCATCACCCAAATTTCGTGGAGAAGAATCCCTTTTTCAAGACACTTCCATGTCATACCAGTTGGCATACTCAACAGAGATTCCAAAAATTGAACATGAATAGAAGCTAAATTACTTTCTGTACAAAAAATATAGTCCACCTAAAACAACATGGAAGCATATTGGTCTTCTGTGGATTACAAAACAACATTATTCTTCAAGCATCATGATTTTGCATCTCTCTTGAGAAATGCACTCCTTTTTTTAAAAAATGGCTCTGTTCCTTAGTTTTGATCCTTACCAATAACCACTAAACAGAAGCCAAGCTGTTCAATTTCATTTGTGAAATATTAGCCAGAGGAGGCTTAGATGGCTTTGAAGCCTGAGGAGAATCCATAATCTAGGTGAAGATTTGACCTCCAAATCTTTCTGGATATGTGATTTTGTTTTCCTAAGATGAGTTCACGTTCAATACAGTTGAGAGCTGGACTGCAAATGATTCCAAACATAGACAATATAATCTTCCCCACACAACCTGACCACATGTGAATAGCCTCCATAGTTAAAAACTGTACTGAGATGCTGGCAGACACCCATCTATTGTGGATGGAGTTGAACCTGGGACCTCTTGTTGTTGAGCAGACTCATTCTCTCTATAAGTCGTCTCAATGCCAGACATGAGACAGTGTACCACACCAAGAACATGTATGGGTTACTCTAGTGACCCATGGAGCTAGATTCATAAAGGGAACTTAAGCATTTCTATCCCCTGGAATTCACAGCTCTGAGTTAGGTAACCACGCTTTCCATGAATTATACAGGAAAATTAGTCTCAGGAAGGGATTCTCAGAAGCTTACAAACTGACCAGGGAACTTCCCAAGCTAGCCAGGAGTGAAATGTAAAGGAAAGGAGTAGAGTATAGGTTCCAGAACCACAAAAGCACATTAGTGTCTAGCTCCCATTGATCTAGGCTTCTGGCAATCTGGAAAGAGGGTCTTATCTCAGGATTCTCAGCAGTAACTCCGCTCTTGAAGTTAGGCACTTATGTAAAGCCAGCTCTTTCTCACACAAAACCCCTCCAAAACAAAACAGAACAAAAAAGAACACCCCTCCCAAACAAAGTAAAACAAAAAGAAGAGAGAAAAATCCAAATGTAACCTCTTGCCCCCTGGGTAGGACATATAGAAGACATGTTTCTAATCCTTGCTGTTCCCAGTCTAGGGCAGACACTTGAACTAAGATCTCTCACATCCAAGTGAGCACCCAAATCAGCAGACAGGGATGGATGTGACGCTCTCCACCTTTTCTCTTGAAGCACTTCCACCTTGTGTACGTAACTGTTCATCGGTCTGAAAGAAGTGTGGAGAAATTTTTTAAAAATTCTACATGTGAGAACAAGAATGAGGGGGAAAGCTGCTTTTTGATTGGTTGTCCGCCTCAGTGCCCCACCTCCTCCAAGGCTAGAGCAACCAATCATAACCCTACCTCTAGGTCTCTTCCCTGCTCCCCTTCTGTGTTAGCAAAGGATAAGCTTCTTTGTCCCTCCCTGATCCTCTAGCAGTTGCAGACTGGGAGTGGGAGGAAAAGCCCCTGGAGCTCAAGCTGTGCCATGGAACAAAAAAGGATGGAAACCACTGCTTCAGTTTCCCAGCTGAAATATGGGGGATAATATTTCCTGTATCCTCCCTGTTGTCTGTCTTGCCTATATGGATTGTAAGCTGTTTGGGTCTGGGATGTCTCTTTGCATATATACAACACTTAACACAATGGAACACTGTCTTGGGTCAGGGTACCTAGATACTACTGTAACACAAATGAACATGAATTCATTATGTATCTCTAATATGATAGTCCTGGCTATTTGGATAGGAAGTCCTCCCATTGTTTTAACTTTGCAAGACAAAGGGAGACCCAGACCGTTCTTTTGCTTGTGGCAGTTTTATCATTACCCTGCTAAGGGAAGATGTGACTGATTAGGAAGACGTGAATAAAGACAAACAGAGGGTTGATTTTGCTTGCATTCAAGTAAAAAAGGGAAATGCAACTGACTGGAAGCAAGAGCAGGATCAGGCCCTAATGAGGAGATAAGGAGCCCTGAAAGAAGACATGACATCACCAGACAACTCCAAAGTGGTGACATAAATCTTTTTATGGGACCATCAATAAGCAGGAAAAAAAAACCTTTTGCTTGTAATTTTCAGAGGCAGAGATTTAATTCTGACCTTCTAAAGGACTAATCCCTAAGCTTTCATGAGCAGTTTAAAAAAAATTAAAAGGCCTCACAAGTTTAGGCACTGAAAAAAAATGCACAATATTGGAGCCAAGTATGAATGATTATGAATCAGTCTGAGCCAGGCCTGCAAGAGCTGACGGAAGTTACTGAATAACAAATAGGTAAACATCCAAAGCTGCAGTTTTTAATTTGGGTTTGCACAGAGCATCCCCTCCAGCACAAACAGAAACTATAGGTCAGTTACATTCAAATTTCTAGACCTGAGTACAAAGATATTGATAGATTGCATTTTTTCAATGTAAACTTTTAATAAAAAAACATCAGTATTTGTAACTTCGTAGGTAGAAATGTAATCCAGGGCATCTGAATTTAAGAACACAAGAATGGACATATTGAGTCAGACAAATGGTATTGGGTAGCCCAGTATTATATGTTTTTATAGTGGCTGGTGCCAGATGCTTCAGAAGGAATTAACAGAACTGTGCAATTTATAGAGTGATCCATTTGCTGTCTTCCAGTCCCAGCTTCCAGCAATCAGTTTTAGGAACACTCCGAGCATGGGTATGTGTCGTGTCTCTGCCATCTTGGCTAAAAGCCCATGATGGATCACTCCTCCATGAACTTATCTAATTCTTTTTTGAACCCACTTGTACTGTTGGCCTTTATGACATCCCTTGACAACGAGTTCCATAGATTGTCTGTGTGTTGCATGAAGAAGTGCTTCCTTATGTTTGTTTTAAACCTCATACCTATTAATTTCATCGGATGACCTCTGGTTCTTGTGTTATGTGAAGGGATAAACAGGACTTCCTTATTCACTTTCTCTACATTATTCATGATTTTATAGGCCTCTATAATATCCCTGATTTATTGTCTCTTTTTTAAGATGAACATTGCCCATCTTTTTAATCTCTTCCCATATTTAAGCTGTTTCATACCATTTATCATTTTGTTGCCATTCTCTGTACATTTTCCAATCCTAATACATCTTTTTTTTTAGATAGGGCAACCAGAACTGCATGTACTATTCAATGTTTCGTCATACCATGGATTTATATAGTGACATCATATTTTCTGTCTTATTAACTATATTTTTCCGTCTGGTTCTTAACACAGTTTTTCTTTTTTGGATAGATGCTGCACACTGAACAGCTTTTTTAGAGGAATATCCACACTAATTCCAAGATTTTTTTTTAAGTGATAATAGCTAATTTAGACCCTCATTCTTTTTCCAAATAAAGTTTGGATTTAGTTTTCTAAAGTGTATTTCTTTGCATTTATCAACCCTGAATTTCATTGGCCATTTTTTTGTCCAATCAGTTTTGTAAGATCCCTTTGTCATTCATCAATCCAGTTTAGACTTAACTATTTTGAGTTAATTTTGAACCATTTGCAATCTTTGCCACTTTACTATTTACATATTTTAGATCATTCATGAATTTGTTGAACAGCACTGGTCCCCTCCATTATGAAAGTTGACCATTTATTCCTACCCTATCTTTTAAACTGTTAGTGTGAGTCTACACTGCACCATAGGTTGAAATAAGATATGCAATTTGAGCTACACATCTTATTTCGATGTTATTTCAAAATAGTTTATTTTGATATTTGGTGCTGTGTACACAGCAGTTATTTTGAAATAAACCACCATTCTGAAACATCCCTTACTCCTTGTGGAATGAGTTTACAGGGATGTCGGAATAGTGAGCCCATTATATTTTGAAATAATGGGTGTGCTCAAAAGATGCCAAATAGCTATTTCAAGATACTACAGGTATCCCAAAATAGCACTGCAGTGTCGACATAGCCTTTCTGACCCAAGAGAGGACCTTTCTTTTTAGCTTTTTAGCTTTGTTTAAGAGCATTGGTTGAGGCAACTTATCTAAGGCTTTCTGAAAGTCCAGGTACACTATATCCACTGGAGCATCCTTATCCACATGCTTGTTGACTCCTTCAATGAATTTTAACACATTGGTGAGGTGTGATTTTCCTTTACGGAAGTCATGTTGACTTCTCCCCGAACATATTATGTTCATCTATGTGTCTGATAAGTCTGTTCTTTACTACAGTTTCAACGAATTTATCTGGAACTCCAGTTAGGCTTACAAGCTTGTAATTGCCAAGATCACCTTTGTAGCTTTTTAAAAATATTGGCATTATATTAGTACCTTCCAGTCATCTGGTACAGAGGCTGATTTAAGCACAGTTAGTGGTGCGACAGTTTCATGTTTGAGTACATTTGGAACTCTTGGATGAATACCATCTGATCCTGGTGACTTATAACCAATTAATGTATCAATTGTTTTAAAACCACCTCTAAAGTCACCTAAAAAGAATGGTTTGCGTGTGGGGATCACCCCACATCCTCTGAAATGAAGATGGATGCAAAGAATTCATTAGCTTTTACACCTGACCTGACAGAATTTATGTTCCCTTCTGTCTCAATATGATTTGACTTCCAATTTTAAAAAGATGTCCTTTTTGTCTCCAACCACCTCTTTGATTCTGCTGTTAGCCATAGTGGTATTTTTTTTTGGTCCTCTTTCTGTTTTTGGTTTTAGTTTTAAATTGGGGTATATATTTAATTTGATCTACTATTATTGCATTTTTAAGAGTTTCCAGGCAGCTTGCAGACATTTCACTCTTGTGTTTGTTCCATTTAGCTTCTGTTTAACAAGTCTCTTCAGTTTTGTATCATTCCTATTTTTTGAAGTTCAGTTGTACTGTGGTAGAATTTACATAGTAAAATAGATCTGAAACCTGCTGTGAATTGTGTACTAAATCTTTCGAAAAATCTCCCCGTTGTTGAAAAAAACGTGTCTAAACTGCAATTTCAGTTTTGAAATGGTGCTTGTTCGAAACAGCGCCATGATGTGATTAAGCAAATGAAGCTCGGAATATTTAAATCCCCGCTTCATTTGCACTTTCAAAGTGCTTCATTTACATCCCTCTGCCGATAGAGGGGTGTAGTGTAGACACGGCCTGAGAGGCTTGCTGTCAGCATGGCGGTACCTACAAATGCAGTTATGTTGGTATAATTACATTACCTGGGGTGTGGATTTTTCATACCCCTGAGTGACAATTATGTCAACAAAATCTGTAGTGTAACCTAACCAACGTCTTCATTGTTTTACTTTTAAAGGCTTGTTACTTTATGGCACATACTCCTAGAGCACATGGAAAGTCATTTAGACATGCCAGTAAATAAGGGGAATAATATGTAGGCGCATCTAGGAGCCAGTCTCTAAAACTTGGTACCATGGGCTTTTCCTTGAAGTGTAGGCATAGCTAATGGGGCTGCAGACAGGTGGGCACAGGAGTCTGCCAGTGCAGAGCAGCAAGCAGGACCAGAGTCTTGAAGAAGCTAAGGACTGCAGCTTCCTACATTGCGGCTGCCTGTGCCATCCTCCACTTACCTGGAGGAAAGAGACTTTCTTCTGTTTTTCAGATCACCTTAGACAATCTAAAAATTTCCAGTTTTACCATAAAAAAAAAGTTTAGAGCTGAAAGCAAAAAACATCTCCCAGTGCCAACTATGTTTTTAACCACAGGCACTTAGAGCAAGCAGATTGTTTATCTAGAATATTATCAAAGGCATTTTTCAAAGTAGTATCAGAAGAAGGATAAAAATATATACTCATTTGTCGTAAATTCATGGCTTCTTTTATTAAATCAAGCTGAAGTGTTGCCTGCCCTTTCATGCCATGTTTTGTCATCAGCATGTGTTTGTTTGTTTTGCAGCACAGGCTTTAGTGTGTTTTTTTATGTGGTAGGCGAGTTTGAAGGATTTGCACCACCAGTAGGCCCCAGAGGCAACCGGGTGGCTTTATTGTAGAAGCAGGCAGATTATTGATGGTTATGCTGAGAAAGTGCATGTCAGAATAAGTACGGCTGCACACTTTAAAAGGGTACAGTGTGTACTCCTCCCATGACAAATTTGATCTGAAATCTGGCATAGCCCCTTCCAGGAGTCTAAAGACACTGGTACTGTTGTAGTCCCACTCTCTCTTTGCACTCTTGTACACAAGAACTGGGATTTTCACTACAATTTCTGGTGGTGCACACAGAAACAATCTGCCTCCTCAGTGTGCTGCTCTCCACACCTACTGCTTTAGAAGGTGACAGCAGACACAGAGCACTGCTGACATACACATAAACACACCCTCAAATTTCAGGCAGCTAAGTCAGAGGCTGATGGGTCCTAAGGACAGCCCCCAAGTGATGGGAACAGTTCGACATCTGAATGGGTAGAGCGAGGGTAGGCCAAGATGAAAATCCCCCCCCCCCCCCCAGCCTTGCAAGTAGCCACAACTCACCTCCTGCATGAGTGATAACCCCAGCCTGGGACAATCTTCCCGGAGGCCAATTCTGGGTGGGTTGGACCCAGCTACCAGGCTCCAAATGGAAGTGTATCTCATCTCAGCACTTCTGGAAAATGGCAGCTCCTGCCTCCTAGAGATGTTTAACTGACACCTAATGGGAGCCAGGCAATAGCAGGGGACAGTTCCCAGCCCGTAAGGCCCCAGTTAATAGCTAGCATGAACCCCTGCTTTTCACAAAGTCACCCAGGTTGAGGGCGCTGATTCTCTCACCTAAAGGCTCCTTCCCAGTAGAAAGAGAAGGGATCTTCACACCTCAGCCCCTGCTCCTCTTCCCTCAAACATTGAACCCTACACTGTCGGTTCCCTTCACAGCCCCCCCCCCCCACACTTTGCACCCCAGACTGCAACCCTGCCTGATCCCAGAAAATCCTACACTCCCATACCCCTGAGAAGCTTGTTACCCTCGGGCTCATAGGGTGCACAGTGGCAGTGCCTCCACAGGCTAGACATGGTGGAGTCCCAATATGACTGTATGGCTCCACAGCAGTGGCTGGAGCAGGGGCTGTGGGCTGGCCAGGCAGCAGGGTCTAAGTGCCAAGAGGCAGGTAATGGCTGGGTAGCAACATGGAGACAGAAAGAACGCTGTATGGTTCACTGAAATTCCAGCAGCACTCACAGTGCTACTGGAAAAATGCCTGAGCCTCTCTAATCACCACAGCAATGTACAAGGAACCTCACATGTACAAGGGACAGGGTGTGGCTGAGGAGATAGAAGGAGCATTTTCCCCACAGTTTGAGAGGTGCTTTCTGCTGCTCAGAACCCCAGCTGGCCATCACTCGCTTCACAGAGCAGCATAGCCAACCTCCTCCCCTGCTGCTGTCATTCCTGAAGGGTCCTGAAGTCAGTTTACCATCCCAGATATCTACCAACCAGCAGCTGCCTTGTCTGCCTATAATAGAATAGCCTCTGGGTGCACAAGCTGGGAGGGAATGCTCTGTGTTCCTAGCCCAAGCTAAGCCAGCCACATAATGGCCCAAGCTAAGCTAACCACATCATGGCCACATCATGTCTGTAACTATATCCATGGCAGCACACCAAAGTTTTGAGAAAATTAATCTGCTCTTTAGTTACAGAGTCTAACTAAATAATTCACTCTTTGGAGGTGGGATTTGTAAAATGCACCGACAAGTTGAACAACAATTGGTCCACAGGAATCTCACTAAGAACTTCCTACTGCACTTTAATATAATTTCAAATAGCACGTTGATAAAGCAAACCAATTAGTGAATGCACACCATGATAGGTCAATTTAGAACTCCTCTCTCCGGTATAACATATTACCCCACTGTGAGGACAAACCCCTAGTTTACAGAGTACAGGCGTGCACGCCATTAACACGAGCAGCAGAAGCAGCAGCTAGGATTAATTCCATTCACAACTCACAGGGTTTGTCTTCACTAAAAAGATAATTCAAATGATAATTTGAGTGTTTTCTCTAATTTGGAAATGTTTTCTGACCACACACACAAACCCAGTAACTCAAATGCAGTAGTGATTTTAGCTTTAGTTGGTTGGCCTAAGAGGCTAAGCTTGAATGGGCACAACTGATCAGCTGCTTACATAACCACTCTGTGGGATGGATGAAGGCTAATAACTCCAGACTGCTGCTGGTCTTCCAGTGCCTTCCCACAATTACCCTTGTGTTCCCAGACAGGACAGACAAAGTCTTCCACTGAGAGAGTATTCATAAAACAGCTTAACATACTACAGTGTAAAGCACCATGGGATTTCCCCCACAACTCTTACCATCATACAAGAATGAGTACAGAGCAAATGTGGACCCAATAGCTTGAGTTTATTTCACATGGTGGCTGCACTCATCCTGGCTCAGCTATTTAGTGAGATGTAACTCTACAGTGAATGCATGCCCATGGAGTTATTTCTGGGCCACAATCCAGGTGAGGACTGAGCAACACGACTTCCTCCCTAACAAATTTATTCTGTGACTTCATAGCTTCTAGTCTTCCACCTTTCACAAGCATTAAGATTTTCAGGAACAAAAATATTTTAAAAATAATCCTGGCAAAGAAAGTCTATTGCATCAACTTTTGAAACATGGATGGACTAAGATCAGACACATATTTCTGAGCTATGTCAGAAAGTGTTGCAAATAGCTGATTGATTAACCTGTAGTCTGGAAGTCTCTGGATTCACAAAGGAGTCCAGGAATATTTGGAACATCTTGGTATTCATGGACATCCAGTTGATGAAACTCTCCAGGAAACTTCCAAAATTAGAAACCAACTCTCTAAATTGGTAGCAGACATTTACTAAGTAAGATTATCCCCAGTGATTTACAGGTCATCTTACAAAATATCCTTTGTTCTTTAATATTTGACATTATACTGTGTGTGTTATTAAGGGGCAATGGAACATGATGTGACCAAAAATATAATCATTACTCTTTTTCTAATATCCATTTGGAAAGTGGTGGAGCATGTCATTCATATTAATTGTGCCAAAACAGCAGCAACATGAATGCTAAATTAATCACCATGTTCACAAACTGTCGAGTGTGGCAGATAGCCAGCTATTCAAAATTATTGCAAAGAAATCAGCACAGCTGTAACATATTTTCAGCTTGTACTCCATATACTATTGAAACCAATGATGTCTTTGATGGAACTGGGCTTGGAGTCACATTTCCTCTTTGCTTTAAATAAGACGAAGAAGCTAAAATTATAATTAGTTAATTTGCTCTATAATTTCCTCCTTTGCAATGATATAAAAATGTCAAAAGCCAACAAAGCAGGAATAAATGGTGAGGATAATAAACAATGTATAAATGTGGATGACATGAGCTGATGAAGAGCCTGAACTAATTATGAAAGAAAAAAAGGAAAGGAAAGAAAGAATTACAGCAGTAACCCTCAGTCACATTTTCCTCAAGTCCTAATCCTTTTACTCCCGTCAGGTTGAACTAGCATTACTAAGAGAAGAACATAGGTGACCATTTCAGCCCATAAAACCACCGCAGCAGCTTTCCATGAAACCTTTTAAGCACATGGTTTCCTTAGCCATTATATGGCAGAGCCTAATCTTAGTGGAAATGCCACATAGTACTTTGTAAATGCAAGATAAGCACATTGGTACTATGTAATAACTCAATGCAGCAGAATTGTAGTAGTGATTATTTGTAAAAGTTCTATTATTTATTTGGATTGATATACCCACTTATGGGGCCCAGTTTAGTATCAACCCTGTGCCGTACATACACATAATGAAAAGACAGCACCAGCATGTCAACAGGACACCAAGCCTCCTAGTCCAGCTTCACAGGGGGTTCAGATTAACATTTTCAATACATCTGTGTCACTGGCACTTTGAATTTCTTGAATCCCACTCACCCTAGGCTTCAGAGCCTACAAAGTCTACACAGCTATTTTTAGCATGGCAGTGTGAGACCTAGGAGCCTGAATTTGTCGACTCACTGGAAGGCTCGCTGCCAGGGACTGTGTAGAGGTACCCAAAGAGCTTAAAGTCAAAGTATATGACAAAAGAGAATAAGTGAATAAAGTAGATGGGGAGAGTTCAAAATTGTGAAATTATTATTATTAGTGTAATCAGCAATAGGCATTAAGACTGATGTCCCTGCAAAACTCTAAATGTTGCATGAGGGACCTGCCACAAAGGAAAAGAGAGATTCTTATTTTCTTCCTCCATAAAGGGCCGCCTATGTCAGACTATATCTAGACTGCATTGCTTTTTCAGGATACCAGAGTATCCCAGAAAAGCAATGCCGCGTCCAAGGAATGCATCTGTTTTTTCGAAAAAAAAAAATCAAAAGAATGGATGCACTCTTTTGCCATCCCTTTAAACCTCGTTCAATGAGGAGTAAGGGATGGGTTGAAAGAGTATCTTTTCCCAAAATTTGGTGCCATGTAGACATGCCAAATTTCGAAAGAGCCTTTTTTGAAAGTAAATTGGAAAAAGATACACAATTTGAGTACTGCAAATTGTGTATCTTTTTTCAGTTTCCAGTGCAGTCTAGACATAGCCTCAGTGTTGTCTCACAAGATCAGTGTAATGATGTAATTGACAGAATCATAGTTGTCAGAGCCACCAAAGGCATGGTGAGTCCATAGACATGGGCGGAGGTGGCACAGAATTATTTCCTACAACATGTTTTTATTGCTTTGTTCACGGTGGTTTTAAACGGAGATACAGAAAGCACTGAAAAAACAGAACTAACTGGGTCAAAATCTATCCTTACACATGTACACAGTGGATGGGCATGGAGTCAAGAGGCACAGCCAAGCAGAATTATTTCCTCACTTCTCCCAAGAGGCCACACTTCATGGCAAAGGGGGCAGGATAAGGTAGAGTAGATAGAGAAGTAACTCAGAACTCTTCATGCTACAGGGAACATGCTGTACTCCATGCAGTGGCATAGCAGTGCACAATGCATATGCACCCCTATGAACCAAGGAGGTGTAGGAGGATTCTTGCGGAAAGAGTGCAGCCCATTACCCCACATTTTTCAGCATTAATTCAGTGTTAAGCCTCAATACTACAACTGAACTCCTAATAAGCATAATTTGTGGACTCCTTTTATTTTTGAAATGGTATCATAGTTACAAATGAACTATTCAGAATCTACTTATGTAGTCTCCTGAAGATTTATTTGTCATGATGAACTACGTTTATCTCTGAGTGCGTAAATACGAGTGATCCAATATTTTATAAAATGTTTTTGTTTCCTAGAGCTGTTTGACTAATAAGGGTTTTCAAATTGTTCATATAGTATAATCTTATTGTGGTTGTATTGCCTGGAATCTATTAGCTTCTACAATGTCATCATACCAATGTGTTACATCCATGAATTAATGGGCGATGGGGGACAAAAAGCCTAGCCTGGAAATAAATTTCCCTATTTCCCTTGCAATATTTTGGTATTTTATTTTGTTGTATTGTTATTTTTCTTTTTATATAGATACTCTACATACATTCACACCATACAGGCATGCACACACACACACTTTTAACAGGTTCTAAGCTCTGTTGGGGCTTATTGCAACAACCAATGAAGTCAATCCAAAGTTCAATAAAATCAATGGAAGGATTCTCACTTACTTCAGTGAGTTATGGATTGAAGCCCGGGATGCTAAAGTTTTCAGGAAAACAGACAATTGAGCCTCGCTTAAAGAATAGATCATATGGAGATATCACAGTTTGAGAAATGCCACTTTCCTTCCTGTTATGCATTTGGGATTGCTCAAAAGGAAAAGAAAAACATTTTCAAGCATTGTGATCATGATCCAAAATCTTTTGTCACACATTCAAAGAATAATGCCAAATAGACAATTACTAAAGAAAAATAGCAGCAAAACATCTTCATTTTTATCATTTCCCAAAGTATTAATTAATTTAGCACAGCTATTTTTTCTGTGGCATATTGACACACTGCACAAAACCATAACATTTTGTTCAAAATAAATACACAGCTTTTATCCTGTGTCTTTTATTCACTTAACATAGAGAATCAAATTCTAAGTATAAATGCCTACTCAAAATTATGTAGGCTTTGGACCTTATCCTTTATCCATTTTTCATGGGTTGCAGTATCGATAACATGATCAGATACAACCAAACCCAACTATTCATGTGTAAAACCACTGAAGGCAATGGAAATTACATAGGAAAGAATTTGACTTGTATGTGTTGGCCTTTAAGTTAGTGCTTCATTAGGCACAAATTGGGTGCCTCTTTTCCATTGCAATTGGATTTGTTTGTATTGTTTCTAACAACCAGGGATTGGACCAGGCCCTAAAATTAATGATGACTGAAATCAGGGGAATGACTGCACTGCTCTAAGGTTCTGAACTTTTTTAAAAGTGAAGCCCAAATCTTTATATATAGCACAACACAGTCCTAGCACCAGCATAAGTAGCTTTGTAGAAATGAAGAGGAAAAGGGGGGAAATTTTAGCAAACTGAATCTGATAAACTATTGTAAGTAAATGGTTCATATTTTCCCATGCTCCTGTTCCCATCTGTAATCCAGCCGTTCATCTTCTGAGAAATCTAAACCTTCTGTGCTTCATGTTTTATTCATCATTTATCCTAAGGTGCTTAATTTATACCAAAGGACAGCAAAAAAGGCTAAGAGTTGCTTGTGTAAGAAGAGATGCTTTAAGGCCATTATTCATACCCTTTGATCTTAAGTTTTCATTTAGGAAACCTTGGTTTTGTGCATAATTAAAGGCTGACACTAACCGTCACTATATAAATTAAAATAAAATTGAATAAATCCAACAACCTTTGAGATTGTATCTATACCTCATTGTCAACAACTGCAGAACAATTATAAATATATTTGATAGCTCCAAAGTTAATCCTGATTCAGTTTGTGGTCATTGTTTGTGGGGGGAGAGAGGGAAGTGGAGATAAAGTAGTTTTTTATAACCGTACCAGTTTCAAAAGTATTTGCAATTATTTATCCTTTTATACCATTTAGGCTAGTACATAAAACCATAGCATGATGGATGATCAATGACATTAAACTTCAGCTTTCCCATGGAAATATATATTATGAACTATGCACAATCAATTAGTTCAGACAAAAACCACACTGTTTCCACTTCTCCTAAGACAGTGGCACATATTTAAGTTTTCAGCTCAAATACCCACTTTGGCACCACTAGTGAAATAAATTATGTTTGTTGTCAGGTCTCCCACTGGGTGGCGTGTGGTTCCTCATGCATGTTCATTTGTCACCCTCAAATAGCTTAATGCCTCCTGAATGGCCTTCAAGCAGATAACTACCTAAGTAGAAGTTAATTAAGTCATCAGTTCACTTCAATCTGTAGAATTTTAAGCTACCCAATACTGCATGTGATATGTACATTACAATAGTCCAGACTTATGTAGTGCAAACACCAGGAACATTTAAATTGTATATTTCTCAGAGTTGTCCCCAATGATCTTGAGTCAAATATACCTAATGGTTAATGATAAGATATTCAGTAAGTAAAAAACTCGGACTAGCATCCTACAGGCAGTCCCCGGGTTACGTACAAGATAGGGACTGGAGGTTTGTTCCTTAAGTTGAATTTGTATGTAAGTCGGAACTGGTACATATTGTAGGGGAAATTCTATCCAAACATTTCTCCAGAGCTCAGTTTTATTCTCCCACACCTCACTTCCCTCAGTCCTTTATTCTCAAGCTGAGGTGTCTGCTGAGAAAAGCCGATCCCCGTCTCCCTTGTCTGCTGGGGGGGGGGGGGGGCGCTAGCTTCGCATCTTCCTGGTCTGCTGGGGGGAAGCAGCTAGTGCGGGGTTGCCTTACCCTGTTTGTAAGTAGGGATCCGATGTAAGTCGGATCCATGTAACCCAGGGACTGCCTGTATTTCAAGAACAGAAGCAAATATCCTGACTATCAGAGATAGCTGGGAAATTTCTAATTAAACAAAATACAATTTACCTCCATTTTTTTACCTATTCAGCCAATGTGAAGGCACCATGACCTCTCATTTGTAAACCTAGGAGACATTTAATCACTTCATGTTGTCCCAAATGAATTTTCACTGGTGATACTCCATCCCTATTGATACCTAGTATATGAGTATAGATTCGCTGCTTCTAACTTTAGGCTGATAGAGGTCGAAAGCTAGAATATTTCCAAGATAATGAAATATATCCAGTGATATGTTACCCTTCAAAGAGGTTGTTAGCAAAATGATATGATGAGCACCATTTTTGTTTCTGTATTACATAAGCAACAGGAAATAATTGGAACGACCACCAAGACACTGTGAAATGGGGGGAGGGAGGAGGAGTGGGAAGAAGGTTTCAAAACAAAGCATCAGGATTTAGCTACTTGACTTTATGCATGCAAGACTCTACTTCAAGCCCACTAGGAATTTTGCCCCAAATATTAATAACTCTTAGGAATTTGAACAAGTAACAATGGAACCAGTAAGGTGCTGATGGTTTCTGAAGAATGTTTTATCATTACTATAAGACATAGCACTGATCTAGCGAGACTAGATGGCTTAGAGCAATGGAAATGTGCTTGATAGCCTTTCTTGGTGAGGGTGCTGGTTCAAAGCCAACTTGCATCATCACTGAGTAGAAGTGTTTGTAATGTGCTTGGTGGTGGGCCAGATGGACAGGGTCCTCACATCACAGAAGTCACTACTTTATCTGGCAAGCACAGCAGAGACTGCAAAGGGAATGAACATTCACCCTAAGAAGCGGGTGTTTTGGTTCTGGGAGGTGCTAAACCTGCATTTGCTCTGTGCGCCTCAGTTATCTATCTGTAAAAAGCACTTCAAGGCAAGGACTGACTCTGATTCTATGTAGGTACAGAGGGACTCCAGGCAAGGCTTGGGCTGATAGGTGCTACTGTCACACAAATGATAATTAATGTGTGGTTTTAACACAATAGAAATTCATATAAGTAGTACAACAATGTGTAATTATAGCCCCAAAACTGGGATGGGGAACCTCAGGCTGCAGCCCCCGACTTTCCTGGATCTAGCCCCCAAGACTCAGGGTGTACTCCCCAGCATTGGGGAGCCCATACTGGTGCTCCAGCGCTTCCCCCTTTTCCCACCCCCAGCTGTCCCCCTGCAGTGCTAGAGCATACAGAATCTACTAGCCTGATCCCCCTCCCCCCCTTCAAGGCTGTGGTGTGTGAGGGGAATGTGGGAAATGTCCTTCTCCTTCTCACTTGGTGGTTGCCTCAGTGAGGTTTTATTTTATTTTATTTTATTTTATTTTATTTTTGCTTTTCACTTGCGTGTGGCCCCCAATTGATTTTTCTGTGGGTAAATGACCCCTGACCCCAAAAAGGTGCCCCTCCCCTAAAATGAAAGAGACATTTTATCGTGTATTCTCTTAATTTTTTTTCTTCTTCACACAGCGTGTAGTCAACCTGTGGAACTCCTTGCCAGAGGAGGCTGTGAAGGCTAGGACTATAACAGAGTTTAAAGAGAAGCTAGATAATTTCATGGAGGTTAGGTCCATAAAAGGCTATTAGCCAGGGGATAAAATGGTGTCCTTGGCCTCTGTTTGTCAAAGGCTGGAGAGGGATGGCAGGAGACAAATCGCTTGATCATTGTCTTTGGTCAACCCTCTCTGGGGCACCTGGTGCTGGCCACTGTTGGTAGACAGGATACTGGGCTAGAAGGACCTTTGGTCTGACCCAGTACGGCCGTTCTTATGTTCTTATGTAAATATGTATGTTCAAAACTTTTCCAGGTAAGATTTCATGATGACTGATATTAAAACAAATCCCCAAAGAAAGGCATTTTTAGACAAAAATTTATGGTGACATTAAATATAATGCAAACCAGCTAGAAGAAACACACATTTTCAAGGACACCACATCCTTAACTCAGATGTTTGTGTTTTAATCCACAGTTCAAGACTCCACAAGAGCATTGATCCATCCCAGTTAACTCTGCATTAGGTCAATATATGAGAAATGTGTATAATATCTTGGCTGCAACCAAAGAGTTGACTTAACGTATTTAGCAAAAAATGCTTCAAGTTTTACTTGTTGGATTAATGCTATGCCAATTGGCTTCAACAATGAAACTAAACATATAGGCTTAAATGGATAGCTCTTCCCCACCCCATACAAAATGGAAATCTGTCCACATTGGTATGTATGGACTCGCTATGCTGTTCTTCATGTACTGACAAGAATGATGGGAAGTCTTTGGTGGCAGTGTGTGCCTGGAAGCTATTCTTGCACCTGACTCTCAAATTCTGAAATTTCATTTTTTTTAGAAGCTGCCTGTGGGTTAATAGATGGCTTCCCTGATGGCATCTTATGTCTTTTGGGTTAGACCACCATTGGCTGCCTCTGGCTTAAAAGCTGCCTGGGAGTTAACTCTTGACTTAAGCTATGCAATTAACATTGCTGAAGTTACGTATCTAATCCCCTAGTGTAGACCAGGTGTATGAAAGGACAAGGTCTCCACAGCTTATTGATAATGGGAGAAAATGGAAAAGAGGGCAATTAGATACCTTCCTCCAAGCACCAGAACTGGCTAACATACCTACATGGGTTGTTAAATATCAGCCACTTAATAACACATGCTATGGCTTCTTATATAGAAACCCCCATAGGCTCTCAAACAAATAGAATTGCTTGGTCCCTATTCTCAGGAAGTTTACAGAGTAGATTAATAAGCAAAATATGGCAAGAGCTGAGAGTGACCCTCAAATAAATCAAAAGGAACTATCCATGAGAATCTCCATTTCTGCTTTTTCATTTTGTATTTTTGCTTTGCTTAGACCTGATTGCTGTCAGTTTCTGTTTCCTCTGACCTTGTAGCATGCTACTCAAGACTACAGACACTTAGCAAAGAAGATCACATGTGAATTCCATGAACAGTAGGACAAATATCATTGGTCAAACTCACCTTTCCTAGTGAAGACCAGGGATTGGCTTAGACTTCACAATACTGTCACTGGAACAACTCAAAACCTGGAATTTCTATTCTACAGAAAAGTCACATTACAAAATATCCCTGCATCCCAAATGTGAACCAAATTAAAAAAAATATATAGTTTTCCCACAGAACAAAATGCCCAGAAAATGTATATTCAGATACTTAGAAATCATCTTATCAGAATATTTTCTTTCAACACTATTGAAACAAAGCTTCAGTAAGGTCCAAGTGCTTCATTTTGATTTTATCATTTCAAATTTATGATTTACAACATATAATAATTCAAAAGAAAGCACTTCAACCTTATTGCAATGAAGAGGTCTGACTTTATGCATACATTTCATGGAACATTTTGGTTATTTTTCATCTAAAATTTTGGCAAACTAGATATGTTACTGTGAAATATGTAATTCGTCCAAAGCAAAATTTTCAACAATATGAGTACATAGCTTCCACTGAAGTATATCTTTTAGATCTCTCCAATCATTCTATCTATGCTGAATTGTTCTCTAAGACATGTCCTCCTGATTATATGGAGCACATAACTGCAGAGGAAGAAAACAAGTAACGTTAATTTTTTTTTCCAATGGAAAATGTTCTTATTTCAGATGCAAAAATGTTCATGTTTTTGCCCATCATTTTTTTCTTTTGTTTTTTTTAAAGCTGAACCTGAAAGCAAAATATTTGAGTAAGTGATGTTTTTGAAAACTGAAAACATATATATAACTTTTAGCAAAACACACTCTACTGCATTTTCCAATGTGCTCTACTGCACTTATTTGTTCAAGTGGGATTTTGCATATACCAGTGGTTGGTGAATAACTATATGCTATAGGAATACCCTTCTTGGTACGGCACTAAGGATGCTTACATATGAGCAGGTCCATTCTCTACTTACTAGTGTAGTAGTTTATCTGTTTAAAAGTTTCAGTCATTTCAACCATTGTGCAGAAACAATACCATGTGACCAATCACTCAAGTAACAAACAGCAAAATAGTAAACAGCTAAAGCAAATGATCCATGAAGAATGGACCGTTGGCTGAAATCTATTTGTATAAATAGACTAATTACTGCTAACTTAACTTTAAAAAGTCAAATTTCAAACAATTCATGAACTGGAATAAGGACTAAGGCACTGATCCAAAGACCAATCAACTCAATAGAAACAATTCCATTGACTTCAGTGGATTTTGAATTAGGCCCTTACATCCTAAACAAACATATTCCCTGCAATTTGTTCAGCTCAACCCATCCTTCAAGCAAAGAGGCCATCCCCTCAAAATACTTAATATATGTGCATGCCCAAAGGGGAGGAAGGGCAGTCTGAAGAAAGGTGTCACCACATGAAAAAAAAAGGCATTCTTTTCTTTGTGCCCCAGTAGAGCAAGATACATGACAGAAAACGTAAATTTAGGCCTGAATTGCTAGGATCAAGAGAGGTGTCAGAAATCACACATTTTGCAGCATGTTCCTCTACAAGGAAGTCCTTTTGACAGAAAAGCCTCAAAGTGTGCATGAATACAGCCCATAAAACTTTACAAAAAAAAAAAAAAAAAAAGAGGAGCAAATCATACCTCCAAACCTGCTACACAAATCATGACCCTTCCTTTAATTTTGCCTGCAATGCTTTTACAAGGCGTAATTTGAAAGAGGCTTCATGTTTACAATAAAGGGTTACATCTGTTGTATCTTTCATTATACCAAGCTATTTGTGTTAGATGTTTTTCTCCTTCACTATAATGTATGTGTGTGATTTTTTTTTAAAAAAGCACAATAGTCCCATACAAACTCATACCATACAACATGCTGTTTATAAAATCCCTCATGTAAAAAATCACTTTGGAAGCCAAAGAAATGGGACATACCATTTTTAATCATTTTATATTACTACTGGGCATGTATTCAAGGCTAACCTTTTTTTCTATTTAAGATTCATCCTGATTGAAAGCAATTATGATGCTGGCATGAGGCATTGCACAATATTTAGCACAAATTACATTTCATTCTATTATTAATAGATCTGGTATGTGGAAAATGAAGATGTATGGTTACTTATCTTTGCTTATAATTATGGTGATGCCATTCAGAGTTACCTTCTTCACATTACATCTGCTCTTTCGGCTGGATTTCTATGTGTTTGCAATCTCTTATCCAAAGGGCAAAATGACAATGAAAATAAGAGCAGCTATCCTGTTACAAGGTTAATTTGTGAATGATAAATGAGTGTTTTTAGAATGAACTGCATAGGTTACCATTTAAACAGGTCTTGGCAAAATACCAGCTCTTCCCTTCAGCAGAAAAAAGGGGAAAAAAACCATAGAGAATGTACAAATGAGTTGACTGCCCCAGGATGTCTCTCTCAAGAGGGATTAGAAAAACCTACAGGGGTATTTCCAATCCCAACAAAAGCATGATTTGAACTACAAAAGTTTGCCCCGATAATCATGTTACCACAGGGGGAAAAAAGAACAATTTTCTGCTCCTGTATGAGCTCTTGTTGTAAGACATTTGGAGTTAAACAGTAGGTGCCAGTGAGCCAGATGCATAAAGGAGGCTCAGCCCATCCAAATGGTGTGTGAGACCAATGCCTCTCAAATATTCCTCTGCTGAGCCAATGCAAACCAACCATTATTTCTGCCTATTAATGTGAGGTGGAGTCAACCTTCACAATAAGAAAGGAATTTCACTGAGCACTCTGTTTTACATAGGCTTTTAACTATATTCTGAGACTAGAGTTGGCTCCATGTGTATATTTAATATAAATCTATGTATTAAGGGCAGCTTCCAATCACACCCATTATCATTCCAACTCCCTCAGTTGAATTTCCCAATTGTGAGGCCGGGCTTCTTGAAGGGCCCAAATATTTCTGAGGGAGCCCCCAGCATGGCTTAGTGCCAGCCCTGATCTATATTTGATGAGATGGGACATCTGTATTTCACTTTGGGCTCTTTACAAGAAATTAATTGGCAGGAGCAAGCCTCATGCCTTCTCTGGGCTTTACCCCTTCCATGTGAAAAGACAAGTGGTGGATTTTGTGTTGGGTCCCATTATTTCCCCTCCCCTTTGTCTTACAGTATTTCCTCCTATTTTTGATAGTTTACTTAGGCTATGTCTACACTGGCAGATGTAAAGTGTTGACAGTTAAAGTGCTGCTCACAGAGCACTGCAGGAAACTGCTGTTATGTGTGCATATTGTGCTCCTTGTGATGATAGAGCATGTACACTTCAGCACTTCTTGCAATGCCACAGAGAACAGTGCATTGTTGTAGCTATCCCACTGTGCAACTGGCCGCAGGGCGCTTTGGGAAGGGTTTACAGTGCCACATACACATGATGCAGGTTTCCCAATCCTATTGTTCCATGGTCATCCTGCCACAATGACAGCTGCATTTGAATAGAAGCTGGGGGAAGCAAGAGTGTGTGACAGGGAGTGTGTGTGTGTGTATGCCGAGTGGGGGAGATGCAATGTGTTTTGGGGGATGTCATCATGCTGTCTTGTAAGTTCAGACAGTGGCAGGAAACAACCCATCCTGAGGCAAGGGGAGGGGGAAACCCCCAACATCGCTCTCTCTCACTCACACATACAGACATCTGCCTCTGTGTTCAACATCACGAGCATTCCATCTGACCGGTTTGTTCTATGTCCTGGGGCAAATCAGCACCACAATCAGGCTGTCTGAAGTGGAGCTCTGAAAGGGGATATGTGCATGCATGCAGGGCACACAGATAACTTCCAAACAAGGAGTAGAGGGGACTTGAGGGATTTGGGGCCATTTCTGGAGGCGAGTCAGAATTCAACAAACAATTCAAGTATCCACACTGGTCCCCAGAGTGCAGCAAGCTTCTCGGTGTGGTGGTTTACCTACAGTGCAGCAACTGTGCACACTAAATGCCTTGCCAGTGTGGACACCTTGGGAATTATAGCACTGAGAGATAATTTACTGTGCAGTAACTTGCCAGTGTAGACTTGCTCTTAGTAATAATGGAACCGCTTCCTCATCTTAATGAGCACATACATTTACAATAATGAATGGGGTGTTTTCCTCCTTAAGTAATAATAGGTAAAGGGGAGAAATGAAGACATGCTGGGTGTGATGGGACAGGGGCTATGATGAAAATAAAAGATTATAAATGCTAGAAGGAGCATGAAAGAGAGAAAAAATGTAGATGTGCAGCCAAGAGAAGATAAGAAGGAAAGGTTGGGGGGAATTGACACATTCTGAGAACTAAAAACAGTAATTGGGCCAAGATCAGAGAGTTGAAAAAAGGTCTGAATGCTCTGCGGTGTTTTAATCATTACATCATATTCCATCCAGGTATTTTACTGTGAATGCAGAGGGTAGACCATTAAAACATGCACAGACACAAAACAACTAAACAAAACAATTCAATGTTGATGTAGAGCAGACAAGAGCCTCTCACTGGCCCCAGCTGTTATTATTCATTTTCAGTTGGCAAAAGTATGAAAGAGTTTCCATCTGATCCGTTTTGGAACATTTGGGAGCAGGGAATGGGGAGGACAGATCCTGGATACATTCAGATTGAGATAGTGGTATGATTAATGGCAATCACATGTTACATTGTTGTTATTCTTTGGTTTTGCTGCATTATGATTTTATGGGCTATGAAGAGCATGAACGTGGCTTTAAGCCACTGTCTACATTAGGAGGGTGTGTGAAGGGATTGTGGACCAGTGGCCTCTCTCAGCAGCATGTGCCTGAGACAGGCAGGTTGCATCAAGAGCACCGGTACAGTGCATGCCTTAGTGGCCAGGCATAGCTCTGCTTTTCCTAGTATCAGTTCAGACAGACTTGGCTTGTGCAAAATTGGCAGGACCTTCCCACTCCTTGATCCTCCCAGCACTAGTTGTGTACCAGTGTGCCAGGGCACGTCTGGGTACAGATGATGTGAAGAAGCAAGAAGGTGTGGGTAGTGGAAGTGCAGAAAGAGGGATCTGGCACAGAAATGTAGGAAGGAGTGAACTGGTTTGGCTAAAAGTAAAAACTATCAAGAACCACTGCCCAAAGCTCAACCCAAACTAGGTACAAAGCTTTTCTGAGGTTTAAAATAATTCAGTTTTAAAAGCACCCTCATGATTCTGTTCCCCTTGGTTACTGGAAAGAAAGGTGGTGGAAAGACCATGCTATTCTAATATTAACCTCTTCTGTGGCAATTACAAGTAGCTAAAAATTAATTGTGATGAAAAATTCCTAAGATAGCATGTTCCTCTAAGACTGCAAACCTGATTTCACAACAAAACTTGTGTGGATTAGATTTGAGTCTCATTAAAAAAAATGTGATTATTAATTGTTGTTATGTTTATCACAGTAATATCAAGGGCCTGCTCCAAAGCCAATTCTAGCTAATAGGAAACTTCTGATTGATTTCAGTGAGCATTGGATCTGTCCCATTGCCTCAGCAGAGACTTAGGTCTGGTCTACACTACAGACCTATATGTGTATGACTACATCACTCAGGGGTGTGAAAAAGCCACACCCCTTAGCAATGCAATTATACTGACCTGACTTCCAATGTAGACAGCACTTCGTTGATGGGAGAGCTTCTCCCACTGACATAACTACTGCCTCTCAGGGAAGTGGATTAAATACACCATTGGGAGAGCTCTCTTCCATCAGCATAGAGTGTCTTCACTAATGAGCTGTAGCAGAACAGTTGCACTGGTGCAGCTGTGTCAATACAGAATTTTAAGTGCAAGTTTGCCTTTAGGTGGTCTACATACACAGTAAGATTCAGTCTCTTCTCCAGAGAACTTAAAAACTAAGCTCCTGAAACTGAAAATACTTATGTCCTGGCTTAGTTTTAGGCAGCAAGATTAGTCTCAATGGAGTTGACAGAATTACATAATGGTGTGTAAAGTTAAGCATGTGTGTAAAGTTTTTGCATGACTAAATAGACAGGCCAGACAAATGAAGGATTGTCCCCATTTTACAGATTTTAACCATAGATATGAACACTACCAAAATTGGATATTCATAACCTACATACAAATCTGAATTTCCCAAACTCAGATTAAGATACATGTGTACCTTAGCCTCTAAATATTTAAGTTCTTAATCTAAATAGAATCACATCTTTGAACATAATAAGATTTGTCCTTCACAACAGTCTGTGTTAAAGTGGAATACTCTTTGGCCAGCCAAATGATATACATGCAGTACACTATGCCATGTCACACAGTGAATTACACTGCATGATGGAGAGTTTAAAGTTTGAAATCAACTATACTTTTAATATAGAATGATACATGTATCACTGAAGCATTTACATTGATCCACATCACCTTCAACTGTGGTGTCTCATCTGTTCAGAAAGATTAAGACTGGGGCTGACCAAAAGAATTAGAAATGTCTATCATAAAAAAAATTCTGAGGTTTTGAGATTTGTTTTCATTGTGCACTATTATGAAAACCAGAGCTTTCAAAACAGTGTGAAAGGAGAGAGAAAGAGATGAGAATAGCCCGTAGCTCTGGCACTCACTTGGGCTACAGAACTCCCAGAACAGGGACTTCAACGTGAGTCTGCCAGATGCTGGGGGGCTGATTGACTTGTCGGCTCCTGGGCAAGTGGACGAGGGGAGTAGCTCCGGATTCTTGGAAAGGGCAGGGCCTTGGTGGGGCAGAAGGCAGGGGGATTGAGGGAAGCCAGCCCTCAGCGCCACTTGGAGTGCAATGTGCTGGCTCCTCTACCTTGGGGTATGTCTAGACTACATGGCTTTGTCGACAGAGCCATGTAGATGAGTTTACTAGACATAAGAAAATGAAGCAGCTATTTAAATAATCACCACTTCCTTTACATCAAAATGGCTGCCGCTCTGTGCCGATCAGCTGTTTGGTGGCACAGCGGGGCAGTCTGGACGCGCCACGGTCGACAAGGGAAGCCTTTGTTGACCACTTTGGTAAACCTCATTTCACAAGGCATACCAAAGCGGTCGACAAAGGCTTTCCTTGTCAACTGTGGCATGTCCAGACTGCCTCACTGTGCCGCCACACAGCTGATCGGTACAGCGCGGCGGCCATTTTGATGTAAATGAAGCGGCGATTATTTAAATCGCCGCTTCATTTTCCTATGTCTAGTAAACTCATCTACATGGTTCCGTCTATGGAGCCATGTAGTCTAAACACACCCTTGCAGTCAGCCGTGAGAACCACCCAGATCATACTGTGTGGTGCTCTGGCAGTGATTTAAAGGGCCTGGGTCTCTGACCACTGCTGCTCCTGTGTTTGCAGCAGTGGCACTTAGAGCCCTGGGCTCTTTAGAATCACTGGGCCCAAGGGCAACTTCCCTTTTTGCCTCCTTCTGTCAACAGGCCTGGACACGTGCTAGATAACTGTCTAATAGCCACCACACCATTGGAGGGAAAGGGTGTCTCTTTCTGTAGCCAGAAACTCCATTCTTGATCTGAGGAACCTTTTCAGTGAATCAGCCTTTTGTAATGAAATTTTTTTTCACTGAAAAATTCCTGATCTGCCCTAGTTAAGAACCAGTGAATGTAAAAACACTCTGTAAAACATTTTAATGATATCATGCTCTACAGCTCTTTTTAAGTTACTGTTGGTTGTAGCATACAGAATGCATACTATTTAGGTACTTACCACCTTGAAGCAATGCACACTATTGCCAGTTCAAAATGTAGTACAGACTTTCTTTTGTACTAACCATTCTGCCTTTTATAATGTCCCCTCTCAATGCTGGTGTCCTGGAAATTTGGTTCACAGAAAACAAATGGTTCTGATTTATCTACATTGTTACTGAATGTTTATGAGTTTTTCAGCCACAGTTGTTAAAGTTCATCCAAGAGGATGCTAGCCCAAGGTAACAAACTAAAGGCTGATTTGCATTCTCTCATTCCCACATTTTTGTTCTCTCTAAATAAAAAAAAGCTTTTCTCTAAGTTCTGGCAAGACTGTAAAACATACACATTCTAGCTAACACTGAAACTCTTAAAGAGACATACCAGATATATGTAAATGATCAAGTAATAAGAAAGAAAGAATTATGAGGGGTACAAATATGTAAGAATTTTTTCTCATTTATTTTGCCAACTCCCCAAATTGGCATCCAAGAAGCAACAGTTGCAAAGAGAACTTCCTATCAATTAGCTAAGATGCTAAGTCCTTTGTTTGAATGCAAGGTTTATCCATGCCTTACAAGGTTTATCCATGCCTTCATCACCTTGAACCTGGAGTATTGAAGAGCACTCTACATAGGGCTGTGCCTTCAAACCATTCATATATTGGTGACAGTGCAGTTTTACAAAAGTTATATTATGCAGAGAGCAAATTCCATTCACTGCTCTGTGTACCAGATAATTTTCAGCTTAAATTTAAGGAACTCCCTTGACCTCCAGGGACTCAAATAGTTTTGTCCAAGCCATGTGAAAAACTGCCTCTCTTCTCCTATGAGAAATACTGTGAAATGTGTCATTTAAAAAAAATGTTCTGATGTTACTTGTATCAGTTGATCTTTGAAGAAATCGGAATGGGCACAGATGTATGGATATTCCATATACTGAGCATTTTTAGGGTGAAGCTCAATATTAGAAAAATAAAATAAAATAAATAGATTAAAAGCTGATAGTGACGTGACTATGTAGCTAAATACAGCAGGCACTATGTGCTTCAGACACCTGAAATTGAGAAACCTTTTTATTGAGAGCAAGGAAAATGGACAAAACTTTGAAGTTATCACTTTTAAAAGTGACTTTTATTTCACCAGGACAGTCACTAGACACAGTGGATGGGGCCTCAGTTTAAGGCCATATTTGAAGTATGATTCCTATAACAATTTAGCATTCCCTAAACTTTCAGCTGAGATTGTTTTGTTTTGGAGCACTTGTTTCAAAAGCTATGCTTGCGGTGCAAACTTACAGAACCCTCCCTCCCCCCCAAAAAAGTTGTACAGAGTCAGTGAAACAAAACTGTGGGAATTCACACAGTTATACTTATTCATTTAAGTTCTATGAGGGCAAGACCAATTGCAGAAGTTAAACTCATGACCTCCCAAACCCTGAAACAAGAGCGTCACTAACTCAGCCACATTAATGTGAAACAAGACAATGATTTCACTCAGCTTGTTGCTGCTTCTAAAAGTAAACATATTTACCCACACTATTTTCAGCTAGATAACTAGATCATGCAGAATAATGTCTGTATTTCTGGCAGAGTTTGAGTGGATTGGGCAGGCACTCAAACAAAATAACATGAATTCCCCACAAAAAATTCCAAATCCAGGAATACCTCATCACCCACAAATTTCTAATTTTTACTCAAAGAAATCAAGTACACAGGTCCCCAAGAGTTCTGTAAACATAAGCAGCCTGATTCTCCTCTGCCTTATACTGGATTGACACTGTTATAAATCCATTGACTTCTATGATATTATTGCAAATTTGCACTTCTTTTTTTTAAGTACCTGGAGAATCAGAACAGTATCTGACACTTAAAAGAGATACAAATTATACGTATAGTATAAATACAATAGTTACTATAAAACATTTCCAAACTTGCTGCATACACGTATCTCAAAATATATTAGTATATCTAACAAATGAGATATTTGAAAAGGACTTTGAAAGTGAGGGGCAAGTAAAATTTACCAGAAAAAACTCAGCAGAAATAAAAATCTTCTGTGCAAAAATCTACATGCACTTAAGGTTGAAAGAAACTTTTATAATTGTACCCATTTTTCCCCTGAGCCATCTGATTGTCACTAAGTAAAATACAGACCCAATTATATTTTATTGAAAGCAATTTCATTTTTATAGTTCAAGAATCATGTAGAATTGGACCATAAAAATAAAATGTAAAGTATCAGCTGAGACTGGGACTTCTAAATGTGTTTGTGTCACAGAAGAAAAAAGATGAGAAGGAGTGAGTGAGACTGGTTGTGTTTAAAGTACTCACCACAGAACCCATCAGTTCAAACCGATGCCTTGGACATATCAATTAGTCTTGGACTATTTAGAAGATGGGAGTGAAATACCAGAAGAAGGCAGAACTGCCATTTCTTCTTTCAGTGTAAGGTAGCATAACCAGTAATAACAATTAAGCCCAAAACCTATTCCTTCTCTTTCACCTTGGGAGATTGAATTCCCACAGCTGACACAGGAGGGAATCATAGAATCATAGAATCATAGAATAATAGGACTGGAAGGGACCTCAAGAGGTCATCGAGTCCAGCCCCCCGCCCTCAAGGCAGGACCAAGCTCCACCTACACCATCCCTGACAGATGTCTATCTAACCTGTTCTTAAATATCTCCAGAGAGGGAGATTCCACCACCTCCCTTGGCAATTTATTCCAATATTTGACCACCCTGACAGTTAGGAATTTTTTCCTAATGTCCAATCTAAACCTCCCCTGCTGCACTTTAAGCCCATTACTCCTTGTCCTGTCCTCAGAAACCAAGAGGAACAAATTTTCTCCTTCCTCCTTGTGACACCCTTTTAGATATTTGAAAACCGCTATCATGTCCCCCCTTAATCTTCTTTTTTCCAAACTAAACAAGCCCAGTTCATGAAGCCTGGCTTCATAGGTCATGTTCTCTAGACCTTTAATCATTCTTGTCGCTCTTCTCTGTACCCTTTCCAGTTTCTCCACATCTTTCTTGAAATGTGGCGCTCAGAACTGGACACAGTACTCCAGCTGAGGCCTAACTAGTGCAGAGTAGAGCGGCAGAATGACTTCACGAGTTTTGCTTACAACACACCTGTTGATACAACCTAGAATCATATTTGCTTTTTTGGCAACAGCATCACACTGTTGACTCATATTCATCACACTGTTGACTCGTTCCACGAGGAGTAATAGTAGTTCGGAATAGGAAGCCTAATCCGAACTACCTAGTCCGTGCCAAGTGTAGCCGCGAGGCATGGAGTCCGCACTAGCGGAAATTTAAAAATGGCGACGCCCGGCAACATGCAAATGAAGCCCGGGAAATTCAAATCCCGGGCTTCATTTGCAACTCTGGTTACCTACATTACCACCCTAGTTCGAACTAGGGTGGTAGTGTAGACATACCCAGAGAGAGAGAGCTCAGGAGAGAAGACCTGAAAATCCCCTCTTATGTCAGGCTAATTGGCTAGTGCTGCTAATAATTATTTGACATTTGCAGTCACTTGTGTGGGAAAAAAATATATTTTTATGGTTAATTCTTTAGTCTTTACCATTTACAGGAATGGCTTGAGGATTAAAGACCTTTTTCATCACAGTGTTACTCCACTTCGTTCCCAGTATGACTCCATTAAGTCTTCTTTGCATGTGGATGTTTTGGCTCACTTGCAGGGGTGTTTTATTGCTCCTCTGCAAAAAGCCTTTTCCATTTCCAACAGAAGATATTCCACATCACTGCAACTTCTTTTACAGTTGTAAAAGCAAAATGTTCCCCTTTCTCACTCATCCCCTTCTGTTTCTGTCTTAACACTTTGTAACAAGCTTGAACAAGACAAACACCCTTCACGGGGATAAAGAGAGCTCTTTGAAAGTTTTGCCTTTTGTTTGAGTTTTGATGTAGGGTTAAAGAAATATTTCACCACTAATTTTCCAAGAACTCACAGTGCTACAGAAATAACTTCATTAATATACATTTAGGTTACTGTGGAGCTGGGCAGCAGCAATTTTGCCTAATGATAAAATTAAACATGCAGTTCTCCAGTTGGGTTATCTATAGAAGCCCCCAGTCCTTTTTCAGACAGACAAGTTTCAATAAACATCATGTCAGTTCTTGTTTATAGAATTAAAAGAACTTTCTTTCCATTCTTTCTTTAAACATACCGTTTTAAAGGGCTCTTTGATGTGTTTTTTTGCTTAACAGTAAAGACCCTGGAGGGAATTCAATAAAGACTCCATTTAGATCCATAATGCGGCACTGTTCACACTGTAAGCGAAAGCTGTTTATGCTTCTACCTACCATTTTCAGGGAACAAAAAAGTAGACCTAATCAAGGACAGCTCTCCTCCATCCTGTGATATGGGTCACTGGAAGGCCAAGATAGACAATTCAGCCATGATTACAACCTTGCCCATGTGAGGGGAACAAATCCCCCACCTTGATGTCTTCAGTTTGGAGTGGGTCAGTTTTGCATTCTATTTTCAGTGCACTTCCACATAATCCCATACACCTCTGCCTCTCCCTGCAAAGCCATAAAGCAGAAAATGCTAAAGCATAACTTTTGGAGGCACATCCCTGGCACGGTGTAAGAACTACCCTGAGAAGAGGCTTTCAAAGCAGTGTCAACACAGCACTGCTCAGATATTGTATGGGCACTGTGCTGAGCTGCACAAGGAGGATTTTCGCTTAGCAAAGCAACTGATTTTCTTTGAACTGGCAACCCTCCCAACAAGAAATAGGTAAATGGGGTCTATAGCTAACTTAATCAAAAGGACAAATGTATTTTATAACTGCAAAGACTCAGGGTTCCTTTTTTATTATATTGTTTTGTCCATAGGGGTAAAGAAAACAGCCCTATGCTATTCCACTGTGTAATTACTTCCATTTTCTTTAAGCAATTTAACCTCACTTTAACCCCTCTGACTACTGTACAAGGCAAAACCAAATTACTTTGATGAGTTTGGTCCAGCAATAATAATAAGCTCTTTGGGGGCTGTAAACCTCTTTACCTTCAAAAGAGAGAGAGAGAGAGAGAGATGGATGACTCCTCTAAACTGTTTGTGTTCTGTGATTGATAATGAGCAATCTCTCCCTTCCTCCTGCTTCTCTCTTTGTGTGCGAAGGCTGAATTACCCACTGGGAAGTAGAAGGAGATTACCTCAAGGCATGGTAGGGTTCAAAGTCACAGTAAGAAATAGCATTGTATGGACAAGCATCAGGGCAAAATGCCACATTCAGTGTTTCAAAGACCAAAGACAGCGTTTTGTCGGCTCATTAATCCCATGAATTTGGGGTCAGGTTCTCTGCTCCTGTAAATTATATCAATGGATCTGTGCCCATTTACACCAGTCAAGATAACTTAGCTGAATTGAGGTTTATATTGGGGTGCTTTGAACTCAAACAGAATTTAGAGTTTTTCCATGCAAATTATCTGCTCCTCTGATAGCGGTCTGAGAATTTTAACCTGTCAGAATGCTCAATGCTCCATTACCACATGTGGAGCATTTTGAGGGGCAGAACATGCAGGTGCTTAATATGAATGGCAATTTTTAAAAAAAATAGATGCAGGTTAAGCCACAATAAATATTCTTACTTGGCCTGTTTTAAACTAACAAATGAAAAGTAGCTGATGAGCATATGCTGCTGCCATTGCTTACAGGTCGAATAGAGGCTTTTCAAACATATGCTCATTACTGAAGGATGACTCTCGTAATGTTCCTGTTCAATCATTTTTAAAATCCAGGCATTGATTGCAAGTGTATTGCGTGGAGGTTCCTTGGTACTCACACACAGAGTAAAGTACTCCAAAATTTTGCTGTGAAAACTTAGCAATGATTTTATCCCATAGTATCAACCAAACCTCGTATACAATATAGGGAACAGATAAGATACTATAAGAACTTTCCAGATTTTAACATGGCTTCTCAACACAGAATGCAACAAAATGTCAGGAAAACATATTTTTCATTAACAGCAGAAATACAGTCTACTTCAAAAATCAAATGAACTGCATATTTTCTGTCATAATCTGAGCATGTTACTCTCTTGCTTTAATGACTCTGAGGACAGCAGAGCAATGAAGTAATTTTCAGCAGAGACTGTTTTCCCTGTCTCCCACAAACGTTGGATGCATATTCAGTGGAATGTGCATATAAAAATGGACTGCAGTCTCAGATGTTCGTGACTTTTTATATCTTTTTAAAAAAAACAGATATAAGGATTTTCATAGATTATTATTACTTTTTTTGGCAGCAGAATTGGTGTGTGGTATTTACTGCTATCTTGCTAATAAAAAAAACACAGTAAAAAAAGGTGAGTATTGCAATTCCCAGACAGTTCTGCAAGGTTTTTGGATGCAAGCCATGTGGGCATAAGAAGAACTAAAAGACTTGCAGGTGCAAGGTTTTGACTCGCTTTACACATAAATCTGAATCAGGAACTGTAGAGAGGCTAGACAAATTCATCTGTGATATAAGTCTGTGGTACTCAGTGGAGTTATATCAGGGATGAATTTGCCCCCAAATGTGGGTGTTCATAAAAAATAGAATTCCAGAAGAAGCAGTAATGAGGTACACAAATAATTAGAAATTTTCACAATGAATACCTGAAAAATTAACTAAAATGTGAGTTTTTAAATAGTAATTTAGTTGCAACTGTCAACTGTCTTCAAAACTAGGTGTCACTTGATAACCCCTTTGATCCTGATGGTAGTACACTTAACCCTTTCATAGATGTAACATATAGCAAATTGGCATATTGGATGAAAAGTACATGTTTTTAAATTGCTCTTAAAGCCCGGCTGCTCCCAAATCTGCATTGTAGTGTAAATGTGCTTCATAAAGAGATCCAAATTGGTTCACTTCAGATGTTTCTGGCCTCTTTGGTCCCTTTCACTTGCCTTGGAATTTGATTACAATTCACTGAAGTGCCTGTGTCCTACACTGGAGAGAATGGGATATTTTCATTTGAGTTTCATGAGTTAAGGTCAATAAAATCAGAAATGATTCCCTCTTTTCCCAACCATAGATCTATTTCCCCAGTTTGCTCCAGGACTTGCCTGATATATAAAGCTGAGGATGGTATACAGACCGCAACTTAATCTCAAACTTTGAGTGGAGACATTCATCTGACCTGTTCCCTTATTCTTTTTTTGGGGGCTCTGGTAAATTTGCATGGGAAAGGAGAGACCCAGCCAGAAGTTTGTGTGAATCACTCACTGTAACAAACTAAGGGTATGGCTACACTACCCCGCTAGTTCGAACTAGGAGGATAATGTAGGCATACCGCACTTGCAAATGAAGCCCGGGATTTGAATTTCCCGGGCTTCATTTGCATAAGCGGGGCGCCACCATTTTTAAAACCCTGCTCGTTCGAACCCCGTACAGCGCGGCTACACGGGGCACAAACTAGGTAGTTCGAACTAGGCTTCCTAGTTCGAACTACCGTTACTCCTCGTGCAATGAGGAAGCCTAGTTCGAACTACCTAGATCGTGCTCCATGTAGTCGCGCTGCACGGGGTTCGAACGAGCGGGGTTTTAAAAATGGCGGCGCCCCGCTTATGCAAATGAAGCCCAGGAAATTCAAATCCCGGGCTTCATTTGCAAATGCGGTATGCCTACATTACACTCCTAGTTCGAACTAGGAGGGTAATGTCGACATACCCTAAGTTACCAGGTGTGCTCTATGGTAGTGACCTTTTCCTAGATATCAGGAAAGATACTGCAGATCTGGGTTAGGAATATCAACTTCTGGGTCCAAAAGCACATTTTTGGTGTGCTTTTCTGAGAGTACATTCTGTTTGCTCTGGTACACTATTTTGTCAGATTTAATTTTGCTTGTAGATCCATGAAACGGAAAGCTTTCAAATCAGACATATGCATGGACACAATCTTTCCAGGACAGATCAAGTTCTAATAAGCATGTCACTGCCAGCTCAGGTCAATTATTGGTTTGAATTAGTGCTCCCACAAGCTGTAGCATTCTTTACCTGCAGCCAAGTGGAACTCAGACAGGTACATAATTCTTTCCTGTCTTTGAAAACTATCAAAGGAACCACTTCTAGCCCAAGCTTTACAACCAAAATCCTCATTGATCACTGTAAGCCACATGAGGGGGCGGGGGAAGACAAGGAGTTATTGAAAGTTAGACTTAATCCAGAGAATTTCATTTGGTGAACAATGAGACTGAATTCCATTGTAACAGTAAAGTAATGCTGTAGACTTCTTATTTTAGTACTCATTTTGTGACACAGTATATATTAAGCAACAAAATCTGTCTATGTGCCAGGTTCAGCCCTCAGTTACTTCTGACTCTAGGGGGGTGTCACACACGTGTAAAGATGACAGCATTTGGCTATCCCTACATTGAAATTCAAATAAAAAAGTACCTCTTCACAAAAGTATCTTAGGTCCGCATTGCATAGTTTCCATATTGACAGAAAAGATATTTGCAGACATGAATTTCTTCTTTTCTCTGACCCACACTGTAAAGCCAAACAATTTTTTATTTTAAAAAATACCTAGCATCTGTTTCAAGAGTATTCCATGTTTACTGCTGTAATAAGAAAGTGACATTCAGCATAGTGAACTGTGCTGAACGAAAGCCACAACATACTGTATTCCAGACTCTCAATGATGGGTTGCCATTTATTGTACCAATGACTGGAATGCAAAATGTATACTTGCTCCCCAGCTCAGAAAACTCTGGTCATTATATCCCTTGAAGTCACGGGGGGAAGGGGGCGCCATATGGTTAGCATCCTCTTTTCCTTCTATTTTTAAACTTGTTTCTGAGATATAAATACACAAGATTCTGAACCCTATAATGAAAACTTTTTCCTGGTTGGAAATATCACCAAGGCAGACCAAGCACCAAGTTACAGCAGCATCTATTTGTTTTGTTACCTAAAGCCTCTTCAATTCAGGAAAGCATTAGGACTTGAGAACATGCTTACGTGGTTTCCTGAATATGCTCTGGCATGCTTACATGCTCTGTGATGTAAAGCATCAGACAGTACTTTTCCAACAAAACAGGAAAGAATATACATGAGAGCATAAGAATTCTGATCTGAAAGAAAGGCTGAGCCAGTGGACTTGGAAGATCTGGGTTCAAGTCTATGCTCCACCACCCTGGCTATATGATCTTCTCAATCACCTCAGTTCTCTATCTATAAAATAGGGATATTAGCTCTTCCGGGCCTCTCAGGGGTCTTTGTGAAGGCAAATACACTAAATATTAGCATGCACGGTCATACCGCAAACTCATATAAGTATGTAGATAATTATACTGAACTTTAACAAAAATAAAATACCATCTTTTCCCCCTCTTTTCACATTGGATTTCAAAGGAGGCAGGGATCCCAGACACAAGCAGCCAGGATAGCTAAAAAGGAGGATTTAAACATTGTTGAAAATTTCCTCCCCCCCCCCTTAGTATCTCCACACTCTTTCATGAATCAAAGAGTAACAAGGAAATATCAGTTTCTGACTAAATCCATTTTTAACCCTAGAATGCAGTAGTCAAGTTCTCCTAAATCACCAAGGTATTTCTAACAGAAAAACCTAAAGGAAGTAATAAATGTCAAACACACATCAAAAACAGGCTGGGCCTTTTTTTTTAGAGCTCGGCTGGAGTTCTTTGAAATTGTAACTTTTCTATGAATAGCCCATCTGCAGTTCAGCTCTACTGTAAGCTGCTTTACCATGCTACCTGTTTAAAAGCTTATATCTTTACCCACGGGATTAGCTAACGAGGCCCTCCAAAATGGGACTAAAGATCTTTCTCAAAGTTTTCTGGAAATATTGCATTTGAAAATTCCTGTAATTTCCTTTTGGTATTTATTATAGACTTAAACAAAAACATAAGGAAGGAACTGGAATAACCCAGTGTAATGTTTATAGTCTTAGAAAGAATACTCATGTAAAAAGCACATAGAACATGTTATATAGCCACAACTTTAGGGAAAGTATGTGGTGCCTGAATTGAAACACTAATCCCTGCTGCAAGAAATGATTTGAGGCCTCCCACTAGGATTTAAAACACAGAACTCTTTGATTTGCACAAATCAGATACATCAGCGTTGTGTGCGCGATGGCTCATTTTAATTAAACAGAAAACAATAGGGAGGAAATGAGTATGAAAAAAAGGGCTGATGAAGTCACTAATCCAACACCTTGATGCTGATGCTGTGTCAGAGTCTGCAGCAGTGTCTTCTCCTATAGGCCAGTTCAGGAGATATTGAAGGACTGGACAAGCTCAGGAAGAATAATATGGTAGTGACAGCACATGTTACTTAGAAAACAGAGTGTAGACAAAAGCAAACAAGTCGACAAAACTCATTGAAGATTTATGTTCTCATTATGTCAGCATTGTGGATACAACATTTTGACGGTATCCATTCCCCTTTACTTTGCAGGAGCTCAAATGCGGCATCCCATGTTATGTTGTGACTTGGCTGACGTGGAACGAACAGCAACTATTTTAATGCTTATGCTAGATAAAGGGAGTAGCTGCTTCCATCTAGAAGAACGAAAGATACATTCCTTTGTCCTTCCTTTCAAAATGCAATCTCAACCTCCACTCTGTCAACACTCCTCAACTCAGGGTCACAGAGGAATTTATTCCACCTCTTTTATCATACGCATTCATATGTAGCACTTCATTTACTGAGGTATTTTTTCAGGGGGATGATAATTCTTAACTCCTAAAGGTTTGGAAGAATGAGTCTTCTGATCATAAGCCCTGGCTTACAAAGGTCAGATGATGCTTGCTTAGTTGTGTCAATTTTATTACAGTCACCTCACTTTCTATGCACAATAGGCATTTGATGATTGATGCTCAGTAATGGGACATTCCTATTGAACTCTTAAGACATTCTTTCTTCCATGCAAAAGTTCAAGGAAGAGAGAAACAGTGAAACAGCAATTCAGCACAAGATTTATGCCTTGTACGGTGAGAAGCCAAATACTCTACTGTGGAATATAATTATTTAACTACTTTCAGAACAGGGTGCAAAAGTTACTTTTATTTATTTATGGAACTCAAATTGCATGTTGCTTTTAAAAATAAAGGGTGAAAAAATAACTAAAAAACCCCCAATAACCGCTTTTGCTGGACTGCAACAATTAGATTAATGTTTTAAGGCAATGCAATAGGTAAGATGGGTAAGTATCACCAAGATACTCAAGCTTTTATTAAGACAGTTGGACTCCATTGACTCTTAAGTAATATGAAGTGCAGGACAAATAGAAGTCAATTTTTCACTTGCGGTGATCTGGGTCAGTTAGAGCTATAATTTCCTTTTAACCCAATTATAGTTGTTAAGAGCTGCTTTCAGGACATCACTTCAGTATACTAGTTCTGGAGGTGGTGAAGTTCTCAATAACCAACTCATTGTATATTGAAGAATTTCTTAAATCTACATAAAGTCATTATAACAACCTAATCAGACTCTTCTCATAACACAGACCACATTCTGTTCCAGAAGAAAACTCAGTGAAGACTGAACTCCCTGGAAACTTTGCCTGAGTTTGAGCTGTAAAATGTATCCCAAAGTGCTGGCAAATTAGAAATGCCAATGAGTAATCATATACAATATGGGGAACCTGCATTAGCATAATTATTGATGGGAGTGAAATGCAATATTCCTTTTGCTCACAGCTGTTTTTCCCCCAGAAGATGGGAAAATAGTAAGTGGATAACCTAAAAGCAATGTCTCAAAGTTACATGTTTCTGGTATCCTAGAAGTTTTAAAACAGATGGCTTACAATTTAAGAGCAATCAAGTAAACTCCTTATTTAAATATACAGAAAACTAAGCCCCTTCCATTCTTCAGTGCAAAACTTTTTCCAGTGCCATCAACCTTCCCTAATGAAATGGTGCATTATTTTTCAACACAAGCTATTAAAATACCTATAATTGCTATACAATTCTACTCTCACCAATTAGATGGAAGTGGACAATTAGATGGAAGTGGACCATTTCTCTCTCTGGTATAGTAAAGGAACTTGTAAAATTTACTGGAAAGTTTTGATTGAAAAAATAATATTTCCCAGATGTCCCAATTTTGTAGGGACAGTTCTAATATTTGAGGCTTTTTCTAATATACGCATTTAATATCTCTTCTCTCCCCTTGTCCCAATTTTCACACTTGCTGTCTAGTCTCCTTGCTGTCTAGTCTCCTTTAAAAAGAGAGAAAATCAAATTTTCCTAGGAACGTACAAATGTAATCATTCAAGAAAATAAACTGGGTATTTCTCAGTTTTATGCCTTTGAAACCAGTCACCAACAACATACAGTACTATATAATACAATGTGAGAAATGAGAAGTGTTAGGTTCCAAGCAGTGTGGACAAATGTAAAGTGTAAGATAAAAATTAAGAGTTATGCCAGGTCATAACAATAATATGTGAGTTAAAATAGGTATGAAAAGTTTAGCTATTCTATTCTATTCTATTCTATTCTATTCTATTCTGGTTCTTCCAGTGTCCTCATCACAGAAGTATCTGAGCCTTCCAATACACTCTTAAGCAGCATGACTAACATCAGTCATGTAGTTCCTGTTCTCTCTCATTGTCTTTCCAGGAGGAAAACCGGGCATTCTTTTTATTTTGGTAAGATGGGAGGGAGGGGCATTAGTATTTGTTGTTTTTTAAAATGAACACGTTTCTCTGTGTCCATGTGAGAGAAGACAGTAGAAGTGCACCAGGCACTTAGAATGAAGGGTGGTGAATTTTGTGATGGTCCTTAGCTCCTGTGGGATTTCTCCACAATCTTGGATCACCCCCATGGGAAGTTCTGCCTCCTTCACTTACGGTACCAAACATGGGTTGGAAAATAAGGTACTTCCTAGACAAGAACTGAATATGTTCATGATTGCATAATAGCCTGACAGATGGATTCAGAAGGAATTACCTTCTTTTTGTACAAAAAGAGTAAACAGTCTGTGGGATACTGCCTATGGCTAGATCTACCCTACAGACTTACAATGTTCAAGGATGGCCTTGAGTAATGCAGTTATAGCCAACCAAAGCCACAGTGTAAAAAGCATTAGGTTGTAGGGGGGCTTCTCTCATTGACTGCCTCTTGTGACTTAATTAGGCCACTGGGAGAAGTTCTCTCATTGGCACAGTCACGTTTTTGATGAAGCACTACATGAGTGCAGCCAAACCAATGCAACTGTGCTGATGCGGCATTTTAAGTGTAGACCTGCTGTATTAACTGTGGGTCCATACCATGCAACCTTAATTAGATGGATAAATACGTTTTAACTAGATGTTTAAGTATCTGGTAAAGGCTTCCCCTTGACCTCAGAAACCACTCTAACTACCATATTATCTTTCCACTTCTGGTGGACTCCCAAAAAGCCATTTTGCTTTTCTTTCATGATATAAGCAATGCAAAAGCATTCATTTCATAAAATAATAACCCAGTATTTATATGCATTGCTTTGGTTAGGTCAGGGATTCATGTCCCTATCCCATCTATCCTTAAGTTCCCAAGAGTCTGGGAGTTCTTATAAAAACCATACCCTTGCTTTCCACTGCTTGTCTTCATTCATTTGTTCAGGCAGATGCCACTATTTAGGTGACAAGTGGTAAACTCAAAAGCAAACACCACAGCAGGATCACCTTGTAAGCATATTTAGAAAACATAGCCTTTGGAAATTGAACAGTTCACTGTCTACCTTGGGAGGGTGCAGGGTGTCTTTTAATTGACTTGTTTAGCTGTGAACTAGCCCCATATTCTCAGCTTTGGAACTTTTCACATGGTGACTGAGTAAAAAACAAAGCAAAAATCTCCTTGCTTCCTGATCTCTCTCTTTCAGAGATGAGAAGACTAGCATTTAAGTAAAAAGGGAGAAAGAGGATGCAATGCAGACCTAAGAGTGTGTTCTCCTATCACGTGGTTATCTCTCATGTTATGGTGACTTTGGTCCCTGCAGAAAATAGCAAGAGAGTTATTAGAAAAGGAATTAATGAACAGCCCCAAAATTGGCTCTTATTTTTGTTTCTATGTCTGCATATTTTTTTTAAGTTTCTAAAGCACTTTCCTCCTGTAAAGACTAGATATTTCTATAAGGATTGTTGCCCAGTGCCAGACATTTCCACTTTCAGCAGGAAAACACTGCCATGGTATTGTCACTAGAACAAAAGAACCCAGCCAGTGCAACCAGTGTTGAATTCCTCACCAATTAATTTAGGGTGTGTCTTGTGGTTAGAACAAAGGCTGTAGAGTCAAGCGGATGCTGGATTTGAATATAAATTGAGGCACTGACTCACTGTGTGACCTTGAGGGTAGTCATTTGACCCTCTTGTGCCTCAGCAAAGCCTTCTTAAGGGCAGGGTAAAAAGCAGGAACTTTGCTGACAACCACATGCTGAGCGTCTCATCCGATCTTTCTTGGCCAAATTACCATCAGATTAATCTGGCAATATTTCCTAGATGAATCATTTGCCTCATCTGACTTTCACCTCAAAGGATAAGAATGATCAGGAAGTCACTGAGGGGCTAAGAATAATTTTATTCACTTTCAATTGAGGCAATGGGTGGTTTACATGGCCTCACTCTGCATATCTGTGAAACATCTGACGGGGTTTGCCAATAATCTGGATTGCCCATATTTTTTTTAAAAAGTGTTGGCAAGGCAGAAAAAAATACAGACAGAAACACCTGTGTGCCTGATACACACAGCTGTACACGGCTGCTGCAGAGACTTTTGCAGTATACATGCCAGACTGCTCTCTGATTTGATGTGCTTGGCTTGGACAAAACAGCACAATTCATGCCAGATCAGTAGAGGAGGGGAGAAGTACCATGGTTCTTTCTGGGCCTATGCTAATCTTGGACAGTTTATCTTTCCATCAGCAATGCTCTTATAGTGCCTAATCTCTCCCCTCTTCTCCCTGATCTATCAGCACCAGAACTGATCCCTGCATTTTTCGTGGCCCAATCAATCCTGTCAATGATTCTTTGGTCTATGCCTCTACCTCCGCTCATATAACTGTTCTGCTTTACCCACTTCATGTTTAGCAGCTCTGTTGAAGGTCAGTGGTCAAACCATACTGGGTACGTCTAGACTACATCTCTCTGTCGACAGAGAGATGTAGATTAGGCACGTCAAAATTGCTAATGAAGCGGGGATTTAAATATCCCGTGCTTCATTAGCATAAACATGGCCACCGCTTTTTTTCGAAATGGAGCTTTTTTAAAAAAACGGCAGTCTAGTTGTGGATCTTTCGAAATATAAACTCTTATTTGAAAGATCCTGTAAACCTCATAAAAAGGGTTTATTTTTCGAAAGATCCGTTTCTAGACTGCTGTTTTTTCCGAAAAAGCTCAGTTGAAAATACTATGCTATCGTACTAGCCTATCATGTTAAAAGACTAAAAAAGGACCACACCAGTAGGGTGTCTCAGTATAGAAACAAAGAGACAGAAATAAAAAGAAAGTGTATTAAAAGACTCTCCCATTTCATTCCATAAAACTCAAATATTGACTAAAAGAATGTCAGTGAATATTGCTTTCATTTAAATCATGGTACAGATTATACAGCAGCTCAGGAGTATAAAATAGTTCAATAACACCTCTCTGCAGAGGTGGATGAGATGAGGTATAGAATAAAGATAGTAAGTGCCAGGTAATTGACTAATTCAATAGTAGATGCATTTTTGCATCAACTATTCAATTAGTCAATATGGCGCCTCCGCTTTTGAAGTGTAGCAACAGCCTTAGGACTATTGCTACATTTCAAAGGCAAAAGTGAAGAAGCCCAGGGTCAGCTGGGGACTCCCCCGCTGACTCCAGGCTCCGTGTAGTGCTGCTGCTTTGAAATGCTGCAAGGAGCCCGATGCCAGGCTCCCCACGGCATTTCAAAGTGACAGCACCACACGGAGCATCTAACCCCGGGCTCCATGCATTGCTGCTGCTTTGAAGTATCCCCTTTTTTCTCTCCCCCCTTACTGCCTCTGTCTGATAGAGGTAGTGGGGGGGGGGGGAGTAGAGGATAACTAGTCAACTATACTGTCAACTATCTGATAAGCATTTGCTTATTGGATAGTCGACTAGTCCTTCACATCCCTAGTGTAGAATGGGATGGGTCTTGGTTCCACACTCCTCTAATATGCCTGGTTTAGCATATACACTCCTCAGAGCACTGGGGGAACTAGAAGCAAGATTGTGACTCAGGCAGTGCTCCAGGTTCAGCATAGCAACAATATGACCATACAGAGGGTCTTATGGCAAAGCCATGACTAAGCTCTTAGAAATTAGTAAGACTATACCTGCTAGGAATAGAAATAAATGGTTTACATGTCTTAGAATCTTCTCTGCAGAAAGAATCACAGAATTCAGATGCAAATTGTCTCCTTCACATTTATTCAATAGAAGCCTAATCCTGCCCCCAATAAAATCAACAGCAAAACTCAAGTTTATTTATCTAATGGGATATTGTGCCCCAAGAGGCAAACGATTTCATTGAGTTCAGGATTGGATATTCAATGCATTTACTTTAACAACATTCCTTCTCCTCCTTTCCTCCTCTTTTCAACTTCTTTGCCTCTTCAACACCCTTTATCATAAATAGCAATGAATAGTCAGAAATATTAGCAAAAGTTTAAAAAACAAGTACTTTTGGCCTCATTAAACAAGCAAAACTCACACTCAATGTAACTCATTTAGCAATGTCCTGAAGTCACCTGCATTATGGATGAAACCAAAAACCACAGCATTGACTGCTTAGTTGTCCGTGAAAGTCCCATGGCACTTTTCACATGAGTAGGGGTGTGAACACTAGTGTACTGGCTAACTTCCAACATGGTTAATTATGTTATCTTTACCAAATTCTCCATGAAGTAACAATTGGATAAGCTACTCTTCTTGTCCCCTCTTGGAAGACTCTTGTGAAATATATGTTATCAGACAGAAGCTTCCATTTTCCACCTCAGATCTGACAGCATTTCAGTGATGTGTTAAATGGTCCTTATTCATCCTTCTGAGTACAGAATGTAACGTTATAGTTTATGTGTGCATGTGTGCGTGTTTATGAAATTATACTGAGATAGTCTTTTCAGTGAAAGCTACTTTTCTTCAAACAATAAGGTTCTGTTTTGTGCTTCTCACAACTGATTTCTGGGGCATAGTGAAAAGCATTCAAGTGTTTCATATGTGAAAATGTATGGCATATTCATTGTTAGTCTTGAAATATATCATTTTCCAATGCTTATTTTCTTAAAGCTGGGGAGTTTGCTAAGCCTTTATTTCTTGCCAGCTAGAATATATGCCTCTGACACTTTGAAATATCACTTTTCCTGAAACTTTTTTTTTGTAATGTGAAAGGTTGTTTAGTTTCAAAGTTCTTTTGTAATTTCAGCATATCTTTGGTTTCTTCATCTGACAAGAGATTCAACCATTATGAACTCACACAGTAGTAGCTCTTAAAAACTTGCTAATTACCACAGATAACTAAATCCATTGTTAGCAGTCAGATGGCATCAGGGCTGGAAGTAATCAGCCTTAGTAAATATGGAAAAATAAAAGGGAATACTACAAAGAGTGAGGAATCCTGTGACACCTTAGAGTACGTCTACACAGCAACATTATTTCAAAATAACCAACATTATTTTGAATAACTTAGTGTGCATCTACATAGAAGGCAGCTATTTCAAAAAAATGCCATAATACCATAAAGCTGAAGGACTTCTTACTCTGACTCCTGTAAGCCTCACTGTATAAGAGTAAGGGAAGTTGGAGGAAGAGTGCTCTGTTTCGAAATAAGTACTCTGTAGACGCTCCCAATTTCGAAATAAGTTATTTCAAAATAAGTGAGCAATTGATGTAGCTCAATTGGCATAGCTTATTTCTATTTAAGCTCTTCAGTGTAGACAGCCTAAGTCACTTCTGAAAATCAAATGTAGGCCTCCAAGTAACTTAGGGTATGTCTACACTAGCCCCGTAGTTCAAACTAGGGAGGCTAATGTAGGCATTCGAAGTTGCAAATGAAGCCCGGGATTTAAATATCCCTGGCTTTATTTGCATGTTCCTGTCCAGTTGCTATTTTTAAATTCCACTAGTCCAAAGTAACTGCCCGCAGCTATACGCGGCAGTGAAATGGTAATTCGAACTAAGGATTTAGTGTAGCCGCGGGCAGTTACTTTGGACTAGTGGAATTTAAAAATGCCGACCGGATGGGAAAATGCAAATAAAGCCCGGGATATTTAAATCCCGGGCTTCATTTGCAACTTTGAATGCCTACATTAGCCTCCCTAGTTTGAACTAGGGGGCTAGTGTAGACATACCCTTAGGCACTTGGCTATAATCTATTTGGTGCAGTTTTCTCAGTTTGCGTAGCTTCTTTCAAGTTAAGTCCTGCTCTGTAGATGAACCCAGAGACTACGGTTACACTATGAGTTTTGCAGCAAAAGCCTATGCAAATGAAACGTGGATTAGCATTTCCCCATGATTCATTTGCATACTCTCTTTCACTCCGTTTTTGCTCTAGGGGTTTTTGCGCAAAAACAAGCAATATGTCCGTGGCCATTTTTTGCAAAAATACTCTTTTTCCACAAGAACCTTATGCTTGTCCCAGAGATTTCTGAAGAGGAATTTGAAGGTAGGTCATGAGGGAGCCTTGCAGACATTTATAGGGAATTTCTCCCACCTGTGAGGGGCAACAAGGGAATAAACACACAGATGTTTGTTTGGAAATGTAAGTAATGGATGATGGAGGCTGGCAGTGAGCAATGACTGCTTCACAGGGAAGGAGAGTTGACAAATAGAGTAGAGATTGACTGTGGAAGGCATTGAAAAGAAGGGGATCTGAAGAGAAAGGGAAATCAGGAATTCAGAGAATAGTGTGACCTGATCAAAGCACTAGGCTAGGAATATAATCTTTGAGGCATGAGGCATAAGAACGGCCATAGTGGGTCAGACCAAAGGTCCATCTAGCCCAGAATCCTGTCTGCCAATAGTGGCCAATACCAGATGCCTCAGAGGAAGGGAACACAACAGGTAATCCTCACATGATCCCTCTCCTGTCACCCATTTACAGACAAAATTGTCCATGATGAATGGACATGAGATGAGCAAGATTTAATACATGGTTTGTGCAGATGCAAAGGGTTAAAGAACATGCAAGGCAGAGAAGACTCAAAGCCTGGGATCTTATGGGGAAGTGATTCAGGAAAGCCGTGGCAGCATTGGGAACAGAATTGAGGTTTGTTGACTTCTACCATCAAGCCATCTTCCTCATTAAACTAATCACAAGCCTACAAAAAAAGTCTCCAATGATATGCAAAGAAGAAAAAAAGCCCTAAAATATTAATGTGACAGAATTTTCCTGACTTAAGCTTCATCCAGTGCCTGGGCTACTTCAGTCTGGCTGTGTCCAGACTCAGGGGTTTTTTCGGGAAAAGTAGCCTTTTTCCGAAAAAACTTCACCTGCGTCTAGACTGCAGCCGCGTTCTTTCGAAATTAAATCGAAAGAACGCGGCTTTTCTTTCGACGGCGGTAAACCTCATTTCACGAGGAAGAACGCCTTCTTTCGAAAGTGCTTCTTTCGAAAGAAGGCGTTCTTGAATGTAAATAGGGCTTCTTCGAAAGAGAGCATCCAGACTCACTGGGTGCTTTCTTTTGAAAAACCGGCTTGCTCTTTCGAAAGAGGCTTGCAGTCTAGACATAGCCTCTATTTCTAGTACGTAGCTCAACAGCCACGACTAGAGGTAGACTTATCATGGCTTAGTAAGCAGCAATTCTACCAGGTTAGCATAAAGACAACATCTCTGTCTCTCTCTCCCTCACCTTGTCCCAGCTGAAAATTATTCTTTTCATACCTTTCAACACTCTCATTATTAGAATATTTTGGCAGTGTGCATCTTGTGGCTTGAATTAGGAAGGCAGCAAAAACTGTCGTTTGACATGCCACAGATCACTGTGTTCCCCATATTTACTTTGTAAATATTTTTGGCAGACATTTCTAAAGTGAGACAAGGTGGTCTAATGGTTAAAGCAGAGACCTGTGTAGTCTGTGTCTGTCTCAGATATCCTATGCACCACTGTTTTCTCCATTAATAAAATACTAATAAGGATATATCCCTTCTGTCAGTGAACACTGCAAAACTGTACTCAGTATTGCTTGTAAATTGCTCAGAAATCTCTGGCTAAAAGGTGCAATAGATGGCCATAGTTTAAAAAATTAAATCAAGCTATAGGAGTTGATATTGAATGTATCTTGCTGTGTTCATGAGGAGCTTTTTCACATCACACTATCTAGAAGATAGTAAGATGTAAGAGACAGTCCCATGTCCAGTGATCTTATAATGGGGGTATTATTATTTGCATTTTACAGATGTGGCAGTGAAATTATAAAGTCTACCTATTAGTTATCTACTATATATTTTTTGGAGAGTTCGTCTGTTTGTCTGTTCAAGAATGACTCCTAAACGGTAATAGCTAAGTCCACTAAATTTGGTATGCAGCTTCCTCTAATCATAACAAAGCAAGGTAGGGATTTGCTTGTGTCAGGAAAATGGAATGTGTCTGGAATGGGATTGCTTCTCATTAAACAAAACAGAAAAGAGACGGAATCACCAAATCAAGCACAGTCCTCAAAACTGACATAACTAAGCAAATGTTGAAAGAGACTGAACCAAGAGGAGACAGAAAAACAGGATGAATCTTGAATAGGATTACTTCTCAATAAACCTCATAGAAAAGAAATAAAATGGAGAAATTTAGAATAGTGCTCCATCTTGGCACAGCTAACTCAATGCCTAAGGTTTGAAAACTAGAAGACAGTGTTATTGGAAACCAAATTGATTATAGCATGTTTATTAAAACATATGAGTTTATAGGAACGAGGAAAAATATAAACTTGATGGAATTCTCATTTTAAAATTTACTAAAATTTTAACTTCATAAAAATAATACTGTATTTTTGAAAAATACACTAAATTCAATACATTTTCCTTTTATTTTCCCGGCAAAATTAATTGAGTTAAAAACTTGAGCAACACCAGGTAAATCTGCTATTTGTACATATTTGCATATACTGTGTTTGTCTCCTTTTTGAAAGATATTCACAGTATCTGGAATGAAAGGAAAATAGAAGAGAAATTTTAAAGATAACATATGGAAAGAAGGATGATACAGTATGGAATCTGAGATCATGTAAAACACTTTTGCCCTTCTGAATCTTAAGCACACCAGCATTGTTTCACATGGCATTATGAATTGGTGAAGTGCCTACTTTGGAACTAAAGACTATTAATGGGGCACGTAGCCATCTTTTCTCTGAGAAAAGTTAATTTACCCCTTTTAAAATGTAGCCTATGAATCTTTATTTTTTATGGTGCTTTTCATTATGAGCATTTGTAGGGTGGACATTGTAGTGAATGAAAGCAAGGTATGCTGAGGAAGTGCTCTGCCATGGCCCACTGGTTGATGTCAAAAGGCCAGCATCTGGTACCATTCTCTTCGTAGTCAATTGCTTCTTTCTTTCAGCTCTTTTCAAACCCAAGTACAACTTGAGAAGTGCATTTTGTGTTATAGGAGCTCTCGCAGAATGGCAGCTTTATGCGCATAAATCTGTTCTCACCGCCAACACCACAACTTAGCCAAATAGCAACTCCAGCCACAATACTAGGGGGCCAAAGTTTTCTAAGACTACATCTGTTACCTCCTCTCATGAAGGTGGCCCTGTATATGACCTTAAACTTGAATCTCCCATTGTGTGAATACTATAGAAAAAAAATTCAGTTTGTTGATTTATTTTATTGCAGAATTTTTCTCCTTTCCCCCACTCTTCATTCTTTCTCTAATGATTTTGTATTTCTTTAAATAGCAAGAGAAAAATGACAACAAAAGATGAAGCCACAGTGAACAAATAGCAAAAATGTCAATCCTGTGTAATCCTCAAGTGTTGCAATTTACTAGTCCGAACATGCAGATTTTCATTTTGGTTTTACTGAAATGTAAAATTTCCTCAAATTAAAACCAAATGAACTCATCCTAACAGTTAAACTGAGCTTCTGTCAGGGCAAACAGCATCAAGTACTAGTTCATACAATAGGGTCACCACTCTCCATGCGGCATTTGCCAATGTTTATGTTTTTTTGTGGTGAGGGGAAAATCAAAACCATGTGGACACCTACAGGGGAAACAGTGGGTTTCAAAGAACTGTTGGCAGAGGGAAATTTACAATTTTCCTATGGGGCTTTTTTTCCAACATTGTGTTAAATTTTCATTTTAATTCCTTTTTTTCACCCCTTTTAAAGTCTATGTCTCTGAGTCTAAACAAAATTTCCCATTGTTTTTAACAGAATCTTTTATCATCCATTCCCAGGTGGCATTCCTATAAAGAAAAGTTTTATTTTCATCCACAATCCTAACTCCAATATATAACCTCTCCACTTTTCTAATGCACAGGCTTACGCAGCAGGTGTTTTGAGTTCCTGGGAGATACATTAAAGAAAAAAATGTAAAGTATTCATGATTCATATAATGTATTCAAGCTTTTCTGAGGAATACAAAACTGCTATAACCATACTATAGTCTTTAAAATAAAAGTAACCCTCATAACACCTGGGTGTGGTAAAGGAAAGTAATATCCTACAGTATATTAAGTAGAGCAAGAAAATATATATTGCATTTCTTTTAAATTAAATGGTAAAATGCAAGTTTGTTGTCGCAATAATAATTTAAGAACAAGGAATTACATTAATTTAACATTTAGCCTGTAACCATATAACTTACAGTATTGAATTTAAAAGCACTTATTTTAAAAATTGAGATTACTTTTTAAAGGACCAGTGTAATATGATACTGTAGCTCACCAAATTCTATACATATAATTACACTGATCTGAAAGCAAGAAAGAAAGAAAATGGAATGTTTGTGTGTGCATAGCAGTGAGAAGGGCTGGATGCATTGTAAACATTTCTATGCTCCATATGCATGTGCATGTGCAGAAAGCAGGTCAGGGTGCAAGCCAAGCACAAGTGTCCAAAACCATCCAGGAGGTGGAGTCCGAAGGTGGCATTACTGTCATGGAAGCTACCAATAAAAGATTTACATGTTTCAAATTTCTTCAGTCCAGAAGCTCAACACCTCAGAGTTTGAAATTAATTGCTGTTCCCATCAGATAAAGCCAGCAGAATGAAGCTACTACATTATGGGTGTGGTGACTGCTAGGTCTCATGGCTGGCTTCAAGTGAGAAGGTGGTTGTGCATTTGCAAAGATGATACACAGACACTTGTGTCCCATAGTCCCTGAGTTCTGAGCTAAACATAGTTCATATGGACCTAGTCCCTAGATCTTTTTTCAAGAGGTTGATTGAAGCTTAGAGAAGCATTATAGTTTTCATTCCATTTTCCCTGTCAAATTAAATTAATTCAGAGGTGGAGGTGGAAAGCCCTGGTATGAACAAGTTACCATAGTGTATTCTGTGTACCCCTAGACTGAGGCCTTGTCTCCACTGTCATGTTTTATCACCACAGACTACCTTTTGTTGACAAAACAGCATACACACTACATCTTTTGTCAGGAAAAACACCCAGTTTTGGGAACAAAATACTTCCACTACTGTGAGAGACCTTTGTCTTCTCCTCTCCCTTTATTGCCAACAAAGAGCCAGTGTGGACTCTGTTGTTTGTTTTGTCCAGAGAACTGGCTTCTGCCAGTATCCCACAATGCCTGTTCTGATACCTGTGCTCAGTGTTTTGTGACCTCTGCTTCCCTGCCCTTCTCTTTCAAAGCTCCAGTAAGTATCTGATGGTTGAGTGAGCTACTCCATTTAAGGAAGAAACAAAAAGAGCAAATTATTGGAATACTCCCGTTCTGCCCTGCTAGAAACACAGCAGCAGGCAGACTGTTGCTGTAGGGGGGAAGCTGGAAAGATTGCTGTGCTCCTTTAACATTCCTCAACATGGATAGCTAAGAGCACTACTCATGATGCTGTTCCCAGTAGCTGAGAATGCTGTGGGAGAACTCAGAGGGCACATATATACAGCAGGGCTAAAGCCAAAATAAGCTACTCAACTTCAGCCACGTCAATTGTGTAGCTTAAGTCAAAATAGCTTATTTCGGCTTTTGGCTCTGTCTACACAGCAGGAAGTCTGAGGTAGAGTACTTTTCCTCTGACTTCCCTTACTCCTCATATTATGAATGTTACAGGAGTCAGAGTACGAAGTCCTCCAGCTTGACATTATTTCGACATTATGTCAGAATAACCGCTTGTCGTGTAGACGGGGACTATGTTATTTCAGAATAACACTGCTATGTAGACGTTCCCAGAGAGTATCCCAAAAAGTACAGGGATCAGCTCTGCCTTCTCACAACACTCCACTGTGGGATACTTACCCACATTGCTTTGCTCCATCTGAAGGGAGCTAATGGCAGTGAAGCCAGATGGCTGTTAGCCAGTAAGCACCCAAAAACTAGGAACCTGATCCTGGCCACTAGCAGGGCTTGTGTGTGCCAGTATCACAAAGAGGGAACTGCAGCTACCTAGCCTTGGTGCCTGAGAATTCATCAGACATGAAGGAATCTATGGGCCAGTCTACACCTGAATGGCTAGCAGCTGTGCTGCTGAAGGATGTCTGGTGAAGATGCGTTATGCCAATGGGTGAGAGCTCTCCCATCATCATAATAAAACCACTTCCACAAGAGGCAGTAGCTATGGCGGCAGGAGAAGCTCTCCCCACTGATAAAATGCTGTCCACACTGGCACATAGGTGTAAGTAACATGTCATCCAGAGGAGTGTCTTATTCACATGCCTGAGAGATATAAATGATATTACGCTTATTAAGTTTGCAGATGATACCAAACTGGGTGGGGTTGCGACTTCTTTGGAGGATAGGGACATAATTCAAAATGACCTTAGCAAGTTAGAGAAATGGTCAGAGGTAAACAGGATGAGGTTTAATAAAGAGAAATGCAAAGTGCTCCACTTAGGAAGGAACAATCAGTTCCATACATACAAGATGGGAAGCGACTGTCTAGGAAGGAGCATGGCGGAAAGGGATCTAGGGGTCATAGTGGACCACAAGTTGAATATGAGTCAACAGTGTGATGCTGTTGCAAAAAAAGCAAATATGATTCTAGGTTGTATCAACAGGTGTGTTGTAAGCAAAACTCGTGAAGTCATTCTGCCGCTCTACTCTGCACTAGTTAGGCCTCAGCTGGAGTACTGTGTCCAGTTCTGGGCGCCACATTTCAAGAAAGATGTGGAGAAATTGGAAAGGGTACAGAGAAGAGCGACAAGAATGATTAAAGGTTTAGAGAACATGACCTATGAAGCCAGGCTTCATGAACTGGGCTTGTTTAGTTCGGAAAAAAGAAGATTAAGGGGGGACATGATAGCGGTTTTCAAATATCTAAAAGGGTGTCACAAGGAGGAAGGCGAAAATTTGTTCCTCTTGGTTTCTGAGGACAGGACAAGGAGTAATGGGCTTAAAGTGAAGCAGGGGAGGTTTAGATTGGACATTAGGAAAAAATTCCTAACTGTCGGGGTGGTCAAATATTGGAATAAATTGCCAAGGGAGGTGGTGGAATCTCCCTCTCTGGAGATATTTAAGAACAGGTTAGATAGACATCTGTCAGGGATGGTGTAGACGGAGCTTGATCCTGCCTTGAGGGCGGGGGGCTGGACTCGATGACCTCTCGAGGTCCCTTCCAGTCCTATTATTCTATGATTCTATGATTAACAAGCCCTATGAGGTGGATGGTGCCTGCTGGCTGGTTTCTGGCTCTGCGCCATCCCCTATTATAAGGGATATATGAAAGCATGGTCAAGGGAAGGAGTAGAAGACTGGGAGAGGAGGTGTGACTGAAGTGCTCTAACACTGCAGTAATCCATGTCTGCTTTAGAACCTTCTTGGAATGCATTTCCAGCTGGTAATATTAGTGCAGTGCTGAGATTACTTTAAATTACCCTGGGAGCTATCCATTCCCCAGCAGCTCAGGGGATCTGAAGTGTTCAATTACGGTATAGAGCCATATTTGCCCCTCAATTCCTGAGTTCAGTACTAACCATATTTCAGCTGGGCCTGAAGAGTAGGGACATAGACTTTTTTCCAGTACTGACGGAATATTATAGATACAAGCAGAGACATTTCAGTGTTCATCCCAGTTTTTCTTAGACAATTGAAGACTTCATTGGGAGGGTGATGGAATCCAGGCTGGTGGATTGATGTGTCCCCACTCAACTATATTTTATGGAACACAAACATTAGAAACAGACTGTAAAAAAATCAAAAAATAATGTGTCCGTATATAAGTATACATTTATATTCATGTGTGTGTGTGAATTTTGTTTGTCAGTTTGTTATGGCAAAGATTCTCTTCTAGCCCAGCTATCTAAAATTTTAAAATAATAATTGATGTGTTGTTAAAATATTTATTTGCTTGCATAATTAAATGCATTAAATTGAAATATTTGTATGCTAAGTAGTCACGTGGAATTTGGTGTTTTATTACTTGTTCCCAGTTCCCTTCAAATACAATAGCTCTGGGTCTGACCATGTTAATGCTTTCCCACAAGGCTCAGCAAAAAGGTAAGATATGTCTACACTGCGTTTCAGAGTGGACTTTGGACTTCTGAATAACAGTGCGTGCCAAAGTGATGCAGGGTTACTCCCCTCTTTGGATGCTGGGAGCATGAACTGAAAGGTCCATAGTTCTCACTAATGTAGTTTTATTAAACTAAAAGTGATCACTGATTTGCAAAGTGATTGGAACGTAATTCTTTTGTAACCAGTCACACCAAAGTCAATGGAACTATTTATGTGCTGTGAAGTTATTCATCGCTACTTGGCACTGGTGAGTAGGGATGTTAAGTAGCGATTAATTGACTACTTGACTAGTCAATAAACACTTCTGTGTTCCACCATTGAAATGTACGAGAGCCCCAGTGGGGGCTCTTGTGCATTTCAAAGTGGAAGCATCACATATAGCCTGGGGTCAGCAGGGGACTCAGAGTCCCATGCTGGCCCCAGGCTCCATGATGCGCTTCTTCTTTGAAATGCACAAGAGCCCACGCTGGGGACTCTTGTACATTTCAAAGGTTGCAAACCACATAGAGCACAGGCTCCATGTGATGCTGCCACTTTGAAATGATGAAAGGAGCCTGATGCTGGGGTCCCTGTGGCATTCAAAGTGGCAGCGCTGCATGGAGCAGCTGACCCTGAGATCCGTGCGATGCTGCAACTTTTACGTACTCCCTTCTTCTCCCCCCCGTTAACACCTCTATCTGGTAGAGGCAGCAATGGGGAAAGGGGGGAGCAACTAGTCGACTATCCTGTTGACTACCCAAGAAGCATTTGCTTATTGGTTAGTCGACTAGTCAACTAGTCCTTTACATCTCTACTGGTGAGGCCACATTTGGAGTACCATGTCCAGTTTTGTGCTTCCCACTACGGAAAGGATGTGGACAAATTGGAGAGTCCAGTGGAAAGCAACCAACAAGATTAGGGGACTGAGGCACATGACTCATGAGGAAAGGCTGAGAGAACTGGCATATTTAGTCTGAAGAAGTAGAGAGTGAGGGAGGATTTGCTAGCAGCTTTCAACTATCTGAAGGTGAGTTCCAAAGAGAATGGAGTTAGGCTGTCCTCAATAGTGGCAGATGGTAGAACGAGGAGCAATGGTCTCAAGTAGCATGGGGAAGGTCTAGGTTGGATATTAGGGAAAAAACTATTTCATTAGGAGGGCTGCAAATCACTGGAATGGGTTGCCTAGGGAGGTGGTAGAATCTCCATCCTTAGAAGTTTTTAAGTCTAGACTTGACAAAGCCCTGGATGGGATGTTTTACTTACAATTGGTACTGCTTTGAGCAGGGTTTTGCAACAGATGGCCTCCTGAGATATCTTCCAGCCCTAATCTTCTATGATTCTATGAATCTATAAGTTGTTATAAAATCCTGGTCCTCCGTAGTTATCAGAGGGGACCAGGAAATATTGCAAAAGGTATCTTAATAAATAGCTAATCTTACTGGTTAGGGAGTTCTCTAGTTGCTGTTTAAAGAATGTCTAGCTGTGTGTATCTCCTCACACTATGCTAAAGTACTTGGGTGGATAATGGCCAAGTCTTCAGTTCCTTGAATGACTATGCCATAAATTGCTTTTGAAAAGACCTGTTGCTTGAGTACTGCATGGGAGATCAAGATTTGGTCCATTCAAGTGTGACTGAACAACACCCTATACTCGAAATAAGATACGCAATTTGCATATCTTATATTGAATCTATTTCAAAAGTTTTATTTTAAATGGTGGGACAATTTCATCTTTGGGGTCATGCTAATTAAGTCAATGGAGAAAGATCAGGTATGAATTTTGCTAGAATTTCTACATTTCATCTAAAATTTATTTTGCTACATCTAATCCTTTAAACATCCTCTTTCAGATTTTTGTGGTCAGAAAATGGGTGTAGGTGTCACTGGAAGGACAGACTTTCTGCTAACTGAAAGGCTGGATATTTCACTTCTGATTTGTTATGCAATAATCACAAAGTATCATTTTGTTTATTAACCAGATGTTGACATTTGATTGCAATCTAGAACTGACCTTGCACTCCAATCATAACAATCATTTGCAAATTAGATTCAATTTAAGTAACATAACTTCCTGTGTTGAAAACAGGTGCAGTACTCTGCAGCTCTGATTTGCTGCCAAAATCAGATGTTGTACCAAAGTAAGGTGAGCGATGGAACCCCCAGGCCATGTTCTCCATTAAAACAGAGATATTTTAATAGGAGCAACAAGCAGTGTCTCGATTGTCTTTACAAATTTCACTCTGGAGCCAGTTAACAGCTATATTATTTGGTTTCAGAAACTTATACCCCTTATGCTATTTTTACTTGTTAAGAAAACAATCACTAAGCAGAGCTACAGAAGAACCCCTTTTACTTAAAGCTTCCAAAAATGCAAATTTATACTAATATTTCATAAAACAAGTGAGTTTTACTATCTACGTTATTGAATCTAGTGGGGCAAAACGAAAAAGTGGAGTAACTTTTTCTGCACATTTAAATTATCAACTAGCTAACAGGTTCAAATGAATTTAAGGAAATGAGGTTAAGTTTAAACCAACTTGAATTAATTGTTTTGAACAGATTATTTAGTAATGACATTATTTATTTGTATTCATAATTTATATTGTGATAGAAAGACAGATGACTGAAAAATTTTAACATGATGGCAAATAACGCAATTACTAAAATGGGCTGGCCCTTCACCACACACAAACAAGACTCAATCCCTGCACCAGAGAGCTATTTTTCTTTCTGTTCACACCAAATAGATTATAGCTAGGAGCCTAAGTTACTTGGCAGCCTACATTCAATTTTGAGAAGTGATTTAGGCTGTGTCTACACTGCAGAACTTAAATCTAAATAAGCTACACCAGTTGAACTATGTCAATTGTGTATCTTATTTTGAAATAGCTTATTTCAAAATTGGGAGTGGCTACACAGCAGTTATTTCGAAATAGAGCACTCTTCCTCTGATTTCCCTTATTCTTCATACAATGAGGGTTGCAGGAGTCAGAGTAAAAAGTCCTCCAACTTGACAGTATTTTGACACTATTTTGAAATAACTGCCTGCTGTATAGATGCAGACTAAGTTATTTCAGAATAGTGCTAGTTATTTTAAAATAGTGTTGCAGTGTAGATGTACCCTCTACTTAGGCTACAGCTACACTGCCATTTTTTTGCAGAAGATGATATGCAAATCATGCTCTTATTTGCATATCTTCTTCCAATTCTTTTTTCGGAAGAGGTTTTGCCGCTAAAAAGCCCCTTATAGACAGGGCCATTTCTCAGAAAAAACAAACAACCCCTTTTTCGCAAGATCCTATAAGCCTCACTTTTTGAGGAATAAGGGATCTTGCGAAAAAAGGTTTTTTTCTGACAAATGGCCCCATCTATACAGGGCTTTTTAGAGGCAAAACCTCTTCCGCAAAAAGAATCGGAGGAAGATTTGCAAACGAGAGAGCAATTTGCATATCCTCGTCCGCAAAAAAAGACAGGTAGCCATAGCCTCACTTATGAAAATGGGCTTTTGAACATTTTATCTCATGACATTTACAACAGCTGTTTGAATAATGTTAAAATATATACATAGACTAGAAGATTTATCTGGTATTACTTGGGCTCTTAACTCAATTAATTTTGGTTTAAATCATTGCTCTGGTGTGGGGTTGGGGATGAGGGGTTCAGTAGGCAGGCAATTCTGGACTGAAAGGACTACTTCAGCTCTCTTTCACTGCGGCAACTTGGGGCCAGGTGAGAAGTGATTCTCTATGCCTCTGCAGCTCCAGCGGGCATAGACAGGGAAAAGGTACATATCCCCCAGCTGGGGCAGGTCCAGATTTGTCTGCTGCCTATGCTCTACAGGAAAAGTTGGGATTGCTGCAAACAATGCTCTTTCCCCTCCCTCCCTGACAAAGGGGAACAGCCAGCAATGTTCCTTCACTAGTCCCTCTGCCCAGTCTGCCTAAAGGGAACCTGAAGGTGGGAGACACGGGCCTATGGCAATCCTCGATGGGGGATGCTCCAGACAGCCCCTTTCACCTGCCTGGTGATTCTGTCTCTTTTCTGTATCATTTTTTGTGACACAATCGCATTTAAGGTACATCCCATTTTCTTGGCACAATCAAAACCTTATGTTGCTTTAAATTATAAGAAGAAGCTGTATACTGAATTTGGTGACCCTAGTTCTTATGGTTTATGAGTTCTTGAACAAACAAACAGATGGACAGACAGGCTCTCAGTTATATAGTAGATTAAAGTGATTCATTTTTCATGTCTAAGACTGTATTTTGCATTATTTGCAAAACATTTGTGCAATGTTCAATAGATGCACAGAAGTTTCACCACATTGTCTGAAGGTGCATTATTTGCTATAATATTGAAATATTTCAGGCATCTATCTAGATAAGGAAATATACCAGTCTCAGACTAAATAGCAGCAGTGGACAACACATAGTTTGGAAATTATGTGTTCAAACTATTTAGACAATATTAAATCAGACGTTAGTAGAAATTGGAAACAATTTGGAAAACAAATAAAAAGCCTTAATATGGTTGAATTTTTTGGTATATTATTGCTAGCAGTATTCATTCAGCTATAATTTTTTGCCAAATGGCTTCATGCGGAATATTCATTTACATGCTGATCATTGAGAATGGGAAAAACTTTAAAAATAACAAATTGTCTAGTAGCACCTTAAAGACTAACAATACATGAAGATGGTATCATGAGCTTTCATGGGCACAATCCACTTCTTCAGATGGGATACTATCTACATGTTTTGTTAGTCTTTAAGGGTGTGTCTAGACTACCTAGTTTTGTCGACAAAAGTGGACTTTTTCGACAAAACAATACCAGCGTCTACACTACCGCGGAGTTCTGTCAACATAACGTCGACAGAACTCAGCAGTTTTGTCGCCACTGTTATACCTCATTTTACGAGGCAAAACACCTTCTGTAGACAGAGTTCTGTCAACAGAAGGTGTTATTGCCTGTAACACTGCGTCCAGACTACGGAGTTCTGTCGACAAAGCGGCTTGCTTTGTCGACAGAACTCCATGTGTCTGGACGCTCTTTGTCGACGGAAGTTTTGTCGACAGTATCTGTCGACAAAACTTCCGTCGACAAAACGCGGTAGTCTAGACGTACCCTTAGGTACTCCTAGACTATTTGTTGTTTTTTAAGTTTTTCCTGTTATAGATTAACTCGGCTACCCCTCCGAAGATTGTGAATGGGGATTGTGTAATCTACTATTTTGTAGATTATTTTCCCCACTATTTACCTGTATTGTCTCCAAATTTGCTCCAGAATAGGCTATCAAATTGGTCGTTTTTCTGTCAGAAAATGCAATTTCCTTGAAACCAACATTGTTCATATGAAAAGGTCAGTTTAGATGACTTTCCAAATTTGGAAAAAAATTGAAAAAGCTTTGGAATTGTGAAACCACCCAGTTTGACATTTTCAAGACTAAATGTTCCTTTTTTCAGTTTAAAAAAATCCCATTTCATTCAGAAATGTAATTTATGGTAATAACGTCAACTAAAAGATCAGAGTTGAAAAGAAATATTTAAAAATATCCAAATGAAAGGTTTTGATTGGCCCATTTTTAAACAAATTTATTTGATATGTGGATTTTTTAACAGGAAAAGTCTTTGAAATCTCAAAAATTCTCACCATGGGAAAACAATCCTTTGCCCAGATCTAGCAGGCCACTAACATTACTACAGGCTGAACCTCTGTAATTCAACACCCTCAGGACCTAACCAGTACCAAACCAGATAATTTTCCAAATCATGTGTGTGTGTGTGTGTGTGTGTGTGTGTGTGTGTGTGTGTGTGTGTGTGTGTGAATATTTTACTTCCACTGCTTACTGGGCTCTTAGAAGAAATTTAGGGGTAAATTAGAGCTCAATAAGAGAGTTAGGACTGATAGCTGTAAACAAACTTCATGGGACAAAATGTATAGGATAAGTGGACAATCTGTTAACTAAAATCAAGCCGGACCACAGATGTTGCCGGGACCAGAGTGCTGGATTGGTGAGGTTCAACCTGTATAAACAGAAATGATCTGACTCTTTCCCCTTGTAAGAAAGTTTCTAACACTGGTGCTTATGGAAAAAGGGAAAAGAATTGTCTTAAACTGTTTATTCCTGTGGGGGAAAATAATCAACTAAAGGCACCTGTGGAAAGTAAATAAAGAGCAGAGGAAATATAGATGGAAAAAACCAAGCCACAGCTGTGCTTGTAGTCACTGAAGTGTGCCCAGTGCATAATGACACTTTAGGTGGACATTGATCTCCACTAGTTTATGAGGTCTGTTGCAGAACTGAACCTTTTTCTGCTGAAACCCATGGAGCAGAAATTGCTACTTCTAATCTAATCCATTTTCAAATTATCATCCAATTGTGACTGATGACCTCACTGCAAATCAGTTTACCTAACAGCTAGCACTCAATAAGGGAAGAGAAATCAATCTTTATTTCCTTTGTCTTTGCCCTAGTTTTCTTTAAAAAAAATCCCTCATGATATCCTTTGTAACCTTCCATTCCACTCCAACTGGGAAGATAAGCCTGATAAAAAAGATAATGCTGCTTAATTGTCTGTGTCTATTTGAAAGGTGGGAATGATAATGGAAATCTACTGTATGTCTTGCTGAAAGCTCAGTTAAAAAGAGCAAAATATATACATGTAGTTTGTTGTTGTTGTTGTTGTTGTTGTTGTAGTAAACATTTATATTGGGAAAGGTTGGGGACCCTTTGTGCTGGTCATTATATAAGCATGAAATAAATGGCAGTCCTTCCCTCAAAGAGCTTGAAATGAAAAAGAAAAGTCAAAAGAGGTAGATCAGACAACAGGGGAAACTATCTGTGTATAAAATTCTTAAAGCTAATCTGTAGCAGCATTCATGACTTGCCACCTGGCTAGCCATTTTTAGATGACATTTGTTATATAAGTGGAAGTTCATGTTGTGAATTGTCCATAAAGGCTGTGTCCAGACTCAACTTCACCTGCGTTTAGACTACAGCCACGTTCTTTCGAAATTAAATCGAAAGAACGCGGCTTTTCTTTCGATGGCGGTAAACCTCATTGCACAAGGAAGAACGCCTTTTTCGACGGAGATCTGTGGAAAATAAGTGAGTGTGGATGCGGGGAGGCCATTTTTTCGAAAATAATGGCCTCCAGGAAGAAGCCCTGGTGGACAATCTGGGGCATGCCTTGCATGTCTCTGGTTCCTGTCTGCAGCCATTTGTTAAAGGGACAGGCACCCTCACAGCCACTTGTGGCAGCAAAGTAGCCAGAGCACATGGCTGGTTAAGTGCAGCATGTCCCAGCCCCAAGACCCTCCTGGCCCTTCTAGAGAGCCTTCTGGGGACCCAACCAGGGGCTCCAAATGCCGGGCACCATCATGGTCTGGGTCAGAGCTCAAGACCCTTCTCGAGCTCTGGGGAGAGGAGGAGGCCTTACAAGCCCTAAAAAGCAGGTGGCGAAATGCAGACATTTATGGCCGCATGGCAGAGGCCCTGGCCCAGAAAGGATACTACCCCTGAACCCAGCACCAGGTGCTCTCCAAAGTTAAGGAGCTGCCCCAAGGGTATGTGAAGGCCAGGGAGGATAGCTCCTGTTCTGGGGCAGCCCCCCACTCCTGCCCCTATTATACTGAGCTGGACCAGATCCTGGGTGGTGGTGAAGCACGCACACCACGGCATCTCGTGCAGTCAGGCTTGGCGGACCCTGTGGTGGACGCGCCAGAGCAGGACCCAGAGCAGTCTGGAGACGGGGCCATGGTGCCAGAGGAGGACAGTGAGGAGACGGTGACCCTCACCCTGGAGCCAATCACACAGACCCCAGAGGACTCCTAGGTGTCATCTGACACCAGAGATGAAGCAGCAGGTGAGTGCAGTGAGGTTGTGTAACACCCGGGGGAGGGGGGAGGGAGAGGGGTGCACAGTGGGTGATGCACAAGGGAAACCTGTAATGCTCAGGCTGATGCCCAGGTCACACACGGTGTTACCTTCAGAATGTCTGATTCCCCTGTCTCAAGGAGAGGGCATGCCCTTTTGGACAGCTATTGCACACATGACTGATTGTGATAGAAATGTAGCCGTGTTACTCTGATCTGAGGAAGTGGGTCTGGGCAATGAAAGCTCATCCTCTAATAAACCATCCTGTTAGTATTTTAAGTGCTACATAGTCCAGTTTTTTATGACTGATTGTGTCTTCCTCTTTTCCTCCACTGCTGGACCAGCCGTGCAAGAGGGCCACAGCACCCCAACCCCACCTCCATCTCGGGGACATGGGAGCCACAGACACAGGTGTGTGTATGCGGACATCCTGAGGCAACATGTGAAGGCCGTGCAGGAGCTCAACACCATCCTGCGAGAGAGGGCGGAGGCAGAGGATCGGTGGCATGACCGGCTGATGGAGGAGCTGGTCCAGCAGCGCACATCCCTGAGTGCCACTCTCAGGGAGGTCTGCGGCTTGCCTGCTCCTGTGCCTGGTCCTGCTCCTCCAGTACCCCATGACCCCACCCCACCAAACCCCCCTTCCACAGAAGCATCCCTTTCCCACCTTAGACCTCCCTCTCTCCCAGGCCCCCCCCCAGTTCCCCAGCCCTTCTCTCCCCCTGGCCCTCCTCTTCCCCAGGCCTCCCAGTCCCAAGAGCACCTACCCGCTGTTATCCAGCCAACCGACAGGCGCACCACCCGATCCCATGGCCATGGTAGACCCCGAACACGAGGCCCAAGCAGCAGACTGAGATCAGGCAAGCACCGAGCAACCTGATCCCCTTCCCCTCTCCAGGTTTCAAGTCCCCTTCCCCCCTCCAGGTTTCAAGCACCCCCATCACCCCAGTTAAATGACAAGGAATGTGTTAAACAAAATGTTTATTGTACATAGTTTGGCATGAAAGTATATTTTCTACATCAAAAATGAACAAAAGCTTTTTTATGTTTGCAACAGTTATACTATTTTCCAGTGAGTGATATTTAAAAAAATAAAACAGAACTTATTCTTTTGAGACAAACCCTGGTGTTTATTATTTTTCCAAACAGGATCAGAAGATGGGTTGTGGAGGGAAGCTTCTATTGGGCCAGGGCCCAGTCCCCAGGCAGACGCCCCTCAGTAGAGTCAGTGGCCTCCAATTGAGAATTGCTCCCGTAGGGCCTCTTGTATGCAAACAGCAGACCGGTGAGCCTGGCGGATAGCAGCTGTCCGGGGCTGGGAAAAGTGCCTCTCCTGACCATCAGCACCTGTACCCCACCCTGATAGGAAGGCCTCCCCTTTCCTCTCCACCAGGTTATGGAGAACGCAACACGCGGCCACCACTTCAGGGATGTTGCGCTCCCCCAAGTCTAGCCGTGTGAGCAAGCACCGGAATCTCCCTTTTAAACGTCCGAACGCACATTCCACCTGGTTGCGAGCCCGGTTAAGGTGAGCATTAAACTGCTCCTTGCTCGCATCCAGGTGGCCGGTGTAGGGCTTCATCAGCCACGGCATCAGGGGGTAGGTGGCATCAGCCACTATGCACACCGGCATGTGCACATCCCCAACCGCAAAGTCGTGATGCAGGAAAAATGTTCCTGCCTGAAGCCTCCGGTAGAGGTACGAGTTCCTGAAGATGCAGGCATCATGTGCCCGCCCTGACCACCCAACACAAATGTCAGAAAACTGGCCACGATGGTCGACCAGGGCCTGGAGGACGATAGGAAAGTAGCCCTTTCTTTTAATGAATTGGGCTGCTCGATGGGGCGGTGCACGGATTGGAATGTGTGTCCCATCGAGCGCTCCTCCACAATTCGGGAAGCCACGGGCAGCAAAGCCAGCCATGACGCTGTCCAGATCTGCTAGACAGGTGAGCAGATCTGTTGAGCAGCTCCGAATTGATGGCCCTCACCACCTACAGAAAGAGACAGACAACAAAATGTTAGAAGGGGTGCCTTATCTCTTAGGAGGAGAACCCACCACCCACCTTCCCTCTCAAACACCCCGGGAATCCCCTCCTCAGAACTACTCCCCCCAACATTTCAGGGTGAGTGGAGGAGCTCCCTCCCACTCACACTCCACTTTGCCCTTCCTGACAGTCTCCCTTTCCCCCACCCCAAACTGTGACTGTCCCCAGACAATGACTTACCTCCATCAGGATGGATCCAACAGTAGACCTGCCCACTCCAAATTGGTGTCCCACAGAGGGGGTTGCCAGCTTCCAGAGGGCAATGGCGACCCTCTTTTCCACGGGGATAGTGGGCCGCAGGTGGGTGTCTTGCCGTTGCAGAGCAGGGGTGAGCCAGGTACACAGCTCCTGGAAAGTGGTCTTTCTCATCCAGAAGTTGCGTAGCCACTCTTGGTCATCCCAGAGCTTCATAACAAGCCGGTCCCACCATTCAGAGCTGGTGTCAAGCCTCCAAAAACGCCTGTCCACAAAGAAGTTTGGAGGCAAGAGCAGTGGGGCTGCATGATGGATGATCCCTTCGTACCTCTGGTCTGGGTCCAGATGGGGAAGTAGCCTCATGACTGTGTCATGCAGATGCAGCAACACTTGCCGTATGATGGCGTGGGACCATCGCCTGCCCAGGGGCAGCTCTGGCTCCATGCCGAAAAAACGGGTCTAAAACAGAAAAACCTCCAAACAAAAAAACTGCTGGGGTGTCCCAGGAAGCTGAGCACTCCAAACCAGCACTGCAATGCCTTGCTTACCTCCTAGATGGACAGCAAAGGCAGCTGCAGAAGCAGAGCAACGGGTGTTCAGGGGCGTCCCTTTAACCATGCGTCTCTGCAAAGGGCAGGCAGCAGCACCCGGAAGGAAATGCTGCCCCATGCCCTGGCAGAAGCGGTTCCGGGTGGCTTTTAATTTTGAAAGAGCGTCCAGCAGTCAGGATGCTCTTTTTCGAAAAAGCAGATCGATTTTCCGATCCGCGTATTGTAGTCTAGACGCGCTTTTTCAAAAGAGGCTTGCAGTCTAGACATAACCAAACATTTCACCTACAGAGATCATAAAGATAGGGTCACTAACTCTGGACGGATTGGACACCATTGATGCAAATGAAATCTGATCCATTAATTCAGGAGATTTGGCAGTCCTAGAATTGCATATTGAATGTTTCATTCTAAATATACATCACTGTATTATTCATATTAATATGAAGACAGATGCAAAATCCCACATATCCAAATACACTCTAACTTTGAGGAAGCTCAGTCCCAGATAAACAGACATCTTGAAATATGTAAAGCTCTACGCATCTATTGACCAGATCCTGGCCTGATCCAAAAGGGAGAAGATGAGCACAGGATCAAGGGAAAACTGTGCAAATGAGCAAGGGGATGGCACATACGTTGTTTTCCTACTCATAAGTCTCTTCTTCTAATCACTTTTCATTAAGTCTCTTATTTCTGGCTGTTCATCTTTGCAGCCACAACTAGTCTATCCTATCCTGGTTTTAAGTGTCTACCCTAGCACCCCCCTAAAGTTTAGACATGTACAACAGTGACCGATGTACAGGATAGGGAATATAGAGACATCTCTGAAATTCTCTCCTGATATGACTTGGAATTATCAATAAACTTGAAGCAGATTGAGATGTCCTTGCTTCCAGTTGGGCTTAAAATACCACAAACACAGCCTTTCCTTACAGGCTTTTGCCAATTACGTTCCACGTTCCAATTCATAACCAGAAAGTGCAGAGATAAGAATTAAACATAATAGAGAAATAAACTTGAGTGAACTTCTTTTGAACCTCATTGTAAAAAGTTCATCTGGAAATTTTCACACAAGTTTTGAGGTATTTCTTGTTTTATCCAGATTGACTTCCCAGGCTCTGTTGCATCATTGTTTATATATTATTGTTGCTCTGAGACTTGCACTGCTTGCTGAGTATGTTGGGCTTGGGGGGGGGGAGGAAGGGACGTGTTGGGGTAAATTGTTCCATGAGAACGTTAAGGAAACAGGATAGGTATAGTTTGTTTTTTTAAGAGTTCCTTAACCAGTTTCAGTATCTAACTCAGATTCCATAACATTTGGACCCCTACTGAAACAAATGGCAAGTATTGGAGGAATAGAAATGCACTTAATGACCTCAGAACAATTTTTAATTTTCTTAAGTATTGCTTTGAAGCACTACAAGCCTTTGAAGCAGCATTAGACTATTATTCTATGATGTTTGGGGGATAACCTCCATTCTTTATCTACCTAAGCAGGGGTCTTTCTTCAGTGAACCACTTAGTATTTTAAAAAGCTAATTGAATTTAGTCATGATCAAAGGTGCCAGATTAAGAGCCCTGGAAACCAAATTCATTTATTTGTTCAAAATGGGCTCAGTGTCACTGGAATCTTCTCATCCCACTCCAATGAGTGTTTCAACTCCAATCTGAAGAAATATTTTTAGAAGTGAAAGAGTAGTTCCTTGCCAATGTACTCTTTGAAAGTTTAGGCTCCCTCATTTGGACCACCAGACGTGGATGGACATAGAATGAGCCCACCATTGCATTCCATATAGGTCATCGTATATTGTTGCTTCCAGACATGTCTGACAAGAACTGTACTTGAGATGATGAGTTAGAGGTTAAAGGCTCTATATCCCATAGACAGTGCCCACCCCTTCCATATTTATGAGTTAAGAGGAAAAAAGTTTTCAAAAGCAAAATTCTGCCCCAGCCACCTACTAACTACATAGACCTAGAAGGGCCTACTGAAGAACTGTGGGGGAAAACAGAAAAGGTGAAGGCAAGGAGTGAGAAAATTTCTTAATTTTAATTGAGAAAATTAAAGTAGGAAGTGAAAAAACATTTAACTACTGACCAAATCCCTTTCTTTATGGCTGTGGATCAGCAGTAATTATACAGTGTTATTAAAAAAAACAACAAATGGTCTGGTAGCTCTTTATAGACTAACGAAACACGTAGATGGCACAGCCCACTTCTTCAGATGACCAGAGTTATGAGTTGGGGATATGAAAACTCGAAATAAATAGGAGAGGGGAAAGAGGGGAGGGAGTGGGAGACAGACCATCATTAAGTATCTGGAGAATGGATACTTAAACCTAAGCACATAAAAATCAAAGTCAATAGATAGATTCCTAAAACAGGAAGGATACCACTCAGGGAGCTATTAGCACCTTCAGTGGTTATTAACTAGGTAGAGTCCCCACCAACCTATATCACGATTGAGTCCATTAGCATGTGAATTGAATTTGTGGATGAAGTGGGATTCCAGGGCTTCTCTGTGTATTTGGCTTGTAGAGCTAGTTTGTGACAAGACAGCTACTTGCAGGTCTGTTAGACTGTGGTTTGGCAGGCTGAAATGCTCACCAACAGGCTTCTGTATATACCCTTAACGAATATCCGATTTGTGTCCATTGATTCTTTCCCACAGAGACCGTCCAGGTTGTCCAATAGCAGTGGGGCACTGATGGCATTTAATGGCATAGATCAAATTACTAGATGCACAGTCAAATGACCCTTTGATTTTGTGGCTTATGTTGTTTGCTCCAGTGATGAATTCACCAGTGTAGATATGTGGGCAGAGTTGGCATCTTTTTGGTTGCATGGCTGGATACAATTATATTTATAAAGAAGGCACAAAGGGTTGTGAGGGTTGTGAAAAACATAGATGAAAACAAATAACAAAATGATGCATAAAAAAGTGGCTGAGGGAGGAAATTGACAATTGTACATTAAAAATTTACATATGGTTAGCTCATGCAATTACACATCTTATTTTTATGGATTTAGGCAGATTGTACAGACTGAGCCTTAATTGTTCTTCTATGTCCAGGAATTGATTTCTCAAAAGTTGTCAACCCTGAACCAGATGAAGTAATTCTCCTCTGACAATAGCCAGGCATCAGGTTGGGGGATAATGGAGATAGTCAATTTGCAATAGGAATAATGGAATCTCAGAAAAGTGTATCACTGATATTTTAAATGGAAGAAGAATATTTTAGTTTCCAAAATATTTTTTAATTTCTTCTTATAATCCACACAGCTAGTGTAGTTCACTGCCCCATGTAGCGACACTTGGACAACTTACAGCGAGAGATAAGAACAAGGGAGCTCTACAGCCTAAGCTAAGAGCCAGCTGACTTTATAGCTCAAGATGCAGAGGCTACTACATTAAGCTCCAGAGCTGCGAAGTTCAAATCTGCCTGGTATTAGTTACATTCTCAGTCAGGATCTAGGCTAGAATATGACACTGAGGCTATGTCTATACTATGATCCTCTTTCACAAGAGAAAATGCAAATAGAGTGCTCATTTGAATATGTCACACTCTCATTTGCATTTCCTCTTTGGATGCCTTTTGCGCAAGAGGTTTTTGCGCAAAAAAGAGCTGTGTAGACGGCTCCTTTTTGCACAAAACCCCCCTTCTGCGCAAGAGCCGTCTACACAGCACTTTTTTGCGCAAAAACCTCTTGCGCAAAAGGGATCTGAGGAGTAAATGCAAATGAGAGCACAACATATGCAAATAAGCGCTCCATTTGCATTTCCACTTGTGGAAGAGGATTGTAGTATAGACGTAGCCTGAGAGAATAATTGTTGATATGGTGGATAAACTCTTCCTACCCACTAACAAAGAAGAAAACATGACCATGCTAATGAAGATGGACCTCAATTCACCAGCTGATACAATTAAAAATACTACTCTCCTTTCTCTAAGAAGCTACATGTGTTGACGGAAATGACCTGAAATGTCCTTTTCCTCTTTAACCAAACTCAGAGCCTTCCAAAATATCTTCTTGGGACTAAGGAGGTGTATGAGAAATCTTAGCCCCAAAAGGAACAATGCCGAGTTTGTTTAGTCTGCAGAAGCGAAGAGTGAGGGGGGATTTGATAGCAGCCTTCAACTTCCTGAAGGGAGGTTCCAAAGAGGATGGAGAAAGGCTGTTCTCAGTAGTGACAGATGGCAGAACAAGGAGCAATGGTCTCAAGTTGTGGTGGGAGAGGTCCAGGTTGGATATTAGGAAAAACTATTTCGCTAGGAGAGTGGTGAAGCACTGGAATGGGTTACCTAGGGAAGTAGTGGAGTCTCCATCCCTAGAGGTGTTTAAGTCTCGGTTTGACAAAGCCCTAGCTGGGTTGATTTAGATGGGATTGGTCCTGCCTAGAGCAGGGGGCTGGACTTGATGACCTTCTGAGATCTCTTCCAGTTCTATGATTCTATGATAAGGGGATGGGTTGATGAGAGAATATGATCTTAGTAACTAATTGACCATTCATTTTCAGTGGGAAATATGTCAATGGAGGGATGATAGGAGTTACTATAGAGAATTTCTGGGTGTCTGGCTGGTGAGTCTTGCCCACATGCTCAGGGTTTAGCTGATTGCCATATTTGGGGTTGGGAAGGAATTTTCCTCCAGGGTAGATTGGCAGAGACCCTGGAGGTTTTTCGCCTTCCTCTGTAGCATGGGGCACAGATCACAGCTGGAGGACTCTCTGCATCTTGGGACCTTCAAAGTATTTGAAGGCTTCAATATCGGAGATATAGGTGAGAGGATTATTCTAAGAGGGGTGGGTGAGATTCTGTGGCCTGCACTGTGCAGGGGGTCAGACTAGATGATCATAATGGTCCCTTCTGACCTTAAAGTCTATGAATCTATGAAAACCAACACTGGGAATGGAATGACTCCTTCAGTAACAACTGAATCAGCACTATTATTAGAGGGTACAATTGAAGAAGCCTGATTTTCAGTTACAGAAAGGCTACCCCACACTGTTTTGGGCCTTGGGTCCTTAAAGTGGGTATAATTTACATTAGTCAGAGCAGTGTAAAATGGCCTTAGTATAAATAAAAGTCAGTCCCTTTACTCATTCCTATTGAAAGACAGTACTATTGGAATCAAGGAGACATTTTCTGTAGTAAAATTTCCGACTAAAGCTATGTCTACACTTAAAATGCTACAGCAACACGTCGGGAGGCAATTACTATAGAAATGGGAACGGTTTTCCCATCACTTTTGTTAATCCACCTCCGTGAGAAGCAGTACTGAGTTGACAGACAATTCTTCCATTGATCGAGTGCAATCACTCAACGAGGAGTTGGGTTGACTTAACTATATCTGTCAGGGATGTGAATTTTTCAAACTGTTGAGGATGTTACTAGGTTGACTTAACTTTTCAGTGTAGATCACGCCTAATCCTGAAGGATTGCAATGCAGACAAATTATGACAGTTATTCAATTCTCAATAAAATTTCCCTTACAAGTTATGACCCTCAGCTAGTCTTCACTGAAAGGCAAGTTGACCTTGTTATGTTACTCAAGGGTATGAAAAATCCACCTCCTTGAGCAATATTATTAATCCAACTCAAACACTGGAGTATTCACCAGTAGGTCATCAAAGGATTCTTCAATCACCTAGCTAACCAGGCTAACTCCAGTGACAGGAGAACCCCAGGAATACAGGAAAGAGAGATGCCCTCACTATATTCATTATATGCCAGTATGTTCTTGGAACAAAGAAGAAGCATGTAAAGCAAATGTTGATAGCCTATGTATTGTAGTAAGTGAACTGATGTAGCATGTTAAGTGTAGTCTTAACCTCTGGAAGATGAGGGCCTGAACCACAAGCCCATGTAGCAAAGGTCTGGTTTGAAGTCTACGGCCTGGCTAAAAATGGTCAAGACTTTGTTACTATAAAACAAAACTAAGTTGTGAGCAAGAGGCAGACCCCTACTCACAGAACTGGGTTTTGCTTTATATCAGCAAGGTCTTGACGATTGTTAGACAAGCCTCAGGCCTCAAACCAGGCTGTGATACATGGACTTTTGATTCAGGCTCTCATCTTACTACAGTAACCACATCACAATTCATCATTTAATGGTTTTGGCCTGACACTATCCCAGGCAGGCCATTTTTTTTCCTTTAGAGTTTATGTATTGTTGATTTTACATAATGTTTCAGTGCCAAAAGCACCACATGCAGCATTACAGGGCAGAGTACCAACAACAGAGTTAAAAGGCCAGATTAAAAAATAATAATAATAGGAGAGTTTGAAAATAAGGAAGGAGTCATTACTGAAGTACAGCACTTATGATTCTAAGAAAAATGTTCTTATAGTGCTGAGAACACAGAACATAAGAACATAGGAACGGCCATACTGGGTCAGACCAAATGTCCATCCAGCCCAGTACACTGTCTGCCAACAGTGGCCCATGCCAGGTGTCCCAGAGGGAGTGAATTGAACAGGTAATGATGAAGTGATCTCTCTCCTGCCGTCCATCTCCCCCCTCTGACAAACAGAGGCTAAGGACACCATTCCTTACGCATACTGGCTAATAGCCATTAATGGACTTAACCGCCAAGAATGTATCTAGTTCTCGTTATAGGAGTTCCATAGATTGACTATGCGCTGTGTGAAGAACTTCCTTTTATTTGTTTTAAACCTGCTGCCCATTAGTTTCATTTGGTGGTCCCTAGTTCTTATATTATGGGAACAAGTAAATAACTTTTTCTTATTCACTTCTCCACACCATTCATAGTTTTATATACCTCTATCATAAACCTTACTCTCCTCTTTTCCAAGCTGAAAAGTCCCAGTCTCTTTAATCTCTTCTCATATGGGACACGTTCTAAACCCCTAATCATTTTAGTTGACCTTCTCTGAACTTTTTCTAATGCCAGTATATATTATGGTAATAATAATCTGAGTAACTGAAGGATGAGGAAATATTCTTTGTAGGTTTATAAAGGTGTCATGGGTACACACACAAATATTTGAATGCCTCTGGATATGACACACCAGCAAAGTATCTGGTATGCTGCTGGTGTGATGGGTATTTAATAGGCTTGCCAGCCTGTGGGGGCTATAGTATGCATGATACTGAATTCCCACAAGGACAATACAATATTTACAACTGGCCTTTTGCACATCTGGTAATGACTCTGTAGTGTACAAATGCTGATCATCTGGCCTTCTGCCATTTTTTCTATGCGCATGGGCCTTCTGCGGTGAAATTGCGGCTGGATAAAATAATTAGCAGATACTAAGATGGCTCTAGTCACAAAGTTTGCTTTTGAAAAAAATGGAAATTACAAGCTTTAATGAGGCCCAATTCTTTCTTTGGGATCTACTGAAGGCAAAGGCCATCTGCATGCAGGCCCTGTGCTTTTGTACTACCATTCAATGCACATGTGCACCTGGAAAGATGTGGATCCTCGACGGCACAGGAACACAGGAAAGAGATAGCCCTCCCTACTTCCATGCCTTCATAGTCTTCTTAGAGTAAAGAAGACTACCCTTAGCATTTCAAGCAAAATTTAAGAGTCTATTTCTTACAATAAGTGTCTCGGCACATCCAGGAAAGGACCTGGCCATACAATATCAAATGTTTCCAGAAGATTGCTGCTTCAGCTTCACATGTAGCATTTTAAACAGCATTCAGTTAACTTAATACTTATCATCTTTGTTTTATTATTTTAATGTTATTGTATGACAACTGCTCTTTAATCTTTCTTTTATCTACTAGGTCTATACTTAATGATCATAATGACTACTGCACAAACTCACATCAGATCTCAGGGTGAAGACTGAAATGCTAATAAATTTGAAACCGTTTTCAATTAGTGCACAGGAAATTTACTTTGTGAACTATGACTTGTTTTATTAGTGCCCTGGGGGGCAATTTAGATTGGAAAAATCAGGAGATTATTATTTACCAGAAAGGGAAGGCAGATACTTAGCCTTCATCTATAGTAAAATAATATAGTGATGAAAATTGGACTACAATATTATGGAACATCTAAAAATATTTGTTATAGTTTGCGGTAAACCAGTTTCACAATAATGAAAATTATACTCTCCCCATTCTAAACTTAAGACCTTTCTTTCTGTCTTAAAATGAACCTCATAGCCAAGCCTTTTCTGGGTATTTTAAATAGTTACCATTAAGGATATATATATAAAAAAAGATACTCAGAAAATCAGGAACTCCTATGAACGGTCCTGTAAATCTAGTCAAATGACATCCAAGTTTTCTCAGGGTTTTGACACACACAGGTAATGCTAGCACTTTCCCTTTCTGCTGCTTTTTCCTATCATTAGAAGAGCAAATGGAACCAGTGACCACCAAATATTTGAAATCCCAGCATATTGTGCTATTTAAAATAGTACTGATCTTCTGGGAACAGATCTCAAGCTAGTAACTGAGAATCACTGATCTATATTTACAGGTTAATAGGACATCACTTAAGCCAAGGGACTTGGGCCCTTGATGCAGAGCTGCAATGCCCCAGGGGGAATACAAGAGACAGCTGTGCACACCATGCACAATCTCTTCTGAATACTCCACACTAGCAGTCTACAGCATCCTCTAAGATTCACCTTTAAGACTACACATCCTGTCCCTGCAATGGCAGGCAGCCCAATGTGGAGAGATAGTGCTTGCCAAGTCCTCTTCTCTACTTCCAAGGCACACCAAAGGAGCAGACTCTGTACTCCCTCAAACAAAGGGACTCTAAGTGTCTGTTGCCAGTGAACCAGTTAGGCAAGTGTTTAGCGGAAGAGCCTCATACATGCTAATCCTCCCCTCTTTGTATTGCTGAATAAGGGACTCTCTCAGTCTGCTGTAATACTCCAATACTGTACTCCTGTAATCATAACCATGTCAATGTCTCACAAGGGGGGAATGTCTCTCAGTTCAGCAAGATCTTTCCAACAGTGCCCAGCTCAGTTTATGCAGCACTGAACAATAGTTTAAACACTACAGGCTAGATTATTATAGATCTTTTTTGGCCATGCAAAGGAGTAAGAATCCTCTGCCTGACCTTGCTTACATTGAGCATCAAGTTGCAGGGGTAAAAGCAAGAGCAGCTAGCTGGGTGTATAGTGAGGTCGCCCTAAACCACCTCATGAACAGGAGAAATTATAGTCTAGCCCTAAGGGCAGACTCTGATCTTAGTTTTATCACGGTTAAACTATCTACTGAACTAACAAGATGCATTTACTCCCAATTCATACTCATGATCTGGCCTTAAAATTCTAAAACCTTCTCACAGGAAAATTGTGTACAATTGTCAGCAGTTCTCAAAGGTAATTCCAATTATCCTTAAATGCAAAATCTTGCTCCACTTCCTTAAACAAATAGAGCCATTGAAATCAAGCACTGGACCAGCATCTGGACATAAATGAATGATCATTTCAAAACAATGACTATGGGGCCAAATTATTTTGTTAATTACAGCATCAAGTAAAAATCTTGGCATTCATTTCCTGATAAAGGTGATGGAACCTGCTTAGATATGGCAGCCTGTATTCTTTTGGCTCACCTGAATATAATGAAAACTGAAGCATGCAAAATTTAGATTTAGTGCCTTGAACAATGATTGTGAAGTCTTGATAGCAATGGGTATATTTTTACAAGGTCAGCTTTTGCAAGTGAAATTTGTTCCTCCAATATCTGTGACTGTTGATTTAATTGCAGATGCAAAATTAGAGCATTTACACAATTCAAATCTATGAGATGCAAATATTTCAGGTGCAACTGGTTCTGGATTAAAAAACAGCATTATGAAAATTTGGCTCTGTATGTTTGTGTACCAGACTCTAACCAAATCAAATGTTTCAGTTTAAATTACTTTATAGCTGAGATTTTAACAGAAATTCATTAGAAGATAAATTCCTTAAATTGATTTTCAAAATGTTAGCTATACATTTAAACAATATAATAATGCTGTCAGAATTCTTCACTATTGGCTGTACACCACTGTTAAAATTATTAATTTTAAATAATAATTTAAAGTAAAAGACATTCTGACCTTAATTTGCATACGTGCTTAATTGTTGAGGCAATGTATTTTCTCTAACAAGTATTGTGGATAAGGCAGAAGCGGTGGACGTTTTGTGCATCTGCAATTAAACCTAGACTTTAGTAAGGTATTTGATATGGTCTTGCATGACCTTCTTATCAATAAACTAGGCAAATACAACTTAGATGGGGCTACTATAAAGTGGGTACATAACTGGCTAGATAATCATTCTCAGAGAGTAGTTATTTACGGTTCACAATCATGCTAGAAGTCCTTAACAAGTGGGGTTCTGCAGGGGTCTGTTTTGGGACCAGTTCTGGTCAATATCTTCAGCAACGATTTAGATGATGGCATAGAGAGTTGTGTTATTAAGTTTGCAGATTATGCCAAGCTGGGACGGGTTGCACGTACTTTGGAGGATAGGTTCATAATTCAAAATGTTCTGTACAAACTGGAGAAATAGTCTGAGGTAAATAGGATGAAGTTTAATAAGGACAAATGCAAAGTACTCCACTTAGGAAGGAACAATTATTTTCACATCTTCAGAATGGGAAGTGACTGTCTAGGAAGAAGTATTGCAGAAAGGGATCTAGGCGTCATAGTGGACCACAAGCTAAATATAAGTCAACAGCATAACACTGTTGCCAAAAAAAGCAAACATGATTCTGTGATGCATTAACAGGAGTATTGTGAGTAAGTCATTCTTCTGTTTTACTCTGAGCTGATTATGCTTCAGTTGGAGTATTGTGTCCAGTTCTGGGCACCACATTTCAAGAAAGAAGTGGAGAAATTGGAAAAGGTACAGAGAAGAGCAACAAAAATTATGAAAGGCCTAGAAAACATGTGCTATGAGGAAAGACTGAAAGAATTGGACTTGTTTAGTTTAGAAAAGAGAAGGTTGAAAGGAGAAATGATAGCAATTTTCAAGTATCTAAAAGGGTGTTACAAGGAAGAGGGAGAATTTTTTTTCCCTTGGCTTCTGATGATAGGACAAGAAGCAATAGGCTTAAACTGCAGCAAGAGAGTTTTAGGTTGGACATTAGGAAAAAGTTCCAAACTCTCAGGGTGGTTAAACACTGCAATAAATTGCCTAGGGAGGTTGTGGAATCTCCATCACTGGAGATATTTAAGAGCAGGTTAGACAGACATCTATCAGGGATGATATAAATCATGCTTGGTTCCTTTCAGTTCCAGTTCTAGTATTCTATGATTCTCTCACTGGTATTTCTTCCAATTCTCCTAAGAGAAGAGAATTTCTTATTTGTTTAACAATAATTACCTAATTTATAGGTATATCAAATAGATTGATTTACATGATTTAAAAAAAATATCTGAGGTACTATGTTATTGTTTGAAAGTGTTCAAAATGGTCTTTATTTCATATAACAGGGTGCATTTCAAATTCAGTATGGTTTGAGAATGCAAGAGAATGTGTTGAAATAGAACCAGGCTGCATTGTAGAAAATACCAGCCTTTTATTCCATAGCTAAATGCAGTTTTGTAACTGCAGTTTGTCAGGTTTGTCTCAGTGTGTAGAAGAAAACCCATGATGCATCACTTTGTACTCAAAAGAAGAAAAAAATGTTTTATAAATAGAAGTGTGGACAAAAAGCACTGAGCCAAATTCATCCTACTTAACTGAGAAGGTGACATCATGGTTTCATTCCTGCCCCCCCCCCTTCCCGAATTTGGCACAGCAGAAGGGTAGCGGGAATTTTGTTGTTGTTTTGTTTTTGTGTACAGCAGATTTATGATGGTGTGTGAATAATATTGATGCATAGCACAGGTGAGAATGTTGCATGTATAAGTATAAGGTAAAATGTAATGATCAGGACAAAGCATTCAGGGCAACCCGATCCTTTATTAGCATGACTTTTCTGTGGATGCCAACTTATTTTTGCTTAGTAGCTGCATTAAGGGTTGAGAGACAAACATGTAGCTAAGCGCCTTGTTAATATGTGGATAATTGAACTAAAGTCTGTGTCTTCTCAGACACATCCATTTTATGCTCACATCTTTTCTTGTACTCTTGTGAGAATGGCAGCAGGTGCAGAATACTTGAGCTTTTTTTGCTGTTCATTGATGAGAACTTTGCTTAGCAATTAACCTCACAGGCACCCACATTTAGCTGCCACTCATGCTTACATCGGAATGCCACAAACCTTGCACTCTCTATGGCACATCATACAGGCCTTGCAGGATCAAGGGTAACGAAAGGAGAGTGTTCTAGAGTTAGTTAGCAGAAAACATATTAGTAAAGTAATTTGGAACACTATCGTTATGGAATTAGTACTGTTTGTATTGCAGGAACAGTTAGAGGTTCCAGCTGAAAGTGAAGCCCTGTTGCACTAGGCATTATACAATTTATAGGAAGAGGCAATCCTTACCCAATGTTTTTGTGACATTCCCCCTGGACATTTATTTAATGTATTCCATAGCACATGTAAGGGTGAAAGTAAATTATCAATCAGTGCTGAAAAAGATGGCTGATAAAAGGGAACCATAATAAATGAAATTATATGCTGACAAACACAAATGGGATCAAAAGAATAAGGAAACCTGTTGGAAATACATTACTTATTATAAGCCTGCCCAACATGATTCCCAAGTACATTTTTAATAATATTGAAGACAAAAGTTCAGCTATTGAGAAAAACCATCAGCTGGCTCACATCAGCTGCCATAAAAGCCGTCAACATGCAAAATTAAATAATTACCAAAATGCTACAAATAGATCAAAAATACCAAAGTGCTGTTGTGTAAAATGGATTGACAATTATTTACAATAAAAAAATGAACTTTGTTAGCAAAAGGAAAAACAATGTTAATGATGATATTTTTCTACCATACATTATTTGTGGTCTTCTCCAACCACCTCATGGATTCTGGAGATTCATAGATTCAAAGCCAGGAAGTATGACTGTGATTAACTAATCTGACTTCCTATGTAACACTGGTCACTGAGCTTCCCCAAAATAACTTCTAGGCTGTGTCTACATTGGCACCCCTTTCCGGAAAAGGGATGCTAATGAGACCAGTCGGAATTGCAAATGCCGTAGGGGATTTAAATATCCCCCGCGGCATTTGCATGAACATGGCTGCCGGGGTTTTGCCGGAGAAAAGCACCAGTCTAGACGGGATCTTGTGGAAAATAAGCCCTTTTCCGCAAGATCCCTTATTCCTACTTGAATTCCTACTTGAAAGTAGGAATAAGGGATCTTGCGGAAAAGAACTTATTTTCCGCAAGATCCCGTCTAGACTGGCACTTTTCTCCGGCAAAACCCCGAGCCGGAAAAAAGCGGCAGCCGTGTTCATGCAAATGCCGAGGGGGATATTTAAATCCCCCGTGGCATTTGCAATTCCGACTGGTCTCATTAGCATCCCTTTTCCGGAAAGGGGTGCCAATGTAGACACAGCCCTAGAGTGTATCTGTTAGAAAAAAATCCAGTCATGATTTTAAAATTGTCAGGTGACATAGAATCCACCACAACTCTTGATAAATTGTTCTAATGGTTAATACATTTCACCATTTGAAAGGTACACCTTATTTCTGGTCTGAATTTATCTAGCTTAAACTTCCAGACATTTGGCCATTTTTCACCTCTTTCTGCTAGACTGCAGAGTTCATTATTAAATAGTTGTTTCTCATGTAGAAACATATGTGGGTATAGAAGGCAGAACTGATTGGGGAGGGAGCTGGGCCAATGGGAGAGTCTAGATGCAGAACTGAAGAGGACTGGGCAGAAGGTAGAGTGGAGGGCAGAACTGATGGCAGATTTGGCAGATGAGGAGTCTAGAGTGCCAAACTGATGAAGGCTGGATTCCTTCACCCCTCAGTCTTCTTCCTCTTCCCAATCTGGGGACCAAAGTCAGACCTCCATCATTCTGGTGGTGAACCCTCATCCAAAGTTTACTCAAATCCCTAGGAGTCCTTCCAGATTCTTCAGTAGGCTTAGGATCAAGCCCAATATACAGAGTAACTCCAGTAGGGCCTGTGGAGTAACTCTAGATTAGGAAAGTATTGGTCCAAAATTGTTCTTATGTTATTGCTCTTTGAATTTTTTTTAATTTGCTCTATTTTACCATCCCTTACTCTGCTATTCACAAAACTGATTGAAAAGACAACCAATCCTGCCCTACCATCAAACAGGGTCAACACCAACTTGTTAAGCTGCCCATTTGGTTGTCTTCCTTTGTGATTTTCTAAAATAATGTCAATGAAAGGACAATCTTGCCTGGACTGAAACCTCAGATCTATTTATTCCCTAACATGTGTCTGCTAACACATATTAAAACTACTTAGGAAAAGAATAGCTTAATTATATTGAAAGTAGAGAGATATTAAAAGCATCCCCTTTTGTGATACTCCTGTTAAAGTTCTGTCAGCACTTGTACAAATTACAATATCAGCTGTATTTCCAGAGTGTGCTAATTCTAGACAAAACATTCTCCAGACTAAAATGTCAACTTGAAATTTTCAGCTACAACGAAAACATTTTTAATCACAGTGGTGGTGGTGAAGGTCATGATACTATGAAAAATAAAAATACTTCTGGGCCAAGATTTATTTCTTGGTCTTTATTTTAAATGACTCTTTACTTTGGGTACCTCAATTTTTGGATGTCCAATTTGAAGCATTCTGAAGGAACTTGACTTTCAGAAAGTCCTGAGCATGATTCCCGACCCTCACTGCTTTCTGAGGCTCCCACTGGCTGGGAATGACAACCCATGACCACTGGGAGCTGTTAACACTGTTCCTGTGGACACTCAGGTAAACAAAACACCTGGCAGCCTGCTAGGGACTAACCCTGGCAAATCACATCTGACCGGCTCCAGCCATACAGGCACACTTTTTTATCATTATATCCCATCATGTTTAACATCCCTGAGAGTCAATTTGTCAACTGATGTAATGTGGTAAAGCTTCATAGCAGTCAGTGGAGCTTCACTGGTATACATCAGGTGAGGATCTGGTTGATCAGACGAGACTGGGTAATTCGTAAAAATATACACGGCCCAGTTTTGCAATCCTTACTCATCAGAGGTGCTGTCTTGTAAGGGATTCCATAGCCCTATCCTGCTCCTCCCCAGGTCCCATCCCCAATACACCTCTTCCCCCCAACCCTCCCTGCTTCTTCCCACCCTACTTCTTCCACCCCTGTTCTGTATCCCCTTCCTGAATCTTCTCCTCCCAGCACCTCTAGCATGTTGCTGAACAGCTGATCCGTGGTGGGCAGAAAGCACTGGAGGAGGGGAGGGGATGATCTGCGGACTATTGAGCAGCCACTATTTTCCCCCACAGTTGTTCCAAGACCTGGAACACAATAGAATCAGTGCCTATGTTATTCAAGAGTGTGTGTGCTCAATCACTCAACTGTATCACCAGCAGATCCCACACATCAGCAGGTGGGATGGAACTTGGGACCTTTGGTTAGTGTATGAGCCTCTACTGCATGAGTTAAAAGCCATGTGACTCTTAGCCAAGGCTGTAGCAGATTCATCAGTCTCTATCAGGGCTAGATGCCACTAGAGGGGGACAGAGCACGATACCAAACAGTCATTGATTACACAGGCAGTTTTCATTTATTTCAAATGACAATATCTGTGTGAGAAAGTTTTCACAATTGGTGAAATTTACCCTTATGCTGAGGACCAGTATTAGGCCTATGTGTCACTTAAGGTCTCAATATAAGGTTTGGGTGGGACTGCAATGCTGTATATACCTTGTGATTCCATTTTGCCCAAAGTGAATTTCTGCCCAATAAGGACACCTCAGTCTAGATCACAGACGTTGTGAATAGGCAACAGGGGGGGATCACTTAGGCTGTGTCTACATTGGCAAGATTTTGTACAAAAGCAGCCGCTTTTACGCAAAATCTTGCCGCCTGTCTACACTGGCCGCGAGTATTTGCGCAAGAACACTGACTTTGTAATGTACAAAATCAGTTGTTCTTGTGCAAATGCTCTGATGCTCCCGCTCAGGGATAAGCCCTCTTGCACAAGTATTCTTGCGCAAGAGGGCCAGTGTAGACAGCAACATTAATTTGTTGTGTAAGAAAGCCCGATGGCTAAAATGGCCATCAGAGCTTTCTTGCGCAAGAGAGCGTCTACACTGGCATGGATGCTTTTGCGCAAAAGCAAATCTTTTGCGCAAAGGCACATGCCAGTATAGACGCTCTCTTGCGCAAATACTTTTAACGGAAAAACTTTTCCGTTAAAAGTATTTGTGCAAAATCATGCCAGTGTAGACGCAGCCTTAGTGTTTGCCTTTTCTGTTCATTCCCTCTGGGGCACTTGTTATTGGCCACTCTTGGAAGACAGGACAGTGGGCTAGGTGGACCTTTCTTTTGACCCAGCATGGTTACTCTCATGTTCTTATGTACAGTAGGGAACAATCTTATATTTACTAAGAAATGGACACACATTTCCCCTTTCTAATTGCTATGTACCAAACTCTGACCTTTGCAAAGCAATTAAGCACAAAATAAGCAAAATCTCAAACTGGAAATGACAGAATGAGTTCAGTTCAAGCCATAATTGTCTCAAGTTGGAATATGCACTCCTAGAAGATTTAACATTTTATTAATTTGCAGCCAACTGGCAGCAAAAAGGGTTGAGAAAAATTTCCTTGCCTTTAAAATTATCAGTGAAAATGGACAAAACAATTTCCAGTGTCAGCTTTATAAATGAAAGTTCTCCTTGATTAATTTTAATATCTTTGGCTCTGTGTTGTTTTCTGTCACAATTCAAACTTTTGAATGCAATGTTGCTGCGTACATAGTTCTTCATTTAAGACAGAGAGAAGAAATCTGGCCTTTGTGGCATGAAACTTATAGCAGACACTCCAATACAAGAGCATTTCAGATTCAGACAGGCAAGCCTTCTCTTTACAGCAGTTGGGGACTTTGCCTAAATGAGAACTGTAGATTCCAATGCATAGTTTATAACTGACTGTTCTTCATGTAAAAGTATTTCATCAGTTATTTTATGATTGTAGTTAGACAAATCATTTATTTTGATAAATTATCCTTTGGACCGTGCCGTGCAGGTCAAACGCCATGAAATGTAGCTGCCTCACAACATCTTGAGGTTGCAGAATTACTTAAGGAATTTCTGATTTGCTATATGATAAATGTCCCATGATTAATAAGAAATGCAGAAGCAGATGCATCTGTAGATTAAAATAATGCAACAAGATGAAGCATTTGACATATATTACAAACAATAAATGAACCCATCATTCAGGCCTTCTAGTCTCATTAAGAGAGCTATAGGACTGTCCAAAAAGAACCTATCACAACACACCTTTCAAAACACATGGGTTCTACACTTGCCTCTCAGAAAATGTAGCGTATCTCATCCAGTGCACAAAATGCTCCATTTAAAAGCTATGTGTATCAAATGAGACCATCACCACGTGCTAGAATGAATTCATGCAGAAAAAGGATGAAACACACACACAAAAATCACATCACTTTTCCCATGATCACTTTATATGTGTCCAATCATAGGCATGAAGGGGACCTTGAGAGATCATCAAGTCCAGTCCCCTGTCCTCAAGCATCATCAAGACCAGGGCTACTCAACTTTGAAAGCTCCGGGGGCCACAATGATACTCACATCACATGCCGAGGGCCACAACCTAAGTGTGGTTGCATATACATACAAATATATATGCAAATAGTTTCTTTCACAGTGATGGGCATGAATACAAAAATTAAGGCAAGACTACACAACACACAAGCCCCATTTCAGTCAGTTCAGCAGATATTAATAAAATTCAATATTTATCTGATTTCCACCCATATGACAGCACTTTTAATGAGCAATGACAGTCCAGGAATGTAACTACTAAAACACATATCAACAAAAGACCATGATAGTGACTATTTTTTTGTTTCAGCTCCTGGCCACGCGTTGAGCACCATGTAAACCCAAGCTGACCGCGGGCTGCAGACAAATGTGATATGGGCTGCATGTGGCCCATGGGCCATATGTTGAGTAGCTCTGATCTAGATCATCCCTGACAATTGTCTATCTAATCTGCTCTTAAATATCTCCAGTGATGGAGATTCCAAAACCTCCCTAGGTAATTTATTCCAGTAGGAAGTTTTTCCTAATGCCACCCTATAGAATCACAGAATCATAGAGCTGGAAGAGATTTCAAGAGGTCATCAAGTCCTGCCCCCTGCCCAAAGCAGGACTAAATCAAGCCAGCCAAGGCTTTGTCAAGCCGAGACTTAAAAACCTCTAGGGATGGAGATTCCATCCCCTTCCTAGGTAACCCATTCCAGTACTTCACCACCCTCCTAGTGAAATAGTTTTTCCTAATATCCAAACTAGACCTCTCCCACCGTAACTTGAGACCATTGCTTCTTGTTCTGCCATCCGTCACTAATATGAACAGACTTTCTCCATCCTCTTTGGACCTCCCTTCAGGAAGTTGAAGGCTGCTATCAAATCCCCCCTCACTCTTCTCTTCTACAGACTAAACAAACCCAAATCCCTCATAGGTCATGTGCTCCAGCCCCCTAATCATTTTGGTCGCCTTCCGCTGGATCCTTTCCAATGTGTCCACATCCTTTCTATAGTGGGAGTCCCAGAACTGGACACAATACTACAGATGTGGCCTCACCAGAGCTGAATAAAAGGGAATAATCACTTCTCTAGACCTGCTGGCAATGCCCCTCCTAATGCAACCTAATATGCCATTAGCCTTCTTGGCTACAAAGGAACACTGTTGACTCATATCTAGCTTCTCATCCACTGTAATCCCCAGGTCCTTTTCTGCAGAACTTCTATTTAGCCAGTCAGTCCCCAGCCGGTAAAAATGTTTTGCATTCTTCCATCCCAATTGCAGGACTCTGCACTTGTCTTTGTTGAACCTCATCAGATTTCTTTTGGCCCAATCCTCTACTCTGTCTAGATCACTCTGGACCTTACCCCTGCCCTCCACTGTATCTACCTCTCCCCCTAGCTTAGTGTCATCTGCAAACTTGCTGAGGGTGCAATCCATCTCCTTATCCAGTTCATTAATAAAGATGGGAATCCTGCCCATCAGATCTCTGAGGGTATGTCTACACTACAAAGTTAGTTCGAACTAACAGACGTTAGTTCGAACTAACTTTCATAGGCGCTACACTAGCGCTCCGTTAGTTCGAATTTAATTCGAACTAACAGAGCGCTTAGTTCAAACTAGGTAATCCTCATTCCACAAGGATTAAGTCTAGTTTGAATTTACTAGTTCGAATTAAGGGCTGTGTAGCCCCTTAATTCGAACTAGTGGGAGGCTAGCCCTCCCCAGGTTTCCCTGGTGGTCACTCTGGCCAACACCAGGGAAACTCGTCTGCCCCCCTCCCTTAAAGGGGCACGGGCTGGCTACGGTGCCCATGCCAGGTGCAAGCCTGATAGCACCCAGACAGCAGACCCTGCACCTGACACGGCTCGAGCCAGCCACCCGATGCCCCCCAGCCCTCCCCCTCTTCCCGGGACCAGGCTGGTGGCTCCTGGGAGCTTGCCCGGGACCGCAAGAGGCGGGCACCTGCCTGAGCTAGTGCAGATATCGTGGACCTCGTCCACGATCTCCGCACTAGGCACAAGAAAGTGGCCGGCTAGGGCAGGAGAGCTGCCAGCCTGGCCACCCAGGAGCAGGTGTGCAAGAGAATCAAGGGGGTCCACTGAGACCCCCGACCCTGAGCCCTGAGCTTACAATGGCCGTACTGGGTCAGACCAAAGGTCCATCTAGCCCAGTAGCCTGTCTGCCGACAGCGGCCAACCCTAGAGACCCTGGAGGGGATGGACCGAAGACAGTGACCAAGCCATTTGTCTCGTGCCATCCCTCTCCAGCCTTCCACAAACTTTGGGCAGGGACACCACTCCTACCCCCTGGCTAATAGCACTCCATGGACCCAACCTCCATGACTTGATCTCACGTCCCTTTAAACTCTGTTCTAGTTCTAGCCTTCACAGCCTCCTGCAGCAAGGAGTTCCACAGATTGACTCTTTGCTTTGTGAAGAACAACTTTCTGTTACTAGTTTGAAGCCTGCTACCCATTCCTTTCCTTTGGTGTTCCCTAGTCCTTCTATTATGGGAACTAATGAAGAACTTTTCTGTATGCACCCTCTCCACCTAACTCCTGCTTTTAGAGACCTCTATCCTGTCCCCCCTCTGTCTTCTTTTTTCTAAGCTGAAAAGTCCCAGTCTCTTTAGCCTCTCTTCATATGGGACCTGTTCCCAACCCCAGATCATTTTAGTTGCCCTCCCCTCTCCTAGCCTCTCTTTTGCCCTCTCCCACCTCCTTTTCCCAGTCTCCCCCAGTTTTGTTCAATAAAGACAGATTCCATTTTGGAAGACACGTTATCTTTATTTTGTACATCAAGAAGAGGGGCTAGGGAAGGGTAAGTGGAAGGAGGTGAGGGAGAAATGGGGCACGAGCCCCCGATGGGGAGGACTGGGCTGGCTCTGCAGGCTTCTGGGGGTGGAAGCTCTCCTGCAGCCCCCCAATTGGCCCCTCTCCCCAGATGGCAGCCTGCGGCAAGTGCAGCCGGTCTGATGGCCGAGTGCTGTGATGTGCTCAGTCTGGGCAATCCAATCCAGAGCTGCTTTGAAAACGGGGCACCCCTGAGAACTGTCTGTTCAGGGTGGGGGTCGGGACCCTTTAAGCACAGTCCTCAGCTAGCCTGAGACAGCATCTCCACGCTCTAAGTCCTCCTCTGATGCCCTGCCGGCACTGCTTCCGGCCATCCTTAACCCCGATTCAGGGTCCACTTAATGTGGACATGCTAGTTCGAATTAGCAAAACGCTAATTCGAACTAGTTTTTTAGTCTGGATCCGTTAGTTCGAATTAGCTTAGTTCTAATTAACTAATTCGAACTAAGTTAATTCGAATTAGCGCTGTAGTGTAGACATACCCACTGTCAGTTTAGGCTGTTGACTGCCTAGGCTTATAAATCAGCTTCATGGCAATAGTGCCTAAAAGTCTCATTGTGCAAAACCTTTAGATTTCAGCTTCAGGAAGAAAGCAAGTTGTGCTCATGTATTTATCACATGTAATTACCTTTTCAAAAGGAAATGACATGTAATATCTATCCCCAGTGAAAATGGTTTAATAAAAAAAGGGAAGGACTTGCATTAGTCAGAAAAGGGCAGGCAGTAATATTTACAGCCATGCCAATGTTATGAGATGACATTTATATGACACAGTTCTCTTTGTGCTGTAGCTGTGTTTGTCCCAGGAAATTAAAGAGACAAGGTGGGTGAGGTGGTAATCATTTACTGGACCAAATTTTGTTCATGAGGGACACACACTCGCAAGATTACACAGGGTTCTTCAGGTCTGGGGAATATACTCCACATTAATAAATTGAAGAGGCACTTGATGCACAAGTGGAAAGTCAAAGATTTGTCTTTGTGTGACTGTGATGCAAACATCCAAACCACTCATAAAACAGTCCACAAAATACAGATTGAAACGTGCAATTGAAGAAGCCTTGAAATTGTTTATGGACCCACAACTGCATCTATAGAAAGTTGCTTTGTAGAGGCTATACAGCAGAGATCTAAATACAAAGTGGAACAGATTGTTTAATATAATTAAGCATATATTTCAAGGGAAACATTGAAGGTAAAGTGGCCTACCCACTCTTTAGTCATATGAGGGGGAAAAAGCTAGGGAGGTTAGTGGTTTCCGGATTTTTGTAATAAGCCAAAATCAGTGTTTCTCTTCAGTTCATGATTTTCAGTGTCCTGCACAGTTAGGGTATGTCTATACTACAAAGTTAATTCGAACTAACAGCCATTAGTTCGAATTAACTTTCATAGCGCTACACATACAAACCGCTAGTTTGAACTTAATTCGAACTAGTGGAGCACTTAATTTGAACTAGGTAAACCTCATTCTATGAGGACTAATGCCTAGTCTGAATTAAGTAGTTTGAATTAAGGGCTGTGTAGCCACTTAATTAGAATAGTGGGAGGCTAGCTCTTCCCAGCTTGCCCTGGTGGATACTCTGGGTCAAACCAGGGAAACTCTGCCCCCCTCCCAGCCCCAGAGCCCTTAAAGGGGCACGGGCTGGCTACGGTGCTTGTGCCAGGTGCAAGCCTGCCAACACCCAGCCAGCAGACCCTGCACCTGGCATAGCATGAGCCAGCCACCCGCTGCCACCCAGCCCTCCGCCTCTTCCCAGGACTAGGCTGGCAGCTCCCAGGAGCCTGCCCAGGGCCGCAAGAGGCAGGCACCAACCTGGTCTAGTGCAGAGATCGTGGACCTCATCCAGGTTTGGGGGGAGGCCTCCAACGTCCATGACCTCCGCACTAGGCACAGGAAAGTGGCCATCTAGGGCAGGATACCTGCCAGCCTGGCCACCAAAGGCCACATGCAAACCCAGGAGCAGGTTTGCATGAAAATCATGGTGGTCCAGTGAGACCCACGACCCTGAGCCCTGAGCTTAGAACAGAAGAACGGCCGTACTGGGTCAAACCAAAGGTCCATCTAGCCCAGTAGCCTGTCTCCCGACAGTGGCCAACACTAGGTGCCCCAGAGGGGATGGACCAAAGACAGTGACCAAGCCATTTGTCTCATGCCATCCCTCTCCAGCCTTCCACAAACAGAGGCCAGGGACACCATTCCTACCCCTGGGTAGTAGCACTCCATGAACCCAACCGCCATGACTTTATCTAATTTCTCTTTAAACTCTGTTATAGTTCTAGCCTTCACAGTCTCCTGTGGCAAGGAGTTCCACAGGTTGTCTATTTGCTTTGTGAAGAAGAACTTTCTTTTAATAGTTTAAAGACTGCTACCCATTCATTTCATTTGGTGTCCTCTAGTCCTTATATTATGGGAACTAATGAAGAACTGTTCTTTATGCACCCTCTCCACACCACTCATGATTTTATAGACCTCTATCATATCCCCCCGCAGTCTCCTCTTTTGTAAGCTGAAAAGTCCCAGTCTTTTTAGCCTCTCTTCATATGGGACCTGTTCCAAACCCATAATCATTGTAGTTGCTCTTTTCTGAACTCCTTCCAAGGCCAAAATATTTTTTTGAGTTGAGGAGACCACAGTACTGAAGATATGACGTACCATAGTTTTATACTTCCCCTCCTCCTTCCCCTGGCTTCCCCCTTCCAGCTCCCTCCTCCCAGGTTTCCCCCTCCCCTCTTCCAACCTTTCTCTTCCCCTCTCCCACATCTTTTTCCCAGTCTCCCCAGAGGGTAATTCCCCCCCCCCCCCAGTTTTGTTAAATAAAGAGAGTTTCTATTTTTGAACACACGTGTCCTTTATTTTTTACATCAGGAAGGCGGGCTAGGGAGGGGTAAGTGGAAGGAGGTGAGGGAGGAATGGGGTACGAGCCCCCAATGGGGAAGACTGGGGTGGCTCTGCGGGCTCCTCGGGGTGGAAGCTCTCCTGCAGGGTCTCCGGGATCCTGACAGCCCCCCGATTGACCCCCCCCCGGATGGCAGCCTGTGGCAAGTGCAGCTGGGCTGATGGCCGAGTGCTGTGATGTGCCGAGTGCGGGCACTCAGGGCACTCCAAGACAGGACTGCTTTGCTGTCCCTCATCGAGGTAGACAAGCAAGCGGGGAACCCTGAGAACTATCTGTCCGGGGTAGGGGTCAGGTCCCTTTAAGCACAGCCCTCGGCTAGCCTGAGGCAGCATCTCCACGCTCTAAGTCCTAACCTGATGCCCTGCCGGCACCTGTTCCGGCAAGCCTTAATTTCGATTCAGGGTCCACTCAATGTGGACATGCTAGTTCGAATTAGCAAAACGCTAATTCAAATTAGTTTTTAGTTCTAGATGCACTAGTTCGAATTAGCTTAGTTCGAATTAACTAATTCGAATTAAGTTAGTTCGAATTAGTGCTGTAGTGTAGACATACCCTTATATATTTAAACTCCCAGGCTTGTCTCTTGAAGGTATTATGCAGGTTTCCTTTGAGGATGAGGACTGATCAATGGATTTAATAATGGCCTAGAGATACACTTATAAAGTTTATGGATGATACCAACTGGGAGGGGTTGCAAGTGCTTTGGAGAATAGGATTGAAATTCAAAATGACCTGGGCACACTGGAGAAATGGTCTGAAGTAAATAGGATGAAATTCAATAAGGACAAATGCAAAGTACTCCACTTAAGCCAGAACAATCAATTGCCCAACTACAAAATGGGAAATGACTGCCTAGGAAATATCATTGCAGAAAGAGATCTGAGGGTCATAGTGGACCACAAACTAAATATGAGTCAGCAGTGTAACACGATTGCAAAAAATAGGTGTGTTGTAAGCAGGAAATAATTCTTCTGCTCTACTACACACTGGTTAGTCTTGAACTGGAGGATTGTATCCAGTTCTGGGTGCCACATTTCAGGAGAATGTGGGTAAATTTGAAAAAAAGTCTATAGAAGAGAAACAGAAATGTTTAAACATCTCCTAGGAGGGGAAGTTAAAAGAATTGGGGTTGTATAGTCTGGAAAAGAGAAAACCCAGAGGGGGCTTGACAACAGTTTTCAAGAACCTAAAATATAACAAGAAGAGTGACAAAATATTCTCTAGAACGTCTGACAATAGGAAAAGCAATGGGTTTAAATTGTAGCAAGGGAGGTTTAGAGGTGGTTGACAAACTGGAAAGCAGTGATCATGAGATGGTAGATTTCAGGATCCTGACCAAAGGAAGAAAGGAGAGTAGCAAAATACACACCCTGGAGTTCAGAAAAGCAGCCTTTGACTCCCTCAGGGTACGTCTACACTACAGCGCTAATTCGAACTAACGCATCTAGAACTAAACACTAGTTCGAATTAGCATTTTGCTAATTCGAACTAGCGCGTCCACATTAAGTGGACCCTGAACCAGGCTTAAGTATGGCCGGAAGCAGTGCCGGCAGGGCATCAGAGGAGGACTTAGAGCGTGGAGATGCTGTCTCAGGCTAGCCGAGGGCTGTGCTTAAAGGGTCCCGACCCCCACCCTGGACAGACAGTTCTCAGGGTGCCCCGCTTGCAAAGCAGTCCTGGCTTGGATTGCCCAGAGTACCCACACTGGGCACATCACAGGACTCGGCCATCAGACCGGCTGCACTTGCTGCAGGCTGCCATCTGGGGAGAGGGGCCAATTGGGGGGCTGCAGGAGAGCTTTCACCCCCAGAAGCCTGCAGAGCCAGCCCAGTCCTCCCCATCGGGGGCACGTACCCCATTCCTCCCTCACCTCCTTCCACTTACCCTTCCCTAGCCCCTCTTCTTGATGTACAAAATAAAGATAACGTGTCTTCCAAAATGGAATCTGTCTTTATTGAACAAAACTGGGGGAGACTGGGAAAAGGAGGTGGGAGAGGGGAAAAGAGAGGCTAGGAGAGGGGAGGGCAACTAAAATGATCTGGGGTTGGGAACAGGTCCCATATGAGACTAGGCTAAAGAGACTGGGACTTTTCAGCTTAGAAAAGAGGAGACGGAGGGGTGACAGGATAGAGGTCTCTAAAAGCAGGAGTTGGGTGGAGAGGGTGCATACAGAAAAGTTCTTCATTAGTTCCCATAAAGAAGGACTAGAGGACACCAAAGGAAAGGAATGGGTAGCAGGCTTCAAACTAGTAACAGAAAGTTGTTCTTCACAAAGCAAAGAGTCAACCTGTGGAACTCCTTGCTGCAGAAGGCTGTGAAGGCTAGAACTAGAACAGAGTTTAAAGGGACGTGAGATCAAGTCATGGAGGTTGGGTCCATGGAGTGCTATTAGCCAGGGGGTAGGAGTGGTGTCCCTGCCCAAGGTTTGTGGAAGGCTGGAGAGGGATGGCACAAGACAAATGGCTTGGTCACTGTCTTCGGTCCATCCCTCCAGGATCCCTAGGGTTGGCCGCTGTCGGCAGACAGGCTATTGGGCTAGATGGACCTTTGGTCTGACCCAGTACGGCCATTGTAACCTTAGGGCTCAGGGTTGGGGGTCTCAGTGGACCCCCTTGATTTTCATGCACACCTGCTCCTGGGTGGCCAGGCTGGCAGCTCTCCTGCCCTAGACGGCCACTTTCTTGTGCCTAGTGCGGAGATCGTGGATGAGGTCCACGATGTCTGCACTAGCCCAGGCTGGTGCCCGCCTCTTGCGGTCCCGGGCAAGCTCCAGGGAGCCGCCAGCCTGGTCCCGGGAAGAGGGGGAAGGCTGGGGGGCATCGGGTGGGTGGCTCGAGCCATACTAGGTGCAGGGTCTGCTGGCTGGGTGCTGGCAGGCTTGCACCTGGCACGGGCACCGTAGCCAGCCCGTACCCCTTTAAGTGGTCCGGGGCCGGGAGGGGGGCAGACGAGTTTCCCTGGTGTTGGCTAGAGTGGGCACCAGGGAAACCTGGGGAGGGCTAGCCTCCCACTAGTTCGAATTAATGGGCTACACAGCCCTTAATTCGAACTAGTAAATTCAAAGTAGGCTTAATCCTCGTGGAATGAGGATTACCTAGTTCGAACTAAGCGCTCCCTTAGTTCGAATTAAATTCGAACTAACGGAGCGCTAGTGTAGCGCCTATGAAAGTTAGTTCGAACTAACGTCCGTTAGTTCGAACTAACTTTGTAGTGTAGACATACCCAGTGAGATATACCTCAGAATGTGGATTCATTACTAATGTGTAAACACAGAGCAAAGATTAGGCAAGGGGAAAATACTACAAACTATTTTAAATTCTTACATAGCTTAAAGTCTCAGAGGGGTACCAGTTTTAGTCTGTAACTTTAAAAGCAACGTGTTGTTCTGTGGTGCTTTACAGGCTAACATATTTTTGCATGAGCATCTGTGGGTAAAACCTACTTCCACTCCATTTCATCTGATGAAGTGGGCTTTACCCAGAAAAGTTCATGATATAATGCATGTATTAGTCTCCAAGGGTACGTCTACACTGCATCCCTAGTTTGGACTAGTGTTGCAAATGGAGGCGTCCGAAGTAGTTAATGAAGCGGGGATTTAAATATCCCGTGCTTCATTAATATGAATTCTCCAGCACGCTAGTTCGAATCACAGCTGATTTGAACCAAGAAGTGTGTGCCGGGACACGTTAGTTCGAACTAAAGCCCTTAGTGCGAACTAACGTTACTCCTCAAAAAATGACTAACTTTTCTCCTCATTTTTTCAGAAGTTACCTTAGTTCAGAGTAAGGGCTTTAGTCCGGAACTAATGCGTCCCGGCGCGCACTTCCTGGTTCAAATCATCTGTGATTCGAACTAGCGCGCCGGCGAGATCATGTTAATGAAGTGCGGAATATTTACATCCCCGCTTCATGAACTACTTCGGACATCTCCATTTGCATCTCTAGTCCAAACTAGGGATGCAGTGTAGACGTACGCCAAGGTGCTACAGGAACTCATTGTGTTTAGATAGTTTAATGTTTCTTGGAAATATCCTGATACAATGCTAAATTATATCATGGATATTTCGACCAGTAGCGTACAAGAAATATAATATGTTGTAATTTTCAAACCTTCTGAAACAAAGCCAATTGCTAGGAGGCCATTTCTATTTGAAAACACTGGGTCATAAATGACTTGGCTCGGAAATCTAGATGTCACTGGGAGTTTTGCCATTGACTGCAGCATCAGGCTTCCAGTGTTAATCCAAGTTATATTTCCTTTATAATACATATCTGCTTTTTAAGGGTGTGGAGCTTTCCTTTACAGGTCACTGGTTTGAACACAGTTCTTTTCTGTAGAAAAAAATCTCTGAGGGAAGTTCAGCAGCCTATTTGAAATTAATAGTCCAATAGTCTTCAGCTGGTTCCTTGAGTAATAATGTCAACATCATAAAAGTCCCCAATACAATTGGGACCTTTGTTAACTGTCTCACCAAAACAAAGAACCAGGTAGGCAGGAAAACCAAAGAGCACTTTCATGGGGAGAGCTGTTGCCTCCAGATGAGAGCATGTATAGGGGTGTATAAGGAAAGCATGTGGATAAGCAAAGGACTATAATTCATCTTAATATAGCATTCATTAAAATTTTAAATAACTATTTTAAAATTACCAGCTTTTCTCTCATAACTAAAACAGAACAGTCCATATCTATGAAAGTGCGTCAAGTGGTTTCTATGCCTACCAAAATCAGAGAATATTGTAGATGGTTAGTAACACTTATACAGATTAGGAAATAGAGTGGGAAAGAAAATTTAAAAACAGAAGATGTTTTGACCCCATTGTTGAGCACAATATCCTCTTACAGTGAAATGTAGTTGGTTTTTTTTTTTTAAATCCAGTTTATTCTCTGATTGTATTCTACCATAAATCATCTGGACAGATGTGTGCTTTAGTCATGCATCAAGGTTGATTACCATTGCTTTAGGATTATACACCATAGAGTAAGAATTTTTTTGTTTTATTGTAACATTTAATTGTTTTGGTTTTTATAGCAGAGAAAATGTAATATCCCATGCATTTTTTGTTACAGCACATCTGTACAATAAAATCACGATATCATGCAATTTTCTGTTCTCCTGAACAAGATTTTGAATTCATATCTGAGTCTACTTATTCTGGGTTTTGGGGAGGGGGATGAGGAGATGTTAAAATACTGTGTTTCAGAACTTTTCAACCACGTATTTCACCTCACGCTCCGTATTTTGAAAAGTTGGTGGGTCGATACAAAATCAGAATATATAAACTGATAAATGTGTTAGGGAGCAAGTGTTTGTCAGTGTAGTGCCTTGGTCCTATTGAATTCCTGCCACCATGTGTCAAGGATTTTTAAATTACAGGGTGTGTATACTGTGTTAAAACTTCATTGTGCCAGGCCAGTCTGATTTGCAGGAGGGTGGGGGGAGTCAAGTTCATTCATGAGGTGGTTCCTTACCAAAGGAAACTCTGGGGGGGGGGGGGAAGATATATATCAGGGATGGTGATTGACCTTGGCTATTATAGTTCATCATAGCTGGCATAGAGTGGAGATTAACATGAGGTTACTCAATATTTCTATTAGATAGAGCTCAGATTTGACATTAGTCATGGGTATAAAGTAAATTTTGAATCTGCTTTGGTATTCAAACTCACTTAGTTATCTGCCAGCTCCAGTGAACTTACAAAAACAAGATTGTTATACAGCATAAAGCAGAGCATATGGCTGAAACAAAGAGAATGCAGGATTTGGCTCAGGGACTGATACTGAAATGATCAGTATTCACTGACATTTGTAATTTACCAAATTAAATTTTGTTCTCAGAAAAGCAAACAAAATGACTATTTAGTCTATGATTAATATAACACATACTTCATATCATGTGTAGAGGTTGAGTTTGTCTACAGTGAAAGAATCCTTTATGGCAGCTCATAACATGGCATACAAGTAACTGCCACAGCTCCAAAACTGTTTTTTTTTTCCTGCCTTCATTTCCCTTCAGACATTCCAGAGGGTGCAGAGAAGGAGATGTGAATTTTACTGTGAAAACCCAAGTTTGCTGAAGGACAACCATTACCTTTTTTTTCACTCAAGAACATGAAGCACACAGCAGCACCATCAGCAAAGCTGTAACATTCCTTTGTAAAATGTATCACAGCATGACACACATTGTTGCATAGCACAGACTGTATTTACCCTTTTCACAGTGGAAACAAAATTTTTGGTCAACTTCTACAACTGAATTTTTGTTTGGCACTTCTTAAAACTTAAAGTGAATTTGCAAAATGTTTTGATGATTATCAATTATTACTTATATTATTTTGAAAAATAGTGGAAAAAAAGACACCCCACCTCCCACCTGGGATGTACATTTTTGCATGTAGCTCTAATGTTTACTTTCACAATGAGTCATGCTGGAAGGAAAGGAGGTGCTAACACCCAAGATCAAATCAGTTCATAAATTTACTTCATTGCTTAGTCACACCATCAACACTTGTTTTTCTACTGAAATTGTTTTTCATTATTTCCTTTCTTTCACCTCACCTGTGTGATTTTTAAACCTAAATCAATTGAAAACATTTAGCAGAAATATCCCTATGGAGAGATGCATTGGGAATGTAATACAATCAAAATGAAGTTGACAACTTTCAACAACCACTCTTTCCCAAAGAGGGTGACATATTTTGGTGAAGCGAGAACATGCTCTTTTTATGTATCCTCTCCATCCTGTCTGTATTGCAGTATGGCTGTTTTATATGCCATCATTCTGAGTTCCCTAACCAAAGACGGTGCTGCCACAATGTTGCAACATTATTGCCATGATGGACTTCTCTGGCTTAGGGATATACTTATTGTTGAACTTCTTCTAGGTTCAGCTGACATAGGCTGTCATAAGAAATAGAAACCAAATAACAAGAAGGAAACAACATGAAACACCAGGTTCCTGTACTATATGCTGATATTGTTTGCTTTAGCTCCAATAAAGAACAGTTTTTCACTATCTATGCCAGGAATTGGAAAGCAACTAACCAATTGACTTCCTTTCTAGATTTTCCTTCCTCACTGAGTCAGAAATTGAACTGGTCTTTTGTTCAGGCACAGGAAGAGCAAGTAACTTCCTCCTACGGCATCTCCCCAAATTAAATCCCTCATCTACCTCCCATCTCTCTGTTTGGCAAGGTAAAAGTCCTAATACTAATCCTAAATTAACATTCAAAATTAGGCACAATTTATCTTACTGAACTGAACTTAATTCATGATGCAATTCATTTCTAGTAGGTACGCATGGCTGTATGAACAATTATCTCTTACTGGTTCAAAGTCATCAGCAACCAGTTTGGAACGGGAGCACTTCCTTTAGGCTACATCTACACTATGAGCTTGGCATGTGATTCTCAGTTTACGTAAACATTGTCATGTTACTTCTTGGCTGAGCTAGCTGCCAAAAAGACTAATATAGTCACATTAGGACCGGCAGCAGTAGTGAAGACAGTGGCCAGCCACTATGAGTGTACACCAAACAGAGGGTATGTCTACACTACCCCGCTAGTTCGAACTAGCGGGGTAATGTAGGCATACCGCACTTGCAAATGAAGCCCGGGATTTGAATTTCCCGGGCTTCATTTGCATAAGCGGGGAGCCGCCATTTTTAAATCCCCGCTTGTTCGAACCCCGTGTAGCGCGGCTAGGATTCCTATTCCGAACTACCGGTACACCTCGAGGTGGGCAGGTAGTTTGAACTACGGGGCATTTAAAAATAGCGGCACCCGGGAACATGCAAATAAAGCCTGGGATATTTAAATCCTGGGCTTCATTTGCAAGTTCAAATGCCTACATTAGCCACCCTAGTTCAAACTAGGGTGGCAGTGTAGACATACCCATTCAGCCACAGGTTCGCGGGCCATATGATATTTAGCAGTAAAGAATAATTACATCAGCTACTGGAATTAAAGGGTGAAATTCTATGATATGCATGATACAAGAAGTCAGTCTAACTAAACACAGTGGTTCTCTTCAGTCCTCAAAAACTATGAACTCTCCAGTTGCACTAAAAATCCCTGAGAACTTTTCACTAGCCATATTGATTCTGAGAATAAACAACAAAATATACAACATGTAAAACAAAATAATTAATTTCTTCCCCTTCCAACAATTCCAACATTAAAGAATGCATGTCACTAAATATGCTAGTCTGCCATGAAGTGTTAATACTTTTGAACAGAAATGCTTTAGCTGCCAACATAAAACACTGTATCTGGAAACAGCTGACTGTACCTGAACTAATTTCTTCCTTGGCTTTCCCTATCTCTATTTTTTTTTCTTCTTGCCATTGTTTCAGGCAGAAATCCATGCAAGTACAGATTGAGCTTCTCCTCCACTGTCCTACACACATCTGAATCTCTGTAATAATTTTAATCTACTGGGATGGCAATTAATAAATGGGAATTAAAATCCTTGGACTTTGTCCTATCTGCTAAATTCCCTAATTGCTTTGTTCACAGAGAAGGGCTGAGTTACTGTATTGAGCTATATGTAAAGCGCAGAAAACACAGCTTTGCTACATGGTTAACACATGAAGGTTAATCTCTTCAAAAGGAGCACATGCTGGCTATGCCAGAGGAAATTCGTCTAGTATGCACCAGTGGGTAGCTGCATAAGATAAATTAAAATAGGTAGCAAATGAGGTGAGAAAGGAAAAGCCAGCATGAAACAGCAAGTTAAATTGATTGATGAACCAATAAAGTTGAACTCTATGAATTTCTATAAAGTTGGGTGTCTTGGGTAGTTTCATTTCTTTATTATCCAACAAGCATTCATGTGGTAGGTAACTCAAGCTTTTATTGATCTTGGCAAAACAACAAGAGCTATTTTTGTTAAGACAAACTATCCTTTAGCAATTACACCCAACAGGCTTTATATCAAAATCAAGTAGGTATTTCTTCAAGGCACATATCATTTATTTTCACCGTACAAACCTAGTTATATATGGGCAGTCAAAGGAACTATCCCATTCTTCATTTATAGGAGCCTCTCGCTGTCCCTTTTCACAATATCCTTGGATTTTGAAGAAACATATTGCTTTCCACTTTTATAGCTTTTCTCTCTTAAATTCAGAAAAAAAATGGTTTTTCTTCCTACATTTCAGAGTTTTTTTACTCAACTAAACACTAGGACAAACCCCATGAAAGAAGGCAAGTGTGAAATGTAAATGTTCTTTTTTGATGAATGTCCTATCAGAGAGAAGTAGTTTTCTTACTCTGGGCTTTCTCTTTTCTGATTAATTGAATTAAAAATCATGTCTGCATGTATTTATCACAGAACATTATCTCAAGAAAAGCAAAATATTCTAATTTATGGACCCACTTCTGCAAGGTGATAATACTGTAGTGGCTTTGAATATGCTATTTTAAAATATCTTTAGAGCATAAGGAGCATCATGAGCAAGAGACTGATTAAAAATTTGCTGTTATCCATTTGCTATCAAACTTTGGCACTCAACACATCACAGAAAGCAAAGTTCACTTTCTATCCAGAGTAGCTTTTAAAAAGCAAATATCTTGCTAGTGCTCTGGCTTGTGAATGCCATATAAAGTTCCACTATTTAATCACAGATTTGGGAAATTATATCTCATAATGGTGAACCAATGTGTCAATGGTACTACTCACATAGTCCACATTAAGCAGGTACAGGCAGTCCCCGACTCACGCGGATCCGACTTATGTCGGATCCGCAGTTACGAACGGGGCTGCCCCAGAGTACATGGACTGCAGGACCTCGCAGTCCTGCCGGCCGTGTACTCTGGGGCTTTTTTGCGTCTCCCTGGTCTGCAGACCAGGAAGACGCAGAGCAAAGCCACGGAGGGGCTCGGGCAGCCCAGGGGCGCCTGGGTTGCCCAAACCCGCCCCGCCCCCCCCACGGCTTTGCAAAGCCGCGTGGGGGCTCGGGCAGCGAGGCAGCCCAGGCGCGCCTGGACTGCTCCGCTGCCGGCTTCCCCGAGGCTTTGCAAAGCCGAGGGGGGGGCTCGGGTAGCGGGGCACCCCAGGTGTGCCTGGGCTGCTCCGCTGCCCGAGCCCCCACGCGGCTTTGCAAAGCCGTGGGGGAAGCCGGCAGCGGGACAGCCCAGACGCCCCGTGGCTGTCCCACTGCCGGCATCTTCAGGGGCTTTGCTCCCCGTCTCCCTGGTCTGCTGGTCTCCAGCAGACCAGGGAGACGGGGAGCAAAGCCGCGGAGGACCCAAGCGGCGGGACCGCGGTGCGTCTTGGTCCGCCGCCCGTGTCTTCCTGGTCTGCTGGGGTGGGGGGGGCGCAGCTAGTACGCCCTCCCCCCCCCGCAGACTAGGCTTTTCTCCGGACGCCTGTGGCAGAGCAGCTGGGGTGCTGCCGATTGGTCCCGCAGCGCCGCTCTGGGCGCTACTGGTCCAACCCAGCAGCACCCCAGCTGCTCTGGTCCTGATTCAGCCGCTGCTGGTCAGTTTCAGCAGCGACTGAATCAGGACGCCTGGGGCAGAGCAGATGGGGTGCTGCTGGGTTGGTCCAGTAGTGCCGAGGAGCGGCGCTACTGGAGCAACCCAGCAGCACCCCAGCTGCTCTGCCCCAGGCGTCCTGATTTAGCCGCTGCTGAAACTGACCAGCGCTGACTACAGGAAGCCTGAGGCAGAGTTGCTCTGACCCGGGCTTCCTGGAATCAGCTGCTGATCAGTTTCAGCAGCAGCTGACTTGGGGACGCTTGGGGTTCTTAAGTTGATTCTGAATGTAAGTCAGAACTGGCAGTCAGTTTCAGCAGTGGCTGAATCTGGACGCCAGTTCCGACTTACATACAGATTCAACTTCAGAACAAACCTACAGTCCCTATCTTGTACGTAACTCGGGGACTGCCTGTACTTAATTTGTTTGTTGAGTCATGGGAGTTAAAATAGAGGTGCAATTATTTGACACTTTTATTATAATAGGATGCCACCAAAATGTCTCAGACAACCCCACCCATCCTGATGTGCCACCATCATTGCCTTTCATGATTATCAATACGGTCTTACTTTTTCCTTGTAGTCCTCCATCTATCTGTCTGTGTGCTCCTGTTGTTTCTTGTCTTAGACGGTAAACTTGTTGGGGGAAGGAAAGACTTTTATTCTGTGTTTGTGCAGCACTTAGCACAATGGTATTCCCTGTCTATGACTGGCATGCCTACATGATCTAGTAATATATACAAATAGAATAATTTCAGATTAATAATTTCTATTTTTGAATGAAGACTTAGAAGTCACTGTGAGATGTTAAGAATGTTTACCATAAATGTTAGTAGAATTTCGAAAAAACTTTACTCAATGGAACACTACTATATTAATATGAAATGTTCATTGTAAATCTTTTGAAATATTCTAAGGTAACTGTACAATTCGGGATAGCACCACACTAAGTCACTTAAGAACAGACCTTTCAAAGCTTGACCCATTTTAATAAACATTTCTTCAGGTGTGGAGAGCTACTCTTTAAAATTCCAGATTATTCCAGGTATTCAATACAACCTATTATTATAGACACCAATTATACAGCAACTGTTGATTTTAGCATCTTTGTACCTACAGCATCTGAGAAACAGAGAGGTTAAAAAGAATGCTAAAAATATCTTGCACCACATGGTACATACAATATGGTTAAATTTAATCCTAGGCATACAGAATTCTTTAATAATTTAATAGTGACTTCATCATTCTTGCTTGAGTTAGAGACCATGTTCTATCTAGTGGAATAAATCTTTATATGGTAGAACAAGTATAATTGTTTTTTTTAATTTCTCTGGCTAAGCATTTAATGGAAGGAATACTGTGTCTTAAAAACAATAATGTTCTTAACTTACATTGCTATCTATAATTTGTGATGGTGCAACCAATGAACGAAGGCATTGGCCTACTGAGTGAACAAATGGCTGTTTTTCACACCCACCTATGGTGGGGGAGGTGAAGGAGGCAGTTGCCCTAGATCTTAGTGATTCAGTTGCCTGGGATTTCTGGCCACAGAAGTGGCCAGAGCCCCTGGCCCTTTAATTCATTACTGGAGCACTATACCGCACTGTGTGCGCTATGAGGGGATGGGAGCATGCTACATTCCAGGCAGTGCAAAGGTCTGGCTGTCACTCTCAATACCCTGCCACTTCCAGGAGCATGGAGCTGGCTCTCCACACTTGCTCAGGGACCTGCAGAGGCTGTCAGCATCCCAGTTGTCTTCATCCTATTTCATTATTATTATTTCTTTCTGCATTCATCAATAAATCTGGAAAGAAGTCTAGCTTAATTTCTATGAATAAAACCAATGTTTAATATTCAGGGATATGAATACCTGTTCCTGATATCTAGACTGTACACACTGTAGCTTACTAGTCAGCCAAATGGTAATTCGTTGCAACTTAATATATATTTCTAAAATTGTCAAAATGTTTTTTTCTCTATCAGATTGAAGAGCAGCTAAGTGACAAAGGACATAGTCATTTTCTTTTTCGAGCATTGCTGTAGAATAATAGCACACCCATCAGCCTATCCCTGTGCTGTTTCCACAATTTGGTCTTTTAAAAACATTCCTTAAAATCAATTATCCAAGGTAGACAAGAGCCCCAACAAAAATCCCAGATGGCTCAGTGTATGCATTTTGCTAATGTTCTCTTTCTTTGTAATGGACCAAACTGAAATCCTGGCTCAACACATTAAACTTTGGAGGGTTTGATCTCCCCAAATTCTGACCTGATGTGATTTTCATGACTGAGGTCAGTCTCTAGCTAAAAATCCTTTAGCCCTGGGAAACAAGATTCCCACCTATGATCTGACATCACATTTAGAAGTACAGGATTTCCACAGGTGCCTGAACAGTCAAAAGTCTCTCTCCAGCCAAAAGGCCAGGAAATGAAACTTGCCAAAGTAAGTCACACTCATCCAGATGCTGCGGTTGTTTTCTGAGCAACATATTTTAAAACTTGTTGGCAAGTCTGGACTGCAGATGGAACCCGCCATATGAATGTATGCATGTGTGTGAGGGGGTGTGGGTACAGTTCTACTTCTTCAACATACAAAAGGAGAATGTGAATGAACTTGTATCTATTCAACACCACCATCAGGAAGAAAAGGAAATAACCAAGCCATCCTGAGGTCACAATAATATCCAGCATTCTGAAAAAAAAAATACTATCACTAGCTGTATCTGTGTAACAATCCATACAATCTATATTAAGTGTGTGTGTGTGTGTGTGTGTGTGTGTGTGTGTGTGTGTGTGTGTGTGATATTATATTTATGAATATGCAGTGATAGGAAATGGATGCTGTTCAAACAGACCGGATTTGTGTTTGGCTACACAATGAAAATTTGTTTCAGGAATTTTGGTTGCCACTCCTTCCTCCACTGACCACCACATTTTAGGTAGCTCTTCTTGAAATTGTGGTCACACCTGATGAGGTAGTACAGATAGATTTAGAAAGGTTGTTAACAGAATTGTTAGAGTGGTGCTTGATCACATTTTTATCCTGAAGATACCTCAGCACCATTATATGAAAATGCCTTTGAGCTTTCTCCCGTTCTGAATTTATGCATGAATGGAGCTCACAATGAAAAGCTAAAACCACCACATTACCTTCAAATCTCTTCTTCAAACCCACCTTTTCCACGATGCCTACAAAATTCTTGTTAATGGCTAATCTGCTGATAGGATCTTTGGTTTCCCTTTTGCACAATTTATTTCACTATCCATAATCATCTCATTACTACCTTGATCTCTCTCCTATTTGTTTGTTGCATCTGCCTCTCCCATTACATACTTGCAAGTTTTCGGGGATCATGAATATTGTTTGATTATTTTGTACAAATGCTTAGATTACGGTCTATCGATCATCTCCCAAACAAACAACAAATACATAACATTATTTGCAGATGTAACCTTTTTACTGTTAGCCTAGAAATGCATTTTTAAACATTGTAAATAAATGTTAAATAACTATATAAAATATAAATATATCTTATTTTTAAGTTTTGGCACATTATTATGAATTTCTTTTGATGAAAGAATAGAAACATTTTTTGCTGGTAGAGTTATTCCTCTCCCCATGAGGAATAACTCCTTTTTGCGCTACAGCTCTTGCGCAAAAAGGGAGGTGTGGACACTTCATGGAAAAAGCACAGATGCTCTGATGGCCATTCTGAATGGCACAGAATGGCCATCAGAGCTTTCTTGCACAAGAACATCCATGCAGTGTAGACGCTCTCTTGCACAAAAGCACATTGCTTTTGAGATGCGCTTTGAGGTTTGGACATACTTTTGCACAAGAAGTTTTTGCGTAAAAACTCTTCCGCAAAAGCCCTGCAGTGTAGACGAAGCCTATGATTGGCAGACAGATGGAGAGATCACGTAAGGCTCTGATGTTTGAAAATACTGGATATAACCCGCCTGTGCTTCAGTTTCTCATCTGTAAGACCAAGATAATATCTCTTAGGAGGTAAATAAATCTTAGAAGTGTTCTGAAAATATATTCACTGATGTTTGGAAAGTGCTGTAAAATTCTTGGCTGGAAGGTGCTATATATATAGTGAGAACAAATTATTGCTTGCTGTTTCCTATCCAAGATATGAGTATATAAACATGTATCCCATGCTTTCATCAGAAAACCCAGATGTATCAAATGTGGTGTTTTCTTGGATTCAGGTTTACAAGCACTATATCTTATTTCTTAATTTAGGATAGGAGCCAGTGTCTTAAATCTAAAGAGCTAATACATGCACTAGAGAATGAAGCATTTGTTTGCAAGAAATTCATCTGTTTGTTTAATATTCTATGTGTATGCATATTCTTAAAAAGTCAATGAACATTTTCACAATGTCAGTACACATCTGTGCATCATTGTATATTTTCTGGCTTTAATCAGAGCCTGCCCGTGTGACGAGTTAGGATGAGAGTGTATGATTTCCCTCCCCCCCAATTTACAGCATCCATTATTAACTATTTGGTGATGTGACCCCAGGATCCCATCAATACTGACTGGGAGAAGCAATACCATATGATACACCAGGCCTAACACACTTATTGCTCCAACACACTGTTGTCCTCATCTGTATCTAAAAGGTGTCGTGTGAGATATCACTACAAACAGATAACACATTGATCATTAATATTATTGTGTGATGTTTTTACAGAGGGTGTATAAAGAATTACAGATGTGTGCTGAAAATATGTTCTTTAAAAATGTGTTTGGCACATTATTATCTTGTCCTTGACAAGGAAGGTTGTTTCATCTGGTGAACTGTATCTCCAATGTGAGTTAAGCAATACAAGGACAGAAACAATGGAGGCACATTTACTTATAAGGAAAACAAAGCCATCCAACCAGCAAGTGGGACAGATGATGCTGGTGAAATCACTGGAATGGGTTGCATAAGGAGGTGGTGGAACCTCCATCCTTAGAGGCTTTAAGGTGAGGCTTGACAAAGCCCTGACTGGGATGATTTAGTTAAGGTTAGTCTTGCTTTGAGCAGGGAGTTGGATTAGATGACCTCCTGAGGTTTATTTCAGCCCTAATCTTCTATGATTCTATGATTCTTCTATGATCACTTAATAATTATGATAGGGGGTTTAGGCTGTACCCCAGGAAGCATGCTTTTCCCTTGAGGTAGAGATAACAGACCTTGGGAAATATAAGCAAAAACAGAAAGCCATTTTGGCATCCATTGCTTGAAGGACAAAGGAGGCCAGAGATTTTCAAAGTTGAGAAAGGTGATCCTTCAACCAAGTGCGTGAAATCTTTGGGAACTGACTGCAGGTGAGAAACCTACTTGGGCAAAGATTGTTTCAGACCAGGTGTGGGTAACCTTTTTTGGATTGGGGGCCACTGACCCACAGAACAATCAGTCATGAGCTGCACACAAGCGAGAAGCAAAAAAACCCCAACAAACCAAACCAAACCAAACCAAACCAAACACCTCCCCAAAAAAGCAAACACCCCCACCCCCCAGTGACATTACCCTGACTAAGGAGAAAGACACTCCCCAAATTCCCCTCACACACCAGTGTCTAGGAGAGCCCAGGCTAGTAGATTTTGTGTACTCTAGCCCCGTGATAGGGCAGTGGGGAGGGGAGGGCTGAAGCACCAGCACTGGCTCCCGAATGCTAGGGGATGGGGGGGGGGGGGGGTGGTCCTGAGCATCAGGGGCCAGAATCAAGCAAGCCAGGGGCTGCATCCATCCCCTGGGCCTGAAGTTCTCCATCCCTATTTTAGACACTAGAAAGTGTGTTTTGTTTAGTTTGTCCTTATTCATAGCTCTTTCACTCTCATCTGAAATGACTTACAGTGATGGTCTTTGTTGTTTTATTACAAAACCATCCTGATGCTGTTATGCTGAGGTGAAGTGTCACTCTGCTCCTAACCTGACAGGCTGGTGTGTGCTCTGGTTTTTTGGAGGCAGTGAGATTAGGAACTTTCATGAGGGTCCAGTGAGAGGAGCTGTGTAGTGCAGGGACATGTCTCTGGAGAACTCAGTAATTGGGATTCACTAATTGTTACCTGCAATGCAGACACGACCCCACCGCCGAAGAGGCTACCCGGTGAGAGTACAAGCTGTGGTGTGAGTGTGTGTGCGCCTGACTGTTTGAATTTTACAGTTTGAAGTGTGAATTGAGAGTCTGATTCCAGGTGAGTGCTAGCAGTTTCAGTTTCAGCTTCTGTGGCAGTTGGGACTGAGAGCCTGCCATTGTTCCCTTGATTGCCTCTGATTAGCCTCAGGCTCAGCCTTCCCCTGTGTGACTCAGAAGGGGGCAGGCCTGACCTAGGCAAGCGGGCCTGGTGTGGTCTTGCAGTATTTGTGGCTTGCAATTCCCACTGAGTGATCTCCAGGCTGGGGGAGACAACCGTTGTGAAAGGTGCCTGCTGGTGGAATCTCTCAAGCAGCAGGTGGGAGAGCTACAGGATGAGGTGGCCAGGCTGAGGAGCATTCGAGGCCATGAGGAATTCCTGGACGGTATTCCTGTGGAGTCCACTGAGGTCACTGTCCTAGGATGTGGGACTGTTGACCAGCCACTTATGGAGGAGGCGGTGGTGCAGGGTGAGCACTGGCAGCAGGTTACTTCCGGCAGCAGGCAGTGTTCCACCCCTGCTCCTAACCCTCCCACTGTGTTGTTACATAACCGTTACACTTTACTTTCTGCAGGAGACAAGGAGTCACCCCCCACAGTGGAGGAGACCAGGCCTTGCACCACCAAGGTTGAGCAGTCTCCTGCCACCACTGCGAGGAAGAAACGTAGGGTAGTGGTGGTTGGAGACACTCTTCTGAGGGGAACGGAGGCACCCATCTGTCACCCTGACAGTTCATCTCGAGAGGTATGCTGTCTGCCACGGGCCCGTATCCGAGATGTTATGGAGGCATTGTCGAGGATTATCCGGCCCTCTGACTACTACCCCATCCACGTGGGCACAAATGATACTGCCAGGTGTGACACTGAGCAGATCAAGTGTGACTACAGGGCTTTGGGAGTACGGGTGAAGGAGTTTGGAGCGCAGGTGGTATTCTCTTCGATCCTTCCTGTCAAAGGTAGGGGCCCGGGCAGAGAGAGGTGCATCCTGGAGGTGAATGCCTGGCTGCGAAGATGGTGTCGCCAGGAGGGATTCGGCTTCCTTGATCACGGGGTGCTCTTCCAGGAAGGACTGCGTGGCGGAGATGGAATTCACCTTTCCAGGAGCGGGAAGGCCTTGTTTGGACACAGACTGGCTAACCTTGTGAGGAGGGCTTTAAACTAGGTTCGACGGGGACAGGTGAGCAAAGCCCACAGGTAAGTGCTGAATGTGCGGGACTGGGAGATGGGTTGGAAATGGAGGGGACTACGGTCTATAATGGCAAAGAGAAAGGAGGATCAGGGCACAACAGGGAGGCAAGATCAAATCAGTATTTAGATGCCTATATCCAAATGCGAGAAGTATGGGTAATAAGCAGGAAGAACTGGAATTGCTAACCAATAAATACAACTATGATATCATTGGTATTACAGAAACCTGGTGGGATGGGACGCATGATTGGAATGTTGGTATGGAAGGGTACGGCTTGCTCAAGAAGGACAGACAGGGAAAAAAGGGAGAAGGGGTTGCCTTGTATATTAAAAATGTACACACTTGGACTGAAGTGGAGATGAACGTAGGAGATAGCTGTGTAGAGAGTCTCTAGGGGTACGTCTACACTACAGCACTTATTCGAACTAACTTAGTTCGAATTAGTTAATTAGAACTAAGCTAATTCGAACTAACGCGTCTAGAACTAAAAACTAGTTTGAATTAGCGCTTTGCTAATTTGAACTAGCATGTCCACATTGAGTGGACCCTGAACAGGGCTTAAGGATGGCCGGAAGCTGTGCCGACAGGGCATCAGAGGAGGACTTAGAGCGTGGAGATGCTGTCTCAGGCTAGCCGAGGGCTGCGCTTAAAGGGACCCGACCCCCACCCCGGACAGACAGTTCTCAGGGGTGCCCCGCTTGAAAACCAGTCATGGCTTGGAGTGCCCGGAATGCCCACACTAGGCACATCACAGCACTCGGCCATCAGACCGGCTGCACTTGCCGCAGGCTGCCATCTGGGGAGAGGGGGCAATTGGGGGGCTTCCAACATTGACTCTGTCTTTATTGAACAAAACTGGGGGAGACTGGGAAAAGGAGGTGGGAGAGGGGAAGAGAAAGGCTGGGAGAGGGGAGGGCAACTAACATGATCAGGGGTTGGGAACAGGTCCCATATGAAGAGAGGCTAAAGAGACTGGGACTGTTCAGCTTAGAAAAGAGGAGACGGAGCGGGGACAGGATAAAGGTCTCTAAAAGCAGGGGTTGGGTGAAGAGGGTGCATTCAGAAAAGTTCTTCATGAGTTCCCATAAAGAAGGACTAGAGGACACCAAAGGAAAGGAATGGGTAGCAGGCTTCAAACTAGTAAGAGAAAGTTGTTCTTCACAAAGCAAATAGTTAACCTGTGGAACTCCGTGCTGCAGGAGGCTGTGAAGGCTACAACTAGAACAGAGTTTAAAGGGAAGTGAGATCAAGTCATGGAGGTTGGGTCCATGGAGTAGTCTTAGCCAGGGGGTAGGAGTGGTGTCCCTGCCCAAAGTTTGTGGAAGGCTGGAGAGGGATGGCACGAGACAAATGGCTTGGTCACTGTCTTTGGTCCATCCCCTCCAGGGTACCTAGGGTTGGCCGCTGTCGGCAGACAGGCTACTGGGCTAGATGGACCTTTGGTCTGACCCAGGACGGCCATTGTAAGCTCAGGGCTCAGGGTCGGGGGTCTCAGTGGACCCCCTTGATTATCATGCATATCTGCTCCTGGGTGGCCAGGCTGGCAGCTCTCCTGCCCTAGCCGGCCACTTTCCTGTGCCTAGTGCGGAGATCGTGGACAATGTCCACGATGTCCGCACTAGCCCAGGAAGGTGCCCGCCTCTTGCGGTCCCAGGCAAGCTCCAGGGAGCCGCCAGCCTGGTCCCGGGAAGAGGGGGTGGGCTGGGGGACATCGGGTGGGTGGCTCTGTGCCGTGCCAGGTGCAGGGTCTGCTGGCTGGGTGCTGGCAGGCTTGCACCTGGCACGGGCACCGTAGCCAGCCCGTGCCCCTTTAAGGGGTCCAGGGCCGGGAGGGGGGCAATAGAGTTTCCCTGGTGTTGGCCAGAGTGGCCACCAGGGAAACCTGGGGAGGGCTAGCCTCTCACTAGTTCGAATTAAGGGGCTACACACCCCTTAATTCGAACTAGTAAGTTCGAACTAGGCTTAATCCTCGTAAAATGAGGTTTTCCTAGTTCGAACTAAGCACTCCGCTAGTTCGATTCAAATTCGAACTAGCGGAGCGCTAGTGTAGCGCTAGTGTAGCGTCCGTTAGTTCGAACTAACATTGTAGTGTAGACATACCCTGGGTTAAGCTAAAAGGGGTAAAAAATGAGGGTGATATCATGCTAGGAGTCTACTACAGGCCACCTAGCCAGGTGGAAGAAGTGGATGAGGCCTTTTTTAAACAATTAACAAAATTATCCAAAGCCCAAGATTTGGTGGTGATGGGGGACTTCGACTATCCAGATATATGTTGGGAAACTAACATAGCGGGGCACAGGCTATCCAATAAGTTTCTGGACTGCATTGGAGACAACTTTCTGTTTCAGAAGGTTGAAAAAGCTACCAGAGGAGAAGCTGTTCTGGATTTGGTTTTAACAAATAGGGAGGAACTAGTTGAGAACTTGAAAGTGGAAGACAGTATAGGGGACAGTGATCATGAAATAATAGAGTTCATGATCTTAAGGAAAGGTAGAAGGGAGACCAGCACAATTGAGGTAATGGATTTTAGGAAGGCAGATTTCGATAAGCTCAGAACTTGTAGGTAAGGTCCCATGGGAAGCAAGACTGAAGGGAAAAACTACTGAGGAGAGTTGGAAGTATTTCAAAGGGACGTTGTTAAGGGCCCAAAAGCAAACAATTCCGCTGTGTAGGAAAGACAGAAAATATGCCAAAATACCAGCTTGGCTTCACAAGGAGATCTTGCATGATCTCAAAATAAAAAAGGAGTCATATAAAAAATGGAAACTAGGACAAATAACAAAGGATGAATATAGGCAAGCAACACGGGAATGCAGGGGCAAGATTAGAAAGGCAAAGGCACAAAATGAGATCAAACTAGCAACAGGCATAAAGGGAAACAAGAAGACCTTTTATAAATACATTAAAAGCAAGAGGAAGACCAAGGACAGGGTAGGCCCACTGCTTAGTGAGGAGGGAGAAGCAGTAACAGGAAACTTGGAAATGGCAGAGATGCTCAATGACTTCTTTGTTTCGGTCTTCACCGAGAAGTCTGGAGGTGTGCCTAACGTAGTGAATACAAGTAGAGAGAGGGTAAGTTTAGAAGACAGGATACACAAAGAACAAGTTAAAAATCACTTAGGAAAGTTAGATGTCAGCAAGTCACCAGGTCCTGATGAAATGCATCCCAGGATACTCAAGGAGCTGATAGAGGAGGTATCTGAGCCTTTAGCTATGATTTTTGAAAAATCATGGCAGACAGGGGAGATTCCAGAAGACTGGAAAAGGGCAAATATTGTGCCCATCTATAAAAAGGGGAATAAGAACAACCCAGGAAACTACAGACCGGTCAGTTTAACGTCTCTTCCAGGGAAGATAATGGAGCAGGTAATTAAGGAAATCATAGGCAAACACTTGGAAGGTAATAAAGTGATGGGGAATAGCTAGCATGGGTTTGTGAAGAACAAGTCATGCCAAATTAATCTGATAGCTTTCTTTGATAGGATAACGAGCCTTGTGGATAAGGGAGAAGCGGTGGATGTCATATACCTAGATTTTAGTAAGGCATTTGATACGGTCTCACATGATATTCTTATTGATAAACTAGGCAAATATAACTTAGATAAGGCCACGATAAGGTGGGTGCATAATTGGCTGGATAACCGTAGTCAGAGAGTTGTTGTTAACGGTTCTAAATCCTGCTGGAAAGGGATAACAAGTGGAGTTCCTCAAGGGTCTGTTTTGGGACCCGTACTGTTCAATATCTTCATCAATGATGTAGATATTGGGATAGAGAATACGCTTATTAAGTTTGCAGATTATACCAAACTGGGTGGGGTTGCAAAATCTTTGGAAGATAGGGACATAATTCAAAATGACCTTAGCAAGTTAGAGAAATGGTCAGAGGTAAACAGGATGAGGTTTAATAAAGAGAAATGCCAAGTGCTCCACTTAGGAAGGAACAATCAGTTCCATAAATAAAAGATGGGAAGCGACTGTCTAAGAAGGATCATGGCGGAAAGGGATCTAGGGGTCATAGTCAACCACAAGTTGAATATGAGTCAACAGTGTGATGCTGTTGCAAAAAAAGCAAATATGATTCTAGGTTGTATCAACAGGTGTGTTGTAAGTAAAACTCGTGAAGTCATTCTGACGCTCTACTCTGCACTAGTTAGGCCTCAGCTGGAGTACTGTGTCCAGTTCTGGGCACCACATTTCAAGAAAGATGTGGAGAAATTGGAAAGGGTACAGAGAAGAGCGACAAGAATGATTAAAGGTTTAGAGAACATGACCTATGAAGCCAGGCTTCATGAACTGGGCTTATTTAGTTTGGAAAAAAGAAGATTAAGGGGGGACATGATAGCGGTTTTCAAATATCTAAAAGGGTATCACAAGGAGGAAGGAGAAAATTTGTTCCTCTTGGTTTCTGAGGACAGGACAAGGAGTAATGGGCTTAAAGTGCAGCAGGGGAGGTTTAGATTGGACATTAGGAAAAAATTCCTAACTGTCAGGGTGGTCAAATATTGGAATAAATTGCCAAGGGAGGTGGTGGAATCTCCCTCTCTGGAGATATTTAAGAACAGGTTAGATAGACACCTGTCAGGGATGGTGTAGACGGAGCTTGGTCCTGCCTTGAGGGTGGGGGGCTGGACTCGATGACCTCTTGAGGTCCCTTCCAGTCCTATTATTCTATGATTCTATGATTTGTCAGGGAGCAGCAGCAAAGCTCGGTCCTGCTGAGGTAGAAAAGTAACACAGTATCTCACAGTTCTTGGTGGCCAGAGCCAGATGTCACATCAATATACCCCAACAACTTCATAAAAGTGGCTCTCTGAGATCAGATGTGGAAACAATCGCTCATCAGAATCAAAACAATGCCTGAGAGAAAAGATAGTTTACATTCAAAGTCTATATATGTCCAGAAACATGGATGCCTATCATAGTTATCAAATGTTAGGGAAACTGCTTCTCCCAAAAGTTAATCCTGTCGTGTACCAACCATTTCCGTTAACTCCTACACCTGCTCACCCTCTCTCACAAAAAGGATGGACCTCTCCCCTAGAATTATCATCTTTGGAAGGAGACTCAGTGGTAATACCATACTGTGGGCAAAGGGAAGCTAACAAACTTGTCTAGCTTCTGGCTATTTCGTGGGGAGCAGCTGGCCCCAGTCCCCTCTCCCTGCTCATTGTGAGACATGGCTGGTAACATTGAAGGCAACATTTTAGAAACTGAGGACCTAGCCACCTGCCTAAGAATGGGGAGTTTAGATATGTTCATACTCTTCAATCAAGATATTCAGGTATGGACTGGATAGCAATCACCTAAGTGCTATAGTGTGGCTAAATTGTAAAAAAACAACATCTAAACACCCTGCAATACTCAATGCTCCGAAGGAAGAGGTACAAAGCAAAGAGAAAAATGTGATTCAGACAACACACTGAAATATCTTGACTACATCATGGGAGATGAGGGCTGTGGCCAAAAATCCTATTAAGAAATGAAACAATGAAAGGTAAAGTATTTTGTTATTCTGGTCTCTTTTGAGGGCTGTACTTTTACATTCAGTGGCAGCTTAGATGTCTGTGGAATATCCTATTCTCCATGGTATTCTTTTACAGGCCCAGCAAAGGTTTACATGTTTACAATGACTATGATCATGTGTGTTAAAGAATGTTCTCTATCTAGATGTTTGTCCTACAAGGTGTTAAGAATTCTATTCCATTCCAGAAAAACAGGTCAGAACTGGCTTAACTTTATGCACATGAGTAAGTCGACTGATGTCAAGGCCACAGCCCCGTATGTTAGTAATAAGGCTATTCTTGGTTCAAATAGGAATTTTTTGGACTATGGACAGAGTACTAAACATATGGCAGGATTAAGCCCTCAGTATGGAAAGTCCCATGTCCTCTATCCAGTCAAGATATCCCAGGGAGCAACAAAAAATCAGACACTGTAACACAGATGTATGGTTTTATGTCATGAATAAAACACTGTGGGGTGCTGTTACTGACAAATAACCTCTATCCCGTATTTTTCACACAGTTGTCTTTTATTTCCTTGAAATGCTAGTGCTTGGAATTGCTTTAGGCTTCTCAGGAAGCAAACAGCCAATTTGCAATTTCATAAAACATAGGATACAAGCTTATGCCAGCACAATTATGATAATTTTAAACATAGAGGGATGTTAGTTTGCTAAAATCTGAGCATTTTCTAGTGGAGAGTAATGCTAAAGAAAGTCAGATTAAAGTGGGTAACAACAATAACAATAATAACAAAGTCACTGGGTGGGCATTTAACATCTATGGATATCCAATATTTTACCTTTGACCTTTGCCTGTGTGGTCACCTCGGGTGCATCTACACAGCACTCTAAACTTGAAATAAGATACACAGTTTACGCAACGCAAATTGTGTATCTTATTTCAAAATAGTTTTGAAATAGCTTATTTTGAAATTTGGTGCATCTACACACTGCAAAATTTCAAAATAGCTTGCTATTTAGAGCCATCCCTTATCCCTTGTACAACGAGGTTTACCGGGATGGTGAAATAGTGCACCCGTTATTTTGAAAAATATTTTGAAATAATGGGTTGCTTGTGTAGATGTGGATGGCTACTTTGAGATACCGCCGTTATCCCAAAATAGCCATGCAGTGCAGATGTACCCTAAAAGACGGGGTTTGATTCTCTTTATATTCCACTGTAAATCAGAGGAATAATTATAAAAACAGTGAGGGGAGAATCAGACCTTTTATCTTTTTTGTTTGATGTCTACTAACCTCTACAGTATGCACTGAAAACCACTCATACTCTTCTTGTTCTAAGGCTGCAAAATATATGCTGTATAATACATTTCCATTTTTCTATCTTAGTAGAGCATTTCTATGGCACTCTCAAGGCAGCTGCTCTCAGTGCCTAAGGAGTTGCAGCTGTTCATGGACATGTCAGGAAGGAGAGGGTTTAGAGCTTGTTTTGAGGGTTCCTACTGTGCAAGGTTGGCAAGAACTGTGGAAAAGGGAGGGTATTAAAATAAATGTCAGTGAAGCTGTTTTCCGTAGCTGTGGCTTTGGTCAAATGAGATGAATAGCTATGGAATCCTAGGGTGGTTTTTTGGGGCTTGGACCATTTGGGCACTTTCCAAGCAATTCACAGGAAGTCAGCAGATTTAGGAACAGTGATTAAATTGTTGAGGGTTTCAGTTCTCAGCCATTTGCACCTCAATATACCTTACAAGGTCAGTCATGTTCATAATAAAAGAGCTGATTCCCTTTCTCATTTTAAATTTTGTCATTTTAGTGTGCCAGCCCCTGAAGTTGGACACAGCTATTCTTCAATCTCATTATCCTTTGGGACATGCTATTAATGCTATTACAGGGGCGAATAGAGGTTAGTGCAATGATGCAACAAAAAGAGACTTCTCCAGTTTATTTTGCTTAGGAGAGATACAGATGATATCTTTCTGACCTCAACTAACTAGGATAGCCTAGAGTTTTCTCTGCCAGCTTTTTAAGGTCTCAGAAGCAGCATTCTTTTTACAATTGTGCAGTTACTATGCTATGACAAATTTATTTTTAGTCAAGAAATGGATGGAGAGTTTAACTAGCCAGGAAAGATAGAACAGAATAGGAAGAAACTTGTCCCACAAGAACTGTATAGAATCCTTTTTAGAATTCTGGATAAAGTGAATTAAATTTTGTATGATTTAATGTCTTGCTCCAGTCTTTTGGCATCATTTATAGTAAACTAGAAGATTTAAGCATTATTGCTCAAGTCCTCAACTCAATTAATGTTTTGCTTTTTGGAAAATAAAATGAAAATGTACATGCTTTTCCTGGGGAAAGACCTCAGCCCTCTTTCACTGCAGCATCTTGGGGCCAAGTGAGAAGCATCTCTCCATGGCTGCTGCAGCTCCAGTGAGCACAGCCGGGGGAAGGGTGCATGTCCTCCCAGCTGGGGCAGGTCCCAGTTTATCTGCCTCCTGCACTCCCCAACCAGACTGAGGAATGGAGCAAACTGTGCACTTTCCTTTCACTCCCTGACAAAACAGAACAACCAGCAATGTCCCCATTCAAACAGGAGGGATAGAGCTTCAGCTTCCTGGGGAGTGTGGAAGATTGGAGCTCAGGCAGTCCTGGATGGAGCGGAGGGGGGAAAACCCAGAGCCCACTCCTTTCATCTGCCTGGTGATTCTGTCTCTTTTCTGCATGGTTTTATGAGAAGCAATTCCATTCCAAACACATCCCATTTTCCTGGTACAACCCAACTTTGACCTTGCTTTAAGGTATGAAAAGTGGAAGCTGAATACCACGTTTGGTAGCCCTAGCTCTTACCGTTTAGGAGAGTTCTTGAAAAAATAGACAAACCCACAAACAGACACACGCACACAGACAAATTCTCTCAAATATATAGTAGACTAGAAGATTTACCTGGTGTTGTTTGGGTCGTTAACTCAAATAAGTTTTGTTTTTCTTCATTTAAATCATTGTTTTGGGGTGAGGCTAGGGTTGAGGGATGCAGGCTGCCTCAAGGAGGGCAAAAAACCCCAGCTCTCTCTAAACGCAGCAGCTTCGGGCAGGTGGAAAGTACCTCTCCATAGCTGCTGCAGGGGGGAACAGTCAGGGGAAGGGTGCACTCCCCCAGCTTGGGAACAGATAAAGACACACAAAAAGACAAACTCTGAAATCTACAGTAGATAGCTCCACCACTTCTCGTGCCTGGCTCAATGGAGTTATTGCTATCCTGCTCCCCATCTCTGGCTCTTTGCGGCCCTCCATGGTCATTCTAAAGTATAACTATCCCTCCTGCCAGACTCCCCTCTTCCCATTGTATGAGAAACAATCAAATTTCAGTCAGATCTCATTGTCCTAGTACACCCAAACTCTTGCCTTGCTTAAAGTTACTATAGCAGGACACTGAATGGTGGTCCTAACTCTTACCATTTAGGAGAAGTTCTGGAAGAAGAAGCCTCACAGATGGACAGAAGCAGACAGGCAGACAAACATGTCTAAAACATGTAGTAGCCTTGAAATAAGTTAGCACTAGGATAGGATGACATCTTCTTAGGTGTTGCCTCTATATGATTCACATCTACAGCTTAAACATGCATCAAAATCTTTTCCATATCTCTCCCACTCATCACAGTTGTGTGGTTTTAATTCCTCCAGCTACCTCTGTACCTGGTGCATATGACTGGAATTTATTTCTTTCAGTGTTTAGGATATGCCATAACCTCTCACCGCCATTGCTGCAGTGAAGAAAAATAGACGAAAAGGTAGAAGAAGGGAAAGAATGACTTGGAGAGCTTGATTCCCCCAGAATCCCCACAACAGTTCTGTTCTCTTGAGAAGAATATTTTGTGATGCCTAACTCCTTTTATACATCCAGGCCTCTGTGCCCCAGTTCCCCATCTGTAAAATCGAGATAATAGCACTGCTTTATCTACTCCAGTGAAACAGGGGATTTTCAAAGAAGCTTGTCTCAAATAAATAATTTATTCTAAAATAAGACTCTATGACCTTATCTATACTAAGACAGATACCTTCATCAGTCTAACCTACGCAACTCCAGCTATGCAAAGAATATAGCTGAAGTTGACATACTCACTGCAGTGTCTTCTTTGCGGTAAGGTAAGTGGGGACTGCTCTCTCAACTCCAGCTACTCTTCTTTTCCTGGTTGAGTAACAGAGTCAATGGGAGAGTGCTTGGAGATTGATTTATTGTGTCTAAGCAGACACGATAAATCAACCATCAGTGGATCAATCGCTTGAGCTTTGATCCACTATGTAGTGAAGACAAGCCCTATGATACATGAGAAACCCAAATTATGTTCAATAAGAACCATATGTGTAAAAAAACAGATACCCTGACCAAACTGAGCAAATGCAATATTAAGAACAGTGCATGAGCCATGATGATATTTTATTAATATGCAGTAAAGGATGGACTAGGTAAACCTCACCTGTTCCTATCAAAATCTATGGTAAAACTTTCACACTTGTGAAGTAAGATCCACCCCAGGATTTTTATACTAACGTGTGGGATCTCATGAGCCCTGGAGATCAAACGATTTGCTGAGAGTCTGTTTTTATCTCTCATGTCACCGACCTTCTGTCTCCATTCTGTTTCTATGTCTCTGCTATCTATTAGCCTCATATGTAGCAAAGCATTTAATTCTGAAGTTCTCAATGAAATTTATTAATGTGTTCATCATATCAGCCACTCATCCAGATGCCCAACTGTCAAAAGCCAGAGACATTTGTTAAAAAGGCATAAACTAAACAATGGAATTCATGACTCCCGAGACCACTGTGCAAAACATCCAGTTTTACTATATTTAAGAGATCCAACACTTGACTTCTAATGCCCCATTCATAACTTTAGTTCCAATCATAGTTTCCATTGTTCTCTTACTCATAAATAAAGAGTTCCCCAGTATTTTGTTTAAGCCCTCCTTCCAAGATTCTTTGTAGAAGCCATTCATCTCTGTAATATTCAGAGTCTATTTAAATGGATTCTGAAATTCAAAGCATATCACATCTATTAATTGTCCTGTATCTATCACGGTAGTAATCTAGTTAATATTCTAGAAGACAATCAAACATGATATTACTTGTTGAATGCCTGGCGGCTGGTTAACCTTAATCAAACAGTGCTTATCCTTCTACCACTTATAGGATAGTTGTACAAATCTTTCATCATGGCATGCAATAAACGGAACACTCTACAGCATCTTATTTTGTAATTACCCTTATCCCATTAACATTATAAAGAAGCTATGACAGCTAGTCAACAAATATCCACATTGAAAACTAATTTGGAAATTAACAATAGAAACTAATGTATATGGCTGAAATTTTCAAAACTGCCTAAGAGCTTTGGAAATTCAATTCCCATTAATTGGGTGTTTAAATCTCTTGAAAGCCTTTGAAAATATAATCTTTTACATCAAGTAAAAGATGCTATTCACATACCTATTGAATAAGATATCTAATTAGATGGAACTTTACCAAATGAACTCCACTTCATAACTCACTCTTACTAAAAACAAGAGAAGAGGTGAGAAGACAGAAGGGAGAGATTAAAAGAGGGAGAGGAATCATATTCTCAGTTTCCTCAGGGAACACAGGAAGGAACTCAATCCAGTGGCTGCTTTTGCTTATGATTTCTTTGTACACATACTTAAATACTATGGTGATGGGTGAGGTATAAAATCTAAATAGATTTGTGGAGCAGTTATGATCCTCTCCCCAACCCCCAAAAAACAAGTCTGTAGAAATTACAAGCTGTGCACTAACAACTTGCAAACAAATAGAAAGTTCAACCCCAACAAATAAATTGTTCAAAATGAATAATTTAACCAGTAAGACCCAATAAATCACTAAATCAGACCCTCAGAGGTATCTTTTATTGAGCGCTTCCACATTTATATTGTTCTTGATTGTGTCGTCTTTCCTGCCATATGTTAAATTGCATAAAATAAAATTGTAACATTAAATCACATTCCTCTCCTTTCATGTGTCAGACAGTTACCTATTGGAAACATGTGTTACTCTGACACACTAACAGTTGCCCTCAAGCCCTACACTCCGGACACAATACTCTAAAAAAGAAAGCATATAAAAATGTCACCATGTCCCAGCCAAATATTATGTTTCATTAAAATGATATTATAAATATTTCAAATATAAAATAAGACTTTTAATGTTGTAATAACAACTCCACAGGAGTCCTTAGCATAGAAAGACATGCCAAAGGCCATTTGCAATGTGTCTCTTTCAATGTAAGATTGCGGCTGATTCCATGGTGAAGGATAGAGTATTTATCTTGGAGGATTTAACCCATAGATTTACTTTCCATTCACAGGCAGGCCAATTTTACTGTACAGTGTAAGCTAGCTATAGTATGAATTTACCATTTATATAAACAAATCTTTTTTGATTTATTCTGGGATAAGGAGAAGTATACAAAACAAAACTAACATTGTTTCACCTACAGCTTTAATAGTAATTTAATGGGAAGGTTTTCAACCATACTTTTTACTTCTGTTTATAATCTTTGGATCAAGCTTTTTGTAATCTTAAAAAAAATGTAACTAAGCAACAGGGAATGACAAGTCCTGTTTTGTGTTTTAAATTGCTTAGAACATGGCTTCTTTTCCCCACTGCTACTGTGCTTGTTCAACTTTGTTTTTACTCTTTAAAAAAAAAAGTATAGTTTCTCCTTCTAATTTTTGTTATTTATCAGTCAGTGGGACCAATCCTCGTTCTATTGGTGCTCCTATAATCTCATGCCCCAAACTTTTAAAAATCTGTCCCAGCATAAACTGGTCTCACTTTAAAAACTTCTGTGAGTCATTTGGAGATTCTCTCTTGTTTCGTTGTTTCTGTGTCAGGAATTTGGGACAGATCATCTTAGAATATTATAACAACATCTGTCATCTTACTACTAGAGGTAAAGATGAGGCCTTCATGGCATCATACTAGTTTATCACACATATCCCTCTACTGCAGAGTTGCTTTCATCTTCCTCTGAAGAATCTAATATTGGCCATTGTCAGAGACAGTGGACTAGATGGACCAAAGATCTGACCTAGTATGGTAATTTCTATGTTGTGCTTGATAGGCAATGAGAAAATATATGGCTTTTTCTGTTTGAATCGTTGAGATCTCCTCAATTGCCTCTCAAAATCATGACATTGCATTGAAATCTCTATTTATTGGGCTTTAAAATTTGATCCTGCTCATAAATTGAGAAGTAAAAACTTTTTTCTAACAGAATCAGCTGTTCATAATATATTGCCCAGGCTCTATGTTCAGTACCATTTTGGCTTTGGCAGCTGCCGTTCAACAGTAAATAGTAACATAGCACAACCATTTGGATGAAGAAGTGAAAAGTAATACTTGACATTGGGTACGTCTACACTACAGCGCTAGTTCGAACTAACTTAGTTCGAATTAGTTAATTCGAACTAAGCTAGTTCGAACTAACGCATCTAGAACTAAAAACTAGTTCGAACTAGCGTTTTGCTAGTTCGAACTAGTAAGTCCACATTGAGTGGACTCTGAACAGGGCTTAAGGATGGCCGGAAGCAGTGCCGGCAGGGCATCACAGGAGGACTTAGAGCGTGGAGATGCTGTCTCAGGCTAGCCGAGGGCTGTGCTTAAAGGGTCCCGACCCCCACCCCGGACACACAGTTCTAAGGGGTGCCCCTCTTGCAAAGAAGTTCTGGCTTGGAGTGCCCTGAGTGCCCACACTGGGCACATCACACCACTCGGCCATCAGCCCGGCTGCACTTGCCGCAGGCTGCCATCTGGGGAGAGGGGGCAATTGGGGGGCTGCAGGAGAGCTTCCACCCCCAGAAGCCCGCAGAGCCAGCCCAGTCCTCCCCATCGGGGGCACGTACCCCATTCCTCCCTCACCTCCTTCCACTTACCCTTCCTTAGCCCCCCTTCTTATTGATGTACAAAATAAAGATAACGTTTCTTCCAACATTGACTCTGTCTTTATTGAAAAAAAACTGGGGGAGACTGGGAAAAGGAGGTGGGAGAGGGGAAGAGAAAGGCTGGGAGAGGGGAGGGCAACTAACATGATCAGGGGTTGGGAACAGGTCCCAGATGAAGAGAGGCTACAGAGACTGGGACTGTTCAGCTTAGAAAAGAGGAGACGGAGGGGGGACAGGATAGAGGTCTCTAAAAGAAGGGGTTGGGTGGAGAGGGTGCATTCAGAAAAGTTCTTCCTGAGTTCCCATAAAGAAGGACTAGAGGACACCAAAGGAAAGGAATGGGTAGCAGGCTTCAAACTAGTAAGAGAAAGTTGTTCTTCTTGACAAAGCAAATAGTTAACCTGTGGAACTCCTTGCTGCAGGAGGCTGTGAAGGCTACAACTAGAACAGAGTTTAAAGGGAAGTGAGATCAAGTCATGGAGGTTGGGTCCATGGAGTGCTATTAGCCAGAGGGTAGGAGTGGTGTCCCTGCCCAAAGTTTGTGGAAGGCTGGAGAGGGATGGCACGAGACAAATGGCTTGGTCATTGTCTTCGGTCCATCCCCTCCAGGGTCCCTAGGGTTGGCCTCTGTCGGCAGACAGGCTACTGGGCTAGATGGACCTTTGGTCTGACCCAGTACGGCCATTGTAAGCTCAGGGCTCAGTGTCGGGGGTCTCAGTGGACCCCCTTGATTTTCATGCACACCTGGTCCTGGGTGGCCAGGCTGGCAGCTCTCCTGCCCTAGACGGCCACTTTCCTGTGCCTAGTGCGGAGATCATGGACAAGGTCCACGATGTCCGCACTAGCCCAGGAAGGTGCCCGCCTCTTGCGGTCCAGGGCAAGCTCCCGGGAGCCGCCAGCCTGGTCCCGGCAAGAGGGGGTGGGCTGGGGGGCATCGGGTGGGTGGCTCTGTGCCGTGCCAGGTGCAGGGTCTGCTAGCTGGGTGCTGGCAGGCTTGCACCTGGCACGGGCACCGTAGCCAGCCCGTGCCCCTTTAAGGGGTCCGGGGCCGGGAGGGGGGCATAGAGTTTCCCTGGTGTTGGCCAGAGTGGCCACCAGGGAAACCTGGGGAGGGCTAGCCTCCCACTAGTTCGAACTAAAGGGCTACACAGCCCTTAGTTCGAACTAGCTAGTTCGAACTAGGCGTTAGTCCTCGTAAAATGAGGTTTTCCTAGTTCGAACTAAGCGCTCCGCTAGTTCGATTCAAATTCGAACTAGCGGAGCGCTAGTGTAGCACCTATTAAAGTTAGTTCGAACTAACGTCCGTTAGTTCGAACTAACTTTGTAGTGTAGACATACCCATTTAGAGATAGTTCAGACAAGGCAAAATTACAATTAACACGCCAATTCTTTCCAAAAGTGCCATAGGTTCTTTATGACAAAAACAGTCAGTGGGGATTTATTTTGTTTGTTTGGTCTGAAAGACTGTGAAGTACTGAGGTTCAAAAGCTCTCTAATTAGGTTTTCAAAAGAGGGAGAAAATTTAGCTGCTATTTCTTAGGGCAAAAGTCCAACAAAGCAGCGGAGTCTAAGTGAAAGGGACTTTCATGTTCTTAAAAAAGACTTTTCTGTGATTTGGGGAGAGATGCTGGATATTATTTCATCAGTTCTAGGAAAATAGCTTGATAGCCTGAGAGCACTTAACTTTCCCTTCCAATATTTTTTCCTTTCTGCTACAATGCCTGAAAACGTGTGGGTTTTTTTTCAATTAAAAGTCAAATCAGAGTCTAACTTAACCTAGCAGTTAGAATATGGAAAGAAGCATTGGATGTATCCAATGTTTATTATTGCCTCAGGAAAAGTGTAATGATTCATTATTTTCTATTATCAAGCCTAGGAAGAAACACCTAAGGAAGGAACCAATCAGCTGCAAAATGCAAAAATGCCTTGAAGGCTTTGGGTTTTAAAAGAAGAAACCTATATCACGTATTTGCTCCATAAGAAACACAATGGCTGTGTCTACATTGGCACCCCTTTCCGGAAAAGGGATGCTAATGAGACCAGTCGGAATTGCAAATTCCACGGGGGATTTAAATATCCCCCACGGCATTTGCATGAACATGGCTGCCGCTTTTTTTCCGGCTCGGGGTTTTGCCGGAGAAAAGCACCAGTCTAGACGGGATCTTGCGGAAAATAAGCCCTTTTCCTGAAGATCCCTTATTCCTACTTTCAAGAATAAGGGATCTTCCGGAAAAGGGCTTATTTTCCACAAGATCCCGTCTAGACTGGCGCTTTTCTCCGGCAAAACCCCGAGCCGGAAAAAAGCGGCAGCCATGTTCATGCAAATGCCGCGGGGGATATTTAAATACCCCGCAGAATTTGCAATTCCGACTGGTCTCATTAGCATCCCTTTTCCGGAAAGGGGTGCCAATGTAGACACAGCCAATGAGACAGTGGGATGGAGTGCTCAGTCCAAGCCAGAATCCAAAATGAGTCACAGGTGCTAATTCAGAACAGGGATTAGAGGATTGGAGGTAGCAATCCCCTCTGAAAGGATATCTGTTAACTGACCTATATAGTGCATGGAGACATTGCCCATACTCCTGGCTCAACTTCTAACCCAATAGATGAGCTCCAAAGCTTATCTACTAGATGTAGAGAATGAAAGGAGCCCTTTCAGGCAGGTTTTTGCTGCTCTACCACTTTTGCAATCATCCTACAGATCTACTTTGGGGGTGTTAGTGAATGAACCCTAGCTTGTATTTCTTCTTATTCATACACAACCAAAGTGTGCAATACTTAGCTACACTGAAGACTTCCTTACTAGAAAAGTAGTTTCACACAATTTCATAGATGCTACTAGGTCAATCAGGCACTAATCACTGAGTAAGGTGGTATAGTCTAGCTGTAAGTATAGAAAATGTTACCCTAGGTGAGATGAGCATGTTCAATTTTCAGTGCACAAATACCTAAATGTAAATTAAAACAAGAGAAATGGCTCATTTATAGTATATTCCCCAGTTACTACCATGACATCACAAATATAGAGTGTTACTATGAAACTGGGGTCACAGGGCTTAACAATATAGTAATAAATATGCACAGATATATGGTGCTGTACTTGTTTTATGGGCATAGTTCAATATAGTGTAGTGCTCCTGAACCATTTGGAAATGGAAGCCATGAACTATTACTTTAATGAAGATGCATTAAAGCAGCAGAGCCAGAGGTCATAATCCCTCTCTGAGTGTGATATCTTCCTATCTGTAACCTTATCTACACATAAGACTTATACTGCATTATCTCTCCCAATATAGTTAAAGCAGCTAATACACCCCACTTTCTTCAGTGTGGATATTTTATTAAAGTGCTTATATGACTAAACCTTATTCCAGTACAGATAAGGGAATAAGATATGGTAGTATAAGAAAATTTATATAAGTATATTTTACCCAATCTAGGGATTGTACCAGGATTGGCAAAATAAACTGTGAGATAACCCAAATAATTACACTGGTATATAATATGTGAGCAGATCGGAGCTATATTCTAGGGGACCAGTTAGTCTTCAGCATTCACTTCTTCTTTTCTGATGCCCCAGAAGGTCAAGACTATATTTGTCTCATAATGATTTCACCCATTCCTCCTTCTTTTTGATTGCATTCGTGCCATCTCATTAAGCATATGCATTCTCTACTGCCCTAAACACTAATACTGTGATGTTGCCTTTGACCCTGAATTTCCTCTCACACTACAGCATAAAGCAACGTCCATACCCACTTATTCAACTGTAAATAATTTTTAAATAGGAAAAAACCTTGAAATGTACTTTCTAATTATAAGTAGTGATTTACCGGAAGCCAACTAAATGACCATAAATTGGATTTGTTGAAGTAAAAGCAAGTCATAGTGGAAATAAAGACATATGCAGCATGTATTTTAATGAGAAAAAGATGCAATTTAAAGTTCATAAGGTTTTGGCTTTTTTGCTCTCTATGTCTTGAAACTGCTATCAAACACACAGCAAGAGAAGACTGCTGAGATAAAATCTACATTCTAGCCAACTATCTTTAGCTTATGTTAACTTTAAAATATGATTTGATCTTTAGTTGATTGCTAATAACATCAGTTCATGATTCTAGTAAAATAACTACTTGAGTTTTTCCATAAATACAACTTGATTTATCTTAAGGCTTAATTTAATAAAAAAAAATTAGACACATGCAATTCATCTCTTGCTAGACATATCTTGGATATCAAGTTATTTTTAAATTCCAGCATTGCATAAAAAGTCATTTGACAGTTGCTAAGAAAAGGATCAGATCCTGTAAACCTTGCATGTTCAGAATTCCTGCTAATAATACTTACCACTTAGATGCAAAAAATGCAAACAAGTGTATTAAAATGTATGAATTATTATCTTCATTTTAAACAAAGGGAAACATTAGCACACAGTAATTTTCAAACATGGACTCTGATTTTGAGTGTCCAACTCCTTTTACTTCTTAAGCAGAAAACCCAAATTTGAGGCACACCATATCAGTACAAGTTTTTGCAAATGTTTTGCCAATTAGATTTTTGTATACATACATATATATGGATTTCTTCTTGCACGTATGAAACTGTCTTTCTGAGGTTCATTGTAATCCTCCAAACTCATCTATCCAAATCAACAGACGGGCATATTATTGGCACTAGGAAATAAGCATAAAGCAAATGGCACAGATGTGTATGCTCAGCATAGTGAAAAATCTGGGTATACATAAACATTCCAGAATTCATGCAAAGCTAAATAGCCATGGGTTTCTTGGACATGGGAGTTGAGCCTTTAGAACTGTTTTCCTGCATGCACGTGACTAATCTGCTCCTCATGTGAAATGCAGGGAAGATGAAAATATGTTGCTTATTGCACAGTAAGCTCTCATTACTAGGTTGATCATAAAAATCCAAATGTTAGTAGAGCTTACATGTGTAGGCCCCTTACCTGAGGACCCTCCAAACCCTATCAGAAGTATTCAGATTATATAGGTCTTTTTATGTGATATGCTTGCTTTGATGGGCTATCATAACATAGTGGTAGGTATGCTTTGGGACAAGACTAAATCTCCTAGGACAGAGGCTGCTGTAGTACACACATACACAGCAGAAATCATTTTTTGGGCAGGGAGCTAGAGAAAAAAGTTGCTTTTTCTTCTGTGGCCTTGGCCAAAGAAAATCTGTGATGGAGCCCATTTGTTGAGTTGCTGGGGTTGAGTACACGACCAGAGTTAAGACTACAGTACAGCTGACAACTTGTTAGTTCTTAGCCACAACTCATGGACATCTCTCCAGCTGGATAGTGAGAATGGAGACCGGAGAGTATCACTTATGCAAGAGAGCTGAATTCTGCTTACAGATGACTGAGGGAAGAGTGAGTTGTCCCTGAGCTATGCTCTCTGGGTTGCAAAGTCAGAGTTAAGACTTGATGTGGCCCTATGAAGTCTAAGAATTAAAAGTATGGTCAGTATCAGGAGCTATTGCTCTTTAATATAGCTACTGATATTGCCAGATAGAACTATGCAGCCTATGATGGTCATAATACAAAATTGTCTCCTTTCTTCAATGATATAGTGCCAACGGCTTTCTTAAATTCAAGTGTTACATTCAACAGTAGGAGCAAAGTTTAGATAAAGGATCAAAATAGCATAGTGCATACAATACTATTTAACCTCATTCAGTGTTATGCTTCAGTACAAGTTAAGTTGAAGGTCTTTCCTCTTGAGTTACAAAAAAAAAAAAAAGAACAGAACCAATGTACACTACTTTAGGAAGCCAATGAGCTTGTGGGACACCATTAATTTTTCATGTCAATTTTGCGTAACAAAGTCTACACCTCTCTCCTCTTTGGAGAGAGCAAAGATGTCTAAGACCTGACATGGGGCTATGAAGACTCATGGAACATGGCTGCTGTATCACTGGTACATGACTCCATGTGTGCACAGTCACCGGGAACTGGAACTGCAACAGGTCCCACTTGGCTAAGGGGGAGCATTTCAACATGGAGACAATACCCAGTGAAGTTACACAGGGCACACAAGTAAAGAATCAGGAGAATCCAGCTGAGCAGCAAAGCAGTACGGAGCAATAGTAAGAGGTCTGCCAGAAGTGGAAGTGTTGATATGAAATGAGAATGCAACCTTCTCACAGGAAAACTCATCCTGAATGTAACTAAACCAACTTTCCAAATGGATTAATTAGGGACCATTGAGATATCATTTGTGTGTGGATGCATGGCAGTTTGTCTGGAAAAAAAGCCTCAAGTGAGTCCCAAAACAAGTTCCAAGGCTAGACAGGCCCTTGGAGAATGTCTCTCTCAATCTATTTTCCCCTTTATTAAGGAATCTGAGATTTCTTAGAGAAATAAACAAAAAACAAATCCTCCTTGTGTGTCTCTGACCCTCCATTGCCACATTGCTCAATTATGTTTGTTACAATGTTAGAGTGTGGAATATTCCTTCTTCCTCACTTTTTTCCAGTGAGTCAGCCAGGCTATCTTGGAGAATATCCTTGTTGTGTTTGAATTAGATTCACTCAGCCTTTCAGGAGTCTCAATTTATTTTGAAAGCCCCCCAGAAATGTGTTAGTTATAAAAGAGCCCAGAATGCCATTTTTAAGAGTCATAATTATTTGGATGTGACCCACTTGTAACATACAGAAGAAATCTGGAAACGTAAGTATCTTTGCAAGTTACATAAAAATCACATTGACATACTTGATGCAGTCAATGAATATATGGATATCAGATTGATCAGACTACTGCAAGCCCCATTCAAATGGTTTTCAGTGCTTTTACATAGCGGTCCAGTGATTTAAGAAGTATTGGCATATTAGAGCAGTGCATAGACTGACAATCTATGTAACCACTTCCACCGGTACTGAGTGAAAGGCAAAAAGAGAGTGTCCTTTATTGTTGTTTGACTCGGTAATTATATTTAAATACCATCAAATCCCAAACCAATGAAATGAACATTCATGTTTTACTGAGCTTTTAGCCACCTGGCTTTCAAGATATATTGCCCTTGTTCTGATATCCTGTGCTACAACACAGGTTTCCCAAAAAGAGCTTAATCAAAACAAGCCTAAATACATATAGGTGCCACATAACACTCATGGATCAAGAGTATATGTGAGGAATTCTCGATTGAGTTCTAAGTGGAGCACAGGATCTGGTTTGAGAGGTGGATGGAGTGGAACTGCCTGGAAATTATGACCACAATGCTATTAATTTTATCATCCTTCTGGGGCCGGTATGGACATTCCTACGTGACAGCTCAAGTGCAGATACATTCTAACTTCCAAAAGCTACTTTTTACTGGTTTTAAGGGAGATTAGGAACAAAATGTATTCATAGGAACAGTCACAGTAAGCATCTAACATTAGCCTTAGATAAGAGTCTTGCAATACTGAATTGGTTTACCTAGCTATCTGCCCAGATGGGCCTATGTAGATTGTAACCACTTTGGGACAGAGAATTTATGTTTGTTTTATGTTTGTACAGCACCTAGCACATTGGGGCCCTGGACCATAACTGGGGCTCCTAGGCACTATGATGATATGAATAATGACAATAACAAGCCACGGTATTTATTCAGGGACAAGTCCTGTCTCTTATAAGTTTGTACAGCGCCTAGCACAACAAGCTTCAGTCTCAATTAAGACCCTGTCTGTAATGCGATACAAATGACTCATTAGTAATATAAATTTAAATAATAATAATAGAAATAAGTAATACAACAGTAATGATAATAATAAGCATGTCAGACACACTAGAAACAAAAGACTAAAAATGAGAAGCCTTGTTCCAATTGTCCAAACAAGAAGCATAATGATAATCACAGAAACCACAATATTTTATTTCAATTTACTCGGGTGAATGAGACCACAAACCCACGGCAATTTTTGCCAGACAACCAAATCTGAAGTCTCAACTGCCTGTGAACCACTGAACAGAAGTTCCTTCTCACCAAGCTATGAGGTACTTAAAATCAGAGGGCTGTTTTGCTCTAAGTGATTTTCCCAAGATCCCAATTTACATTACATACAATTATGCAAAGTATGCAAAAGAGAACTTTGTCTCCTGACTCTCAGTCTGGCTCCCCATACACTGGATCCTATCTGACTGCCATGTCTGACTTTTAAGAATGGGCACCCATTTTTTACTTGTGTAAGTAATTAGTGACACAATTAAACCCTGTGAAACTAGTTGAGGAAGGAGAGTTACGCACATACATAAAGGTAATTTGGTTTGGACATTTGCTTGTTTGTTTTGCAGTAACCATAGTATTTGAACTTTGCTCCTATATACTATAGCAACAGATTTTTTGTCTAGTTCTTCAGTCCATAAGCACCTAAAGCTCCTGGGGTATGTCTGCAGTGCACGCTTATTTTAAAATAAGCTATTCAGAAAAATACTCCAAAATAGCTTACTTTGAAATAGCACGTTTACACTACAGGGAAACCTCAAAATTAGTCAAAGGCAGGCTTTCCTAATGTGGATGCACTACCTCGATTTAGAGCCCGAGGAGGCACTGGGGAGTAATTAGTTTGAATGGCCCTGGGGAGGAGCTATTTCGAAATAGCAGCAGCAGAGCGTCCACAATACAGCTATTTTGAAATAACATTTCAGAATATGTGTTATTCCTCATGGAATGAGGTTTACAGAAATCAAAATTATTTCAAAATAATGGAATGGCAGTGTAGACACTTGGGCTGTGTCTACATTGGCACCCCTTTCCGGAAAAGGGATGCTAATGTAGACTTCGGAATTGCAAATTCCGCGGGGGATTTAAATATCCCCCGCGGCATTTGCATTTACATGGCTGCCGCTTTTTTCCGGCTTGGGGATAAGCCGGAGAAAAGCGCCAATCTAGACGTGATTCTCCAGAAAATAAGCCCTTTTCCAGAGGATCTCTTATTCCTACTTGAATGAATAAGGAATTGAAAATAGGAATAAGAGATCCTCCGGAAAAGGGCTTATTTTCCGGAGAATCACGTCTAGACTGGCGCTTTTCTCCGGCTTATCCCCAAGCCGGAAAAAAGCGGCAGCCATGTAAATGCAAATGCCGCGGGGGTATTTTAATCCCCCGCGGAATTTGCAATTCCGAAGTCTACATTAGCATCCCTTTTCCGGAAAGGGGTGCCAATGTAGACACAGCCTTGCATTGTTATTTTGGAATAATGGCCGTTATTCTGAAATAATATTGCGGTGTAGATGCACCCCCGGTGACCTCCAAAGGAGGTTTTTGATATGCCAAGTCTGAACCTTTGGAGTTTATTGGCAAAACTGACAGACATCAACAAAAGTTCTAGCATGAGTAAACTTAAACAGAAACATCTGGAGCTTATGACTACATTTCCATCATAAAATATTGGGCCAGATCTTCAGCTGGCATAATTAAATATAACTCAGTTGATCTATGCCAATAACACCAGCAGTAGGTCTGGCCTCATCTTCCCAATAAATAAATTTGAATGTATTCAAATTCTACAGACAAAAATAGTACTTCTCCTTTTCAATTAAATCCCCCAAATGGTCAAGTTAGTCAATTTTGCTGCTTTTGGCCTTAGTATAGCTCAAAACTTCAGGCTGCTGGTTTGAGACATGGATTAGTGCATTGCACAAGGACATGCTGGAAACAGAAAGGAAACATTGCCTGGATGATTTCAGCCTTCACATGTGGTATAGTTTTATTCAACAAAAAGATTTTTTTTCTTTTTGTTCCACAGTCTGGTGATTTTATGGTGTATTTGGGACATGTCTATTTTGAAAATATTGTTTTATTTAATTTTTGATAAGGTGCCCAAACGCCTTGGGGATTAGAAGCCAAAAAAATGATCATTATATATATTTTTAGCACATGCATTTTGGACTTCATCCTGCAAACATATGCTTAACTTAACTCACATGAGATGTTCCACTGAAAACTGTGGGATTGCTCGCAACTTAAAGTTAAACATGTGCGCAAATGTTTGCTGGTCTTAGGCCACAGTGTGTCAACACAGACCAGAAACATGTGAATTTTATGTGTAAGGGAGGGGCAGTTAGTTCAGTGTCACTATGGAGAACACAGAAAGAACCCAAGGAAAGCTTACCTCTAAATCTATGATAAATAATTTTCATTCTAAATCCCATAAATACATATTTATTGTTCATGAAGCTTCATAAAGTCCATTCAGACAGTACAGAGTATGCCCTACACTCCTTTGATGCAATTCTGGCCCCAGTGATCAGTTTACCATTGACTTCAATGAGGCTAGGATTTCAATTCTTACATTTTATTTTGGGATCTAAGAGGCTGGAAATGAACAGAACCTTTGTCCCAAGGAGCTTTTAATCTTTGGATAAGGTAGATGGTACAAAACAGACCCAGAATACCCTGGCTGACCAGATGAAATGTAAACCCAAAACAGAAGATTCTTTTAGGCAATTATACTTCTTAGATGACTTTTCACTGACATGTATCTAGGAAGAAATCTGTTTTAAGGATGATGTAATTGAGAAGAGGGTTACCATTTATAATGCAAAAACTGATGAAGCATAAGAGGCAACAGAAGAGAGAACATGAAATCAGTCCTGGAACAATGTTATGAAGGGAGAGCTTGGGATGGATGCTTGATTGGAGCATGGAGACCAGGTAGCAAAAGGGAGAGATTTTTTTTTTTTTTTTTTAAAAAGGCTTTTGGTTGAGTCTTGAGGAAAAGGACAAGATGCTTGACATTGACTCAGGAGTTAAAGGGAAGCCAGTGAAGAATCTTGGCAGCAAAAAAGCTACCTTATCTGTAATAATGTGGATGGATGGTGGGGAGGGAGGCAAGATGCAGGATGGCCAGAAAAGGGGAAGTGAAAGAAGAACAAGGTATGGACTTCGATAATAGGAAGAGGCCTGGAGAACAACATGGCAAATTTAATGGACTGGTAGATTTTTAAGGCCAGAACTGACAAACATTAGCATTGTAGTCTGACCCCCTGCATAACATAGGTCACAGAACCTCAATAATTTGTGCATAAAATCCATAACTTGTGTTTGAGACAGAACATGATGTTTAATTACCCAATCTTCATTTGAAGACTTCAAATAATAAAGAACCCAGCATATCACTACATAAATAATTACAATTGCTAATTACCATCAATTAAAAATTTGTTTCTCTCTAGTGTGAATTTGTCTAGTTCCATTTTCTAACCAGCAGCTCTTTCGTGCTTTTTCCTACTAGATTAAAGAACTCCCTATGATTTTAACAGTGTAGTAAAAATATCATATGCCCAGAAAAAACAGCATGGGTAGAAGAGGGAGGAAAAGAATGATGCGTAATGGTAAAAGTAGTAGGTTTGGCCAGAAAGATGGGGAGGGAAAGGTTTGAGGGAAAATATGTGAATGTCAGTATTGCAGAATAAATTCTCATCACTGGAGAAACATAGTAAAAGAAATCATATTTTTGCCAGCTGCATGAAAAGCAAAACATATGGCTCTCTCTCTCTCTCTTTTTGTATATCAACTGGCAGGTTTTGGAAGATGGAAAGTGCCTATCATTTCACTGAAAGACCCAATTCCTTTTGTAATAATATTAATTTGTCAGCATGGAAACAAATGTTTTCAAACTGTTGAAAATAGTTCCAATGAAAATCAAAGCCAGGAATAATTTTGAAATTGAAAAACAAATAGGACATTTTTCTATAATTAAAATTTACTTTGCTTTGCACAAAACTTTGCAGAATACCAAGGCTTTTATGTGTGAAGGAAAAAGCAGTAGTCTTTCTTGCCTGACCTTCTTTGGCACGTAAGAGACATCTACACAGATCTTTGGTGCATTAAGCCTGGCAAATTATGACTTTTCTGGGCCTGGAGTAAAATCCTACTCTATTGCAAGCCAATGGTCAAACACCAGAATCCTGCAGTATTGGAACCTAGATTCAAGGGATCTTAGAACAAATATTCCCTTAATAAACCAAATTCTGGTCCCAGTGACAAAACTTCCATGGATTTTTATAGTGTTTTGACTTTTAATTGTATCAAGCATGATTGCATTATGAGTACTTTTCCACTCCCATCCCAATTTTGTTTTCTGTGCTTTTCATTTCACCTTGAATGCTTAGATAGTAAGCCCTTCTGGAAATCACTTGTGCAGGGACACCCTTCACACACACACAATGCAACTTCAAACCCTCTTTGTAATCTCTAGATGCTGCTGAATAACAAATAAGTAACCATTTTTAAAATGTGTAAAACTGATCATAAAACTGTCTTCAGTGGAAGCCAGGCAGTAAGTAGTTAGACCTAATATTCTTAATACTAAAAAGTGTCAGACAATACTGCTAAAACACCTTTCATCCACATATAACAAAGCACTTTGAAAAAACTACTGAAAGCAAGCGATACAGGGAAGCATCATGCTCAGTTTAGTGCTGGATAAACTCAGGATTAGAGCTACAATTAGCTGACTTGCCCATTAGCAGACTGCCAATCAGTTGCTTAGCCAAGAAGAGAACCAACAAGTCCTGACTCACATCACTTAGTCACTCCGTTCCTGTATAAGCAATGATGTCATGTGTCTATTGATTGGTATGACCATTGGGTACATTTTTGTCCTAACATTACATATGATCAAAGTCACTTGAGAAAGCACTTTGGACAAGAAGGATCTATATGAGTCAAGTATTGTTATTCTCACTAAAGACATTTTATCTCAGAAAAGGCAGAGTACCATGTTAGATTTTGGTATTAACAGGATTTGTGCATCTGAATCAAGGGGTGTGTACGTACATGCACTCACACATGCTACAGTGTCTAGGCAGAAAGAAATACAGGTAGAATTTTATTCTTAAATCTGAATTTCTTGGTTGATGCATTTTTTTCTTTTCTTGCAGTTTATTTCCCAGTCTTGATATTAGTTAAACATAGTTTTTCTGTTATGTGTGAAACAACTATTCAAAACTATGACAATAGCTTATAAATAATTGCCAGTGTGATGATAGTTGACCACCCAAGTTTAGCCCATCATGTCTTAAAATTGATCTCAGAGTGATGACAGTAACAATCTTGATTAGAAACTGGAGAAAATAAATGATAATTAGTAATTATTCTCCAAAAGATACTGTTAAGAGGGAAGATTTATTAGAGAATAAAATTAATGAACTAACCAATTAAAATCATAAAAGTAAAATTAGGTCTCAGTTCAGGAAGGCACGTAAACAAGTATCTAATAACCTTAAGTAAATGAAATGTCCTATTGAAATGCCAGGAATAAATGGAAGTCAATGGAATTAAATTGAAGTCAGTAGGACTATTCACATGCTTAGGTAGTCAGGGCCATATTTTATAGGAAAGATTTATATACATAGAGAAAACTTCAGTTATATATTGGAGTCCTTACTCAATGAATTTAGTGGTAGGCTCCACTGAGATCAAGTTACGTAGAAGTTTCATAAGTGTCTCGAAATTTGTCCCACCATAAATGATAACTTAGTCAATCTAATCTAATTGAGCTGTCAGCACCATGCTATGTGAAGATGTTTCTCCAAAGACTTTCAAAGAGGAATAAAACCCTCTTTGTATATTGAAACACTCTACCATAGTTATAAAATCAGACAAGCATTGTATGTACCACAACATTCTCCATGCATGTACCAGCTAATGAAGGGTGACAACAGAAAGTTCTTCTAATTAGCCAATAACTAAAAGCACTCTAAATTAGTCAATAACTATCTTGTCATACACCATATAAAATACAAATTCCTATCAATGTGCTATCTAAATATCAAATCTGCAGATGATTCTTATATCCGATGTAGAATTACCATTGAAATCAACCGGATTTCTATACCCACAGCATCCCACTTAACACTATGAAAAAGATCCTCTGCACTTAGAAAACCAATAATTAATATAAAATAATCAACATAGTGACAATTATCTGATTGTACTGGATTGAGCTAATGGAGCCAAGAAAAATACAGGTAAGACCTATTGTCATAATATGTTAAAACAACAACTCAGTGGATTCCAGTACAAGGATTACTGGTTCCCAATGGTATTTACCTATTCTATGATTGTAGATCATCCAAACACCGATTAAGAACCTTTCCCAGATGGAAGAAGTGTGTCATGGTGTCCTTTAGAAGAAAATTACCTCTCTGATTAGGAAAATAAGCTAGCCAACTTCTGAAGTGGAAACCTTTAAATAAAACTAGGCAAAATCAGGGTTTTGATGGGAGTGCTTTGGAATGAGTTTTACAGTGTGCATGGGAAAGGGCTACAAATGATATAATAAGTATCCGAATGGATACTCCTTAGAATGTCAGGATTCACACAAATGTCTACTGAAGATGAGCTGAGTTTCTATGCTCACAGACAGAATCAAGGCATTGAGTGCCCGATCAGTTGACAGACCAAACGAAAGGGGCATAGGGGTTCACAGTGTCCCCAGATGCTTTTGATTAAAAGAAGATCAAGCATGGGAACCAGGCTGAGACTGCTAAAAGAAAATTCTCCATTAAAAGCAGGTTAGTACTGAAAGCACAACTGTTCTACAGAATTTTCTTTGATGGTTTCAAGATCTTCTCCTGGGGTGCATGATATAAAGGATGACTGAGGCGTTCAGGTCAGAGACTAAAGGTGATTTCAAGATGATAAGTGCCTTATGAATAAAACAGAGATGAAGAGAGATGGAGATATATCCATTCAGGGAAATATCTGTGTGATGAATCAGATAATTATGTTATGGTGTGTTTTGTAAATACTTTTGGGAGTGAGTGTACAGTAGCTATAAGCAAAATCATGCTTAGAGTATAACAAGATGGTTTTATAGTTATTCTTTCTGAGGCCATGTCTACAATAGTAAACTATTTTGAAATTACTAAATTTTACTTAAGAACTCTCAGTTTAACAAATTCGAACTAGCGTGTCTCGCTACGGGGAAGCATCAAAATTAGTCTGAGGCAGGCCCCATTAATGCAGACTTGCTATTTCAGACTTAAAGCCTCAGGAATCACTATGGGGAAATGAAGGGGCCTCCCAGAGGCCAATAATTGTGAATTAGCGGTACCAGAGCATCCACACAAATGTTATTTTGAAATTATTATTTCAGAATTGGCATTACTCTTTGTGAAAAGCAGGAGTACCAAGTTCAAATTCTGTGGCCCGTTATTTTGAAATAATAGGCTTGGTAGTGTGGATATACCACTTATAAATTTAAACTTGGAGGAGGGAGGATTATTTCTCAGTAAGATCCTAGTATAGACCAGGGCTCAGTGTGCAAATAGATAATAAAAGAAGAAACTGAATTTGGGACAGTAGCCAATATGTGATGAGTTGATTGTAACTCCAGCATAAAAAACATGGGTTTCCGGTCAAGGCTAGAAATGCAGAAAACACATTCTGGCTTAGTAGAATGACAACTGGTGAATAGGGAGTTAGTGACACTGGAGTTATAATGTCTAGAGGTTAAAATCAGAGAAAAGTATTTGTGGATAAATATATTCTTAGGAATAGTGGAACTCTTCCTTTTTTTCTTTCTTTTTCTCAAGAGAAACTTCAGTTCACCATTACTGAGATTTTTTTCCCCATTGTTTCTACTATTTATCCCTACACCACAACCACTATGAGTACTCTTGGGATACGTCTAGACTACATGCCTCTGTCGCCAGAGGCATGTAGATTAGGCTACCAGACATAGGAAAATGAAGCGGTGATTTAAATAATCGCCGCTTCATTTAAATTTACATGGCTGCCGCACTGAGCCGACAAACAGCTGATCAGCTGTTTGTCGGCTCAGCGCGATAGTCTGGACGCGCGGGTGTCGACATCAAAGGTATTTGTCGACCACCCAGGTAAACCTTCTTCCCCATCCACGCACACCTTTTTCCAAAAGAGTTATTTCAGAAAAAGGCTTTTTCCTTGTAGAAAGAGGTTTACTGCTGTCAGAAAAACCCCTGCGTTCTTCCGACTTTCTGTTGAAAGAGTGCAATTGTAGTGTGGATGTAAGTGTACTTTTTCTGGAAAAACAGCCATTTTTCCAGAAAAAATCTTCAGTGTTGACATACCCTAACTCCCCACACGCAGTTAAAAATGACAGCACTCTTAAACACTGACCTTATTTGGGGAAATTAATTCTTGTCTTCCTTTTGGGTAAATTGCATAAACTAAGATTTTTTAGTGTAGGAGACATTTCAGAAAAGAATACACTAAGGCTATGTCTAGACTGCAGGCTTCTTTTGAAAGAGGCTCTTTCGAAAGCATCTTTCGAAAGAGCCTCTTTCAAAAGATCGCGTCTAGACTGCAGGCGGATCATTCGAAAGAGAAATCCACTTTTTCGAAAGAGAGCACCCAGCGAGTCTGGATGCTCTCTTTCGAAGACGGCCTCTTTACATTGAAGAACGCCTTCTTTCGAAAGAGGAACTTTCGAAAGAAGGTGTTCTTCCTCGTAAATTGAGGTTTACCACCATCGAAAGAAAAGCCGCGTTCTTTTGAAATAATTTCGAAAGAACGCGGCTTGAGTCTGGACGCAGGGGAAGTTTTTTCGGGAAAAGGCTACTTTTCCCGAAAAAACCCCTGAGTCTGGACACGGCCTTAGGGTGTGTCTAGACTACAGGGTTTTTTTCAAAAAAAATTCCCCTGCATCTAGACTGCTGCCGCGTTCTTTCAAAAGTAAATGGAAAGAACAGGGCAGTTTTTTCAACCGTGGAAAACTTTGTTACAAGGAAAAACGCCTTTTTTCAAAAGCGTTCTTTCGAAAAAAGGTGCTATGTAATGCAAACTGTGTGTTTTCGAAAGAGAACATTCAGACTGCCTGAGTGCTCTTTTGAAAAAGCGGCTTGCTTTTTCAAAAGTACTGGTTGTAGTCTAGACATAGCCTGAGACTATGTCTACAATGCATAGCTATTCTGTGTCTTAAGAGCAAGCCAGCTATATCAAAATATAACGGGCTTGCTATTCCGACATCCCTGTAAACCTCATTACACAAGGGTTAAGGGACATTTTGGAATAGTGCTTTATTTTGAAATTTGCCACTAGGTAGACAGTGCCAAAATTTGAAATAAGCTTTTTCTAAATTACCTTGAAATAAGCTATGCAATTTGCACTACGTACATTGTGTAGCTTATTTCGAGGTAAGAGTGCTGTGTAGATGCATCCTTAGAAACAAAAACTGCCAGTAAATGGATCACTTGAATTTTTCTTGAAAGGTAAGTTAGACACAAAGGTTAGGTTGAGGGGTTGAATTTTCTTTTCTTTTCTTTTCTTTTCTTTTCTTTTCTTTTCTTTTCTTTTCTTTTCTTTTCTTTTCTTTTCTTTTCTTTTCTTTTCAGTAACATAGATTAAAATGCCATATGACAATGTGAGAGTAACATAGCAGTCAAGAGAAATATATTAACAATTGAGGATTTGGGCTGGCTTTGAATATTTCAGTGGCACAGCAACATGGTAAGTAAAACCAATGTCTAGTTAGGAGCAGCAATTGTTTACACATGTATCAGAAAGAGGAGGTTTGGTATTATATATAAGGTACATGGTGAACATTTGGCCAGAACTGTGGAAAAAGGAACGTTGTTTAAAAAAAAGTTCTGCTTTTAGATTTGTTTCCAGAACTTTTAATTGTGGTCTCTGAGGATAAATAGGCAACAGGATTGTCAAACCATTTTCTGAGTTTATGATTTAGACATTGCTGAGATAATTAACTAGACTGCTGCAGACCCAAAGCTGGTGGTGAGATGCAGTGGTTTTTGCTGTTGTCTTCTCAAACATAGCTCTCATGGCCAGCCATGGGCCTAGGTTAATTAACAATAAACTATTGTTTCTCCCGGTTTTCAGTTTACTCTAACTTTAACAGAATTGCTTTGTCAAGCCCCACATCCTTTCTGCAAGTTTGACTGCCATGAAGGTGGCTAAGTGATGCAAGGATTTATATTTGGAATCCCAGTAAAACCCCAATGGAACCAAAGCTAGAGATTTAATAAGTCTAACACTTGTTTGTTTAACATTTTCTAATATATCATATGTAATTATGTTTAGTGGTTGGCTGCCCTCTAAGCTATCTGTCACCACTGTGAGACTCCACTAGTCAATAATCTGAACACAAAATAGAAGAGTCTTTTTGGTCCATGTCTGTTCCTTGAATTTTTAGGTGTCTGGTCAGACTGGATTTGCCCAGGGGCCAGACAAAGATGAACATATGAAAATAGATCTCAGACATATTGTTATTTAATTTAGGAAGTGACTGTGGGAGTGGGAAATTTAACAATAGTTATTTATTCCAGTGCTACCACGTATGAGCTTTCTTTTCTCCTCTATAGAGTTTGAGTAATTGTGGCAAGCATAGCCAATGTTTTTTGTTAGAGAGATGGCCCTGGGTTGCAAAGTTCATTATGGAGCCAAACATTCCCAAAGGCGAGGAGTATTTAGTGCTGTTGATTTGTTTCAACCCTTAACAGAGATTGGGCCAGCCACAAAGGCTGTATAAAAACCCAGTACCAAACTGCACTGACAGATGTATATAGATAGGTACCTTCATGGTTATAATAAATCTCCATTTTTAGGAAATACTGGTATTCTTCACTAACTTCACCATTCAGTAGCAGTTCTTTTTTTTGGGGGGGGAGGGAGGAATTCATTTCAATCCTCCATTGAGACACCCATTTGTTACTAAGTGACATAAGTGGATAGGAAGCTTCCACAATGAAGTAACAGTTGCATCAGAACTTACTGGCTTTTCTTTGCAAAATGTGTGGGCATGAAGATAGCTTTGAAATGATCGCATTTAGCTCAGTGCACTCAAATTACACAACCAGGTTTCAGTGGGCATCATAATCGGATATAAAAAATTGAAGCAAGATGGATAAATGACCTATGATGCCCCTCGCTTCAGAAAAGGGTTGGGGAGTTGCATGATGGCTGTATCCATCTCACAAAGAAGAGAGGGAGGTGGAGCAACCCCACCAGATGCCAATGCGGTAGTCTAGGTGCTGCTTTCATGCCTGTCTAATTTTCAGCTTTTGTTGAAAGAGAAGATATCTGAGGCCTTTCGGACCATCTTCAAACTCTCAGAACTTCTAGCTCTGCCATAGCCATGAATGCCAAATACGACAGCTGCAGAAACCTCAGCTGTAAAAGTTATATTAAGTAGACCAGAATGTTACATATGGGTTAGTTTTAAGACTCCATGGCTACATCTACACTACAATGGGTTTGGACACTCTGCGATTGATCCACCAGCAGTTGATTTAGTAGGTCTAGTGAAAACCTGCTAAATGGACCACAGATTACTATGCAGTCAACCTCTGTGCTCTACCGTCTTAAGAGAGGAGTATGGTAAGTTGATGGGACAGTTTCTCCCATTAACCCCTCTCCCCCCTCACACACACACACACACACCAACACACATACATACAGAGTAGACCATGCAGTAACTCAGCTATTCACATAGCTGGAATTGCATACCTTAGGTCAACTTTCTGCAGTAGTGTAGACACAGGCTAAGTAGCCACATTGACTTCAATGGGACTATATATAGGAGTATAGTTAAGCACATTACTAAGTATTTGCAGGATTGGGGCCTAAGTTTGTATGTGCAAATGCCAGTTTCTCTTTTTGTGCTGTCATGATTCCTTCCATATAGATACAGCAAGGTCTAAACTACTTTAAACAAGTATCTAGTCTTGGACAGTGGCCATAAAGTAGATACTTTAGAGCAGGGGTTCCCAAACTTTTTGACACGGGGACCAGTAAACCCATTCATGAGCTTTTGGAGGACTGGTAATAGTCATTTGCATGTTTGCATATTCATTAAGCAAATGATTAATATTTAAAAAAGTTGTTTCTGGTCCTCCCAAAGCCCCCAGTGCCAGACTTAGCAAAGCTTTTGATACAGTCACCCACAATATTCTTGCCAGCAAGTTAATGGAATATGGATTGGATAAATGGACTGTAAGATGGATAGAAAGCTGGCTAGATCAGGGTTTCCCAAACTTTTTACTTTAGTTGGAACCCGTTTTTTTTTTTCAGTACTGTTTTTTGCAGCACAAACTTATAAACTCATATAAAATAAGAATTAAAAATTAATAAATTTTCAGTGTTTCACCCAGTTGCATCCTCCGCCCAGCCTGGGCCAGGGTTTGGGGGACCCGGCGCCACATGGGCACTCCAGGAGGCGGGAGCAGGAGCAGATTGGGAGCAGGGTATCTGGCTAGGAGGGAGGGTGAAAGGAGGGGTAGGGTTGCCAGGTGCATGAGTGTGTCTACCAGCCAGGCAGTTCACAACTACTCGAGGGAGAGTATGTGGGGGGGCAGTGGGGCAAAATGGAATCCCTGGGGCAGGACTCACTCGTGTGCCCGGGTCTGCATGTGCCCCGGTCAGTCCCGGTCCCCCCCCCCCCCCAGTCTCCCCCGTCCAGCCCTGCTTCCAGCAGCTAGTTCTCCTGTCCTCCTCCTCCCGATCTCCCCCATCCAGCCCACCCCCCACCCTTTCCCCTGGCCAGCCTGCTGCCTCTGTCCAGCACTCCTTCCACAGGGTGGTTCTCCAGTCCTCCTCCTCCCAATCTCCCCCAGACAGCCCCCCCCCACACACTCCCCATTCAGCCCTGCTTCCGCCGCCCACACACCCGGATCTCCCCAGGAAAGCCCCGTTGCTCCTAACCCTGCTTCCGCTGCCCGCCCGCCCGCCCGGATCTCAGCCAGACCGCCCCACTACCGCAACCCTGCTTCTGCCGGCCGCCCACCCACCAGCTCCAAACTCTGCGGGACAGCCCTGCTGCCCCAACCCTGCTTCCTGGTAGCCAGTTTCCCCCCGCCGCCCCTGCACACACATACCTCCTCCCAGCCCGCCGCACTCTGCTCCCCTCCCGGCAGCCACGCTGAAGCCCGGTATTTTTTTCCCGCGGCCCGGCACCAAACCGCGGCCCACAGTTTGGGAAACACTGCTTTAAAGGAATATGAATGAAAGCCTGTAGTGAACAATTATGCAATAACCTGCCCATAGGAAAGTTCCATCCTTACCTCTAGCTTGGCTATCTTGTGATCTAAAGCAAGAGGGTTTGCACATAAGGCTATGACTATGTCTATGAGGTCATTGAAATCACAGAATCTGCAACCAGAATGGGGCTGGAGCTGTCAGCCAAAGGAGGCCCCAGAGCTCTCATCTGCCACAGGCAACAGGGCCCCACCATAGTTCCCAGCCTCAAAGCTCCAAGACACAGTAGTTGCCCTGGGCATCTCCCAGCTGTTCAAAGACAATGCCATGGCGGTGGGTCTTCTGAGCTGGTGATGGATCCTGCTGTTCTTAGCCACCAGCCTGAAGCCCCGAGTCACTGTGGGGTACCTCCACAGCTCCCGCTCACCACCCTGAGCCACAGATCCTTAGCTTCCATGAGTTTTTGTTTATTGCTCATGACCCTGTCTGTTAATTTTTCCTAAAAATAACAGTGGCAAAAGCATTGCCTTACTTACACCCCTCAAGAAAGTAATAACTAACTAAATAAATTAAGAATCTAATATAGCCAATGTTGTTCTTATTAATGTACGTATGAAAGCTTTTATTACCCATATAGAAGTCCAGTTCATGGGAAAGTTACAGAAATGTTTGTTAGTCTTTAACGTGCCACATGACTTTTCATTGTTTTTTGCAGATACTGCTAGCCCCCTGATACTTCAGAGGGGTAGTTGAGTTAGTCTGTAACAGGAAAAACTTAAAAAACAATTAATAGCCTGGTAGTACTTTAAAGATTAACAACATATGTAGATGGGATTATGAGCTTTCGTGGGCACAGCCCACTTGTCAGAAATGTTTGTAAATAACATACATCGTTATGGCCATTTATCTACTTTTTAATTTGTCCCTCTGAAGTTAGTACCCATACAGTAATACACACAGTGATAATCTGGGTGCTGTATTTCTGCCCTGGTTGTAAGTATTAACAATTTAGAAGCTATTTAAATGAACAAAGGATGTATTTGAGGAAGTGGTTGCGTGCTGGGAGGGGCGGGGATATCACCAATTACCATTTGCCCTTTCGGCTGGAAGAAAGGCACAGTTCTCAGCTTCTAGCATGCATGAGGTAGATAATATTGCAAAGCAAGATGGTAGGAAAAAAGGCTTAACTGTACCCTGATCAAAGAGTAAAGCTGGCAAGCACACCCCATTTGGGCAACAAATGGACTTCAAAGATCTGGCGGGATTTCATTTTTATTATCTGTCTTGTGTGGCATTTTCCAATTAAGAACAATTTGTATTAAATGAAGTAAGAGAGAGCATTCACAGCATGAATCGAGCCATTGCTAAAAATCATAAATTGGATTAGCTTGGCATCTAGTTCTTGGCAATTTTGAATCAAATGCTTGGACTGTAAATAAGGGAAATAATTGAGGGATGGGATTGAGTTCGTGCTTCATATTTCCAAAAAAAAAAAAAAAAAAAACAATTCCATGTGCTCTGTATCAGCATCGTGTGGGCAAGAAAGGGAATTCAGTGGATGTGTGTGTTATTTGATTTTTTTCCCCCTATGAATACATTTCACTCCAGTGCAGAGGTGAATCAAACCTGAAATGAGGCCTATGTATCGGTTAAGTCCCTTGGACCAAATTCTTGCCCCGTTCCCTGAGATCGCAAGACTTCTCTGCACCCTGGCACAACAAACCACTGTCATTCCAGAGTGCCTGGGAAGGAAGCATGTTATCAGGAGCCTGCCTCAGAGCTGCTCCCATGCTGTGCACCATGGGAATCAGCTCTGCAGGATTTCCTGATATGAATACTCAGAGCAGCTCCTTAGGGAGAGCTGAGATTGATAATTCCGCAGGATTCTCTGATCTACCTTACACTCCCCATGGTACTAAAACCACAGAGGGTATACCAGTCCACAGGCTACTGAGCTGCTCTTCAGACTGGGGAAGGCTTCCTCTTCCTTTGTCCTTGCTGGTGGGTGGCAGTGGTGGTCTTAATATAGGAACAGGACAATAGAAACATTTAGAGAAGAGAGAAAATGACAGGAGGCTAAAAGTTGAGTAGGGTTTTCTACATGTCTTCTACTTGATGCAAATATCCACACCATAAGAGGAAACGATGATGATCTTACAGTCAGACACAAACAGATGAAAGTCCCTGAAGGGCTTAATCTTTGTTGATACAGCATTCAGCATAACAGAACTTCACTCCTGATGTGGATTTTGATTGCTACTATAACATAAATGTTTAAATACAAAAATATAAAGTATTGCCACTAAAATTAAATATTAAGTAGAGTAAGTTTGATGGGCACCACCCCTCTGATTACAAATCAAAGACAAATTTGGTCTAATGATCTTTGTCTGTGTAACCTGACTTGTCCAAGGACAACCTGCCTAACACACACTGATATCAAGCAAGAAACTAGGTATGTCCCCAAGAAACTAGGTATCTGAGATTAGCTAATTGATTTTAAAAATTACATTTAGTCACAACAATTTGGGGTTCATTTACGAGGAGGTTACATTGGGAAGCACAATTTTAATATTCAGATGGATGTCAAAAGGCTAGTCACTCAATGCACCCAGAATTATAAACCACAGGTCAATAGCAGACAATAAATAACACACTTCCAACTGTCCAACCTTAGAATTTAGATGTGCCAGGTTTCCAGATATTGTTTATTCTTAGTCTTCCCATTTAAAAAGCAAAAGCTTATGTTAAAACTCATTATGTTACCAGTACATTACATTCTGAGTTTGTTCATATCATGTTCTGAAAAGGCAGTTAAAAAGAGATTACATGGGGACATTTTCAGTCTGTAAGAGTTAATAGGGTAGAAGAGTGTGATGCTAATTAGCATCCTAAAGTAATGTAGTGTTGTTAAAAACCCCTTGCAGAATAGATGTCAGACTTGAATCCTAAATCACACATCTTACTTAAATGATGGAATCTGCATTCAAAGGGTGTTACATTTTCACTTTGCAGACTTTAAATTTCCTGACTGTAAAATGCAAAATCTAGCTGCATAAGTACTGTTTACACTTCTGGAGCAGATGTTTATTGCTCTAACAATGTCTCCATCTTAAAAGCCTTTCAGTGATGCAAATGGACCTGTAATACAAAGGCAATTTTCCACAGTTCAGCTTTTTAAATGTTAAAAAAGTGAAGGGTTGGTTGTTGTGATTGTTGCTTTTTTTTTCTTTCTTTTTTTTTTTTTTTTTAAGACTGGGGAAATACTAAATCCAAAACCATTTCTAAAGCTACTGAAAAAGTACCCGAATCTCACCAGAGTCAAGTGAAGAGGTTTCAATGTCAAAGTTTTTATAAGGCAAAGCATTATGCGTCTTTAGGCTACCAATTCATGATTTTGTGATATTAACAGGGTTCGGTAATTGATTTCATGTTGAAACCTTGCTTTTTCTATGCCCACTGTACTCTTTCAGGTCACTTCAGCTTGCCAAGCTATGCAGGAGTTTATATATTACAAACAATATTAATAAAAATAATAATATGCCAGGCAGGATCACACCATAAATATTTATTAAGCTAGGCGAAAGGCAATAAAATAACATGCCTCTAGGAAGATAAATCTCTGATAAAAGTAAATTTTTAGATGAGTCCCCACAGAGCTATTCCAAGATAATTTTTTTGGCATATGTGGGTAACAAGCGCTCTGTTAAAGAAACAGAATACAATTCTAAGACTTTCACAGGAAACATTCTTTCTATTTTATAATAATGCACAAAATGAAATGTATTGATAGATCTTTGCCACCATTTTTCCATTTGGGGACAGATCCTAAAAAAATTCTTACTACCATTGAACTGAATGAGACTACTTGCCTGTGCAATGGGAGCATCACAATGACGTAGGCGGGAACAGCATCAGGATTAAAATGTTTAAATACAATCAGGTCAGTTTTGCATACCCAATCAAGTGGGCCTCCTAAAACTATTTTACACACACTTTTTGAAATCCGTATCAAATAGTTTATAGAAATTAAGCTGCGCCTTCAAGCAGACATAAACTTTTAGCACATAGGGCTATCAATTTACTGAGCATATCCTTGAAAAGATTTAATACCATATAGATGGAACTCAAAGTATTTGTTTCTTTAAATCATAGATTGTTTCTCATGTTAATTAAAAGAAACCAAATTGAAATTAAGCAGGATTATAACAAAATCACCTCTGTTGTGTCAGCTCTTTTTGTTCCTAGGAAAATCAGATATTTTGAATGCTCATGATTACAAATTGTCTCCACCTACTCAAGAGGATCTTCAACATGTCTTGTGCATGAGGTCCTGCCAGGCATTGACCCACAGTGCAGGTTCACATCTTCTCTGTCAGTCAAAAAGGTTTTTCTAACAGCTACATGTGTGGTGGACCTGATTAACCCTCCACACAACAGTCTGATCCTTGTGAAAACAAAGATCTACCATCTCTTAGTTATCTCAGTTGCAAAGAAAGGGACACAAAGCTAATGAGAATCAGGAAATGTTTAGTGAAGTCTTTGTTTGGTGTGTATTGTCCAGGGACTGATTTAGTTTTAGATATGTAGAAAAGAAGGAATCTCTACAAAGAGTCAAATTCTCCTGTCAGGTAGACCTCTGAATAACCAGTATAACCCCATTGGCAAAACTGTGCAGGTGCATTATTAACATAACAAGTATAGAATTTGGTCCAAATACGAGAATGAATGGCGAAACAAGAAAAATCTACCTGGCCTGTTCTCTGTTGTATGTTCAGTCCAGTTCAGAGAACACGGGGAGCACTTCAGTTAAGTAACTGAGCTGCACGGAGATATAGTGCAGATACTGTTTGCTTATGTGTCATGTCTCAAGTCCAAATACAGTAATCTAATAACACTAAAGGCAAGCTTTTCTCAGGAGGTTCTCAGTGAAGAGAGAACTGAAGTCAGGAAGTCTAGGACTTTGATGTAGTGTTAGGTAAAGAGCTTTGTGTTTTAAATAAAGAAAGGCACATTGTATAATGGCTTTGACCATTACTAAAGGCTCTTTGTACCATATGGGCTGGGTTTTGCTCCCGCTCACATCAATTTTACCCCTGTGTAATTCCACTGACTTTAAAAGAGTTATGCCTGATTTACAGTGGTATAGGTGAGAGCAAAACGAGCTCTCAAACTTTCACTCAACACAGAATAATATTCATCTCCAAAGTTTCACTGATATAGAAGCCAGAATCTGTAGGTGACATAAATTGACAGAACTTCACTGATTTACACCCTCTAGAATCTCATTCTCTTGCGTATTTAGATATAGAATATAATAGGCTGATATATACGTTCAAATGGATAATAAAGTTGCTTTGCTGTTTACAGCACAGTCCAGGCTGCATTGATATTTACTAGTTAATTGAATACTTAGCATTTCAGCTATGGAAAGATCTCAGTAGATAAGATTGCCAGACACACGTGCAACTTCCTAAATTTAAAGAATGTGACATTCTCAAAAAAATAATTTGTTTTAAAGTTTAAACTCATGTATTCTTCACACAAAATTGTGTGTTCAGGGGGGCACAACAAGGTTTTTTGATGGAGCAATCCCTGTGCATGTCTGTGTGACACAAACATCATCTTATGAGACAAGGATGGTGACTAGATGACATAGATAAACACATGGCTGCAAATCTACAGGCTGCCTCATAGACATATCGTTCCCTAACATCAAAACTAATCCTCTCCATGAATGCAGATCAAGTCCTGACCAAGTTGTGCTCTTTTGGACACGGGGATTGTGGAATTTGGACAAGATGTACTCATCTCCAAGCAGAGGGAAACTGCCTGGTTCAGCTCCATCCAACAACCTTTCAGAGGCTTGATAATTTGGCTCTAAGGAAATGTGTTTAACTTCATCCTATCCTTTGGCATACAACAACAACCACAGCTATGTTACTTTGCAGAGCAAAGTAAATAATCATTGTCAGACTGGCAATTAACTCAAACTGCGGGCAACACTGCTAGATGGAAGAAAAACAAAACAAAACATGTAAGTGCCAGGCTCTGAGTTTTGTATATTTCTCTACCTTTATTACTCTGTTGAAATGTTTCTTTAATACCAGAGCAATGCAACACATAATCCCTTGTTCACTTGAAACTGTAGACCACAGAAAGACAGATATGGTGAGCGCTGCTCTAATCAAAGAAAATAAGAGTAGACATTGAATCCGATCATGCAGTCTGGCTATTTTATAGCTGTCCTGGCTCCTATGGAATAGATCTCTTTACAAACTGAACCCGTTAGAATGCAGACATTTTTGACATTTAAAAGGCTGCATTTGTTTGATCTTAACCAACAATCTGAATGTGTATCAACAGAAAGAAAGCACACATCTGCCACAACCGGCATGTTTACAATCATTTTAATGACACCATTAGATGCTATTTGCCAGTGTGCGTTCATTTCAGGCTTTTATATAAAAAACATGCGAGATAAGTTTACCACCTGTGCTCCATGGAAATAACCCATTTATATGAACAATTTTAACAACATACATTGTATAGCTCACTTGATTTTGCTATGTTCACTAAGTTAATTGTGGAAGCACAATTACATTAGCCTTGGAGACACAAAGGGTTTATGTTCCAGCATAATGCTTCTTTTAGGTTGTGGCTAGACTAAGAATTAGTACAAACAGATCTTCACATGCTTGCAAAACACACAGACACCTTTCAAAGCCTGGCCACTTTAGGAAAGATTTTCAGGTGACAGGTGGGCTTATAGGCTCATTTGAGAACTCTTGTTTAAAAGCCCTCCAGAAAAGGGTAACTGCTAGCGTAATCCCCCTTGGATTTAGATGTTTTAAGAAAAATACAAGGCCTGTGTTTGGAAGCCTGATCTTGTTCCTCCCTGAAGTCAGTGGCAAACCTCTCAATGACTTTTTAAAAATGTATTTATCAGGTAGGCTTGAAGAGAAAGATGGGAAAATTCTGTGGCGATGATTGTTAGCATTGTCATCCTCTTACACTCAGGCTACATCTAGACTGAAGGCTTCTTTCGGAAGAAACTTTTTTTGGAAGAGATCTTCCAAAAAAACTCCTTCCAAAAGTGAGCACCCACACTGCAAAAGTGCATCGAAAAAGAGATCTGCTTTTTCAGAACAGAGCATCCAGACTGAATGGATGCTCTCTCTTATGTGAGTTGTGATTGCCCTGGATGGAATGGCCACCACGGCACCTGTGCTTTTTCCTCTTTCCTCTTCTTCCAAAAGAAATCCCTCTTCCCTGTCCACACATGACTTTTTGTGAAAGAGCTCTTTTGCAAAAAGGCTTCTTTCTTGTAGAATGAGGATTACCAATGCTCTGTTCTTTCAATTTTTTTGCAGAAGAATGCAATTGAAGTGTGGTCGTTCTTCAAGTTTTGTCAGAAAACCGGCCGTTTTTCTGAAAAAACTCTGTAGTGTAGACAGACCCTTAGGAAAAAAGGTGTAGCATTCCATCTAACAAAAAGTAGAAGAAAAGACCTGAAACAACTTTTCCTAGGTTGGTAGCAGTGGGTTGGTAACTAAGATACAATTTTAACAATTTAACAAAAGTTTATGGATGAGCACTCCAGAAAGTTTTTGGTTACCACAGCATTCCTCTGGCTCTCCCTTGCAAGAGGATTTGTTCCTGTGTATCCAATTATCTGGCAGCTTGATACCAGGGTGATTGGGCATCAGACAGTGAAAGTAATTTAAATTTCTTACAGCTACTGTGTATTGCTATCCGGGTCCCTGTTAGGTCTTTATATGGAAGGGGATATGGATACAGGAGGGGGGAAGAGGATTTGTGTATGTGGAGTAGGGGGCAGGAGTGGGAGCAGAGGGTCAGAGAAGGAAGGGTCTGGGGTGCCAGAGGCAGGCTCTGGCCAGGAGACTTATCAGTCATTCCTGAATCAGCCTCCCTGCCTGCGCAGCCCTGCCCCCGCAAAGGCTGCAGCCAAGTGCTCTGTGAATAACTACTAGCCCCCTTGTGCTTCCCAGCCAGGGGCTGCCCGTGAGCCTAGGCAAACTAGGCAGTTGCCTAGGGCGCCACCAGCCCAGGCACCCGATGATGATGTCATGGGGTGCTGGGGCGCCCCGTGATTAGGTCATGGCCATTGACGGCCATGCAGGCAGGGCCGCCGATCGCGTCTTCCGCCTGGGGCACCAGCTGCCGCATCCGGCCTCGGGCCACTCCTGTTCCCAGCTGCCTGTTATTGAAACAGGCAGCTGACACTGGCTGGTTTCTGTCCAGAAGCCACCGGTGGGACTGTGCTGGGAGTAGGAGCAGCTCCCAAAGCTTTCCCCCCTCTCCTCACGGTTTTTAAAGCAAAACTGCCCTGCAGCTGTGTTTCAAAGCAGTGTGTGAGTGGGACATGGCAAGTGGGGAGCCTTCCTGGGGCTCCCCACAGAATCCATGGGCTGGATCCAGTGGCTTGGTGGGCTGCATGCAACCTGCAGGCCATATTTTGCCCAGGCCTGCTCTAAATCTAACCCTGTATCTCCAGTGTCAATCTGGTGGTGAGTAGTAGTAGTACTATCATAGTTCTTGAGGCTCCAGTTCAGGGATGCACTTAAGCATGTGCTTAAGGCTCACTGAGATGTGAGAAGATGGAGTAGAAAGATTTCAGTGGGATTTAAGCACTTAATTAAAGCTAAGCGAATGGCTAAGTGTTTTTTTTAATCAGTGACTGAGCCATTTCTATTTTCTAAACTATCAATAAACCACATACATACCTATGCATCATCTTTGGTATTGTACAGATGGGTAGTTAAATAAAATGGATTTTCCCCAAGCTGTTTTAAGTTGCTTTTACAGGGGGTGGTTCATATACACATCCCTGAGTGAGTACCGTGAACTAAGCCTTGACACATGCTACGCGTAAACCAGGTGCTCCTTCACTTTCTTTATTAGCCTGCGTGCAGCGAATGCTGGATTCATTAAAGAGCTGGATTCACCCATCACCCTATACTTGAGCTTTCAATTTTCAGAGGGGGTAAGAAATGCTTTGCAAGCAAGTTGAAATATTGCACTCCATCTTCTCACAATAGGCTATTTTACCTTGGGGGGAATGACTAATACAGCTGGAAATAGCCACCAGTGTTCTGACAAACAGGCTACTCTGGAGAAGCCAAAAAACATTTTAAAATGTAGGATTGGTGACATGTTTGTGACAAGTTTCCTTCATACATATTCATTTAAAATGGCAACTACTGAAGAAAGCCTTGGATCAAAAAGATGAATGTCCTACAGCTTGCCCAGAATGCATTGTACCTTAAAGGAACACACACATATACATGTAATGGGATCTAATGTGCTTTCTACATTGTTTTCAGGATAATAAATATTTTACACTAGGGAACGTGCTTTTTTCATTTGGAGGAAGTGGTTTGGAGGATTGTTTAGTAAAGTGAGCAATTTCTTTCTCATGCCATTTTATTTTTATTTCCATAAAGCATAAAATATTTTGGCTTTTAGGAGAGCCAGGTTCTTTTCTCTGACTTGGCCTCTTATTCTGATCCTTAGCACACTTGAATCTGAAGTAAAGGAAATGTGTTTGTCAGCAAACCTTTCACCAAATGAAGGAATTAAGTGTGTATCCAACTCTCCTATACTAAATTATTATCACAGTAATCTGGAGTAGAGTACAGTTTAGAGAGACCCTATCCCATTATAAACAGATAAAACAGCAAACAAGAAGAAGGAGAAGTAAAGGCTGCATGGAGAAGCTTCTGTGGATTCCAAGGTGGAGAAGTGTGCTCCCTGACATGTGATCCATGCAGTCACCCAACTAGCTAGCAATACAGATGGAATTAGCATCCAGGCTGCCCAAGTCACAGTCCACTGCCCTATCCATTGGATTAATTTGGGATGGCCTAAAGATTTTGTCCACAAGTAGAAGTGAAGGGTTACTCCGGGTCCCAAAAGAGATACGGAGGAATGCCACTACCCATTGCTCCAAACATATGCAGGAGTTCAAAGACCTTATCATATTTTTTCCAAACCTATTAGAAGTTTAATACTCTGGAAGTGTATGTACTCCATGCAGCTGAGGATCAATGCATGAGGAAGATGCAAGAGGATGCAGAATCAGGGGAACAAGCGTCATCCCACCAGCAATCTGGTAGTGGTTCTGCAACAAAGTTGGTATTGACTAAGCCATGCTATTAACTTCCATGTACATCACGCCTCTGGGGTTGAACTCGTTCTGAGAGGGGGTTATGGGTATAGGTGCAATTGGGAGAGGGTCTGGAAGAGCAGCTCCAAAGCAACTGTGCTGATGGTAGGATTCTCTGTCTCCAGAGACAGCACAAAGTCACCGGGGCTCCACACAGTTCACCCAAGCATCTGGCTGAACTGAAGGGACATGCATAGTCAAGAATCCTGTCCATTGCGTGATGATACTGGCAGGTGATCAACACCCATCAGAGAATGATACAGGGTGGGAAGTTCCTAAGAGAACTTTGGTGAGTTTCTTTTACCCTTTGTGGGCTTTTCCTGCATCTGGCCATACTTAAGAATCAGTATTCCTAGGCCTTGTTTACTTTCTCATTTATATGGCTAACTCCAGAGTAGACCATATGAACATAGCAAATATCACCAGCAAATGGTAATGAACAATATGCTATGACCACAGCTGAATGCTGACTCTTTCCAACACAGAAATAAGTCTTCAGTGAGAACGATTGTTCCCCACACAGACTTTTAAAATGTGTTTAAACCACAAGAGAGAAGACTAACATACACACCATCCTGCAAAGCCAAAAGCAACAGTGCCTACAGAACAACAGTTATTCATTGGAGGATATAATCTCCAGGATCTCCCAACTGATTCTACATTTCCAAAGGAATGTCTACTCAGCACGCTTATTTCAAAATAAGCTATTTCGGAATTGTTTATTATTTTCCGGAATAGCTTATTTCAAAATAGCATGTCTATGCTACAAGGAAGCCTCAAAATTAGCCCATGGCAGGCCTCCTTAATGTGGATGTGCTACCTTGATTTAGAGCACCAGTGGGCACTGGGGAGTAATTACTTTGAATGGCCCTGGGGAGGAGCTATTTCAAAATAGCAGCAGTGAAGCGTCCACACTACTGCTATTCTGAAATAGCTATTTCAGAATAGGCCTTATTTCTCATGGAATGAGGTTTACAGATTTAAAAATAAGCTGTCAGTTACTTCAAAATTAATTTGAAATAACAGAATTGCTATGTAGATGCTCACAAGTTTTTTTTTTTTTTAAATAACGGCCATTATTTCAAAACTGTGTAGACGCACCTTCAAGTGACTAATCGCCAAAGCTTCTTACTTCCCTTTATAAGATTTTTACCTTCAACAACTTTATTCTATATTAGAAGGGCTCCAGACTCTCTTATTTCCCAGTTCACTTATTTGTTCCTATTTGCAAAGGAGAGTTAGCCTGCTCTGTATCATATCCCAAATTCACCCTTCAAGCAAGAGGAATGCACATTTTAAGATCTGCCTTATGGCCTTCCTTCCTAGCAGGACACAGAGCACCTACCAAAACTCAAATGACTGAAACAAATCCATCTCTGGGTCTGAGACCGCAGCCCAAACTTGATAATGAACTTGAACCTCAACACAGAGTGTGTAGCGAGATGTTTGGACTTAAATCTGAGTCCAGATTCACTTTGGCAGATTTGGACCATCATTGCTTGTAACTAGGAAATTTGAGGGGTGGAGGGCTATAGCTGAATCTGCTCCACATGGTGCAGTCCAAATGCTACATAAAAATTCCACTGGAAAACCCATAAACCTTATTTTTCCTAAATAAATTGAGACATATATTCTTCCCAGTCATGTTTTCCCCCATAATCGCAAACAACAGCTGGACTGTGCAAGACAAATCCTTGGTAGCATTTCATTTCATTTGTTGTAATAGAAAGAAATATTAGGAGTAAATTATTGGGAGAGAAAGTGAGGTCAAGTCACCTACAGCCTGGTACAGAAGAGGCAAAATAATTTGTAGAGGGAAAAAAATCCTATAAAAATCTGTAGACTAACAGCATATCTCTTCTCATTCCGATAGCACCATATTTCTTTGCAGTCTTTAGTCTGAGTTAGTTTCTTTCAGACTTTCCATATGCTACAAAAGTCTGCAGCATTTCACCCTGTGTATTTTTTTCCCTTTAAAGAAACCATAATGGCCTTTTTTTCTTTTTTACTGTGCCTGGCATACGTTGAAAGGTATCTTCTAAGATTTCATTTATGATAGCTCAGAAATATATGTCTCGCTAAGACTACAAAGCAGACTAATGGTTTTAAAAGCACAGTGATGAAAAGCTTGGCAGGGGAGTCTGTGCTAACTACAAATATGGACCATGTAAAGGGGTACAAGAGGTCAATATTTTTTTTAAAAAGAGACAGGATCAGGTAAGGTCACATTGGTTACAGCCAATTGCACAGTGGCATTCTTTGTCATTCATCCTTATCCGAATCCCTAATTATAGGCTGCACAATCAGAGCGGGTGCACTAAGTTGCAGAACTGTATTGTCCCACGGTGAGTGCTTAACAAAAAAAAAAAAAAAGCAGGAATCTGATACTTTGTCACAGTTTGCAAACAATGTGACTGAACCACCTGAGGAGGGTCACATTTTTACATTCTGAGACAATTTATTAGTAACGGTGCTTGTCACTTAAAAATCCCCCAAAAGCTCCTTACTTCTTGAAGACTAGCAGAAGGCAGCTTTTCTCTGTAGTGATTTGAGAAAGAGGCAAATAAGATAGAAGGTTTAATTAATTTACAAAGATAGTAGTGATTCCCTGATCAAACCTGGGAAGTTGCCTGTTAGAGCTTTAAACTCAATTACAGACACACACCCAGCACTATAAAACCTGCTGGGCTGGGGATCCTTTATATCCAATCCAATATGGGCCCAATGCAAAGCCCATTGAAAAAACATCACTACAAAGATTCTAATAGATTTCAAGGGACTTGAAATCAGGTCCTGCATATCCTATTTATTATTAATTATGCACTAAGCACCAGCTTCTTGCTGTTCAAAACAGAAAAAGACATGTTCTTTATCCCAATGAACTTATAACGATGATCCTTGGGCAACTTTGCTTCTTATCAAGTAAACAAGTTCGTCAGGTGAGAGCTACCCAGTGACACCTTGGCCACCTTCAGCTTGATTCCTGAGACAGGATCATCAGAGATATCATGGACACATCATTCATTTTAATCCAGAGCAACGTTAATGCCAATGAAAACAAGACAGTAAAGACCATAAGTACTTCTGAGGTGGTTTTTTTTCTTACTTTGGAATTTTTACTCAGATGAGCAATCCCATTTCATACCCATTGAAATCAAGAGTCTCAGACTGAAAACCTTTATTCATCAGAGTATTTTGAAGGCAATGGGACAATTGCATAGCTTACACACTATTCATGTGAGAATATGGGTTTGCAGGATCAGGCCCAATAGTTGTCTAAAATGCATACAAAACTTACTTTAAATATTTTTACTGTTGGTTATTTTCCCAATGGTGGCAAAGTACTTAAGTACTTAACACTACCTTTTCTTATATAAAACTTACCCAAACAAGATAAATGACATTTACCTTAGATAATTTTGATTAAGGCTTTTCCTAGTAATATTCTCTCTTTATTCATAAAGCTGTTTCTCAAAGTGGACCTATCTTTCTTTTCATGTGCTTTTGGCTCCTGTTCAGGAATTTATCATTTTATAACTTCTGCTTTTATGACATGACATAGCTGAATTACCATCTGGGCAAAGTTTTATAGGCCTTGCCCAGAACTAGGCTAAATGTAGCTTTTAAAGCTTGTCATATTCACAGAGGATTTGTGGGGGTGATTCAAAAGCTGTGAACAAGGGGATTTAAGGTAAGAACTGGAACATGGGAATTCAACAAAGGAGAACCACACTTCCAAACCGAGATAGAATTTCAAAGTACTTTTTGAAAAATAATATTACTAGCAATTTTTTCTCTGTATTGAATATCATGAAAGAAAATGTTCACCTTACAGACAAAAAGGAGAATTGTTTTCCCAAAAGCAGAAACATTTGACCATGTCATCTCATTTTTTAAAAACTATATTCACGCTGTCTCACATATGACATAGATTTTCTAAGCTTTGTAAATACTAAATCAACAGCATTTTTTTCTTTGTGCCGCCAGTTCTTTGGAAGACTTACTGACCCTTTTCTTTCTTTTAACAAATGTAAAGTCTGATCACCAATGAGAATAAGCTGACAGGTCTTCATTGAAGTCAATGGAATTGGCCAGTCCACACCAGCTGAAGATAGCCCATTTGTGCAGATATAAAAATCCAGGTTAAGAATCTTAGGCCTGATCTACACTAGGATCTTAGTCCAAATAACCCCCCCCCCCCCCAAGTTCAAATTTGTAAGAGGTGTGTCCATATTACCAAGCCTGTTATTCTGAAATAAGGGGCCGTGGAATTCAAATTCAGTACTCCAGCTTTTCATGAGGAATAATGCTAATTCCAAACTTGTAAATCCGAAATAATGTTAGAACTAATTGGCCTCTAGGAGACCTCACACAGCTTCCCAAAACAATTCCTGGGGCTCTGTGTCTGAGGTACAGCATCCACATTAGCAGAGCCTGCTTCACACTACATTCAATTCTTCCCTCTAGTCAGGATATAGAAGTTCAAATTTGTTAAATCGGGAGACCATAAGTGAATTTTAGTAAATTTGAAATAATTTCCTAGTGCAGACATGGCCTTTAAGACTAACACATAATTTCCCACACTGCCCCTCTCCCAAAAGGCTGATTGGATAGTATATTTTCCATGCCAGTTTCAATATGTACCCTGTGTTGACAATGGAAGTAAACAATGGTGGTATTTTTGAGTAATGGCCATGACACTACTACATTACCTCTGTATTGCACCAGTGTAACTTTGGCCTTATCCACACTTACTAGGAGATCAATGCTGAAGAGATCAATCTCCCGGGGGTTGAATTAGAGGGCCTAGTAAAGACCTACTAAATTGACTGCTGCTCATGCTCCTGTTGACTCTGGTACTCCACTGGGTCATGAGGAGTAAGGGAAGTCTATAGGAGATTTTCTTCCCTTGATCCCCCACAGTGCGAATGCCATTGTAAGTTGAACTAAAGTATGTTGACTCCAGTTAAACTCTTCACGTAGCTTTGATTGCGTACCTTAGTTTGACTTTGCCCCCTACTGCAGATCTGGCCTGCAAAATGCGCCCCTGAACTTCATTGGAGTTGCTCTGTACTCACACTAATTTACATGGGATCAGGATCTCACTTCTTAAGCTTCTCTTTACAGGAGTATTTATGGAGGAGAGCATTTTAGGGTTCTGTCTTTTTGATTGATCTCATTTCTTTAAAACAAAGTAGAGAGAATAATAAAATCTACACTCAAAAAGTAGACATTTAGAACCTGAAGATTACTCCCCATCTTTGTAATGGTCTTGTACATGGTTAATATTGGGGTTATGTCGCATGATGATGAGGCCTCTCAACTTCTTTGGCAATTTCCTTTAATGGAAATAGGCTTCTCCTCTCTTGAACTAAGAAAGTCCTGTGGTAGGAATGTGTGAGTATTGACATAGATTGCAAGACCCAAAGAAACCACTATGATCATTTAATCTAACCTCCTGTATATCACAGGATTTAGAACATCTAGCAAATAATTCCTACAGCAAATCTTTGAGAAAAGAAATTCAATCTTGATATAAAAGTGCAATATCATAATTTTATATTGTTCTGATGGTTAAGCAACCTCACTGTTAAGATGTATACCTTATTTCCTGTATGAATTTGTCTACTTTAAAATTCTAAGCATTGCATCGCTTTATACCTTTCTCTATTAAACTGAGGAACTAATTATTAAATATTTGTTCTCTATGTAGGTCCTTATATACTGTAGTTAACTCACTCCTTGATCTTCTCTTGTTAACTAAAGAGATTGAACTCCTAATATATTATTAAAAGCCATGTATTCTAATCCATTAAAAAGTGGAGGGGGAAGTGGTGCTCCCAGTAGTTAGATTCCTGACTCTGAACAAAAATACTACATGGTTGTTCCCTATCACCCAAAGACTCAAGAATCAATCCCTGTACAAGCCTGATTCTAACTACTTCCCCTACCCCCATCTCAAATTCTGATGTATTTGGGGTGTTGTTGTTCAGTGTTCTGCAATGACCCTCAGTGATATTGGTCACTGGCAAAGTTTATTCTTTGCAGCCTGCAGAAGGAATTTAATTGATTACTGAATCAATTACAAGAATACTTCTAACTAAAGAAATGGTATTTGGCTGGCTTGGATAAAATACATTCTCCTCTTCCCTAACACCAGAATGGATGCTGTCGTAGTTTTATACCTGCCTGATATAGACCCTCAACCTTATCTACATTATTGAACAGACCACAAGACCTGAAAGCTGTTTAAAAAGTCTGATACAGGTCTAAATCCTCCTCCCATTAAAATCAACACAAGTTTTGCCAAATGCAACTTACACTGATCCAAAAAGAGAGAGGACATGGAATATATATTACCCAGTTGAATTGGAACATGGTCTGGTATGTTATCCATTTGGTATCTGGTTCAATACAAATAACTTCACAGGGAGTGCTGGACTCCAGGGTCCCATCAGCTTGATTCAGTTGGGCATTACACTACATGTATGATGTTTGATGTGTCCATCATTACTACTGAAATATTGTGAATATCACTCATTCTATTGGCAGGTAAATATATGTTGGGAACTAAAAGATGGCCTTATCTTGGGGGAGCCATAAGATTACACTTGTACTGCATTCAGTGGAATTATAGGTTTAACTTATCCCATAGTAAACATTATGTGCACAGTTCTTTCCATAATGGTTTAAACTGTATAATGCAGATATAGGTGATATTCAGGGCCATTAGTGCTGTGAAGTGAATTGTCTTTACATTTTGAATTTATTTAGGCATTCAAAACTTCAAAGTAATCATTCTTGCTTCTTAGTCTGCATTCAAACACCAGAAATGACATGATCTATTTGTGAAGTAATTAGTTATAGTCACAAAAGTGATTGCGAAAGTGACACTGCAGGTTTCCTTATTAATTATGTCTCAATGTCTTCCAGACCCAATTAGTTCAGTTTACAGGGCTGAAGCGTAGTTATCTTTTTCACCCTAACTGGCAGTGTAGCAATCTTATATTGGGATTTGAACAACAAACTCTCTCCTTCCTGCCTCTTACATCATTGTCACAAAGGAAAATCTGTGTTAAGGACTTAGGTGGCAATGATGATGATATGTGATGCATTCATTATTAAAATATTATATTTTGGCTATAAAGAAAGCAGTGGAAGATAAACCAGGAGCAGATAAACAGAGTAAGATATTACTTGTATAGTCACTTTTCTTTCTATAACCACAAAATCGGGCCTAATTTTGCAAGCTGCTGACTTGTTCCAGTCACATGAGGCCTGTCGGGGTTCTGTGTTGTATAAAAGGTGTCAGTGTCTACTAATGGCTGTGGCTATTGTTACATATTCTATTGAATAAAGGGATCAAATGCAAATAATTTAATTTTAAGCACAAAAACCCCTACAAACAAATGCAGTTAATTGTGAAACACACAAATGGAGATACGTAAAAGTACAGACAGATGACATGATCTGAACCTGGACTGATTTTAATTATGGTGAACTGTTAGACCAAGCTAGCTAGTGATGAATTTACTTATTAATACTGAATTTTACTATCCAGCCGAAACTCAGTCAAGTTTCTCTCCCTGACAGTATTAACAGGATTTCACACGAGAAATGTATTTTTGGTAACACGAGAAGATCTACATTAATGTAGGATACTATTGATGTATGGCAACCTATTAAACACTGCAAATGACATAACTGTATCTCCACTACCTTGTTCAGTATATAAATTATACGGCTATTTGATCATCTGAACTTGCACACTGTTTTATAACCGAAGCACACGTGTCTTCCTGATCCACTCCTTCATAATGCTTTTCATCCATCTCAAAGCCTTTAATAATTTTCAAATCTCTAATCCATTTATCCTTTCAATGCCCCTTGTAAGGTAGGGAAATATCATGCCCATTTTAAAGATGATGAACTGAGGCACAGAGAGGGATACATGACTTGTTCAAGATCTTAGAGATAGTTTGTGGTAAAGAAGGGATTCAAAACTGGTTTCACACATTCTAGATAGTTTCCTAAACACTCACCATTCTTCCTCTGATAGGATATGTCTACACTACAGAGTTTTTTCAGAAAAACTTTACTTATGTTCACACTGCAATCATGTTCTTTCGAAAAAAAATCGAAAGAACAGAAGAGTTTTTCTGACATTGGTAAACCTCTTTCTACAAGGAAGAAGACGTTTTCCGAAAGAGCTCTTTCAGAAAAAGGCGTGTGTGGATGGGGAAGAGGGAGTTCTTTCAAAAGAATAGGAAAGATGGCGGCCACTCTATCCAAAGTAATCACAGCTTAAATGCAAGATATTGTCCATTTAGTGTGGATGCTATCTTTCCAAAAAGCAGATTTTTTTATGTGCTTTTGCTGTGCAGATGCTTTTTTTTTGGAAGAAGTTTTTTTGGAAGATCTGTTCTGGAAAAGCTTCTTCTGAAAGAAGCTTGCAGTCTAGACATAGCCTTAGTTAACAAACAAACAAGCCAGTACTTACCATGTTAACACTCTTCACTCAGTCTTTTTTTTTAATATAGTGGCTGAATTACATTTCACTCAGCTCCTGCATCTCTTCTGATATTTGGTTTTCGTTAATTTATATAAAAATAATGTCAACTATTATTAATCAACCCAGCCTTGATGTTTTTTGTTTTGAGGCGTGATCATGAGCACACATTATTGTGATTTATAAGGAAATGTTTCCATACTATATGATAGCTCATGAAAAGCACTTCTGTTGAATTGCGAATGTCACTATTATTACTCTCATGTTTCATTTGGTTTGCATCTTACTTTTGGCTGGGACTGTAGAGCTATGTTCTTTTATTATGATTCTGGCAACTGTTTAGGAAATAAAGAAAATTAAATTGTCTTCACTACATTGCAAGGTGGATTTGATTGCAGTGGATATTTTGGGCAAAACAAAAACCTGTTACAGCAATGTGAATCCATAATAAATTCATTGATATCAATAGAATTAGTCCATATTTTTACCAGTGTAACCTTTGCCGGAATTTGACATAAGATATATGCAAATTGATACACACATACTACAATATTATATACATAGCAAAACAAACATGGAGAAATAATTGATTTATTACTCTGTCAGATAAAAATGTAGGATTCCATTCACATCAAATTATTTTTCTTTGTACCGATTTACAAGTGTCTTTATTCTGTTACCAAGTTTCCTTCCTCTCATTTACCCTTCTACCTTTATTTTCTCTTTAGGGGAGGGATAATTATTCTGAAAGCATCCCATTTCAATAAGGGGCTAGGTTAGTTTCAATAGTTTTTCATTATAATGGGGAAAATACCATGTGATTTGCTAGCTATGTGTTTGTTTACAATACAGAAAACGTATTAAACTTCTATCTAAGCTTACACATAATCCCACTTTTAGTATGGAAACTACTAACACAGCATGTGATGTTTTTGTTGCAACCTGTGTTATTTTCAGCTATAAGTTATCAAAATGCCACGGAGAAAAATAAGGTTCACCCCTGAAGAGCATACACCAATGTTGACACTATATAATTTAAACCAAAAAGGGCCTCCTAGTTCAAATCACATTAGCAGTGTTCATGAAAAAAAAAAAAAACCTCTCCCACCCATACCACCCCACAAAAAAAACCCAAAGCAAGAATTAGCTACAAAAGTCAACCCAGCATAATAAAACTAAATACTAAGAGTAAAAGTCTGCATACATTATCCAATGGGCCTCATTTCTAATCTTTGGGTGTGTCTAAACTACATGGCTCCATTGATGGAGCCATGTAGATTAGGCTGATCAGCAAAGGGAAATGAAGTCGCGATTTAAATAATCACGGTTTCATTTAAATTTAAATGGCTGCCGCGCTGAGCCAACAAACAGCTGATCAGCTGTTTGTCGGCTCAGCGTGCTAGTCTGGACACTCCCGCACTGACCTGAAAGCCCTTTATCGACCTCCCCGTTATGCCTCGTAGGATGAGGTTTACCGGGGAGGTCGATAAAGGGCTTTCATGTCAGCAGGGGAGCATCCAGATTAGCGCGCTGAGCCGACACAGCGTGGCAGCCATTTAAATTTAAATGAAGCCGCGATTATTTAAATCGCGGCTTCATTTCCCTTTGCTGAACAAACAAATCTACATGGCTCCGTCGACGGAGCCATGTAGTTTAGACGTACCCTTAGATAAACTAGTGTAACATCCTCTTTTAGGGTATGTACAAACTAGCCTATACAAACTAGCTTGAATCATTAGTACAGGTAACAAAAATCATGTAGACAGTGAATAGCAGGCTTCATTATGGGCAAGAGAAGTCCGGAGTGGACCAAGAGCGCATACTTTTCTCACTAGCCTGCTCTGAAGCCCGTGTTGTGTTGTCTTCACATCTATTGCCCACACCAGATGTGTTCAAGCTAGCTTATGGACTGCTGTGCTAACATATCCTTACTGGCAGTGATATAGTGGTAGCCAAGTTTTAATTTTATGTCTAAAATTTAATTTTATAGCTGTTATTTAGAAGAAATGTTGTCTTGTCAATATCTGGGCACAATCCTGTATTCTGTACTTTGGCAAGTTTTAGTTGATTTCATTTCAATGGGAAGTTGCCAACTGGTGTTAAACATACTTATGAATGTGAGTAATTTTACTCATGTGACTAATTCCAATGTAGTGAATGGAACTATTCTTGTAGGTTAGAATCATAGAATGAGATGGCTTGTCTCTACTACAGGGTTGATCAGTGCTTCTGTGATAGATTCATTAGTAGTCCATTTGGTGAGTTTAGTAAGGACCCCTTAAATCTACTGCTGATCACTCTCTTGTCAACTTCAGTAATCCAACAGAAGGAGATGAGTAAGGGGAATTGACAGTAGAGTATTCTGTGTCTGTGTTCAGAGTATTCTCATCTCAAAAAAGATATTTTGGCCTTGGAAAGGGTTCAGAAAAGGGCAACTAAAATGATTAGTGGTTTGGAATGGGTCCCATATGAAGAGAGGTTAAAACGACTGGGACTTTTCAGTTTAGAAAAGAGGAGACTGAAGAGGGACATGATAGAGGTATATAAAATCATGAGTGGTGTGAGAGGGCGAATAAAGAAAAGTTATTTAGTAGTTCCCATAATAGAAGAACTAGAGGACACCAAATGAAGTTAATGGGTAGCCGGTTTAAAACTAATAAAAGAAAGTTCTTCTTCTCACAGATTGTAGTCAACCTGTGGAACTCCTTGCCAGAGGAAGCTGTGAAGGCTAGGACTATAACAGAGTTTAAAGAGAAGCTAGATAATTTCATGGAGGTTAGGTCCATAAAAGGCTATTAGCCAGGGGATAGAAATGGTGTCCCTGGCCTCTGTTTGTCAGAGGCTGTAGAAGGATGGCAGGAGACAAATCACTTGATCATTGTCTTCGGTCCACCCTCTCTGGGACATCTGGTGCTGGCCACTATCAGCAGACAGGCTACTGGGCTAGATGGACCTTTGGTCTGACCCAGTATGGCCATTCTTATGTTCTTATGTTATGTGTCAATCCTCTGCATTGTAGATACAATGGTAAATAGATCTAAGTTACATCAATTTGAGTCATGTTTCTAACATGACTGGAAAGACTGAGTCTTGAGAGTTCATCATATCCAGTCCCCTGCACTCAGAACCAAGAACAATCTGGCACCTGAAAGGTATTTGTATAATCTGCTCTTAAAAATCTCCAACAACTCCCAGGACAATTTATTGCAGTGCTTAATCAGCCTGGGTACGTCTACACTACAGCGCTAGTTCGAACTAACTTAGTTCGAATTAGTTAATTCGAACTAAGCTAGTTCGAACTAACGCATCTAGAACTAAAAACTAGTTCGAACTAGCGTTTTGCTAGTTCGAACTAGTAAGTCCACATTGAGTGGACTCTGAACAGGGCTTAATGATGGCCGGAAGCAGTGCCGGCAGGGCATAAAAGGAGGACTTAGAGCATGGAGATACTGTCTCAGGCTAGCCGAGGGCTGTGCTTAAAGGGTCCCGACCCCCACCCCGGACACACAGTTCTAAGGGGTGCCCCGCTTGCAAAGAAGTTCTGGCTTGGAGTGCCCTGAGTGCCCACACTGGGCACATCACACCACTCGGCCATCAGCCCGGCTGCACTTGCCGCAGGCTGCCATCTGGGGAGAGGGAGTAATTGGGGGGCTGCAGGAGAGCTTCCACCCCCAGAAGCCCGCAGAGCCAGCCCAGTCCTCCCCATCGGGGGCTCGTACCCCATTCCTCCCTCACCTCCTTCCACTTGCCCTTCCCTAGCCCCCCTTCTTATTGATGTACAAAATAAAGATAACGTTTCTTCCAACATTGACTCTGTCTTTATTGAAAAAAACTGGGGGAGACTGGGAAAAGGAGGTGGGAGAGGGGAAGAGAAAGGCTGGGAGAGGGGAGGGCAACTAACATGATCAGGGGTTGGGAACAGGTCCCAGATGAAGAGAGGCTACAGAGACTGGGACTGTTCAGCTTAGAAAAGAGGAGACGGAGGGGGGACAGGATAGAGGTCTCTAAAAGCAGGGGTTGGGTGGAGAGGGTGCATTCAGAAAAGTTCTTCATGAGTTCCCATAAAGAAGGACTAGAGGACACCAAAGGAAAGGAATGGGTAGCAGGCTTCAAACTAGTAAGAGAAAGTTGTTCTTGACAAGGCAAATAGTTAACCTGTGGAACTCCTTGCTGCAGGAGGCTGTGAAGGCTAGAACTAGAACAGAGTTTAAAGGGAAGTGAGATCAAGTGATGGAGGTTGGGTCCATGGAGTCCTATTAGCCAGAGGGTAGGAGTGGTGTCCCTGCCCAAAGTTTGTGGAAGGCTGGAGAGGGATGGCACGAGACAAATGGCTTGGTCATTGTCTTCGGTCCATCCCCTCCAGGGTCCCTAGGGTTGGCCGCTGTCGGCAGACAGGCTACTGGGCTAGATGGACCTTTGGTCTGACCCAGGACGGCCATTGTAAGCTCAGGGCTCAGGGTCGGGGGTCTCAGTGGACCCCCTTGATTTTCATGCACACCTGGTCCTGGGTGGCCAGGCTGGCAGCTCTCCTGCCCTAGCCGGCCACTTTCCTGTGCCTAGTGCGGAGATCGTGGACGAGGTCCACGATGTCCGCACTAGCCCAGGAAGGTGCCCGCCTCTTGCGGTCCAGGGCAAGCTCCCGGGAGCCGCCAGCCTGGTCCCGGCAAGAGGGGGTGGGCTGGGGGGCATCGGGTGGGTGGCTCTGTGCCGTGCCAGGTGCAGGGTCTGATAGCTGGGTGCTGGCAGGCTTGCACCTGGCACGGGCACCGTAGCCAGCCCGTGCCCCTTTAAGGGGTCCGGGGCCGGGAGGGGGGCATAGAGTTTCCCTGGTGTTGGCCAGAGTGGCCACCAGGGAAACCTGGGGAGGGCTAGCCTCCCACTAGTTCGAACTAAAGGGCTACACAGCCCTTAGTTCGAACTAGCTAGTTCGAACTAGGCGTTAGTCCTCGTAAAATGAGGTTTACCTAGTTCGAACTAAGCGCTCCGCTAGTTCGATTCAAATTCGAACTAGCGGAGCGCTAGTGTAGCGCATAGGAAAGTTAGTTCGAACTAACGTCCGTTAGTTCGAACTAACTTTCTAGTGTAGACATACCCCCTGATAGTTAGAAAGATTTTTCTAATGTCCAACCTAAACCTCCCTTGCTGCAGTTTAAGCCCAATTGGTTCTTCTCCTATCATTACAGGTGAAAGAGTAATTTTTCACTCTCCTCCTTGCAAAATATTTTTAGATACCTGAAAACTGTTATCAAGTCCCTTCTCAATCTTCTCTTTTCTAGACTAAACAAACCCAATTTTTTTAATATTCCCTGATAGGTCATGTTTAATCATTTTTGTTTTTCTTCTCAGAACTTTTTTCAATTCATTCACATCTTTCCTGAAATGTAGCACCCAGAACAGGCCATAATACTCCAGGAGAGGCTTAATCAGCACAGTGGATCAGAAGAATTATTTTTCTTTCCTTACCTAAGTGTCTCCCAGCCAGCAGCCCTGCAGCACCCCTAAGGCAGGCTGGACTCCCTACCTGCTGCAGACCCAGACCTCTTTAAACTGCAGGCTGTTCCCTCCACATGACTCTCAGCTCTGGGAGGGAGAAGAGGCTTATATTGTCCCCATCCACCAGCTGGTTGGCTGGTTGTCTCCAGCAAATAGGAGCTGAGGATTGGGCTGGGGTGAGGAGATCACAACAAAGCCTCCTGTAGCCAGACACAAAACCCCATCTTGTTTTTCCACGAGCCCCATCTTGTTTCCCCCCCCCCCCCCCCCCCAGAGAGCAAGAGAAAGGCAGTCAGCCTTTGATGCCCTGGGAACACAGGTTTGCTGCCTGTCCCTGACTCTACCATAAACAGAAACCAGACAGTAAATGGGCTAGCTGACGACCCGGGGCCTCCCGTCGCCCTGATGGCTAGTACCAGTAATTGACACGCCTGCACTGTCCCAGAGAGGAATCTTCGCCCATCACATACCAGAGGTGCCCATTGTCTGCATTTTCCCAGGTGTAAATTATGCTTTGCACCCTTTGTGGGAAACTTGGCATTCAAAGCCATTTTTCCTTAATGGCCACTTGAGCCCAGGAAGAAGCCTACATGACCCAAGGGGTATAAAAGAGGTTCAGCAGCCCACCCTATTTGAGCTCCAATCATCTATACCTGCTGGCAGGTATTGATTGTCTCCCGAGGTCTGTGGGACGCCCAACCTCGCCCTACTTCTTCCCGAGGGATTGAGAGAAAGACGCTGGCCACGCCAAGTCTGGAACGCAGGGGTGAGAATATATACCTGCTATGTGTATTTTGCATGCATTTAATAAGAGCTCAGAGAACCAAAAAGGTTTCATGGTACCTGTAAGTGACTTCTTAGTGTAATTTCTGTCCTGTCCTTTGTAGTGGCTGTGTTATCTGTAACACAGCAGTAGCATTTAACAACTAAGTTTACCCTGTAACAATAAATAGTAACTGTTTAAGCTTTAACCTGACTCCTTCAGTTGCTGTAACAGAACCAAGCACAATTTAAAAAGAACTTCAGCCGGTCATAAGGGACTCACTGCCCTGACCGTCGGCTGACACCTCCCCCTGCCACAGAGCAGAGAGACTGCTCTTTAAACTACGGCAGCTGTATGTCAGAAGATCCTGGCAGGGTGGTCCATGGGCCTGATCCAGTGGCTTGTCAGGCCTGATTTAGTCCCTGGCCTGCATTTTGCCCAGCCCTGATCTAGACTGTGTTTTCCTGATAAGGTTATTCCCCTATAAAAGGATATTAATGTACTTAAATCTGTGATTTAGGAAAGTGGCCTTATTCAAGATGTCACTTCAGGGCTTGCTTAATCTTAAGCACATGTTTAACTCCTACTAAGCATATACTTACATGCATTCTTGGTGTGGGGCCTCACTATCTGTAGGATCAAGGCCTAAATTGGTACTTTTGTCATTTCTTTAATAATAATATTTCATTTTGAACCAGTGGGGGTGTAGCTAATGCAAGGAAGATCTTTTATGAATTTGCAGATGGTGGAACAGATGAAAAGTAACTAGGCAAATTATCAATAGCCACTTCGGCTAAAGGAACGTTTGGTTTCATATTAAGTAAGGCATTATAACATAGTGTCACTGGATTCTCAGATGGCAACGATTAACATAGTTATTTGTAAACAGGATGGATGATAGAGCCCATGTGAGAGAGTTTGATTTATTCAGTTCCCCTTGGTACTTTCTTAATCATGTGTTAAAGTCTCTGCATGTGCAGTACAGTACAGTATGCTGGGGATTTTAATTTTGGAAACAAACAATTTGCAAGGGGTAATTTGTTTCACATATTTCCCCTTATGTCTATCCATGAATTGTTCCTGGAGAAATCATGAAGTTCTCACGTTTTTCTTAATTCACAGCTTTCTCAGAATTCTCCAGAAAATAAGCTTTGATCTGTAGTCCATTTACAACAGTTCAGTGTGAATACCATCAGTTCACCACATGGTTTTGTTTCTGTTCCTAGATTATTTGGATGACTGTACAGTAGTCACCTAAACATTGCAACTTGAAATGTGAATGCTACAGTCTAATATAAAATTGGAAATGCACTCCCAAGAAATATTGGAGTTCTCAGACTTAAGAATGGATTGCAGCTGGCCTGTATTAGGGGAGGAAAGTATTGTGAGCATAAACAGTCTCCCTCCTTAACAATGCTCGTGCAGTCACCAGCGTTGTCCCTTGGAGCCTATTCCCTCCATGTTCCCTTGTGTGTGTACATCATCCTGAGGAGGTGAAACAACGGCCCTGCCTTCTTGCACATAGCCAGGAACACTAAGAGAGCAGGAGCAATCTTTACCATGCCAGTGTTGGCACAACTAACCAGATCACTGGACTAGTCAGGAAAGCACTGTCATATGGTTCCTGGAGCTGTGCTAATAAATCACGAAACAATAGTGCTAACAGAAAACACAATTAAAGGTGCAGTAAAGGCAGCAGAGAAAGTTTTGGGGCATCTAAGGGTACAACTGCACAGCAACATTACAACTACTGTTATTTTGAAATAACCTAGTTTGCGTCTACACAGCAATTAGTTATTTCAAAATAATGTCGAAAAACTGTCAAGCAGGAGGACTTCTTACTCCAACTCCTGTAACCCTCATTGTATGAGAAGTAAGAGAAGTCGGAGGAATAGTGCTCTATTTTGAAAGAAGTGCTGTGTAGACACTCCCAATTTCAATTTCAAAATAAGCCACGCAATTGACGTATCTCAATTTGCATAGCTTATTTCAGGTTAAGCCCTGCTGTGTAGACACACCTTCAGTGCTAAGGAAGAGTTTAAGGTGAAATTTAGAGAGAGAGATTTACCAATTCGGGACATGGCCCACAGTCTACTAACATCAACTGAAGCCCTGTTAAGAAGTTCAGTGAGCTCTGGATCAGATCCTTAGAGGGAAGGAAAGTCCCAGAGAGCTGGATCAATAAAGGAGATGAAGGAAGATCCTGGGATTAAGGTACAGGTCTAGCAATTGGGATACTCTCATTTTAATTCCCACAGACATTGGCAAGTCGCTTAGGGGATGTCTATACTTGGAGCTGGAGGTCCCAGTCTCAGCTCACGTAGACTCACTCCTGCTAGCTCTCACTGAACTAGAATGCTAAAACTTCTGGTTTAGTCAGGGTATTATGGGAAGTGGTGGGTGGCACCATGGGTTAGTTATGATAAGCACAAACCTGCTTTAATCCCTGGATACAATCTAACATGTCCCACCACTGTCCATGCTACCCTGGCTACACCACTAGTTTTGTGCACTACTGTAAGCGAGAAGGCTTACCCATGGAGTTGGAAGGGGAGGGAAAACTGTTCTGAAAATTGGCAATTCTAAAAGGCCCAGGGCTCCCAGCCACTACTGCTACTGCAGCAGCAGAACCTGGAGCCCCAGGCCCTTTGAATCACCCAGTTGAGGCCCCACCCTTTCCATTCTAGGCCACCCCCTTTTTGTCTTTGGACCTGGCATAGCTGTCTACTCCCCTGCTAGTGTACATTTGTATACACAAGCTGGGAATCACACCTCCTAGCTCCAAGTGTAAATGTAGCCTTAATCTCTCTGCCTCAGTGCCCCATCTGTAGAATGGGAATAACACTTTCCCACCTCACAAGAGAATTATGAGGCTAAATATATTAAAGAGGAATTCAGTTAACTATGTTAATGGGGGCCATATGAAGTACAGTAGGGTATAACTACACTAGCTCATTACTTAGAGCTAGGTAGTCAAATGAGGGCAACCAGAGTTGCAAATGAAGCCGGGGATTTAAATATCCTGAGCTTCATTTGCATGTTCCCGGGCGCCACCATTTTTAAATCCCCCTTAGTCCAAACTCCATGCCTGCGGAATGGAATGAGGCGTAACGATTAAGATCTCTAATTCGAACTACCTACTCTGTGCTGCGTGTAGCCGCGGGCATGGAGTTCGGGCTAAGGGGGATTTAAAAATGGTGGTGCCTGGGAACATGCAAATGAAGCCCAGGATATTTAAATCTCGGACTTCATTTGTAACTCCTATTGCCCTCATTTGCCTACCGAGCTCAAACTACGAGCTAGTGTAGACATACCCTAAGATAGACACAAGTGAAAGCAGAGGTTGCGGATATTACGGCCAAACTCAGACCTGGTATAAGTGAAAACAAATCCCATTAGTCTCTCAGGGTATGTCTACACTACCACCCTAGTTCGAACTAGGGTGGTTAATGTAGGCAACCGGAGTTGCAAATGAAGCCCAGGATTTGAATTTCCCGGGCTTCATTTGCATATTGCCGGGCGCCGCCATTTTTAAATGTCCGCTAGTTCGGACTCCGTGCCCACGGCTACACGCAGCACGAACTAGGTAGTTCGGAATAGGAAGCCTAATCCGAACTACCTAGTTCGTGCCGCGGGTAGCCGCCGGCACGGAGTCCGAACTAGCGGACATATAAAAATGGCGGCGCCCGGCAATATGCAAATGAAGCCCGGGAAATTCAAGTCCCGGGCTTCATTTGCAACTCCGGTTGCCTACATTAACCACCCTAGTTCGAACTAGGGTGGCTAATGTAGACATACCCTCTGGGAGTTAAACTGACTTAGTCCAAGGGGGCCCAGAGAGGATAGAATTTGCCTGCAAGGAATTTTGAAAAAAATCTTCACATATAAAGGTAAAACTTCTTGTAAGTTAGCCTAATCAATAAAGCTGAGGTTGCTTTCTACTCCTTGCTATCATATAGATATGTAATATTCATGTTGTTAGCTAGCTTGTCTGCTTTCCTTCTTAGAATGTATTTAATCAGCCTCCATTCCATCCATGGTCAGCATTGTTAAGATCAACTCTGTCCATTTTAGTTTTGTAGAATGAATATGCATAGCTGGAGAGATGATTTCTGGGCTATGTCTTGGCACACTGAAATCTATCCCTGGATGCTGGTGTGTTTATCGTCATCAACGGGATTGTTAGAAAGTTATAAGCAGAGACCAAGCAAAATGTTAACCACATCAAATGTTAACCACATAAAAATGATTTAGAGTAGGGCTATTAATTGAAGAAAAGATCTTTCATGTGCTGATATTTGGGAAGTATGAAGATAACTAAATCTGCAAATTCAAAAACAACAAACAAACAAAAACTGGACAACACATGCAACAGAATTGAACTGTTTTAACAGTGCCCTAAGTGCTATAGTATAATAAAGAAGCAGAATAAGAGAGAGGTACCAACCTTTTTAATAATCACCATCTCTTTTTAAATAACATTTTAAAATATTCCAATCTAGTCACATTTTGAGGTGGCAAAAAGGCAAAGAAAATATATTTTTATTGCTTTATTTTATCTCCTAGTCACGTGGCCATTGTGTAAGTACTAAGGTGATTCTTTAATTATAGTATGCTTTTTCAGTCACTCATAAGAACATAACAGTGATCATATTGGGTGAGATCAAAGGCCATCTATCCCAGTATCCTGTCTTCTAACATTGGCCAATGCCAGGTGCCCCAGAGGGAATAAACAGAACAGAATAAACAGAAACAGAACAGAATCATCAAGTGATCCATCCCCTGTTGCCCATTCCTAGCTTCTGAGAAAAAGAGGCAAGGATATCATGCCTTAGCTTTTTGACAGAGGCCTATAAAATCATGACAGGTATGGAGAAAGTGAATAAGGAAAAAGTTATTTATATGTTCTCAGAACATAAGTACTAGGGGTCACCAAATGAAATGAATAGATAGCAGACTTAAAACAAACAAAAGGAAGATTTTCTTCACACAGTGTACAGTCAATCTATGGAACTCCTTGCCAGAGGATGTTGTGAAAAGCAGGACTTTAACAGGATTCAAAAAAGAAGTAGATAACCTCTATGAAACTATCTCCATCAATGCTTATTAGCCAGGATGAGTAGGGATGGTGTCCCTAGCTTCTGTTTGGCAGAGACTGGGAATGGGTGACAGGGATGGGGTCACTTGATGATTACTTGTTTTGTTCACTCCATCTGGGGTATCTAGCATTGGCCACTGTTGGAAGACAGGCAACTGGGCTAGACGGACTTTTGATCAAACCTAGTATGGCCATTCTTATGTTCTAACTATTGTGTTAAGGTTACATTGCGGAAAGAAAAAGTGCTTTACATGGTCTGTAGATCAATAAAATGTGTGAGTTGTACTGAGAAGAGCTTGCTGTTGAAATATCTCAATAGCCTCTTGGAATCCTATAACAGAATGCTGGCTGGGAGAGAGAAGAAGAAAGGCTAATTTAGGGAAGCTGAATGAGTGGTGGGGAAGATGCAGTGGTGAAAGTGACCTGCTTATTTCCTCCTCATCTTGTCTTCTGTCTGTTCCTAGCAACTACTGGAGTTCGCAGCTTCTCAGCCAGTTGAGTGAAACCCAGCAGGTGCCACCTCACAACCACTTTGCAGGAGTCATGTGTCAGTGTAAAGTCCATGTCTTGAGGTTAGAAAAGGGAACTAAGTCTCAGGAGAGATGAATGTTACCCTTGACGGTGTCACAGCTCTATGCCTCAGTTTCTCCATGTGTAAATTGAGGGGGGGGGGGGGGGAGGAGAAAGGCCCATATTTGAAAAAACACCTTGAAAGCCTGAGTCAGAAGTTCAGAATAGGTTCAATGTATTAAGTCTCCTCATGCCTTCAAGCCATCAGCAATTTTTGGTTTCCTAACACTGTATTATATAATTCAGAGGTAGTTTATAAATATCCAAAGAACGCTAATTAAAGCAGCTCCAGTAAAACACCTATATGCATGCAGGAATCAGCATTATTCATCATGACTGGAGTTATTCCTTTAGCCCAGGGCAAAGGTTCCTCAATGAGACTAGTAATACTGCCACCTGCTTTCACCATGGAGCTCTATTGAAGAATGCTGAGTTCATCTGTCAGTGAGCAGGGGTCCCATTTGTCTTTGACTTTTATAACTTGCCTGAACTCAGAGCAGCAGGTCACTCGTCACTCTCTGCGGCCATTTGTGCAAGCAAACAAGAAGCATGATTTCGGAAGTAAATCTTTACCAACTGTCATGTGTTTCCCTCCCTCTGTTGATATTAGCATTAGAACATCTATGGACACTATATCATCTTAAGTTAACATGCCCACACAGCTGGAGCTTCACAACAGATTTTTATAAGCTAAAACCTATTCAGAAAACTTCAAAAGTTTGTTGATTTAAAAATGGGGAGAGAATTGTTTGCAAAGGCTATTGAAGTGAAGAGTCTGAGCCAAAAGAGAAAATACTGCGTCTAAACAGACATTAGCAATAACCTGCTATTAGTTAAATCCAGTTGTGTATTGTGTGTGTGTGTGTGTGTGTGTATTGTGTGTGGGTGGTGGGAGCTTTGTTTCACAGTCAATATTGAACAACTGCAATAGACTTTTTCTCTGATTTTGGATCAAACTGGTGTCGAACAAAATCCTGCTCACTTTAATCCTGTTACAGCAGTGTCCATGTGTCTACCTACCTCCTCCTCTTCACAACTGAATCAGGGCCCCAGTATGAAATGAGATGTACACACATTTAGAAAGTGATGATCCCTGAAATAACACTGAGTTTAATTGGTCAAATTCAGCCCTGGCTACAATTTCACTCAGTTCAAGGCAGCAGGCAGTGCTACTCATACAAGACTTTCATTGGTATAACAGAACAGAATTTGTTCCAGTGGAATTATACTGCCATAAAACTTACGTAAGTGACATCAGAAACAGGTCCTTAATCTAGTCAGATAGATATTTTTGCTGATGTTTTTGGTAGTGCAATATAAATAAGATAAACTACAGTTAAACTACAGTCCAAAAGTAGAGATACTATCATGCATTTTGAAAATATATGCCACTTGATTTATTATTTGCCATCAAAAGTGTCTGACCTTAATTAACTATTGAGCAACACAAAAACTGCATAATGTTGGTGTGTGAGTTTCCCATTTATTTTCAGTATTATCCTGTTACAATAACTGCCATCCCAACGCTTCATAATGAATTTTAAATGAGAGCTTCTACAGATGGGCAGAGTTCATGAAATGTTGAAATCCCTGCTGTTTCATCTGGAATTCAAGATGTCTCATTTCTATTATTAAAAAATGAGTCCCCCCTTCAAATCATATTTTTCATGGAGTAAATTTTACTGTATTAAATCCTTCTACACATTCAGATTGTTGAATCTAATTAAAATGCTTGAGTTTTTTTTAAGTAACGGAAAACCATAAAACAAAGAAAATCCCAACATGCTGATTCTTTAAAAAAATTGTGACAAATATTTGAGAAGATGATTAGAAAAGAAAGAGGCTGTTAGTCTGATGAAGGCAAAAAATAGATGTATGTATTTAAAGGGCCAAGTCTAGCATTTCAGAGATTCCTTTTACTGTAACCCTTTCATATGAATTCCCATCTGCTTTAAAATATTGTAGCCATTCAAGATACTGTAAGATTTTCAGGTGCGTGAGCAATTATTTGACCCTTGTTTTTATTTTAATTAGCTTAAACATAGTGCACCTAATTCAGTTTGAACTTATTTCAAAACAAAAAGATTATCAGAAATTTCTCTCAATCAGATGATCCTCTTATCTAAATTTTTAAACAATTTTGCATGCAATCTAAGAAAAAGCTAATTGCATGAACATGTGTATTTATTGCCAAAAAAAAAAATTAGGTACTCAAATGTCCATAACTACACACACAGATTTTCACATGATGCTTGAATTTCAGAAATACTTGGTCACACCTGTGTCTAATATTTTTGTAAGTAGTTTAGGTGCTGATTTTTGAAGATTTAATCTTTTGACATTGCAATAGCTTCTTCTGTCATATGTGTGCTGCTCCCTTGATGTTAACAACAGCTGCAAGCAGCAGAGGGCAGAACTTCTATCAATCCATTCAGATTCTCATAATAGCATCCATTTCCCCCTAATGTTTTCTGGAATTTACCTGTCAGTGCCTTAATCCTACCAAAATAGTTACAAATTTATGGTTCCCTGCTTACAATAGAGTAAAACAAAGAATAAAATTTGTTCATAGAGGCACCAGCTGAGACAATAAAAAGGCCATAAAGAAAAGGTTATGGAGGAGACAGAGAATAATTTGAAGATAGTGGTTTGGTTAAAACACTCATATTTATTGCTGGAGGCACAAATCTCCATCTTCGGTGTCCAGCACTTAGTTTCTAGTAGATATTTTCAAGATCACTATTAATAACAAAATACTACTAAACCAACCATGCCATTTTGCTACCAAAGGAGTGCAAGTTATATGGACACATGTCAGTTTCCACATTTAAGTTCCACAATTACCAGTGAAATAATTTAGCAATAGTCCCTTCTACCAATGAAGAGTGGCAAGACTGTTAAAGAAAAATGGTTATTTTTGTTTGTTTAACACATTAACTTTTACCAAAACAATTGTTTCTGCATTTTGCTTTGAACATCAGACCCTTTACCCATTTCCCTGCAAATCTGAATCAAATATTTTCTCAGTAAAACAAACACTAGAAATGCAGAGAGGATAAAATCTCAGAATCCTCCACCACCAAAAAAACTGCCTTTCACTCAACATGTTTATAAGTAGCAAAGAAGGATAAATGTTCCTGGCATCCCATCAACAGAGTATTCTCATCAACAGTGCTTTCACAATCTCATTATGGGATCATCACCAAAGGTTAACTCATTGCTACTTTCTTATCACCTGCTTGTCAATGGTGATGAACACAAAGAGAAGTGAATAGTTCTTTTATATTTGCCAAGTAAATAGAACCAATGAGTTTTAAATCCATGAAGAACAGAAGGCTACTTTTTAATGACCCGTTCAACAGAATTTTGATTCTTCCAAATCATCTGAGGCCCCCCAAGTTGAACAAGATAAATGTGCAAAAAGATGTGTTTTTGTTTTTCCAGCTGCCTGTTGGCTTCATCTTAATGTTTATAGGCATGATTCTGATCCCCATCAATTCAGTTTTACACATTTGTAACTTGACTGATTTCAAGGGACTCATTCCCACTATGTTTCAGAGTGGAAAAGGCAAATAATTCTGGATACAAATATGACTATTGATAATGGTACTTTTCCTTGTTCCATGACTCTCTGTACATAGTCCTGCATTTTGCTATAATTAAAAGAATGTGGGCTAGCTCATATCCCTGGCATGTAACAGCACAAGGGGCAGAAAGGTTCCATTTTCATTCTTCAATCACATGTTGAGGGAAAGGTTCTCCCATGTAAAAGAAAGCAAGGTTTTATCCCACATAACCAACAGAATCTCTCTGAGTTCAGTCCTGGTGACTCATAGTAGCACTCATGAGGCATGTTGTTCCATTATACCCCTCCTAAACTTTTAATTGCTAAGGGGGGGGGCCACATGTCCCCTCCCTGCTCTTCTAGGTGGCCCTTCCTGCGCCTCCTCCCCGACAGGTGCCACTCACCTATGTTTCAGGAACTTCTTGCACCTATGATGACCAGACTCAAGTGTGAAAAATTGGGATGGGGGTAGGTGGTGATAGTTGCCTATGTAAGAAAAAGCCTTAAATATTGGTACTGGCCCTATAAAATTGGAATGTCTGGTCACACTACTTGCAAGCTGCACCCATTTCTGGGTAGATCTCCTATCTAGGTTCTATCTCTGGAACCTCCTTAAAGGACACAGCTCTGCAAGAAGGTTGCATTTAATATTCACACACCACTGAGGGCTGAGGAGATCCAAGGGATGTGGTCAAAATACACATGCTCTCCCCAACTAGACTCCTCCCCCCCCCCAACTAAAACACCCTGGGGTTCTCAGACAGAGCTTGACAAGACCCACTTCTACAGCTGCTTTTGGGTAAAAGTCTCTACACTCCAGACATGTGATATTCCATGTGCCCAGTGCTCGAAAGATGCTTTGCACATATGATTGGAAAGAGCACCTCTGTCTTGGCAGCATGCCTCTCCCACCACTCTGGTCGATCCAGCGGTTATAATCACAGCAACAAAACAAAATTACATTTGCTACCCTTCCGATGCATCTATATTTCAGAATATCATCTCTAGCATGAAAATCCTGCTTCAAAACAGTCTGCTTTTGGTGATAACAGGACTTGGCTTTACCTAGACCAACAAAGTAATACGTATTTGACTCAGACTAGATGGCCATCAGAAACATGTGAAGATTTCATAGGGAAATTAGAAAAAAAACTTGAAAAACTGGGTGTTGAACATTTTCTAAAACAGACACATTTTTGTAAAATACTAAGGGCACTTTCTGAGGAGGTTGCTCACAGCAAGGATTTCTGCTTACCACAGGATCTAGCCACTGTGGTGAAAGATACCACACAGAAATAACTTTATGTATATATTTGCATACATAAAGGTGTCTTATCATATGCGCTAGATGCCTTTAACATAACTTTAAAATACCCACAACAAAGACACCCCAAAAGAACTAACAAGCAGCAGTACCAGTTAATATAGATTGAACCTTTCTAGTCTGGCAGCCTCAAGATCTTATATGTTCCAAAAAAGAACATTTTCCAGACCACAGGAGGTCAATATTGTCTAGCATCATTATCAACATTTCCACTGCTTACTGGACTTTAAGAGCACTTTTAGAGGTAAATTAGAGTTAAACAACAGCACAGAATACTGAGAGCTAGGACTGTTGGCTGTAAATTAACTTTTATGGGGCCACAGGAAATTTGGCCTTGCTCACGAAAAGTGGACATACAGATAACTAAAATCATTCTAGACCATGGATGTTTCTGGACTAGAGAGTACCAGAATAGATAGGTTCAACCACTATAAACTGTAACCAGCAAGCCACACAAATTAAAAGCTATATTTTGCCACTCTGTAAATTTGCTTCCCTAATGATACTCTGTCCTGAGTATATATCTTGGGGAAAAAATGGCTTTACAGCATACTATGAAGAGCATCATATCCAGCCATTTGGGAGCCAAAGAAAGGTGCAACATCCCAAAGCAACAGGGCCCTCCCTCCCAGCAACCTCTGGGTAGCAACCTCTCTCTGCTATGTCACAGCTAGGTCCTAAGTGATTTGGGGCTTAACAAGAAGAAAGCCATCACCTTAAAAGCCACCCTGGCAACCCAGAAGCTGCAAGTACAGGAAATTAGTAAAAGCTTTGACATACATAATGGCTACAGTTTTAAATCCACATTTCTCCCCTTTAGTTTGTTATGGTAAAATGCTGTAGAATATGTTCCCTGTAATGTGCCCATTATTTAAGCACAAAATGTGAAATGAATGAGGGTTTGCTGCCATTGAGAGAAATGGCAAAACTTCCACTGAACTTAATTGGTACAAGTTCAAACTCTAAACATCCTAACCACAATTCTGAACACTGATTTGGCAGGGCACATTATGTGCCTATTTTAAAGTATGCCAGTCGTTTCGCTGAAATCATGTTTAAAATTAGGCATATGCTTAAGTACCTTGCTCAACTGGTGCCTGACAAGGGAGTTTTGCTTGCCTTTGAACTTCTGGATCAGTCTCTAAAATATGCAAGATGATCTATTTTGGGGTAAGACATGGCCTCCCTGCCGTGTCAGTAACCTATCTTTTTAATTTTTCAAATTTGTTAACTACAAATACTCATCTCCAGCAGAAAGCACATGGATCAGCATTTCCAGACTTCATTTGGCTCTACCTGGAATGTTTTCCTGCTCTCTGAGTACAGAGTAGAAGTAATTGGATAGATGGAATATGGGATCAACTGGTTACAATTTACATGGAGTTAAAAATGTTGCTAATTGTTGATGACACTTTTGTCAAAATATTACAACATGAATATGTATTGTGATGCATAAATAGTTGTAAATCTTTCATTTTATTACTGGCACACTTCACCTCTTTTAAATGAAGGCAGACTTTGGATGCATAAATCAGCCACTCATGCATGAAGAAATACTTTTCTGTGTGTTGCAAACAAGCTCACAGTATGCCAAAACAATGGGGAAGATTGCCTTCCACACTGTTGCTGTGTAAATAATGTAAGGATCCTTTGGGAGGAGGCTAACGATTTATTTTAAGAAATTGGGTTATGATTTACTTCAAAACGACTAACCTATTAAAGTCTTGCCAACTAAAATACTGTATATAGTATGCAACTCTGTGGGGAAAAATCTATTAATTTCCTAATGTTTATGCACCATAATAGTTATAGAATTTTTCAAATGCTTCCAGAGCTCTAATCTCTCCATCTCTTTCAAGTCTGCTCCACTGAACTCTTATATGCAAAGACAAAAGTTGGATCAACAGGGATTTGGGGAGGATTCTCCTGCCTCAGCAGTACTGTTATTCATAGTAAGCAAGGCTCTTCTCTCTGCAAGAAATTTCTTTGACAGTGCTGACTAGCCTGAACTTTTTCAGAATGCCATGTGTGTTTGTTTGATTAAGCCTTGGCTTTGCATTTGTTTGCAAAAGTCTCAGTGACAAGAGATTAAAAAAGAGCCATTCCTGACTCACTGTCTTCTTATAAAAATATCTCCAGAAGGGCTCGATCCTGTAAACTTTTACTCAGCTGAGTAGTTCTGCTGAAGTTAAGGGAGCTATTCACGCAAGTAAGGGTTACTCACTGATTCAGGACTGCAAGAATGGGCTTTAAAATGCTGATAACTGCACCATAGATCTTTACTAGCTAGCCACTCAAATTCCCACCATGTAAAAATATGATTTGTATAGCACTGTGCATGAAGGTTATCCTAATTACATACTACATTGGGTTCATATGCCACCAAAATGTAATTGTATCTAATTACATAAAATATTATAGGCTCATTTTACATTTTTTTCCACAAACCTACATTTCCTGTGATTCTCAAATTGACCTTACAGATGGACTACTGTTTAGCTACTTGAATATATATCTGAAAATAATGAGAAATAAGATAAAAGATGGAAATGAGCTACAATCAATGGACAGTTAGTGCTTAAGCTTATTCTCCAGTATTTACATGCCTATAAAAAGCTGGGCAAACAAAGTAGATGATCCTGTAAACTGCATACTGTCATCAGATGTTTGTCTGTATGTATGTGCACGTGTGTGTACATGTGTTTTCCCTGTGTACTGTCTCAACACTTTGTAAACTGCACAACAGACCTTCAGTGAACTGCCCAATGACTACAAGATCCATTAACATATGAAGGTAGTCAGCCATGTTTGTTATTGATGAAACAAGGTATAAGTATCCCTAAGAATCTACTAGATCACTAATACATGCATACCCATAAAATAGACCAACTCTGTGCAGGATGGAACATTCTGTTCCTCCTGAGGCCAGACATTTCCTCTGAGTTATATCTGTATACCCCAATAAGTTATATACCGCCCCTCTGACTTAAGATAGGTGCAACCCTCTGATGTACTTAGTTACTGTTCCCTCTGACATAGTTGATCACTACCCACTACCTTGTAGCTGTTGGTCCAATCAAAACATCTCTATCCACCTTGCTGTCATCCTCTTTAAGATGGGTCATCATATTCCTGGTATCTCTGGGAAATGTGTGGGTTTTGAGGTGTTCTTGTACCTCCTTTCTAGAATGTGTTTTCATATGTATTTCTGTGCCTAGTGTAACTCACACAGGGTGCGTCTAAACTACATGGCTCCATTGATGGAGCCATGTAGATTAGGCTGATCAGCAAAGGGAAATGAAGCCATGATTTAAATAATCGCGGCTTCATTTCAATTTAAATGGCTGCCGCACTGAGCCGACAAACAGCTGATCAGTCTTTTGTCGGCTCAGCGCGCTAGTCTGGACGCTCCCGCGCTGACCTGAAAGCCCTTTATTGACCTCCCCCTTATGCCTCGTAGGATGAGGTTTACCGGGGAGGTCGATAAAGGGCTTTCATGTTGGTGCGGGAGCGTTCAGACTAGCGCGCTGAGCCGACAAACAGCTGATCAGCTGTTTGTCGGCTCAGCGCGGCAGCCATTTAAATTTAAATGAAGCCGCAATTATTTAAATCGAGGCTTAATTTCCCTTTGCTGAACAAACAAATCTACACAACTCCGTCGACCGAGCCATGTAGTTTAGACATACCCACACAGTGTAGTTCAGTCTCCCATGCAGTGGCACTTATACCACTTATGACAGAAAGAATGAGTTTGCTCTACTGCCTTAGCTGACAGCCAGCTATCTTTTAGCCCAAGTTGTAGAGGCTCATGCATTAAGCTCCAGAGGTCTCAGGATCAATTCCAGCTGTTTGTATTGCACAAGCACTATATAGGAATGCGTGATTTTGCAATATCAGCCCCATTCTTGCCAGACTCTCTAAGCAGGGCCTGCCTCTTGCTCAGAATTTAACTGCCTATAGCAGCAAAGTTTTGACCACTATTTTAGCCCAGTCCTCAAGCTTCTGATACAAGGCCTTCTATCTCAGGCCCTCTATCTACTACACACACAACAGAAATGATGTGCTTTAGCAGAATGATAATGGAATTGGGAAGTTTTCAGTACAAGATTCTTGGTTTGGCTCCAGCCAGAGACCAAACATTTTTATAATCTGATGAGTGTTTAACAAGTGAGTTGGTTTAGGCCTAGTGGATACTTGTCCAGACCCCAAAGACCAACAGTTATTTTTGTAGGCAGTTTTGGCAGAAATTAAGCATTGAATGGGGCATGGACATTAAATAATATTCTCTCCTCAGCAGGTGGTTCCTGTAGTTCAGACACAGCCATGGACCTTATTTGTGCAAGGAAGTTGTGCCCTTTTGTAATGAAAAGTGCAGGGTGGTTGGGCATGGGAATACGCAGGAACCAGGGGTGCAGGTTCCCGTTGGTGCTTATCTCAAGCAGTCCCTGGAAGCAGTGGCATGTCTCCTTCTCTGGCTACTAGGTGGAGGCACAGCCAAGAGGCTCTGCACAGTGCCCTGTCTGCAGGCACCACTCTCACAGCTTCCACTGACTGCACTGGGAGCTTTGGAGCCAGAGCCTGGGGCAAGCAGCAACATGTAGAGTCCCTGGGCTACCCTTATGCATAGGAGCCAGTGTGTGATATACTGGTGCTTCTAGGAGCTGCGTGGAGCCAAGACAGACAGAGAGCCTTGGACTTAGACTTTTCAGCTTAGAAAAGAGGAGAATAAGGGGAGAATATGATAGAGGTCTATAAAATCATGACTGGTGTGGAAAAAGTGAATAAGGAAAAGTTATTGACTTGTTCCCACAATTTAAGAACTAGGGGCTCACCAAACACAATTAATAGGTAGCAGGTATAAAACAAACAGAAGGAATTTTTCTTCATGCAACACAAATTCTTTGCCAGAGGATGTTGTGAGGAACAGGACTTTAACAGGATTCAAAAAAGAACTAGATAAATTCATAGATGTTTGGTCCATCAACGCTTATTAGCCAGGACGAGTAGGAATAGTGTCCCTAGCTTCTGTTTGTTAGAGACTGGGAATGGGTGACAGATATGGGGTCACTTGATTACGTTTTGTTCATTCCCTCTGGGGCACCCGGCATTGACCATTGTCAGAAGACAGAATATTGAACTAGATGGACTTTTAATCTGACACAGTATGGCCGTTCTTATATTTTCTGATGGAAAACTGGACCCCTGACAACACTCTATGGAGTGCGCTCTATGGAACTGTGAAATCTGAACTTTTCACTGTTATTTTGTTCTTATGTATTTCTAACAGTATTATACACACAGGTAAGTTTCTATACTGGACTTACATGTTTCATTGAGACTGGCACCAACCCACTGAAATCAACTGACATTTTCACATTTAAATGAAAGTGCAATATGAATTTAGCTGAGCATCCTACTTTAACCTCTATTCATACAACTACGCAATGAAATTAGATGCAAATGTACAAGTGCTGTGCTCAGTCCCCACATGGGTTGCATACATTATACCTCAATAAAAATTCAAAGGAATCACTCAAAAATTATTGAGCAAAGCCATGGCAATTGTTATAAAAATTCTATGCAACAAATAAGACTGGAAGTGAGTACGAGAAGCATTAATTCCTTCTCCAAACAATGTAATTTGTTTATCTGGAAAGTGTGACTTGTGCATTTCTTAATTAATACTGATATTTACTTTAGTCAATCAGATTTTTGTATTTCACGTTCATTAAAATTTAACCGGTACTAGCACAAGGACACTCTGTGTTCTTATGTGGAGGGCTAAATGATGTAATATGACTTCCTGTAGCTATGGAGACCTTTGCTCTTGTTAGTGCTGCTATTCCATTTGACTGTTACCCTGTATAATCTTTAAAGAATGTTTTTAGTCATGAGCCCTTCACCTTCTGGTGATTTCATCCAGATACAATTTCCACGGGCTTCATCCATGTAGAGAGAATAAAAGAGGGAACCATCTGAATAAAATAAAATGTCACCATTAAATTGGTTTTTGTAGCTTAAGGTATAATGTAATGATATTTCTCAACAGCTGCTTTCAGTTGAATTTGAAGTTTTGAAAACCCTTTGCGCCTGATTCAAAGTAATAAAATGCAGGTTTTGGTGTTTCCTTCTTCAGTATTGCATACAATAAGCAAAGCCCTGATACCTTACATGGCAACTGATGGCCATTACAAATTTTTACTTCAGGTTAATATTAATTACTGAACTCAACAATTGAGAAATGAGGCACCAATGCAAATGTATTTTTTCCTCCAAAGAGCTAAGGAGGGGATGAAACATTTTTAGTATTGTATTTTATATACTTTGTTTTATATAATATAGGGTATCTCTAATTTTTCATGTTAATCAAATATTATTATCCATAGAGTAATGTTCATAATTTCCTAAAGTGCATTACCAACTGAAATACAAGCTATACCAAGGAATCACCTCACTGTCTGGTGAAGTGCAATATGGTAACTGTTTGCAGAACACAGTACCAGAACATAAGAACTAAAGACAGATGATGAAGATTAATTTATCCAACTAAAATAACGGGAAATTTAGGGAGGCAAAAGAAATTACTCAAGTTGAAATTATCACCTGAGTCGTTCAAAATGTGCTATGGTATTTTTGATGAAAACAAGTGATCAATGCACGAGCCATATATCAAACCTCAGGGACGGGACTTTCTCCAAAATGGTGCCTTTAGTATTGGTACTGCAGTAGATTGTGGAAGCACTGAGTGAGCATGGGATTGTACTATGTTAGGTGCTATAAATACATGAAGGCTGTGTCTAGACTGGCAAGATTTGAATTTACCGAGCTTCATTTGCATCTCACCGGGTGCCGCCATTTTTAAATGTCCGCTAGTGCGGACTCCGTGCCGCGCGGCTACACGCGGCACGGACTAGGTAGTTCGGACTAGGCTTCCTATTCCAAACTACAGTTACTCCTTGGAGGTCTACAAATACAGAGGAGACTAATGCTAAGTAAATTAGGGCAGATGGGCGGGGGGGGAGAGAGAGAGAAAGAGACGATGCGTGAGATGGATTGGTGTAAGTCCATGGATTCTAAACAGAAAGGAAAAAATGAGAGAGGAGAGAACATTTTTCACTCTGGGTGAAGACTGATTTCTGATGTCAGGACTCACATAACACATTTCAATTGGCAGCACAGAAAACAGACCTTTCTGTCATACAATACAACTTCTCCTTTTGTCTTGTGTCTTCTGATGTCTGTTTCCCTAGGGGCTCATGAAAGGCCATCCAAAAGAAGCAATACATTTTCAACACTGCTAGCCTTAATTCTGGAAACAGCTCAATTGCATGATGCAAACTCATTAGTAACATTAGCATTTATTCTGACTCATCAGCTTTATATCTGTCATAGGAGGAAGAGAGACAATCCTTTAAAAAGATACCCAGGAATCCCTAAAGACGCACTTTAGAGATCTTCTTCATAAATGTGTTTTTAATTAGGTACTAACTCAGAGCTGATCGATTGTATACAATACAAAATGAATAAAACTTAAGTTACAGATTTTCAAGAGCTGGGAAATTAAATGACGTGAAAAGCAAATACTCTATCTTTGCAAAACTGTGGTGTTGGACTTCTAGTAGTGAATAAAACCCTTTCATTTTTGTCGAATTTTGATCCAGATGTGTTAACTACCCTCAGTTTCCATTTGAAATTTAGTGTAGAATGTGTCCAACAACTCAATGTGCTATTCATCTGAAACTGCCAAATCATGTCTGGTTTTCGACTGAAACAATTCAAAACTGCCAGTTTTCACATGAATGACACTTGAACCCATAATCAGCTCTGACTGTCTTGGAATTTTACAAGGCTTTCCATGAAACTCCTTTTAATTTTACTGAAAGCTAAGTATGCAAACAGGTACATTATTGTAACCTGAATTTGGAGTTTTTAATTAAATCAGATGAGCAAGAGCTTTTTGGATTTCACCATCATTTTTTTGAAATTGAAACAGTGTACTTTGTGTTAACAAAAGATCATTGTGAAATTAAGAGTACTGGTGAAGTGAATAAATTAGGGAAAAAAAGACTTAGATTTGATAGCCTTTTTGTCATTTCCAGAGAATCAAGAAGTAACAACAATTGTCAGACCTGGACAAGCTACATTAGATCAATTTAAAAAATACCTATTCTTCAGTATTCTAACTCTCCAACACACATTCCCATGAATGATTCTTACTGATGCAGTTACTGCTATTAGTTAATGTAGGAGTATTCATCGGGAAAGTACAGATTATTGGTCTAAGTAGGAATTTGTAAAGCCACTGATGTAGGCAGGAAAAAAGTTGATATTAACCTGTCTAAATTTAGGATTTCCTCAAAATCTGCATGTTAAAAATCAATAACCATCTATAAACCTGTTACTTAAAAAGTAAAAGCCTCATGCTTCCAGGTCCTGAGCACCTCCTGTGAAACACTGAACACTCACAAAGTCAAGATTAAGTTGTAATGTAACAAGCAGGTAAATGGAGAAAAGAATGCTTACTTTTATGGAGCACTTCAAAATCCTTGTAAATAAGACACTACACAAGGACCAAAGTGTTTTCCCCTCTTTTAATGAGGCTTCTGAATTTAGCACCTATCATCCTCATTTTAATGCTGCAGTTTGTCAGTTTCACAATACAGAGCAGCATGGGATTAAGGCGTTGGCAATTCCTTAAAAATGTTGCTTTATGATATTACATAGGGTCTGAAAGCTACCGTAGTTAATAAGTGATGAAAGACCATATGCAGGGCTCAGTGCTGTTGGTCTCTCCAGCTCAGAGATTTCTTTTCATTCTATCCTAGTTTAAGAGATACGAGAACAACACTAAGGCTACATCTAGACTGCAAGCCTCTTTCGAAAAAGGGCGTCTAGACTACAACCAGTACTTTTAAAAAAGCAAGTCGCTTTTTCAAAAGAGAGCACCCCAGCAGTCTGGACGCTCTCTTTCAAAAAAGCACAGTTTGCATTACATAGTGCCTTTTTTCAAAAGAGCACTTTTGAAAAAAGGCTTTATTCCTCGTAAAACGAGGTTTTTCGCTGTTGAAAAAACTGCCACATTCTTTTGATTTACTTTCGAAAGAATACAGCAGCAGTCTAGACGCAGGGGAAGTTTTTTTGAAAAAAGGCCATTTTTTTCGAAAAAACCCTGTAGTCTAGACACACTCTAAGGAATGAATTCCGTGGGAGTTCCTTGTATGTATAGACTTTAACATCTTCCCCTGGGTTTTAATCATCATAAAAAAAATCATACAAATTGTTAGGCACAGCCACTGGTAGTCAGCTAATGCTGATTAGGCAGTCATGTGGCTATTAATGCTATTATTATAGCTGCTGTTAATTATATTTCCAGTGATCCATTGTTTTCATGAAAACAATACCTGCACAACAGCTGTCCTCTTTCTTATCATCTAGGCATAGCAGTAAAGACAACAAGTCTGCTACACTAAAGACATTAGGAGAACTAAACTGCGAAACAAGGACACAATGAGAAGTAGGGTAACCATAAAGCCAGTACAATTTTGTGACACACTTGCAGAAATATATAATGAGTGAACAGATTAAGGGAGTGAATGAGAATGGCACTATTACCTCATGCCTCTACAAGAAGATTTTGTATCACTTGGTAAAATACAATTGTAAATTATTTTTGCGCCATCCAACTCCACAAAGTTAGCAAACTTGACAAACTGCAACTTCAGCTTTTTTTCAGAACTGTTTTGGGATATCTCATGGCATCGGTAGTGCTTTCATTGCTCCAGTACTTGTGCTCCAAAGGGTTCATCCAATGCCCTTTGAAATCAATGGAATCATTTTATGGAATTCAGTGGGCTTTGGATCTTACCCAAGTGAGCATAAGAATTGAGATTCTTGCTTTCCACTGTGAAAGCCATAATAAGATTCCCTGTGACCTTTCTTCCTTTCCCTTTGTGTACCAGCACAAGGCAAAGTCAGAATCTGGACCCATATTTATATCCATTGATTATTCCTTTCTACAGAAAACACTTCACGTGTTGAATCTGATTTTGATTATTTTTCTTCTCCCAGCTTTTTTTGTTTATTGATTCCAGGTCATGTCCTGCACCGATGTACACATTAGTTAATTCAATTATAGTAAATCCATACTGAATGTTACACCTTATCTGATTTTAATTTTATACAATGTATGTTCAAATTACATCTTGGATTATATGCAACTCTGACCATTGTGATGTTTACTCTGTCCTCGAAATCGTTAATGAAAATACAGCATGGAATATTATTACACACTGATTGGACCTGTGGGAAGCCCCATTTGACAACTCTCCCCAATTTGACAGTAAACCATAAACAATTACTCTCAGTGTTTGATTTTTTTAGCCAATTATGCATTCATATCTCTATAGTTTCCCTGTGAGACTGTCACTTGGAAATGAATCAAATAGCTTAATAAAGTATGTTATTTGCTCACATAGTATATGTGTCAGCTTAGTTGCCCTATGAACATGCATCTATCAATGTTTACATTGACTGGGAGAGCACTTTTCATGGAAAGAATATCCTATAAAGAAAAATTATTATTATAGCTGTAGTAAATAAAAGTCCATGTTCTCTCACAGTGCGGTGGTTGGGTTATATGAGCTATTTTGACGAAGAAGAAGAAGGGGAAAAAAACACTTCCAAAACCTAACATTGAAGTGATTTTGGCATTCAGTCCTTTCAGGATCTCATGCTCAGCATTCTGAAACAGGGTATGGGCCAGTATGATACTGAAAGCCATTCTGTTGTAATAAAATAAACCTTTTTGCTATGGATTGTGAGATATGTGAGATGCCAGATTAACCTCCATTTGTAGGCATATACTGAGCAAATCCAATTGACTTAAGCCCAGTCTTCCACTAACAGCAGCAGGCAAGTCTTCAATATGAGGTAGTGGATACTGTTCTGAACATAAATTTGAATTTCAATGTCACTTTGAAGTCTCCACAAATTCAGACTGTGATGTCCTTCTTGGTCACTGATGCAATGTGGGTAGGCCATTAATTGTGTGAATCTGGTCACAATATTCTAATATTCACTAAATGATGCAAATCAGTTTCCAGAAGTCTTTATGTAATGGATAGGAGGAGTGCTGGCCAGCACCCAGTGACTAAGGGGTTAAACTCAGGTAGCTAGCAAGATTATTGGCAGGAAGCCAGGAGAACCAACAGGAATAAAGTGCTGATATATGATTTGTATAAGGTACCTTGCCTGTTTTCTTTGTGTGTGGGAGTTAAACTAGGAGTTGAGAGACAGAATGATTAAAACCCTGGCAGGACTACCATGCCACCAAGGAATTTGGGGCATGGAAGTGGACTGAACCTAGAAAAGATTGGGAGTAAGTAAAGGGAAAAAGTGAATGTAGTCACGATGAGGGTATTTTCTTTATTTTGTGATTTGGTTTAAATTTCTGTGTGAATCTGTGTGTCAGCTCCCCATTTACCATCTAAGCATTGTTCCCAGAGAGCCTCAAACTGAAAGGTCAGATACCAGAGACTGCAGCTTGTTTTTCTCTTTTCTTTTTTCAAACTCCTTTGGGGCAAAAGAGCTTGGGGTGAATGCAAGTGTTCACTCCAGTTTTTAGGGATAAAAATCACTTAATGGTGGCATCTAGCCTCCCAAAATCTGTGCATTTGTGATTCTGGGGGAAGTTTTTGTAACAAGTGCCTGGCAAGGTATATTTAAAGTCTTTGCAGGCCCCCATCTTCTGCACTCGGAGTACTACAGTGGGGAATAGCCCTGAAAGGTGACAAGACTCCAATATTCACTAAATGATGCAAATCAGCTTCCAGCAAATTCTTCAGAGTGTAAGACACAACTCAGAGCTTGCAGAATTTTGTTTGGGTGTCAGAGACTAAACAGTAAGCTTTTACACTGGTTACAAAAACTGTAAGCTTCACTGACACATTGTTGATTGCTCCAAGCTGTTTTTCAAAAACTTTGGAGTGTCTAGTTAGTATGTTTTGAATATTTCAGGGTGAACATTTCTGTGCTTGCCTTGGTCCAGCTCCCCCTGAGCTTCTCAAGCCAAAATAGAGGATACTTTCCTTAAATCAGATAAAAGGGTAAAATCAGAGAGTTTAGTTGAACTTTCACCTGGAGTCTCCCTTCTGAGTCTCATTATTCCCTGCAGTAAGTCTTGAAAACTGTGGAGTTTTTTTCCCAAGGAACTTGTGACAAAGTCTGGTTAGAGGCAAACTTAGTGAAACAGCAGTTTCAATATTAAGCTCCATTCTTGCTGGAACTCCATTGAGCAAGAAAATAACTCAGGTGACATATAACTCTTGCTTGTGATAATATGTGTTTTACTGGACTTTGTTCAGCATGACTAGAGCTCTAGTCTTTTTCCATATAAAGAATTCACAGCTTCGATCCTTGCTTAGGTTCAATCTTCACACGTATCTTCTGGGATGAACTGATATGCTATGGTGCTGATCATTGAATTGTGTTACAGGTCATGGTGATGTGTCCTTTTTCAGACACTTTCTGAAAATGATCTCACATGTTTAGCAATCCTTTCCTGGGTGAATAATTGGTTCACAATTGCCATAAAGAAGTCCTTACGTTTCCGTGGTCATCTGCCTCATCGATATGCAACAATTCATGCATACTAAATTTCAAAAAATCCTTTGATATGATTTCCATTGCAGCTACTATTTCAACAGGTTTCTTAGATATAAGCACTGATATTAGTAACTTCTACAGAGCTTGGGCATTATATAATCCCAGAGACTTACAGGATCACATAGCTTTGCTTAATGATTCTTCAAATGGACAGCACTCTCATGAATTTCTTACAGAAGCAATAAGCTTTGCTACTGACTCTTCACTTCCTAGACAGTGTTCTGTTGTCATCAATGGGACAGAGGAAAAATGTTGTGGTGTATATGGTTCTGTTGGAGAAAACAGGTCACATGTAGTCCATGGGGCTCTGTTGGACACAACAGTTCACATGATAGTCCATATGTCTTGAGACTCATCAGTGTCAGCAAGGCTGAAACTTGTCCATCTAGAACGGGATTGCAGTTGCAAATTACTCAAAATATTTCAGGTACACTACCTGTGGTTTGCAGTTTTCATCCAATTCACCAGTGTTGCCCACAGAAACTGCCATTTTCTCTGCTCTCCTGGATATTTGCCACAGGCATATGGCTTGTTGTTACTGCCCTATCTGTTCTTGATTTGCCACTACTGGCTATGTACCAGCACTGCAGATTTCTTCCTTGGGCTGTACCTGGGCTCCCTCTGCTGGCTATACATCTAAAATGCATGCTTATCTTGCTTTTCTGCCAGTTTGCTCATTCTCAATCACAACAGCTTCTTGTGTTTCCCACTATTTATTCATTTACAGTAGTTCCCCAAGGGAGTACTCTATTCTTTTATTTGGTTTTCAATAGCCAGTACCTCCCCTCTAGCTGGCTGGTCCATGATATCCATTAAAAGCATCAGTCTGTCATCTTGTACCTCTATTTTCCTCCTTTTTGTGTTATTTGCTTACCTTCTCTTCTTGTTGTTCAGGCAGATGCAGCACTAGGCACATATGGGGGCAGAAATATGGCAAAATATTATATCTAGACTTGGCGGGATCATAGGATCACAGAAGATGTATAGGCTACTACCAATTCCCCCTTTTTCTTCTCTTCTGCACACTAAATAAATCCAGTTCCCTCAGTCTAACCTTATAAGTCATGTGACCCACCCTCCTAATTATTTTTGTTGCCCTCCATTAGACTCTCTTCAGTTTCTCTACATCCTTTCTGTAGTGGAGGGGCCCAAAATAGGACAAAATACTCCAGATGTGGCCTCACCAGACACTTGCAAATACAGAGAATTAATCTTCTTTAAGGTTCCTTGCTTTTACTCCCCTCCCTCATTCAGATATATTAGCACTGGTCAAAAGGTAGCCATCAAAACTGTTCTTTAACAGAAAATTGTATTTTTGACTAAACAGTTTTTTGGGGGAAATGGGTGTAAAAATTCCTCCTTTTTCCATACATATCCTCACTTTTTCTTCAAAAGATTTCTATCGGATTTCACAAGATTTTAGCTGAAATGTTTCAGTTTTCATGTTTTTGGCCAAACAATTCAAAATTTCCAATATTCACAAAAGTTCTGCTATCTGAATGAAAGAAATATAGAAATATAGAATCATAGGGTTGGACGAGACCTCAGGAGGTCATCAGGTCCAACCAGCTGATAAAAGCAGGACCAATCTCAACTAAATCATCCCAGCCATGGCTTTGTCAAACTGCAACTTAAAAATCTCTAGGGCTGGAGATTCCACCACCTCCTTAAATAACCCACTTCAGTGCTTCATCACCCTCCTAGTAAAATAGTTTTCCCTGATATCCAACCTAGACCTCCCCCACTGCAACTTGAGTGCATTGTACCTCAGTCTGTCATCTATCAGATCTGACAGCAGTCTCTCTCCATCCTCTTTGGAACCTCCCTGCAGGTAGATGAAGGCTACTATCAAATCTCCCCTCCCCTTCTCTTTTGTAGACTAAATAAGCTCAAATATCTCAGCCTCCCCTCATAAGTCATGTCTTTAAGCCCCCTAATAATTTTTGTTGCCCTCTCCTGGACTTTCTCCAGTGTGTCCACATACTTTCTGTAATGGGGTCCCCAAAACTGGATGCAACACTCCAAATGTGGCCTGAGCAGTGCCGAAGATCTGGTGGCAATGCCCCTCCAACTATGTGATGCCCTCCTGTCATCAAAACACAAATTCCTAAGATTTTTAGTCAGATACAGGGCTGTACATTGTCTCTTGCTGCTCCACAGCCATTGTATATGAACATCCCCCAATCCATGCAGAAGTCAGCCATTACCATGACACCATGTCCTCTTTGCCTTCCAGAGAAAATCAGCCTGTATGAACTGCTATGCATCAGAGAGTTCCTCACTGGGGTACTCTAAAGGCAATAGCATCTGTGTGGCTACATTGGAGCTATACTATTAAGGAGTTAGAAGAGCAACGATCTCTGGAACCAGCATTAAGGCTCTCAGTTGGTTTGGGTCTCCAGCAATAGCCTGCAAACTCAGTAGGATTTTGGAGTAACCACAGAATGAATCACTGATTTTTGTAAAGGTGGCCAAACCTACCACCCCAACATGGAGGAGAAATTCAAAGGAACCTCTGCAAGACAAACCTCCCCAGCCTTTAGTTACTGATTTTCCATAAAAGAGCGGGAAAATGATTTCCTGTAAGAGAAGAAAAATGGCCATATTGGGTCAGACCAAAGGCTAATCTAACCCAATATCCTGTCTTCTGACAGTGGCCAATACCAAGTGCCCCAGAGGGAATGAACAGAACAGATAATCATCAAGTGATCCATCCTCTGACAAGCCAAGTCACAGTGACTGAAGACTGAATTTTTAACTCCAGATACATTTCCCAATGACTGCAGAAGTAGGCCCTAAAAAGAAGGATAGTTAGTCACGCTTCAACAGTATCAAGTTAAACTTCTGTTATTATAGGAAGGGATAGTATTATCACCTATTGTTTATATTCCCTGACACTTCTTATTATAAGATTCTACATCTAGTTGCTTATATCTTTGCCAAATTTTGACTATTTGGGGTAAAATTTTCCATATTAAATCACTACCTTGGGCTTTTAATTTCTTTAAAATTATTTTGTATTCTTATTTTTGTTTTTGTTCAGCAGTTTGAGAATGAGGTTATGGGAAAAGGCATGGTCTTACACATGTTCAAAATCATAGTGACCAAAATTTATTTGAAACATTTTAGTGTCCCCATGCTTTGGTTAATGGACTTGAAAAGTTTGAAGGAGGAGGTTGACTTTGCCAGGGTGTGTTCATTTTGCTGTTCTTGTAAAAATCTATCCAAACCTGATAAAGTTATAAGCCCTTGAAAAATTATACTGTGCACATTCTAAGAGGACACATATTTAAATAGCTAAATTCCTTGATTTTTCCATTTGCATTGGACAAGCACCAACATGCAGATGAGCGTGTGTTTCCCTGTAATTGCAGGTCTGGGCTGTTGCAGTCTGGGCTGACTCTGGACCTGGGCACCTGGTGTAACAGCAGAGAGCATGTCCGACTTATGCTGTCTATGGCTCATTCCCACCTCCCAGTGAGCTTAGGCAACATTGTGGACACAACTGCTGCTGATTCTGAAAGCAGGGGAGGCAAGCCCTGAAGGAAGCAGACTGGCGCAAGAAGAGGGACAGAGGGATACTTAAACGGAAGATTAGCAAGTGGGGAGAAAAGGAAACTGGGAATTGGGGTGTGTGGGAAGAGTGTAAATGACTGGACAATGAGATTGAAACTGAGAGGCAGAGAGAGGAATTGGGGACTGTAAATTGTAGGACGAGATGAGGGTGTCTTGTGGGAAAAAAAATAATGTGTGGTCATGTAATTAAAGACTAGACCGTAATGCAGGGATGGGCAATAATTTTTGGTAGGGGCAGGCCAAGATTTTGGTAAATGGTCAAGGGGCACACTTTTCTGTGGAGGTGATGTGGGGTCTGAGGGAGGTTGGGTGCAAAACTTGGGATAGGGGAATGGGGTACAGGAGAGGGTGCAGGGTCTGGGAGGGAGTTGTGATCTGAGGGAGAGGAGGTGCAGAAGGTTTGGGTGGTGACCTCAGGCAGGAGAGGGTGGTGACCTGGGGCAGGAGTTGGTGGGGAGGGAAGGGCAGGGATGTCAGACTCTGGCAGGAAGCGCTTACCTAAGTGGCTCCCAACCAGAAGCCCTACAGGATCCTGAGGCAGGTTTTCTCTGCCACAGTCCTAGGCTGCTCTAAATGGCTGGCTGCTCCCCGTGGCTCTCTGGGCCAGGTGGGGATGAGGCTTCGCACACTGCCTCTGACCCCCAGCAAAATCTCTTAGCTCCTATTAGCTGTAACCTGGTCAGTTGAAGCTGAAAGATTTTGTCAGCACATGAAGGCTCCTCATCCCCTCAGGAGTTGGAACTGAAAGCCATAGTAAGCAGCCAGCTGCTTCTGTGCCTGAGGGTCCTGGCAGGAAGGCCTGTGGGCCGGATTCAGCCCCTGGGCCATACTTGCCCACCCCATGGAAATAGCATGATGCATATTTCCAAAGAACCAAACTAAGGACACAGAGGTAACTTTAATTCTCACATTTCCTAACTTTTGAGTGCTTGACTTTACTATCTTCATCATGTTCTTTGAATGTATAATTGTTGTTATTACAATACCACTTATTGAGATCCAGGCCTTGTGCTGGAATCTGCCCTTGCACGCAGTATTAGAAATTCCTGCCTCAATAGCATCAAAATAGACAAGACCCATTAAGGCTAGAGAAAGAATATTGCTACACCTCTACTTTATGTATGTGGAACTTCAGCCCAGAAAGATTAAAATGTCTTAAGCCTTTCCTCCTCATCATGGCCATCAGAGGGAAATGTTGACAACTTTTCTAAACTATTGAAAAGAATGGTGTACAACCTATTAAAACCACATTGATTTATAAGAGCAGAGGATCTGACCCATGATATCTATAAAACAGATATGTTAGGAAAGGGTCAAATTTAATATGATACAAATGGCATGATCTATCTCCTAGGGTTCACAAACCCATAAAATATGAATAAGGACCTAATTATCTTCCTTTGTTTTATATTTAATTTGACCATTGAGATGACTAATCCTTTCCTAATATATCTGATTTCATTGCTATTGGATTTGCTTCTATCATTTACTAGTGGCCAGGCCTGGGGACAGATTCTACACAGTGAATATATCCTCTTCAGGAAATACAGTTATTCCCAATTTAAGCCAGTCGAACTGGGAACAGAATTAGGCACATTTCTTTATTATGGTTCTGACACTGTTCCCACTGAAGTCAATGGAAGTTTTGCAGAACACTTTGTTTTTCAAATTAATTAAAAGTAGCTGATATATTTGGAATCACATTCTACTTTCTTAAGAATCAGTACTAGCTTAGCAGCCTTCTTTGTCCCCATCCTTTCTTGAACTGTCTGACTCTACAGAGACAGCATCTATTGCTGAACACTTCAGCAAATTCACAAACAATCAGGTCTTTAGTATTAGGGGGCATCCATGAATTCAGGCAGTTGTTTTTCACTTTTGAGCATATAGTTGTTAAATATTATATTTGAAACATTGCCAAATTACCTTGCTGGTATCCAAGGATCCTGGCATTCATGAATAATTAGCTCTAAAGTTATTCAACCTCTTTATAACAGCTGATGTAGTGCTGCTACATGCAGAATAATATGTTCCTACTGTATTTGATTTCAGCCAATACATGTCAGGTAGTGGAAACAAAATATTCATCCCTTAAACAAGTCTGGGCTAATCTGAGTCTGGATATATAATATATTGTAATTTACTAAGAAATGATGCAGCTGGGGCAAAACACAATTAATTTGAAAGAATATTGGGATTTAATGAAAAATGATCTCATTCAGTCCTAAAATCTTAAGTATAAAGTGCCTATTTCCAGTCTCACTTATGTTGGCCTAAATCAAGCATCACTGCAAAGGTTTTTTTGCAGCAAGACACTCTTGCTTTTTGTCTTGTATGCATTTGAGTTCAAAAGGCCCACCTCTAACTAGGTGCTACATAATGAATAACCCTAGCCAATAACGATTCTTGGAGTAGTACTAATACAGCAAAGTTGAAATTCAAACAGATGCTGCAGAAGTTGGAACATATGGATATGTTTATATAGTCTGCAGATTGAGCAAGATCTCTTATATCTATCAGCTCCTTTGTTCTGATCCTCTAAGCATTGCAAAGAGACAAGAAATCCAGAAGATCTTTCCAGCTGGACATTTCCATGGCACAGAATAGCCCCAAACTGGCTTAGGAATTCCTGACACCCAACTTGCAGCTTTCAGCATAAAAGTTATGTTGGGACCATGACCTACAGCAAAGCATTCTGCCTATACTTCACTACTCTAATCTAATGGTGCAAACTATGTCACACCTGCTATAAAACTGAACCAGGAAGCCAAAATTGAGCCTCTCTTAGCCACACAGATACACACTGAGGGTATGTCTACACTACCCCCCTAGTTCGAACTAGGGGGGTAATGTATGCATACCGAACTTGCTAATGAAGCCCGGGATTTGAATTTCCCGGGCTTCATTAGCATAAAGCCGGCACCGCCATTTTTAAAAGCCGGCTAGTGCGAACCCCGTGCCGCGCGGCTACACGCGGCACGGACTAGATAGTTCGGATTAGGCTTCCTAATCCGAACTATCTAGTCCGTGCCGCGTGTAGCCGCACGGCACGGGGTTCGCACTAGCCGGCTTTTAAGAATGGCGGCGCCGGCTTTATGCTAATGAAGCCCGGGAAATTCAAATCCCGGGCTTCATTAGCAAGTTCGGTATGCATACATTACCCCCCTAGTTCGAACTAGGGGGATAGTGTAGACATATGCTTACCTATTCCCAGTATCTGCTGGTCACAATTGAGAATCCAAGCCATTATTTTCATTTTTAAAGACATTTTTCAGGAGCACCTACTGGCACTTTAAAAGGCGGTTTGGGAAGAAAAATAAAGCTCATTTTATTTTAAAATTTCTGACAAATACCGAGACCAAAGGGCAAACATGAACCAACCAACACTACAAAAGTAAAAAACAAACTCCACTTTTGCAGAACTTCCGTATAGCATCTGACTTCATGAAAAACTCCAAAGGCTTCCAAGACAGAACCACAGGCAATCTTTAGGTATGGCTTTTAAAATGTTAATGTCTTGTTAGCCTAAACTAACTTTGAAGGCCTGTATGTGTTAAATAGAGGGCATATCATGGCAGTATTTTTGGACAGCTTCTTATACCCCTGGGACAATTATTGCAAAGATTTACAGCAGTGATTTATGAAAAGAGAGAGTGAGATAGTAGGACAGTGCAATGGTGGTTTACTGAAATTACTTTATACTGATTTCCCAGGTTCTTTTCCAATTTTGCTTAATTAAAGGTAAATTAAATCCAACTATGTCACCCAATTACATTCCCCTTCTCCATTTTATTACAGTGTCTACAAGCTGACAGAATAAAGAATTGCCTTCAATCGAAAAAAGACAAATTATTCTCTATTTAAACTGCTGGGGCTGCATTTTAATTCTTTAACATCCGCTAAGTACTTAACAGAGCAGGACAAAATTAACTCAAAGAATCAATGCCTCTGTTTTTCAATAGACTTCAGTAACTTGAGGCTTTTTAATTAAATACTCAGTTGCAGTTTATTACTTTAGCTGGGTCTGGCTCTCTGTACTTTTAAGTCTTTTAAAATATAAACCCTTTTATGTGGTAATAACATTTCTCTATAGTTTCTTAAAACCATAGAGGTGTTGGTGTAGCCTGTTTATATTTAGCTCTCTACAGCTGCTAAGTAATTGCTTTTTGCCTAACTGGAATATTTCTTTACACTATAACATATACTCTGTATGTATAGACACTGTATACAGTATATAATAAAGCCATTCATGCTGCAATAATTAAGACTGTGTCAGCACTTTCATTACAAACTCCATTTTTCAAACATTATAACTCAGCTATAAAATTTGTCCTGGACTCCATCCACTGTACATGAAAGCATAAAAAAGTTTACAAGTTTTGGACACTTGTTTTGCAGGTGTAGAACTTGAAAACAATTTTGATTTAAAATGAAGTTTGACAAAGAGCCACTGGGTTTTGAAACAAATTCAAAACACCTACAATTATCAGGTTTAAAAAATTCTGCCTTCCACAAATTAAGCTGTATTCAGTGATGCATTTGTCAATATTTTTAGGCTAACCATAATGTGTGCAGACTCATCAAGATATTGGCGAATAGGTCTTGAATTCAAGCAATGAGTAAATTCATATCTTAGCACTGGTCTAGGCTTGAAAATTTTGTGACTGACATACACTTTGGTGAGTAGAAATATATTAATTTAAATCTTGTAAAAGGTATTACTTTTAGAGCCAAACTGAAATCCTGGCCCCACTAAAGTCAATGTGAGTTTGGACAGGATTTCACCCCTGGAGAGTAAATTCATCTGTTTATTCACACAGCAGACACAGCATGGGAATTGGCTACAAATAGACGGGTTTGCACAATGACTTGTCATGTGCTTTCAACCTGGCCTGGAGGGAACATTTCTAATGATAAAAAGGGTAGTTCAGATGTCATGAGCATTACATTCTTGGCTTCTTTGGGCTGAGCTTGCCAATTAATGCCACTTGTGGTGGGGGTGTCCTATAACTGGGACAGCTGAGTGGACTGACACACACATTAATTTCACAAAATAAATGAGGTAACCTACTTTGACATGCCACCCCTTACATCATCTTGTGGAAATTTGTTAAGTGGAGCCATGGAGTTGTTTATCTGCCGATCCTTAAACTGTGCCATCCTGCAGCACCCCATTCCAAGGAACAGGAAGCCCACAGAGATGCATGCTGCACTTGCACAGTCTCTCAAATCCTCCACCATTTATCAAAATAGAACCACATACCTCTTCTAGTGCATTCAGTGTTTTCTTGGTTACAAATGGCAGAACAGGATAGGATTTGCCCCTGCATACATCTAGCACTGTAACTCTCCCCCCTCCCCCTTTCTCTTCCACCCTATCTATTCAGGTTCTTACCCTGCCCTCATAACCATAGTATCTGTGTGACTTTCAGTTGTGCATCAGGCACACAATATCTGTACCAGCAAAGGAGGCACAACCCTGCTTTCAACCACACGAGGAAAACTTGAATTTCATGAAAAATAAGTAAATAAAAACCTACCTACAAATATATTTTATCCAGTGAATCATACGACTGGCAGGTAAATCGAGATAGATACCCAGGCTGGATTTTCAAAAGTATTTGTGCCCACATTGGGGATCCAATTTTCAGAAGAGTTCATAACTCAGACACACAACTGATGTGGACACATTTTTCAAAAGTCTTCATCATCTCCCAGATCCTACTAAAGACAATGAAGAAACTTCCAAGTGCTGAATATATTTGAAAATCTGTCTGCTTTATTTCATGCCTAATTGGGACCTGAGCTTTTCTGAAAATCTGGCTAATTATTTAAACAGGTGCCTAGATAGGAGCTATTTTATTATACTAGAGATATGGTCAAAATATTAATAGAGTATGATGGGCCTGATCCTGCTACCACTGAACCAATGGAGAGACTTAGGCTGATTTGAATGGGAATAGCTTTGGGCCTGCTAATAAGCCCTGTGATGTATTTATAATATATGGTATCAAAGCCCAGTCTTAGGGTATGTCTAGACTACATGCCTCTGTCACCAGAGGCATGTAAATTAGACATACCGACATAGTCAATGAAGCGGGGGATTTAAATATCCCCCTGCTTCATTAGAATAAAAATGGCCGTCGCATTGTGCCGACTCAGCTGTTTGTCGGCACAAACCAGCAGTCACGACAGGGATCGGTTAGTAAGGAAAGCCTTTGCCGACCGATCCCTTATGCCACATGCAACAAGGTTAACAGGATCGGTCGGCAAAGGCTTTCCTTGCCAACTGATCCCTGTCTTGACTGCCAGTTCGTGCCAACAAACAGCTGAGCCGGCACTACACGGTGGCTATTTTTATTCTAATGAAGCGGGGGATATATAAATCCCCCGCTTCATTGACTATGTCGGTATGTCTAATTTACATGCCTCTTGAGACAGCGGCATGTAGTCTAGACATACCATCTGTGATTGGCTGCTACATTTAATGACAAAGAATGTGCAATATATAATTTATAATCATATGCCATTTATTTCTCATATTGGCACAACATTAAAATGGAAAGAAGCCTGATAACTATATATCTGAGCATGTTCAAAGCATCTAATTTATTATTTCAAAAATAATATTACTAATGTATCAGTTTTCGAGATGGTGGGATCTATTTGTACTCTGGAAAAAAAAAAGCTAGAGGGACAAAAACTTTCCAGCAGAAAACCCATTAATTTGTACCATACATGTTCCTTTCATTTGGTCAAATGTAAATGTGATGGTAACACTAATATTATTACTCAGGTATGACGACATCTGTGATATGCAGCATGTGAATTTGCTGTGCTGATATTTCAAAGACTGTTTTAAATTTATGGAGCTTTTAAAGTCCAGCCCAACTGTCTGGAAATTTAACAAACACATTTTTGACCTCAACCCATGCTCTTTGCAGGATTGTTGGCCAATTTGTACTGATTTTACAGGGTTTTTATTTCAAAGTTGTCACAGGAACAGAACCCATAAATGACTATTAGTTTAAAGCAGCTCCAAATAAAAATGGCTGGCCAAATTCAGCTCTGGTATTCATTTCAATGAAGTCATTGGAATTACACCAGAGATTACTGCTGATCATTGAACCCAAAATATTTCTTTAAACTTTTTGTTTGTATAGTTTCACTTCCCTACCCCCAAATTTAGGTGAGAAAAATGTGGCTTTCACAAGTGAAAAAGAATGGGATCTGATTCACAGCTGTATTATTTCAGTGTAATGAGACTGATTGCAACAGATTTACTTTGGTGTATAAACAGATGGATGCAATGGTGAATTAGGCTCATAGTCACCATGCATGGTATTTGTGCACATCATGAGGTTTAAATAGTTTTAAAGAACAGCATAAAATTTTTTAACTTCCCATTAATCACCTTATGTGAACTCTTTCCATTTATAACAAAGATATAGGCAAGTTGCTATTTAAATGCACATAGTGGCTGCGTCTAGACTGGCAAGTTTTTCCGCAAAAGCAGCTGCTTTTGCGGAAAAACTTGCCAGCTGTCTACACTGGCCGCTTGAATTTCCACAAGAACACTGACGATCTCATGTAAGATTGTCAGTGTTCTTGCGGAAATACTGTGCTGCTCCCATTTGGGCAAAAGCCCTCTTGCGCAAATGCTTTTGTGCAAGAGGGCCAGTGTAGACAAGGCCGTATTGTTTTGCGCAAAAAAGCCCCGATCGCAAAAATGGCGATCGGGGCTTTCTTGCGCAAAATCGTGTCTAGATTGGCACGCACGCTTTTCTGCAAAAAGTGCTTTTGCGGAAAAGCGTTCGTGCCAATCTAGACGCTCTTTTCCTCAAATGCTTTTAACAGAAAAACTTTTCCGTTAAAAGCATTTGTGGAAAATCATGCCAGTCTAGACGTAGCCCACGTGTCTTTAGCTAGGGGAAAGTAAAACTGCACACAACGCTTAGAACAAGTATATCTTTCCATTTGAATTCTCTTTTTATAACTTTATATCTCTCTTCCCATAACTTGTGATTATAACTCCTTAAAAAGGAACAGGCATCTAAACTGCTCAACTACTAAGAATATAATATCACAGCTCCGCACCCTTCCAATCATCGCATCCAGTAATATGATAGGTGAATCTAAGAACTTTTGTAGACTGGTTCAGTACAGATAAGTATATATGTAGTTTAGTGGTTGTGTTTCCAGTGAGGTCCTGCAGGGATTAGTTCTTGTATGTAAATTTTTAATCAAAAACCTGGAAGAACAACACAAAAACATTGTGATAAAGTTTGCAGATGACAGAAAATATTGGGGAATGGTAAATAAAGAGGAGGCTAGGTCACTAGCCTCTCACAGTTCTGAGAGCTATTGATCACTTGCTAAACATGGCACAGCCAAACAATATGCATTTTAATATGGCTAAATGTAAATGTACAGATCAAGGGAAAAAGAATGTACAGATCAAGGGAAAACAGTTAGTGCATTCCTGAGATGCGTAAATAAGATAATTTCAAGTAGAACTAGGGAGAATATTTTAGATATTGGCATTGGTGTGACTATTGCTGGAATATTCTGTCCACAATTCAAGGATGTTGATAAATGGGAGACAATTCAGAGAAGAGCCATGAGAATGATAAATGAGTTTGAAAATATGTTGTGTAGTGATAGACCCAAAAAGCTCAATCTTTTTAGCTTAACAAAGAGAGAGCTACAGGGTAATGACTTTAGTCTGTAGGTATCTAAATGCAGAACAAATATTTAATAATGCTCTCTTGAGTCTCGTGGAGGAAGGTATAACAGATGCCAATGGCTGGAAGCTGGAAATGAGACAAATTTAGATTGGAAATAAGGTATAACTTTTTAACAGTGAGAGTAATTCATCATTGGAAAAATTTACACAGATTATCATCAATACATAATTTTAAAATTGAGATAGGATTTTCTTTTTCTAAAAGACTTTCTCCAGAAATTTTGGGGAATTTCGAATGGTTTGTGTTATACAGGAGATCAGACTAGAAGATCACAATGGTCCATTTTGGCCTTGCAATCTATGAATCCATGAAAACATCTAACAGTCTCAGTGAATATCCAGATGTCTGTATATTAATCCTGTCTGAAACAAGACTACCTCAATGGAAACTAAGTATCTTTTAATTTGATCCAGGAAGGTCTACACTAGGCTAATAGAGCAGAACATATTAGAATGGTCTACATTTCAGACTGCGACACTTTGTAGACAAGCACTGTATATTTATCTGGATTACTGACATCATTTTAAGTCTATAAAAGTGGGCTGGAGAAATTAAAATTATATTTAATCAATTTTGCTTCTAGTCCCAGATGCAAAGACTAAAATAAAGCTATGTGAACGTATCAGAATCCTTTACAACATCTGGGTAGATTAGATTTTGGTTCTGACATCAGGCAGTAATTTGGAAGTGATAAGTGTATTGTTTTATCCAGAATTATTTTTCTGTCCTTCAATCTGACCATCTTGGTATTAAACACTATGACCGAGTCTACACTACACAAAGGGTGTGTCTACATTGGCAAGATTTTGTGCAAAAGCAGATGCTTTTGCGCAAAAGCTTGCTGCCTGTCTACACTGGTGGGGAGTTCTTGCGCAAGAACACTGACGTTCTAATGTGTGAAATCAGGGCTTCTTGCGCAAGAACTATGATGTTCCCGCTCAGGAATAAGCCCTCTTGCACAACTGTTCTTGTGCAAGAGGCCAGTGTAGACAGGCAACATGAATTTCTTGCGCAAGAAAGCCCGATGGCCATTGGAGCTTTCTTGCACAAGAGAGCATCTACACTGGCACGGATGCTTTTGCACAAAATCACATCTCTTGCGTAAAAGCACATGCCAGTGTAGACACTCCCTTGCGCAAATACTTTAACACAAAAACTCTTGCGTTAAAAGTAGTTGCGCAAAATCTTACCAATGTAGACATAGCCAAAATGTATAGGTGGATTTGGCTTACCTTAAGCCAGACGGCTGCAGCATCTACACTGTAGGAGGCCTATGGGAGCACACAATCCCGTCGGCTTCTTTTACTCCTCACAGAATGAGAAGGACTACATTAGACCAGCTAAATCAAATGCTAAAAGATTGATTTCTGGACGGTCGATCTCTGTAGTGTAGACATACCCTATGTTAAGAAAGCGTGGGCCCACACCAATTGATCATTAGATATTAATGTCAAAGGCTTCATTTCCATGCTAGTATTTGAAAACTATCAAGGCTACCAGCAGTGGTGATGTCTAAACTACAAAAAACAAGGTCAAAATAATTCTCAACTTATTCATGACAATATTACCATTGAAATTAATGAAACCAAGGCAAATAGAACTTTGTGCAAAATATGCAGTATATCAGTGATAATTATTATTGTTGTAGTGTAAATAAGGCCAGCCATGCTTGTTAATTACACTTACAAAATAGTTCTAAAGATTCAGAGGGGTAGCTGAGTTAGTCTGTAACTGGAAAAACTTAAAAATACAACAAATAGTGAGCAGCACCTTAAAGATTAAGAAAATATGTAGATGGTATCATGAACTTTAAAGTGGGTTGTACCCACAAAAACTCATGATACCATCTACATGTTTTGTTAGTCTGTAAGGTGCTGCTAGACTATTTGTTGTTTTTTAAGTTTTTAAAATTGTTCTACTTGGGTGTCCAAAGATCTGACCAACTTATATAAGTATTATATCAGAAAGGATGGAGGACTTTTTCCAGTGAGTTCTTATGGAAAGTATTTCAGAACTGCAAAAATGGTTTTGTTGTTCCTTGTAATTTTCTCTAATATTCCAGTAATCTTTTGATGATCATCAATAACACATTACTTTGCCTGTAGGCACCATTTCTACATATTGTCCAGTTTATGACTTATGAAATCTTTAGCATACAGCAGTAATTGTATCAAAGGGGATAATACATGATTCTTTGGGACATGCAATATCTATAGCTTCCACAAGACCAGAAATTGGAATAAAATTAAAGCCTTATGTAGAAAAGATTCATTAGAGAAAATTCTCTGCCAGCATAATAGAATTAAGTTAGCAGAGAATTTGACTGAGTTATTTCACAATGAACTAATATTTTTTAAATTATTTTGCAATGAGTAAATATTTACTAACACGTTCTACTTCACTTTGTACGGTTATTGCTAATTTATCTATTATTGTACATCTTACCACAGACTGTGGTAAATTCTTTGTCATGGGAAATTTTTTAATCAGCATTGGATGTTTCTCTAAAAGATAAACTCTAGTTCAAATGGGAATGAATTCAGGGAAGTCCCATGGCTTTGTAACGCAGAAGGTGAGACAATATGATCACAATGGTCATCCCTGGCCTTATAGTCTATGTTTCATACTTCCTCTACAGATACTAAAAAGGAAGTCAACTTGCCAACTTGCTCTGGGTCTGAGAAACTGTCTTCCTGGAATTAACATAGGTCAAAACTGTCAAATGTGAATGCCTGAACTTGGGCACCTAAATCTATATTTACACAACTAATCAAAAGGGCCAATAAAAATAAACCTCTAACCTCTGACCAAAACAAATCATCTCATTTGCTTAGATGACTAGGTATGGAGTTAGGTGCCTAATTTGAATTGCTCAAGCTTAACATTTTTACTCTGGTCCCTTTTTCATTTTTTTTAATGTACTCAGAAGCAGGCCCACTGCTGGAGGAGATGGAAGGCAAAAAAGGGCAACTGCGCAGAGGTCTAGCAATTCAAAAAGGCCAGAGCTCCTTGCCACCACTGCTGCGCAGTTGCCCACACGATGCAATACCTTATACAGTAAGTAATCTCACTGAAATGAACAGCTGAGTAATTTCAACTCCTCATAAGTAAGGGAAGAAAATCTGGGCCCCACAAGAACCTGCATAGTCAAATTCTGTCAACTTGACTCATGGTGAAGAGAATCTTATCCACAAACAGTTTCATTGGGCCAGGTTCTTATCCCTTTAATCTCACAGAGCAGTGCTCTTACTTGAGAAGAATTTCCACTGAATGGGATGTGTGTAAAGATGGAAGATTGACATTGGATGATTTCAAAATGAATACTATTAGATCAACATCAGTGGGCAGAATCTGGCTCTTAGTAATGAAGGGTCTAATTTTACCAGCCTTACTCATATTGAGTAGCACTTTACTCTGAGAGTATTCCCATGGAAAACAATGAGACTACGTTTGTAATAGGATAGTACTCTATGTACAGAAGTGTGCCGATCTGAACCCTAAATCATGGTGCATTGAATATACAGTAAATCTGCACATTTGTTTATAATTAATTAAAATCTAAGTCCTTCACATATAAAAGAAGTGCACTGCTGACTCAAACTTTAAAATTCAGAGTCCCTGCCACTGAGTTACACTGAAGGGAAATAAAATGTCCATTGCTATTTATCAGCGCTCCCGAACAGAGATCCAGCCGTTTGAAACCTATTTACTATTAATCATAGTCTGACCTCTTCATTGAGGGGCACTTGTTGGAGCTTGAAACTATCTTCACTATTCATATCTGTGAATCATACTGCCATATAGTGTTCATGTACTAGTGAAATTAGATTCTCTCCCTGTAGGGGGTAGGCATTGACCACTATTGGATGTCAGCAAATGCAAGTCTAAATACTTCTTGTGGGATGCTGTTTTACCTCTTTATCCTCTCCACTTCAGCAATTTCAAATAATCATTGCTGTGCATAGAAACTCACGGTAACTACTAATACATGGGACTTTTCACAACAGCCATTATTATGATCAAAGGAATCACTAGCAGCCTAGAGGCATGGCTCATTGAAACACCACCTACTATCCTGTCCAAGTGCAAAGAAAATAATTCCTTTGAAAAAGGAAGACCATTTGAAAACATTTTATAATAGTGCTGAGTCATTTGTTCCACTTTTAGTGAAGACAACAGACACCAAGCCCAGTAGTATTTCAAAATACAGCCTAACCTCAGAAATGTCATCTCACTGGATCTTCCAAAGTGCCAATATCTTGACAGTCTCTGGTCTGCATTCTTTGTTTGTGTCATCATCTATTGGAGAGTCTGGAGGATCTATTTTTAACTGCATATTTATTTCTTACATAGTATATTTTTATACATGAAACAGACACATTCTTTTACCTTGGCTGACATTCCACCTGAAAGACCATCACAGCAAGCTTATTACTGTGCTTCAGGGTATATGGTGCCGTAATAAACAGACTCCCTATAGCAAAGTAAAATTGGGATAGGAGGCTCAAAGAGTGTGTGTGTGCATGCGTGTGTGCACGCGTGTCTTAAGATCAAATCTTAACTTCAAGTTCAAGAATAGTTTAACAGCAAATCCAAAGTTGTAAATGCAAAAGTAAATGCTGCTTTAAACCAAGCATGAAAGACGAAGAAGTCAAAGTTGAGATTCCATACATCTGGTTTTAATATGCCACTTTATGCAGGTTAGACAAGTGACCTTCTTTTCTGCTTTTAAACTTCACTATTGGTGTGGTTGCTCCAATACATTAATGCCATCATTTGGGGTTATTTTTATAATATTTAAAGGAACAATTCAGTAAACAAATAATACAGCTTTTCTCAAAGTAAACTTTGATGTTTTAGACGCTAACATCCCAGGATAGCTATAGCAAGGGGTTTAAGTATTTGTTAGATTTTTATTCCTACATTTAGAGCATTTACTTTTTGCATTTTTATAATAAAGGTACATCATTAATTCTGACCAATACTAAAATTTATAGCATAGGGACCTAATTGGATAAAGAAATGATCTAAGATATGATCTTATTAGGACTACTGCCACATTTAGATGAGAGGTCCTCTTCAGACCAGGAATTCAATCTGAGCATTCAAGCAGCAGTGGCAATGCCAGGGCATGATATAAAATGAAACAGGAGACTACCCACAGGGGACCTGCATGCAAACGTTATTATGGTTCATTTCTGCACCAGTCTTTAGAGGGTTCCTTCCAAAGTAAACACCCTTAATTAATTCCCAAGTAAAATAAGTAAAAGCAAATTTTCCACTTACTGTTTGCTGTGCTTTGTCCGTCACTGAGAAGAAGAGACAGTTCTGCAGCTCTCACCTAGATCCAGGTTGCATTCTAAATTAGCCATACATGTGAGCTGGAGGAAGCTTATTGACTTAACTGTGCAAAGAGCAACCCATCTCACTGCTGCTAGACAACCCTTCAGGACACAGCGCTGAACTTCAGCATAAGAGCACGGCGTCTATTATCCCTGAGGCACTATCATTTCACCTACACCTGGGCGGATCTATCAAGCTCCATCTCTATTAGAGCCGTTTGACTCTGTGGTTTAAGAAAGAGAGAGAGGGGGAGAGAGAGAGAGAAAGAGAGAGAGAGAGAGAGAAGGGCTTGCTGTTGTCACACTTGTTTCCTATTAAAGAGCCTTACGGTGGATTGAGTAATTGTGTACGAAGGTAGTCTGGCTGGCAGATGTGTACAGCCCCAGTGGAGCACTAGATTCAAGGCAGATGGGTTGTACCAGGGCGCAAACAACATTGAGAAAGGGAGGCGTGATTAAAACAGCAGGCCTCCGTTTTATAGCGCTGGAAAGGGGGTAGCAAGAAAGCACCCGGGAACTGAAGTGCCCAGAACTGGGACTGGGCAGTCACAAGCAAATACAACAAATGGATAATGCAGCGTGGATATTCAGGCTGGCCAAGACACATGATTCTGTAATCATCCTGATGAGCAATGGCTCTCTTGCCCCTCCCCCACTTTTTGTATACACTTAATTAAAACGACTCCATTATGGATGGCATTAACAGTTTGTTCAGAACAGAAACCTGTGCTACTGCACAACTGGAGGAATGACTGGGAAGTGGATAAGAACTGCTGCAAGAAGTGGGCCACTGCCTGATCTGGCTCAGTTTAGAGAGGAAAGGGAGGCTGACTGGAGGAAGAGAATCTACAGTTAGCTGTTAGTTCTGAGGATGGCTGAAGTAGCTCCTCAGACAAGTGTACGGGGGGCCCCTTCGTATACTCTTCTGTATAGCGTCCAATGGGTCAAATTCACTTCTGGTAGAGCCCCATTTATATACATGATGGGGGGGAAATGTTTTACTGTCTCTCACAGAAGGATACTAAACCTTGCCAGAGTAGATTGTCTGAAGATCCCTGTAATGTCAACAGTGCTTTAGAATGCCTCACAGGAGTAACCCCTACCTAGGCTGGAGAGCAGTCAAATGCTTAATGCAGAAGTGACCCTCCATTGTTCTGAGATAGCAATTCACCCTGTGCAGAGGGCCCATGCACAAGCTATTCACCACCACTTATTCAGAAGGGTTAAGTAGTGTAGCAGGTTCGACTCACTTTCATGGCTTCTTCCCTGAGGGTGGCTTTTGGGGAAGTAACGGGCTGCTCTGACGCCGACACGCCCCCTTTGGGAGAGGTGTTCTCTTCGGGGTACTGCCCTCCGGCAGTGACCACTCCAGTCTTGGTCCACGCCCCCTTCTGGGGGGGAGTCATTGTTCTTCCTCCACTCCTCGTCCAGGGTCCTCCCTACGACCCCCAGTTCTTCTTCCACTCTGACTGCTCACTTGCCTCCTGTAACCCTGCCTTGCGGACTTATGGCCTGGGGCTTCCCTGGCTCAAACTCCCCCAGCCTACCGCAGCTGCCTCCTTGTGAACCGCGGCTGCCTCCTCGCAATTCAGCCTTTTAGGCGTAGGAATAAGAGATCCTCCGGAATAGGGCTTTATTCCAGAGGATCAGGCCAGTCTAGACGCTTTTTTCCGGCTTTTCCCAAAGCCGGAAAAAAAGCGGCGGCCATGTTTATTTAAATTCCGCGGGGGATATTTAAATCCCCCGCGGATTTCCCTATTCCCACTTTCAAAATGAGCATGCCCCTTCCGAAGAAGGGGCCAGTGTAGACGTAGCCAGTGTGTTTAAGGGATGCTCGTCCTTCATACTTAGCAGCTGCATGATTAGGCCCTTTATAGCGGAAAAGGTTCCTCAGAAAAGTTTATGAATACTTCTCCTCCCAAAAACATACTATAGTTTTAATAGGTCCACTTATACCCAAATACCTGAAACTGCAAAGGGAACATTAAAATAAAGCTGACTGGCCAAATAAATTTTCTTTTATATGAATGTTCTTCTCACAGCATGTCATACGATTGCTGGGGGTAAAATGTCCTCTTTAAAATGTATTTTTCATTACCTCCTAGAGCTCTTTAAGAAGCAGGTTATTAATATGAAACTAGTCTTCTCTAATAACAAAAGGCCAAATGCTTGTACCGGTTCTACCTAACTGTCACACTTTATGCCACTTCTATGTGACAGTGATTAACTGTGGGGACTGCACAAATGAAGAGTAGAAAAATTTCAAACGTGTCTGCACTCATGACCCATGGAACTATTTGCAGAGAAATCTCTGTCTCTCTGAGAAGGCTTTTACATGCCCTTAGTCTCTCTCATTTTGCTCTTCAGGGACTGATGTTGCCACAGAGCAGTGGGTAATCCTTATACAGTTGTTATGGGGTCCCAGTTTGTCCTTTTGAAATGGAAACTTTCCGTTCTGAGGCAAGGAGCTATTCTGGAGTTGTCAGCCTGAAATTCCATCAACTGGTATGTGGCCCTTTTAGGTTCTCCCTGGCTGCTTGTCAGTCCACTGAGAGAACACCTCCATCAGATTCAGTGGATCTGATTCACTTCTCAGTTACAACAGTGCAGCTTTGTTGTTGTATCCTGGTTCTGTGCCCACCTGACTTCTCCCAGGGTATGTCTACACTTCAGTGCTAATTCGAACTAACGCGTCTAGAACTAAAAACTAGTTCGAATTAGCGTTTTGCTAATTCGAACCAGCAAGTCCACATTGAGTGGACCCTGAACAGGGCTTAAGGATGGCCGGAAGCAGTGCCGGCAGGGCATCAGAGGAGGACTTAGAGCGTGGAGATGCTGTCTCAGGCTAGCCGAGGGCTGCGCTTAAAGGGTCCTGACCCCCACCCCGGAAAGACAGTTCTAAGGGGTGCCCCGCTTGCAAAGCAGTCCTGGCTTGGATTGCCCGGAGTACCCACACTGGGCACATCACACCACTCGGCCATCAGCCCGGCTGCACTTGCCGCAGGCTGCCATCTGGGGAGAGGGAGCAATCGGGGGGCTGCAGGAGAGCTTCCACCCCCAGAAGCCCACAGAGCCAGCCCAGTCCTCCCCATCGGGGGCTCATACCCCATTCCTCCCTCACCTCCTTCCACTTACCCTTCCCTAGCCCCCCTTCTTATTGATGTACAAAATAAAGATAACGTTTCTTCCAACATTGACTCTGTCTTTATTGAACAAAACTGGGGGAGACTGGGAAAAGGAGGTGGGAGAGGGGAAGAGAAAGGCTGGGAGAGGAGAGGGCAACTAACATGATCAGGGATTGGGAACAGGTCCCAGATGAAGAGAGGCTACAGAGACTGGGACTGTTCAGCTTAGAAAAGAGGGTGCATTCAGAAAAGTTCTTCATGAGTTCCCATAAAGAAGGACTAGAGGACACCAAAGGAAAGGAATGGGTAGCAGGCTTCAAACTAATAAGAGACAGTTGTTCTTCACAAAGCAAATAGTTAACCTGTGAAACTCCTTGCTGCAGGAGGCTGTGAAGGCTACAACTAGAACAGAGTTTAAAGGGAAGTGAGATCAAGTCATGGAGGTTGGGTCCATGGAGTAGTCTTAGCCAGGGGGTAGGAGTGGTGTCCCTGCCCAAAGTTTGTGGAAGGCTGGAGAGGGATGGCACGAGACAAATGGCTTGGTCACTGTCTTCGGTCCATCCCCTCTAGGGTCCCTAGGGTTGGCTGCTGTCAGCAGACAGGCTACTGGGCTAGATGGACCTTTGGTCTGACCCAGGACGGCCATTGTAAGCTCAGGGCTCAGGGTCGGGGGTCTCAGTGGACCCCCTTGATTTTCATGCACACCTGCTCCTGGGTGGCCAGGCTGGCAGCTCTCCTTCCCTAGAAGGCCACTTTCCTGTGCCTAGTGCGGAGATCGTGGACGAGGTCCACGATGTCCGTACTAGCCCAGGAAGGTGCCCGCCTCTTGCGGTCCAGGGCAAGCTCCCGGGAGCCGCCAGCCTAGTCCCGGGAAGAGGGGGTGGGCTGGGGGACATCAGGTGCGTGGCTCTGTGCCGTGCCAGGTGCAGGGTCTGCTGGCTGGGTGCTGGCAGGCTTGCACCTGGCACGGGCACCGTAGCCAGCCCGTGCCCCTTTAAGGGGTCTGGGGCCGGGAGGGGGGCATAGAGTTTCTCTGGTGTTGGCCAGAGTGGCCACCAGGGAAACCTGGGGAGGGCTAGCCTCCCACTAATTCGAATTAAGGGGCTACACACCCCTTAATTCGAACTAGTAAGTTCGAACTAGGCTTAATCCTCGTAAAATGAGGTTTTCCTAGTTCGAACTAAGCGCTCCGCTAGTTCGATTCAAATTCGAACTAGCGGAGCGCTAGTGTAGCGGCTATGAATGTTAGTTCGAACTAACGTCCATTAGTTCGAATTAACATTGTAGTGTAGACATACCCCCAGAGTGCTGAAGGGGCAGGAGCTGCAGGCTATAGTATTGTTCCAGGGCCACCCAGCATGGAACAGAAGTTCCCTGTCTCAAAATACTGAGTTTTGAGGGTGGAGCCGGTAGTGATTGATATAGGTAATTGTGACCCATTTCTTGAGATGGTTTCACACCTCTTTTAACACCAAGCGTTTGATTATTAACAGGAATAAAGCTTACAGAGTAGAGGAATGTTTGTTTGTTTGTTTGTTTTTCTCACATACATTCCATTCAAATTACCCAATATAGAAACCATTAAAAATAATGGTTGCCTTCTTCAGGAACATTCTAGAAAGCTGAGCTCCTGTTTAAGAAGCACTGGAAACCCTTTTTATTTGAGAAACCTTCTCCACCTACCAGAGGGGAACAGAGATGGCAACAACAGTACCCTTTAAAAAAAATCTACCCCAAGCAGACCTTCCTATATACTAGAAACTAGAGCTGTTTGAAAATAAACTTGATGGAAAAATGTCTAAATTAATCACTGCAACATTCTTTTTCTGTCACATAAAAATGGTTAGTTTAGACAAGTCAAAGCATTTTGTTTTGACTTTAATGTTCTGATTAATTTCATTTTGACATGTATATTATTTTTAATATATTAATTTGAATGTGTATGTCAATATACACACTCTTTTCTTTTATAAGATTTTGACCTTAAGAAAATGAAACAATTCACCATTGCCCAAATGAAATTGTTCAATTCCACAATTTTTGTGAATCTCCATTTTGTGGGAAAATTTGATTTTTCATTATAATTAAGAATGAAAAAAATTATAACTTTCAGAATTTCCATATTCAACCAGTTCTTTTGGAGAAAAGAGAAGAAGCCCATTCATCAAGAAATCCACTAGGCATTATTCATTATTGCCAATTTAACACAGAGGGAGCTTAGCTACTAAGATAATGGACAGCAGTACCAAACTCTAAGATAGTTAGAAAAATATGTATTAGGGATCAACATTTAGAAAAGTCTTTAACAGCAATTAAAACAGAGGCTGCTATTGAAGTGGCTAGTTCCAGCATAGGCTTTCTTTAAAAAAAGAAAAAAAAGGTGCTTGGAGAAGAACAGCAAAAGCCAAACCTGAACCCACAACACCTTGACAAGGAACAGAGAAATTGCCATACTATATCAGACTCACCTTCTCCTGTGTCCTGTCTATGACAGTGGACGATGGCAGATTCATCACAGGAAACACCATTAATGGAATAACTGGCCCACAGGGAAACTTTCTTATTAACTGTCATCAGTTATGGGTGTTCTTTTGCCTTGAAACAGGAGGCATGATGTCCTTTATAGATTTTTCTCTGAGCTAAGGTAATGCCAGGATATTCTTATTATTCACATATATAATTAATATTTTTGTCCTTTTTCCTCTGCCCTAGTCTCTGCCACCTCTTTCCTAGGGTATAACTTACAATGGGACAAATTCTCAGTTTTACTCATTTTTTAACGTGACAAAATCTTACTGAAGTCAACTAGGGCTTGCATAAAAGTGTAGGTTGAATACATATTGATTGAAGATCTTATAATGAAACCCATGGGATTCTTTGTATTGGAACTATCCTGATATTTCTCTGACGTACAAGCAACTGAAAAACTGGGTTCTATTTTATATTAAGGATTTCAAAATGTGGACTGAAGAAAGTGTTTGTAAATAACACCTGTTGACAGCATGAATGGGAAGTATACATAAATACTTAGGGATGTGATAGGAAAGCAAAAAATGGCTCTTCTTACAACATCTCCTTTTCAAGTACTGAGAACCTACCAAAGTATTAATTTTGATTCCTGAGATTTTCTGGTGAAATTTACTGTTTTGCACTAGAGCAATATTAAAGGATAAAAAGAAAAAAAATATGCTTTTAAAGGGAATATTTTCATCAGAGTTTATCAGTGTGTCTCATGGATGTATTTTAGGGAATTACTTCATTTATGGTATAGAGGTTTCAGCATGACTGCGAATAGAAGACTTTTTATTGTCCAGCAATCAATTTACCAGCTCAAAAATAAATATTTCTATAGTGATTTATTACCATGCCTTTTAGCTTTGATGATAGTCTTGAGTTGCAAAATTCCTGACACTAGTAGCTGCATCAGAAAAATGCAGATCCCAGAAGTAAGAAAGTTAAAGAGAACAACAACAACAACAATAAAAAACAGTTGCCAGAAACTAGATGCATAATCCCTGTGCTGCTTTATCTTCCATTTCCAGTGGTGATGGGTGATGCTCAAAATAAATGGTGCACCTAAGTTGGCCGATTAGGCAGCAGGCACCACCTACCAGTTAAAGAAGTGCATGTGCATACGCATATATGCACACTCTCTCTCGCTCTCTCTCTTTCTCCCTTTCCCTGGAGTTGTAAAGACCATCAGAGTATCTCACTCATCTTGGTGGCAAAAAGGCCACCTCACTAGTCCAGTCTCCTCCTCTAGACAGCAGAACACCCCAGTCAGTGAAAAGGCCCACTGTGGGCAGCTGAGGTCTTATCAAGGGAGTTCCCACCAAGCAGCAGATCCTTAATAACCCCCACATAGCTTCTTCACAACACCACACCTATTATTTCCCTCATATAGCAGCAGCCAGGCTAGGGAATGGCATAAGACCCCACTCAAATTTACACAAATTACTCTTATCTGGGCTAAGAGCTAGGGTACAGGAGAAGTGTGATACATGTGTCACTCTGCTTTGGAGAAGCTGATCCTTTCTACGTAAGTGCTAACATTTCCCAACTTGTAAAGCTTAGTGTGTTTGTTCTCATGTGATCACAGTATTGAAGAAACAGTGGGGAATAGAGAACCTGACTGCCACTTGGGAGACCTTGGGACTGTTCCTGACTTTACCAGTAGGTGGCAAAATTCTACTGCATTGTGTTAGGCAATTCATTTCATCATTCTGCCCCAGTTTTCCCATCTGTAAAACTGGAATAAAGACTTCCTTTGTGAAGCACTGTGCAATTGACCAGGGGAAAGTGTGGCATTATTGCATTACAAGGTGGTCATGCTGCAAACTTTTATCTCTCCCTCACACCCTTACTTAACTGCTTAGCTGAGTCAGACTTAACTATGCCACTTGATTTTACATTCTTCAAAATGGATTTATCCATTTTTCAACAATGATTTGTTTTCTTGTGTAACAATTTTGCATATTAAGGAGAGAGAAATTACAGGCCTGATCCTCTGGTAATGTAAATAGGCACTGAACTGAAGTCAGTGGAACTACTCTGAATTACGCAACCATAGAATCTGGTCCACAAGTGGTAATGGTCCTTTTAAATGCTTAGTCTCCTATCTTAAACATCTTGCTAACTCTCGTTCTGTTTCATAGATGGCTTTTCAGAGCTGCTTCTTTGAAGACATCAGGGCAAACCTGTGATGACTCTTCCATCTAAATTGATTACGTTGAAATTTCAATGAATGTATGATCTTCATCCCTTTTAAAAGCAAATTAAATTTTCTTGAAATCAGTGGAAGTTAAGCACCAAACTACCTTTAAAAATCTGGTCCTCTGTAAAATGCCCAGAGTTTTGCAACCAGACCAGAGAACTTTGATTATGATAGTTTAGCAGCATTTCCACAGGAGCCTGAAGGAAGATGGAAAAAATAAAGCAAATGTTGATACCCTTTTAGACAGGAAATTTCAATGGAAATGGAAGCTGTTTCTTATTGTCCAAATTCTCATTCTACAATAATTCCATATTTCACAGTGGCATATTACATGTGTCATTTTATTTATACCATGGAGCTATACAAGGTAAATACAACCTATTTAGTAAATCCAGATTTTGCTATGAGCACAACTGAAAAGTACAGGAAGTTCAGTTTCTTTAAACTGAACTTCTCTCTCCATTCATAATTTAGTGGCCTGTTATTACCTGGCTTCCTACAGAGATTTCCTCAACTGACCCCAGCCAGCTGAGTTCTTACAAAGTGTAACTGTGAAAATGGTTGATTGCTGCTCCATATTAACCCTTCTTTTCCTCCTCTTCAATTATCTCATTTTGCTCTGTCTGGGTGCTGGCCACTTCAACCTCTTCCCCTCTAGCCTGGTCACTTCTCACTTCTTCATCTGGTGCAGACAGGAAAATGGTTTGGGTTTTGCAAAATCTCATTTGGGAACCAAATCCAAAAGAATCCAACAGCTCATAGTTTGGATACAGTGTCAATTTTATCTTCACTCCAACAGTTATGAGGGAGGTTTGAGGGAATGGACCCACTTTTGGCCCTTCCACACTCTGTGCTGAAAGACCCTAATGGGATCATCATCTTCTTCTGCTCTGACCATGTCTCTTCATATTTTGATTCCTGAATAGATCTCAGTCCCCATTTGTTCCAAACGTTCCATGCTTCAAAACTTTCTTCTTTCATACACTGATTCCCTATCCCCCTCCAATAACATTTCCACATCCTTCTTCTTCCTATGGATTATGGTCTCATGCATCATCTTGTCAGAACCTTCAGCCCTACAAGGCCTTCCCCACTGGAGTTATAATTAGAAGACTTATATTCAATGGGCCAGCCTTTAAACCAGCTTCCACTGAGAAACAAACCATGCTTTCAGAGAAGAACACAACTGATTCAGTCCAGAAAGCTCAACAACAAGAAAGAAGGTTCTCTCTCTCCAAGAAGAGCAGCAACAACAGAACAACATGTGTAACAAGGATGGCATTTTGTGGTCCTTCTGGTCTCCTCCATATAAAATTTTGGCTATGATGCTGTCCAGAACTTCAGATTTAAATCTGTGAGTAATTTTCAAGGCTTTTATAGAGTCAGATTCCAAGGTCAGAAAGGAGCACTGTGATCATCCAGTCAGACCCCCTACATAACACAGGCCAGAGAACATCCCAAAATATTTTTTTTATGTTTTAGAAAAAAATAATTTTGATTTTAAAAATTGCCAGTGACAGATAATCGACCATGACCCTGGGATAATTGTTCAAATGATTAATTACCCTCACTGTTAATAATTTAGGTCTTATTTCAAGTCTGACTTTGTTTAGCTTCAAATTTCAGCCAGTGGATCATGTTACAATGTTCTCTGCTACATTGAAGAACCAATTATGGACATACTTCTAGAGCAGGGGTGGGCAAAAGCCTCTCAGCAGGCCAGATCTGGCCCGTCTTGGGCTTTGATCTGGCCTGTGAGGCGAGTCCAGGCTCTGCCCCCTAACTGGCTTGTGCTGCGGGGGAAGGAGCTCAGCCCAGTCCCTCCTCCCCCTTCACAGCCTCTGGAGAGGAGGCATTGCTGGGGCTGAGGAGGCTGGAAGCACTGCTGCCATGGCACCTCTGGGGCTGGCCCCAGGCCACATGGCTGCGGTAGCGGCGCCTCCAGAGGCTGGCCCCGGGCAGCGTGGGCACAGTAGCAGCACCTCTAGAGCTGGCCATTGACTGCCTGACCATGGTAGTGGCGCCTTCAGGGCCAACTCTGGGCCATGTGTGTACAGTAGTGGTGCCTCCAGGGCTGGCCCCAGGCCACCTAGCCATGATAGTAGCACCTCTTGGGCCAGCCCTGGGCCATGGTAGCATGTCTCCGGGTCATGGTAGCATGGGCATGGTAGTGGTGCTTTTGGGGCCAGCCCCAGGACATATGGGCGTGGTAATGGCAACTCTGGGGCCAGCCCCAAGCTGCGTGGCTGTGGCACTGGTGCCTCCAGGGCAGCCTGTGGATGTGGTGCCTCTGGGATGGCCTGTGGTTCCTTGTTCTTGTTCTTGCACTCTCTCTCCTGGCCACACATTCCACCCTCCCTTGTTCCTGCTCCCTCCAGCTGGCCAGACACCCTACTCCCAGCCTGCTTCTCCTTCCCCAACTCCCTCCCAGATCCTGCTCCCCATCCCTATCATACCTGCTGGCAGCCCTGTTTCATGCACTGTACCCCTCTTTTTGTCCCTACCCTAGAGTCTAAGGAGGTCCATAAAATCCACTAACTCCAGAACCCCAGAAAAGTAAATGTGGTCTATAGGAAGCCCTGAACCTCAGTTCCCTCTTTCCATTCCCCTCCCCCCATGAGGCTGGGGCACCAGAGGAGTGAGATGTCTCAGCTGAGGCCACATCAGTGAGTGTTGGGGGTTTTTGGAGAAGTTTTTTCTCACTTGTGTGGTCCCCCAACTGATTCTTTTCTGGGTCAGTGACTCCCGACCCACAAAGGGTTCCCCACCTCTGCCATAAATAAAGAAAACATTGAAAACTTTTGTGTTGGAGATAATATTTTACTTTATTTAAAATGAAATTTGATAAACTAACACGAGAAATTTAAAATGCTTAATCTGTTTCATAATTTAAATTAAACTGTTCTTTCTAGCTGCAGCTGGTTCAGAAAATGAGATCACCGTACCCACCAGGGTAGTTCTCAACCCGGCCTCTTCTGCCCAGGGCTCTGCCCCTTCTGGGTCAACCTGAAACCATTTCCAAAATTTGTGAAGCGTCCCCCCTTCCAAAACTATTGCCCGCCTCTCTCATCTCTTAACTGTCCCTTTGCTAAGATTAATACAGTGAGTTCCTTGAGTCTGTCACTGTAAGGCACATTTTCTAATCCTTTAATCATTCTCACAGCTCTTCTCTGAATCCCCTTGAAATGTTCACATCAGAACCGGATGCAGCACGCTGGTAGTTGTTGCATGAGTGCCAAACACAGAAGTAAAATAACCTCTTTGCTCTTGTTTGTAAATACAGTGATCATATTGGCCCTTTTGGCCACAGCATCATAATGGGAAGCTGATGTTCAGCTAATTGTCCACCCTTCTATCCTCTCCCAAATTTGTCTTCTCACACTGCAGCAAACCATTGCATGACACTGACTACATTGCATTGTCCTGTGAAGACACAAAGTCAGTGCTGTGACCAGGACAAGATCTAATTTGCTGAGCTAGTGGAGACATCTTAGATATCTCTTCACTCTCTTGGCTTGTGGTTTGAAAGTGAGCTGCAAGGGGAGGCTATGGAAACACTGCTTAGGGAAGGACTTTTCTTGAAGCACACAGACTCAGTGAAGCATCATTTCTGGACTCAGTAAACAAGCACTGACTGGCAAGATAGAATTGCATTATAGTCCTGAGATGTGAGCAGAATTTTAGAATACCAAAGGAAACTTTCCTGGCGATATGCCCAAAGCTTATCCCAGAGCTGCAGCAGCAGCAACAACACGAGTGCTCCCCTAAGTGTTCAGAAGTGCTTTGCAATCACAATTTGGAAGCTTGTCACCCTCAATTGAAAGGTCGTGGGAGGTTTCTATGATGAAAGTGTTCAAACTTCCATCTTTGCATTTCTACCATATTCATCACTGCTGCATCTGATTGACTTGCATAGCTTTTTGCTGGCACATTTCATATTGAAGAGCATATTTGTGTAGCACAGTTCACACTATTACATGACCTAATGATGCTATTGTACTATGCATTTCTAGAAAACAGCAACAAAAGAAAAGATCTG